>NC_067400.1:393101824-394335158 GCF_016432865.1 Antechinus flavipes | reverse complement strand
GGAAGAAAAACCTTCTTCCTCTCACAGTTCAATTCATGACCACCTTGATTTAGCACATGGGGGCTTCACTCTGGGTGAACTGGAATATTCATCCTCTGGTCACAGCTGATGAGATTGTTAGGAAAAAAGGGATGAAAGAGCTCAGCTGAAGCAGCCATTGACTCACTTTTTGCCAGTCACAAGAGGTAAGTTACCCCCACCCATGTGGTAAAAGACACAGGCTTCTATCTCATCTCAACTCGGCATTGGAAGCCCAGCTGAGTTACACATTCATTATACTATAAACTAGTAGTCCTTATCCTAATGACACAGTGATTAAAGTGTTGGAGCTTCTGTATGAGGAAAGGAAAAAATATATATATACCCACAGGACTCTTTAGTTTGGATAAAGAGTTTAAAAAAAGATAATCAAGTATCTAAATCATGAAATATATGAGTAGTATAAATAACAAAATTAAAAGAAATATTCTTTGGCACACATTCTTGAAATATACCTATGGAAATACTATGTTGTAGGACTGGTAGTAAAGTTCCAGCACTGTGACCTAAAAGGTTATACAGGCAGAAAATATAAATGTAGTGAGAAGCCTGACCTTAGGTTTACTTTCCTAAATCCAGTGGTTAACAAGGAGAACAAAAGTCATTTTGGCCAAGTCCAAGCCTAAGTTAGGGCCAATAAGTCTTTTGTGAGTAGCCTCAAAGGGAGGGAAATTAAGACTCAATTGCAACTGGTTATTCCAGGTTCTTCAGACCTCACTGTCTGCCTTCCATTTACTTGACAATTCTTCACAAGCCAGGTTGCTGCCAGGCATTTGTTGGCTCAGATGCTTTAAACATACATAAAATAAGTATAATAGTTCAAGTAAGAAAAGACAAGGGCTCATTACCCCTTCTTTCCCTCTTTTTAACTGTTTTTTTTTACCACATTAAAAGCAGTTCACGTTTTCCAATGCAGTTTTCTTCCCATCCCCAAACAGGGTGATCTGTGGTTTCCCACCTCACCAAAGCAGTTTTATAAAACAAACAGGTTGGAACTAAAGAGCTTCTTTGAACATTGTGGTTCTAACCTTTACTTTTTCAAAAGGATCACTTTTCACACAGCCAGGTATTCTGAAAACCTAGGAGACTGCACAGCACAGTGCGGTGAAATGAGAACTGAACCAGGAGCCAAGAGGCCTGAGTCCTGATGTCAGCTGTCACTTCTTTGTTGTATTACACTTGTCAGGTCACCATCCCTCTCTGGAACACCGCTTCCTGGCTACAAAAAGGAAGGTGGAGAACCAAGTGACCTTTGGGCTTCCTGAAATTCAATCAATCAATCAACAAATATTTAAGGGCCTATTGTGTGTTGGCTCTGTGCTAGACACTGAGAACTAAGTTAAAAGGAAACCAGAACCTTCCCTCAAGGAGTTTACATTTTTATAGAAAATATAACATAAAAATATAATGCATAGAAACAGAAAATGCATAGAAAGAAGAAATTAGTTAGCTATACGAGAGACATCAGCAGCTGGTGGAACCAGAAAAGTCCTTGTGTAAAATTGGTTTGAACCAAGTCTTAATGTAAATCAAGGATTCCTAGAGACAGAGATGAAGAAGGAATGCATATCAAAGGCAGGGGAGATCATGCAAAGGCAACTAAGGCAGGGGATCAAATGCCATGCATTAAGGGATACAGCTGTTAATGCATCATTGCTTGTTGTTGCTGTTGTTGTTGTTGATATTGATATTATTGTTATTGCTACTTTCTCAAAGAGAACCAATGACATTGCAAAAGTGATGATTTGACTTGCAAGTGCATTGGATTTAAGTGAGGTACAACTGTGCAAAATCATCAGCCTTATGCTCTCCTTCAGGCTCATCTGAGTCCAGTGGTAAGATATAAGTCAAGATGACTGGCAATGGCTCAGCTTTAATGAATCAGTGTCAACATGGCAGGAACTACCCAATTATTTTGATAGCTATATCTTAAAATGATTGGTTCTCTTTGTAATCTTCTATATTTTATTTGATATATTAAAAACATTCTGAAAAGGGGTTCACAGACTTCACCATATTACCAAAGTTAAAAAAAAAAAAAAGGTTAAGGATTCTTGGTTAAACTAGAAATTAGATGGATGTCCATCGATTGGGGAATGGCTGAATAAGTTATAGTATATGAATGTAATGGGATATTATTATTCTATAAGAAAGGATGATTTCAGAAAAATGTGGAAAGACTTACATGAAATGATGCTGGATGAATTGAGCAGAACCAGGAGATCATTGTACACAGTTACAAGAAGATTATGGGATGATCAATTATGATGGGCTTGGCTTTTCTCAACAATGTAGTGATTCAAGGCAATTCCAATAGACTAATAAATCTCAGCAATTTCCCCCTTTATAGGTCAAGTTTTAACATATGGAATGATATCTCTTGGTTGGAAGGTCCTTTGACTTTCCTTTATCTCCTCTCCCTATAGTCTATCCCAGCTCTTTCTTAACTAAAGAATCTTTAATGCATTTTCCCTCTGTATACTCTCTGATCCAGGCCCACTGGCCTTCTTGCTGTTCCTCTTATATGACAACCCCTTCTCCCATTTTTCTATTGACTGTTTGCATACCTATTACTCTTTCTTTCCTGACTTTTGCCTCAAATAATCCGAGGATTCTTCTAAAACCCAGCTGAAACACCTTGGACTTTGGGAAGCCTTTCCCCAAGGCAATTCTTAGTACCTTCCCCTCTACACTGCCTTCTACCAACTCTGTACTTATTTTATATGTATCAACTGATATAAATAATGTCTCCACCATTAAACCACAAGTTTCTTGAGGACTAGAACCAGTTTCTCTCTCTCTCTCTCTCTCTCTTTTTTTTTTGCATTTCTTGTGCTTAGGAGATAAGTGCTTAATAAAGGTTTTTGATTACTTATTCTTAAATTCTAATTTTTAATTAGAGTTTCATAGAACTTTGTGATTTAGAGAAAGGAGGTACTTGTGATTGGAGAAAGGAGGAAATATTCATTTATTTTAGATCCATAATTTTACAGAAAAGGAGATTGAGATCCAGAGAAGGAACTGCTTTACTTTAAGTCACTTTGGTAATAAGTGCTATTCAGTTGTGTCTGACTCTTTGTGACCTGATTTGGGATTTTCTTGTTAAATATACTAGAGTGGTCTACCATTTTCTTCTCCAACTCATTTTGCAGATGAAAAAACTGAAGCAAACAGTTAATTTTCTTGCCCAGCTCGTGAGTATCTGAAGCCAGATTTGAATTTAGCAAAATGAATTTTTCTGATTCCAGGTCCAGAACTTTGTGCACTAAGGTATCAGCTAGAGACAGAGCAGGAATTCTAACTCAGATTCTATGCCTCCAGGTCCAGCGTACTTTAAATTATATTGTTTGTGTGTAAGAGTTTTCTTTGATCACTTAAATATCACCTCTTCTATCATATTCTCCATACTAATTTGTGATTAAAAGGGGGTGGGATGTTGGAGGGAGAGATATTCTTGATTAAGATTTCTTGAAATTCTGATTTTTCTCATTCCTTCTTTCCCTTCTAAATTCTTAAAGTAAGGCTATTTTTTCCTTTCTCTTGTACTTAAAGACAATGGGAAAAAAAAAAAAAAAGCTTTTGCAGGACCTCAGATAACTATTTGCTAAAAAATAAGTAAATTACTTCATATTCCCTTGCCTTCAATTTCCTGTTGCTGCTAAGAAAACTAACTAAGCACAGGTGGACTTGGAAGGATGCCAAGAAAAACCCATTCAACCTTAAAGTTGTAAATACAAACTTGGCCCTGTTTGAGTTTAGTTCTTAAAACTAGACCTCTTGTCATCCTTCCTGTTAACCAGCTGCTCTTTCTTTGAATTTTATGTTGTTGCATCAAATTCTCTTGGTACCCAGTGGTACTCACTTATACTTGACATTCGTCTTCCACAAGTGCCTGCCATAAAGGTAGCATGGTATAATGGGAAAAGCCCTGAACATGGAACTTGCAGACCTTCCTCCTCAGTCTTTGCTCTACCAATTTGTGACTAGAGGAAGTCACTAAATTTCTCTATCACTTTGCTTATCTCTAAATATCTACCCTGTCTCTTTCAGAGGACTGTTGGGAAGAAAGAACTTTGGAAAACTCTTTTGTAAATGACTAAAGGTGAGATAATATTAATAAGGGTAAAGTGTTAGTTGAGCAAATCAAGTCATTTCTTCCACACTTCTAAGGGAATAATAAAGATTTTTTGACACCTTAACCAGGTGAAAGCAATTAACTATTTGCAAATACAAGCTTTGGTTTCTTTTTTTTAAAAACTTGGTTATTTTAAACTTAAATAAGAAATAAGAAAAGAAAACAAATATATTGCCATGTGCATAGTAAGACATGAGAGAATCAAAATATAAATAAAATATAAAGCAATAAATTTCCATGTCAAGAAAGACTATATAATAAATACTCTGAACTGCTCAACTTTTCTTTGCTTCCTTATAGGTTTTTTTCTTGTTCTCTGCTATGTACTTTTTACTTTATTTCTTTCTTCTCCTTCCTTTCCCTGATCTCCAAGAAGGCTACTATTAAGCATGGATATATACTCTCACACACCCATACATATAAACATACACACATATACATATATACACAAACATATTTGTGTACACATATATATAAGTGAACACATGTGCACACACACATATACAAATTGAGATTAAATTCACACATACTTGTATATTCATATGCATCTATGTTAGACTATGTGATACCAGTTTGTCCTATTTCTCTGAAAGGGGATAACATTTTCCTTTATAAGTATTAACTCCACCAACTCAGAATTTCCTACAGCACAATATTCTATCTAGTTATTTTAAAAGACTAAAACAATATTGATTAATATGGCTGACATATAGTATAGTTTCTCTGTTTTTCTCTTTGGGGCTTTTGTTACAATCAATCGATTTATAATTGATTTTGGGATGTGTGACAGGTCCTTGGAACTGTTGTTCAAGGGGGACATTGTTGTTGTTCAAGTATTAAGTTATGTCTAACTCTCAGACAATCAATATTATTCATACAGTTTTCTTGACAAAGATACTAGAGTCATTTGCCATTTTCTTCTTCAGTGGATTAAAGCAAAAGGAGATTGAGTTGCTTAGGTCACATAACTAGTAAGTGTCCCAGGCTGGATTTGAACTCATCTTCCTGACTCCAGGCCCAGTGTTCTATCCACTGAACCCACCTAGCTGCCACTAAAGAGATATTACATAGGAATTGTGTCCAGAGAGGAAATTAGGCTTTTAATTAAGTTGAGAACTGATATCTTTAGAGTAACTTTAATATTCTAGCAAAACCCCTAAAAGGAGCTGCTCTAGGATAGCCCAGTTCACTTTCCATGCCATTCCTCCCATTCTTTTGATTAGAGCAGCTCATTTTCCATGGGATTCTTAGTGATGTTCCCAGGTCACCTGATACCAGTGTTTGTATTAGGAGACAAGGGCATGCAGGATTCAAAGCTCCAGAAAGCCCAGCAAAGTAATTACACTCTGGCTGCCAAAGAGAGAGCAGAATTTCTAGGAGTTGTGAGTTACCCCTTTGCCACATGGGCTTTCTAAGCTTAATAACACTTTTCCCTATAGTCCCACTAAAAGACCATAATGGTCTTTTAGAGGGAAGTTTTGTATTACTGTACCACCTTGGTAAATATCTCTTTCTAAAAGCTACTTCAGTTTGGCTGTCTAAATGATAATAACGATATTGGGAAAACATACTGGAATAGGGACTCAAGACAACTGCATTGAAGAAAGCCATCTACAACATTTCAGAGACAACTTCAGGTCGTTGAGGGAAGGATGTAGCTTTGTTCTAGGAGGTCTGACTCATCAGTGTGAGTATGAGTCGGGTTGAGCATCCTCAGAGCTTGTGAAGACTACATATTATTACTACATAATTTCATATCTTACCTCCAAGTAAGATTGATTGGATCAGATTTAGAATGGGAAGACATAGAGATCATTCAGTCCAACCTCCTTGCTGTTGATTTCTTTTAATATGAATCTACCTAGTAGAGAGAAAAACTTAATGAAGAACTCTTGGACATAGGATCATTTGTAATTGCACAAACAAAATAGGCACTTAATAAATATATTGAAGATTTTGTAAAAAAATACCATCTGCATCCAGGAAAAGAACTATGGAAATTGAATGTAAATTAACACATGCTATATTGACTTCTTTTTTCTGTTTTTATTTTCTCTCCCATGGCTTTTTCCTTTTGTTCTGATTTTTCTCTCCCAACATTCATAAAACAATGTGAATTAAAATATTTTTTAATTTCAGAAAATAATTAATTAATTGAATTTGGCCTTTAGAGCCACCTTTTTATATGAACCCCACACATGCATTGTCTCTATAGTTTATTTTGAGTATATGGAGGTAGTGGTCGATTGGAAGAACTGGAGATGGGTGGGTAGGAGGAAAGGCTGGACTTGGAATTTCATCAATTGAGAGATTCTGGGGAGAAATTTATTCTACCAATTAAGATTGGCTTCTCTGAAGTTTAAAGTTTTTAAGATCTGTCTAGATAACTGATAGGTTAAATAACTTGTCCCGGATTGCACTGCCATGTGTGAAAGAAGTGAGACTTGAATCCAAGTCTTTTGGATTTGGGGACCACTATCCACTATCTATCCACCACAACATGCCTCCTGTTAAATAGTTTAAAATTGTTAGATAATTTCAGAAATGGAACCAGCTGTTCTCCCATTAACAAGTCTA
Organism: Antechinus flavipes; assembly: GCF_016432865.1. NCBI lineage: Eukaryota > Metazoa > Chordata > Mammalia > Dasyuromorphia > Dasyuridae > Antechinus > Antechinus flavipes. The sequence continues at coordinate 394,328,407 of NC_067400.1, read as the reverse complement.
TACATGGTATCTTTTAATAACTACACTAAAAGGAACATATTGGAGGCTTGGATGTAGGTAGGGCAAGAAGAAAACCTTAGCTGTTGTGTCATCCTTATTGGCACTGTATAGCTCTGGGTCTGGTGTCAGGAAAATCTGCATTCAAATCCAGCCTCATACATGTCCCAGCTGTGTGATCCAAAAAAAAAAAAAAAAGTCATTTCTCCTCTGTTTGCCTCAATTTCTTCATCTATAAAATGGGGATAATAACATCTACTTTGTTGTGAGCATCAAATGAGATATTTGTAAAGCACTTAGCACAGTGCCTACACAACTGTTAGCTATTGTTTATTATTATCTTTCTTCCTTCTAAGCAGCATTGAATCTAAAACACCCTAGAGAAAGTCTTTAAATACCATCTTAGTAAAAAGCAATTTTGTGAAATAATGAAAACAGTGATTTGTACCACTGAGCTCACTTGGATTACATCCCTTTCAGAATTCTAATGTTGGAGGGAGGAAGAGGATTTGGAACTCAACATTTAAAAAGAAAAAAAGTTTAAATAAATAAATAATGCATTAATTTAAAAAAAAGATTTGATTGATTTAGGGGACTGAAGGCTCAGATTATTGAAGTCATTTCCTTCTCTCTTGAGAGAAGACTGTACAAACAAGCTACAAGGAGGTCTTTGATGCTTAGCTGGTGGAATATGATTGGGCAACTTCAGCAAAGTTGCTGTACTCAGTTATGTGTACTTGAGGTACACTCAATGCATTTCCTTATTGAATACTTTTTTTCATGATATAGCTGAGTAAATCTTTTGTCAACCGCTGAATAACTTATGTTTATCTCAATTTATTCCACTATTGAGGGCTGACTTGATCCAGGCCCAACCCAGAATACCTGGGATGTTTCAATCCCACGTCACAAAGTGAATAAGAATTCATACAAGAGCTGAACTCCAAGCCTGTTGACTCAACGCTAGATATCAATTTCCACTGAAAAAAAAAATTATAAGGAAGTTCATGGAAATCACAGGCAATGCTAAGGAAGTTCTCAAAAGACAGAAGAAACTGATCATGTAGCAATAGGGTCTCGCTCAGCATTTTGGGAAGTAGATGTCAGCTTTTTGACATGCAGTGCCCAAAGATCTTTTAGGGATTTTCTTACTTTCATTGGATCACCATTTAAACATTTGTTTTCTTGCCAAGAGTTAGTTCTCTAAAACCATTACAATAGTCAATATTTGTTTGTGTACGATGACTTATTGTTGGTTCAGCTTTTGATTTGTTTTCAGTTTGTATTTGTTTACCAGTCCTAGCTGGGGTTATTTCCTTTATATATTGCCTTATTTATATTGTAGACTTCTAACTGAGGCCTATGTAATCATCTTTGTTTTCCTTCTCCAACAAATTCTTCATATAACTACCAAAAAAATACTTCTTAATGAACAAGCAAAACTATTTATTTACTCTGTTGAATAAATATAAAGGACAAAATAATACAACAAGAAAAACACCAATGGTTCCCTCATTCTTCCAAGATAAAATACATCTCCTTGTCCTGGTATTATTTAAGAATAACCTTATAACTAAAGAAAAAGAAAAAAGAAAAAAAAATCTCACTCAAGGTAGGTAAGTATCTTTCTAATACTGTCGTCTTAATATACTCTAATTTTGAATTCTACTCTCTGTATTTGTTTTGCTTCTGTTTTATTTTTCTTGAAATTCATGTGGGCTCATACAGACTGAGTTTCATTTGAAGAGTTGGCCCATTAAAATAAATTTTTTATTTTGAACTGAACATTTATCAAAACAGAGCTTATTCTGGGGATATCTCCCACTACAGCTTAGGCTCAGTTTTTGTGTGTATTCTCAAGTGTGAATAAAAGAGATCCCTAGGTATCTCAAATACTCAAGGTAGTAAATGTTTATATGGCAGGCTAGTCATTTCACTCTACAGAAAATAAAGAAAATAAAAAGAATTCTTAGAATCTCATAAACATATATATAGAACACACTGAACTGAACACAATAATTCCAACATTCCAGTAAGTCTCTTTTTAACACACAGAAACTCTCTCTAGTTTTTCCTTGAAGAGAAATGAAATTTGGGCCTGCTGAACAAGCAATACCCTTCCCATTGGATCTGAACTATCTAAATAATTCACTGAATTAGCCAAGGTGCTAAGGACAAGAACTTTGACTTTATTAACCTATAGTTCCCCTTCATTACTCTGTAAGGTTTGGGTTCCACAAGGGTAATTATCTTTTTGTGTGTGTGAATTATCCATGCCCCCAAAATCTTTTCTCTCTGTTTAAAATCTGATACCCAGATTCTTGAATTAGAAAATTCTCAAATTTGAAGTTACCCCGAAGGCTATTGTCAAAGCTGGTACAACACAGGAAATTTCCTTTCTCTGGCTAGAAGTCTATAATCTAATACTGCTTAAGGAATCAAAATCCCTCTCCTTTATACAGAGGAATGATTTTAAGGAAAATGATCATCACTGTATTCTCAGACTATATGTAATAATAACAGCTAACATTTTTACAGCATTTACTATGTGCCATGAACTATTCTAAATACTTTCCAAATATTATTCCACTTGATTTTCACAATAGCCCTGGAAGGCAAGTGTTATTATTATCCCTATTTTATTAATTTAGAAACTGCGGCTGAACTATTAAGTGATTTTCCACAGTCACGCAGCTAATAAGTGTCTGAAGTTGGAGTTGAACTCAGGTCTTCCTGACTTTAGATCCAGAGCTCTTTCTATTGCTCTTCCATCTGCCCTTTTCAGTAAAGGGAGATAATACATACTGGGTGTGGTGTATAGAAAATAAATACATACATTTTCTAATATTTATGGTATATATGTATATGTTATCTATGGAATATATATGCATATGCCTGAATATATGTGTATATGTGGTATAAACACACACATACACACTCCAAAAGGGGGTATTTTGATTTGGAAAGTTACCAACTGATGACTGGACCATAAGGGGATAGCTAAAATTTCTAGATGATGAAATTGAATAGATTATGGAATCAGAAGTGAAAGGGGAGGGACACACATGTGCGATGCCATGGTGACTGATGAGAAAATGGCAGGGGAACAAATTCTGTAAGAATGTACGCATTCCTAATTTCTACCCGTGAAAAGCCTTTTAATTCTTCAGCCTCCAGCTCATGTGTGTCGACCATTCCCATTTCCCAATCTAGCTAATTAAAAGTAATCTCCCTCTCCTTAAATTTTTTTACAGTACTTTGGATCTCTCTTTTGCCCCTACTACAGCCAGTCTTGTATAATACATATTTATATACATGCTGTACTTTCTTTCTTTATCCCACTATTAGCTTGATCCTTAAGAGGAGGGACTGTGTAATTTTTCTGACCTTTAGAACAACATCTTCTTTCCTGGAGAGAGCATTTTAATTTTTGTTAAATTTGAATTCACTAGCATTGTGCATATGCTGATGGTACATTTAAAATTCAAGGATCAGAGGAAGGTACTCTTGCTCCTGTGATTATATGACTCTTCTAGAGTGTCTAGGGCTAAGGGATTCAGCACCCTAGGGCCAACCTGGTTAAAAGCCTCTCCAAATTGGGCTAGGCTTATTCTTAGATGACAGACATCTAGGCTATTGCTAAATTCATAATGGATGCCCTTCTACCTTGATACTTGATAGGACCTGCCAGGGCTTGAGTTCTACTGACCAAGCTTTTTTGAAAATCCAAAAATTTCTCATGCAATGAAGAATGGGAATAAAACTTTAACATAGATGGATGCTTGATAAATTCTCTTAACAAATCTCAACACTGTGCCAGAAACATAGCATTTCAAGCCAGAAAGAGCCTTAGAGGTATTTTAATCCAACTTATCACATAACAGAGGAATCTTGTTTTAGCATCTTGATAGCCTCTACTTGGTTGCTTCCAGTAATATGGAGGGAGCTACCTAAAGGGAGCCTATTTTATTCTGAGGCAGTAGAATCAGAGACCCTGGGTTAGAATTCTAGCTTTGTCAATTGTGTGATTTTGGACAAGTTCCTGATGCTCTCTGAGTAGAGGAGTGTCCTATTCTTTTTACTTATTAGTACTTAGCCCTTGTGCTTTTGTCAATAAGGGAAATCGTCATTTTGGAAATCCCTCTACCAACATAAATGGATGACCCCTTTAAGACTTGTCCGTAAGTCTTAGGAATCCATCTAATGATTAGTAAGGTCAAATGTCTATCCAAGAGTTATAAAGTTTGTCAGAGGCAAAATCTAAATCCAGGTCTTCCTGGTTCTAAACCTAAAACTTTTTTATTAGACTGTCTTATTAAAGAGTGAAGAAATAACTGATCCTTTTGCCCTTCCATATACAATTTTCATTTTATAAAAAGTTGTCTCTCACTGCCTCACTTCTCCTAAACTCTTCACCATGAACAGTGAGTCCTAAACCCCTTTCTATTCTCTCAGTTCATTAACCCTTTTCTGGTTTTACTTCCCTCCCATTATACATTTGATCCTAGTGCTAAAGAGATCAATAAGAGATTGTCCTCTACCTTCTTTTTTCCTACTGTTGAATTAATGAATGCAGATGGAGGAAATCATAAAACTATACAGACTGTGTCCACTGAAAATTCACTTTCTCTAAACTCTACGAGGCCTCCACTACTTTTGTTCTTGCCTTTCACATTTTCCTTCCCTTTCCTTCACAAGTCCTGACCTTCACTCTAACCTTCCTATTTCTCAATAGATAATCTTGTCTACTCTTTTACAGAGAAGAATGAGCTCTTTCATCTCCCTTTCTTCATGCCCCAAAATTATTTATCTAGATGTCTCCTTTCTTCCTTTGCTAAAGTCTTAGAGGATGAAATGGTCCTTCTCTAGTTGTACTAATGAGCTTATCTTCTCACATCTTTTTCAGGAAATTGTTCCATGGCTCATACATTCTTTATCACTCTTTAATCTCTCCCTATTTATTGACTAGCCAACTCTTTTGCTTACTAACTTGATCAATTCTCTCCATCTTTTAAAAAAATATTCATTTTACTATGCCATCCCCTCAAGCCATTGTCTTATATCATTCTTCCCACTCACTGCTAAAATTCTAGTACTTAGGGCAACTAGGTAGATAGAGCACCAGCCTTAGATTTAGGAAGACCTGAATTCAAATTTGGCCTCAGATACTAACTAGTTATGTGACTAAGCAAGTCACCTAACTTTGGTTACTTCAAAAAAAGAAAATAAAATCCTAGTAATTTATACTTTCTGCTTCAAAGTCCTTACCAACTATTGACTTAGCAATCTCTTGCTTCTGACTTCATAATTCTAGTTAAACTACTTTTTTTTTTTTCAAAAAACCACCTCTTAATTGCTAAATCTGATGACTTTTTCTTAGTGTTTCTTTATCCTCCATTGGAACACCCCCCCTTCCCTCTTCTTTTTCCCAATGCCAATGTTCTTTCCTAATTATCTTCTGACTTTTTGACTGCTCCTTATTGATATTATTTATTGATTATTTATGTTTTAAAAAGAAAGACTATGTAACTTTTTTATCTTTGTAACCACCATGCCAAATACAGTGCCTTGTACCCAGCACTTTGTAAATCTTTACTGAATCCAATTGAATTCAATCATGGAAATTATCTTCTTTTATTAAAATTACACAACCCCATTCCTTTTGCTGTTCCTTGTGAAATGATTTCTGGAGCCTTTGTCATTTTGGTTGACTTTTGAATACTGTAGTTTGTCAAATTCAATTTCAACAAACATTTACTAAGCATTGCTATGTACTGTATTGTGATAGGTGTTTAGAATGCAAAGATAAAAACTAAATGAGATGTATCCTCACGGAACTTAATAATCTGGAGAGGGGATGGAGAAAGGGAGAATATCCAAATGTACACTTGTATATAATTTAAAGAAAAAGGGAAGACTAATAATTAAGGGGGATCAGGAAAGATTTTTTTTAAATAGAGGATAGCATTTAAGTTGAGTCTTAAAGGAAGTTAGTGATTGAATAGGTTGGAATTTATAATTTTCAAACGCAAGGAACCACCTATACCAAAGCATAAAGGCAGATCATGGAATACTGAATTTGGGCAATATCAAGAACTAATGAAAAAAAAGACTAATGTAAAAATGCATGTGACAGCAAATAATAAAAAATAAACAGAAAATGGTAGGGTAGAGTCAGACTGTGAAGAACTTTAAATACCAAGCTGAAAATTTTGTCTTTTACAGAATAGGGAGATACTAAAAGTTGTTAAGTTGAAAAATGACATGATAATATAAGCTTTAAGAAAATAATTTTGGCAGTGTGGATGATATAGTTGATAGGGCACAGAGTAGAAGCCACATGTCCAAGTGAGGATTGTTGTGACAGTTCAGTCTATGGGTAATGAAGGCTTCACCAAGAGTGGTGGCAGTGTTAGTGAAGAGAAGGAGACAGTTATGAAAAACTGCGGAGGTAATTAGGTTTGGATGTATAGACCTGGGAGTCATCTGCATTTAGATAATTGGATCTTTTGGAGTTATTGAGGCAACTAAGATAATATAGAAAAAAATTATGATCTAAATCCAATTTAGGGTGTCGAACCAAATATAATTTTGAGATGTGATGTAAGCAGGGCAGAATATGGTGTCATACTGATCAGTGTCATAATATAAGAGTCATAGCAGAGATTCCTTAGAATAGAGGTGTTCCTTTTTTTGAGAACAAAAACTCTTTTCTAATGTCCTCTCCTTTCTCCAATGTCATGACTAGGAGTTATCCAATTAGTGTCTGCCAATTAAGAATAAGAAACTATACAATGTGCCCTCAAGGAACTTAAATTTTATTTGGAGGATACCACATGTATACCACTAAACATAGTACAGGAAAAAAAATTGCATTAGGAAAAGCTAAGTTTTGAGAGTCTGACAGCAGAAAAGGCATGTAGCATATCCTAGGTGTGACCTAACTTTCAAGAAGGCCTCCAACAAAAAGAAACTCAAACCAAATGTACCAGAATTATACCCACCAGATTCCCTTAAGTTGACCTATAATATTTTCCTTTTAGGAAGGAGATGAGGAAGACTGTGAAATACTTGAACACCAAATATTTCTGCAGGTTCTTCAATTTTCTAAATGTATTTAAAAGCTTTTAATAAAGTCCTAAATATTAAAAAAAAACTATACAATGGTAAAAACTGTTATAAATCAGTATTACTTTATAATAAAATGGAAGTTATTAATAGTAACCTCTTTATACATTTTGAAATTAGTACAACATATTTGCACATCATTGGTGGTTGTGTTGTTCAGTTTTCTTGGAAAAGATATTGTCATAGTTTGACATTTTCTTTCCCAGAATATTTTATAGAGAAGTAAAACTAAGGCAACCAAGTTAATGACTTTCCTAGGATCACACAGCTACTAAGAATCTGATTCCAGATTTGAACCCAGGAAGATGAGTTTTTCTGATTCCAGGATCATCACTCTGTCCACTACACCACCTACTTTTTTTATTTTGTTAACTAATTAATTCATATTCCCTTGCTAAAACTTCACAATCTCCAGGGCTCCTTGGCCAAAAGAAACCAATGATTTTATCCACCTCCCTCATTTTGTAGATGAGGAAGCAGATGCTACAAAGTTAAATGATATGCTATTATAGTTCCATTATTGCATTTTAAGAATAATCAGCCACATCCCATAGAATTGGCATGTTCAAGTCAAAGTTCTAAGCAGTTCCTTTAATCGTCAGATTTGTTCCTTCCTCCAATTTTTAATACCAAGATGTTACTGTATAGTTCTTCCTGTTAAACAGTTCAGCAAGAAGTCAATAAGTATTGAGTGGTAATCAGATTGCTTTTGTGTACCTTACTTACTTATTTGACTGCATTACCTATTTCCTTTAAGTTCAGCTTCCTAACTATATGGGAAGCCAACAATTTATATTAATCATGGAGCTTGAGAGCTGAGGGAATTTACTTAGAGATCACCCATGAGTCAACTAAGTAAGGGTCAGAAGAAAGAAGTTAGTAGCATTTCCAGGACTGGAAGCACTGTACTTTGGTGTGCTAAAAAAGGTCCAGAAGAAGACTTTATTCAAACTATCTGCCATAATTCCTGGGAAACATTCCTACTCCCCCCTCCTCAATTTTTCCTTTCCCATTCTTTCATGTTCTCTCAGACACTTTTATTAGCTGTTGTTGCTGAAATTAGTATCTGTGGTCACAGGGTAGAATAGGGGCATGGATAATAGTGTATGATGCCATCAGGATAACATGTGTGTATGTATGGCCAAAGGACAATGGTGTAAACCTCAAAAAAGAAATTAGAGCTACTTAATTCAACTATAACTATGGCAGATAAGTGGAGTTCAAGAATAATTATGGAAACACTATATTAATTTTGTTTGGAAATTGGAGTTTCTGGAGGACTTTATGCCCAAATTCAGATAGTTACTTGCTTTATCCAGAATGAGTGTCAGCATTGACATCAATATTCTTTGATCAAGTTATAGAATTGAACTAATTTCATAAGGTTGCCTCAATTATTTCAAATGTCCAAGTTATATTGTAGAGACATCCCAATGATAGCCTGAATACTGTAAAGCATTCTGCATTTGATAAAATTTAATAGTTAAAAAAAAAAATAGAGAGAGAGATAGTTCTTCAGTCAAAGTCCTTAACTTGTGTCCATGATAAAATAATTTGAATTTTTTTTTTTTTGCCTCAGGTTTCAAGTCATTCCATTTAAAAATTTTTAAGGCAAAAGTAGTAAGACAGAGGGCTAGATTTAAAATGAGAGGACCTTAGAGGGTATCTGTGCTAAGCCTTCTATTTTGCAGGTAAGAAAACTGAGGCCTTAGGAGATTAAGTGACTCAAATAAGTAGTGTGTGAGGCAGGATTTGAATCCAGGACTTCTGATTCTAGAGTCAGCACTCTTTCCCCTGTATCATGAAGCCTCCTGACTTTGGGCAAATCATTCAATATTTCTTGGTCTTAGTTTTCTCATCTGAATTATAAAGTAAGAAGGTCATATTATGTATTCTTGAAGATTTTTTTGTAGTGCTAATTCTTATAAATGTGTGTTTGAGCCACATAACTAACTAGTTACATGTTATAGTAGAAAGAATATTTTATTGTTATTCAGTTGTTTCAGCTGTTTCCAACTTTGTGATCCCGTTTGGGTTTGAGGGTTTTGTTTTGTTTTTTTTTGGCAGAGATATTGGATTGAATTACCTTTTTCTTTCTCCTGTTCATTTTTACCCATGAAGAAAATGAAGCAAACAAGGTTAAATGACTTGTTCAGGCTCACACAGCTAGTAAATGTCTGAAGCCAGATTTGACTCAGAAAGATGAATCTTCTTGGAAGAGTTACTAGTATACTAGAAAATAACAAGAAGAGAAATTTAAATGAAAACAATTCATCTCACACCTAATCAATTTGGCAAAGATGAAAATGGTAGATGCTACAGACACTGTGGGAAGACAGTACACAAATACAATATTGGTAGAACTATGAACTGTTTCAATCATTTTAGAAAATTTTTTGAAATTACATGAAAAAAATAACTAAATCATATTTTTATCCAAGCCTAATGATGTTTGTACACCCTATGTTGTGAAAGACAGGAAGAAAGGTTAAATATATAAACAGAAACATTTTTAGAAGAACTCTTTGTAGCAGCAAAGAACTGGAAATAAAGTAATTATTTTGAAAATAGGAATTTAATGAACAAATTGTTTTATATGACTGTAAAGAGATGTTATTATGCAATAAGAAATTACAAATATGAAGAATTCAGAGCAGTTTAGGAAAACTTGTATAAATTGAATCAGAGTGAAATAATTAGTATCAGGAAAACAAATTTATCTGAATACCACAATGATATAAAAGAAAACAATATTGAACATCTTCAAAATGAACTAATATAATGGCTAGTCATGGAGTAGACTTCAAAGACCTGTATCTTTCATATTTCTAAAGCCAGAGCTGATGTTTATTTCTTACTTCTTATAAGAGAGGTGGTCAGCTAAAAGTAGAGAATGAGGCATCCACTTTTAGAAATGATCAATGTACTAATATATTTTGCTAACTAGACTTACTTGCTAAAAAAAAGATTGTTTTGATTGGGGTTAGGGAAGAGTCAATGGAAAATTGTGTAGTCATATGTTTAAAAAAAGCAAGTGAGTTGATAAAAACTTTTTTTTTCTTTTTTAGGAGCACTGGATTAGAAATTTCAAGATTTATATTTTTGTAAGTTTATTTATTTTTAATAAATATTTCTTTATGAATCATATTGGGAGAGAAAAATCAGAGCAAAAGAGAAAAACAATGGGAGAGATTAAAAAACAGAAAAAAGAAGTGAACATAGCTCAAGATTTATATTTGAGTATATAATTTGTTTTTGTTAGATTAATTGGGCAGATAATTTCATTTTTTTAAAAACCTCATATTACAGCTCTGTAAAACAAAGGTAATAGTTGTACTTTTACCTTATGGGGTTATTGTCAGGAAAATGTTTTGTAGGAATTAAAATGCTGTCTTTGTTGTCTTTCAGTCATTTCAGTTGTGTCTTATTCTCTGTGATCCTATTTTGGGGTTTTCTTGCCAAAGATACTGGAATGATTTTCCATTTCCTTCTCCAACTCATTTTACACATGAGGAAACTGAGGTCAACAGATTTAAATGATTTGTCCTGGGTCACACAGTTAATAAATGTCCAAAGCTGCTTTTAAACAAAGGGGTATCTATATTTCATTTATTCACTCATGAAAAAGAAACAATTGATCTGTTCTTTGTCTGCATATTTAGCCCACAGTCACATAAATGCACATCATTAGCCCAGGAATATTCAAGAAAGGTTGTAACTGTTTCCATGAAAAAATACATGAAAATTTATGACCATAGATTTTGAGTAGGAAGAGAACTTAAACACCATTCAACCATTTTACAAATGAGGAAACAGGGATTAAAAGATTTACCCAATGTCAAACAAGTTTTTTTGATAGAAAGGATTTGAATTCAGATCCTCTGACTCCAAATTCAGAGATCTTTCATCTACCACACTTGAAGAACAACTAAGATACATTTTTGACTAATGTTGGGCCAGCAGCATAATGTAATGAAAATGAGAGGCCTCAACAAATTATGGAAACAAATATGCTTCACCTTACCATAATAGCAATAATGACAATACTGGAATGCCACACTTCAATTCCCAGAGTACTTGTCTGGGAAAATCATCAAACGTTTTATGAACTTTAATTAAACCTCAGAGAAATACCACAAGGCAGGTCAATATATTCACTTATTAGACTGATGCCTAAAAATCAAGGGAGGATAAGTAATAAACTTGTCATTGCCATTGAGAACCGGTATTCCAGTCTATCAAGTTATGTGGTGACTAATTTAGTTGGAGGTTTGCCAGCCCTCACACCCTGACAATACGTTGAATATTGTTTGGTTGGTTAAGTTCCAATGATGCCAGTCACAGTCACCCAGGATTTGACCATGGCTAGTTCTGCTTCTTTTGGTTTTTTTTTTTTTTTTAAATAGTGGAAACAAAAGAATATCTCCAAGAAATAGAGACCATTGTGTCCCTGCCAAGGAATTTTTAAAATCTGAGCCAAACTTGTCATGCATCAAATGGGGACATGGGTAACATTTCTCAAAAGAATAAAATTGACCCCTCAACATATTTCTTATTTCCTCTGTTCTTTGGTTTGAGTCTCTTTTACTTGAATGCACATCAGCAACTTATATTAATCTGATAATTGTTACAAAAGATATTTTTGCAGTTTACTAATTCTCAAAAAAGACAACCATTTTCTTGAAAAAAGGGTACATATTTTGGTACAGCAAGCAAATGTAAATGTAGCAATATTGTTGAGAAAATAAGGTTCTAAAAGATGTCAGAAAACTTGACTTTTTTTTTTAAATAACAGGATAGGAACTGCCATAATCTACCATGCTTATCCTTTCTCCTGTTTCTGCCACTAAGTATGTTATGTTCTAAGCTAAAAACAAGGTGGCTTTTTGTGGACTAAATTTCAAATATTAGTAGTTAACCCAGACAATAATCTCTCTTAATAAACCATTTTGTATCTATCATCTAAAATGCACTTAAACCTTTTCTTATCATATATATATATATATATATATATATAGTGTGTGTATATATATGTGTGTGTATGCGTGTGTGTGTGTGTATGTGTGTGTGTGTGTGTGTGTATACACACACACACACACATATATATATATATATATATATATATATTCCAGTTACTATCACATCATGGGAGGAGTCTCATAAAATTTATTATCTCTGGGGCAAAGTTGTCTTTTTATTTGTCCATAAAAGAACTTTGTAAATTACCAAGTGCTATAAAAGTATATGGTATAATTGCAATATTTCCCTTTAGTAGGCTTCAAATGGTCCCATCTGTTCTGGAATTCCACAGTTTTATCAAGAAACTCCATATTGTTTTATCTATGCTCTTCATGATTTTAGGAACTTTAATTTTATCACCCTCTCCCTTGATTCTCATGTTCTACCCCCTGTTTTTTTTTTTTTTTAAATTCAGTTCTCATACAGAATTATTTCACTCTTTTTCTCCCTTAAAATATTTGAATTCCCTTTCCTTGGATCTTTCTGCATTTCTGTTAAATCTTTCCTGAGACATGAAAATCAGAGGTTAACAAATCAGTCCAAGATATGATGGTGTACTATGGCAGACTAATGTTTTCTATTTTAATTGAAATGCTTTGCTGATGATGCCCAGACTATACATGTATTGTGCTAGGCATTAAAAAAGGAAATATACAAAGATATACAAAACACAATCCCTACTCCCATCTAGTAGAGGCATCTAGTGGGGGAAATAAAACTATTTACAAAATACAAAAAATTATAATATAGAATAAATTTTGCTGAACACAATAAAGAAGTACAAATAAAAAAGCTACAATAGTTCAGAGGAAACCCCTACCATGTAATAGAAAAGTGACAAAGAAGAAATGGAGTCTGAGTTGAAGAAGGGGTAGAATTTCAACTTGCAAAGCTGATAGAGCATTACTGACCTAAATTATAGTCTAAACAAAGATTCAGAGGTGGAAAAGTGAATATTCCAATCTAGCTAGTACAAATGATAGGTGAAGGGAATCAGTGTAAGAAGAATTACAAGATAAAAACTGTAAATGAAAAAGGAAACACAGTATAGTAGACAGAGTGTTGAGAGTCTTAAATGACAGACTAAGGAATATGGACTTTGTTTTCTGAGAAAGTATAATGAAGTAATGATTTTAGGGTACAGTGTACACTGACTTCATGTTCCTTTTCAAGATTTTAAATGGAAGTGGAGAATTCATCATCTTCATTCTTCAATCATGTCTAACTCTTTGTGTCCCCATTTATAGTTTTCTTGGCAAAGATACAAGAGGGGGTTCACATTTCCTTCTCTGGCTTACTTTACAGATGAGAAAACTTTAACAAACAGGGTGATGTGACTTGTATAAGGCTGGTTTAGAATTTAAAAAGATGAGTCTTTCTGACTGCAGACTGGAATTCTATCCACTGTACCACCTAGATGCACTTCTTAGACCTATAGAAGTAGAGTTTATATAATTTTTCTTAAAATTCATTATTACACTCATGCCAAAGCCATATGCATTTCTCTGCCCTATCCTCACCTTAAAATTTTATTGCTTTAAAGATACATTTATTAAGTCCTTGTTGTATGTAAGGTACTATACTAGGTGATAACAATGTAGAGAAGAATAAGACAGTTCTTTTTTTTTTTTTTTAATTAAAGCTTTTTATTTTTCAAGACATATCTGTGGACAATTCTTCAACATTAGTCCTTGCAAAACCCCGTGTTTCAATTTCCCATCCCTTCCCCCATGCCTTCCCCTGAATGGCAAGTAATCCATTATATGTGAAACATGGTAGAAATACATGTTAAATCCAATATATGCATACATATTTATACAATTATTGTGCTACACAAGAAAAAAGAGACAGAAAACAAAATGCAAGCAAACAACAACAGAGAGAGTGAGAATCCACACTCAGTCTCCACGGTCCTTTCTGTGATTGTAGATGGCTGTCTTCATCACTAAACAAGTAGAACTAGTTTGAATCATCTCATTGCTGAGGATGGCCACATCCATCAGAATTGATCATCATAAACAGTATTGTTGTTGAAGTATATAATGATCTCCTGGTCTTGCTCATTTCACTCAGCATCAGTTCATGTAAGTCTCTCCAGGCCTTTCTGAAATCATCCTGTTGGTCATTTCTTACAGAAAAATAATATTCCATAATATTCATATACCACAATTTATTCAGCCATTCTCCAATTGATGGGCATCCACTCAGTTTCCAGTTTCTAGCCACTACAAACAGGGCTGCCACAAACATTTTGGCACATACAGGTCCCTTTCCCTTCTTTAAGATCTCTTTGGGATATAAGCCCAGTAGAAACACTGCTGGGTCAAAGGGTATTCAGAGTTTGATAACTTTTTGAGCATAGTTCCAAATTTTGAGCAAATTTCTTAATATGTGTTTGCTTCTGTTTCCTTGACTATACATTATGGAAAGTCTCCATTGGGAGCCAAGATGGTGGATTAAGGGCAGGAAGTTGTTCAAACTCCCCTAGTTTCCCCCCAAAACCACATGAAGTCAAGCCTCTGAACAGAATATGATAGCATGAAACAAACCCCTCTTCAGCTCAAGATAGACCGAAAAAACTTCAAGAAAGGTCAGTCTCAATGGGGTGAAAAGGGTGTTCAGCCCGGGTGAGATAGACTCTGGGGAAACTGGTGAGAGGGTCTTAAACCCAGCAAATCAGCAATTCAGACCCTCAGTCCTTGCTCAGGAGAGGAGCACAGCAGGGAGGCAGCTTTCAGTCCCAGCTTGGAAGGTAACTCCTGGGAAACCAGGCAACGCTACTCCTGCAAACACAAGGGAGCACTCGGCTCAAAGCCAAGGCTCAGAGCTACACAGGAAGCCTAGGACAGTGCCTCTTTTACCCCAGTAGCAGAGCTCCTCCACCTTAAAAGTAAAAAAAAGAAGGAAATACTAAAAGAAAAGGAAAGAGGATGAGCAAGAAACAGAAAAGAACCTTAACCATAGAAAGCTCCTATGGTGACAGGGCAGACCAAAACTCAGACAAGGACAAAATGTGCATAGAAGAAATCTCCAAGAGTGAGACAAATCGGTCTCAAGTCCAAAGAGACTTCTTGGAAGTGCTCATAAAAGACTTCAAAAGGCAAATAAGAGAGGTAGAAAAAAAGAGAAAAGAAATGAGCGGAATGTATGACAGAGTCAGCAGCTTGGAAAAGGAAAGGAAAGCATTGTCTGAAGAAAACAACTCCTTAAACAATAGAATAAACCAAATGGAAAAAAGGGAAAATCACACATGGAAGCTAATGACTTTGTGAGGCAGCAAGAATCAAACAAACTAAAAAGAATGAAAAAATGGAAGAAAATGTGAAGTCATACATTGATAAAATAGCTGACCTGGAAAATAGAACAAAAGAGACAATTTTAAAATTATTGGCTTACCTGAAGGCCATGGCTAAAAAAAAGAACTTGGATAGCATTCTACAAGAAGTCATTAAGAAAAACTGCCCTAATATACGAGAAACAGAGGGGGGAAATAATGATTGAAAGAATCCATCAATCATCTCTGGAAAGAGATCCCCCAAGGGCATTGTTGCAAAACTCCAAAACTATAATCTCAAGGGGGAAAAATACTGCAAACTACCAAACAAAAGCATTTCAAATATCAAGGAGCAACAGTTGGTTTACTAGGATCAGACAGCTTCTATAATACAGGATCAGAGGTCCTAATACTATATTCCAGAAGGCAAAAAACCTGGGGTTACAACAAAGAATTAATTACACTGTGAGAGTCAACATCATCTTTCAGGGGAGGAGATAGAGCTTCAATAAAGTAAGAGTCTTTCCATCATTTCTATTAAAAAAAAAAAAAACTAAATTGAAAATTTAATTTGGACTCAAACACAGGACTCAAGAGAACCATAGAAAGGTAAATGGGGAAAATGTATATTTAAAGGTTATATCTCTAGATGGGAAAACAATATCTGTAACTCTTCAAGAACCATAGCTGACACTGGGGCAGACAAAGGGGGACATCATATGGACTAGGGATATGGTTGTGAATGGACTCTGATATAATGACGTCAAAGAAAAATACATTAAGGGATGGAAAAAGCTCTGTGCTGGAAAAAAATGAAAGGGAAGGTATAATGGGACAATTAGTTCACATCAAGAGGTTCAAAAGACCTATTACAATGAAGGGGAAAAAGGAAGAGGGATGAGTATTGTCTGAAGCTTAATCTCATCAATTTGAGCTCTGAGAAAGAACGACTTATTCAGTAATTTGGGTATAAAATTTATTTAATCCTATAAAGAAGCTGGAAGAAAAGGAGGAAAGAAAAGGGAGGAATAGAATAGAAGGGAAGACAGAAATACTAGGGGAAAATGTAAGAGAAGGGGAGGATTTTTTTATGTATCATACCTACTACCTTATCTCTTGGAATAGAAGATAAGATAGTAGGTATGATACATAAAAAGAAAAAAAAAAACCCTACTGGACTGAGGACAGGGTGGAGAGAGAGAACAAAACTATATACAGAGGAGGAAATAAGATGGAGGGAAATATAGAGCTAGTAATTATAACTGTTAATGTAAATGGGATGAAGTCTCCCATAAAATGAAAGAAAATAGAAGAGTTATTTAAAAAACAGAATCTTATAATGTGTTGTTTACAAGAAACACATCTGACACAAAGAAACACATACAGTGTAAAGGTAAAAGGCTAGAACAGAATTTAAATAATAATAATAATGAAATAATATACAAACCTATAGGATGCAGCCAAAGCAATCCTTAGGGGAAATTTTAGATCTCTAAATAGCTACATAAATAAAATAGAGAAAAAGGAGAACAATGACTTAGGCATGCAACTAAAAAAACTAGAAATTAAATACTTCTTAATTAAATACCAAATTAAAAATTTTGAAACTCAAAGGAGAGAGTAATAAAATAGAGACTAAGAAAAACTGAACTAATAAACAAAACTAAGAGTTGGTTTTATGAAAAAACTAACAAAATAGATAAACCTTTGTTTAATTTGATCAGAAAAAGAAAGCAAACTAAATCACTAGCATCAACTCACTACTAATGAAAAAGACATTAAAATAAGAATTAGGAGCTATTTTGCCCAACCCTATGGCAGCAAGTCTGACAATCTCATCAAAATGAATGAATATTTACAATATAAACTTCCTAGGTTAACAGAAGAGGAAATAAAATACTTAAATAGTCCCATTAAAAAAAGAAGAAGAAGAAACTGAACAAGTCATTAATGAACTTCCTAAGAAAAAAAATCTCCAGGGCCAAATACATTCACAATAGAATTCTACCAAACATTTAAAGAACAATTGATTCCAATACTATGTAAACTATTTACAAAAATAGGTAAAGAAGGAGTCCTGCTAAATTCCTTCTATGAAGCAAATATATCACTAATACCTAAACTAGGATAGGCCAAAACAGAGTAATCAAAACCATTTCATAATGGCTAAGAAATAGCGTGGTAGATCAATGGAATAGATTAGATACATACTGTAATGGGCTGAGGCTCGAGTTGATGCACTGAGGTCCCAAGCACGTGAGGCTAAATAGTAATTGGACCATACTCTATTAATATATAACCTTGGAGAAAGAATGGCCCCCGCCCACCCTTTGTGCAAGTCCTGATGTGTTGTATAGGAAATGACGATTTTGGTGGGTGGAGGCAGGGGAATGGAAAAGGAAGGGGAAGGAGAGACTGCTGGCTGGCGTCTTGACACAGCTGCTCAGATTGCTATTGCGATGGCCCTTTCAGCTCAGATTCCCCCTCTGTTAGCTGGCTTCCTGTTGCAGCTGCCCATATTGCTATCGCAATCTTTCTTGCCCATATTGCTATCCCAATCCTTATTCATCTCTTCACTTCAATAAAGATTAACGATTTTTCCCTTAACCTGAATTCCTGACTCCGGCTGATTTTAAATACGCGGTCATCACAACATACAACACAATAATCAAGGCTTATAGCAATCTAGTGTTTGATAAATCCCCAAACTCCAGCCTCTGGAATAAGAACTCACTATTGGCAACAATTGCTGGGAAAACTGAAAAATAATATGGTCAGAAAATCAGAATGGACCTACATCTCACAGCCCATACCAAAATAAGGTCAAAATGGATATATGATTTGGGCATATATTATGCCCAACATTATGGAAGGCAAAATGGACAACTTTGATTACATTAAATTAAATTTAAAAGGTTTTACACAAACAAAAACAACAGAAAAAAGATTAAAAGAAAAGTACAAAGTTGGGGAAAAAATCTTAACAGTATATAAATGGTCAAAGGATATGAACAGACAATTTTCAGATGATGAAATTGAAACTATTTCTATTCATATGAAAAGGTGTTCCAAATCATTATTGATCAGAAAAATGCAAATTAAGACAACTCTGAGATACTACTACACACCTCTCGATTGGCTAAGATGACATAAAAGATAATGATGAAACTTGGAGGGGATGTGGGAAATCTGGGACACTGATGCATTGTTGGTTGTGAACAGAGCCAACCATTCTGGAGAGCAATTTGGAACTATATGCAAAAAAGTTATCAAATGGTGCATACCCTTTGATCCAGAAGTGTTACTACTGGGCTTATATCCCAACGAATCATTAAAGAAGGAAAAGGGACCTGTATGTGCAAAAATATTTGTGGCAGCCCTTTTTGTAGTGGCGAGAAACTGGAAATTGAATGAATGCCCATCAATTGGAGAATGGCTGAGTAAATTTTGGTATATGACTGTTATGGAATATTATTCTTCTGTAAGAAATGACCAATAGGATGAATACAGAGAGATTTGGAGAGACATACATGAACTGATGCTGAATGAAATGAGCAGAACCAAGAGATCGTTATACACTTCAACAACAGTACTATATGAGGATCAATTCTGATGGAAGTGGCTATCTTCGGCAATGAGAGAATCCAAATCAGTTCCAGTTGATCAGAAATGAACAGAACCAGCTATAACCAGTGAAAGAACACTGGGAAATGAGTGTGGACCACAACATAGCATTTACCCTCTTTCTGTTATTGTTTGCTTGCATTTTTGTTTTTTTTTCTTCTCAGGTTATTTTTACTTTCTTTCTAAATCTGATTTTTCTTGTGCAGCAAGATAATTGTATAAATATGCATACATATATTGTATTTAACATATACTTTAACATATTTAACATGTATGGGATTACCTGCCATCTAGGGGTGGGGATGGAGGGAAGGAGGGGAAAAGTTGGAACAGAAGTTTTTGCAAGGGTCAATGTTGAAAAATTACCCATGCATATGCTTTATATATAAAAAGCTATAATTAAAAAAAAAAAAGGAAAGAAAGAAATACTTGGTTCTTCTCAGTGGTTCAGTGATCCAAAGCATCCCAATAGACTTTGGACAGAAAATGCCATCTGCATCCAAAAAAAGAACTAAGGTAAGGAGATTGAATGTAAATCAACACATGCTATGTTCACTTCTTTTTTCTGATTTTTTTTAATCTCTCCCATGGTTTTTCCCTTTTGCTCTTATTTTTCTCTCCCAACATAATTCATGAAGTATTGTGTATTAAAAATAAATAAACTAACAACAATAAAAATAACTGTACATTAGGGATAATAATAGAACTCATTATCTTTCCCCTTTGTAATTTCTCAATTATTGTAGAACGCAACATTATCCTCTCAGTCCCACAGACCTCCAAACTAAGAGTTATCCTGGATTCCTCAGTATCTTTCTCTCTAAAATCAATTTGTTGCTAAAGTTAATAGTGATATTAGTATTATTATCTAGACCCAGAAGTCATAGGGCATATAGAGTTTGAAAACTCCTTTGAAAGAATATAGCAATTCATACTTATAGAACTCGTCATTAGATGTAAGTATGAAACACTGTGGTCAGTGGTAAGCAATTCATACTTATTATAGAACTAGTCATCAGATGTAAGTACGAAATGCAGTGGTCGGAAGTAAAATAGACTCTTAAGGAAGGGGCAGGGTAAAAAAGAGAAAGATAAGTAAAATAAAATAGAAAGGAAAGTAAGTACGAAACACTGAGTCAAGATCTCTCCTCTTCAGTACAGAAACTGCAACATGGAATCCAATATGAACTGGGATGTGAAAGAACTGATTTTAGTCCATTTGGTAGAGAGGATCTCTGACATCAGATGGCATGTAATCCATCATGCAGTAGGAGTATTGTGCGCGTACCTATTATTTTCAAGTCTTCTCCTTCAGCAAAGAATCATTGCTCTCTATTGCCATGACACAGGAACACATCTTTCTGTCTCTATCTCTCTGTCTGTCTGCCTGCCTACCTGTCTGTTTCTTTCACACACACACACACACACACACACACACACACACACACATATACACACTTAGATGGAACATAGCTTAACAGATTGTGCAAATGACTGATCACCAATGTGCAAGTCATTCTGAATTTTTGTACCATTGGACCATACACTTGTTACAGAAAAGATCAAAATAAACATCAAATTAGGAGAAAGAATGAATTAAAAAGATGTGATATATATATATTTACATCAGTTCCAATCTGACCTTTTCAAATGAACTGTTGGTACTGAAAAATGAGAAATAAATAAAGGAACATAATGTCTAATTGTGTTATTATGATGATTTGTAGAAATTTTACCAAAGCAGAGTAATTGTCAATAGATGACCCAAAAAGCTAATATTCTTAATAAGAAAAAATATTTCTGTGCCAAGAAGAGAGATGTAGTAGTCAAGCTGAACACACACATAATTACAATTAAGGAGGAAGATAGTTAAAGATTAAAAATCATCTCATATACCTGCAAAACACAAGAAAGGGAAAATGAATTTGAAGAAAGTTTGATGGGAGACAAAATGAATCCAGTGCATTCTAAGACTATTTAAAAATAAAATTAGGAAAACAGAACAGAGCTACTAGCATTTGTTTCTTTAAATTTTATTGATACCATTTGCTTTTATACTAACTTCATTTCCAAACATAATCCTTATCCACCCTTATGAAAAAAAGCCATTCCTTATAACAAAGAAAAAAAATGTTTAGGGTAAAAAGCAGTATAGCAAAATCAGAAAACAAATAAACTAAGTCTCTGTGTCAGCATTTCTAGAACAAATTATTTTGTTTATTGGTAAGAATGGAAAATGTTATTTGAACATTAACATATGACATTCAAATATAGCTCTCAAACTAAGCATAAAAAGATAAATATGAATGAGAGATCATAAGGGATTTTAAAAAAGGTTAAACTGTTTGACCTTATCTATGGAAATGATATATATGACCCCTCAGAACTTTATCATCATCAAGTGTCTGAGAGGACATCAAATTAGACAGTGGTCCTGGGTGTGATTATATTATGTTTGGGTGATGATCTCAAAAGAAAAATGGAATAATGGGAGAGAGGAACGCATTGAGAGGATGGGGAAAATTATCTCACATAAATGGTACATGCAAAGAAGAGTTTATATAATAGAGGGAGCAGTGGGGAGGAATGGGCAATTTTTGACTCTCATCTGAATGGATTCAAGGAGGGAAGAAAACATATTTACATTTAGGTGCAGAAATTTTTCTGATCAAGAGAGAAAATATTAAGAAGGAAAGGGAGGGCAAATAAGGAGACAACTCTAAGGAGGCAGTGATCAGAAGTAAAATAACTCTTAAGGAAGGGGAAGAGTAAAAAAGAGAAAGATAAGTAAAATATAATAGAAAGGAAAGAAATATATATTTAGCAATCATAACTATGAATGTAAATGGGAAGAACTCACTCTTAAAATGTAAGTAAATTTTAAAGTAGAATAAAAATCAGAATCCAACAATATATTACAAGAAACATACTTGAAACAGAAAATTCACATAGAGTTAAAACAAGGAGGCAGAGTAGAATCTATTATTGCTTCAGCTAAGACAAAAAAAGGCAGGGGTAGCAATCACAATCTCAGGCAAAGCAAAAGCAAAAATAGTACTATTTAAAAGAGATTAATAAGAAAAATATAGTTTTACCAAAAGATACCATAGACAATGAATTAATACCAACACTAAACATAGATGCAACCAACTATCATAGCATCTGAATTCTTAAAGAAAAAATACTCTTAATGAAATCATGAATATTCACAAAAATATAAATTGCCTAGATGAACAGAACAGGAAATAGAATACTTAAATAATACTTTTATTTTTTAATTGAAATTTTTATTTTCAAAACATATGCAAGGATAATTTTTCAATACTGACCTTTGCAAAATCCTGTATTCCAACTTTTCTCCCCTTTCCCCTTCCCCCCTTCTCCTAGATGGCAAATAATCCAATATATTTTAAACATGGCAAAAAAAAAAATATGTTAAATCCAACATAGGTATACATTAAATAACACTATTTTAGGAAAAAAATGGAGTGGACCCACAGAGAATGTTTGGTTGCTTTTCTCTATCTTTAGTCAGCAGCATGCATGTGAGAGCAAAAGTAGCAAATGGTGGAAATGTTAATTGTCCCTTCACAAAGGCTATCTCATCAGTGCCCTTCTTTTCTTCTATTCACAAAAGTACTACAGTCATTCAGACTCTTACATTCTATTCCTTAACTGTTGCAATAGCCTCCTAATTGGTTTATTTCCCCTCAAATTTATCCTACACACAGTTACCAAAATAATTTTCCCAAATCACATATCTGACTATATTATTCCTCTGCTTAAAAATCTGAAGTGCTTTCTTATTACCTGTAAGATAAATTACAAAATTATAGTAACTCTTAAAGAGCAACTAGGTGGTACCATAGTGAATAGAGTGCAGAGCCTGGAATGAAGACATCTTCCAGAGTTCAAATCTGACTTACTAGCTATGTAACCCTAAGCAAGTCACTTTATCCCTTTTTTTATCTCAATTCTTCAATTCCTAAATGTCATATGGGCTGGAGAAGGAAATGGCCAACCATTCAACTGTCTCTCAAGGAAATTCCAAAAGGAGATATAAAGAGTTGACATGACAGAATAGCAACAAAGCCCAACATTTAAAATCCTCCCTGTTTTGGCTACAATTTTTCCAGTCTTATCACATATTATTCCTCTTCACAAACTCTACATTGCAATTAAATTGACCTTATTAACTTCCTTCACCCCTCTTATCTCCTTTCCTTTCCTTTCCCCCTCTTTTCTGCTTCCTTCCCTCTTCCTTTTCCCTTTCCCCATTATCCTGTCCTATTCTATCCTGGTTTAATTTATACTTTCTCCTCTCTTTTCCTCCCTTCTTTTTATAGTATTTTACATATTGAAGATGTTTGATAGTTGTTGGGTGAGTGGAATAGGTATAGATTTGAGCAAGGTGACCCCCTGACAGAGCACTCCTTTTTCAGAAACTCAGTTAATCAGTATACATTTATTAAATAATTACTACTTGCTGGGTACTGTGCTAAGCTGAGCACATAAAAAGCAAAAACAGTCTCAGTTTGATAGGAAAATGTAATATTCATACATACAAGATAGAAGTTGGGAAGGAAAGGTATTAGCAGACTGGAGAATGCATACTGCAGGAAGTGACCTTTGAGCTACCTCAGCTAGAGCTTCTACCAGATTGAGGTCTTGAGGGACAAAATTCCAGGCTTAGGGGAATAATCAGTAAAAAGACAAGGAGGTGGGAGATTGAATGACATTTGTGAAGAAGACCAAGGGGGAAAATATGGCTGAACTATAGAGTACATAAAATGAAGTGATACAATAAAATATTGGGAATACAAGAAGGGACTACATTGTGAAGAACTTTATATATAAGAGGAATTTATTTTTAATTTTAGAGGAAATAAAAAGCCATTTGAGTTTGATTATAACTGTGAGTGAGATGGTGGTAACTAGAAGAGTAGTGAAAAAGGTGGTAAGGGTGACATGGGGAGACTTCTGATTTAGAAAGCTCATTTTGGTGGCTAAGAGGAGGACATTTCTCCTAGTCATCTTGAGTAGACAAATCTCAAGATTCTTTCCAAGGTTTTGGTTTTTTCCTTAATACTCTAACTATCCATTCATAACTTAAAAATTAAATTCTAAAATCAACTAACATGTTTTATTTAGACACTTGTAGTTTTACCTTTTTTTTCTTAACAATATTTTATTTCCCAAATACCTGTAAAGATAGTTTTCAGCATTCATTTTTGTAAGATTTTGTGTTCCAAGTTTTTTTCCGTCTCCCTCCTTTGCATCTCTCCTCCCTAAGCTAGCAATCTGATTTAGGTTAAATATATGCAATTCTTTTAAACATATTTCCCTATTTTTTATGTTGTGCAAGAAAAATCAAACTAAAGGGGGAAAATGAGAAATAAAACAAACGAACAACAAAAAAGGAGAAAATACTATGCTTTGATACACCTTTGGTCTCCATAGTTCTTTCTTTGGATTCAGATGGCATTTTCCATCCCAAGTCTATAGAAATTGCTTTGAATCACCATATTATTGCGAAGAACCAAGTCCATCACAATTGATAATCATATAATTTTATTGTTACTGTATACCATGTTCTCAAGTAATCACTGAATTAATCACTTCACTCAGCATCAGTTCATATGTCTTGCCAGACTTTTCTGAAACTAGCCTGCTCATCATTTCTTATAGAACAATAATATTTATTTCATTCATATACCATAACTAATTCAGCCAATCTCCAACTGATGAGCGTCCATTCAATTTCCATTTCTGCCATTATAAAAAGAGCTGCTACAAACATTTTCCCATGTGGATCCTTTTCCCTCTTTTATGATTGCTTTAGGATACATGTAGTCTTACCTCTCAACTAATTAATATCAATGCATTTTTACAAAAGGATATTGACTGAGAAGATATAACAAGAACAGAATACTCCTACATCATCTTAGCCCAATTTGTGTCACCATGCTTTTTTTTAATGGGTTTCTTTTTACAGAAATGTCAGCATCTCTTTTCTCACTGGACTGGGTCAGTTATTTAGGACTTCATTCATCTTCAGTCTCCAAGTCTTCCTGATATGAAATTCAGCTCCTGGAATTCTGCTCACTCCTCTAACCTTTTGAAGCTCATAAGTTTGTATCTATTTACAATTCTCCCTCTCCCCAAAGCAGGAATAAATAGATATAAAAAATTCCAAAAGAACAGCTATATTCTATACTCATAGGTCACATTGGTGTAGCTAGGTGGGGAAATACAATTTTGAGATAAAGTCATGTAGGAAAGAGGAAATCCTTAGACTTTGTCTTTTTAATTAATTCCTTGTCTTTTGAATGCATTCTTGGTCTAGCTCAGAAACTAACTGAAAGGCTCCATTTTTTCATGAGATAAGCAAACCAAAAATAATTCTTGTGCATGTTCTGATCTGGAGGTTTCTCCCATCATGCCTTTTGAGAAAACACGATATCAGCCTTTTTTAGATGGATATTACTTCAGATGCACATATTCCCCAGTTTCCAATCACAAGTATGATTTACATGGCGCCACCTAGCTGCCCTTTAAGAGCTAGGCTAATTTTGTAATTTATCTAACAGGTAATAAGAAAGCACTTCAGATTTTTAAGCACAGGAGTAATATGGTCAGATATGTGACTTGGGAAAATTGTTTTGGTAGCTGTGTGGAGGATAAATATGAGAGGAAATAAAGAAACCAATTAGGAGGTTATTACAACAATTGAGGGAAGAGGAGTTAAGAGTACTTAACTTTGTGCTAGATTCTATACCATATAATGTATATTCTAAACATTGTTAATGGTCACACTATGTAGTATCCTTGGAACTAGACTCTTTCAAGTGACACAATTGCCCTGGTCCTTTTTTTGTGGTTCATCACAAAAAGTTCAGAGCTTAAAGACTGAGCGTTTTGAATAACTCAGGAAATCATGAATAGTCCCTTGGTCTTCTGGTACCCCTTTCCCTCTCCCTCCCCTTCCCCCCCACCCCAACATATAAGGATAAAGGTTGGAGTGGGAATTGAGGATTGCTATATCAAAGTAAGGTAAAATGACTGGCCACTGAGTCAGGATATCACTATCAGATATTAAATGGAGTGACTCCACCTTCTGGCATCTCCTTTCCTGTGTATAGGAATAGCATCTAGGAATCCCATAAAGAATGGACATTTCTCCTTTCTTCTTTCCCCTTCTCCTCCACCCTATCTCCAGCAAAAATAGCCCACTAGGTACCTTGGCAGTTTGAACAGGGTCTCAGCTAGGGAAGTGTGGTGTTAAGATGTATCAGCTTTTGTTATTTGTGACTCTGGGGCACCTACTTTTATTTTCAAACACATCACTCTCTCACTATATGCAGAAGGCAAAATTCATTCCTAAGGTGAATTTATATTATGAAAACTCCATTTCCATTCATTTTAATGGTGAAAATTATGTACTGTTCCTGTATCCCTCCAAATCACTTCTTTTTCTTAAAGCAATTGTGTCCACATAATAAACACCTAAATTTAGTTAATGACATTTACTAAAAGGAGAAAAATTGTGGGCATTAAGCTATTATTAAGTAGAGAGTTGGAATGGATCTGATGTCATGGGTGACTTATGGAAAAAAACAAAGTAAAATTGAATGAATAATAGAATAAATAAATCATAATAGAGTCTTCTTGTTGTTTGTGTATTCAAACAGACTAGTTGGCAACCAACTGGACAAATGGAGGGAATTGATAATTATATCTTCTATCTATATAATATGCCAAACAATTCTACCTTTCTTTCCATCATGTTTGTCATATGGAGAAATATGTCTGTATGAAAAAGTAGTTCAGACAGTGAAAAATAGGTATAAATTACTATTGTCCATTAAAATGAAAATCCAAAGCAAGTATCTATATAGCAAGGAATTGGCAAAACTATTCTCTTAAACACATTCTTTACATGAATTATGCCTTATGATTTAATTCCCCCTTCCATTTAATAGTATTTTTTCCAATTGCATGTAATAATAATTTTCAACATTCATTTTCTAAGATTTAAGTTACAAATCTTTTCCCTTATTTCTCTCCCCCTTCCCCCTTCCCCAATATTCCCTAAGACTCCCCAAGAAATCTGAAATGTTATACATGTACAATCATGTTAAACATATTTCCAACAGTGGTTGTGTTATAAAAGAAGAATCAGAATAAAAGAGAAAAACCATGACAAAGAAATAAAAATAGTTAAAATAGTATGCTTTGAAATAACTGTTTGGACATATATACATATATTGTATTTAACTTATACTTTAACATATTTAACATGCATTGGTCAACCTGCCATCTGGGGGAAGGGGTGGGGAGAAGGAGGGGAAAAGCTGGAACAAAAGGTTTTGCAAGGGTCAATGCTGAAAAATTACCCATGCATATATCTTGTAAATAAAAAACTATAATTAAAAAAAAAGAAAAAAAAAGTATGCTTTGATCTGCATTCAGACTCCATCATTCTTTCTCTGGATGTGGAGAGCATTTCCCATCATGAATCTTGGAATTGCCTTGGATCATTGTATTGCTGAGAAGAGCTAAGTCTATCATAGGTCATTATCACACAATATTGCTGTTAATGTGTATAATGTTCTCCTAGTTCTGCTCAGAAACAGAATCATCAATTCATGTAAGTCTTTCCAGGTTTTTCTGAAATCTGCTTGTTCATCATTTCTTATAGCACAATAGTATTCCATTACATTCATATGCTACAAGTTGTTGAGCCATTCACCAATTGATGGACATTCCCTCAATTTATAATTCTTTACCACCACAAAAAGAGTAGCTATAAATATTTTTGTATGTGTGGATCCTTTTTCCTTTTTTTATGATCTTTGTGAGATACAGATATACTGGATCAAAGGATATGCATTACAACCCTTTGAACATAGTTCCAAATTGTTATCCAGAATGGTTGGATCAGTTCACAATTCTACCAACAATGCATTAGTATTCCAATTTTCCTATATCTTCTCCAATATTTATCATTTTCTTTTTATATCACATTAACCAATCTGATAAGTGTGAGGTAAATTGTTTTCAATTTGTATTTTTCTAACCAACAGTGATTTAGAGCATTTTTCTATGATTATAGAAATATATAGATATTTATCTCATCTATCTGAAAACTGCCTGTTTCTATCATCTGACCTGAGGTTTACTTTTTAAATGTTAAAAATGCTTTCACTGCAGAAATTAGTAAAATTTATGAGGAAAATATTATCAACTTAACAAAATTTAATAAAGAGTTATGTGAAACTTTAGGAAATACTAGTGATGAAATTTATCTGAATTTATTTTATTGTTCAGATATAAGTAGAACTGAATGTTACAGTCAAATGAAGCTTACAGGGGTGAATGATTTGCTTAACTGATATTATATTTATCATGTATTGTGGAATAACTTCAGGGAAACCCCCTGGTTTGCCTACTGCAGTGCTTCTGATTAATGGATGAATAAAAGAGCTTTATTTAAATACTAAACTTTGTTCTAGACTCTATACTAAGTTCAGAAGATATAAATATTAAATAATCCTTCCCTGAAAATGTTCTTCTAATGGGAGAGATTGCATGTACATATATATACACACACACACGTGGGCACATACACACTCATATGTACATATGGATTTTCCATAGGAAAAGGTATTTTAGTTTGGAAAGTCACAGGAATGTGAATGGAAATATGTGCTTGCCTGAGCATTAACAAGTTTTAAATTACCTTTTGCTTTCTGGGGTTGTTTGTTTGTTTGTTTTGTAAACATAGGCCACATTGTTGTGAAAAATGGGATTTGGAAAGATTGAAACATCATAGAAAAGTGAGTTATCTTTAATACTAGGATCATAGAATTTAGAGTTGGAAGGAATTTTAAAGATTATATAGTTTAACCTTTTCACTTTAGAGATGAGGAAACTGAGGTTCAAGTTAAGTGATTTGTCACTTATAGTAAGTAGCAGAAATGGGATTCAAATCTAGGTCCTCTCACTCCAAATCCAGAGCCTCTTCAGCTACATCACATTGCCTTGATATTACACATTACAATGTAATATTGCCTTATTACAATAATCTTGCCTTTGACTTTCCATCATCTGACATTTACTGTGCATCCCTTTCCAAGTTCTGGACTTAGGCTCCCTGTGCTTCCCTCTATCTCCTCTGTCTTCCTGTTTCCATGTGCTGAATCATATTGGTAGAAAGAGTTGCCTATACCAGAATTGTAGATTCAGCCTATCCCTATCAGTCTGGGATTTGAACAAATGTAATATTTCTTCTTTAACTAGTCTTGCTCTTGAGTGTCTCAGTGATATATTTTTTCCTTCTAGAAAGGAAAGGGATGTCTTTCTGAAGAGGGATGAGGGAGAAAGAGAGACTTAAATTTCCTTTGGAATTAGGGGCTGTATTTACATTTATGGTCTGGGTGCAATGATGGAACAATTCTTGCTTTCTACCCCATAAACTTTTAACCTGAATAGCTTTACATTACTGCTCATTTTATTTCACCAAGAAAAGTTAGTACCATCAGGAAAGAGACAATGAGGTTTACATAGGAAAGAAATTTCCTTTGCCTAGTTCTAGGCCCATCCTCATAGAGTTATAAAGAACCTGTCTCATCAGTTTGGAAATTATTGTCAATTATATATTTACCCTGATAAAGCTTGAATGATGTGACTGGGAAATTCTTACAAAAATGAGTCACAGGCACATCAAATGAAGATTGGGGTGAAAAAAAATGTGGTAATAGATGCCTGAGTGAAGTCACAATCCTGGGACAGTATGACTGTGAGCCAAAGGTCCCATAAATCTTTGTAGTTCAGAGTAACGGATGGGAAGAAGGGTGAGAAGTAGTTATGGTTCCCAAAAGAATATAAATACTTCTCCTAATCACAAACCTGCAGAGAGGAATTACCTGAAGTCAAATGATTTTTGCCAGAAATCAATTGTGGCTTCATGGAAATATTGAGAAAAATCTAGAGTCTGAACCTTAAATACAGGATTTATACAAGGGTCCTGCACAGATTACCACATATTAAAAAGAGTGGGAGGAACCATTTAAGAATGAGGCAATCTTCCTTCTTTAGGGTGAGAGTGAGGTGGGGTAGAGAGACATGGACATGGAATTTTGCATACATTATTTGATAGCTGCTTTGGTTGTTGGATTGGCTTTGTGAAACTTTCCTTTGTCACAAGGAACAGTTTTATGTCGGGTAAGGGAAGGGGAGAAGTATAAATGGAATTGGTTGATGTTGAAACAAATGATAGCAATAAAACTAATTTAACAATACTAAGTATGAGAAAAAAAATTTTTTTTGCTAATTCCCTTAAAGTCTTCTAATTAGGTTTTTGAATTTCTACCCAGAAGAGAGGATATGGAGGAAACATTTAGGATTTGAAGAGACATTTGCGGTTATCCTATTTTTTACAGAAACAGGCCTAGAGGTTCTTAGAGAAGTAGAATGATTGCCTGAAGTCCTACAGCTAGTGAGAGACAGAGCTGAGACTAGATCAGATCTCCTGATCCCAGTCGAAGGGCCTTTGCTCTATACCACACTGTTGATAATATTAATATTTGCTATTTTTATGAAAATTTCTTGTGATTGTCTTGGGAAGACTGGGTTGGGGACCTCCGGGACACGATGTTGAGGCTATCATCAGTAGTAGAGCCCAGAATGGCCACCTCTTCTCCCAAGAGGACAGTTTAATAGAAGACAAAAATGCTCTCCTTGTCCTTGGAGTCTTGGATCACTTAATAGAAAATATTGATCTATCTCTCCCCAGCACAGGCCACAGCAAGGTTATTTTTGTTTCCATGTAAACAAATGTGCACATAAACTAACAGGTTTACGTTCCTCCCAGGGAGGACACAGGTGGGTGATATTTGTGGGTGATGGTGAACAGATTTTTCATTGCAAATGGAATTAAAGATGATAAGATTAGAGATTCCTAAAAGAATCCCAGTGTTGGAATAAGGCTATTAATATGACCAGCAGAAATTTAGGGAGTTCCTACCATATATGGAGTAGGGTGCTGGTACTGGGAATGCAAAGTGGTGCAGTAGTGGAGTGATTAGCTATTTCAAGCTATACAGAACAATTTTTTCAAAATGACTGACTTGCAGGATAAGGAACGTCTGTGGATTGCCAATATTGCAGCTATGACAAGTAATGAAGATGATACACAGGAGAAATAGTCAGGGGGTAGTCATATCCATTCTGCTACATGCTCAATAACATCAGTCCCCAAAGTTTTGTGAGAAGAAACAACTTTTCATTGGCAACGCCATTATCTAATCACTCATAGATGAACTGGGTAGGAACCCACTTCTTCTCTGTTGTTCTTTAATGAATTTTTTTCTTAGTGGTATGGAGAACTCTACATAGAAAATAAGAGAGTAAAATTTCCTATCTCTATCATTCTATTGTCCTTAAAAATTTTCAGTGCCCAGAGAGGTCCTTGCTATTCATCATTCATTCCACAAAAACTTCTAAGACTCTAGATCAACAATGCCTTCTGGAAATTTAATCTATGTGAAAGCTACCAAGGCCTAAACAACAAAGGTCTGTTACATAAATAACATAAAAGCACTGATTTAAGAATCAGGGGATTCATTCTTCCTGTGCAACAAGAGAACTGTTCGGTTCTGCACACATATATTGTATTTAGGATATACTGTGACATATTTAATATGTATAGGACTGCCTGCCATCTAGGAGAGGGGGTGGAGGGAGGGAGGGGAAAAATCAGAATAGAAGTGAATGCAAGGGATAATGTTGTAAAAAAATTACCCTGGCATGGGTTCTGTCAATAAAAAAGTTATAATTATTAAAAAAAAAAAAAAACTAAGAAATGATTAAAAAAAAAAAAAAAAGAATCAGGGGATTTAAATTCTAATCCTGTTTCTGCCAAAATCAAGCTATGCAAGAAAGTCACTTGATCTCATTAGGTCTCTGTTAAATGAGGGGTTTGACTAGATCAGTTGTATGTGGGGGAAAGAGAGCATGAACCCTTTGGCAGTCTGATGAAACCTATGTACCTTATCTCCTAATAATGTTCTTAACTGCATAAAATTGGGTTATGTAAAAGAAATCATCTATGTTGAAATGGCAGTTATCAAAAAAAATGTTTTTAATGCAAGTTCAAAGCTGAGTGAAACAAACAGAACTAGGAAAACATTGTATGCAGCAACAACAAAATTGTTTGATGATCAACTATGATAGACTTGCTTCTTCTCAGCAATTCAGCAATTCAAGGCAATTCTAATAAACTTTGAATAAAAAATGTCATCTGCATCCAGAGAGAAAACAATGGAGACTGAATGTAGATCAATACATATTATTTTCACCCTTTTTTTCCCCTTGGCTTTTTTTTCTCATGGTTTTTCCTTTGTGCTTTGATTTTTCTCTCCCATTATGACTCATATGGAAATATGTAAAAAATTAATGTACATGTACATTTAAACTAAAATTTTTTTTAAATTAAAAAATACAAGTTCATAGATTCCAAATTAAAAACCATTAGACTAGATGATCTCTAAAGTCCAATTTTCATATTTTGTGACAAGAAAATTTCCTGATCACTCCTGCTATCAGACTTAAGTGAACTAATTTGGTGTCAGAAAAAAAGAACCATATATAGTGTTCTGCAAATTAGCTTAAATGATGGTGTATTCTGACATTTCTAGTAAGGTGAGAGTTGGGAAGAATGCCTAAAGTAGATAATTAGACCTCCACTGATGATCAAAGAGTTACTTAACAGGTTAGAAATCATCATGGGGCAGAGGGATTACCTGTAGATAAATCAAAGTAAATAATTTGAGGAGAGGTTGATATCTGAGTTAAGAGTAGCTGGAGATGGAAATTGGACTGGGTTTATACTAAGGCATAGACCTCACTAACCCAAGTTAATAAACTTCTAAGGGGAATACTTGAGGAGGAATCATTCTCTCTTTTTTGTTTGTTTTTTGTTTTTGTAAATAGTATTTTATTTTTTTCAATTACATGGAAAGATAGTTCTCAACAATCATTTTTATAAAACTTTGAGTTTCAAATTCTTTTTCCTCCTTTTTTTCCCTTTCCCTTTCCCAAGACAGCAAGCCATCTGATATAGCTTATACATATGCAATCATGGAAACATATTTCTACATTAGTCATGATATGAAAGAAAAACAAAGAACAAAAGAGAAAAGCAACAAAAAAACAAAAAAGTGAAAATAATGTGCTTCAAATCTGCATTCTGACTCCATACTTCTTTCTCTGAATATGGACAATATTTTCCATAGTAAGTCTTTTGTCATTGGTTTAGATCATTGTAGTGCTGAGAAGATCTCAGCATATTATAGTTGATCATCACACTGTATTACTGCTACATGCACAATGTTCTCCTGGTTCTGCTCACTTCACTTAGCATCAGTGCATGTAAATCCAGGTTTTTCTAAAAGCCACCTGCTCATCATTTTTATAAAACAATAGTATTCCATTATATTCACATACCACAACTTGTTCAATCATTCCCCGATTGATGGGTATCCCCTCAACTTCTGATTCTTTGCCACCACAAAAAAAGCTGCTATAAATGTTGTTGTAATATGTAGGTCCTTTTCCCTTTTTTATGATCTCATTAAGATACCTAGTAGTAGTATTGCTGGATCAAAAGTATACATAGTTTTATAGTCCCTTTGGTCATAGTTCCAAATTGTTGTCCAAAATGGTTAGATTAGCTCACAACTCTACCAACAATGCATTAGTGACCTAATTTTCCCATACGTACTCCAAGATTTATCATTTTCTTTTTCTGTCACATTAACTAATCTAATAGGTATAAGGTGCTGCTGTCTCAGAGTTGTTTTAATTTGCATTTCTTTAATCAATCATGAGTTAGAGCATTTTTTCATAAGACCATAGGTAGCTTTAATTTCTTCATCTGAAAATTGACTGTTCATATCTTTGACCATTTACCAATTGAGTGACGATTTGTATTATTATACATTTGACTTAGTTCTCCACATATTTGAGAAATTAGATCTTTTTCAGAAACATTTGCTATAAAATTGGTTTGCCATCTTCTGCTTTCCTTCTAATCTTGGTTGCATTGCTTTTTTTTTTTTTTTCAATAATAGCTTTTTATTTTCAAAAAAACATGCAAAGATAGTTTTCAACAAAGTTGCAAAACTTTGTGTTCCAAATTTTTCTTTCTCCCTTCCCCCACACTTCTCCCCTACCTAGAATTGTATTGGTTTTGCACTTTTTAATTAGGTGTAATCAAAATTATCCATTTTGCATTTCATAATATTCTCTATCATTTAATCACAAATTCTTTTCTTCTCCCTAAATCTGACAAGTAAGCTATTCCTTGTTTTCCTAATTTACTTATGGTATTATTCTTTATTTCTAAATCATATAGCTATTTTAACATTATCTTGATCCATGCCTCGTTTCTACCATACTATTTTTGGAGGAGTCATTCTTGTACTAAATAAGGCAGATAACTGTTGTACTGTAGCAATGGCCTGAAAGAAAACCTTCTTTTGCTTCTGGGAGACATCTGCCAGACAGTCTCATTTAAAACAGGATGTGACAACAACAAAATATAATAGTTTCACCTTGCTTCAAAGCTAGTTCATTCTATTTTTGCTTCATAAAAATTTTTGTTTCACCTAACATCACAAAGCAGCCAAAAAACTTTAAGATGATCATGCTTTTTTGAAATTTACTTTATTCAAAATCTGTTGCTCAAGGATATGAACAATTTTCATATGAAGAAATTGAAACTATTTCTTGTCATATGAAAAGTTGCACCAAATCACTATTGATCAGAGAAATGCAAATTAAGACAACTCTTACTACACTACACACATGTCAAATTGGCTAAAATGACAGGAAAAGATAATGATGAATGTTGGAGGGGATATGGGAAAACTGGGACACTGATGCATTGTTGGTAGAACAAATGGTTGGTGGATCCAACCATTCTGGAGAACAATTTGGATGTGCACCCAAAGAGTATCAAACTGTGCATACCCTTTGATCCAGCAGGGTTTCTACTGAGCTTATTTCCCAAAGAGGTATTAAAAGAAGGAAAGGGACCCACATATGCAGAAATGTTTGTGGCAACCTTTTTTGTAGTGGCCAGAAACTGGAAACTGAGTGGCTGCCCATCAGTTGGAGAATGGCTCAATAATGGATGTTATGGAATATTATTGTTCTGTAAGAAACAACTAGCAGGATGATTTCAGAGAAGCCTGGAGAGACTTACATGAATTGATGCTAAATGAAATGAGCAGAACCAGGAGATCATTGTACATGACAATAACAAGGTTATACAATGATCATTTCTGATGGACGTGGAACTCTTTAACAATGAGATGATTCAAACCAGTTCCAATTGTTCAGTGATGAAGAGAGTCACCTACATCCAGCGAGAGGACTGTGGGAACTGAGTGTGGATCACACCATAGCATTTTCACTCTGTTGTTTGCTTACATTTTTTTCCCAGTTTTTTTTCTTTCTTCCTTCTTGATCTGATTTTTCTTGTGCAACAAGATAACTGTAAAAATATGTATACATATATTGGATTTAACATATACTGTAACATATTTAATATGTATCATACCACCTACCATCTAGGGGAGGGAGTGGGAAGGATAATTTAGAACAGAAGGCTTTGCAAGAGACATTGTTTAAAATTTACCCGTGCATATGTTTTGTAAATAAAAAGCTTTAATTTTTTTTTAAAAAGAAAAAAAAATCTGTTGCCCCTGAAGATTAGCCCAGTTGCTTTCCTCAAAGCCATTCAGTAGCAGAAAAATTCCATTCATGTCCTGCTGAAGTGGCAGGAAGGGAGTGATAAGCCACCTTGTACTTGAGTTCTCCTATCAAAGAAATTTAGTACTTTTAATCTAAACAAAAATAATTTGCAGCATTATCTGAGCCTAGCAGAAAATGTCAGAGGAAACTAAAGAAGTCAATACTGCAGCAGGGAAGTAGATGCTAAAGCTAGGGTTTGCCCAGGTGCCAAAGCCAATTTGGTCAGTGCAGTGTGCAATCATTCAAACAAGTTGCTTGCAGTTTGGCCCACAAAGCCAGCTGGTAGTTGTAATGTTCAATATATGCAGCTGAAAGTGAAACAGAACATCCTAGAGGCAGCAGCAAATATTTTTACCACAAACACCAGGTGTGGGTAGAGTCCACAATATGCATGCTAAGCCTGACAAGAAGGCAGTTTATATGAACTTGCCACAGCAACATCCTGGTCCCCTGGGGTTCTCAGGCCAGAGCAGACCACACACTCCCCCAGCTTCCCCCATTCTCTTTAATAATCAAGTTGCTTACATTCTGCTCAGTTTGGGTAATGGAACTTTATCCACTGTGTGACCACATATCAGGTTAAGAAAGTAAGAATTTTAACAGAGAAAGGAAATTAATGTGATGTCAATAAGTCAAATAATTTCATTTCAATTCAGTAAGCATTTGTTAAGCTCCTTCTACTAATAGCTAGAATTATATAGAGAGCACTTCAAAGTTTGCAAAAAGCTTTACAAATATCTAATTTTATCCTTATGACAGCCCTGGAAAGTAAGTGCTATTAGTACCCTCTTTTTACAGATGAGGAAACTGGGGCAGATAGAGGCTAAGTGATTTACTCAGAATCTAAAGCTGGATTTAAACTCAGGTCTTAGTGATTCCAAGACTATCACAGTTGTGTACCGTTTAGCTGCTTCTTATTGCATGGCAGGCTACATGGCAAAGTGTTGGAGGAGTGGGGGCAAGATACACAAAAAGGTAAAAGATAATCCTTTCCCTTAAGGACTTTACTCTACTTAGTGGCTAGGTCAAATAGAATTAATAAATGAATAATGAATGAATTAATAAGCATTTATTAGTCATCGAACCAGAAAACAAAGAAAAATAAAAAAGAAAGAATATAAGCCCTTCCACGAGGCTTATATTATAATTAGGGAAATCAAAGCATTTAAAGGTGAATTGTTTTGAAGTGGGAAGATATAGGAAATGTGAATAGAGACATAGAACAATTTTCTTTCTAGGAATGATAGTGTTGATATGATTTCTTCTCCCAGAACTAGTGTCATTTTTTTTTTTCTCACTATGATGTCCCCTGAATTGGATTATCACACAGAGTTATAAATTAAGTTCTGTCCTAGGGGAACCTGGTTACTGATAAGGGAGATTAGGCTCTCTTTTGTCACATTATTTGACTCCTTTCATCCCATACTCCCATATTTTAATGACCTGGGGAAAAGGTATTTGAAGCTCAAATATTGGTTAATGTTGAGAGAACACTCAAGAGTTCTAATGGGCAATATGGATCAGATATGGGACAGATATTTTATCTTCTACATATCAAAGAAATATTAAAATATACCTAAGTCTCACAGCATACATTGGAAAACTAAAGGAATTAGTACCTTAAAGTTACTATTACATTCATACCTAAGTCTCACAGCATACATTGGAAAACTAAAGCAATTAGTACCTTAAAGTTACTATTACATTCTGTTAGGAGAGCAGTATTTTTCATGCTAGCAAATAATCAAAAACAAAATAGATGGCCATTGATTGAAGAATGGATAAATAAATTGTGTTATATGAATGGAATGGAGTATTACTAGGCTATAAAAAAATGATAAATATTTTGAATGCAAAGAAGCAGGAAAAAGTTTATACATTCTGATACAGAATCACACAAACATTGCCAAGAAGACAATTTATTACAGAATTGACTATGTTCTTCTGGGAGGCTGAATCACAAATATAACAACATGAAACAGTTTGTGGGATTGTCAGATCAATATAATCATGTTTCACCTTACTTGTGCTCTGTTCAAACAACTTCAGGACATTCTCCTTCAGGCTGATAGTAATATTCTGTTGATGAAGAACCTCCCTTTTACTACTGGGCAGCTCCATCTGATGGACTCCAGGGCTTCTCAAGCTCTCAAGATCATCTACCCTGAATGCTTTTAGTCTCTTACTCAGAGAAGAAAACACAAAGCAAAAAGGTACCCCAGGCTCAAGTTGAGTATTAATCTAACAGTCTTTAATGTAACATTCCTCTCCCATACCCTCATGGAAAATAAAGTAAGTGAGAACTATTTTCCCCATAGAAGATGTTTTTAAAAAGTAAGATAGAAAGAGTCAGGCACTTCAATTTTCAAGGTCCACTGAATTATCAATTTATCCTGCTCTGCAGCCAATGTTGGGATAGATAAATCCCCTTACCGCTGTGTCACAACACAAAGTTGTCCTTAAGCAAAAGGAGGGAATTCTCTACAATTTATATACATGGGAAGATTAAGGTGAACAAATTGGGAGTGAAATAAACAGAATCAAATAAGCAATTTGACCATAATAACGTCAAAGAAAAAAACAGTAAAATAAATAAACTGAATACAGTAGAATTCTAATGGCCCAGCTTGGCCCAAAGAGAAAGTTGAAAAAATTTCTTTCCCTTCTTGGAAGAGGTGGGAGATTATGAGTATAGAATGTTCATATGCTATTTATTAAATGTGTTGGTTGAGTTTATTGGGCTTGCTTTAAAAATCCTTGATCTCTGTTACAAAAGAAAGTTTATTGAGTAAGGGAGAAGGGAAGAAATACATTTGGAAATTAATGTGATGTAAAGATAAAAGATATTAATTTTTTTTGTTTGTTTATCCTGAAAATATTTCATCACTTTACAGAGACCTGTGAAAACTGGAGGTTTTTTGATCTTTGGGGAATGTGGTAAATTTTTGCTCTTCCTTCACCCCATCCCACCTCTAAGCTTAGAAGGAAGATAATGGGATAAAAGTGGGAGGGCAAACACCCTAGTTGGGGTTCTTATTGAATTTATTGAATCCAGAATGGATTCAAGCTGTGGGTCTGGTAAGGACATTTCTATCCATAGTGAGAAAAAGCCTAAGGCACCAGGACATTGAGTTGAAAAGAAAGAGTCCATAAATGAGTCCATAAATACCCAGAAGAAATGAAATTTCAGATACCTGCCCATCATTCAATAAATACTTATTAAACATCTATTATATGCCAGACACTGTATGAAGAACTGTGGATACAAAAAGAGGCAAAAGAAAGTCCCTGCCCCCCAGGAGCTTATAATCTAATGGTGGAATAAATGTGCAAGTATACATATATACATACATGCATGTAAAAATATGTGTGTATGTGTGTGTGTGAAGAAAGTTATATACTAGTTAAATAGGAAATAAAAGAGAAAACACTGGAAATAAGAGGAGTTAGGGAAGGCTTCCTATAGAAGATAGGATTTTTGTTGGGGCTTAAAGAAGTCTGTAGTGAGACTACTTTGGAGTGTCCCAGAGGAAAGTGGAGGCCTATTCCCTTTTTATCATTTATTTGCTCTGTAATAACAGATAAGATGGTGGGGAAGAGGAGAATGATTCTTCTGGGCTGTCAAAATCAGGCCAGACTAACTTCCTTTTTTTGGCAAAATTATTGCTAGCCTGGTGGATTAAGGGGATGCTAGAGATATAATTAACCCAGATTTTAAAAAAGCATTTGACAAAGTCTCTTCTCACCCTCTTCCTATAAAAAGCATGGAGAGATATAGCTAAACAACCCCATAGTGAGATAGATTCAAAATTGGTTTAATGACTAGAAAAAAAAAAACAAAATAATAATTTTATATCTACTTGGAAGAAATGTGTCAGATCTTCCTTGTTCTGTTTGGTATTTTTATCAATGATTAAAGCCAAAGATGAAATGTTTTTTCAATTTGCAAGTGACTGGAGGGATAACTGATCCTTAGATGACAGAATCAAGATGCAGAAAAATCTTGACAGAATGTTGAGCTGAATATATGACAAAATTTAGTAGCTATAAATGCAAATTCTTATGCCTGGATTCAGAAATATAATTTTATAAGTACAAAATGGGCATAGATACATATACATTTGCCAGGGAAAGTAAGTCAACAATATAATATGGCAGCCAAAAAACACCCCTTGTTTTAGACCAAGAGATATCCATCTAGAACTAGGAAAATGATGCCCTGATAAGGCTACACTTAAAATAGTATGATTAGTTTGAAGTACCACATATCAGGAAGGATTTTAATAATCTTTGACTAGTCCAAAGAAAGGCAATTAATATCATGAAGGATATTAATGTCTTTTGAGAACAGCTCATAGCCATTGGGGTGTTGGGGATGGTTAGTGTAGAGGAGTAAATGATGAAACGTTGAAGAACCATCTTGTAGAAAATTTACGTTGTCCTGCTGCCCTGCAGAGGACAAAATTAGGAACAATGAGTTCAGGCTGAAGAAGAAGACAATTTAGGCTGAATATTAGGAGAAACTTACTATTAGAATGATCTTAAAAAGTAGAATGAACAAGTTTTGAAGATACTGGTTTACTTTTCACTAGAGGTCTTCACTGCAAGGCCCCAGTGACCCTAGGCTATGTTGTAGAGGGAACATTTATTGAAATGGATAGAGTCCCTTCCAACTCATACAATTTTGTGATTCTGACATTTTTCTGATTCCAAGGAGAGAAAGAATATTCTAGAGGTTTTGATTACTAACAGTGTAAAAAGTAAACAAAGGTTAAGGAGGAAAAAACTGCCACTTAAACAATTACCATTAAACTATTATTTAATCTAAGAAATATTTTAAGTTATATTTTTAAAATTGACAAGATATGAAATTTCAAACTGTCTCAGATTTACACTGAAGTTCAGTTTCATTTAAGACTACAACCTTGCTAATTAAATGTCCTAAAACCTAATTATTATTATTTTTTTTGGCTTCTGTCCTAGCTTGCACTACAGAGGATACAGCTATTCATATAAGCCTAGAGAAAGGAAGACCTAAATTCAAATCCAGTCCTAGACATATTAACTGTGTGACTTCAGAGAATTTATTTAATATCTGTTTGCCTTAGCTCCTTTAACTCTAAAATCAGTTAAAACAGAACCTGTGCTGGAAGGTTGTTATCAAATATTTGTAAAAGCATTTAGCACAGCGCCTGGCACATGGTGAGTAATATATAAATGTTTATTTTGTTCCTTAATAGACCCCCTAAAGTTGACTATTTTGAATAATAGGTAAAAATGAAACTGGTTTGCAGAATCAAGTCAATATCATTCCCTCTATATGTGTATGAGAGGAATTATCACCCCATTTTACAGATGAAGAAACCCAAGGCTTAATAGAGTTGTTCCATAGTCGCACAGCTGACAATTTTGAGGCTAGAGTCAGAATCTGGGCTGTCTAACTCCAGGTCAGTTATTATTGGCATTATTATTATTATGACATGTTAACGCACTTGAATGACAGTTTACCTCATTGTTTGGGCTGCAAAAAAAAAAAAAAATGAAAGAAAAAAGTTTTGAGAAGAAAAAGAGAAAAATCTTCAAACATTGTTTAAACATTTTACAATCTATTGAAGCAAAAAGAGTTATCTTCAGCCCAAGTAATTTGTCACAGGGATTATTCAATTAAGAATAGATTGTAGTTTTCCTAACCTTATTAAGTGGTTTTTTTTTAAAAGGCCACTCTGGCATACAGCTTACACAAAGAATAGAGATTTATTTTGGCAAGCAAGGAAAAAAGTCTCCCTTTGATTTAGTCAGACTGTAGATTTTACAAGTGAGGTAAGAAGGGAAAGAAGACTCCTTCAGGAGAGTTATTTGAATTGTCCTCTAAACCAGGGAATGAGATCCCTGAAGCAATAAAAATACTCCTTATATTAAATCTTGTGTCATCCAAACATATGAGTGGGTGTTTGGAATGTGGATCTTTTGGAAGAAAGGCAGTGATTACTGACAGATTTTTTTTTTTGGTCCAGTAAATCAAGTATTACAAACCCAGCGCTCTGTCCACCATACCAAGGCCATGAATGGTACTTGCCCATGGAAGAGTCAGTGAATTGTAGCTACTGATCTTCTGTAAGGACCTCAGTATCTTCCCCATCCCCTTTAAACCAAGAAATCTTTGGGAAGTTCAAATCCCTTTAGGAACCCCACCAAAGAAAGACCTTTAATAATAGCCAAATATCCCTTTTCAAACAGGATGTTTGAATAGCAACTAGCTTACAATTCCCCTGTTCATCTCCACCCAGCATGAATGAGCACTAGTCTCAGAGCACTGATATAGCTAATCACCTCTTGTACACCACAATGCCTGGTTCTGCTCCACCTCGACAAAAATCCTATAAAAATCCATAGTTTTGGCAT
Source organism: Antechinus flavipes (assembly GCF_016432865.1). NCBI lineage: Eukaryota > Metazoa > Chordata > Mammalia > Dasyuromorphia > Dasyuridae > Antechinus > Antechinus flavipes. The sequence goes on along the minus strand of NC_067400.1, from coordinate 394,286,142 downwards.
CCCCATGCACTTGAAATCCTAGTAAGACCATCCTCCACATTTCCACTCAGCATGACTGTTACACTATTTCTGAGTATTTCACTTCAATGAAGCTATTTTGCTTTGCTTTCTTTCTGCTTGATTCCTATCTGGTGCTCTATTCTGTCTTATGATGCTCCAGCTCTCTTATACTGCACCTTGAAATTCCAAATCTCACTCAAACTAACCAAATAGTTATTTGTCTGAGATGGCCATGGACACTTGTCAGTTAATTAACATTTATTAAATCCCTATGCCTGGGAATACAGATACAAATAAAAACAAAGACAGTATCTGCCCACAAAAAGTTTACAATCTAAAGGGAGGAGGGAAAGCAGCTAGAGAGGGAGAATGTTGAAGGCTTACAAAGAAATTCAAAAGTAGTATAGTCAATGGGAAAGGGAGAAAAACTGTTCTGAGCCCCCTCTTTAAATAGAGTTTTCATTCTAATGAAGAAATTTATACTGTAGCGATCTGACTCAGAAGGAACTAGGAAGCTATAGCATGTTCTCATTTAATTCACCTGATACATTCAGATTTAGAGCTGGAAGAATCAATTCATCAGTCAATGAGCATTTATTATGAACTTAAATGCTGGAAACAAAGAACTTCAAAAGAGAATCCCTGTTCTCAAGGAACTCAGAATGTAATGGTGGAGCCAAGATGTAAACAACTGTACAAAAAAGATATGCAGGATAACCTAGAGATATGCAATAAAGGGAAGCCCCTAGCATCAAGTGAGATCAGAAATGGCTTCCTGTAGGAACATTTTTTTCTTTAGCTGGATTTTAGCTGGAACTTGAAGAAAGCCAGGAAGCAGAAATGAGGGAGAACATTCTATGCATGAAGGAAAGCCACTACAAAAGCATAGTTGAGAAATAGAGTTCTTAAGGAAAAGCATGGAAGTCAATGTCACTAACTTTCAGAGAATATTGAGGAATGAGAAAGGAGCAAGAACACTGCAAAGGTAATAAGGTTATAAAAGGTTTTGAATACCAGAAAGTAGATTTTATATTTGATCTTGGAGGTGATAATTTAATAGTTTGGGATGGAGGTTAAAAGTGGTATGATAGACCACATTAGGAAGATCAGTTTGACAGCTTGGAATGGAACATGGACTAGAGAGGGAACTTGAGACAAGGAGACTACCAAAAAGCTATTAAAATAGTTTAATAGTAAGTTGATAAGGGCCTGTACTGGTAATGGTCATGACAGAGAAGAGAAAGGAACATAGATGAGAAATCTTTCCAAAGTAAAAAAGAGAGGACTGTATAACTGATTGGATATGAGGATTAGTGCCTTGGTGATTGAGAGATATAGTAGTATCCTAGAAGTTCAGAGAGAAAAGATAATGAATTCAGTTTAGAACATGTTGAATTTAAGATGTCTATGGAACTCTGAGTTCAAGATGTCCAAATAGTGGAGAAGTGAGACTGAAGGTCAAAATCAAAGTTGGATCTGTATGACTAGATTTAAGAATGATTAGTATGAAGATGACAATTGAAGACCTGATGAGATCAGTGACACTGGCCTCTGACACTTCCATGGAGACATTCCATCTTTCCTTTGGGGCATTTTATCTGCTTGTCCCTCAGATCTAGAATGTTCTCCCTCCCTTGGCTTCCTTTCCTTATAAGTCCCAATTGAAATCCTAGTTTTAACTAGAATTCTATATTCTTATAAGTTCTTAATTCTGGTGCCTTCTCTCTGTTAATTATTTCCTATTTATCCTGTATATAGCTAGTTTGTTCATATTTGTTTCATGTTGTCTCCCACATTAGATTTTAAGGTTCTTGAAGGCAGGGATTATCTTTGACCTCTTTTTGTATCTTTACCCATTTACATTGGTGACTGGCTTCTAGTTGGTGCTTAATAAATGTTTATTGATTGATTTTGTTCACTAAGAAAAGGACCCAGGACAGAATACCTATCATTAGTGGGTCTGACCTGGATGGAGATCAAGCTTAAGAGACTGAGAAGGGAGAACCAGATAAGTAGCAAAAGAATCAGGAGTGAGTAGTGACAGAAACCTAAGAGAAGAGAGAGTATCAAGAAGAGGGTGATTGATAGCATCAGAGGCTGAAGAGAAATTAAGATGAATGAAGACTGAGAAGGGCCATTAGACTTTGTTAATCATTAGTAACTTTAGAGAGAGCATTTTCAATTGAATGATGAGATTACAAACCAGCCTGTAGTATTAAGAAGAGTGAGAGGAAAAGAAGAGAAGGCAGAGAGAACTCAAGGACTATCTACTCCATCTCTCTCATTTATAGATGGCTCAATGAGATTAAATAATGATAGACCTTAGTAGAACCTCCTTTGATCTGGGTGCTCTACTTTTATAAATGAATCCTAAAATTCCATGACTTTTTCTGAAGATTCATATGTCTTTGATGGCTCATCTTGAGATTTATTAACTAAAATTGCCAGATCTTTTCACAATTGACTGGGAGGGCATCTCATTCAATCAATAAGCTTTTATTAAGCACATCTCCTGATGTGCTAATCATCGAGAATACACACACACATACACACACACACACACACACAAACACAAACACACGTACACTATATATAGGAAATAAATAACAAAGGGAAGGCACTAGAATTACTAAGGCTTGGGAAAGGTTTCCCATAGAAGATGGCATTTCAGTTGGGACTTAAATGAAGCCAGAGAAAGCAGTCGACAGAGATGAGGAGGGAGAGCATTCTAAGTATAGGGGACAGCCAAAAAGAATTACCTTCAGTTGAGAGATGAAGTGTCTGTCTAATTCATAGAACAATGAGAAGGGCAATATGACTATATGATAGAGTACATGGTAGGAAGTAAGGTAAAAGAAGACTGGAAAGCTGACTTGGAAAGAGCGATTGAATTATGAGGGGCTTTGAATGAAGATTTTTTTATTTGATCCTGGAGGTGACAGGAAACACAAGTTTTTCGAGTAGGAATTGACACGATCAGATCTATACTTTAAGAAATCACTTTGGTAGCTGAACAAAGGATAGATTGGAGTGAGTAGACTATTATAGTCGTTCAGGAGTAAAAGGATGAGGGCCTACACTAGAGGGGTGCCAATATGAGAGGAAGGAAGGAGGCATTTTCAAGAGATTTGTAAAGATGAAATTGATAGATTGGCAACAGATGGGGAAAAGGATGAGGTAAGAGATCTTTAGGAGTCAAGGATGATTCCTAGGTTATGAAAGTGAGGATGCTGTTGCCCTCTATAATAATAGGGAAAGTAGAAGGAGATAGGGAGGGTTTAGGGAAAGAATGAATATTTTTTGAAGATGTTGAATTTAAAATGTCTATTGGAAATCCAGTTTAATATATTGTATCTAGGATATACTGTAACCTATTCAACATGTAAAAGACTGCTTGCCATCTGGGGGAGGGGGTGGAGAGAGGGAGGGGAAAAATCGGAACAGAAGTGAGTACAAGGGATAATGCTATAAAAAATTACCCTGGCATGGGTTCTGTCAATAAAAAGTTATTTAAAAAAAAAAAAAAGGAAATCCAGTTTAGAGATCTGAAAGACAGTTGGAGATTCAAAACTGTTAATTAGCAGACACATTTGAATAAGATGGATAGATTTGAGAATCATCATTAGAAATGATGATCTACACTTGGATGACCCAAAATCACCCAATGGCTATACAAAAGCAAAAAAGAAAATGTCTTGCTTCTTTTAAAAAAAATTTATGTCTATTTATTTTTCCAAATACATGTAAAGATAGTTTTCAATATTCATTTTGGTAAGACTTTGTTTTCCAAATTTTTCCCTCCCTTCCTTACTTCTCCCCAACACAGAAAGCAATCTGACACAGGTTAAGTATGTGTAGTGCTTTTAAATATATTTCCATATTTGTCATGTTGTACAAGAAAAATCAGACCAAAAAGGAGAAAACCGTAGAGAGAAAAGCAAACAAGCAAACAAAAGGTGAAAATACCATCCTTTAATCCAGATTGTCTCCATAATTGGCATTTTTCATCCCAAGTCTGTTAGAATTGTCTTGAATCACTGCATTGTAGAGAAGAGCCAAATCCATCAAAGCTGATCATTTAATCTTGCTGATATCGTGTACAATGTTCTGATTCTGTTCACAAACATCTCTCTTTGTAGGGAATTGTGCAACATATAGATAGAAACTTGTAATAAAATGTAAGGAATGAGGAAAACACAGGAGAAATCAGATAAAGCCCTCTAGGAAAACCTGAGGAGAGAGGACACTACTAATACTAGTCAGTTTTTGTTTATATGACACATTACATTTTTCTAAGCATTTTATATACATTGTTTCATTTATTCCTCAGAGCAAACCTTATAGGAAGATAAGGAACAGAATAAGCATTTATTAAGTGCCTACTCTGTGTCAGACATATTTGATAAATGCTTTACTGATATTATCTCATTTGATCTTTACCACAATCCTTCAAGATAGAAATTATGTGATTTCCATATATGAGATAGAAGTTAAGTGACTTGATTACATGAGTGATAAGTGTCTTAATTAAGCTCTGAACTCAAGTTTTCCTTATTTCAGGCCCAGGGCTCTATCCACTAGCTGCCTGTCCTAATTTTATTATCCTATACTACATGTAACTATCCTCGTTTTATCAATAAAGAAATTCAGGAAAATGAAATGACTTTTCCAATTAGTGATTGAAGCTTTGAAAAAAATGGGGTTTGTTTAGAATGATTGTACATATATAACATAAGATTATTTGCTATCTTAGGGAGGACAGAAGGGAGAGAGGGAGAAAAAATTTGGAACTCAAAATCTTACAAAGATGAATGTTGAAAACTATATATATAATTGGAAAAAATATAATATTATTAAACAGGGGGGAAGGAGAAAAAGAAAGTGGAGATTTTGATGGGTACAAATAAGTAAGGGATTTGTTCCAAGTCTATAGATTTAGAAGACAAAATGTTGATTTTGGTGAGCAGCTAGTTATCCAGTTTGGTTGGAATGAAGAATGCAGGAAGGATGTGTGATATTGGTTGGTTGGTTGGTGGCTGTCCTTCATACTCAAAGAGAACCAAAATGATATCATTAAAGTTAGTCAAGTTACAACATGTCCGACTATGACCAATATGAGCTCAGAATTCTCTGCTTATAAATAGGACACAAATAAAACCTATGAACATTTGAGATAGCTTCTCTAATTTTGTGCAACTTCAGGTTATCTCATGTGTGAGATAAAACTGGAAAGAAGACCTAGCATTAAATTGTGGAAGACTTTAACTATCAGGTTAAGAAGTTTATTATTTATGTATTTTATCCTATAATTATTAAAAGTCATTGAAAGTGTCTAGCAGGAAAATAGCATGGTCCAACCCATTTCTAGGAATATCAATTTAAAAGCTATGTTAATTGGAGAAGGTGTAGAAGAAGGAGAGAGCAATGAAGAAGCTATTAAGTGAGAGGTAATAAGGTAGCTCTGTTAATGAAAAAGATATGTTTTAGAGAAAAAGTTGAAAACATTTATCAACTAATTTTGTGTATGGGTGAGAGAGAGAGAGAGAGAGAGAGAGAGAGAGAGAGAGAGAGAGAAAGAGAGAGAGAAAGAAATAGAGAGACAGACAGAAAGAGGCAGAGACAGAAACAGAAGCAGAGATGTCAAAATTAAATTTAAGATTAAATACCTCAGTTTCTGGGAGTACATTTCTATCATCAACAGTAATAGGAAGTTTGAAAGAGGAATGCTGATGAATGAACTCAATATTGGACATGCCAATTTGGAGTTGTTAATATTATATCTAATTAGGTATTTCAGCAGTCAACTGGATATAGAACTAGAATTCAGAAAAGAAATTTAAGAATAATCTGCCTAAAGGTGATAATGAAACCAAGGGAAATAGATGAAATCACCAAAGAAGAAAGAGTATAAAGAGAAAAAAAAAAGCCTAGGATAGATCTTTGAGTAATATCCATACTTGAAGGGTAGATGATGAGACACTAAAGAGACTGAAAAAGTTTTCTTAGAAAGATGGGAAGTGTAGCAGTAGAAAAGGCTGTCATGAAAGCCACAGAAAGAGGAAGGACTAGAAAAAGGATATAAGAAACAATGCTAAAAGCTGCAAAAAAAAAAAAAAAAAAAAAAAAGCCAAGGAGAATGAGGATTTTTAAAAGATCACTGAGTCAAGTGGTTGAGTCAGAAACCAGATCGCAACAATCTAAGAAATGAGTAAATAGTGAAGAAATGTATGTAGACTTTGAGCATAGACCATCCTTACTAGGAGTTTGGCAATGAAAAAGAACAGAAACAGTTGATATCTTGAAGAGATGGCATGCTCAAATGAAAGTTTTTTAAGGATGTGAAGGCCTGATCATATTTAAAGCAGTGTGAAATGAACTGGCAGACAGGGATAGAAAGAAGATGTAAGAGAGAGGGAAATGGATTGAAAGTGCAAACTCCTAGAATGGAATCAAGAACACAAGTAAAGGAGTTTTCTATTTCTCCCTTTAAAACCAGAGAGGATGGGTGAATATGTGTACCTAGTGATTATTTCTTTCTTTTTAAAAATCTCACAATCTCTTCTAGAACTCTGCTCCCTATCTTTCTCACATGCTCTTTTGCCCCTTTGGGTTTCAATATCAAATTTATTAGTAGATATTCCAAAAATCTACTTTTCAATCTTTTTGGAAAACAATAATATTTTCCCATCTCCAGTTTTCTGGCAAACATTCCCAATCTCCATTCTCCATGTTTCCATGTATCTTTGGTGGTTCCATAATCACAAATTTTGTATTTTTGTATCTATACTATAAAATATGATTTGTCTATAATAGGACACAAACTAAATTTGAACATCTAATACTTTTTTCTGTCTTCTCAGTCTTTAATTGACAAGTATTACGGTCTGGTGCTAAAGCCATTAGCTCTGAACTCAGGCGATTCCCTGAGGGGATCAATTAGGGATCAGGGAATCTAGGTTCAAATCTACACTCTGCAACTTATCTTTTATATAACTTTGGGTAAACCTCAAATTCAGTTTCCTTATTTGTAAAATAATAGGATTAGCATATATACTAACATATTTATAGGAGCTCTTTTTGTAGTGACAAAGACTTGTAAATTGAACAAATGCCCATAAATTGAAGAGTGGTCAAATAAATGATGACCTAAAATAATAGAATACTTTTGTGCCATAAGAAATGATGAAAGAGATAAAAGGGTTTCAGAGAAATATGAAAGGACTTGTGTGAATTAAAGCCAATTCTAGAAGGAAAATTTACAAAATATAACATTGTAAAAAGTAACAATTTTGAAAGAACTGTGAATTCTGCCCAACTCAGAAACTAATCATGCTTCCAGAGGAGCAATGCAGAAATCTGGAGACAAAAGAATAATGCATTTCATATACAGAATGAGAAATATGTTTTTTTCAGTGCAGTTAGATGGTGCAGTGGATAGAGCACTAGTCCTGTAGCCAGGAAGACTTGAGTCCAAATCTGGTTTCAGACACTTAACACCTCCTAGCTATGTGACCCTGGACAAGTCACTTAACCTCAATTGCCTCAGCAAAAAAAAAAAAAAAAAAAAAAAGGAGAGAGAGAGGGAGAGAGAGAGATAACATTTTTTGGACACAACCAGTGGGAGAGTTTGTCTTATTTGATTATTTATATTTGTTACAAGGATTTTCTTTTATTAGCAATAGGGTCTTCTTTTATTTGTAATGGACAGAAAGAGAAAAATATATTTTTGTTTGTTGGGAAAATAAAATGGTTTAAAAGAGGGCTTAGAGTAGATGGCTTCTGGGTTCTTTTCAGGCTCTAAATCTATGGATCCTCAGAAGCAACCTCTATCTATATTCAGTTCCTTAGAGATAGAGTTCTCTCAGTAAAGTTCATCAATTGTCATTCTCTCTTCCATATCTCTGAAACTTAAGAGAAACCCTTGAGATAAAATGGACTTAAAATATCTCCCAATTCCCTGTCTCCCAAAATTTTGCCCTTTGTCTCAAGGCTATGATCTTTTATAGATGAAAACTCCCAGAATTGCTCTTCATAGCTACAAAAGAGATTCTATGGTGGTAGGAAAGGGAGGCAGGAAAATGATGAGTTCTCCCATATTTTAGAATTGCAGTTGCTCAAAAATTTTCCCTAGAAGAATAGTGGGAAAAAGGAGAGAGAGAAAAGGAGAAGAGAGGACAGGAGAGGAAAGAAGAAGACAAATAAGAATGACCTACTTCCCTTAGCCAGCAAAAAATCCAATTGAAATTCTGGGATCTGAGCATTCTGTCTCTAAAACAGAAGTAGTAGGAAATGATTTTTTTTAATAATGTATTTCTACATACACTGAATTGCATTTGGGAAGCTAAATAGCGCTTTTAACAATATCAAGCTTATCTTTGAAAAAAAAAAAAGCCCAACATCTTCCTAATATTATTCTGGTAATAACTGCAAAGCATAGAATGCCATAATGTCTGAATAATTAAAGTTGCATACCTCCAAATGGCAATGCATAAATATCAATAATTTTCACATACTATCAATAAATCAATCAATGAACAAATGTTAATTAAGTATCCATCATGTGCCCAACACTATGTTTTATGTTGGGAATATAAGTGAAAAAAGAAAAAAAAAAGAAAGAAAATCTCTGCCCAAGAGGACTTGCAAAGAAGAAGCAGCATAAAAGATATTATTACAAAAAAATGTGACAGAAAAATTAAATGGTCTGATCAATGTTTCATAAGTGAAGTATTACCAATGGGCAACCTATGTGTTGGTACCCAAATAACATCAGGTGATCTTAAAGTCTCTTCTCTGCCTACTGAGTATGTCAGATGAGTTTTCAGAGAGGCTTTATAAGATGACATGGATAAAAGCTTCACAGAATCAGAAGATATGTATGGGTGATAATTTGCCTCATTAGAAAAAAGTTCATGTTGATGAGATCATATACTTATTAACATATACTTGTTTTAGGATCAATGACAATATTTGGGGAAAGCCCATGTTTTGAGGTACTGATTCTCCTTTCTCTATGTCATCTGTTACATTTTCTTCCATAAACAGTGGTACTATCTCTCTGTTTTTATTCTGAGCATTATTAAAAAGTTCATTGTGTTGTTTTTGTATGTTTCAAAAGGCCAAGCTCATGTTCTGTCTCAGTTTTCTTACAGATTCAGCAATATTTTATATTCATTATCCATTTACTTCCATTTTTTATGCATGTTCTTTTAAGGTTTGGTCTTACCAGAGAATTCCCTGTGCAGTTACATTTGTTTCTCTAGATTCCTCTTAGGGATCATTTAAAATCTATCAGATTCTTTTCAAAACTGCAGTTAAATTTGAAGTTTCAAAGAGCTTTACTTTGAGGAAGAGTAAGTAATTAAGCCAAGTTTATACTGAATGTGAATGAAATGTCTGCCAGGTTGTTAACCAAAAAGCAATTAGGCAAAATAGTTGCTATGACAAATAAGACACAATTTACCATGGAAAAGCCACCCTAGTGTAACCAAAAGCTGATTATGTTTAAGCAATCTTATCTCAAAGGGAAAAAGAGAACAAATAACAAAACTATCAACATTATTTGTCAGTCATAGTTGTAACCTCTTCACTGGAAAGGCCCTCAAAAAAATTATCTGATTCAGTCTTCTCCTTTACATAAGTGAATGATTAACTTATGCAGGCTAAGTGGTTATCTATTATTTTTTTAAAGGTCACCAGAATTCAAGAAGACCACCACTTCCCTCATGGTTTACTCCCGTGTTTTCTCCTTCTTGCTGTTTTTAGATTTCTTATAGACCAATAGAATTTTCTTTCTTAAAATCCTTTTTTTCTTCTCTTCAGTCCTTTGTGGGCCAAGAGAACAATTGCTCAGCATATTTGTTAAAATCATTCACATATTTGAAGATACGAAATATTGTGTTCCTTCTAAGATATATCACCCACATTTATTTATTTGTTTCTTTGTTCATTCATTCACCCATTAATTAATTTCCTCCTTGGACTTTTTTTCATGTTTTTAATAATTTTGTTCATTTTTCCTGGATTCGTTTTATTTTCTCTGCATCATTTTGAAAATGCAGGGATCAAAAATTAGAAGCAGTGATCCAATAAGAAAGACCAAATTGATTTTTATTTTTCCATAATGACTCTTCTTTTTGATTCATATTCACCCTAGAGTATTCCAGGAGCCTCAGATTTCATGGTATTCTATCTGTTCCTCAGAAATCATTTCCCATTCTGTATTTAGTATTATTTCTTATTCCTAAATTTATAGCCTTATACTTAACCTCTTTGACTTTCAACTTTTTTAAGTACTGTTTTTAACTTCTTTGGCAACAAAGTGATATATTATTGATATCTCTTTTGTTTTTCTCTTTCGTTGCACAACTAAAAATGCAATTTAGTTGCAGAATTAAAAATGTTATTACAAATAACTTTGTAATATTTAAGATCCTAGTATTGGGACTGGAAGGAATCTTAGATCATTTAATATATTTTATAGATTTAGTTTTATAGATTAGGAAACAACTCCCACCACAATGAATCTCACATAACATGTACATAATAAATACTGACTTATTTAATTGGAATTAAGAGAGAAATTGAATAATTTATTCCATACCACACAAGTAGTAGATAACAGAACTAAAATTAGAATTCATATCTTTGAATTCTAAATCCAGTACTTTTATGAACTTAATCTATCCTTTTTCATTTATATAAAATAGCTAATTAATTACATATATGTGTGTAAGAAAACTGAGAAATTGAAGAAGAATAAAGAAGTTAATTGCACATATAATAAAGAAATATGGAAAATAGCTGAGGTTACAATGTATGATGTAGGAGAAAGACAAGTATGCTATTGAGCATTGAAGGGAGGGATTCATTGATCAATTCCTGACAAGGCAGAAGAATCAATAAGTTTATCTCTGACCTTATCCCCTTTGATGGGTAGAACTCATTCAGGCCAGGACCCTATAAATTTAGGGTCTTTTTAGAGTTAACAAAAGTTTTAATAAGTTATAGCATAGAGGGAATCTTCAAAAAGGATACTCTAAGACTTGACTTGGATAGATGTTGCTCCTCTTGTTTCCATATGGAAACACATCTGGTAAGCAGGGAATGGTGTGATTAAGATTAAGATGATTAAGGAGCCAAGAACCTAATACCTTGTTTCCCCGATAATAAGATGCTGTCTTATTATTTTTTTGGACAGAAAAACACCAGAGGGCTTATTTTCAGGGGAGGGCTTATTTTAATGAACATTGACAGCAATTTTAATAAACAGGTAAATGTGAACAAAAAAAAAGTACCTTTATTCAATAATGATCATGTCATCTTCTTCAACAACATCATCATAAGTGTCCATACCCTGAATTCCATCCTGGATGTCTTGCGCCTCTATTTCCTTCAGAAGAAGTGGACCCAATCTGTCATGTCCAGCAATATAGCTCTCTTTAAATGAACATGTCTTGTCCAGGTAACCTGCTCGTAGTGCCTTGGCAACACAGCTGTCAGTAATTTTATCCCATGACTTCTTCACCCAAGTCACAACTTCTTGCAGACAGGGCTTCGCAAAGTTTCCACGCTGATTTCTTTCCATTCTATTTTCAATGTAGTCATTGACTTCCATGCGCAAATGGTCCTTGAATGGCTTGTTTATTGCAATATCAAGGGTCTGGAGATAGGCAGTCATTCCTGCAGGAATCATTACTTGATCTATTCTTCTCTCTGCAAGGAAGTTCTTCATTTCTTTAGCGCGGTGATTGCTGACTGAGTTCTTCTTCTATCCTCCATCATGCCCCTTTTATCCTCCATCATGCCCCCTCACTCCTGCTTACATATCAGGTTTTTATGTTGTCCTGCCTCAGCTCTCCTCCGCGGCACTACTCTCAATGGCGCCAGCAAGCAAATCATTGGGGAAGAACAAGATGACGCGCTCACTGCTGCAGCTCTGATTGGATGCAACTTGGAGCGCTGCATGCGTTTCACCCGGGGGGGAAGGACGATGCATACAGAGGGTACCGTAATGTAGTGTGTAGCGCAGGGGATCACCTTCACTACAGTAGCAATGTCAATAGGGCTTATTTTGGGGGGAGGGCTTATTTTAGAAGAATATTACACAATAAGGGGAGGGCTTATTTTGGGGATAGGTCTTATTATCAGGGAAACACGGTAATATGGGCAGAAGATACTAGTAGGTTGCATCAAGGAAGACTCAGCTTGAGCTTTAGCCTAATCAAGTCCTTAGGCAAATCAAGTTCTAGAAACACCTTTGTCACTTTTCAAGGAAAAAAACATCCTAACTTGCATGAAAGAAGGAGATATGATATTGTTTCAACCATAGTTGTTATCCCCAAGATATATTCTAAACTTAAAAGTATGTTATATGTAAAGAGCCCATTGTGAAAATGTATTATGTGTCCAGAGATCATTAATCTGGATATTCTGAATACTGCTATTCATAGCATAGCAATGGACCAAGAATAGGCCAAATTTCTGGGTAGTCAAAGAAATAACAAAAAGGGAGAAATTCAACCTGAGAAGAAGGTAAAAACAGATTAAATATAAAAACCAATCATAGAAACTTAAAAACATATCTATGTCCATTTAGCTTTAGTAACAAAAAACCCTCATTATAGTCTAAAAACATCTCTATATTTTGGTGTGGTATGATCATTGATTTCATAATAATGATTAAGGACTATAATAGAAAAAGTTACTTTATATTTAGAATAGAGATGAGATGGACTTGTGCAAATCATTTTGAAAATATTGCATACCCAAATGGTTAAAACAAAAATGTTTTGATATTTAGTCTAGAAACCTTGTTACCTCAAAAAAAATCACTTAAATGGTACATTCTATTCTCATACCATTCTAGAAATTGCTTTATTTTGCCTTCCTCTTACAATCCTTACATTCCATAAATACTCAGATCAATTATCACTTAATTTTGAAATATATATGTATATATATATATATATATATATATATATTTAGTGTTTATTTTTTCTAATTACATGTAAAAACAATTTGAAACATTAATTTGTTAAAAATATGTTAAAAAGTTTAAGATGGCAAGCAATTTGATGTAGGTTATATATATACAATCATGCAAAACATATTTCCATATTAGTCATGTTGTGAAAGAAAACACAGACCAAAAAAAGAAAGAAAAGAAAAAAGAAAGAATGAAAAATAGTTTTGAAAAATATACTTCAATTTGCATTCTGACTCCATTAGTTCTTTCTATGAAATTCATAGCATTTTTCATCAAAAATCCCTTTGAAATTATTGATAATAGCACAATTTTCCCCTGGTTCTGTTCACTTCACTTTGCATTAGTTCATGTAAATCTTTTAATTTTTTTTTTTAAAGAGAGCATTATCTTTTCTTATAATACAATAGTATTCCATTACAATCATATACCATAACTTGTTCAGCCATTCTCCAGTTGATGGGCATTCCCTCAATTTCCAATTTTTTGCCACTACAAAAAGAGCTGATATAAATATTTTTTTCACATATAGATCTTTTTCCTTTTTTTTTTTTTTTTAAATCTCTTTGAGATATAGACCTAGTAGTGTTATCACTGGGTCAAAGAGCATAATTTTTATAACCTTTTGGGCATAGTTCCAAATTGTTCTCCAGAATCAATTCACATCTCCACCAAGAGTACATTGGTGTCCCAGATTTCCCACATCTCCTTCAAAATTTGTCATTTTCCCTTTCTGTCTGCCAATCTCATAGATGTGAGGTACTACTTTAGAGTTGTTTTAATTTGCATTTTTCTAATCAATAGTGATTTAGAGCATTTTTTTCCATACAACTACAGATAGTCTTGATTATTTAGTGTAAAAATTGCCTGTTCATTTTCTTTGACCATTTCTCAATTGGGGAATGATTCATTTTTATAAATTTGATTCAGCTATCTATATATTTAAGAAATGAGACCTTTATCTAAGAAACTTGCAGTAAAATTTTTTTTTCACAATTATGATTGCTATGTATTTCACTTCATCCTATCCCCTCTAGCCCATTTATCTTAGTTTTTTTCTTCTTTTATCCTGTTTATACTCAAAAGTATTTTGCTTCCAATTATTACTTGCTTCCATCCTCCCTTCTATTATTCTTCCTCACCCTGCCTCTTTCTTCTATCTTCTTCCTCTCATACTTTCCTGTAGAGTAAGATAGATGTCTATATCTGACTGATTATGTATATTATTCTCTCTTTGAACCAGTTTCAATGAGATTAGTAAGGCTTAAGTAGGTCCCCTTGCCCCATATACACACTCTCTGGATATTCCTCTCCAATGTAAAAGCTTTTTCTTGCCTCTTTTATGTAAGATAATTTACCACATTCTATATTTCCCTTTACCCTTTTCCCAGTACATTTCTGTAGAGGGCTAGAACTCGGAAAAGGTGTACTTGAAAGAAGGACAGCATGGTGCTTATAGTTAAACACCTATTCAGTGTGAGATAATAGTTCTCTATAAGGTAGTGTAATGGCTCTCCTAACACTTGTCACGTGCTCAGTGTGCTTTAGTGACGTAATTGTACTGAGGTAGTTAAGGCAGTCTCAGACAAGAAGACTCTCAGCCAACAGAGGACTCTCTCAGACACAGACACAGAGAAGACTTCAGGCTCCAGATTCCAGACACTGGACTCTATATTTGACCATGCATGAGGTAGCTCTCCTGCCTCCTTCACTTTTCTACCTAAAGACCAAGGACTTGGGCTGATCCCAAGGTCCTCCAGAGCTAGCCTGGACATTACACATTTCTTTCTTATTCCTTAATTTTATGTTTTTAGATATCATCCCATTATAATGTAATTCTCATCTATGCCTTCTATGTAAGTACATTCCTTCTAACTGCCCTAGTAGTGATATTCTTAGGAGTTATAATAATCATCTTCCCGTATGGAAATGTAAACATTTTTATCTTATTTAATCCTTTATGATTTCCCTTTCTTGTTTGCTTTTTTATACTTCTGTTGAGTCTTCTATTTGAAAATCAAATTTTCTGTTCACAACTGTTTTTTTAGTCAGAAATGCTTGAAAGAATATTTCAATGTATGTCCATTCCCCATCCCCACCCCCTAAAGCATTATACTCAGTTTTTTGGGGTAGATGATTCTTGGTTGTCATCCTAGCTCCTTTGCCATCCAAAAATATCATATCCCAACCTCTGATCCTTTATAATGTAGAAACTGCTAGCTCTTGTCTTATCCTGTCTGTGGCTACATGATATTTAGATTATTTCTTTTTGGCTGCTTGCAATATTTTCTTCTCTCTTCTGTGAACTCTGTAGCTTGGCTATAATATTCCTGTGAGTCTTCATTTTAGGTTTTGTTTGAGGAAGTGATAAGTGGAGGCTTTTAATTTCTATTTTGTACTCTAGATATAGGATACCAAGGCATTTTTTTGGTTATTTCTTGAAAAAATGATGTCTAGAGTCTTTTTCTGAAGTGCCCAGGTGAGAGAAAAACTTGTCAAAGTCTCAGGACTCTTAGGACAGTACATCTAGGTTGTTAAAAAATACCATCTGCATTAGGGAGGGAAGAACTAGTAATTAACTACAGAGATTCTATTTCTCACAGTCCCATTTGGGGTGCTTTTCCACTTCATTCCTAATTATGCATGGCTTTCTATAATCCAATAACTGTAAATTATCTTTCAATCCATTTTCCAGGTCAGTTGCTTTTCCAATGATATATTTCCATTTTTTTTCTATTGTTATTCTTGTGTGTGTGTGCGTGTGCGTGTGTGTGTATATGTGTGTGTATGTGTGTGTGTGTGTGTTTTTTTTTTTTTTTTAATTTCTCAGTGTCTCATAGAGTCATTAGTTTTCAGTTGCCCAATTCACATTTTTAAGGAATTTTTTTCTCTGGGAGTTTTTGTGCCTCCTTTCCCTTTTGGCCAATTTTGACTTAATTTTTTAAAGGAGTTCTTCAGTGAATTTTTGAATATCTTTTCCCATGTGCCTAGTTCTGTTTTTCTAAGGAATTTTCTTCAATGAATTTTTGCACATCTTTTTCCATTTGGCCAATTCTGTTTTTTAAATAATTTTTCTCTTCAATGGAATTTTATGTTTCTTTTAACATTTGACTTACTCCTTTTTAAAAATATTATTTTCTTCAGTATTTTGGAGCCTCTTTTACTAAGCTATTGACTTTTTTCTTTATGATTTTCTTGCATCACTCATTTATTTTCCAATTTTTTTCTCCACTCTCTTCTTTGATTTAAAAAAATCCCCTTTGAGCTCTGCCAGGCATTTTTTTTTTTTTTTTTTTTTTTTTTTTTTGGTACTGAGACCAATTTACATTTTTTAAGGGACTTTGGATGTAATAATTTTGACTTGGTGATCTTCTTCTGAGTTTGTATATTTGTCTTCTCTATCATCATAGTAATTTTTTTATGATCAGATTCTTTCTTTGTTGTTTGCAATTTTTTCTAGCCTATTTCAGTTCTTCCAAGTTGGTATAATCTAAGGAGAGGTATGTTGATTACTCTCTTGGCTTATTCTCTGATCTATGAGTTATCACAGGCATTTTTTTTCTATACTGGAACTATGCCTGTGTTCCCATTTCCTGTGGCCAGAAGCTCTGATATGCTGGTGTTCCTTGCCCTTGGACTGCAACCCAGGACAATGAATTAAATTGGCGTATGGGCAATACAACAGAGTCCTACACTCATTGTTAGCAAAGAGATTCCTGTATCATAGTGTGTGGACTGAGAGCTCCAGAAACCAGTTACTGCTATCAAAATAAATGCCCCAAACCTGTTGTTGGTTTGCTGAGGCATGGTTGCCTTTCACCATGATGCAGAACTACACTGCTACTTTACTGGGGCATTGCCTTTGCTGGACTATGCTCTACTCTCACTGTAGTGAGACAGATTTTTTCTGCAGACCTTCTAAGTTGTCTTAGGCTGGAAAATTTTTTCACTCCATCCTTTGGTGGGTTCTGTCACTCCATAATATATTTTGAGGCATTATTTAAAGTTATTCTAATGGGAATTTGGGAAAACTTGGGTGAGTTCCTACCTTTTCTCTGCCATATTAGCTCTATCCTCAAGTGTCACTTTATACACAAAGCTCTTTGATTCTTACATTTGTATAATTCAGCCCTATTCTCTCCTGATTTTCACTTCTGCAACACCAACTGTCTATTGAACATTTCAAAATGGCTATTCCCTGGGAATATTTCAGAATTTAAGAATTCAAAAGGATCTCAATGGCCATCCAGTTTAAATTGTACATGAAAGAAATCCTGCTTCTCTCAAAATTCAAAACAAAAGGCATTTTATACTCCACCCTCATTCCATCCCTCCCCTGAAACACTTTCTTCTTCTGAACTTCCTATTACTATCAAGGGTACTAGTGTCATTCTTATCAAACAAACAGCTCTAGTTTAGACCCATATTCTTACTCAACATACATATCCAATCAATTACTGTACCTTATCATTTCTTTCCCCTCTACCTCTCTTACATATATACCCTCTTCTCCACTCACACTACCACCATCCTAGTTTAGGCTCATCACCTTTCCTCTACACCAGTGGTCCTCAAACTTTTGTTCTCAATATCTTTATCCTATTAAAAATGATTGAGGATCTGTCTAAAGAGTTTTTGTTTATGTGGGTTATAATTATAGATATTAATCACATTAAAAATAAAAACCAATTATGAATTTGTAGACTCTCTGAAAGGATTTCAGAGATTCCTCAGGATGCTCTGGACCAGACTTTGAGAACCACTGCAGTCTACACTATTTCAACAGTTTCTTATTTTGTTTCCTTAACTTGAAACTCTTCTCATGCCAATCCATTCTTCAGAATAATTCTCTTCTTTCAGTTTGAAGTCTCTCTCTCTCTCTCTCTCTCTCTCTCTCTCTCTCTCTCTCTCTCTCTCTCTCTCTCTCTCTCTTTCTGTCCCCCTCATTTTTTCCTTCTATCTTTTTATAAGCCTATGACTTATGAAACATGTAGATTAGTCATGTAGTTGTCAATCGCTTCATTTTAGAAAAAAACAGTTTATTTTAAAATAAAGTGAAAAAAAGAAAAACAAACTCTTAAGGAAAAAAGATTAGGAATGCAGGTTTTTCCTCTCTTTGATGAGAGCAAGAAGATGAAAGTGAAGTGAAGGACAGAATGAGGCGGAATCTTCAGTTCTGTTTTGAGCATCATAGAAGGCTCCATCCACTCTGGGTCTGTTCACTGTGGCTCCAATAATGCCTAATTACAGTGAGTTCCTTTTTTGTCTTGATTTTCATCCTCCTGCCAATATGCTCACAGGAACAATGGAGGCAGTAATGATGGCAGCTTTACTTGGAGCCACAGCCTGCTTATGCCATCTCTCAACCTCCCTTTAGTTTCTTCTACTTGGCTTCTCTTAGGATAGGGAGAGGCTACAGAGTCTCCTGAGAGGAGAGAAAGTAGGCACTGACCACTAATGTCCTGTTTAATTTTACCAATAAACTGATTCTCTCCCAAATTATACACATATATAGGTTAATACATATGTGTGTATATACATATATATATGCATGAACCTATGTATGTGTATAGATTCATATATATATATATATATATATATATATATATATATACACATATATATATACATATATATATATACACATACATACATATACCATAAATACATATACCATAAATACATATACATGATTTTTACATATACATGGACCTATATATGTACATGTTGTCTCCCATGGTTGAATTGTAGGCACTTTGAGGGCAGAGATTCCGTCTCTTTTGCTTTTGTATTCCTTGTACCAGTGTCTAGAATAGTTGGTTAATAAATGTTTGTTCATTGATTGTCCTCCCAAGAAAGAGGCAAGAGAAAAAAAATTGGAAAGAATATCAACCAGGAATTTTAGACTTAACTAGTTTTTTCCATGCTTAGAAGTTGTAGGATGAAATTATAGAACTCCAAGAGTTCAGACTTTACAAAGAATATATTAGAATTAAATCTTTATTTTATATATAGCCTACTTTAAAAAAAATAGTCCATTATGTTATTTTCCTGAAAAACTACCCTTAGTCATCTTCTGAAACCTGATAGTATATAATATCCTAAAGAGTAGGAAGTACAGTGATTAGAGATAGAAGATGCCTCTAAGCAGCTAGGTGATCTCAGGTAAGTTGCTTATATAACCTCTCTGGACTTCAGTTTCTTCATTTCTGAAAAGACAGGTTTGGAAGAAGTGATCTCAAAAATCACTTCTAAATCTAATGTTTTATGAATTACGCAATTAATATATGAAGGTAGATTTAGCCTGTGGAAACATCACTCAGAAATACCTGCAAGCTTCCATTAAGACCAGATAGAGCTTATAATTATGTGTGTATATATGTTTAAAATGCACACACATATGTTTAAAGTTACAGATATATAATTTTCTCTCTCTCCTCTTATAAGTAAAAAGATCAAAATGGCCAAGGGGCTTGTTTTCACTTTCGCAACCCCTTGGGAACTTTGTCAAGACTAAGTGAGTGATTTAGAAACCGACTGCTGAATTTCACAAGAGGTTGCAGAAGTTGTGAAATCCAAGGACCTCCCCATAATTCTCCAAAAGAAAAGAGATCAGGATTGCTAACTAAGCAAGGTGCTCAGTTCCTCTGAATTTGAGGAAAATTCTGGAGAAGACAGAACAAAAAGTGGGACCAAGATCTAAGTGTGCCTCTTCTTGCTTAAATCTGGGGGAGCCTGAAAGTAAACAATTTACTTCCATGTAAAGATCCTCTCCTCCCTTCATCTTAACTCTTAGTATACAGACAATAAATGGGACTAACACTATTACACCTGCAATGTCCTGGGAAGACATGAGTGGCACAGAAGAACCCACTTTCCCAACTGAACAAAGAAGGCAAAAAAAAAAAAGTTTCAAAAAGGATTCAGGTCAGAGGTTGAAGAAGGTTTCCTTTTCCTGTACTATTTGCATAGTGTTAGATGAGGGGTTAATGGGAGGGGCTGGAAGATGCTAGTTATAGCTTTGTTAGGGAAGTTTATTATATGGAGATTGCAAAGCTATGGACCATTTACTAAAACACTAAGTCCTTTGACTTAGGGACATTGATCCTAGGACCTTCTGACTTCTCATAAAAGGGCTACATGCTGTCCTATAGAACAGGAATTAACTATTTATTCTAATGGCTAGATTTTGTTCTGCACTCCTAAAATTTGGTAATATGTGATTCAGACCTTTAAGTAAGGCTTTTAAGGACAGCCAAACCACTAGAATATTCACAAGTGAGAATGTTAGTATACAATCTCAGGTTGTTAGTTTAAAGCTGATCTTGAATTCTCTTAAAATCCACCCACAAACAGCCTTCAAATTTGAAAGGTGAATATGAATTTGCTACTTTTCATAGTTGGCTTTTATTTCCTCACATAGCCTTGAGTTTTGTTAAGGTTTGGATCATTATATATACACATGTGTGAGTCTTAGTTCATTCCAATTCAATATAACAAGAATTATTAAGTGCTTACTATATGATAAGACACTATGCTAGCCATCTAGCTAGTTGTTGTTGTTTAGTCATTCGGTAATAGCCAACACTTCATGACTTTGTGGCCCATACTGTCCATGTGGTTTTCTTGTCAAGGATACTAGAATGATTTGCCATTTCCTTCTCCAATGAATTAAGGCAAACAGACATTAAACAACTTGCCCAGAATCACACAACTAATAAGTGTCTGGGGCCACATTTGAACTCAAATCTTCATGACTCCAGACCTATTGTTCTATCCACTGAGTCACATTCAGATGTAAAAGAGAACACTATCAACTTGGGAAGAGCTTATTTAGGAAGGGATGTAAATTGAACTTTAAAAGCACAAATTTCAGAAGAACAAGATGAAAAAGAAACTTATCAGGTATCCATAACAACTTGGAAAAACATTTAGATCAAAATTAGAATGTCTTTTTTTTTTATTATAGCTTTTTATTTTCAAAATAAATGCATAGATAATTTCTGACATTCACCCCTACAAAACACTATGTTTTAATTTTTTTCCCTTCCTTCCTCCTCCTCCTGATCCAACATATGTTAAACATGTGCAATCCTCTACACATATTTCCTCAAATATCATGCTGCACAAGAAAAATTAGATCCAAAAGGAGAAAGAAAAAATGAGAAAGAAAACAAAATGCAAGCAAACAATAAAAAGAGTGAAAATACTATGTATTCATTCATTCAGTTACCACTGTCCTCTTTATGGGTGCAGATTGTTTTCTTCATCACAAGAGCATTGGAACTGTCCTGAATCACTTCATTGTTGATGAGAGCCATGTCCATCAGAATTGATAATCATAAAATCTTGTTGTTGCTGTGTATAATGATCTCCTGGTTCTACTCACTTCACTTAGCATCAGTTCATGTAAGTATCTCTAGGCCTCTCTGAAATCATCCTGCTGGTCATTTCTTATAGAACAATAATATTCCATAACATTCATATACCATAATTTATTCAGCCATTCTCCAATTGATGGATATCCATTCAGCTTCCAGTAAATGTGCTGCCATTTAAAAAAGGGCTGCCACAAACATTTTTGCACATATGGGGCCCTTTCCCTCCTTTATGATCTTTTTAAGATACAATCCCAGGAGAGACACTGCTGGGAAAAGGGTATGCACAGTTTGATAGCCTTTTGGGCATGGAGCTAGAATGTCTTATACAGAAAATAACAGATTCATTAGTGTAGGGAATAGAGTATTTTACTTTGGAGTCGAGAAGACCTGAATTTAAATCCTGCCCCAAACATTTACTAGCTGTATGATCCTGGGCAAAGCCCTTCTCCTCTCTTAACCTTAGCTTCCCCATCTATAAAAGAGATAATAACATCATCTATGTCCTATGGATGATTTGTGAATTAAATAAGAAAACTTGTGTAAAGTTCTTTGCAAACCTAAAAACACAATATAAATGCCAGCTAGTGATGTGACTACAATATGTGAAAAGGAGTAACGTAAAATCAATCTGGAAATATAGGTGGAAGCCAGATTGTGAAAGGCTTTAAATATAAGCTTGCATTTTATAGTAGAGCTTCTTGAGCTATGGATTGATTTGATCATATCTATGCTTTAAGGATACCAATTTGCCAGCATGTAGAGAATGAAATGGAAAGACCTAAGATAAAGAGATTAATTCATCAGTATTAAAGGAAAAATCCAATAATGCCCCAAAATATTTATAATAGCAATTTCTGTGCAATAATAAAAAGTTAGAAACTAAACAATTCTCATTGATAGAGGAATAGCTAAATAAGTTGTAGCACATAATCTTAAAATTTTTTTTAGATATTTAACTTTCTCCCACATACATGTAAAAACAATTTTTAACACTTACTTTTTGAAACTGTGAGTTCAATTCTCTTGCCTTTCCCATCCCTCTTTGTTAGAATCTTTACAAAGTGATAAGTCAGATGCCTAATTTAGCATGGTACTTAGCAAATTCTCTAACTCACTAATGTATTTAAGTACTTATTGGAGTTCACAAGTATGGGAGATTCACAAAGTTAACTTTGTAACTTTGTGAATTCACACTTCCCTTAATCTCTCCCTCAGAGGAGGAGTCAACTTTTGGAAGATCATATATAAAGAAGCTCTTAGAGCTTCAGATTAGTTAGTTTAGAAGATTGACAGAGAGGGGAGCACTCTGGGACAGATACAGAAGCACTCTGGGAGATTGAGAACCTCTCTCGGAGACAAGACAGATTCATTCCAACTTTCACCTTGGTGCTGGCTAGAGATATTTGGAAAAAGAGAAGCTGAAGCTGGCAGGCAAAAGGCAAGAGCTCTTGGAACTTGTCCTTTGCCTCTTCTTTCTTCTGCCTCTAGCCAGCACAAAGGTGGAAGATTGAATGAATCTGACTTCACCAACCAGAGTGGGCTTGTGAGCTTCCTCCCAGAGTGCTCCTCTCCGACTCCTGGCATGTTCCGAACTAACTAATCTGAAGCTCTAAGAGCTTCTTTATATATGATCTCCCAAAGGTTGACTCCTCCTCTGAAGGAGGGATTTAGGGAGGTGTAAATTCACAAAGTTAACTTTGTGAATCTCCCATACTTGTGAACTCCAATGAGTACTTAAATACATTAGTGAGTTAGAGAATTTGCTAAGTAGCATGCTAAATTAGGCAACTGACATCACTTTGTAAGGATTCTAACACCTCTTTGTCCCCTTCCCTGAGATAGTAAGCAATTTGATATAGATTATATATGGGCTGTCATGTAAAACATAGTTGCATGTGTCATGTTGTAAATGAAAACCAGACCAAAAAAATAAGTGAAAAATAGCACATTTCTACATTCACTCAGACTTCATCAGTTCTTTCTCTAGAGGTGGATAGCATTTTTCATTATGAATCTTTTGTAATTGTCTTGGATTATTGTACTACTAAGAAGATCGAAGTTATTCATAGTTGATGATCATCTAATATCCTGTTACTGTGTAAAATATATTCCTGATTCTGGTTGGTAACTTCACTATGTATCAGTCAAGTCTTTCCAGATTTGGTTTTTGTTGTTGTTGTTGTTGTTGTTTTGTTTTTTGAGAGCATTTCCGTCATCATTTCTTATTGCACTATAGTATTCCATTCCAACCATATACTACAACTTTTTTGGCCATTCCTCAATTAATAGATATCACCTCAATTTTCAATTCTTTATCACCACAAAAAGAGCTTCTATAAACATTTTTGTACTAAGAGGCCCTTTCCCCTTCTTTTGGATATCTTTAGAATATAGATCTAGTAGTAGTATTGCTGGATCTAAGGGCATATACAGTTTATATCTCTTTCAGCATAGTTCCAAATTGCTTTCCAG
Organism: Antechinus flavipes; assembly: GCF_016432865.1. NCBI lineage: Eukaryota > Metazoa > Chordata > Mammalia > Dasyuromorphia > Dasyuridae > Antechinus > Antechinus flavipes. The sequence continues at coordinate 394,262,304 of NC_067400.1, read as the reverse complement.
CATGGTAGATCAGTTCACAGCTCCACCAACAGTATATTAGTGTCCCAATTTTCTCACACCCCATCCAACATTTACTATTTTATTTTTGTGTCATAAGCTAATAGGTTGTTTTAATTTTCAATTATCTGATTAATAGTAATTTAGAATATTTTTTATATGACTGTAGATAAGTTTGATTTCTTCAACTGAAAACTGCCTATTCATATCCTTTGACCATTTGTCAATTGGGAAATAATTTATATTTTTATAAATTTGACTCAGTTCTCTATATATTTAAGAAATGAGGCCTTCATCAGAGACAATTGCTATAAATTTCTTTGCCCAACTTTCTGCATTCCTTCTAATTTTGGTTTTATTGCTTTTGTTTGCACATAGGGTTTTCACAAACCCTTTTTAATTTAATATAATCAAAAGTATCCATTTTGCATTTCATAATGCTCTTTATCTCTTGTTTGGACATATATTCTTCCCTTATTCATAGATCTGACAGGTAGACTATTCCATGTAGAGGGCCACAGATAGTGGGGGAACTCTGGGCAAGTTATAAGACCCTTTAGCCCAGAGGAAACCCACTGACAATATCTGGGTGGGGTTTGGCTCCCCACCTCCTTTTGGTGTTCACACCTTTTCCTGAGATGTCAAGGAGGGCGTGACCACCTGTGTTCTACTTGAAGCAAGGATACTTATAGCAGGAGTGTTTACTCAGTGTGATTGATGAGATAATGGTTCTCATATACTAAGTGTGATATGGTAATGTAATGATTCTACAGTTGGCAAATGCTCAGTGTGCTGTAGTGATGTAATCATATTAAGGTATTTCAGGGCTGAGAAGACTGGAGAGGAGAGTGCTCAAGCTTGATCTCAGACTCAGAAACTCAGATATAGACTTGAGACAGACTCCAGACTCCATTCTTGACCATCCTCGTGGTGGCTCTCCTACCTTCATCACTTTACCTAAGATCAAGGCCCATCTAGAGATCCTCCAGAAAGCTAGTCCAATCACTACAATTCCACAGTTCCCTAATTTGTTTATGGTATCATCTTTCATATCTAAATCATGAACTCATGTTGGCTTTATCTTGATATAAATGTATGATGTTGGTCTTATACCTAATTTCTGCAATACTATTTTCCAGTTTTCCCAGAACTTTTTATCAAATAGTGAGTTCTTGTCATCAAAAATTACATCTTTGGATTTATCAAATACTAGATTACTATGATTATTACTAATGTGCATTGTATACCTAATCTATTCCACTGATTTCTTAGCTAGCACCAGATTGTTTTGATGATTACTACTTTATAATATAGTTTGAGATATGGTATAGTTAGTCCACTTTTCTTTACATTTTTTTCCATTTATTCCCTTGACATTTTTGACCTTTTGTTCTTCCAGATGAATTTTGTTATTTTTTTTAATCTATAAAATAGGGTGATTTGGTAATTTGAAAATTTTTTTAAAGCATGATTTCCCATGTAATCAAAACATGGATCTTGAAGATAGGATTCATAGAAACAATCATAAGGTTCCCAGAAGAATACAAGTAAAAATAAAAATTCTAAACACCATAATACAAGAAAATTGCAAGACAATAAGAATATTAAATAATATAAATAAGAATATCTTAAGAGGACTCTGAGAAGACGGCAGAATAAATTAGTAAATTTTAAGTTCTCTCAATTTCCCTCCACAAAAAAATCCTCCACAAGATTCAGGGCAAACATAGACTCTGAAAAATCAAAAAGACTTGGGGTGAAGCAAAAGTCCTACCTATAGAACCCTAGAAAATCTGAAGAAAGACCTGGGTGCTGGGATTAACCCATGTGAAATGCCAATACCTCAACTAGCTCTTCAAAAATACTAAGTGGGAAATTCTGGGGATAGGTGGTGATGGCTGGAGTCTCAGCAGGAACCATAAAGACTTTCACTTCTCTGAATTGCTTGTGGAATATAGGTCTGAGTCTGGGAAGACTGAGGGAATCTTGGTTGATTAGGAATACCAGGTCCAGCTGTGCTGTGGGAAGCATCTCTAGGTGGGAAGAACCTGCATACCCATGAGTCCAGAGACAATGGGGCAAAGACACTGCAGGCTATGGACACTTGTTGGAAGGTGGAACTCTTAATTTGGAGTTTCTGGTCAATGGAATGAGCTGAAGTGAAGCAGAGACACCATTCCCTTGCCTTAGGATTAGAGGTACGTACACTAATGCCTCTTATTTAAAAAAAAAAAAAGATTAACTTGAAAAGAAGAAAGAGCCTCACTATAGAAACATAATATGGGAACAGGGAAGACTGGAATTTGTCTTCAGAGGAAGACACTGAACTAAAAAAAGTTTCTACTCCAAAGAATAGCATGAAATGGCTTCCTGCCCAGAGAGAATTTATAGAACTCAAAAAAATGTAAAAATCAAATGAAAGACATTGAGGAAAAATTAATAATAATAATAATAACCATCCAAGAAAAACAAGAAAATTATGGAAAAAAAGTTAACCAACTAGAAAAGAAGATACAGAATTTCAAAGATGAAAAAAGCCAGCAAGTCTATGAGAGTCCAAAAAATAACAAAACAGATTATAAAGTATGAAAAAATAGAACAGAATGTGAAACATAAGAAAAATTGTAATATTCTCTCTAAAATGTAATATTCTCTTGTTGGGGTTTTCTTGGGGGGTCTCTGGGAGTAGCCTTTGTTTCAGTTTAGTAATCACCACAAGCGCAGCCAGGGATTAAGGTAAAAATCCTTTATTGTCTCTTTCCAAGTCTTGTCTCCTTTCCTGTGGCCCGGTTAGCTTTCTTATAGTCCAGATCCTTTATTATCTCCTTCCTGAGACTGGGTAGCTTTCTGGAGAGCCTTTCAATCTGGCCTTGGTTCAAGAGAGCTTGAGCTCCGGCATGTCTTCTCTGGCTTCTGAATCTTCCTGGCTGAGGTTCCGAGAGCTTCTAGTGCACTTGTCCTTTCTGGCCCTGAGAGCTTCTCCTTATATGCCCCACACTGAGTATACACCAATCATTATATCACTAGGATACCATTATTTGTTGTTGGATTAAATCAATGCTAAACTAGATTTAACCATTGTCTCCTCAATTCCACTTAGTACCTTGTTTCAAATTCTGGCCCAAAACAAGTATATGTCTATGTATGTATGTGTATGTATAAATCTACATATATATATATATATATATATATATATATGCTTTCTTAACTGTAGCCTGCTTGGAGGGGGATAAAAGGGGGAAAAAGAATAAAGAAAAAAAGTGTGCAAGAGAGAACAAAAGAACAATTTACAAGGAAGTAAAGAAAAGAAAAGATGGACACTCATGAATATAATTTCTTCCTCTAATATGTATATATATGTCTTTGTGTGTATATATATACATACATATACTTTCTTGAACTGATATTTGTTGTTACATATTTTGAATCCTCCCTGATGTTCTTCTGGTTACATGATAATGTTCTCTTTTGTTTCGTATTCCTTTTCTGTTTTTCTTTTTTTCTTATTCTGTTTTTTTAAATAAAATAATTTTTTTTTTTGGATAATCATTGCTTTTTTTATATTCCCCTTTAAACATTGAAAACATATAACTTAGTTAGCAATAAAAACAAATGTCTAAAAGATTGTGAAATATTGGAAAAATGAAAGAGATACCCTTGGGAGTAGAATTTAATCTTTTTGCCATTACTGACTGAGCCCTCCCCAAAGTTCCATCCAAAAGTAACTCATCATATATATGGAACTTTTAAATTTTAACTTTGATTAAACCGACAGGGTAAGAGCATCTGCAGAGTCCAGGAAAAAAAAAAATTTGAATAAAATGTGCACAGTGAGGCAAAATCAGACATTTGGTTACAGGAAAGCAATTTGGGGGTTTTATTTTATTTTGAAATAAACATTCAGTGAAAATGTCCTTAAACTTTGAAATGTCACAAAGTTTTATTTGTGTTTTCCATCTTTGGTCTACAGATAAGTTTAAAATGTTCCCCCCTAAGTGTCACATGTCATATTTGTATGTTAATATAGAGTCTTTTTTTTTTAAAGGAATCCATTATGAGAAAAGTTTCTAAGGTGAAGGAATTAGTCAATCAGTAAACATTCATTAAATATCTACTGTTTGCTAAGAATTATGGATGAGTAGGAGGAGTTAAGGAAAATATTAATAATTTTCTGGTGGGTAATAAGTCTTTAAACTTCATCTAGCTATTTGGTGCTATGTAGAGTTGGCTAACCAGTCACTAATATCACTTAAATTTGGGGGTAATATTTCCTTTTGTTTACTGTTGCAGAATGTCTAAAATAAATATAAATATTAATGTTAATATAAAATATTACATTATTTTGTATTGTTTCTGGTTATATAAATTTATAACATGAAAAAGAAAGTTTGAGGATGACTCTTCTTGATTTTGTGAAAGACTAGGACATTGGTGAGGGAAAATAACCTCTGCCAGGACAAATTATATTGCAAAAAATCTCTTATTAAGTAATGAATCACTTGTCCCATAAATACATCTTACAACTTGTCCATGATATCTCTCATTCTTTGTAATTCTTGTTCATATTCTTAATGAGTTATTCCACACAGAGGATGTTATACATCTTTCTCCAGTTTTTTTTAATTGTTATTGTTATCTGCTTATTTGTTTCATTTTGAGAGAGTTAATGAATAATTTGAGCTATTATCTCTCTTATCCCTGACTTTTGATATATTATTGATCAACCTTCTTTTTTAGTCTTACATTTCTGCAGTGATATTCCTTCTTGATTAAAATTCATCACTGGAAATAAACTGGAACCTACCTATACCTGCATACATTCCCTCCCACTGCTTATCTGGATCATTTGCAACTTTGATTCTTCAGAAAAAGAAATGTTCCAAGATTTGCAATTATACTGAATTTCCATACCTGGGTTTAAATAATATCTCTTAAAGGCCTTCTTTGTAAAATATAGAGAGAATTGACTCAAATTTATAAGAATTCAGGCCAATCTCCAATTGATAAATGGTCAAAGAATATGAACAGACAATTTTCAGATAAAGAAATTAAAACCATTTAAAGTCATAGGAAAAATACTCTAAATCATTATTGACTTGAGAAATGCAAATTAAGTCAACTTTGAGGTACCAATACACATTTTTCAGACTAACATAATGGGAAAAGATAATGATGAATGTTGGAGGGGATGTGGGAAAAATGGAACACTAATAGATGATTGTTGTGAACTGATCCAACCATTCTGGAGAACAGTTTGGAACTATGCTCAAAGGGCTATCAAAATGTGCATACCCTTTGATCCAGCAATAAAATAAATTTTTAGAGAAAAAAAGAATATTTTTAAAATAGAAAAAATACAATAAAATAAGAAAATTGCCTAGAACTTATGAACACGCATAAAAGGGTTCCATTGAATGAATCCAAAGATTATGCCTTTAATAAAACAAAACAATAACATCTAAGCAATGCTAAGACACCTGATAGTTTAATTTAAATATTCTACTAACAAGAAATTCTGTAAGTGATTCAGATTAAGTCCTTCAAATATAAAGAAATGAAAATGTGAATAACTCAAAAACTACTCTATACTCATCAGACACCACTGTGGAAAATGTAATGGTGTGTTCCAAAAATCTTAAGTTCCAAAGGAACTTAGGATGTAACCCAAAGTAACCTACTCTGCAAATTTGAGCATAATCATAAATGAAAAAAGATAGATGTCAAAAAAAAAAAGGTACTCAAAATATTCCTAAAAATAAATCCCTTGTTTCTTGAAGACTTGAAGAAATTGTTTCTCAAGCACCTCAGGCAACAGACATATAAAATGGTAAACAAATCCTGTAACCAATGACAACAATAACAAAATAACTCAGGCCATTTGGAGATTTATTTCTAAATATATATGAGGAGACAAGGGTGAAAGCAGAATTTATATAGAAATAATTGTGGAGAAATAGTCTTGAAACCTTGGGATGAAACCTCACAGTATCTTGCATTATAGGTGAATGAATCATTTTCATGGGGTTAAATTACATATGAAAAAGCATATAAAAGGCAGAAGAAGAATAAGGAGATAGAGGAGAATATTTGTACTTTAATAAAATCAAAGGCTTAAAAAAAAACAAAGGAAAAAAAAACAACAACTCCAGGAAGAGAGTCTATAAGAGAATGGGTGAGAAAATATAGAGAAGTGATTCAAATTTATAAGAATACAAGTCTTTCCCAATTGATAAATAGTCAAAGAATATATGGACAGACAATTTTCAGATGAAGAAATTAAAGCTATTTCTGGTCATATGAAGAAGTGCTCTAAATGACTATTGATTAGAGAAATGCCAAGTAAGACAACTCTGAGGTACTACCTCACACCTCTCAAATTGGTTAAGATGACAGGAAAATATAATAATAAATGTTGGAGGTGATGTAGGAAAACTGAGACACCTAATGCATCATTGGCAAAGCAATTTGAAACTATGTCCCAAAGTGCTAAAAAACTGTGCATACCCTTTGACCCAGAAGGGTCACTTCTGGGTCTGTATACTAAAGAAATCATAAAAGAGGAAAAAAGACACATATATGCAAAAATGTTTGTAGTAGACCTTTTTGTAGTGAAAAGGAATTGGAAATTGAGTAGATGTCAGTCTGTGGGGGAATGACTGATAAGTCATGATAAGAAATGATTTCAGAAAAGCCTGGAAAGACTTACATGAACTGATAATAAATGAAGTGAGCAGAACTAAGAAAACATTGTACAGTAACAAGATTATGTGACAATCAACTGTGATGGACTTGGATCTTTTCCACAGTGAGGTGATTCCAATAGACTTGTGATGGGAAGTGCCATCTACATCTAGAGAGAGAGACTTATGGAGACTGGATATGGATCAAAGTATAGAATTTTCATCTTTTTGTTGTTGCTTGTTTGCTTGGTTTTTGTTTTTCTTTCTCATATTTTGTTTCCTCTCTTGGTCTGATTTTTCTTGCAAACATGATTAATATAGAAATATGTTTAGAAGAACTGCGCATGTTTAACTTATGCTGGCTTGTTTGCTGTCTTGGGGAAGAAAGAGAGCATGAGATAGTGAGAAAAATGTGGGACATAAAGTTTTCAAAGGTAAATGTTGAAAACTATCTTTGCATGTATTTGGAAAAATAAGATATTAAAAATAGATATGAAGGAAAAAAATATTTTTTTAAAAGAAATGATCTTACCTAAAAAGAGAGAGAGGAAAAGAGAGAGAACAAGTGAGGAGACAAAGGGAAGGATTGAAAAAGAAAAAGTAAGAGGGAAATCCCATTTTAGTGGTAGAAGAGGTTATCTACAATGAATGCTCCTTTGGGAAAAAAAGACATCTTTTATAAAGGGATATGGGGATTTTGCAATGGTAGTACTTTCAGGATTTGGCAAGAATAATTATCCTGCTATAGGGAAAAGGGAAATAGAACTTTTGAGAGAAAATGGTACTCAGAAAATTGGGAAGGCATGGATTCAAGGAAAAGATTTCTAGGCAAATGAGGGAAAATGACTGAGGGCAGGGCAAAGTTCAATAAGAAAATGGACAATTAGGGCCATAGAAAGATGTCTTCCATGAGGCAATTTCCTCTTTAACATCGAAGGAACTGGCATATCTTTTTATTTTATTTTACTTTTAAAAATTTTCAACAGCATTTTATTTTTCCAAATATATGCAAAAAGTTTTCAATATTCATTTTTGTGAGATTTTATGTTCCAATTTTTTCTCCCTTTTTTTTTTTTACCGCAACCCTCCCCAAGGCAGCAAGAAATTTGATATAAGTTAAATATGTGTGATTCTTTTAGACATATATCCATATTTGTCATTTGTACATAAAAATCAGACCAAAATCAGACCATGAGAAAGAAACAAACAAAATAAAAGTTGAAAATACTATGCTCTGCTCCATATTCAGTCTTCATAGTTTTCTTCCTGGATATCAGTGGCACTTTCCATTCCAACTGTATTGGAATTTCTTTGAATCATCAAGAAAGAAAGAAAGAAATCTCCATAACTAAAGAAAGAAGTAACAAACTGTAAGGTAACAAGAAGAGAGCCAGTGGGAATAAGGTTGTCCTAAAATAAAATAAGTTTAAATAAACGAAAAGAAGTACTACTATTGTTGAGGTTAGGAAGGGGAGACTCCAAAAGTTTTTTTAACCCATCTCCTAGTCAAGGAGCATAGTTTTATTGAAAGTGATGTTGACACCATTACAAAGTAGGACTGAATTCTAAGGGAATCCAGTAAAGAAACAGAAGCAAAGGAGATACTTTTATTTAGCTTCTACCATAAATATGCTAATTCTATGGTTCAAGGTTAGAGTTTGGGAGTAATCTCCAGATGAATTGAGTATAGTCTCAGAAATTTGATTATCACAATCAGATCATCAGTCAGCAATGAACTGGGAAGTAGTCTATTCAGAATCAGACAGACTGGGCATTAGGAGTTTACTGAGGCAGACTCCAAAAGTTTTAGAGTTTCATATTACTTCACTATGTTCATAAAGGAAGAGGGATAGGGAGAATCTTTATTTTAAACAATCAAAGGCAAATGGGGAAAACCTAAATCTCACTCTTATAACATTAAATGTGAATGGGTTAAGAAATCCAATGAAACAAATGAACAAAAAAGAATTTGTTGAAAAAACAAAACCCACAAGCCTGTGGTTTATAAGAAACACATTTTCGAAACAAAGACATAAAAAGAATGAAAATGAGAGGTTGGGGGAAAAAACAAAAGATGTACCATGCATCAACTAAATCCAAAAAAGTAGGAGTTGAGTCATGCTATCAGACAAAATAAAACCAAACTTTTAAAACTTGAAAAGGATAAGCAAGAGAAGTACATTTTGCTGAAAGGAACCAACCAATATCATTAAACTTCTGTGCTCCTAGTGTTTCTAGTGCCTTAGCACTAGAAACATTAACGGAACTAGAAGACAAAGATAGTAGTAACACAATAGAGACAGGAGATTTCAATGTCTATCCCTCAATTTTAGATAAATTAACAAAAAGATAAAAGAAAAATATAAAACTGAACAAATTACTGGGGGACTTAGAACTAAAAATTTTCTATCATTTAAATGGGAATAAAAAAGAAGTTAGGCATTTCTCAGCACCATGGAACATTTATAAAAACTGACTATATATAAAATTAAAATATTGCAAATACAAAAAAGTGGAAACATTAAATACAGCCTTTAAAAATCATAACTAAATAAAAATAGCAATCAGTTCAGGCACCTCAAATAAGAGATGTAAGTCCAAAACAATTAAACTTTAAATGATGAAAATGTCAAAGAAAAAAAATTATATGAATAATTAATTTGAGAGAAAATAATGATAAAATAACATATCAATATACCTCAGGAAAAAATATAATATCCCTACAAATATATAACAACAAAATAAAAGATAATTAATGAACTGAATGTGCATTTTTAAAAATTAGAAAACCAAGAAATAATCAAATTTAAAATAAGCCCAAAAGAGAAAGAACTAAAAATTTGAGGAGAAGTATTCAAACTGGAAATTAAACTGCAGAAATGAAAAATAAAACTAAAATCTGTTTCTTTGAAAAGACTAATGAAGTTGATAAATCTTTAGGTAATCTCATTAAAAATAAGAGGAAAGAAAACTAAAGAAACAAAATAGAAAAGGATCAAAGAGAAATCCCAAGACCATTAGATTTACATGAAAATTCTATCAAACTTTTAAAGAATAATCAATACTCATTATACAATTTATTTTCTAAAACTGAGAAAGAAAGAAATTTACCGGAATCCTTTTTTGAGCTATAGTTCTAATACCTAAACAATGGAAATATAAAACACAGGAGAGTTATAGACTAATAGCATTAATGAATATCAGTTTAAACATTTTAAATACATACAATATCATACAGACTACAGCAACTTATCCAAGAAATCTTCCATTATATAAAGAATAAAGGATGCAAGGATGATTAACATTAGGAAAATAATCAATGTAATTAATCATTTTAAAACCAAAAACATCTCAAACCATATAATTATCTCAATTGGGTACAGAAAAAGTCTTTGACAAGAAACCTGACACCCATTTAGTGATTAAAGAGTGTGTAAGAACTGAGCCCAAAGATGTTTTAGTTTGACTTCCCAAATGAATCAATCTAGAAGGGGAACACCCTCGGAGTTTCTGGACAAACCAAAAACAATTGCTATTTGTATTCCACTAAATACTTTACTCTAGTCACTATGAAAAACCTTGCTTTTAGGTAGGGTTCTAATAAACTATTCACTCAGAGGGTTCAATGATTGATAAGGCTTAGCAGATATCTCTAAGTACTATTTGCATTTCAAAAGGATTTGAGAATAAATACTAGGTTCTTTTAGAACTTGTAAGATATAAATGTTGTTTGGGGTGTGGCTACAATAGGCAGCACTGATCTATGAGTTCTGACTCTGGGTCTGATTTTAAAAACTGATTAATGTAGAAACAATCAGAAAGGATTTAGCCTATTGCTCTTGGAAAGTTGTTTCCTTCTCCAAGTTTGTTCTTAGAGTAGAGGGCTATTTTGGATGTGGGGCAAGGTTTCAGAATTTTTTCAGGGGCATTACTTTCTACTAAGAAGGGATTGGATTACTGAAATAGTGAGGTGGCTTGATGGTGTCATCCATGTAGATACTTTCTACAACAATGCAGATCAGAACTTCCTGTTTTTCTGGACTAGTCTTTCTCCTTCCAATAGATTCTCTATTGTATAGTCATGCATCTTCCTCCCATCATTTCCTTCTTGTTCTGCTCCTTTCTGGAACATGCCCTCTTGTTCATTTTTCCCTCTCCTCTAGATTCTTTATTAGAAAATTCTACTTTCTTAACTCAGGGATCATCAGATTTTTTTTTTTTTTTTTTTGCTGATTATGTACCTTTTTAATTAAAATTAAAGCATTAATACCCAACCTGCATATATTTACTTGTTTATAAATTATACATCTATGCTATTGTGCTAATAATTAGGAATAATCTAAAACTTATACAAAGTAGAAATTAATAAAGGATAAGAAATAGGTGAAATAATATTTGATTTCAGAATCAAATTGGAATTATTAAATAGGGGAGTAATGCGCTCCAACTTACACATTAGGAAAAAAACTGACAGCTATATGGAGGATAGATTGAAGTATGGAGGAATATGAAGCAAGGAAACCAATTAGAAGTCTATTGCAGGGGCAGCTAGGTGGCGCAGTGGACAGAGTACCAGCCCTGAAATCAGGAAGATCTGAGTTCAGATTTGCTTTTGGACACAACACTTCCTAGCTGTGTGACCCTGAGCAAGTCACTTAACCCCAATTGCCTCAGCAAAAAAAAAAAATACCAAACAAACAAAAAGAAGTCTATTACAATGGGTCAGGCTAGAGGTAATGAGGGCCTAAATTAATCTGGTGTCTGGGTCAGTGGGGCAAGAAATAGATTCAAGAGAAAGTCTATCAAAGCATAAATGACAAGATTTGGCAACTGATTGGATCTGTAGGAGAGTTAAAAGCCAAAAATTGCTTGAGATTGGAATTTGAATGACTAGAAGAATTATGGTATCCTTGACAGACACAAGAGAATTTCGAATATGCATGGTTTGGGGAAAGAAGGGGAGGAGCAGTTTGGAAAGATAATGAAATAAAATTTGATTCACTTGTATTATAGCCACTGTCTTCTACTTCTATTTTTTCATTTCTATCCTATCTTAGACTCTAACTCTGGACTACTCTGAGCTTTGAGAGGTGAACTTTTGCTTTATCCTGCCCAGAATCAGGCTTCCATATCACTTTCTAGCCATAAACCATGTCCCCATCTCCATGTCTGCTTTCTCTCCTTGCTTTCCAGCTCCTTTTTATGCATTATTATGCTTGCCCACTAATATGTAACCTTCTTGAGGTCAAGGACTATCTTACATTGTTGTATTGTGTCCCCATTGTTTAGCATGATACATTGTAAATATTTACTAAATGCTTTATCATTCATTTATTCATATTGCAACCCATCCATACCCACCAAACCACTTCAATTTCATCTGTCTCATTCAAAACAAAAAGTATCCTGACTGTTCCAATCAGAGATCTTATTTTCAAGAGTACCTAGTATAGAAACAAAGTGATCTTGGGGGCTTGGAGTATTTGCTGGTGGGAGTGAGGAAGAATTTTTCCAGTGGCATCTAGATAGTTCCTGCTAGAGATTGTTCATTTCTGATTTTAATTATCCTGAGGGGCTATGACCTATTCAAAAGAAGATTGGGAACTGCACAACTATGGAAAAGCAAGGAATGGGAGAGTATTGGGATATAATAAAGAGTTAGTGTGGTTATGCTGGAAACTGACTCCTTCATAAGCTATGAATGTAAAGATGGATTGTGATCCATCTTCTCACCATTAAATTAGTTGATCATATATCCCTTAAGGGCAAACCACCCACCAGCTTTGGAGATCCCATTCTTAGTTGACTGGTTTTTCACAGTCTATGAATTTAGAGATGGGAAACTAATTACATTCCTAATAGAGCTCTTCTCTTTCTTCCAATGGTCCTGATTTCTCTGATAGCTTAGGTGCCATTTCTACAGGAGATAAGCGGGAGTAGCTATTAACTACTGAGTTTGCTTTCTTGATCTCGAGCTGACCAAGGAATTTGATATCACTGTGGTCTCCCTTTACCTGATGACATTGCCTAAAATTGTACTGTCTAGGATTCCCTGACAACATCCTTGGTTGTTATCTCTTCCCTGTCCTGCTTTGAAGTTGTTACCTGGAAGAGCATTATCATTTAGATGTTTCAGTCAAATTTATGATCTTTTGTATTTGTCTCGATAGGATTTTCTTGGCAAAGATACTAGAGTAATTTACCTTTTTTTTTTTCCCCAGTGGCAAATAAAGGTTGATTGATTTGCCTAGGGTTACACAGCTAAGGAAATGTCTAAAACTGGATCTGAACTCAGATTTTTAAGCCTGGTATTCCATCCAATATATCACTTAGCTGTCTGACCTAGAGAGTAATCGATATCAGAATTATCTTAATTAAGGTCAGGAAGACCTGGTTTCAAGTCTTGTCTCTGACACATAGCTAGGTGATCCATGGCAATTCATTTAGTTTCTCAATGACCCTGGGCAACAATCTAAGTCTAAAAGTTGCAAAGCAGGTTCAATACTTCATTAATAGAAACAATTTCTTTATGTGACATTTCCTACATTAATAAATCATGGGCTTAATCTTTAAAAAAAAAATGCTTTAGTTATTTACTGGTTTGCCTAATTCTTCTTTGAAGGCCCTTTAATAACAGTAATGGGCACTCAATTTTTAAAAATCTTTTTTTTTCCTGCTTATGATATGATATTTCCTTTATCATATTCCCAGGGAGCCTTCCTTTGTAACAAAGAATAAAAAAGGGGGGAGGAAAGAAATAGTTCAACAAGATTAAGCAACACCTGAATTGAGTATCAGAGCTTATGCAATATTCCATGCCTATAATCCCTTACCTGTTCAAAGAAGTGAGTAAATTCCAACAATTCCAACAATGTGCTCTCTCTCCTGCTGTGTAATTATTGTCTATCTCAGCCTTTAAGTCCTAAAGATCTCTTCCTAATGATAGGAATTCTTCTTCTAATTCTTTTGAAATTCGGTGAATGTTAGGACAACACTCAGATTGATCATTTGTCTTTCTCATGATCTTCATATATAACTGCTAGGCTTACTTCTCCTAGTCATGTATTTCTTAATTTCTTTTTTTGTCACTTCTTATGCTCAAGTTATTATTAGGAATATATGGTGCCATACTTAGGTCAACCATTCATCTCTCTATTTTCATTTGAGTTAACCTTAATTAAAAATTTTTGTACATAATGACTTTTTACATTTTGTATTCATATATTGAATAATATTGATGCTAAAAAAGACAGATTTTTGTGTGAATTTGGGATCATTTAAAGTGCTATATAATTCCTTTCCTCTTATTTCAATTTTGGGGCCACCTCATTTTCCATCTTTAGTGTCTGTTCAAAATGTATTGATGAATAAACTTAGAGTGACTGTTCATCCAGCTGTGTCTCCTAGTCTGGGTAACAGGCATCCTTTCTCCATTTGATTTTTCCTGTATACATCAGATCGCTTTTGAATGGCTATGACCTTCCATAGTTGAAGAGTTCTTGTAGTATTTTGGGTCTTGATGCAATCAGCACATTATCAGCCACAAACAGACACATCTGGAGGATGTCATTGTCCATAGGGAATCCCTCTTCTATTTGAACTTTGCACGGGACATCCTTCATAATAAAGGTAAACACCTTGGAAAGCATGTATTTTCTGTTTTTTTCTTTGCTTATCTAAGTTTTGTTTTGCCAATGTAATTTATATATGTCCCCCTTCATGGATTATCTAAATGCAATAAGGATAGATATCTCTAGAGTCATGTACACTTCTTTCCAAGGGAGACTTTGATTATTATTGATTAGAAGGAAAGAAGGCAAAAATGCCACGAGGTTGACCATTCTGCCCTCCTTTGAGAGAGCAGATATTTGTCCTTGCTGGTCTCAAGTCATTCTGTCTACCAATTAAGAGAATCTTACTCTAAATGTTCCTGGTTTGATGCTCAGATTACATTGGATGTTGGTGGTAAAATGACCATTAAACAAAATTATCACCATGATTGCATTAATCAAGGACTTTTTTGTGATCTTAATCTATATAGGCAAAGCAGTCACCTTGCTAGAGGAATTACTTTAAAACTTCATTCTACTATGCCTAATCAAATGTTTTCTGTAATCAACAATAAATATTCATTATTTCTTTTTTTTTTTTTAAAGAGTATATATTTGATGCAGTGAAAAGTACACTCCAACTAAAGTCACAAATCACAGCTTGGGTTCAAATACTCAGATCTTGGACTTGTCATTTACTGCCTGCATTATTGCAAGTGACTTCTATTCTCTGGGACTACTTAGCTCATCTGTAAAAGGTAGTTAGATTGAATTTTAGTCCTATTTTTGCTACTGATTAACTGTATGACTTGTTCTTGGGGTCTGATTGCTAAATTTTCATTATAAGCATTTATACCTTGGAAATCAGAAATTAGCAAATGTTATAGACTGGGGCTTAGTTTATTGGGGATTTTTTGTTTTTTTTTTTTGTGGTTGTTGTTTTTGGTTTTTTTGGATTGCCTAGACTTAAGAAAGTGAAGAAGAAAATGTTAATAAGGCAGATTAAATCTAAAAGTGTATCATGTATACATTTCCCTCCCAGAGAGTCAGTTTTTAAACATTTACCATCACACCCCTGATTAAAACTTTCTTTGATGTATCCAGTAAGTCTTAGTAAATTCCTTGGAGAATTAATTACTTAAGGTCTATAAAGATTAGATGCCCTGGAGCAGCTGGATGGTAGATACCATAGATAGAATGATGGATTTGGAGACAAGAAAACTTGAATTAAAATTAGCTGTGTTACCTGGGTAAATTATTTACTCTCTATTTGCCTGGTAACTTCATCTATAAAAACAGTAATAATGAAAATAATAATCCTATCCGCCTGACAAGGTTGTTGTGAAAAACAAATGATATGATATTTGTAATGTGCTATGCAAACCTTAAAGAACATCTAAATGCTAGTTATTATTATTATTTCTTCTCCAGGAGCATATAGCTAATAAGTATCAGTAGTGGGATTTGATCTCTAACTCCAGTATTCTGTTTATAATGCTACATTGCACATCTATAGAAAGGGAATAGTAATATACAGTAAGTATTACTTGCCTTACAGAGGCATCATGAAACAAGAATTTATAAATGGTAAGTCTTGTACATATAAATTTGATCTGGTATTGATGATGATGAAGACTACAATGATAATTTACATTTAAATAGTGCTTTCAAGTTTGTGTAAGTCTTTACAAATATTATCTCAGTTTTTATCATGACAAAGAGCATTAGAAATAAGTGATATAATTACCCCTTTTTACAGATACAAAAACTAAGACATAACCACAATGATTACTATGTGAAGTGGTATTTGGATTCTGGTCCTTCCAACTCCAAGCGCAGTGCTATATCTATACCACCACTAACTTTTAAGTACACAGAGTCATTATTTATGACTCATGTCAATTAGAACCAGAAAACATATATACAATTAAAATCTATAGAAAATGCCAACCCCACTTTAGTCAAGAGTTTTAATTCACTTCCTTTCCTACTATTCACATGCCCCCCCTTTATTAGAAAGAACTACTCACAAAAACCAAAAAGAGATGATTTGAAATACACTATCTCTAATATCTATTATTCAGACTGTGAATAATAGAATAAACAGCTTTATTGGGTTGAGGGAATTATCACTGTTATCAGCATCATAAATAATTATGTAAAACCTTTATTGGGATTCTAAACACAATGACATTACCAAGAAATAAAAAGATGTAGATGCCATGACCTTCCTCATTAACAATAGAAATGAAGATAAACTCCAGAATAATATATAACTGTAGCTATATAAGTGAATGGAATAGATTTATTCCTGATGAAAAAAAATTTATAAATGGCATCTCTGCAAATTGAAGCTTATTGAAAATGCTCTTGGGATGACTGATATTTAAAGGAAGCCTATGGTGAAACTTTTTATAAAGTAAAAATTTATTTCATAAAAAAAGATTATCACTATGAAATAATTTCTTTCTTCTAGATTTTCATGGACAGGATTTTTGCTAGCTTTCTGAATAAGCTACGGGTTGTAGATCAAAGGGCTCTAGGTGGGGTAGTCTGACTCCAAATTTGTACTAGGTGGTTTGTTATAGATGCTTGAAATCTTATCATTAGAATTTAATTTCTTTGAGAAGATTCTACCATTAAACAGCATATACCTCAAGAAAGGCTAATTCCTTAAATTATTGTAATAATCTCTGGCAAAGGATTAGCTGTCCACAAAAACTGTGGGATTTGTAATTCTTTCCTATTTGAGAAGTGTGGTGATCTTTTTCTTCTCAAAACACAGCCAGGTGATAAAAGTTCAGATCTTTTATTGTTTCCAATATAGCCCGGTTAGCTTAGAGGCCTATCTCTCTGCTTGGTTCCAAGAGCTCTCTCCAAATGTCTTTAAATCCAAAGGTCTGGTCCTTCAGCCTCTGCCTCTGCTTTCTTCAGCCTCCCCAGCTCCAGTCTTCATGTCATTCCGGTGAAATCTCGACTTGTAGCGTCTTCCTCTCCGAAGAACTCTCCGACTGGCCCATTGGCCTATTTATGCTCCTTCCAGAGAGAGGGATTATGGGTAGTTCTACTTAGTACCTTGTTTCAGGTTCTGCCCAAAACATCTTCTTGTAAGATTAGATCAACTCTAATTACTTAGCAGTTAGTAAGGATTCCAACATCTCCCCCTTTCTTTTGTTTTAAAACATAGGGGGTTTCTGAGGGGGTACACATAAATCCATCAATATGGGCCAGAACTTTGTAACAGATATACATGGTATACATAAATCCATCAATATGGGAGGCATTATACATAATTTACATAAGTACATAGCAATATAACACAGGCTAGTAGTAATGTAACAACATGAATCAACCTAAAAATTTACACATGTCCATAAGTCCTAGAAACAGTCCATAAGCAATCCATTGTCCATGAGTTCATGTGCCAGGAATCTAATCTCAGGGAACCCAATGATTTCTGAAGATTTTAAGAATCCTTTTGACAGTCTCATTGTCAGCTATCTGATTCTTTCTTCATCTGTGGAAATATAAGCAGATCCTCTTCCCCAAGCAGTTAATCTAATTCCCTTCTATTTACCAAGTTTGGGATTTCTCCTCATCATCTGGTAATTACATTGGAGTTGTTTGCATTGGATATTGTCTTGTTGTCTTAAAAGGCCTGTATTCTTCCCAACTGTAATCCTGATTGCTTTTCTGTTGGTTGATGACATCAGAGTTCTGAATTTCTAAAGTCTCTCTGGGTGTAACCTCAGCTGCTATCATGCCCCACCTGTCCTTTGATTGATACTTTGGAGCTGGGCCTTGCCTCTCATTCTTCTGGGTCAATATACATTTAGAAGCCCAGTGAAAGCCTTGGTTACATTTTGGACATGGGGTTTTGGGTTTTCTCTCACCCTGTCTTCTCACTTTATCTCCATTTCTACATTGGGCTCTTAGATGTCCAATTTTTCCGCACTGGAAACATCGACGAGTTTCTCTATAATTCCTTTGCCAAGAAGGACCTTGTCTTTCCATGTTCATCATAGTCTGGGTATAATAAGCATTTGTGCCCACTGTGGCACAGCGTCTAATGATCTCCTCTAAAGAAGCATTTTTGTCTAGCCCCTATATAATTCTCTTGCAAACCTCATTGGCATTTTCCTTAGCCAAATGTCTAGTCATTATTTCTGTGGCTGTATTATTTCCAATGGTTCTTATTACAGCTGTTTGTAAACGTCCCACAAAATCTGCAAAAGGTTCATTGGGACCTTGCTCTATTTTTGTGAAAGCATTATTTCCATCTTTCTGTCCAGGGAGAGAATTCCAAGCTTTTATTGCAGCCTTAGAAATTTGCTCATACACTGTTATGGGATAATAAATCTGTTCTGAACTCTCTGCATACTGACCTTCTCCAGTTAGTTGGTCAAAAGCAACTTGTACAATAGCTCCTGTTTGCCTATTGCGTTGGGCTTGAATCCTACATAATTCATGAAACTCCGAAAGCCACAATAAATTTTGTCCCGGTTCTAGACAAGTTTTTGTTATGGATTTCCAGTCATTCAGGGTTAGGATTTCATAAGACAAATTATCTAGTAACATCTTCACATAAGATGATGTAGCCCCATAAAGAGTGCAACCCTTTTTCAAATCTTTAATTTTTTCCAAATTAAAAGGAGTGTATCTTCTCCTTTTTTGACCTGAGGAGTTGAGCTCTTCAATCACAGGATATGCATTTATAAAATCAGATATATCTTCTCCTTCATTTTTTGCTTTAATTAATGCCTTTTCTAATCTTGTCAAATTCTGCTTTACAGGAGAAGTTGACTGTGTTTCTGTCTCCCTCCCTCCCCCTTGTTCCACCCATGAACGGTTAATTGCGGGGGGAGGATCATGAGATGTGGAATCACTTAATTCCTCCTGCTGTGAAGTATCATACTCAGAATTGTAATTAACTCCATTCTCATCTGATTCGTCCTCCTTTTCACCTAGTAAAGTTGGCAATTCTTCCTCCTGTACTTTCCTTTTCATCATTCTATCACTTAAATAACTTCTTATAGCCAATTGTATTACATTATATGTATTAATTATTGAGTTAGGCCCATTTTTATCATAGAATTGACAAAGATCCTCTCCAACCAATTTCCATTCATTTAGATCTAATTCCTTATCAAGAGAGAAACAAGGACATATGTCCTTTACAGTTTGTAAAAATTCAGTGATTTGCTGTAAACTTATAATTAAACCTTGGCTTTCCATAACTTTGACAATGCTGTCTAAACATTTTCCTTGAACAGAAACAGGCTGTTTTCTAAATATCTGTCCCATCTTAGATGAAATTCTACTTTAACTCTTTTAACAAAATTTCTTTGTTGCACTCACCCTAATTTCTGGGTTGAAGTCTTTTCCACTGGATCAGGATCAGAGGCTTTTCCACTTGAATCAGGATCGGAGCTTTTCCACTGAAATCCACTGAGGGGTCTGTTTGTCCCACGTTCAGGGCCCAAAATGTGGTGATCTTTTTCTTCTCAAAACACAGCCAGGTGATAAAAGTTCAGATCTTTTATTGTTTCCAATATAGCCCGGTTAGCTTAGAGGCCTATCTCTCTGCTTGGTTCCAAGAGCTCTCTCCAAATGTCTTTAAATCCAAAGGTCTGGTCCTTCAGCCTCTGCCTCTGCTTTCTTCAGCCTCCCCAGCTCCAGTCTTCATGTCATTCCGGTGAAATCTCGACTTGTAGCGTCTTCCTCTCCGAAGAACTCTCCGACTGGCCCATTGGCCTATTTATGCTCCTTCCAGAGAGAGGGATTATGGGTAGTTCTACTTAGTACCTTGTTTCAGGTTCTGCCCAAAACATCTTCTTGTAAGATTAGATCAACTCTAATTACTTAGCAGTTAGTAAGGATTCCAACAGAGAAGAGAGGAAACTGACACAAACTTAGCTCTCAGAAGAGAATGCAGAGTTTTTCTTTAGAAAGTAGGAGTTCTCATAGTTCTCTCTAGGAAGAATGAGAAAAGAGAGAGGTGAAGATTATTTCATGGCACCAGCACCATGCTTGTCATAAACACTGGCTGCCACATCTTTAGTTTCCTTCTTTCCTTCTTCAACTTCTCATGAGAGATGACTTCTAATAGAGAAGTGTGTGACTAAGATTGTGTGTGTGTGTGTGTGTGTGTGTGTGTGTGTGTGTAAATCAAGGTAATCTCTCTATTATCAGAAGCACTAAGGGACAAATGAGCCTCTGTGGTGATCTTTTTTTTCTCAAAATGCAGCCAGGTGTTGAAAGTTCAGATCTTTTATTATCTCCAATATAGCCTGGTTAGCTTAGAGGCCTATCTCTCTGCTTGGTTCCAAGAGCTCCCTCCGAGTGTCACCAAATCCAAAGGTCTGGTCCTTCAGCCTCTGCCTCTGCTTTCTTCAGCCTCCAGCCAGCTCTACTCTTCATGTCATTCTGGTGAAATCTCGACTTGTAGCTTCTTCACTCTGAAGAACGCTTCTTCTGCCACCAGCCAGCCAAGTGGAAAATATTCTGCCTTGCCTCGGAGAGAGGGCTTCTGGCGTAATTCCGCTGAAATCTGACCGAGAGCTTCTGTCTGTTTCTTTTATCCAAGAGGGAGGAATTGTGGGATACGAGAGAGAGGGATTATGGGTTTTCTCCCATAGTGCTCTCTGGCCCAACGAGCTTTAAGGGAGGTGTGGACTCCCTTGAAGTTAGAAAGTGTACTTTGTGAAGCTGGCATACTTGTGGACTCCAATGAGTAAAGGTGTGAACACAAGCCTTGTATTAATTAGTTCTATTTAGTACCTTGTTTCAGGTTCTGCCCAAAACATCTTCTTGTAAGAGTAGATCAACTCTAATTAGTTAGCAGTTAGTAAGGATTCCAACAAGCCTCCTCTTCAAAAAACTGGGGAACTGAAAGTCCCTATTTTAACTCTGTCTTCTAGTTGTTTTCCCCCCTTTTAAAAATACATTAGTCAAAATTACTATTATTCAATTATTTCTCAGTAATACCTAAGGACGCCCTTCTTCTTAGGTTGCCTGATGGCCCTTTATATGTGGCATGAGAGAGCACAATGGAAACCATATAGGAGTGAGAGGATCCTTCCCTAGTCCAGAATTCTTAAATCCAAGCTGGTTGTTGGAGAGATGTCTTCTCTATCTGGAGGTATAAGTATTAGTCATTTTATACCTATATTTCCAATACAAACATCAATCATATTTCTATGTCTTTCCCATATACACAAACCTAAAAGTGACAGGATGTTATACTATTTATTATCCATTGATCTACAGCAAAACAGAAAACAAAATCTAGTACAGGCTCTTAAAAGGAAATGGAGAAATTAAAAATGACAGAATAAAGCAATTTCAAAGGACATCAAGCTATCTCATACCTGGACAAGAATACTCTGTACATCACCTCTAAAATAGCCATAAACATAAAATTCTATATTTTCTTTTGAAAAAAAAAAAAACACATTGGAAGTAAATGAACTGAAGCAAATGGGATGAGGTCTCTCTGTGAATTGAAGGACTTTTAAAATGTGTAGAAAGCTTGATCAATTTCTCTCACCAATTCTAATTCCTATTTTTGTCTATAAATGTCCATACATTCAAATGATTGGTAATTCATTTTGTGATAACTCATTTGCCATACAAGGAAGGTGGGAAAAGGAGAAAGCATGTGTACAAAATTTAAGTATTCAAAAGAGATTTATTACAAGATATTCATTGAAGCTGACTGGAGACAAGAGAGAGTTAGTCATTTAACAAGTATTCATTTATCCATTCATTCATTCATTCGTGTATTTATTTTATTCTGAGTTTAAGAAATAAAACAAGCATTTCCATAACATAGCAGATTTGAAAAAAAATGATTACACATACAACAATAAATCCATTATGTACAACTTACTATTCCTTTTAATATCTAATAAAATTAAAATAATTTTGAGATATCATTTTACATCTGTCAGATTTACTGAAATGATTATGAGAGGGAAAGCAAAAAATGTTAGAGGGCCTGAAGAAAAACTGGGATATTAATTCACTATTGGTGAAACTATGAACTGATTTATGTATTTATTAAACACTTAATATGTACCAGGCATTTTGCCAAACACTAGAAATACAAAGAAAGACAAAAACAGAATTTCTGCCCTTAGGCAGCTCAAGGGAGACTACATGCAAACAAATATGTATGTATTTGTACATATGTACATACAAGTTTGCAGAGTAAATGAGAGGCAATCATAGAGGGAAGACATTAATAGTTGGGAAGAGAGGAAAAAGAGAGTGAGAACCAAGAAAAATCCTCTTGCAGAAGGTTGGATTTGAGCTGAGGAAGGTCTTACGGCTTCCAAAATCTATGCCCAAATTGAGGTGATGGTGTGACAGCTTTTCTAAGATAGTTTCTCAGCTTTTCCTTTTGTATAGAAAAGTGTCATAGTTAATATGTGTATATATATATATATACTTTTTTCCCTTTTAGAAGGTTCCATAATGTCTGTTGATAGGAGCACTTCTTCCAGATATGTTCTTTGTGATTTTTAAACACAGTATTTAGTCAAAGAATATAAAAGTATGGGATCTGAATATTTCCCAGTTTACACAAGAATGCCTAATAAGAACAATATGAAGGCTCTTATCTGTGATTCTTGGAGCCACTGGGTTATTTGAGCCCAGATGAATATTTATAAATTATAATTGGAGAAACAGTTTAAGACTTTCTCGACTATTTTCTGGAGTAAAAATAAAAGAAGAAATAAGCAAAAAAGATTACATACATACACATACAGAACAATAGCTAATTCATATAGGTTATAGATTTTCCCTAGAAGCACCTTGAGTTGTATTCTATGTGAGGATCAATGGTGTTTGTAGAGATACATTTGAATTTCTCCTTGGGATTTGACACATGAGTGATTAATTTAGATTCTACAGGGAAGGGAGAATAAACTTTTAATAGACAAATATCTTAAGGAGAGAAAAAGGGTCAAACAAAACAAAAAAAGAAGGGTCTTAGTCAAGAATATAACTAAGTATAAATATATGCAGGTATGTGGTCTAGCAAGTAATAGCAATTCATTTACATTCCCCAGAGGAATGAAGGCACTTTTAGTTACAAAATTCAGAGAAGCAAGCATATCCTTTACACTTCATAAAAAAAAAAAAAAAAAAAAGAGTAGAAAACAAAATGAAAAACTAAACCCACAAACCAACCACTGTGAAATGAGTTCTGGCAGTCATAGCTTAATGGGCTCTACAACAATCATTAATCTACTTGCAACTTATTGAGTACAAACTGTGAGATGTAGATTTAATCCCATTTTTCACCATGCTACTATCCAATTTTCTCAACAATGTCTATTAAATGATTCCCCTTACTGTATAATCTTGAAGTTATCTAGTCCTAATCTATAATATGCCTTCAATTTTAATGCTAGATTATTGCTATTATATCTTCAAAACTGTTCATTATTTTGCCTGGTGTCTCATTCAATACTTAAATTAGGTTAACATATATCTGCTGCTTATTTTTATACTTCAGTCATCTTTAAAAACTCACTCAATTACTTTCTGCAGGTCACATTGCAAATGAAACAATCTAATAATTAAGCCATCTCAATAATTTATTCCTAAACTTTTTACTCATAGTTCTGTTTCATTCCTAACTATCTCTTGACACTTGCTAGTTGTTGAGAGTCCAGGGTTTCATTTTTCTTATTTTGTGTGCACCCCTTCTTGAGAAAACCAATAAATAAAAATAAAGCCATCACCAAAAGACAAGCAGACATTCCTCAGCAGTCCATTTCCAAGAATGTTCTTTTGGTATTAATGCATTTTGTAACTCTGATTCTGATTGCTCTCAGAAAAGTAGAATCAGTCATAAAATGTCCCTCCTAAGATAAATTTTTGTTGCTCATTTGTGTCCTGCTCCTCAAGATCCCGTTTGGGTCTTTCTTAGCAGAGATATTGGAATAGGTTTGCCTTTCCTTCTTCAAGTCATTTTTTAATAAATGAGAAAACTGAAGCAAAAAAGAGTAAATGACTTGCTCAGTATCACACAGCTATTAAGTGTCAGGGCAGATTTGAACTTAGGAAGTCTTCCTCTATCTACTACCTCATTTAGCTACCCCACCATATTGCCAACTCAAACCTTGATTGACACCACCTCCCTCAGATTTCTCTCTTTACTTAATGGACTGAAAATTGTAAACTTTTCTCAATGCCTTTCTTTACAGAGGAAGTCCAGAGAAAGTGGACTTGACTTACTATACTTTGCCTCTACTTCCCTGCCTCACTTCTATAAAACAAGATGCTCCCAGGTATCCCATTGTTTCTTTCCCCACTTCCTGTATCCTTTTGTATTGTTTTCCCCAGATTTTGGAGGTTAGGGACCATCCCCCCTGATTTTAGCATCATACCTGGCACATAGTAGGAGTTTAATTCATGTTTATTAGACTGGATTGTTGAAATTGTCCTATTGTGTGAGTTAGCTGACTCTTAAAAACAATGTATGTATGTATGTATACATATATCTACATACATATACATATATGCATATATGTATATATATACATACATATCATGACATTAAAAGTAGAAGATACTTTTAAGAGTTTTAAAGTGATTTTATGTAAATATACTTAGTCTATAGATAGTAAACTTAAAATTTGACCTTTTTTCATGTGATTATTCTAGCCTTCCCTTGATTTTTAAAGTTCAAATTGCTTTCTTCCCTGGGAATCAGTACTAAAATAGCTATTTAGGAGTTGCAGAGTGATTTAGTTCTTAAAGTAAAACTACAATAAAAAGGTACAGGAAGAGGGGCTGAACCTGTGATTAAAATGGCATAGGAAGTTTTGCCAGTAAATTTTTTCTGGTGCAAACCAGCCAGCACCTTTGCTGAAATTTGTAGTTTTAGGAAAGCTGCCTAGATTATGGAAAAGCAAAGTAACTTTTCACATACTTTAGTATGTGTCAGGGATGGCTTAGAGGCTTCATTATAAATGTAAAAATAATTATTGTATTCTAGTCCATCAACAAATGTTATTTCAGCCAAAAGTATAACACCCCCTAAGGGCAATCTACCCACTTTCCACTAGCAGTGTCAGGGTCCCTAGAAGTCAATGATTATGGCTCTTCTCCAAGTCCTAGTGTGCTTCCCACTTCAGAGTTAATTCACCTTGAAAAGGAGTATTTGTTATGCAATTATAGCAAGGATTATTTTTACAAAATCATTCCCCTCACCAATCCTTCCTCCTATTTCCCACATAGAAGGAGGAACATTTTACACAAGTTCTTGAGGAGAACAGGCTCCAATGGAAAGAGCTCATGTGGCCAAAGGGTCGTCTCATAGTTCCTGATTATCTGGAAATCTATCCCTCTCTTAATGAAGTCCTCATGAAGTTTTCCTTAATGTAGTCCTCTAGAGGATAACCAGTACAAAGGCATGGAGATGGGAGATACAATGCCATGTATAATTAACACTAAAAAGGAAATAAGCCTTCAAATAGGAAATTATTTATTTAGGAAAAGACTAAAAACACAGGATTACTTAGAGACATTGAAGGGATTAGAAGATAGGAACAAGGTAATGGTATCAGGTCAGTCTATTAACAGCCTATGGGAACAGGATTTATACTTCTAAACTAGGGCAACACATCAACCTCCCACAATGAGATTGGGATTAAACACCTGCAAAGCAGGACAGGGAAGAGAAATAACCAGAGGTGTCATCGGGAACCTTAAATCTGATATTTTGAGGTCATGGTAATGAAAGAGAGGCCACAGTGGTATAAAATTTCTAGGTCAATGCTCTTATTAGCACCTACTATGTGTTAGTCTCTATGCAGGACACTGTAAACATAAATACAAAAAATGAAACAATCTTTATTTTCAAGGAGTACACATTCTCTTGGGGGAAACAATGTGTGTCTTATATCCAAATTATGCTGGGATTTAACAGAAAGACCTATAGCTGAGGATTTATTCCATCCTCTGATTTCAGTTCTTTGATTGATTCATTGGGTGCAATCTGAGAGCTTCGGGACAAGCAGCACAGTGTGAAATATAGGCTCCGGGATTGTGTTGATTGCCCATAAAGTTCTGAGTTACTTGCTCTTGCCAAAATGAATAAAGAAGAGTAACAGATTCCTGGGAAAAATAGTATTTTTGTATGCTCTTTGTAATTTGGAGTTATTTGAGCTAATAAGTTCACAAGGAAAGACTTAGTATAGAGGACATAATAAACTTTTTTCCCTTTCTTTAGGTGACTAAAAGATATTTTTGAAATATCTTTTGATATGCAGCATCAGTTCCCTAGATTTTTGAGAATCTTTTTGAAATTGATAAGATGCAGAATTCCATTAAGATCACATTGATTTGGACTTTCTGATGGAAAGATATTGATCAGATAGTTGGAAATATGAAACTAGAGATTTTAGGAGAAGTTGGGACTAGAGATACACATTTTGAGTTATCTTCAGTCAGCTAACAGTCAAAATTATATATTAAATTTTTATAGGAAAATATATATACAAAATACACACACACACACACACACACACACACACACACAGACAAAGAGAGACAGAGAGACAGAGACAGAGACAGAAAGAGAGAGAACAGTGTTCAAACAGACCCTGAGAACATTGCAGTAGGGATGGAAGAAGTATAGGAAGAAGAAATTTCCAAGTATAGGTTTTACTGATTTGGGAAATATTAGACCCATTCTTATTCTTTCAAAATGTTCGCTATCAATTGATCTTATTATTAAATTTGGTTGTCATATTTCATATACATTATGTTACTGTCCTACTACTCAGATGACTATTTAGATTTTTCCAAAATTAAACAGGCTATTTATACAAGGTTGAAAACAGAAATGGAAAAAGAAAAGACATTACTTGTAGAGAGCCAGAACTCTGGAGAAGTATACTTGAAAGAAGTATATTTGAAACAAGGTGTTAACTCAGAGGAATTGATGAGACAATTGTTATCTAGTTTACATATACTTAGTACTTAGCATGATGATATAATAGTTCTACAATTGATGTAATTGTAATAAGGTATTTAAACTGAGGACAAAGTCAGCCACAGATTGACCAGGTCCAGGTCCCACCATCCTGATAGCTCTTCTGCCTTCTGCATTTCTCCACGAAGACCAAGGCCCATATGAAGGTCCCCCAGAAAACTAGCCCATCCCCAAGTGAAAGAGAGTAGCCAAGAGATAGTCCCAAACCAATCTATTTTCCATTACTTCATGTGTCAGGGAATCCAATGAGTCCTGCAAGTTTTGAAGTCCTGCAATAGTCTTTTTACATATTAGGGAATCCAATGATTCCTGATGGTTTTCAAGTTCTGCAACAGTCTTATCATGTCTCAGAGAATCCAATGACTCCTGATGGTTTTCAAGTTCTGCAATAGTCTTATCATGTCTCAGAGAATCCAATGATTCCTGAGGGTTCTGAAGTTCTGCAACAGTTTTATCAACAATTTTTCATCTCAGGGAATCCAATGATTCCTGAGGGTTTTGAAGTTCTGTAACAGTCTTACCAACAATTTTTGATGTTCATGAGTCAATTGTGTGATACTGGACAAGTCACTTACTCTTGTTTGCTCATTTATATCACTGTCATGGAGAATATCCAACATAAGGAAGGGAGATTCCCTATAGGAAATTAATTCTTTGAGATGTTCTGGCTTTAGTTTGACAACATAGTTTACATGTACTGTTGAAACAGTGAAAAGCTCCCTAAAAAATAAAGGAAGATAGGAAGGAAAGAAGGAATGAAGGAAGAAGAGAAGGAAGGAAGAGAAAAAGAAAAGAATTCAGTTTATTTACACAGAAAATAAAAGTGGATAAAACAAGTCTTTTGTTTGGCCTATCATATGTAATTAGATGAACAGTTCATGAAATTGTTCAATTGGGATCATATAAGTTGGACACACACTAAAGATGGATAATTAGCTGGACCCAGAATTAAATTGAAGAAAGAGTGGGCTGTATTTCATTTGGGAAACTACACAGTGGTTTCAATGACCCCATGTTTCTCTGTGAATAGGTATATTTTTAATATGAAAAATATGAACTACCCCTAGAGCATTTAGGGGCATTTTTGGGAAGTTTTGTCATAAAGAGATCTATTGAAAGAAGATTGGTTGGTCTGAAGAAGTTTAGTAGGTTTTAAGAAATTAAAGAGTCATCATTAGGAAGAGGGACTAGATTTGTTCTGCTTAGCCTTGGAGAACAGATCTAGGTGAGACTTGTAAAAGTAAATTTAAGCTATGCATAAGGAAATGCTTCTTAATCATTAGAACTATCCTTAAGTGGAATATAATACCTCAAGAAACAAAAGGTTTTATCTTCAGTGGACATCTTTGGATACCATACTTCCTATTTTTAATACCAATATGTTGATGAGAGACAATCTAGTATAGTGGACCTGGATAGTCTGCTGGGCTTGGAATCAGGAAGTCCTGGGGTTAAATTTCCCCTCTGACACTTGATAGCCATTTGACCTCCAAGCCACTGATTTTATCTTTCTCCGGCAAATGTTTAGGATTTATCTTCTAAATTATACATGGATTGTAATCTGTATTGGTGAAAGGAATTCCCAAGCAGAGAATTTCCCACTCTTAAGAAAATTCACAGTTCTTCTGGGGAATTTGTGTTTCTTCCAATGATGCTATGTGGTTACCAATCTCACAATACAGTAATTTCTAGCTAATCAAATATACAGGCCATTCAAAGATTAAGTGAGAAATTAGTGTTGGTACCAATTTGCCAAAATTTATTGCCAAAAAGTTATATGAAAGAGATCATCAAAAAGATAGATGACTGAGAAAAGAGCTAATAAAAATTGCCTTCAGTAGCAGTTTCCTTCCACTTCAATATTTTAAGAGTTTCACAACTTTAGCATCTCATTCCAGTAAAACAAATCACAAAGTATCCATATTTCAAAAATATAGAATCAAAAAAATTTCAAAGTTGGAAGAAATGTTAGTGACCATCTAGTTAACATGTTCCTGAAAAATAATCCCACCTAACATTAGTGAGCCTTTGGCCAAAGATGTCCTGTGAGAGGAAAACCTTTTGCTGGTTAGGGTACTATATTCTACTTTAGAATAGTTGTAATAATTAAGAACAAGGCCGATTCCTCTTCCTAACAGATGACTCTTTAAATACTTGAAAACTGCTTAACTTCTTCAGGTTAGCCAAACATTTTTTTTCAACTGATCTCCTTATAACTAAGCTTCCCATAAATGCTCTTAAATGGTTCAAGGGTAAAATTCTTGCCTATTTTCAGCTTTAACATTCTACAATTCTATGATTCTATATATTTGTATCCACTTGCTTATCTCTAACTGTTATTCATTCTTTAATTTCTATTTTTTTGTTTTCTCTCTTTTTTCATTTAGGGACAATTCTACTATTTTCTCTGGCAAGTTATGTTTATAACTTATGTTTATAAATTCTTTTTCTTTTGTATATCTTCTGGTCATTGAAGTTGTTTCTGCAGTTCACTAAATAATAGCATTAATAATATGGAGAACTTTACTGATAATGTTATGAAGACAAAAATGGAATGTTTCCTATCAGGAAAAAGGAATACTGACAGGAGGAGGTTTGCATATTTCCAAGAAAAAACTGTTGCTTCATACTTCCTGAGAAATGGGTAATAATCAGTGTAGCAACTATTACAGATGGTAATAAATATTAATGAGAATCTTTTCCTTGCATCTTTTTTTTAGATGAAAGCAAAAGTTTCCAAATGATATTTCAATTAATTATTTAATGCTAACAAAATGATGCTTGCACTTCTCTTTTCTGTGCCTTCATTATTAGTGCTTTCTAATGTCAAATAAAATAGTTTAAACTGTTTCATTTTCACTTTCATAAATACCTTTTAAAAAATAAGTGACCTTAATATTCCCAGAAAGTAGAATCTGAAAGTGAAAAGGGTTAACATTTACCCTTCATATTAACTGGAACTTAATCAACTGGAGTCTTGGGGGGAAAATTATATCAGGCAATTGTGTTTAATATTGTATCTTTATTAAATATATAATTGATAACAAAGAATATTATAGCAAGATTCTATAATAGAGAACTTGAAAATAAGTTAACATTTTTGGATATTGTTATGGTTATAAGGAAAAATGATCCTCCCCAAAAGAAAAGTTTCTACTTAATATACTCAGATAGAAAGTGAAAAATAAATGAGTTAAAGTTATGCTATCCTTAAATTAACTTCTACAATAACCAAGTTTGGTATCTTCTTTTCCAAGTAGGTTTATTACTAAAAGTAGAAGACTAATTATGATGCTGTTTTAAAGTGGTCCCACCATATAGTTCTTAAGAAAAGCAGAATAAAATGGATCCAATCTTCTTAATAAAAAGAAACTAGAAACATGGTATTGTGGCCAGAATGGTAAATTCTAGAGCCAGAGGAGGTTGTTGAGATTTTTCAGTCTTGTTTGATATTTCATGAGCCTATTTGGGATTTTTTTTTTTTTTTTTTTTTTTTAGCAAAGATACCGAGTTATTTTGCCTTTCCCTTTTCTAGTTCATTTTACAGATGAGGAAACTGAAGACCTGAATTCAAATTTTGATTCTATTACTTACTAAGGGAACTTAAGTAGATCTGTTTATCTCTTTGAGCCTCAGATTATATTTCTGTGGAGATATCATAGTGAATTTAGCCAAAGTCCCTTCTAGTTCTAAAGTGAAAAGTCTATGTTTTAGAGATATAACATCGTCATAGTAATAAATTCACATTTATATAGAGTTTTACAAAATCCATTCCTCAAAACAACAATCACTGGCAAGTCCGAGCTGCCAGAGAAGGATTTGCCATCATGAAGTCACAATTCAAGTTCTCTCAGTGTCCTAGGGACAAGCCTTTTTGGGAGAATATCCTCTTGCTTCTACTCCTTCCTCTTCCTCCTCACTATCATTGCTCTGGACCCTCCTCAGCATGCTTGCAATTATATAAAAAGGTTACTCACAGTGATGATAAATTACAAATATTTCATAAATTATTTCTTATAAATAACTATTTAACAAAAAATAAAATAAATAACCATCAGAGCATCACAAGGACAGAGACAGGTGTTTCTGAGATTTCTTGGTTTCTTTCAAGACTTGGCTTAAATGAAATAATAATTGCTCCATTAGAACATAAATTGTTTGATGACAGGGTTTTTATTTTATTTTATTTTTCTTTGAGTAATGAACACTCAGGGGCTATTTCACCAATAACCCTTCAAATTGACGATCAATAATCTCAGAGAGAAGCTGACTACTTTTCTTTCTAGCATCCTAGGGGTAACCTTGAAACTGAAGTTTCTAATACTGTTTTTCACAAGCCTCTAAAAGTATGTATCCCACTGATAACCAAGTGACCAGATTTCAATGAGTTTTTAGAAATGCGTATTTATTGAGGTGATTTTTGGTACTGATCTACTTCTAAGAAGCCTGGAGTATATTCTTCCACTGGATACCTGGGAGAGTGGTGGTGGGTTTTAAGTACAATTATAGTGTAGCACATGTATCAAAAATGGAGAGAAACTCATAACTAGCTAGTACAGGGCATAGATTTTGGCCTTGGAGCAAAGAAAAGTCTGAATTCAAATCCTCCCTTATACACTTACTAGTTGTATCTTGGGCAACTTCCGTAACCTTTAAGCTTTTTTAAATCCATAAAATACAGAAGTTGGACTCAATGACCTTTATGATCCCTTCCATCTCTAAATCTACAATTTTATGGTTCTTGGAAGTCCTTTCTACAGTCAATAACAGGCTTTCTTTTTTTTTTCTTTTTTTTTTTTTTTACCTAATTCAAGAGGCTAGGTGTTTTGAAGCTCCTTTTTTCCTTGGGTAGCTACATTCTGTTTCCATCTGTATGTACTAGCCATCCCATACATCTGGAATGTACTCCCTCTTTACCCCCTTCTTTTCTTTTAAGATACAGCTTAAATATCATCTTAGATGAAATCTTTCCTGATTCTCCAAACTACTAGTTTCATCCTTCCCCAAGTTACCTTGTATTTGACTATTTTGAATATATTTGAATTTATGAATGCTATATTTATGTAGTTATAAATTTAATTTGTAATTGTTATTTCCCCATTGGAATGTTAACTCCTTTAAGTAAAGATTGTAGCATTTTCTGTCCTTGTACCCCTAATTCCTATCACAGTGCCTGGCACATCTTAGATGCATACTATATGCTTGTTGACTGACTGACAGTCTGTGAAATCCTCTCCAACTTTGACATTTTATAGTTCTATATATTTTCATATAGTTAAGATCTATGCTTTCTAAAGGATGTTCACACACCAATAAATTCATAAGTCCTTGTGTTGATATGACTGAGTAAATCAGTTTCTCAGAGCCTCTGGAATCTTATCTACATATTGGAACAAATAATACTTGCATTACTTACATTTCTGCAATTTGAAAGTCCTTACATGTTAAAGAAATGTGAGTTTTGGTGCTGTTATAGGAATTCTACATTGTAATTTTTCTCTCCTCCAGCTCATTCTACTGTTCGAATTAGCATAGACAGCAGCAGCAGCAGTTTTCCATGAAGTTTGAAGCCCAGTAGAACAGTTTACAGCTGCTCACACCCATCTTGTTTATCAAATAGTGATTAATTAAACTTTTGACTTAATTAAAGTGCCTGGTTGCTGTTTCATTTCTCAGAATTCTTGCGTCAGTCAGGAAGTAGGGGCTGATAGTGTGTGTGTGCTCTTAACTGTGGGGGAAGGGAGGTTACTTGTAGACAATACTTCCTCCTCTAAACTCTCAATCTTCGGACGGGGCACAGACTTTGTCTTAATGGCAGGAAGGACTTTAGAATGGTCTTGCGTTAAGTATAAAACTTCAGTTTCCTTAGGGGGCAAAATGTTTCACTGCAGCTCATACTCCTATTTCCCCAGTGGATGGTTGTGAGCTTGGGGAAGGGCACTCTCTGCCCTACCACACCTCTTCCAGCTTCCCATCAAGCTCGGAGTTGGTTCCTCTTCTATTATTAATCACTATTGTTATGTAGGATCAAAATTCCTATTTTTGAATAAAATGTGGCTGGTTTCTGCTGTATTCTGCAGTTTTCAAGTTGGGAAAAGAGCTCTGGATTGGGTCCAAGTCCTAGTTCTGTTGCTTCCTGTTTATGTGATCCTTAATTTATGGGCATAAATTGACTTCCAGAAGGGACCTTATATGTTTTCTAATCTAACCTTAACATTTAATAGAAGCATTAAGTGATATGTTCAAGGTCATATAGCTGTTAAGTAGCAGAGATAAGATTTGAACCCAGATCCTATGATTCAATGTCTTATTTGCTTCCATCATTCTCATACCTTCCTGCTTTATTTATAAAATAAGGGAATTTTGTTGTTCAATAAAAATGTCCTTCCTAGGCATAAGCTTTTATTGTTCAGTCCTGTCTGACTCTTCATGACCCCATTTGAGGTTTTCTTGGCAAAGATATTAAGAGTATTTTGCCATTTCCTTCTCCAGCTCATTTTACACCTGAGGAAACTGAAGCCAAACAGGATTAAGTGACTTGTTCAGGGACACATCTGAAGACAGATCATGAAGATGAGTCTTCCTGACTCCAGGCCTGGCATTCTATTTGTTGTACCACCTAGTTCCCCAAGAAGCTTAAGATACTTCAATTTAAAAATTTTTTTATCTTAATTTTTTTCTTTTCTTTTCTTTTTTTCTTTCTTTCCTTTCTTTGTTTTTTTTTCTTTTAGCAAATAGGATAGATAGTCCTATATGTAAAATCACTAATAACTAAGACAAGGATTTACTATGACACTGTCAATGATATCATCATCTAGGATATGAAACAGATCTTTAAATTGTGCTGGTCGTATTTTTTTTTAACATACTTTTTAAGACTTATATCAGCATTTTTGGCACTGAGGCTTTTACTTGCCCTTAAGTGAATACTTATTTACCCTTAAAAGCACCTCTAAAATTTTGCTACTCCTAACATTCTGACTATTTTGGAAAATTCTTCATGCCTGTAATATATTTGGGACACTTGTTTGCAGATGTTTAGTAAATGGTGGCTAATCCAAAAATATCCAAAAGTAAATATGTAGAAATAATTATGGTTTCAAACACTCAGATCCTCCAGTAACATATCCTTAATGTTTTTGTTTTTGTCCCAAATAATTGCTAGACATGATGGTGAATACCTGTAATTCCTGCTACTGGGGAGGCTGAGAGTGGAAGATCTCCTGAGCAAAGCACTTCCGAGCTTCAGTGGGTTAAAGCTGATCAGGTGTCTGCACTAATTTCACTATTTATATATGCTGAACCCCACAGGAGCAGGTGACTAAATGGTCTAAGAAAAGGTATAACAACCTAACATGGAAATAGATCAGGTCAAAGCTTTCATGTTTATTGGAGTGGCCCCTGTCTAATCATGATAGGAAGACAGTCTCTAAAATCATCATCTAAATGAATCTTTAAAATCCATAAAAATACCTGGTAAAGATATCACCACCTTGTTTTTTCAACTATTTATTCTTAAATAGTCATCATAGAAATTCAAATCTAAATATCTTCTTAAGATAACCCCATTCCAACTTCAATGAATAGATTCAAATAATATGAAAAAGACTAGCAAAAAACTGAATCTGCCTTCTATCCCTTTCACTACACACCAGATTAGACATTTTGAGATAATTTTCTTTATATGATTAATTTATAGAGGAATCTATTTTTTTTTGAACCAAGCATGCAAGACAGGAAAAAAAAAAATCAAGTAAAAACTACAAGTTTAAAAAGTAACTTCATTTTTCCCCCATCTTCATAGAATCACAGAATTGGAATTGAGAGAGATCTTAAAGGACATCTTTCCTAAACTGTACCTGAAACAAGATTATTCTCTAAGTTATCCTTGACAAGCTGGTTATCAACCAGCTTTTTAAGACCCTCCATAAAGTGAGGGGGGAGAGGATGCACTCATCTCAAGCCCCTCCCATTTCACTTTTGAATAGCTCTGCTTGCTAGCAGTTTTTCCTAACTCTTAAATCGATCTGTGAACTCATAAAGTTGGCAGTCCACTTCAGTGAGGCAGGTCATAACATATCTATATTTATCCATTCTATGCAATTCTTCACTGTTCACAGTGAGAGGGCTACCCAAGGTGCTAGAGGCCTTCTTGGTCTGAATTCAGAGGATATCAATGGAACATTCTGGCTATCAAACTGTCATCCATAGACCTCTGCATGTTACCAGAACATCTTCTCTTTAAACCTACCACGAAATTCCTAAATTTAGATTTATTTCAACTTCAATCTATTGTATCTAGGTTTATCCTTTGAAGCCAAACAGAAGAAGCTGAAATCCTCTTCCATGTGACCACACCAGTTGCAGAAAGTAAGGGATTATATTTTCTTTTTCTCTAGGCTAAACATCTTTAGTTCCTTTAACTATTTTTCATTAGGCCAAAATTCACTGCCCTTCCTCTTTTTGGTTGCTTGTCTCTAGAAAGCAGAAATTCACTTCTATTTAAATTAACAAGTGACACACCAAACTTTTTTTTTTGACAAATTCACTTCCATTTAAATTAAAAAGTGAAACACCAATTTTTTTTTTTTTTTAACAATGACAACTCCTAGGAAGGTTGGTTGGTTATTGTCCTTTGTTTTCAAAAAGGACCAAAATGCCACCATTATGTTAGAGTCCAGTTACAGTGTGTCCAACTGTGGCTGATCCTACCAATATGAGCTCGGAATGCTCTGCCACAGATCTGACATAAAGAGTCCCTGTGAACATTTGGGTTGGTTGTTTAATTTTGTGCATTTCACATATCTTTTGATCTAATTCAATTCTTCTTTGCTCATAGAGCACAGCATCTTCTCTGATCAGGGCATGCCATGCTGGGTAGTCCTATGTTATGGTGTCTCCCATGTTATACAATCTGTTCTAAAGTTCTTAAGAGAGATCTTGAGAGTGTCCTTATATTGCTTTTTTCTGATCACCTTGTGAATGCCTGTCAAGTGTGAATTCTCCATAAAATAATTTTTTTGGCAAGCATACATTTGGTATTCAAATAATGTGGCCAGCCCAACAGAATTGTGCTCTGTGCAGTAAAGTTCAAATACTTGGCAGTTTACTTGAGAAAGAACCTCAGTATCTGGTGTCTTATCCTGCCGGATGATCTTCAGAATCTTCCTAAGACAATTCAAATGGAAACTATAGAATTTCCTGTCCTGATGCAAAGACTGAGCTAGCTCTGGCAATGTATGTATCAATTTCACTATCAATGTAGACATCCTTGGAAAGTATATTGCCAAGATAAGAGAACTTATCCACAGTATTCAAAATTTTATTTGTTGTAACTGATAGTTTCACATATAGATAGTGTGCTGCTAGCTGATGGAGGACATGTGTTTTCTTGGTGTCAATTGTTAGGCCAAAATTAGCACAAGCAGCAGAGAATCAATCCATACTTTATTGGATCTTAGCTTCAGAGGCTACATTGAGTGCACAATCATCTATAAGCAAAAAATCATGCATCAGCTGAGATTTACAAGATGGACTGTCCATTGCTCATACAAAAGCTGACTGAAATTTTCCATATTATATGACAAGAAGTTATGCCCCGGGAGTTCAAGGATGCCTTTATTATTCAAGGATTGCCCTTTATTGATAAAGGGAATAGATTGTCCAGTAAAAGTCTCTCTTGGTCATTGCTATAAGATTCTCGCCAAAGTCTTCCTTAATAGGCTGTCCCAGCAAATGGAAAGAGGTCATCTAACGAGAGCCAGTAGGCATCAAAGTTGATATGGTGTTTACTGTTCAACAACTCCAGTAAAAATGCCAGGAGCAGAAGAGAGAACTGTATACAATATTTGAAGATCTGACAAAGATCTTTGATACTATCAGTCATGAGAGCTTATCGAAAATTATGTCAAAATTTAGTTGTCTGGAGAAGTTCATCAATATACCATGTCATTGTCATGAA
The DNA here is from genome assembly GCF_016432865.1 of Antechinus flavipes. Classification (NCBI taxonomy): domain Eukaryota; kingdom Metazoa; phylum Chordata; class Mammalia; order Dasyuromorphia; family Dasyuridae; genus Antechinus; species Antechinus flavipes. The sequence goes on along the minus strand of NC_067400.1, from coordinate 394,225,101 downwards.
AGTGTGCTTACCCGCGTTCTGGATAATAAACAATGCTCTTGAGGTTTCTCAGTCCTCAGTAGAGTGAAACAAGGCTGTATGCTTGCTCTCATACTTTTGAACATGATGTTTTCAGCTATGTTGTCAAACATCTTCAATTAGAACAAACATGCAATCAAAGTCAGCTCCCACACTGATGATAAATTCTTTAACTTGAAAAGGCTACAAGCCTAAGAGGGAATAATTTTCAATTTTGGGAGGGGTAGAATTTAGAGGAATGTGGAGAAGAAAAGAAGGGCAGGCAGGTAAAGAAAGTATTAAGGGAAAAAGAAGGAAGGAAAAGGATTTAAAGATAGAAGAGGAGAGACTGATCAAAGTAGAGAGGAGAGGAAATCAAAAAGGCATAAACAAAGGGGGTTAGTCATATAGCTAGGGAAGATAGGAAAGGTAACAGATGGGAGAGACAAGTGTAGGTAAAAAAAAGAGAAGTGGGCTGGTGAGAGAGAAAGGTAGAGAAAGCAATAGAAGGGGAAATTCTGAGGTGGGGGAAGAAGCAGCAGAATCAGTGGGTTCTAAGGCAAGTGTTAAAAAGTAATCTGCTTTAGTCATTCTTCAACAATTCACTTCAGTCTAGAATCGTAGAATAAATGATAACTTATTATGAATCAATTGATCAATTAAAGTGATAATTTCTTATCATTTAGTTGATTAACCAGTGGTTTTTATTTTTTTATTCTTAAACCTTCAGAAGAATCTCCTCTGAACAAGGTAATAATAGCAACTCACATAAATTTAACATCCCTCACAATAACCCTGTGAACTAGGTATTGGAAGAGCTGTTGCCCCCAACTTAGAAATGAGGAAAGAAACAGGACATTTACAGAGGTTAAGTGACATGCTCATTGTCAAAGAATAATATTAGACAGAGATGGGATTCAAAAACAGATCATATCCCCAAGCCCAGAGTCTTAATCTCTACAAAGTAGTTTATGGAGCTACTTTTCTGTGTATGTCTGTGTGTGTGTGTGTGTGTGTATGTGTATGTATGTGACAATATAAATTTCTACAGCTGTATGAAATTAAGAGGAAGGCCTGGAATTCCTTTTCTCTAATTTATAGTATCCAGTGTTTATTAGGAAACTTAGTCTACTAATTCACTATCACTAGGTCATGCACCTTGCACTTCACTTAGTAATGATGATTTATTCTTCATGTATTTATTTTTATGCATTAATTATGAGTTTAGCACCATCAATGAGCTCCACAATATAACCATGGAGTCCAGAATTACAGATATGAAACAATTACAATGAGAAAAGTGGTTACATTGTTTTAAGGGTCAACAACCTTTTAAAACAAAGTCTCACTGCGAGGGCTGTGCAATACACTAATTCTATTGGTGGATCTAAGCTACTGACAGGAAAGAGAGAATCATAACTATTTAAATTTATACAGAACTTTAAAAATGTATTTATCATTTGAACCTCATAATTACCCTGCCCCCTACATATTATTATCCCCATTTTAAAGATAAACAAATTGAGACTCACAAAAGTAGTAGCTTGCCCAAAGTCACACACTATTAGAAAGAATAAGGATTTTGAAACCAAGGTCTTCCTTACTGCTAGCTCAGTGACCTAAAGAGAGTCAAAGGAAAACTAGAAATGAGATAGAAGCAAAATCTAAAGTGCTTTGTGGAAAGCAATGCAATGCCTCCCTCAACTATCTCAAGGGTGTGTACTGGAACCAGCTTTTATAACATCAACATTTTCCATGTAATCATTTCCCCTTTGGAAATTGGCAAACATTAGAAACCAGGCTTTGATTTATTTTTTGTTGATTGTGTAGACTTAAGAAAGTGATGGAGAGAATGTTAATAATGCAGATTAAAGTTTAAAATGTGTCTTGTTTTCTGAGAGTCCATTGTTAAACATTTACTAACATATAATTGAACTATCATTCCTTCCTTGGCATTCATAATGATAGCGATCAACTTTTGGAGTAGTATTAAAATATATGCAATATGCAGATGGAAAAAACTGTATTTTCGTGTAATTGAAATTTTCTTTTTTGAAGAATACGTATATTAACTTTTCACTAAAAGAGACACCACAATAGAATAACATTCTGTTTTCTGTCTTGGCTAAGTCCAGGAAAGCACTGAATTAACATTGAGTTCTAGAAGGTTATGCAAAATACTAGGTCTGACCAGTCTATGAAGGTCTTTTCCAGTCTATGAAGTTGAGTACTGGCCAGAGGACTTTTCTGTGAATGTGCCTCTCTGGCACCAGTCTAACTAAGTGTGAAAGGTTACTTGTCCAAAGGTGATAAACTTCGGGGACACAGCAACTGGTATTTATTTCCTTTGAATAGAAAGAATTCCTTGAAGAAATTTTGGAAGTTCTCACTTTCTCTATTTCCTGCTTTGATGTACAGCCACAAACCCAGGAGTTTTGAATCATTTTTATTATCATCATTCCCCACCAAAGCTTGTGGTTATAAAGAAAGGTAAAGAAAATCCCTTCAAATTTTAATGGGAGAAGACCAGAAGCAAACCACAAAGGACATACAAGTGTAAATGAGAACCTCTCAAGAGGAAAGGCTCCAGCCAGGGGGGGAATTTGGAAAGAGTTCTAGCAGGAGGGGAGATTTGAGTGGATTTTTCTTGAAGAAAGTCAGGGAAGCTATAAGATGGAGTTGTGAGGAGGGAGAGAATTTTAGATTGGTGGCGGGCCAGACATGGGGGAGTTTTGAAAGAGTGCTGTGAGAGGAACAGCAAGATTGTCAAGATGGAAGAAAGTAGAGATAGAAGACCGGGAAGGCAGAAAAGGAACCGATTGTCAACAACTTTAAAGGCCAGAGAATTTTATTTGATTCTGGAATTAACAGAGAGCCATAGGAGTTTATGAAAGTGAATATAGATGTGACATGGTCATACTCTTCCTTCAGTTTTAAGTCTAAGTTTTTCTGTCTCTGATCTTGGATTAAGCACTTTAATCCATATTCCTTCATTTGTAAATACTCTTCAACATCTTTTCCAGTTCTAACGTTCTATGAATGAATGAAAATGCATTTAGGTTCTTCCTGGATGAAAGGCATTATGCTAGGAACAGGGTATACTAATTCAAAAAAGCAGTAAACAGATCTCCAAGCTCACATCCTAGCTACTCCCTCCTTATCCTCCCCTTTCAAAATCTACAATGAAGGTATGTGGGGTGGAAAGAGCAAGACATTTACAGCCACAAGCCCCGGATTTGAATCCCGGTTTTTTCCTTAGAGCTTGTCACTTTGGCTACTTTTTTCACCTTTCTGCCTCAGTTCCAGTGAAATGTGTTAAAGGATTTCCAGAGCCCTTTCTAGCTTAAAAGGTTTTGAGTTTGATTATGCGTTTTTCAACAGATACTCCCACGGTCCCTGGAGCCAGCCCCAATGAGAACTTTTTGCCAAATCCTTTCTACAACCATGCAAGGGGCCATATTTCCAATCTGCCCTCCAGAGTTCAGGGCTGGGAAGATAGGTGAATGAAGGTGTGAATCTAGGAGAAGGGTGTGAAGGAGAATTGCAAGAGAGGAAGACGAGAAGGTGCGGAACACCTGGGGCCTCGGGAGGAGGAGAAGGGGAAAGGGGAAGAAAGAATAGGGAGGGGAAGAGAAAGGAGAAAAGGGGAGGAGGAAAAGGAAGAGGAAGGAGCAAAAGAGGAAGGAGAAAAGGGAGGAGGAGGGGAAAAGGGGAAAAGGGACAAAAGACGGTGCAGAGCGTGCTAAGTGTCACCTTCAGAATTTAGGCTAGAGGGTGAGGCTCTCCGGCCCGCCCCCAACTTTCTCCCCTCCCCCCAGCCGTGCGGACGTGCAGACGTGCTGACGCCACACCTGTGGCGTCACAAGGGGCGGGGCGAGTCGGGTCTAGCTGCCTGGGCAAGCGGCTCAGCGGCAGAATTGGTCAGTCGCTGCTGGTGGCTGGAGCTCAGTGCACACTCTCTTGCTCTGCCTGCCTCCTTCCCACCCTACCCCCTCCACCCGTCCCCCAGTCTCTCTTTCCCGGATCCCTTAGCACGCGCGCGGACCCGGCGGCCGGGCGCGTGTGTGTGCGTGTGTCTGTGTGCGCGTGTGTGAGCGAGCGCGCCAGGGGCTGGAGGCCGGCTCGCGAGCTGAGCTGAGCCAGGCAGCGCGGAGCGCGCAGCCGGGTCTTCCCGGTTTTCTTTTTTTTACAAAGCGGGGCGTTTGCATTAAGCGCTCCCTTTACTCCCTTCCAGTAAGTGGGTGGCCGCTGCTGGGTTGGCCCTAGTCGGGCCGTGTGGTCGCGAGTGCCCCCAGCCCGCCCCCTCTTCGTGGCTTCTTCCATTTTCTTTCTGCGGCTTCGATTCCCCTCCCTTTTTTTTTTTTTTAACTTGGGGGGGAAGCCAGGAGGGTTGATTAGACGCTGACCGCAGGCCCCCGCGCCCCCCAGTGTTTTCTAAGCTTCCCCAGCGCCCAAGGTCGAGCCTCGTCTGCCTCCCTTCCCGCCCCCTCTCCCGTGCCCCGAGGGGTGGGATGCTTTGTCCTCTGCCCGGGTCACAGCCGTACCAGCAGCCGTCACCGCACCTGCAGCCGGTCTCGATATGAACGGGGCGAACGACCCGCACTTCTTTATAAAAGATATTAAGCCCGGGCTGAAAAACTTAAATGTCGTCTTTATTGTCCTGGAGATAGGTAAGTTGGGTCCCCGCCACTGGAGCTACACCCCCTCCTCTCCAAGGCTTCTGCAACCCTCTCTTTCCCCTCCCCCTCCCCCTTTCTCCACCCCTGCCCACCCTTCCCACGGGGAGGTGCTTCACGCGTGTTCTGCCCCCACCCCCATCCCTGGCCTCCATACGCACGTGGCCGCTTCTCGGAGTCCCAGATGTAGACCTGCTCCCGTGTCACTCGTTAGCTTTCTCTTTCTCACTTTGTGAGAATCCCATGGGAGGGAATGGGTGATCTCGTCGTCGGAAACCTTTGGGGGAAGAAAAAAAATTTCCTTCCCCGAGTACGTGGAGAAGGAGCCCTAGTCAAAAGTCGCTTCTTCCTTAAAACTAATTTGACCTGAATTTTTTTTTTCCCTCTACCCCCTCTTTGGATGTTTTAAATTCTCGCAGGACGAGTGACCAAAACCAAAGACGGCCACGAAGTAAGGTCATGCAAAGTAGCTGATAAGACGGGAAGCATCACTATTTCGGTGTGGGATGAAATCGGAGGTCTTATCCAGCCCGGGGATATTATTCGATTAACCCGAGGGTAGGTATGCAGAAAGAGAGGAGTGTGGACTACTCCTGTGTACATCCATCCATCCATCCATCCACCCATCATAAAGTTTATGAAGCCACTTTCAACCTGCTTTCCCGATAAAGGACAGACAAGAATTAAAATGAGCCTTTTGCCACTAAAGCAATAGGTTTCAGTTGAAAGTTATTTCTCACTTCTAAACAATGAAATTCAGGGGTTTTAGGTTGCATTGGAGAAAGAAGAGAAAATTTAGGTTGTATAGTGTAAGGGGTGAGATAGTAAACATTTTCCAATAAATGAATGAGATTATTGATCTCTAGAATGAGGCACTCATTCAGAACTTGCCTAAATTTTAACCAGGTATTTATACGCCTGGTACCTGGAAGAGAACAAATCTGAGCTAGAGAACTTAAGTTTCTGTTAGTATGTCAAAGGTAGGCTGTAATCATATATTTGGCACTGTGTGACATTTGTTTTAGATAGTTAGAAACTATTTTTGTTCTTCCTTTGTTAAGTAAACATAATATAATCTTATGCTTTTTTTTTCTTGTTCAAATCTTCATTAGGAGAGAATGGCTTGTAACATTCTGATGAGGTAAACTGGGGGGGAAAAGCACAGTAGAAGTAGTATGATTTATTATGCTAAACTCTTATTTAGAGTGCAAAGCAAAAACAAAACAAATTTATATAGCAATTATACACACACACACACACACACACACACACATTTATATATATGTATTGCAAAAACTTAGTTCCAGCATCTATAGGAATAAATTGATGAACTTACTTGGGGGTGATTGTGATAGAAGAGTTGATAGAATTTCCTATAAATTAGGAAAGATTTGGAAGTTTTTGCAGTGAGATGATTGTAATATTTTTGTGAGTCATGAATAACTACAGGGAAGTAGGGTGGGGATAGATAATAGTCATAATAGTATGATGTAATTAGGCATGTTACCTTGATGCTAAGGAACTCAGAACACTTAACAGGCATTATCTTGATATTTTTATAACATCTCCAGGAAGGAAGCCTAAGAGTTTGTTATCTTCAAAGCAGGAAGTTGGGAACAGGCATTATTCTTGACTATATATTTGATTCATTGACAATGAATCAGGTGACAATGAGACCATATAAGTGACCATGTAAATTTGATTTTCATAGTTAAAAGAATCCAGATACAATTTCTATTTTGGAAGGGATGGGTGAAACTTAAATAACATTTAGATTGTTAACATTCCTAACCTAGGATTAAAAATACCATATAAATATGATTTTTCTTCAAAATTTTACTTTTCTCTCAGCTATGTATTTGAAATTTTGGCTTTTAAGGAAAGGTTCTTTAGTAGTAATTGTTGATAGCTTTTATTTAGAATTATATTATTTAGAATAATAAAAGCTAGCATTAATTTACATAGTGCTTTAAGGGTTGCAAAATGCTACAAACATTCTTATTGGTTCTCTAAATTCTTGGAATAAAGTGCTTTATTATTTATCTCCATTTTATAGATGCAGAAACAGGGAGATTTGCTCAACAGCCCAATGATACTCAGCTAGTGTCTTAGGGTGCATTTGAACTCCAGTTCTTAGAGATACCCAAGTTCAAAACATTTATCTTCTATGCCACCCAGGGGTCATCTAGTTCAAAATACTGTTGCCCTCAGTTTTGCAGATGAAAAACTTGCTCCCAGAGAAATTACTTGTCCCTGCATTACAAAGTAAGTGACAAGAGAATCAAGGGTTCCAGTCAAGGTCCCTCTAGTTAACTACACACAAATCTTTCTATATTTGTCCAGACAAGCTCCTTGTCTGTATTTTAAGATAGAATTTTTGTTTTACCTGGTGGGGTATTGAAGCAAATATATAAGACTTAAAACAGGAAGCAGGTTAGAAATCAATTAACTTCCCTCACTTTTTCAAGACCTGAAAGTCAAGAGAAATGACTTTTTAAAAGTCACATAGATGATGGGATGGTATCATATTAAGTATCCTGTCTCTAAAATCCATTGACCTTTACTCTATACCTCTATTTTAAAGAGATGAAAGAAAAGAAATAACAAAAATGGTTTTCTGATAAGTTCTCATTTACATATAGTAATTTGTTTTTTGTCACAGTAATTTTTCCCCTCCAAAAAACTCTTTATACTTGGCAATTTTTACTCATATTCCTCTATTTAATTCTAAAGTTACTCTTCAGAATAATTATAACTTACAGCAATTTGCTTTTGTCCAAAAAAAATCCAAAACCCAAAATAAAAAGCGCCAAACTTCCTACATTGGTAATTAGAATTACTGAATATCAGCAGAGGTGTGTGACTGAGGCAGCACTCTTTATTATTAAAGAATTTGGTCAAAAAAAATTAGCAGTCTGGGAATGGAACTGGAATTTCTTAGCATAAACTGTTAGTATTAACAGAGACTGCAATGTCAACCATTTGTATAGAGAAGAGTGTTTATAAATGAGGACTGCTAAAAACAATATTCAACCAAAGGTCAGATCTAGTGCTATAAATATGCTATTTGGAAGAAATGGATGTTTTGGTTATAGATAATTTTTAGACTTTTATAATTGTTATACATTCAGAAAATTAATACATTCTCAAGTTTAACTTAATACTTTTTGCAGTTAAATCAGAGCACAAAGAAACTCAAGCATTTTTTAAGTTACCCATTTTATAGATTTTCCTTAAATTTAAAGGTTGTCCTTATTGTAATCTAGGCTAAACTATTTGGGGGACACCCATAATCGTGCAAAGTGACAAATTCTAGACAAATTACTTTAAAATAGCTTAATGCTCAGATTCAACACAGAAAAGCATTTCTTTGGATATAAATACTTTTGTTCAGATTTAGAATCTGGATTATAGATTTATAGTGTCCTGAATTTTACTAATGAGAATACTGAGGCCCAGTATACAATTGTTTCTCAGATTCACACAGGTGGTAAGAGAGCTGGGAGAACTCAGGTTCCATTTTAAGCAACACTAATTAGCCACTCTTCTGAGCTTCTAAAATCTAATATTTTTTATGATTAAAAAACTGTATATTGTTTTCCTATGGTTGAATTCATAGATACGTTATTGAGGGTTGGAAGGAACCACATCTGCCACCAACTCCATCCCCATCATTTGACAGATGAGGATGCTGAGGACCAAAGAGCTGGAATTTCTTGCATGAATCCAGAGCCAGTGTTCTTTTTTACTGTCACACTTCTTTCCTTTTTCATTGTATCTTATGCAAATATTTTTATAACTGAGTCATACTATACCTACAAAATGTCAACACCACAGTAAGCCAGTACTAAAATGCCAAGCATTGTAATAGGCCTTGGTGATAAAAACAAAAAAAGAGCAAGTTGTTGTCATAAAGGGCTTAGGTTCTATCCAGGGAGACATAATAGACATGTGTCTGAGTATATTTTTGGGCAGGGGAGAAGGGAGCAGGTAAGGGGAATAGAGAAGGTCAGCTGGGGAGATAGGGGAAAGAGCTCATGTAAAAAGAGATATTTATGTGTTGAAAGGTACAATAAATTTAATGAAGATTTTATTACTTGACATGTACAGGTTGGAGTTGGGAAGACAAGTGATTGAATTCTCAAGCTAGTTTGAATAGCTAGCTCTGACTTGGGGACAAGTCAAGCCCTCAACCTCTTTCTGTTCTGTAAAAGGGAAGATAATAGCTCCTGCTTTAACAGTGTTAATTGTGTTAATCAAGTGAATTAACATACATAAAGCTCTTTGTAAAATGTAAAGTGCTTTTCATTCTGTTATTTTGTAAGTGGTCAGGAAGTAGAATGTCACCCTCAGTGGTTGCATTTCTAGACCAGTCTGCAAATCATCTTTAATCCATAATACTCATTTGGTATAGTGTTATTTGAGTATGACTAGAATTTTAGCTAGTCTATTTAACGGTATTTCTATACAAAGTTTTTATATGTGGAATCCATTTTGGGGAGCTAGTCTCACACATACCTCCCTCCTCCTCATTTGCCCTAACAAATAAAAGGGAAAAAGCATACACATGGTTGTAGGAGTGGTGAGCCCTCTGATTCACTCTTTTGTTGTGTGTTGGGGAAAAGGGGTGTCCAGGGTTTCTAGAGGTCAGGGAATAATAGTTAGTAGATGGTGCTACAGAGCCTATGACCTCCTGCCAAGTGCCCTGTCATCCCTTTTATTTTCTATTGCCTTTCTTTCTTTGAGTAAGATTTCTAACCCCAGTATCTGGCCAATGGAAAGAAGGCTATAGCAAACCCATAATCCATTTTGTGGTTTTCTTAGTTTATTTACTCTATAACTAAATTTCTTCCTCCTATTAAGTATCAGTAAAGGAAGCCTATAATGTACATCTATGGTGTAATGAGTAGGTACTTGGGAACACAAAAAGGATAGATATAAACTATTTGCATTTTTACTAGCTCAGCAGTTCTCTTGAGTCTCTTGGATATTTCATCACTTAGCAGAATTGGATCTTGAAGGGTGGGGGAGATAGGGTGAGGGGAAGAGGAGCTATGTGAAAAAGAATTGGGGTAGTTGGAGGGGAGAGATTCAGGCTTTGTTGGATTGATGCTTTTTCTCCCTTCCATTAATTTAGCCTGCACTAGGCTAGGCTTGCTTTGGAAAAGATGGGAAGCAGTTACTCCAGGTTGCACCTTGAGATGATTAGGGGAAGGGGCATTGGAAGAAAGGAAAAAAGTCCCCAGTAGTTGGAAAGAAAGGAAAAGGGAATTCCTGGAGATAGCTAGCTGGGTTCTCAGCACATTATTTGTCTCTTTGGAAACCAGTTAACTCAGGAACCCTACTATAACCTCTTCTGCATATGGTTTAAAAAAAAACCAAAAACCCTTTTTTGGATGGTGCCATTCACATTAAATAACTTACTCAAAATATTTATTTAATTTAGGTGCAGGAAATATTAGTTTGTCAAAGTGTGTCTGTCTCCTTGCTTCATGATACGAATATAAGTTCTTCAGGCCTCCTGTCATTTTTGATAATTCCTGGCTTCATTTTTTGGCTTTTAAATCAAGAATGGCAGATTTTCTATGGTGAAATCAAATTGGTTTCTCTATTAGGGTGCTAGCCTTAACATAAAGTAATAGTTTAGTTGCTATGAAACTAATGGAAACCCTCTAAAGTCCTGAAATTTATAGTAAATATAATTTATTTTGGACTTCAAGTAGGAAGTTATTTCTTATTTCATGCTTGGTTTTTTATCATACTAGGTTATTGCACCTACTTACCCAGATTAGTGATTAAAATTTTATGTGAAGAGGAAGGCAGGTGAACCGACTCCAATCAGGCTGATCTTTTGGCAGATTGATTGTATTCTAATAAATTTTGTTACTTTCTGATGTATAAGAAAAGTTGATATATGGCTAGTGTGAGTTAAATAAGTATAGTATTAAGCACAAGAATGCTGATATTTCTATTCTTGGTTGAATTAATATTATCTGCTTGAAGGGAAGAGAATGCAAAGGAAGAGAAGGATCCAATACATTGGATTAACTCTTGTGGCTAATTGATGGGGTGAATTGGAATCACCCCTGTGGCACATTAATTGGAAGACAAAGGGAGATTTGCATAGTATTAACAGGAATGGATGAATGGGTAGTGAATTATCATTAGTATGAAAACTCATTATTGACATCAGATCATAATTCCATTAGAGTAATGGAGTAAAGCTTCTCTATCACATTCAAGAGGAACACTTTGCAGTGCATGCAGGTACACATATAATTGATTTTTGTTTGTCCTCAGATATGCATCCATGTGGAAAGGGTGTCTGACTCTATACACAGGAAGAGGAGGTGAACTTCAGAAAATTGGGGAGTAAGTATTAAAGTATGGAAGGCTATGGTGTACATAACATTTTGTAAAAATAAATGGTAGGTATGAAGTACAACTTACCTGGAGGTTTATTTTTCAATTTTAAAAAGAACTGAGAGTTAATGCTATTTGATAGCTTAAAAAAATAACATGAATGATAAGTTAAATCTGTCTTATTTGTTTTAATTGTATATCGACTAAATTTCTATTTCTTACATGGTTGGTCTCAGTTATTCTAGCAGAAAGAACAGTAAGAAATTTCCCCAAATCTCTCCCCAGGATCATTCCTGTAGGCCTTTGGTACATAGTTTTTTCCAAGAATCACAATGGGCATTTACTGATATCAGCTGCTGTCTTCTAAAATATAAACAAAAACAAAGCATGCAGTAGTTATCTAGGCATAAGTTATTAGGTATAAGTTAAAATTTGATTTTTTTTTCTGTTCTTGGGTGAATGTGTGCTCATGTTAAAAGGACTGACAGCACTGAAAAATTGAAGCCCTCTATTTATTCACAGTCTAGGTACGGTGCAGGCAGCCGCAATGCGAGCTTCCATACACTGCCCTGGTAATGATCTCCACCTTGACCTGGAGGGACCATCCTCTCTGGGGGTGTAAAGGTAATCCAGCCTCCATGCTAGCCTAGTCATTGAGATGCAGTAATAAAAGTATAATACATATAGTGACCCAAATAATTAATCCTTTCGGCTTTTGGTCAGGGCTCAGGAAAAAAAAAAAAAAAACAAAATAAAACTTAATTTGAGGCCGTATATTATATTGGAGATTTAATTTGTTGAAAGAAACGTCATGTTACAAAAAAGTTTTTTTTAAAAATTAAAAATCAACAGTGAGGGAGCAGAATAAGTTTTGTTTCAGAGAAGCTGTAAATAATGGTAAAAGGAGAATGCCATCAATTTGGTTCAGAAATTGGTAACACTTTGTATGGTTTAGGTCAAGGGAAGAGATGGTTTCTTTATATTTGTCTTGTGTGTTAATTTGTCTAATGTTGACGTTGCAAGGAGATAAAAGTAAAAGTATGGGATACTGGTCATCTTATGTATTGGTCATCTTATCTATTTAGGAATAACTAAAATTAATCCTGTTGGGAATAGTAGAAATAAAAGATCTGTAGAAGTTAAATGTTTAAGCCATTCGATTCTGAAATGACTTCCAAGGTGGTATGCTTGTCCTTTGTCAGGTGCAAATACATTTTACCTTTATTTTTTTATTTTTTCTTTTAAAAATTAAGCTAAGAAATGAATGGTTTATCTGTATATTTAGGTGGTAGTGAGTGAGCCTGGTTATGTGAATTGTAGCGTACACCTTAACTGCATCCTTAATAAATATTATTGTCATTGGGAGGTAACTAGAGGTAGGGAGAATGATTGGACTGCATTCAGATATATTCAGCCACAACTGAGAAGAATGCTAAGCATGTGCTACACCAAGGTGTGAGACAGTAGATTCATCTTTTGATCTAAAGATACCATGGGGAACATGTTCTAATGTCTCTGATGCTCAGTATTGAATGGTTCATTGTAGGTATAAAAACATGCAACCCAAATACTAAACAGTGGAGGAGTGACATGTGCAATGTTGTGCTTAATAAATATTTTGATGTCTTTGAGTTTCTTTTATTGTTGTAAGGAGGGACATATATGGTTAGAAAGGAAGGAGTGAGAATTTGATTTATTTTTGACACTTAATGCAAAAAGAATTCTTATTTGATTTCCCAATCTAGAAATTCTCCAGTTGCCTTTTTTTCTTTTTTAAATCCCAGCAGCCATCTAACTTTTTGCTTTATTTTCAGATTTTGTATGGTATACTCAGAAGTGCCAAACTTCAGTGAACCTAACCCAGACTATCTTGGACAGCAGAACAAAGTGGTAATTAACAGTTTTATGTGCAAACTGCTTTTTTGTTTTATAGATCAATTGTTAACAACTATTTTCTTGACACATTAATGTGTCTAATTATTTCAAAAGGTAGTATGAAATTCTTAAATCTTAAATCATTTGTCTTTCATGTACATACATACACAAAAACTTCATGGATATATATGTATGTATTTGCATGTATGTCATTTGCCACTCTGAGGGGTGGGAAAAGGGATATGAGGAAATTTAGCAACTTTGTGTGTTTTCATGCCTTCGTTATATGAATAGTTTAGGCAGAGGTACTGTTGATTAGAGAACTGTACTTGGGCAAGCGTTTAAAAATACTAAATGGGAATGGATAGAAACTAAGAAACATGCATTTCTGTGAGCTTTTGGTACATTTCATGGTCATCTAGGTTTTCTTTGATGCTATTTATTTAAATCTTTTTCTTAACATTTTCCTTAAGGCACATGGTGAACAAAAAAATAATTCTTCAGCAAGTAATATGGGTACAGGTACATTTGGGCCAGTAGGTAAGTTTTTGTGTGTCTACTATATGTGAGGTTGAAGAATATGTGTATTTTGTAGATCGAACTTTAATTCATGGGTTTGACTTTTAAGAAAGAACGTGTTACTAGAAGCATGTAAACAAACCCTTTTGCCATTGAATTTATGGAATTCATTATCCTGGTGATTTCATTTGATATAAACTGGATGTTTTGCTATTATACTTAATGATTTCATGTTTACAACTTAGCTTTTCAAACTTCACTATGATGGAGTATTATTTTAAAGTTTTTTTGGGAAAAAGACTGGAATTAACTATTATATTCTTAGTCTTAAAAATAAACAAATAGAAATTTACATTGGGGAACTTGCATAGTGGTATTTTGAAGATCAGTTAGCAGAAATTTTGTCTTAATGAGCACACGACTAGTTTATGGGTGATTGCCAAGTTTTTTCTTACTAACTTTTGTGTCTTAAAACTTCTGCACAGATCAAAATGATTTATTGTGTCTGTCTGTCTTGATGCATCAATAGTGTCTACTAGGGCTTTTAACTCCTACTGTTTTCTGTTTTCTCTCTGCCTTTATTTTCAGTATAGGGAAGGGACATCTGTTCTTTTGTAAGTGTTGATTTCTGACTTTGGTCCCTAAGTTTAATCTTCCCTCTTCTCTTCCTCTTGATGACAGCACCAAGTACAATTTAAAGCTAATCATATATGCTTATTTAAAATGGTCAGTTTTTGGGGGAAAAAAGGCAGTCACCAGAAATGTATTTCCCTAATCTTTAACAGTCTTAGAGAGAGAGAGAATGAAAGAGAGGGAAGTGAGAGTGTGTGTGTGAGAGAGAGAGAGAGAGAGTGTGTGTGTGTGTGTGTGTGTTGGAAAGGGGGATATCTTTATACAGGTGTCAATGTCAGGATCTGGAACTGGTGATGAATTGTTACTGTCGTTTTAGGAAATGGTGTACAAACTGGACCTGAATCAGGGCGATTCCCATTTTCATATAATCATGCCCACTCCTATGCAGGTACTGGGAGAGCCAATGGACGAGGACCTGTAAACCCACAGCTACCAGCAACAGCTAATGTTCAGCCAGTTGTGACCACAATAAGTAATGGGAGGGACCCCCGGAGAGCCTTTAAAAGATGACCTATGCCAAATGTTCACATACAGCTTGCCTAAACTACATGATGCCCTACTTGAACACTTATTGCACTTTTATTTATGGTTATCTGTGAAAAGTTTGTCCTTTATTGGTATGTTTTTATGTTTTGGTTTGTTGAGAAAAGTGATTTGTTTTATGATGATGCAATTAAGCTGCTTAAATGCCATCTGAAAGAATGGTCTATAAAGGAGGGAAAATATTTTTGGAACAACAAAAAAAAAGCAAAAAGCCCCACCCTTCAACTGCACTTCACATGGGTGATGGGTCAGCTTTAATAGTCTCTATGAGTCTACTGTATCCTCTGTAAAAATTTTGTAATTCCTATTTGACTTAATATGAGAGGTGTTTTTTTTTTTTTTGTCAAATAAAGAAGTTGCCAATTAAAACAATAACTTCCCCCAAAATGGTTAAAAGATAGCAGCAAATGGTTGAGTGTCTTGTGACTCCAAAAAAAGATTGATTTTCTGACATTAATTCATGTTACTGCCATTAAGATATTTCCAATGATTGAACAATCTTAGGCTGATCTTTTATTACCTAAAACAGGCTAGCAGAATTATGAAATATAGCATTTTAATGACATTATAGCAGGTAATTTTATTTTTAAAGCTACATTATATTGTATTTTGGGGCAGGGTTTTAAAATATTCTTTGGCTTAATATTATAAAAGAAAGATTTAAAATTGTCCCTTAAATATTCTTCTCAAAGCCATCCCTCTTAAAATGTTTTAGAACTTTAAAATTAAAAAAAAACCTCTTTAAGAATATTAGTCTATGGTATAATTAATGAAGTGATGATGATACTAAGTATTTAGCTAAGTTATGGGGAAATTGAACAGAATTCAGGTAGAAATCCTCAATCTAATCATAATTTAATAAGATGCTTATTGTCAAAGTGCTGCAGTTTTTTTTTTTTTTTTTCAGCCAAAATATCTGATGTGGAATTGAAATTCCTAGAAATTTATTTGAGCTTATGTCAGACAGCTTATTTTAAAAAATAAACATTTCATCATCAACTTCAAGTTTCTGGAGAAAATTTACAGTATTTTTCAGCCAAAGATACAGGAATGCCTCTGGTAGAACTGAATGTAGCTTTATTAAGAATTGCTTTGGGAAGTGGATTTTATTTTCACTTGATATATGATTTCCATTCAGTTCCACCATATCTTGTAGGATGGATTACTAGTAAAATTTTCATTTGTTCGACTTATTCTTAAAGTTGACTCCTTGAATAAAACTTGCACTAATGTTTAAAAAAAAAAAAAAAAAAACCAAACCCTACTTAATTCTTTGTCTAGCTTTAAATGTTACGTTGTGGAGAAAACTTGTATGCCATTCTGTTCTTACATGTTTACTTAAAAGTATTTTAAAAAATAATTCCTGTGGAAGTCCTGCATGTAAGGAATATAGTCTCTAGACTTGCTTTCTTGACACAGACACTGGTAAAGACTATCTTTATTGTGGGTATGTTGCTTTTATTCCTTCTCTTTAAATCACAGTGCTTTATTTTTCCTGAAAACTACATAGCATTTGGATTGGGGAGATTGATGGCCTGGATATTTTTTCCTTTGCTTTTATTATAGAACCTTTCATATTATTTATTTATGATATAGAAATGAGTTTTTTGTTTTTTGCTTTGTTGGAATTTCATAGGAAGTATCCAAAGCATGAGAGCTGCTCTTTTCATCTTTAAGATAGTACTGAAGGCGGTACCATTTTCATGATTGGTGTATTCGTGTTGACGTTGACATGATGTCTATGTCTGAAAGATTATTTAATGTATGTAATTTCCTGGTACATTTTATGGGAATGGATCTTTTAAAAATGAATTTAATGAATTTCTGCTACATAATGAAATGATAAAAGGGAAGAGATTGTTTAATCTAGATATACAAGCTTATATCTAAATCTGTTTCCTTTTAACAAGCCAAATAATTCCAACCAGATTCCCCAACCAAACTTTTTTTTTTTTAAACTTTAAGGTACTTTTTGAACTGTTTACTTTTTAATAATTGAACCTGGGTCATCTTTGTTCTTATTATTTTGCTCTTTTTTCTAAGGACTTTGCATTTCAGTTCAATTTAGATAAAGTTATCAAAAAAGTAAAACCATTTGGTATGAAGCAGTGATGTAAAACCAACCTTCTCCTCAAAAACAAAAAACAAAAAACAACTCTTTCCTCCATCTTGGAATAAATGGCTTCTGAATAAATGAACTACTTTTCTAACAGACATATATGCAAAAAGTTGTTTGATAGAACATTTTTGTACTTTTAAGTAATGTAACAAATGTTCCAAAGAAAAGTAAAGATATTTTTCGTTTTAAAAAAGGAAATAGAAATATTAAACATTGTAATATTGCTTTACCCCTGTGGGTATATTAACTTTCATGTAGTATGCATTAGAAAATAAAGCATATAGGGGGAAGGCTAGATCTGACACCATTACTACACTTGCTATAAATGTACTATGGATTTTAATTGGAAAAAAACATGCTTTTTCTTCTTTTGAGGTTAGTGATATTCTTGTTTCAATATTTTGCCTTTGTTCTCTTTTTTTCAGTGCCATTTATTAATGAATCTCTTTTCTCTTAAGGAAAGACCCTTCAATACCAAAGCAAGTGACTTTCACTCTATAGTGACCTACATTTATCTAACCAGTCTAGTCTACTTGGGCAACTCATCAAGAAGTCAGAGGAAGATTATTTTCCTGCTTTCCCCTCCAATTTTTCACTTACCAACTTAATTTTTTAAAAGAGCACTTAAGATGGAAATATTAACATCTACTGGAAAAGTCACTGGATTGAGTTCCCCACATAATTTCTACATCATGGTTAATTCTGAAGTGGATTGAAGTCTCATCAGAAGAACCAGCTTATTTTGGCTTATACCTCTGTTTTGGGCATATGGGTGGTGGTATGGGTGTGGGGGTTGTGAAATTTGAGAGTATGAAAGATGAACAGAGAAACCCAGATGAAGAACTTCTATTTCATATAGGTGATACCTAAGCACTCTAACATTACCCTAGTCTTTCTCTGCTATTCTTGGTCATAGCTTTTTTTTTACTAAAGGCTTTAGTGTTCACACATAGATTATAATTTACGTGTTGAAGCATTAGAGGAGTTTGAATACATCTTTGGAGGAAGGAGTAATAATTGCCAGGAATCATACACATGCTCATTGATATTTTTTTCCCTCCTATTTTGTAATTAAGCCCAGGAATAGCCCTTGGCCATTTGAACAGCTTCATCACTTAAGGGGACCTATATTTGTAAGGCAGTTTGACTATTAAGCTATTATACTCAAGTCATCCTTAGTAAGACTATAAGCTATTCTGGTATGTTTAAAGGAATGCTTGGAGAGGTACAGATCATTTTCTCTACAATCAAAGCCATTAATTAGGGCATTGAAGTCTGTCATATAGTATGTTATGAAAAGAAGTGGCAATACAATGTCATTTTTTGATGTTAATACAGATTGCTAACACCTAACAATTTTAAAGATAATTAACATAATCCCAAGTTAAAACTTTGTAACATACTACTCTGCTGATAAGAGACTGAACATATGACCTCATTCTATACCTGTGTTCTCCCTTAATGTCATGCCTCTATTTCATATTCCATGTCTTAGACATATTTCTCTTTTGGTCTTAACCACAGGGGTAACTACATGGTACAGTGGATAAAATAGTGGCTCTAGAGTCAGGAGGACCTGTATTCAAATGCAGCCTCTGACACTGACCCTAGATAAGTCACTTAACTCCAATTGCCTTTCAGACGTGACCAAGAAAAAAAAAATGTTGCTGCTTTCTGAGGCAATGACAGTCATGTTCTTAAATACTCCGTTGTGCAAATGAAAATTGCAATAACTATGTCAAGTGTTGACCTTTTAATCCTGGTTTACGATAAAGGCTTGAAAAGTCCCAGTTTGTGAGCTGTGAAAAGTAATACTCTTGTAGCATGTACTTGGCTCTAGTGTACAAAGCCCTAGTAGCTTTGAAGAAATCAGAGCTATTTTTTTTTTTTTTTGAGGCAAATGCAATACCAAGTTGACATTTTTATGACCTTTAAGCCTTGTAATTACAGGTATTTTTTTAAAAGATATATCTAAAGGCCTGCCTATTTTGTCTACAGTCCATCTCCAGATACTGTTGTCCTGTGATCACATGAGCAAACTATATGGGAAAGAGTTTGGCTTTAACAGCTTTTGGCTATATTTCATATTTTGTAATCATGACAGATTTTTAGTGCCTAAGGCCATGAGCATAATGTGGTAAAACCTCAATAATTCAGAAAAGAGCAGTCATGATTTACTAGGAAATCTGGAGATTTTAAAGATGCCTTATGTTAAAAGTACAGTGCTTTTACAAGGCAGTAAGTGTATGCCATTAAATTGGATAAATTTTTTAGAGGATCCATGATACATATTGAACCACAAAAGGCTTTTATGAGTTTTTGTACCCACTGTGGAAGGTACAAAGTATTAAATCAATTTGTGATTCGTAAAAGATCTCAGAATTTATACTTTATTAGCAACAACCTTGACTTAGCTGTAAGTTACTCAATTTACTGGAATTTCAATTTGGGGAGCATAAATTAGGAACTGAATTTTTAAAAGGTACCATTCCTAAATTTCTCAATTCTTTTTTTTTTTTTTTTAAACTGGGCAGATTTGACTTGGGATGTGACAATGATAGAATTAACCTTGAGTTTGCATCTTCACTCTTAATGCATGACTTCTGACACTTTTAGTTTCAAAATAGCATAAGGGAATACAAAAACTTGAAACCCAAATGTCTAGAGCATAATTGGAACCTAAGTTTTTAGTCTTCAAAATACTTAATGTGTCAATGACAAAATATTGATATTTTCATAGCTAATGTTAGAATTGGGCTAGAACAGATTTTTTTGACCTGGCTCCTCTATTAGACAACCTTTCTCCATGAGGAGTGAAAGACTACTTAGCAGAGGTATTTTGTCATTGCCTAGACTGAAGTACAAAGAAATACTAAAGCTTTTTCCTCCTCTTGAGGGAAAGTCAGTTTTGACTCAATTTAAAACAAGTTTCTATTTAGGTTCATGTTGGTAGTTTTCTACATCAGTACATTCAACCCAATATTAAGACATTTGCCATCAGACATTAAAATGACAGGGGCTAGATAAGAGAAGTTCTGTACAAGGTAGACATTCTGTGGAGAGTTTCATGTTCTTCCACTTCTTTCCCTGAAGTCTGATGAGAAGGGGAGGCTGGAATAAGAATGCTAGCAATATAAAGAAATCAAACATAGCCACGAGCTTTTTACATCTTACAATCTGACTCTCCTGAAAATAGAATTTACAAAACCACTTATCCCTACAAATAGTTATTGAATGATATAAAAGTCATTAGGATGGGTCTTGGAGTGGAGAAAGGAGCCAAGGGTACAAGGAAATGTATACTACTTTTTAAGTTTGGGTCATTTTAGTTTCGTTTGGTCAAGTTTAGATTTAGAAAATTCATTTGGGATTTTCTTGGCAAAGATACCGGAATGGTTGGCTATTTTCTTATATAATTTTACAGATGAGGAAACTGAGGCAAACTGGGTTAAGTGACACCAAAAGTGTTTGAGGTCAGTTTTGAACAATTGAGTTTCCCTGATTCTAGTCTGGCATTCTGTCCAATGTGTAACCCTATCAGCAGTGCCATCTACTGGTCAGATAATACAGATTAGAAATCCTGAAGCAGAAAAAATATTTTAAACTAGCTCTCATCTTTGGGTGAAGTACTGTCACTCTAGTGAGACTTTTCTGCCTACTCGTTTCAGTACTATGTGAAAACTTTAGATGTCATAACCTAGTCTCAAGAAAATCTGTTCATCCCTTTATGTTAAAAAAAAATTGTAGCGAAAGTAGTATCCCTACAGGCTCCAACTGTAGAAACTAGTTGCAAGGGTTATGGAATCAGGGTAGACACTTTGCTTCACAGTAAGTAGTTGCCATTAATACTGGCAAAAAGTGTAATGATTAAAAATAGCTTTTGAGAAGTGGTGTCTTTGTAAAAATGTGAAGTGGAATATAAACTTGTCCTTCAAAATTGTAATTCTTTAGCCTATTGGTATTTTGTAAAATGCTAGTCATGTGAATGTTAGTATTCATGCTGTGAGTATATGAGATTTTACTAAATATGTATTTATACATATGTATATAACTGTAGCTTTTAACTTATATCTATGATCTTATTCCTATAAGTTCCCAGGTGAGGAAACTTTCAATGAAGATGAGCAACCCTTCTGCAACTACAGTTACTTGTATCACTGAGAAGTGACTTTGACAGGGTCACATAAACATTAAGACAGACTTAAGTGCAACTGTTTACCATCCAGTTGTTGCCTCAATGTGGGTGCATCCTTAACCCTGCTATCCCCTAACACTTTCCCTCTTTCCCCCCTCCGCAACGTTAACTGGTAGTCACTCCAAATAGCATTATTAGAAAAATGAATTAGCTTGTCTTTGTCTTTAATTGCCTGGTACTGTAGCCTCTGAATTTTTTCTATAATGAGAAATGTTACTTGAGCAATGAACTATGAATACTGAGCACACACACACACACAATTATAGTATATATGAAACACATTTTATGACCCAAAGCAACATATGCCTCTGCTCAACCTGGATCTTGAAAGACTGGCTGCCCTTTGGTGTGAAGTTCTTATAGATCCTAGATCTGGGTAGTTCTTAGATCTCAGTTCAGACCTGATTTTATCACACCATGGGATAAGGAATCACACCATGGGATAAGGCTCTGGAGAAATGGTTTCATGGTAACCACGCTCACAAGACAGTACTATAGCAGGACACCAGTGTTGATTTAAAATGGAAGAAACATCTTGATGAGATAACTAGTAGCAATTACTTGGTCAGGATATTCCCTCATGGTGAATAGATAAATCTACTCATGAGACCAAATTATTTAGACAAGTTGCTTAGCAAGAATAAGCAAAGAGAGTTGAATGTTCTGAAAAGATTTCCATTAACCTCTCATACATAGAGATGTTTTAAAATAACTTTAGAATCTACTCTTTCTTTGGAAAGCCCTGGATGTAACCTTCTGGAAGATAAACTTAGAGAGCATTACCTTAGTCGTATATTGAGGGAGTCTCAAATACTCGGAGTAGAACTATATCTAGCCTTAGTCTCATGACTAACGGGAAAGTGTATAGCCATCACATACTGTAATACCCCCCTCCCTCCCACACACTTTATAGATAAGAAAGGCCACCACTTGGAGAGAATGGAGTAAGATTGCACAGAGATAAGATAGATTGAAAGAATCTAGTGATCTGGTCAAGCCAAGCTTGTTCCTAGCTAAGTCCCTTGATATGTATAAGCTTCAATTTTCCTTATCTGTAAAATGGAACTCTATCATACTTATATTGGCTACCTTTCAGTATGAGGCTAAGCACGTTCTAAACCTTAAAATGCTATAGTAATGTGAATTGCTGTTCATGGCAGTCAGAAATGGAATCCATACTTCATGAATATTATGTTTATTTTATAATGTTTTGGCAACTGCACCAAACCAGCTTCTAACTGGTAGGGGACTGGAGGTGAAAGAGCAGGCTAGAGACATAGACTCAATATTCAAATGGAAGTTTAATTGCAGAGGGAAACTAAGGAAGGATGTATGTGGGAAGATTCTTAGTATACCAATAACATTCCTTCACAATGAGAGAAAACAGCAACAATAAGATGTTTGGTTAGGCTTTGTGATCAGAACTCATCCAAGCTCCAGAACAAGTAGTGTTGCTCAAAGCAATACAATAATTAGTGATTTTGCCAGAGGGTGAGCACAAAAGGTTATTGTGCCAGGACACAGTTTAGTTCTGGAAAACAGGGTGTTGCTTAATATCTTGACAGCATAAATGTTTCAATAATTCATATAAATGACTAGGAGGACTTTCATACAGCCAAGTCAAATTTATACTGTTTTTTTTTTCCTTGTCCTCTAGAATTTATATGAAAAACATTGATAATGATTTCAACTATATAATTGAATTCCCATTAAAGGCAATTAGAAACAAAACTTGCTCAACTAAGCTCTATTTCTAAGTTACCTGCAATATAAGCTTAAGGGGAACTAAGTAGTAGAGTTGGAAAGAATCTCAGATGAATGAATTAAATGTAATTCCCAAAACTTAATTGTGTTTAGAGAGCACCATTCTAAGCTTGGGAAACAGGTTTTAGAAGAGGTTAGGTACTTATCTACATGAAACTTGATGAAACATGAGACTAAATGGATAATTTAGACAAATACATCATGATTATTAGAGAACTGCAAAAGCATTAAGGGTGAGGTCTGCAAGGGAAAATGAAAAGAAGGAAATATCTTTATAGACGTTGGGGATCATAACTTTAAAGCTGGGAAAGGGACCTCAGAAGCCATCTAGTCCAACTCATTTTTACAGATGAGGAAACCAAGGCACAGGGGAATTAAATGACTTGTCTAAGTTCATACAAGTAATGATTACAAACATTGCCATCTCATACCTCTGCTTTCCTCCTCTGTATCCCAGATGCTGAAAATACAGAATGCATCTCTATATGTCCTTCCTTCTGCTTTGAATCTTTTGGGAGTCAGGACATGTGGGACTTGACTTTTGGAGGTTGTGAGTATTTTAACACCTCTTAGGCAGGGATGGGAGGGGAATGATAGAGCTTCCCTCTTGGGCCAATGAAAGAGGGGAAGTTTTGAGGGAATATAGTAGAAAACCTCTGAGTCATTTTAAAAATCTTTGTGTTTGATGGGGAGTTTTAAGGACTCTTTTTTTCATGGGGAGCTTTAGACTTTTTTTTTTTTTAAAGAAGACAAAGCTGTTTGAAATTAAATTCAAAATCAATAGACATTAAATGATGAATATATACAAAACATTATCATAGATACTGGGCAGGAAAAGACAAAAAGTTACTGCCCTCAAAGAACTTGCATTCCTCCTTTGGCATAGATCACTAAACTCAGTCATGTCCATATTCTTCAGATTCTCCACAGATCATCACTTTAACATGTTGGGCTTTACATTTTATTGATATCATAAAGCATTGGCTATTTCTGAAAGAAGCAGAGCTTTAGAAACTCTGAAATTAAACCATTAAAATTTTTAGTTTCTACTTTTCTGGGAAAATTCATGGTCACTCTACTAGGCAAAACTTTCTTCTTGCTAATTTCATTACTTTGTGAAAACTTGGTGAAATAATTTTCTGCTCTTATTGCATAACTTCTTCACTACTTTTTGGGTCATACACCCATGATCATAAAGTCAGAACTAGAAAGGACCTTAGAGGTTTAATGTTTCAAAAATTTGAGAGATATAATTTCTAGGTAATTAGTCATTTTAGTAATATCAGCATTTTTATTAAGAAGTCAGTGAGTCTCTGAAATGTCAAAGATCCCCATGGAGAGGGGCTCATAGTTTATTTGCCTTTGGAAGAGTGAGTATTCGTGAAAGTGATTAACAATTAGAAGATGAATACTACAAGGAGAAGTAGGCTCACTCCAAGGAGGGGACCTGAGAGAGTGAGGATGGCACTCTTGGACAAAGAGACTATCTCTACACCCAGCTTTGGACAATCAAAAAATTTATTCCCATTTAATCCTGAGTAGAAAAATGGATTTCTCCACCTTAGTCTAAATTCCATGTAAGGTTGAAGAGGAGGGTTAATTCAATCTCATTACTAGTAATGTCTTTCAAGAAACTGAGCCTTTATATCTCTATCTAATATTCAAATTAGGAAGGCAAAAGGAGCCAAATGGAGAACTATAATCAATATAGTTAACAAATATGAATGCAGAGTTAGGTAAAGATTAATAAAAAGGCTAAAGTAATATAAAAATATTCATTAGGCTCAAGTGGCATTTATACTAGAAATTCAAGAAGAGTTAACTAATAATTACTATATGTTATGGTATTACCTACTGTAATTACATTAGTAATTTAAAATCACAATTATATTACTAATGCAAAAAATGCATTTGAAAAAAAATTTAACTTTTATATGTGTTAAAAAGACCAAAAAGAGCCATAATGAAAAGACCTTTCCAAAAAAGGATCAAATGTATTTATCTAAAACCTAGAGACAGTATTATTAATTATAAAGAAACACAGGAAGCTTTTCCAGTAAGGCTTCCATTCTCATTTGACATAATGCTGGAAAATGCTAGCTGTAGCAACAAGAAAAAAAGAAATTATGGTACTAAGCAGAGATAAACCTAAGACAAAAATGATTTTTTTCATTGCTTATCATAGTTTACTTAGAAAATTCAGAAAGCAACACAAATTAAACATCAAGAAAATAGAACTATGCAAAATATAAAAAATCACAAGCATTTCTGTATATAACTAAGAAAAAACAGCAAGCAGATATATCTAGGCTATTTCTTTCATGCTTTTTTGCCTTCTAATATTACTCTAGCCCCTCTCCCATTGGAGAAGTGGCTCTTTTTCTTTCCTCTCTTCACTCTTCCCTCATTCCTGCCCTTCCCCTCTTCCCCCTGCCTCCTTCCCCTCTTCCCCCTGCCTCCTTCTCCTTCCCCTCTTCCTCCTGCCTCCTCCCTCCTTCCTCCTTCCCCTCCTTCCTCCTTCTTCCCCCCCAAGAAGCAGGCTTGGAAATGAAATGGAAAGGAAAAGCAGTAAAGACTATTTCAGTACAAATCCAGCCAGTCAGGCCAACCCAAGTCTACAGGGATTCCAGTATAATTAATCTCTGTAAAAAATGAATAAATTTTCTTTCTTCTATAGCTTTGAGACCCCAGGCAGAGGCAGTACTCTGGCAAAATGCTGTAGTTTTAAATATCTCTTTCTTCCAGCTACATTTGCAATGCAAGTGGCTACCAAAGGTTTACTGGTGATTGCTAGTTTGAGACAAAGAAGCCATAAAAAGAATTTTTTTTAAAAAGACTAGATTTGTCTTACTCAGGCTAGAAATAATGGGGCTGTGGACTCAATACCACTGCTAAGCAAGACAGGAATTTTACTTTCTCTGTTTCTGACCTGGACTGTTCTAATTCTTGTTAGGCAACCTTGTTGGGCCCCTGAAACTTAGGGCTCACTGCATTAATGCTGAAGTGGATAATTCACTGAAGCATAACCCACTGAAGCTCAGAACTGAGCCAAGGAGATCTACCTATTTTATCTTTCCTGATATCTGATAGTATAGATATGCACCATGATACCCAACAATAATCTCAAGTTAGACTTTCATGATCTGAAGAAGATACCAGACTTCTACCCTCTCTGAAGGGGGATGGGAAGAAGAAAAGGGAGGAATGAAAAAGGAATCCTGACCAGTTTCTGCAATGAAGCACCTGAACCCTGGGTTTCATGCATGATTTGATTACATTCTTTGGGTCCTGAAGTCCCTAGTGCTTGCTCTTAATACAGTTATCCTTTTCAGATATCCTACTTTACTATCATCAGTTCTTGTGATTTCTTGGATTCCATAAATTTGAAAGGAAAGCAGATTGAGTCTTTTAGTTAAAGCCATATTATCTACCCTAGAAAAGGAAGGAAAAATACTGAGAAACTTCTCTCCACAATAACTGGTAAAGGCATCCATTTTGAGCAACCCTGATTTCCTTGGCCACACTAAGATAGCACTGCAGATAGAAGGGGGGAAAGATCAAAACAAAGAAAATTAATGTAAAATAATAAAAACCAAAGGGAGTTTGGTGCCATCTAATCTTAATTTATACACAAAACAAAAATTGTCAAAAAGTATTTAGTTCCGCAAAACACAGAAAATCAGATTATTTGGACTAGATTAGATAAGCAAAACCTAGAAGTACACATACACACACATACACACACACACACACACAGAGAGAGAGAGAGAGAGAGAGAGAGAGAGAGAGAGAGAGAAAATTAGTAGAGAGAAAATTAGTGTGCAAAAATCCCAAGAAAGCAAATAAAAAGTGACTGTGAATCCTGGAAGGCAGTTTTATGGAAAACAATTTCTTTTACAATATACTAGAAATTCCAAATATATATACGTGATCTAAGCAAAAATTAGAGAGATGGATATGTAATCTAAACCAAAAATAGAAAAGAATGAAATGTTATTGCTTTCTTAAATATGGGAAAGGGTACAATTAGAAATTAGATACTACATAGAGGAAAGATGTTATAAAAGACAAATTTGTGATCTTTATATAATACAATCGATGCACCAACTAGAAGACAAGTTGCAGAAAATAACTTTGCATTAAAAATCTCTGATTAAATTTTGGTAATCCAAATCTATGAAATTATCACAAATCTATAAGATTAAAAGTAAACAGATATTTACTGAATCAGAATATTGAGAAATAATTTGCAAAAGAAGATAAACTATTGACAAACATGAACAATAATGGCTGATAAGAAGAATGCAAATTAAAACAAATATTACACTAATCATATTTGCAGTACTGAAAATTCACTGCTGGAGGGTCCATGGGAACACGAGCATGCTAATTTATTGTTACCGAAATTTTAAGCTTGTCAGTCATTCTGATGACAACTTCAAATTATTGACTATATGTCAAAGAGGTTAATGACAGCAAGACCATACAGTTATCTCTTCTACATGGTGACTTTCCTCATCAAAATTTTTATATGATGTGGGTTGGCAGAAGAAATTAAATGGAACTTTTTGGAGATTTTTGTAAAAGCTGCGGATGACAAGTGAAAGCCAGCAGACAACACAGAGTCTAAGACCACATATTTAACCCAAATTTTATAAGGTATTATAAACACCCCATAAAAGAAATTCAGACTGGTACAGAAGAAGGGCCAATAAATTCTAAGCAGATTTTCTAGATGGCAGGGGTACTATATCATTAACTCCTGTGATATGGAAGGGATAACTACACACACACATACACATATATATACATACACACACATACACACATATACACACACATGTATGTGTGTGTAAACATTCATAGCAGGATTATTGTGTTATTTAAAACTACAAAAATTATATATCATCACTTGGAAAATGGCTAAACAAACTGGTATGTGAATATAATAGAATATTACTGCATCATAAGGAAAAATAAATATATAGAATCCAGACAAACTTTGGGAGATTTTATGAAGTAATATTGAAATTTCAGGTCAAAAGAGATTACCTCTTTTGAGACAGGTCAAAGAGAATTATCTATAATGACTACTGATATGTAGATATTTATGTATTTATTACTATACATAAATGTCTATAGCAATCTCTCACTTGAAGTTCCTTTTGCTGAGCTGGCCCTCTTCTCCCATTGGTAGGTTTTTCTTGGTGTTTCTGTATGGGGAAAGGAGATAGGCAAACCAATATTCATTCCACTCTGGGCTGGGCTTATGATTTTCCAGACTTCTATAGGGTGTCCTTAGCACTAGATACCTACTTACCATCCACCTCCATCCCTTCAGCTACTTTTTTGTGGTCTTCCTCCATTTGATTATATACTATTTGAGTAGTTTATATCTCAAGTTTGTATAAAATTGGAAATTGAGACAGGTAATCATGCATTTAGATAATTTTGCTTAAGTGTTTCTAGGCAATGTATTTTTTTCAGGATTAAAAAAAAAGTTTAGTTAGAAGTATACATTGTACCAAAGCAAACTACACTTTGTCCTACATGGTTATGTGCCTCCACTTTGGTCTAGATGAGGCTTACAGAGAAGAAACAACAACTAGACATATTTAAAATATATTCCCCATACCATGCTCCAAGGGAAAATTTGTTTCTTGCCAGGAAGAAAAGTAGGAGGTTGTTGTCAGAGGCTAGCTATTCTGTTCTCCTTAGAAAGGGGGAGGTAGTGTCAAAATAGAATATATTGATCCTCACCTTAACATATTGTTAATCCAGGAAAGGGAATTTTTAGGTTCAAAATGAACACCTGATAAAGTCCTTTTAATCAGCATAGATGACCCCATTGTCATATAACCAAGGTTTGATTCCCTTCTAACCAAATGCCAGTTTCAAAATGAGCACATGTAGCAAATAGTGAATAAACTCATTTATCCAAATCAATAGCAAAACGGATACCAGAGAAAACATAAGAGAATATAAACCGGATAATAAGTAAATGAGGTCTTCTTTTGGGAGTGACATAGCATATCTCAACCAATAGAGTCTCACATCTAACTCAAGGGGAAATTCCCTGATGTCTTTAATGAAGTAAACTGGGAACAAAATGGCAGCTGCCTTCATGTTGACTTCTCAGAGTCTTTCTCTCCCTTTTGGAACTGGAGAGAATTTGGAAAACCATGTCTTCCCTCTCAAAACTGGAAATCAGAAGATTAGAAGCTCCCTTTACTTCTCACCAACTTCACTCCTAATGCAGGTGCAGAGCACCAAGCAATCAAGTTTGACTAATGAGGATAGTCTCATGTAATCTTTTGAGCTAAGGGTTATCCTAAAAGACAAGGTTAGCTTTTAGAACAATGGAACAGGTTGAAATTGTTTTAAAAAAAAGTACTTCATTTCTCAAATGCAGTCCTATCTTCTCTCTTAGTGCAACTCCTGATCCAGGTATATGTATATACTGATATTCTCAGCTCTATGAACTGGTCATCCAACTCCATGCCATAGTCATATAACACAAATATATAAGATCAAGAGACATTACTCAATGGAGGAGGAGTCAAAGCAAATGAATGAACAGGCACAAAAGAAAAATCACAAACTATTAACCACCATCTACCAGGTCACAAATCAGAGAAATATGAATCAAGTATGAAATTTCTCTTCATTATATATGGCAAATTGGTAATGATGGCAAAAGTTTGAAATAGTCTTACAGAATGACAGATACATGAAAGTAACTGAATATTGGTTTAAACATTCTGGAAAATAATTTGAAACTATGCTAAAAAGTGACCAAAATGTCCAAACTTTGGCCCAGACATTGGATAAAGTCATAAACTAAATGTAACATATATAACAAAATTTATAGAAGTCCTTTTTGTGGTAAGAAAAACTGAAAACAAAAGAGAATGGCTAAAAATAAAGACTATCATTATACCATATTATTATTGTGCCACTATATCATTATACCATAAGAAAAGATGAATATGAAAAATTAGAAAAGTGGGGGAAGACATATAAAATAATGCATAATGAAGCAGAGTCATGAAAACAGAATCCACAATGGCTATAACAATGAAAATGAAGAGAAGAAAGATGTTAAAAAATGAACCTGAACATTGTGGAATTGTAGTGTGGTATAAACTCTCAGACTTAATTAATTGCTATTATCCACAGCTGTTTTTGCCCTTTTAAAAAATTCTCTCTGACTTTAATGTTTCAGTAGCAGAGGGCAAAAGAAAGATCCAGAGATGAAAGCTTTCATCAGTGGGTGTAAGAAGGATAAAGATTTTGTTGCAGTACTTAAAAATAAAGTTTTAGGGACTGTTTACATTATATCTCCCAAACCTAAGCATGGTGACTGTCATGGTAGGTACTTAATACATATTTGTTTGTCAGAAAAAAAAAAAAGTTTTATGTCTTTTGTATTCTTGTCCCAATCATTCTCAGGTACATCTCCCTTCT
Source organism: Antechinus flavipes (assembly GCF_016432865.1). Taxonomy (NCBI): domain Eukaryota; kingdom Metazoa; phylum Chordata; class Mammalia; order Dasyuromorphia; family Dasyuridae; genus Antechinus; species Antechinus flavipes. The sequence goes on along the minus strand of NC_067400.1, from coordinate 394,194,950 downwards.
CCACACCTTTAAATGAGTACTTCTTTGTAACAATATAAAACAAGACCAATGAACATCGTGATCTCATCTGACAGCATATGTAATACTTCACACTTATTGAACCAGTCCTCTTTGTTAAAAGGAAGAAAATGGTAAGCACAATTTAACTGAGTTGTCAAACAATGTATTGAATATTTTGGTAAGTAGTGAGGATCCAACAATGCATATGTTCAAATGGAGGGTAGAAAATCATTTGTCTGGGATGTTGGAGAAAGGATAGGATGTTGATACATGTGTGATAACATGATTCAATTGATCAATTAGTAAACATTAATTAAACTTCCAAATATTGTATTAAGCAATGGGAATACCAGAAGAGGTAAAAGATAATCCTTGTCCTCAAGGAGTTTATAATTTAATGGGAGACACAAGATGCAAACAAATATGTACAAAGCAAGCAGTATGAAGATAAATAGGAAATGATTAAGAGGGAATGCCTTAGAATTAAGAAGGGTTTGGGAGGGCATCCTGTGGAAGGTATGATTTGAATTGGTTCTTAAAGAGTGGAAGGCAGTAGGAGGAGTAGACTTGAAGGGAGAGTATTGCAACCAGGGAGAATGCCCAGAGTGGAGAGAGGAAGTGTCTTTTTTATGGAGCAGCCAGGAGGCCAATGTCACTGGATCAAAGAACAAGTGTTGGGGTATAAGTTGTAAGAAGATTGGAAGGGGGGGGGGTTCGTTTATGAAGGACACTGAATGCCAAACAGAACATTTTGTATTTGATTCTGGAGATGATAGGGATCCACTGGAGACTACTAAGTAGGAGAAGGAGTGACATGATGGGACCTTCATTTTAGGAAAATTACTTTAGTGGTTGAATGGTGGATAGTCTAGAGTGGGAAGAGAGTTGAGGCAGGCTGATAAACTTGTAGATTTTTGGAGTAGTTCAAGTGTGAGATGATGAAGGCCTGCACTAAAGTGGTGGAAAAGCATAAACAGGTTAAAAAAGGAAAGAAAACAGAAAGGATTCGATACAGCAAAACTGTTTTCATCCATACATGGGAAAATGATACTTGTAATTCTTAATAATTAACAGTATAACTAGAAGTAATATATATATATACACACACACACATATATATACACACACATACATATATATAGATATAGATATAGATATAGATATAGATAGATATATGGAATGGGTATAAGGTGAAAATGAGGGAATGACCAAAAAAAAAAAAGGCATTAGAAGAAAATAGGGACTGAATGGGATAAATTATTTCACATGAAGAGATGTGAAAGGCCTATTACAGTGAAGATCATAAGGCAGGCAGTGAACATCACTTGAACCTTACTCTTATCTGCACTGGTTCAAAGAGGGAATGATAGACACAATCAATTGACTATAAAAATACATCTTACCCAATAGGGAAGTAGAATGGGAGGAGGGGAAGTAAAAATGGAGTGGGAATTGATAGAAGGGAGACCAGATAAGGAGAGAGAAGGTATCCTGAAGCAAAATACTGGTGAGAGAAGAGGGAAAGGGTGAAAGGAAATAAAGACAAACAGGAAGAAGAATAGGATGGAGGAAAATACATAGCTAGTAATCATAACTGTGAGTATGAATGGGATGAACTTGTCCATAATGGATGCAGATAGCAGAGTGGATAAAAAGAAACAGAATCCTACAATATGTTGTTTAAAAGAAATACACTTGAAATAGAGAGACACATATAGTAAAGGTAAGCAAAATCTATTGTGCTTCAGCTGAAGGTAAAACAAGCAGGATAGAAATCTTGATCCTCAGACAAAGCAAAACCAAAAATAGATCAAAAATCAAACCAGATAAGGAAGGAAACTACATCTTGCTAAAAGGTACTAGAGAAAATGAAGCAATATGAGTGCTAACTTAAACCAACTGATATAGCATCCAAATTCTTAAAGGAGAAGTTATGTGAATTATAGAAAGAGAAATAGACAGCAAAAGTATATGAGTGGGAGACCTCAAATGTCTTCTCTCAAAACTTGATAGATTAAAAAAAAAAGCAACTAAGGAGGTAAATAGAATATTAGAAAAAGTTAGATATGACAGATCTTTTGAGAAAACTGAATGATAACAAAAAAGGACATACCTTTTTTCTTAGCAGCACATGACACCTACACAATAACTGACCATGAATGTGATAGGGCACAAAAACCTTAAAATCAAATGAAAAAAATATATAGTAAATATATTCTTTTCAGATCATAACAGCAATAAAAATCACATTCAACAAAGGGCAGTCTAAAATATATTAAAAATTAAGGACAGTCTAAAATATATTAAAAATTAATTGAAAACTAATCTAATAAAAAATAAGTGGATCAAAGAGCAAATCATAGAAATAGTCAATAATTTCATTAGAATGACTATTATGAGACAACATGCCAAAATTTATAAGATGCAGCCAAAATAATAGAGGAAAATGTATTTATCTAAATTTTTACATCAACAAAATAGAAAAAGATTAGCTTCAATGAATTAGGTGTATAACTAAAAACCATTACGATAGATAAATTATTGGTTCATTTGTTTAAAAAAAAAGGAGAAAATCAAATATCTAGTATCAAAAATGAAAAAGGTGAAATAATCCCCAATGAAGAAGAAATTAAAGAAATTAATTAGGAAATATTTTGCCCAATTATAGACCAATGAATCTGACAATGTGAGTGAAATAAATGAATATATATGAGAATATAAATTACTTAGATTAACAGATCAGGAAATAGGAACTCTAAATAATCCTATTTTAGAAAAAGAAATTAAGCAAGCTATAAACAAACTCCCTAGGAAAAAAATTCTTAGGGCCAGATAGGTTCATGAATGAAATCTACCAAACATTTAAAGAAAAAAATAATTTCAGTACATGAACTATTTGGGTGAAAAATGCAAAGGAGGAATCTTACTAACTCCTTTAATGTCACAAATATAATGCTGAGACTGAAACAAGGAGGAGCAAAAATAGAGAAGGAAAATTATAGACCAATTTCTCTAGTGATGCAAAAACTTTGAACAAATACTAACAAAGTGATTACATCAATATATCCCAAGGATTATATGCTATGACCAAGTGAGATTTATGCCAAGAATTCAGGGCTGGCTCAATATTAGAAAAATCATCAACATAATTGGTTGATAACATCAATAACAAAGCCAACAGAAACTATATGATTACCTCAATAGGTGCTGAAAAAGTTTTTGACAAAATTAAAACACCCATTCCAATTAAAAACACTAGAGATCCATAGAAATAAAGGAAATGTTCCTTAAAATGATAATCAGTATCTAAAATATCAACAAGCATTATCTATAATAGGGATAAGCTAGAAACATTCCCAATAAGATCAAGGGTAAAGCAAGGGTTTCCATTATCATCATATTATGTAATAATAGTACTAGAAATGTTAGCCTTAGCAGTAAGAGATGAACAAGAAATTAAATGAATTAGAATAGGCAATGAGGAAACAAAACTATCACAAAGTACATAATGACATGCTTTAGAGAGCCCTAGAGCATCAACTAAAAAATTACTTGAAATAATGAACAACTTTATCAACATTGCCGGATATAAGATAAACATAAATTATTAGCATTTCTTTATATGACACACAATGCCTAATAGCAAGAGATAGAAAGAAAAAATCCATTTAAAATAACTATAAACAATATAAAATATTTGGGAATCTACCTGCTAAGACAAATCGTGGAACTCCTTGAACACAATTACAAAACACTTTGTACACAAATAGAGTCAGATCTAAACAACTGGAAAAATATCAATTGCTTACACATAGTCTGAGTCTATATTAAAAAAATGACAATTCTGCCTAAACTAACTTACTTGTAACCATACCAATTAAATTATGAAAAAAAGCTGATAGAACTAGAAAAAAAAAATTAATCTGGAAGAACAAAAGATCAAGAATATCAAGGGAATTTTAAAAATACCAAGAAAGGTGGTCTAGCAATACTAGATGTCAAAGTATTATAAAGGAGTAATCATTAAAATATCTGGTATTGGCTAAGAAATAGAGTGGTGGATCAGTGGAATAGACTTAGTAAACAAGTAGTCAATGACAAAAGTAACCTAATGTTTGATAAACTCACAGAGCCACAGCTTTGGGAATAAAAACTCATTATTTGATTAAAAAAAAAAAACTGCTGGAAAAACTGGAAAACAGTATTATAGAAACTAGGTATAGACCAACACCTCATACCATATAACAAGAGAAATTCAAAATGGTACATGATTTAGAAATGAAAGATCACATCAGAAACAAATTAGAAGAGTAAAAAAACAGTCTGTCTTGTCAGACTTGTGGGAAAGAGAAGAATTCATGATCAAACAAGATATAGTGAACAATATAAAATGTAAAGTAGATAATTTTGATTACATAAAAATTAAAAATATTTTGTGAAAACAAAACTGATGCAACCAAGATTATTAGAAGGAAAGCAGAAAGCTGGGAAACAATTTTTACAGCAAGTATCTCTTAAAGGCCTCATTTCTCACTTATCATAGAGAATTGAGTCAAATTATAATAATATAAGCCATTCCATAATTGGTAAATGATCAAAAGATGTGAACAAGCAGTTTTCAGATGAAATCTAAGTTATCTACAAGCATATGAAGAAATGCTTTAAATCACTTTTGATTAGAGAAATGCAAATTAAAACAACTTGTGAGATAGCACTTCACACCTATCAGATTGTTCAATATTATAAAAAAGGAATGTGATAAATGTTGGAGAGGATAAGGGTAAAGTGGGACACATTTTCTTTTTTTTTTAATTTAAATTTTATTTTATTTAATAATAACTTTGTATTGACAGAATCCATGCCAGGGTAATTTTTTTACAACATTATCCCTTGCACTCGCCTATGTTTCGTTTTTTCCCCTCTCTCCCTCCACCCCCCCCCCAAGATGGCAAGCAGTCCTATATATGTTAAATATGTTGCAGTATATCCTAGATACAATACATATTTGCAGAACCAAACAGTTCTCCTGTTGCACAGGGAGAATTGGATTCAGAAGGTAAGAATAACTCGGGAAGAAAATCAAAAATGCAAATAGTTCACATTCGTTTCCCAGTGTTCCTTCTTTGGATGTAGCTGTTTCTGTCCATCATTTATCCATTGAAACTCAGTTAGGTCTCTTTGTCATAGAAATCCACTTCCATCAGAATACATCCTCATACAATATCGTTGTCGAAGTGTATAATGATCTCCTGGTTTTGCTCATCTCACTTAGCATCAGTTCATGTAAGTCTCTCCAAGCCTTTCTGTATTCCTCCTGCTGGTCATTCCTTACAGAGCAATAATATTCCATAACATTCATATACCACAATTTACCCAGCCATTCTCCAATTGATGGGCATCCATTCATTTTCCAGTTTCTAGACACTACAAACAGGGCTGCTACAAACATTTTGGCACATACAGGTCCCTTTCCTTTCTTTAGTATTTCTTTGGGATATAAGCCCAATAGAAACACTGCTGGATCAAAGGGTATGCACATTTTGATAACTTTTTGGGCATAATTCCAGATTGCTCTCCAGAATGGTTGGATTCATTCACAACTCCACCAACAATGCATCAGTGGTGGGACACATTTTCTTGTTGATCCAATTGGAAATTGATCCAAATATTGTGGAGAGGAATTTGAAACTATGCCTAAAGGACAACTAAAGTACACATGACTTTTGACCCAACAGTACCATTACTAGATCCATATCCAAAAGAGATCATAAAAAAAGAAAATGACCTACATGTGCAGAAACATTTACATCAGATCTTTTCATAGTGGCAAAATATTGGAAATTTAGAAGGTGACTATCAATTGGGGAATGGTACAACTGTAATATATGAATGTAATGGAATACTGTTATACAATAAAAACTGATGAACAGGCAGACTTGTGCAAAGTGAAATTAGCAGAGCCAGGAAAACATTGTACACAGTGTCAGCAACATTGTGTGATAATTAAATTTGAATGATTCAGCTCTTCTCAGCAATATAACGAACCAAGATTAATGCAAAGATTGGTTGTTATCTTTGTTCTTGAAGAGCACCAAAATTACATCATTATCTTAGACTCAAATTACAATGTATCCAACTATAGTTAATTGATCAGTCCAATATGAGCTCAGAATATTCTGCCATAATAGTCTATATGAACATTTAGGATAGCTTCTCTAATTTTGTGTATCTCATATTTCTTTTGGGCTAATTCAATTCTACTTTGCTCATAGAGCACAGCACCTTCTTGATGAGGGCATACCATGCTGGAAAGTCTTGTGCCAGTGTCTCCTATGTCATATAATTGATTCTAAAGTTAGTAAGAGATATCTTGAATGTTCTTGTATTGCTTTTTTTGATCACCTTGTGAGTGCTTGCTATGTGTGAGTTCTCCATAAAATAAATTTTTTGCCAAGTGCACCTTTGGCATTTGAACAACATGGCCAGCCCAATGAAGTTGTGTTCTCTGCAGTAGAGTTGGAATGCTTGGCAGTTTAGTTCAAGAAAGGACTTCAGCGTCTAGTATCTTATCTCCTATCAAGTGATCTTCAGCATTTTCCTAAGACAATTCAGATGGAAGCTCAATATTCCAAGTTGAATATTGATATTCAACAAAAATGGTGCTCCAAGGCAAAACAATTACTAAAAGAATTAATGTCAGCAGATTAGAGTGTTTCTCTGAGAGGGAACAGTTTGTTTGCTAACTTGGAGGGTAAGTTGAGCCAACACACAATTGACAACAATAGAGCAGAAAAGGAGTGGGCAGCTTTCAGAGATTTGGTGTACAGCATGGCATTTGTTCATCTGGGTCAAAATATTTGCAAACATCAAGTCTGTTTCATGAAAATAATGGGGAAATTAAGAAGCTGCTAAATGAAAAAAGGAGAACTCCAGCAGGATTGTTCATCTCTAAGATGATAGCATTCAATTCCATGAAAAGTAAAGTAAAAGTACAAAGGAGACTCCCAAAGGAAAATGCTATTCATAACAGATAAAAAACTTATGGACTGATAAAATAATATATTTTTTCACTTATTTCATTCTTTATAATGATTTTTCCTTTTTTTTTGCTTTTGATCTGTATCTTCTTTCACAATTGTGACTAATATTGAAATATGTTTTACATGATAGCTCATGTATAAACTATATCAAACTGCTTACTCTCTTGAAAGAGGGGAGAAGAAGGAGAGGGAGGAAGGGAGAAAAATTTAGAATTCAAAATCTTATGAAAATTAATACTAAATTTTTACTTGACTTATGATTGGGAAAAAATAAAATACTATTAAAAATAAAGTGGTGAAAGTGTCAGAGGAGAGAAGGGGCATATTTGAAAGATGTTGCAAATTGTGAAATTGATGGACTTTGGTGAATATTGGTATACAAGACTTAGAGATAATGAAAGGATCCATATCTCCTGGGTTGTGATCCTGAGAGGTCATAATAGTGATTAATAGGGAAGATAGGAGGGGAGCAGTATGTAATGGGGAAAGATCGTTCTGTTTATCATATCTTGAGTTTAAGATGTCTATTGGACATCCAATTCAAGATGTCTGAAAGGCATGTGACATAACAAGACTAGATGTCAGCAGGATAGATAGATTCAAGAATCACCAGCACAGAGAGGGTAATTAAAACCACAGGAGTTAATAAGATCACCACATGAAATACATAGCATTGCGGGAGAAAAGTATCTAGGGCAAAACCCAAAGTATACGTACAGTTAGAGGATATATTCTAAAGGAGGATCTAGCAAAGAAGACATTGAAAAAGAAAAACTAGGAGAGAAGTAGCATCTTGAAAACCTAAAAAGAAAAAAAATTAGAGAAGGAAAGAATGATTTATAGTGTCAAAGCAGAAAAGTAAAGGATGAAATTGGATAAAAGGCTATTATTGAATTTGACAACTAAGAAATCATTGGTAACTTTGGAAAAAGCAGTTTTGGTGGAATGATAATGTAGGAAACTGGATTATAAGGGATTAAGAAGGTGAGAGGAGAGAAAATTGAAATACCTATTATAAATAATTTTAAAAATATCTTTTCAAGAAATTTAGCTACAAAAAGCAGAAAAGATAGAGGATTTTAGTTATTAGTGATGGCTAGATCAAATGAAGGTTTTTCAAGATGGGAAAGACATGGAAATGTTTGCTGGTAGTAAGAAATGCTAATGATAGATGGAGAAAGATTGAAAATCTTTCATATATATGTGTATATATATATATATAGTGATAATACGTAGGATTTATCAGAGGGGCAGTTTATTGGAGGAAACAGGATGGACTGGGATTTCTTGAATAAATAGAATGGTTATTAAATGGTAAGAAATAAGATCATCTTATCATGTGAGACAGGAGTGAAGGAGGAGATAGTAGCAGAAGGCATCTGAGTAATAGGAGATGAGAAGTAGAGAATATGTGGTCTCAGTATTTTCTGTAAAATATGAGTAAAGTTCTCAGCTGAGGAAGTGGAGGGAGGCAGAGACATGGAAGGTTTGAGGAGGGATGAAAAGGTTTAGAAGAGTTGCCGTGGATAGTGGAAGAGTGAGTTATTAAAGGAGATATTGTAGGATTTAGCAGTGAGGGCCCAGTTGAGGTCATGTAACATAAATTTTTAATGGACTCAGTTGCATGATTTCCTCCCATCTTCATTAAGCAGAAAAAAGGTTTAGGGGGGAAAAGTGACCAATGTTGTGAGGGATCCAAGGCTGAGGCATGACTTGGTTTATCAGTGATGTGATAAGGGGGCTAGAAATTCAATAGAGGAGGACAGAATTAAATCATCAAGGAATTGAGGTGGAAAAAAAAGTGAAAAGAATGACTAGTTCAAGAGAAAGAACTTGAGAGAAAATTGAGGGGTCAAAGGATTAGAAGTCATGGAGAAAATGAAAAACAGGATTGATTTTTTTTTTTTTTGTAAGGGAAGGTTGAGGTAAAAAAACAATACATTATTGTACATAAGGGGGTTTCAAAATTTTTGAACATAAAAATGCATTTGTGTGTGATGGCAAGAGCAGGGATATGTTCATTTTTGTGTATAGTTAAGGGGGTAGAGGAATAAGTCATAAGAAATGCATAGATTGAGAAGTTAGGGCAGTTAAGAGTATTTGAGGGAGTGTCTATATATATGTTAAAATTTTAAGTATGTATTGTTCTATAAGAAATGATGAAGAGGCTTATTTCAGAAAAGCCTAGAAAGACTTACATGAACTGATGCTGAGTGAAGTTGAGCAGAACTAGGAAAACATTATACACAGTAACAGTAAGATTGTGTAATGATCAACTATGGTAGATTTAGCTGTATTCATCAATACATTGATCTAAGACAATTCCAAAAGACTCTGAGATGGAAAATGTCATCCACATTCAAAGAAAGATCTATGGAGACTGAATGTGGATCAAAGAATATTATTTTCATTTATTTTTTTGTTTGATTTTTTTTCTTAGGGCTTTTCCCTTTTTTTCTGATGATTGTAATGTTTAATCTATATCATATTGCTTGCTATCTTGGGGATGTTGGAGGTAGGGAGGGAGAAAAAGATTTAGAGCTCAAAATATTACAAAAATGAAGTACATATAAAATAGTATAAAAATTTTCCAAATATGAGGGCAGGAGTTGAAGAGGAAAAATTGACATTGAAACTCATTGAAAAAAGGGCAGTCACCTGGGAGTCTGTATATAGCAAATAATAGGATTTTGATCAAAATATGATCATGAATAGCATGAGTCTTAAAGGAAGAGAGCTTACTGAGTGATGAAAGTTACTGCAAGTGTCATTTGGGAGCAAAAATAATTATAATTCCTGCATCTTGACAAGTGAGCTGAAGAGAACAAGTCAAAATACAGCCAGTACTGGAAAGGGTGGCCAGGGGAGCTGTGTCATAGGGATAGAGGGAGTCAGCTTTCAGTAAAAGCTAGTAGAGAAAACATAGTTGTCAAACAATTCATTGAATGTTTTGGAAGGTAATGAGGATCCAATATTAGAAATGTTCAAACACACTAGAAACTCCTTTGTCAGGGACATTGAAGAAAGGATGATCTATTATATGGAATGGGAAAAGAAAAGATTTAAGGAATATAAGGATGTAAGGAAGTTTGTGGCCTATGGAACAGGCATTATAGAGGGCATAATGGAAGGAGTAAATGGACAGTTAGTTTGAAATTTTTGGTGGAGAGGTTTGGGTTGAGAAGGAGATAGGAATAGGGAATCAAATGGTGGGAGGCATGAGGAATGGGGTTTGGATGATTATCTACAGAAGTTCAAAGTCACTAGGATGTGAAGGATATGATCAAGTATAATAATGTTCTTTATTGGAGGTCAGTCAACAAAGGGCAATGCAACAGGAGATGGAGGCCTGAAGTCTAAGTGAGAGGATTGTTCTTATTTGTATGGGAGATTCTCCACATCCCAATTAGCAGCAGGAGGTGGAAATTGCCTTGTTCTGGTACAGATGGGAGCATTTACATTTGGGTAGATGGGAGATGCTCAGACTAGACCTTGCAGCTTTCTCTCAGATGATGTGATTTTTCTCATCTGAGGAAGCTGAGTGTGAGGCAATAGCAATAAGTTATGGATTCCCTACACAGTAGGAAATTCTTTGGTGGTAGTTTGAACTGACCTTTAGGTTCCTCCTACCTTAGAGTCTGAACTTTTTTAACTTTAGCATTTTTAACACAACCATTTTAAAAAAGATAATCACCAGAAAATACTCCAGTAAACTTTTAAGGGTCATTAGGAAAGAAACCCACTTATCTAAGTCTGTTACATGATCATCACACAAATCTCCTTAAAGCAAAATCAATATTGGATAAAATGCTTATTTGCTTGGGTTGCTACTTTGTCAAATTTTCTACTGATAAGTGTTTTAGGTCAAATACACTATAATTTACTTTGCTTTTGTCCATTTCCTATTTCTCTGCTACTTTGAAAAAGTTAAAAAAAAGTTTTCTCTTAATGCTTCATTTCTTTTTTTCTTTTGGTGTTGAAATAGTTAACTGTTGCTTCCTGGCAGAGACTGCTAAACTGAATGTTTTTCTTTGTCAGGACAAAGGGTTAACTGGAAAAAAACAAAAACTGATATGAATGTAGCTATAGTACTTTAAGATTTGCAAAAGAACTTGTCTTATCTTCATTTTATGGATGAGAAAACTGAAGGTTGAAAAATGGCTAAGAGGTCCATAAAAACATTATTAGTGATTGAGTATATAAACTGATAGGTCTTCTGGCTTGAAGGTTTTATTCTCCCATTCCAGAATGGATTGTTAAAGAGAAGCTTATTGGTTGCTACTAGTTGGGTACCAAAGAACAAGAATAAGCCCTCAGCCTTCTATTTTTCTACCCGGTTCCTTAACCCCAGCTACTTTTCACTTTATTCCCAAATTTCCCTTTCTAAGGATACTAATGGGAGCTGTTAACACTGTTAACACCATTGTTTATTTTCATGTCCTTGAGGAAACATACAGTTAGCAGTGCTAGAGCAGCTTGCCTAGTCTTTCCACCAGAACAATGATGCTTAAATTCAAAATCTGAAAGGAAATATACTTAATCTTTGTTTTCCTTTTTAAATTTCTCTTTCTCTGTATCTCTCTGCTTCCTTCTCTCTGACTCTTGTCCCCCTTCTTCTCCTTCCCCCATCATACACATATCCCTCTGCTTAAAGCAGTGAGAAATTATAAAAGGAACAGAGGAAAAGTTAAGAGATCTAGATTCTAATTAACTTTTCTATTGATTTCTGTGTAAATCTGGATGAGTCATTGCTCGTTAATAAACGAGGGAGAGAATCTTAAAGATTAATGAAGTTGCTGAGGATGCAGGAAATGCGACTTAGATACTTATGTGTTTCTTTCCCTCACCCCACCCAATAAATATTGTACATGTCTTCCATTAAAGAACAGAGCCAAGTCATGTGCCTTTGTGCAAATAAGCTCTATTCCCGTATGTCATTTCTCAAAGTATGTTTTACCCTTATTAGTTGTGGATGTGTCCCTGAAAGTCACAATGAAGGATCATGAAGCTCACCAGCCTGTTGACTTCCAAATATATCACAAGGGGAAAAATGTCAAAAATTTTCGGAAATGTCTGAAAATGTCAAAAGAATTAAGATCCAATAAGAGTTTAACTTAGTTTCTACCAACATCTATCTGAATTTTTCATATGCAAAAAATATCATTGGTGACAAGTAACCATAAATTGTGACATACAATGAAGCAGCATGATTTAGTGGCTAGCTGGGTTACAAAGACCTGGGTTTAAATCAAAGACTTACTTTGTAACTCTGAGCAAGTTACTTTACCAATGGGGTCTCAGTTTCCTCGTTTAGATAATGAGGGGGTTGAACTTGATTATCTTTGAGATCTCTCCAAGCTCTAAATCTATGATTGTATGATACCCATCTATCTTCTCTTAACCTTTCTGTGCATTGGTTGACCTTGTATTACAGTCACAGAATTGGAAGGGATCTCAGTTGCTTTCTAATCCAGTCCATATACCAAAGGATTCCCTACTATAATATAGAACACAATTGATCATTTAACCTCTACCTTAAGACCTCTAAGAAGGGAGAACCCACAACCTTCTGAAGCAGCCCATCCCCCTTTATTCTGTTAGCTTTTATTATTAGAAAAATTTTACTGACATCTTGGTTTTATCATTTGGGACCAAACAAAATAAACTGAATTTCTCCACCATATATGACAGCCTTTCAAATGCTTGAGTTTTTACTCTACCTAAGCATTCTTGGTACCTTCAACTGGTAATCATGTATCATGTACTTAAGCTTCCTCCATTATCTTGGTTGCCCTCCCCTGAACTCTCTCCAACTTAATGTTTTTCATAAGTCATGGTGCTCATAACTGAAGGTGATATATTCCTGATGAAATCTAATGAGGGCTGGACTATCCCTCCTGATTTCTAAAAGCTATGCTCCTTTTAATACAATCCAAAATCTGAAGTATGGGACAACATGGTTTATATTTGTCAAACAAAAAATTACTACTGTACAAACAAATAATTTACTACTGTATATTTTATATTTATTTTCTTCTACTGATCCACCTTTCTATTTTTTTAGCTAGTACCAAATAGTTTTGATAAGTACTTCCTTATAATATAGTCTAAAATCTGATACTGCTGTTCCTTCCTTTTTTACATTTTTTCCTCATTAATTCCTTTGATAATTCTTGACTCTTTGTTCTTCCAAATGAATTTTGTTATTATTTTTTTTTCCTGGTTCAATAATTTTTTAAAGTAATTTAATTTGGATGGCATTGAATAAGTAGATTAGTTTAGCTGGAATTGTCATTTTTATTATTTTGGCAGTGCTCAGCCATGAATAATTATTTTCCTAATTATTTGAATCTGACTTTATTTGTATAAAAATGTCTTATAATTATATTCATGTAGTTCCTGAGTTTGTCTTGGCATATGTATTCCCAGATAATTTTATACTGTCTACAATTAATTGAAATATTTCTTACTATCTTTTTTTGTGGGGTTTTATTGGTGATATATAAAAATGCTGATGATTTATGTAAGTTTATTTTATATTACAGTATTGTGAAAATTATTGTTTCAACTAACTTTTTAGTTCAGTTGCTAGGATTTTTCAAGTATGTTATATATTGTCTGCAAAAAGAGATGGTTTTGTTACCTTCTTGTCCATTCTGATTCCTCCAATTTCCTTTTTCTCTCCTATTGCTATTACTTGGATTTTTAGCATAATATTTGATAATATTGGTGATCATGGACATTCTTGTTTCATTCCTTATCTTATTGGGAAAGCTTCTTATTCTTTTAAGGAAAAATCTATTTAAACTAGGCTTTCAATTGTTTTTAATAGCCATGAGTATTGCACTTCACCAAAAACTTTTTTTTTTGCATCTATTGATATAATCATGATTTTTCTTACTTTTGTTATTGTTATAACCAATTATGTTAATAAATTTCCTTATTTTAAGACATCCCTGTGTTCTTGGTATAAATTTCTCTTAGTCACAGTACATAGTTTTTGTGATATATGCTTGCAATCTCCTAGCTAGTATTTTATTTAAGATTTTTTTGCATTCATATTCACTATTGAAATTGGTTTATTGATCTTTCTCTGTTTTGTTCTTCATAGCTTACATATTAGTTCTATATTTGTTTCTTGAAAGTAGTTCAAAGAACAAAGTTCCTACTTTGCCTATTGTTTTAAGTAATTTATTTTATCCTGGAACTAGTTGGCCTTTAACTGTTTGATAGATTATTTGTATATCCATTTGTTCTGATGCTTTTTTTCTTAGGAAGATCATTTATGGCCTTGTCCAATTTCTTTATCTAAAATAGGTTTATTTAGACATGTTGTTTCTTCTGTTTTAGATCTGGGCTTTTTGTTTTTGTACATATTCTTCCATTTCACTTAAATTGTTAAACTTATTGCCTTATAATTGGGCAAAATAATTCATAACTATTGATTTGATTTCCTCTTCATTATCTTTTCCTTTTTTGATACTAGCAATATGATTTCTCTCTCTCTCTTTAAAAATCATATTAACTAATGATTTATCTATTTCATTGTCTCCCCCCCACCATAAAACCAACTTCTAGTTTTATTTATGTATTCAATGGTTTTCTTACTTCCAATTTTATAAATCTCACTTTTAATTTTTAGGATGTCCATTTTGCTGTTTTACTGTTTTACTGGGATTTAAAAATTTGGGTTTTTTTTTTTTGCTAGTTTTTAAATTGCATATTCAATTCATTAGATTTTTCTTTCTCTATTTTATTACTGTAATCATTTAGAGAAGTACATTTTCTTCTGATTACTGCTTTTGCTGCATCTCATGGGTTTTGGGTGTCTCATTATTGTCATTCACTTTAATAAAAGTATTATTTCTATGACTTATTCTTTAATCCATCCATTCATTCCTTAAAATTCGGTTATTTAGTCTTTAATTTTTAATCTTTGTTTCCATGCCCTTTATTAAATATAATTTTTATTGCATTATGATATGAAAAGGATGCATTTACTATGTCTTTGGCATTTAGCTATGTGGTTAATGCCTTAATATATGGTTAGTTTTTGTAAAAATAACATGTACCTCTGAGAAAAAGTATCTATTCTTTTCGACTTCCATTCTATTCTCCCCGGGTATCTATTATATCTAGCTAATCTAAGATTTTATTTATTTCCTTGGCTTCTTTTTACATTTATTTTTTGGTTAGATTTATCTAGCTCTGAGATGGGAAATTTGAAGTTCCCGCATTATCAAATAGTTTTTTCTTTAAATAATTTGGATGATATAGCATTTTTGGATGCATGTAAGTTTTAATATTGATATTATTTAATTACCTATAATAGTATTTTTTATCATGATGTAGTTTTTCTGTTTATCTCTTTTAATTCTATTTTTAGTTTTAACTTTGAGATTGCTATTTCTGCCTTTTTTTTTTTTTTTTTTTTTTTTTTTTAGTATTAGTTAAAACATAATGAATTCTGCCCTAGCCCTTTATTTTTACTCTCTGTATAGCTCTTATTTTAAAATGTGTTTCTTATAAATAGCATATTGTCAGATTCTGGCATATTGTCAGATTCTGTTTTTTACTTCTTTTGGCAGGAAGTAGGTGACATGGTTCTTCTTCAGTGCTTTGTTCTTATGATTAATTATTTCATTGGTTAGAGTCCTGAAATTTTTAGAGTTGTTTTTCCTTATACTTTTATCATTGTATAAACTATTCTTCTAATTCCATTCATTTCAGTCTACTACAATTCAGAGATTTTTTTCCTTATTTCCTCTGAAATTAGCCATTTTGCCATTTCTTATGGCACAAAAATATTCCATTACATAAATATTTATACACACACACACACACACACACAACACACATACACATGACACAGAAACAGATACACATATTTATTTAGCCAATTTCTATGGGGAAGGAGGGAATCCATTTGTTACTAACAACCATAATTTTTTTTTTTTTTTGGTACATACAGGTTAATTTCCTCTATGATCTTTGAGGTATAATCCTGGTGGAGGTATTCCTAAGTTAAAAGGAAGGAACAATTTAGTGACCTTTTGGACATTCTTCTGAATTGCTTTCTAGAATGGCTGGATCAATTCATAGCTTCACCAACAAAGCATTAGTGTAGTTATTTCCCAAAGACTGATCTCATTTGTCATTTCTCCTTTCCTACCATTTTTGCTGATTTGAATAGGTACAAAGAAGAAATATCAGAATTTCTATTTTTCTAATTTTATTAATGATTTGTAGCATTTTTCATGTGGTTGTTTCTAGCTTGGATTTATTCCAAGCTAGAAATTGTTTTAATTTGTATTTCTCTAATTATTAATGATTTAGAACATTTTTTCAAATTGCTATAGTAATATCTTTTCTGAAAACTGCCTATTCATTTTACCATTTATCAATTGGGGAATGGCTGTTGTTGTTGTTGTTATTATTATTATTATTATTATTATTTTTGCAAATTTGGCTCAGTACTTATATATTTGAGAAATCAGTTTTTTTTTTTTAGAGAAACTTGTTATAAATTTAACCTCTCCTACCTCCTTTCTTGCTTTCCTTCTAGTTTTACCTACATTGCTTTTGCTTATGTGAAAACTTTTAAATTTCACATAATGAAATTTATCCATATTACCTCCCATAGTGTACTCTATCTCATTTGGTCATAAACTCTTCCCTTATGCATAGCTCTGACAGGCAAATTTTTCCATACTTCCTTAATATGTTTATGATATCACTTTTCTCTCCCTACTAATTTTGACTACATTAAATTTATTTGTACAAATAACTTATAATTTTTTTTCTAAATGAAATTGTTAATTATATTTTTGTGATCTTTTTAAATTAAATATTCATCATGGACTCTTTATTGATCTAAAAATAATTTTTTCCTTTTATTTCCAATTTGCTTATAATGTTACTTTTTATGTCAAAGTTATGTATCCACTAAAAATTTATCTTGGTAAACGATTTAAAAGAAATTGAACAAGTCATAAATGAACTCTCAAAGGAGATTGGAGGAAATTCCTGAACTATATAAATTTTCAAGTAAATTTTATTAAAAGAATGATTAATTTCAACATTATAAAAAGTGTTTGCAGTACTAGGAAAAGAAGAAAATGCATCTAAGATATAAATATGATCTTGATACCTAAACAAAGATACACACACACACACACACACACACACACACACACACACACATTTCTGGAACTACCTTGTTTTCTCAACAATCCAGCGAAATGTTGGCAGTTTGGTCTTTAGTTTCTCTGCTTCTGTGAAAACCAGATTGCTTTTTTGGTAATTCTTAGTTCAAATACTGCTGAAACCTACCTTGTAAAATCTTAAGCATAATCTTTCATGGTGTGTGAAATAAGTGCAATTGTTTGGTAATTTGAACATTCACTGGCTTTGTTCTTCTTTAGGATTGGAACATACATTGATCTTTTTAAATTCGATTGCTACTCTTGAATTTTTAAAATTTGCTGGCATATTGAATACAGCACTTTAATAGTATCATCTTTTAGGATTTTAAATAGCTAAGGTGGAATTCTGTCCATTTCTCTAGCCTTATTGTTAGTAATGCAATGCTTCCTAAGGCCCACCTGACTTCATTCTTCAGAATATCTGACTCTAGATCACTACCCATATCTTTGTAACTATTGGAGATGTTAAGATATTTCATGTATACTTCTATATATTTTTATCACCTTTTCTTAATCTCTTCTACTTCTTTTAAGTACCTAAATTTTTATCTTTTATCATGCTAATTTTTGTGTGAAATATTTCATTCCCTTGATATTTCTAATTTTCTTGGAAAGCTCTTTCCCTTTCTATTGCTTCCTTTTCCTTGCATTACTCATTTAAGAAATCCATATTGTTTTTCCTTGCCTATTATTTCAGTTATCTTTTGATTTCCAGTTTTAGCACTCCAATCCCGTAGCATGAATGTGACATTTTTTGATGTTATATCTAAAAGCTGTACATCTTCATAGAAAGATCAATCTTGGCCTTTTTAACATCAGTGATTGCAATGAGGTTCAGCATAGGACAGAGAGTTGTGGGAACCCCCTTCTGATTGGCGCAGGTTCTTCGTAAATGAATTGATGAATCCTAAAAGTCAGACTGGCAAAAGAAGTTTATTGGCACTGGGAAGTTAGCTTTTGTTTGGAGGCTGACTTCCTTAGTGGCAAGGTCCCAAGTAAAGGGTCTCTCAGAGAAATCTCAACAGAGACATAAAGAGGGAAGGGTATAGTGCTGTTAGGAAAATATGTGAGAGAGAAAAAGAGAGGTTAACGCTGAAAAGAGAATGTCTCGTCAGCAGGCAGAGAGAGTCCCTAGCAGGCAGCTATTCCAAGGGAGGTCCCTTGGCCTGGCATGATTCTTACTTTTTGGCCTCTCTGCAAGGACTTGAGCTCTGAAGGAAGCTTGTTATATGGGTAGCTTTTGGTGGGGAGGGCTGGGAGCAGTTTGAGTTGAAATTAGAATTGAGAATCTTTGAATTGAATGAATGTCCCTGGACTAATCTCTAACTCAATAGAGGTAGAACTCTAGATCTCCAGCTCGAGCTAAATAGGAGTGGTCCTGAATTCAACTAGTCCCACACAGATAGCAGAATGAAACCACTTTATCTTGATTCTCTGAAGTGGATCTCTCAAGGGAGAGCTTCTCTGAGGGAGTTTCTCAAATGTTCCCCCCCCAAGTCTGAGAGAGAAAGTGAGAGTTTTGGAGCTCCCCTCATCAATTGGAGCATAGATTTATATTACTATCATGTTGAATGTGGTTTTCCTTGGATTTAAACAGATATCATTTTTGTTATCTTTGAGATTATATGCCAGAACTACTTTTCTCACGTTTTTATTGATTATGAGGGCTACTCCATTTCTTCAAGGGATCCTTGCCCATAGTACTGCTGCATGTAATGATTACCCAAGTTAAATTTAGCCATTCCTGTCCATTTGAGTTCACTGACACTCAAGATGTTAATGTTTAAGCTAACTTTGGTTCATGAATCTTACATTTCAGTTTCCTATGTAATATTGATTTTTAGAGCATCAGACTTTCCTTTTTTTCACCAAACACATCCACAGCTGAGCTTCCATTTGACTTTTCTCCAGCAACTTCTTTTGCTGCAGCTACTTATATTATCCTCTGTTCTTCTCCAGAATTGTATTGGTTACCTTCTGACTTGACAGGCTCATCTTCAGGTGTCTTATTTTTTATGACTTTAATACTGTCCATGAAGTTTTCTTGGAAAAGATACTAGAGTGGTATGCCATTTCCTTCTCCAGTGGATCACCTTTTATAAGAAGTCTCTAATATTACCTATTCATTTTGTTAATCCTGTATGGCACTATTCATACTTTCTTTTAGCTACAGAAGCCCTTCTGCCATTATAAGGCAATGATCTAAGAGAGAATACTAGGGCCTACTTTTTGAAAAGTTCTTTCTTTTTCATTCAAAATGGAATGGACAGTAAGAATATCTGTCTTCTACTCAGTTTAGATTCCCAACAGAGTTCTCTGAGAAGGGACTCTATTATTTCTTCCAAAGATTAGTCCTGGAAGAAGGGGATGACAACTTGGTTACTTAACAAATTCTATAATGCTTACCCCAATCTGTTTTTTAAATTATCCATTCCTTTTTCAGGATTCATATAAATGTTACCTGAAATTTTCTTGGAGCAGTCATTTTGAAGATTATTTTAGCATATAATCTTATGTTGCCCTCCATGCCCAGAATTCTCTCCTTTCCCAACTTCACCTTCTGGCTTTAAGTCCCAGCTTAAAAATGTCACCTTCCCAGTCCCCTTTAATTCTAGTGCCTTCCCTTTGTTGATTGTCTCCAGTTTGTCTTGTACATAGGTATCTCCTCTATAAGATAGTGAATTTCTTGAGAATTCTCCTTGGGAACTATCGCTTGCCTTTCTTTGTATCCAATAGGATTTAGCACAGTGCCTGGTATAAAAGAAAAAAAATAACTGATTGATATCTCTCTTTCCAAGCTTGAAATAACTTGGATACTTATTGATACTAAATAAATAAAATCATTTCTGGCACACTGCTTCCTAAATCTCAGAGTATAGCAATGATATTAACATTTTTCCTTGACATTGTGTAACAGTGATGATATAATTATGGTTAGATCTCATAAATTAATATTGGATCCAATTAGTAGTATCATTTTTTTTTTCTGTAGTAGCATTTAGCTGGTTAGAGTGAATGTAGGACAAAGGGTGGGTAGAAAGATCAAAGTTGCAACTGTGATCATGTAGGACAATATGGACAAGACCCCAAAGTCCAGGATTTAAAGGTTTTGAACATTTCCTGGAAGTTGTGTGACTTAAAAAAATGAATTAACTCAATTCAATCTATTAAACATGTCCTAACTGCCTATTATGTGTAATACATTGTATAGGTTCTGAGTATACAAAAATAGGTATTATTTTTCTATCCTTGGCCTCAGAGAGTTTAAAATCCAGTAGGATTTAAATGATACAACCAGGCTTTTAATAGACAAAAGATACCATACTGCTTAACTATTATTGCACACGGCATGCAATGGATAAATCTCTAGAATTCATTTTAGAATGCATTCTGAGGGTTTTTCATTTGTTTTCCTTTCCTCTCAGCAGAAAGAAATGTTATATTTTCAGAAATTTAAAGCTGCCGCGTTGAACAAAATTCATATTAACTGTTTCTAGACTCCATGTAAGAAAATAATGGTTTAAAAAATTGCTTATCCTGAATGTAAGAAGGCTGCAGTATCAGCTGAAAAGCCAGCATGTGACATGTTTTGCTCATCATTGAGAAGCACAGCCACATGCTGTGAGATGTGGAGGTCCCTGCTGTGAAATGATGTACTAAGTATTTGTTGGGTATTTTGTATTGTTGAGCTCTTTGTGTCTTGTGGTTAAAACAATAAGTACCAGAATATGTGAAATGAGGACAAATATATTAAATACATTTTGTCATTCTAGGTCATATACAGTTAACTGCTTAGAAACAGCAGCAGCTTACAGTGAACATGATTCTGCTCAGCAAAGGGGGAAAAATCTTTATTCTCAGAAATGTAAGTTCATGGTGAATTCATGGGCAGCATAGATTGTTTCTTCTTTCCCCCTTCATTATGCTTTCCTAGACTATTAGTATTGCAATTCAGGATCTCTCTGTCCCATTTCCTTTACTCTAAATGTTAGAGAGAAGCAGCTTCAGGTAATATGACTAACCCCACTCAGGGAACTACCAGGGAAACTTAAAGGTACTTGAGAGACTATCATATAGAAATTGAAATGCTTTGAGGTACTTCTGATTTCATGGGAGAAGCAGGAGACATTCTGCTAGGTGTCTGATGGAATCTCCATTTCTTAAGCTCCTGTTGGTGACTGACACCTGCTGGGAGATGATGGGTGGAGTATTTTTCTGTGGTTAGAGTGAATTTCTTCGAGCACAAAGGTCAGTGGGGACCATTGCAGAAGGGGAAGACAATAAAATAAAGGCCTGATGGACTATGTTAGAACCACAAAGTCTAGAAATCTGTATTAATAAATATCACACACATATATGTATATATATATATATATGAACTAACCTAATTTCACCTATATAGACCCTATTATATAGATGCCTATATGTATTTATATTCCATTTACATAGGTGTTTATATATATATATATATCATCTATATGGATAAAATTAGGTTAGCATGATGTTACAGATAACATTGAAGGGGAAAAGAGTTCACAAAATGTCAGACTAAGGAGAGAAATAGGTGGAGAGGAGGAGGATAGAATAGATTCATTTTTTTACCATGGTGTTAAGTATGCTGGGTATAATAAATTTAATGCATTAATGAATTTAAAGTCTGATCAAATGTCAGCTAACTAAAAGCCCCCCCTTTTTTCCCACCCACCTGCTGGGGCAAACTCAAGGCTGATCATTCTGCTTTGCTACTTCCTAACAAATCTTGGAGAGTATGTATACCTATGGTAGATAGTGATTTTAATTTTTTGAAACCTGAAATGTAAAATAAGATATAATTTTTGCTTATGAGAAATGAGAGAACTCATTTCATTTTAAGATTAAACTCTGTCTCTTCCAGTACCCTTCCCAAAATTTAATTCTTTTCTGGAAGTCCTGATCTTGGGTCAACAAGAATTTTATTGATATTGGAGTGGATGTTCCTTGTCATGTATTGTCTGTCGTCACTCCTAATCCAGTATGAATGGCCCACCATCTTCGATAGTCTGGTAGTATCTAGTCTCTCATCTTGACAAACAGGTATAAAAGAGGTTGCTAGAGGTGAAGAAAAAATATTTATCTGAAAGAATATACTCAGTTTTATTTTAAGAAAAAGATCATACCTAATCATTTAGAAAAAGATTCAAGAAAACATAAGAAAAACCCAAAGGACAAAGTCCAAGCCCACCAGCCTTTAGAGATGAATCTGATTGACTGGGCTCAGTTATCATTTACATTTTTGATGCAGTTTAATGTTTCTCTCTTTGGAGCTGTGAAGGCAGAAAGTGGAAAGATATAAATAGAAAGTAAAAAAGATAGACGATAAATACCCATGAAAATCTGCAAAGAAGATTATAATGCCCAGTAATGGAACTCCTCAAAAATTGAATCTTAGTTATTCAAACTTAGTAGAACAACCTTTACAAGACTGTTATCTGTAGTTGTTTTCAGGGCACTTAGCTTGCTTCATATAATTTTTTTAATACTTGTGTTTTTCCTCAGACTAGCCCATGGAAAATTTTAATCCATAAATTCTATACCTTAACACAGAAGGCAGAATGCTATAGGGGAAGACTAGCTGAGTTGGAAAAAGTGAGATTGAATCCTAGCTTTCACACTTATTACTAACCAGAAGTCCTTCAAATTACTAGAAAGTCATTTTCTCTAAACCTGAGTTTCCTTAAATATAAAAGGAGGGCACAAATGCATGTATTATCTGTGTCAGAGTTCTGGAGAATTTTGCTAACTAAAAAGGGCTATATGTGTGTGAGCTGTTGTGAAAGAATTAGCAATAGATTATTCTAATGCTCTATTGAAGACCAAAAGACTTTCCACCAAGGAGAAAATCAGAGTTGAGGAGGGAAAGATCACTATAGTCTGTAAAGTCATGACAATTATAGATAGGGTTAGTACTAACATGTCAAGTCTGAGCTGGCAGATAACTCTGAGCTATGATTTATTAGGTATGTATAGATCTCATGCTCCCAAATCTATCTCTCCTCAGCCCACTACAATTCCTAGATTCCAGTCAGTATAATCATTTCTTTGTGAGTTAGAATGTCTTTTTTTACCTCCAGAAAAGACTGTGAAAAGGTAAACAATATTATCTAGCAGGAGTAAAAGATAAGACTTTGAAAATTGCTAAAATTTTCATATAACATATAACACACTATATATATGTGTGTATGAAATTAGCTAGCTATGTTAGAAATCCAATGACTTCATTAAGAATGTACAGTTAGTAAATATCAGAGCTAGAATTTGAAACTAGGTCCTTTGATTCCAAATGATTTGTGTTTCTAATACACTACACATGCTAGAGAGCTTACTGTTGTACAGGGGATGAAAATAAAACAAAACTGAGGCTGAATTAATGTCTATGGAAAAGAAATTCACCTTTCATGATTACTTGTCTTTTCCTTCCCATCTATAATATTAGGAGCCCTATCTTGGAAAATCACAGTATTTTCTAAGTAGTGTGTGTGCACATGAGTGTGTGTTTATGTGTGGAGTGTGTGTGTGTATGTAAAAGAGAGAAAGAGAGAGAAGAAAAAGAACTAGAAGAAGAGAAAGAAAAAGCAAGAAGAGGAGGAAGAGGATTCCATCAAGGTGATTTATTTTAAAGGTAATCTTGACATCCTTCCTTCCTTCCTTCTCTCTTTCCTTTTCTCCTTCCTTCCTTCCCTCCTTCCTTCCTTCTTCCTTTCCTTCTTTTCTCCTTCCCTTCCTTCCTTTATGGATAGTACTCCTAATATTTGAGGTTGCTAATTTAATTTTCCAAATTCCTACTTTATAGCCAGTTCATTATTATTGATACCTTTTTTTTCAAGGAATAATTAAAGTTATCTGAATAAATTACTAACATTTTTATATAGTATGGCTTTTACCTTTAGCCTTCTAAATCTACTTTGTTATGAACTTCATTATGGTATGTATGTTTTGGGGATGTGTGTGAGGGGGAATAGTAAGAAGAGAAGAAGAGGTAGTGAGAAAAGATGCTAGTTTCTTTTCTATAGGTACTATGCCTTGATCTTTTTTGAGAAATGTGAGAAGTGTGGAAAAGGGGTATAAATAAGACCTAGGGTTTATTGAATCAATAAATAATAGGCTTGATTAATTTAGAAGTCCTTAAAAACCATTAGAATAACTTGAGTAAAGATAATGTGTTGGGATTGAAAGGAAATTTGCTCATTCCTTTTGTAAAATTGTAAATTAATGGCCCAGTTCTACAGCTGGGGATCTGAGTAGTCTGGTAACAAAGTGGAAGCCATATAATTTTGCCCCTGAGAAGGAATTGCAGGGAAAAAAAAGAACCCTAACTCTGACTTTTGGCTTTGGCCTCAGTCTCTTCCCCTCAACTTGGACAGAGACTAGCAATGTCTCTGGGACAGCAACAGTTGATGATAATGCCTCCTTCAAGAACCAAGTACTGAGGTTCTTCTGAATACATAATAAGGAAAGGCAAATACAAGCTCAGAGAAAAGCTGCATCATCCAGAAGAGGAACTACACTAAAAGAATAAGTTTAAGGGAAAAAATAATGACTAAGCTTTGGTTTGGAATCATTAATACATGGTGAAAAGAAAGGTACAAAACATATGCAAGTTTAGAAGAGGGTCGTCTATAGATAAATTGAGCAAACTTGATTTTATATGTGGCTCAGGGCACAGTTGCTTGAGACAACGCAAACAAGCAATTAATTCTGGAACACCTTTCCTTTTCTTAGTGTTTCTTTATATAAGGTCTAGAAATAATGAGGTAAAATTGCACCTGGCACAAGTTCAGTTTGGAATGAGGATAGGTATGGTAGCACAGAGAATAGACTTGTCTTAGTGGAAGTATCACCAGGTTGGGATAATATAGCTTCTTGAGGGAAGGAAAGTTGGGTCTCTGGAGAGGGAGATCACAATAATGGGACTCTGGGGATTGCAGCAAGGGGCAGCTGTATCACCCCTTCAGAGTTATGACTATAGTATGAGGTCAAATAAGTCTTGACTAATTCTTTAGTCTACTTTTGGGAACTATTTTCTTTCTTAATTCAGGATAATTTAGGCTTCTGAATTTGTTTTTTGAACTTTATTATTTAAGCACCTTAAAAAAAAAACTTTGCTAAAATATATATGAATGTTTCTAATCCTAAATTTATATACACAGTTAAGTATAAAGTATGTATATATTAATCTAAAATCATCAAGCAGTGTGGTTTATACAACTGTATAATCTGCCTGTGATAATGTTGATTTTTGAGATTAAAATATAAACATATTTCATGAAATCTTATTTGTCAAAATAGTGTCAATTGAGAATTAGGTGAAAGGGAATAATGTAAGTATTGGCTTTTGCAGACTTCCTTTAGTTTAGATTATCTCTAAAATAGTACTTTTCTCTTTAACCAAATATATTTTTTTCTTTGCTCTTTTCATTACATCATTCCTTTGTCAGGCTAGTGAAAGAAAGAAAATCTTCAAGAGAAACATTTATCCAAGTCTTTTCATGGTTTGTCATAGAATCAAAGCCAGTTTCTATTTCTTTCTCATTTAAATAAATATCAAATGTCAATTCATATTGCAGAAGATTAAGAAAATACTCAGAATAGTGATTTAAGGTAATTAAAATTTCTATCAGTTATTGGAAAGGAAGTAAAATACTTCATGAGCTATTTCTTTAAATCCTAGAAAAAAAGTATCACAATTTTTTTAAAAAAGTGCCATTTGGTACCTTTTGTTTTTAATACAACTTTTTTTTTTTCCTTCTGGATATAATCCCTCCCTGTTCTTCAAAATTTGAGATTTTATAACAAAGTAAAATAAGCAAAAACAACATATGTGGCACTTTCTCTCTCTCTCTCTCTCTCTTTCTCTCTCTCTCTCTCTCTCTCTCTCTCTCTCTCTCTCTCTCTATATATATATATATATATATATATATATATATATATATTTCTGGGTATTTCTATGTAGGTTTTTTTTTTTTTTTTTTTTTTTTTTTACCATTAGAGTACATGTCCCTTGAAAATAGGACTTTTTCTGCTTTTTCTTACATATTCAACATATAGTCATATAGCAAGCACTTAATATGTGCATGTTGACTGATAGACTGAATCAGAACAAAAGGAGTTTTTGAAATCTTTCTTTTGAAATATGGTTCCTACCATCTTTAAAGATACCAAAAACTACAGTGCAATTGCTTTTATCCACTTACATTCTAGGGAGACTTCCCTTTTCCTTGAGGAATGGAATGACCTTTTACCAAAAACTACAGGTATTAGACCTTAAGTTCCTGTGTGATAAACTACCACCATGGTACATTTTTGTTCTCTCCCCCCACCTGTTTCCATGTTACTTTTTGCTTGTTAAAACAAATCTGAGAATCTTTTTTTAATAAATTAATAGTTTTTTATTTACAAATTATATGCATGGGTAATTTTACAGCATTGACAATTGCCAAACCTTTTGCTGCAATTTTCCCCCTCCTTCTCCCCACCCCCTCGCCTAGATGGCAGGATGACCAATACATGTTAAATATATTAAAGTATAAATTAAATACAAAATAAATATACATGTCCAAACCATTATTTTGCTGTACAAAAAGGATCAGACTCTGAAATATTGTACAATTAGCCTGTGAAGGAAATAAAAAATGCAGGCGAACAAAAATATAGGGATTGGGAATTCAATGTAATGGTTCTTAGTCATCTCCTAGAGTTCTTTTTCTGGATGTAGCTGGTTCAGTTCATTACTGCTCCACTGGAACTGATTTGGTTCATCTCATTGGTGAAGATGGCCGGGTCCATCAGAATTGATCATCATATAGTACTGTTGTTGAAATATATAATGATCTCCTGGTCCTGCTCATTTCACTCAGCATCAGTTCATGTAAGTCTCTCCAGGCCTTTCTGAAATCCTCCTGCTGGTCATTTCTTACCAAACAATAATATTCCATAATATTCATATACCACAATTTATTCAGCCATTCTCCAATTGATGAGCATCTACTCAGTTTCCAATTTCTGACCACTACAAAGAGGGCTGCCACAAACAAATCTGAGAATCTTTGTATTCACAGGAGGGTATTGAAGGGGGTTAAAAACTCTAAGAGATTATTTGTAAGGTTGGTTTCAAGCTTGGAGAGGTTTGTATTGACAATATAGCTCTATCTTTATGTAAAAGCAGAAATTGAAACAAAGAATTGAGGGGGGTTAAGAGAGTGCTTTGAAATGGTTGCAACATAGAGATTTTATTTCCTTGGCTTCCCTCCCTCCCATTCATTTGCATAGGAAATCAAAAAGAATATGGAGATGAAAAAACCAGTGGACTTCAAGTCAAATAGCCTGCAACATTTTGTTGAAAGGAAGGCCCTAAAATGTTTCCAAAGAAGTATAATTTGGCACTTAGACTTTCTGAGGGATTACAAGGATTTTTTAACCCTAAGAAAGTTAGAGATGCAGGACAGATAATACTATCCTTAGTGAGCTGGAAATTGAGGTTAAAAATTAAGCTTAATTCCTTCAGGCACTATGTATAGCCTGCCTTTTCTATGTTCCAAAACACAACAAAAAAAAAAAAAAATTACCCTTGCGAGGCAAAGAATTTTCTTTTAGAAATGAAAAAACTTATCTATCATAGTCAAGACACCCTGAGAAATGACAGATCATCCTTAGAGGGGAAAATGGCAGCTAAGAGGTTTTCCTTAGAAATTTTATATCTCTAAATGCTTATAGGAACAAAATAGAAGACGACCAATGATTTGGGTATGCAACTAAAATAATTGGAAGAAAAACAAATTAAAAATCTCCAATTTAATATTAAATTAGAAATTCTGAAAATCAAAGTAGAGATTGATAAAAGTAAAAGTAAGAAAATTATTGAATTAATAAAAAAATAAGAATTAGTTTTATGAAAAAACAACCCAACAAAATAAATAAACCTTTGATTAATTTGATTAAAGTAAAATAAAGAAAACCAAATGACCAATATCAAAACTGAAAAGGGTGAATTCACCACCAATTAAAGAGGAAATTAGTAATCATTAGGAAATATTTTCCTCAGATGTATGCCAACAAATCTGATAATCTAAATGAGGTGGACAAATATTTATAAATATATAAATTGCCCAGATTAATAGAAAAAGAAATAAAATACTTGAACCATCAATGAACTCTCTAAGAAAAAGTCATGGGGGAAAAATGCTCTAAAACACTATTAATTAGAGAAATGCAAATTGAAACAACTCTGAGGTAATGCTTCCTACCTACCAAATTGACTAATATGACAGAAAAAAAAATGAAAATGTTGGAGGGAAAACTGGGACACTAATGCATTGCTAGTGGAGTTGTAAACTGATTCAATCAATCTGGAGAGCAATTTGGAACTTTTCCCAAAGGGCAAACCAAACTGTGCATACTCTTTGACCCAGCAATACACGAATAAGTTTGTATCAAGAAATCATAATAATGGGGAAAAGACCCACACGTACAAAAATATTTATAGCAGCTCTTTTTGTGAAGGTAAAGAATTGGAAATTGGGGGATGCCCATCAAATAGGGAATAGCTCAACAAGTTATGGTATATGCATGTAATGGAATACTATTGTGCTATAAAAAAAAGATGAGCAGGCAGATTTAAGAAAAACTCAGAAAGACTTGAACGTAAGTGAAGTGAGCAGAACCAGGAGAACATTATACACAGTAACTGTAACACTGTGCAATGATCAACTATGATAGACTTAGGGTTTCTCAGTACACATGATTCAAGACAATACCAAAAGTTTTATAATGGAAAATGCCATCCAAGTCTGGAGAAAGAAATGTGGAGACTGAATGCAGATAGATACTATTTTTACTTTTTAAAATTTGGTTTTTGATTTTTCTTCAGTTTTTCCCTTTTGTTCTGATTCGTTTTCACAACATGACTAATATAGAACTAGATTTAACAAGATTGTACATGTATAGTTTATATCAGATTGTTTGCTGTCTTGGGGAAGGAGGGTGGAAAATGTGCAACTCAAAATCCTTTTCTTAATAGTGTTTTCTTTTTCCAAATATATCCTAAGGCAGTTTTCAACATTTATTTGTGTAAGACTTTGTGTTCCAAATTTTTTCTGCTTCCTCCCCTTATCTCCCCTACTCCTCATTATTTCTTATAAAATAATACTATTCCATTACATTTGTATACCAAAACTTGTTCAGCCATTTCACCATTGACAGACATCCAGTCCATTTCCAATTCCTTGCCCCAATCAATTTTGCACATGATCTCTTTGGGATACAGACCCAGTAGTGATACTGCTGGATCAAAGAGTATGCACAAATTTACAGGTCTTTGGATATAAGCAGTCAAAGTTTTACAAAAATCAATATTGAAAACCATGGCAGTTGAAAAAAAATGTTCTTAAATGCAAAAAAAAAAAAAAATTACAAAAGGAGAGTTTTCCCTTGGTGGATGAAAAGAAATGTGACTTTCCAAGAGAACTAAAGCTTTTTACCTCTGGGATCTAAACTAAAATAGGAAGTATCTCAAGTCAAGATTATTGGAATCTAGAAGCAGAAAGTAGAGAAAAGCTATACAGGTTGTCCTCATGTCTGGGGCAGTGATACCTTGGCAGTGACCATTGAACATTGAAACTATCAGATTGTTTAATGGCAACTCCATGAAAAAGCAGGGAACAACCATTGGAAAAATTATTGTGACCATGCTTATACAGCCAGTATATTGTAACATCTGACAGATATCACATGAAGCCAGAGTGCTAAGAGGAGAGAATTCACACGTTTGCTATGAATACTCACTCTTTATATGTGGAAAAATATGGCTTGGGTTCATTTTAGACAACATGTTCTATTCTTTCTCATAATAATATTTCATTAAATACTTTTCTTTTGAAATAATTGCCGCCCTTTGCCCAACTAATAAAAAGTACATACATGGTTAGGGGCTAATGAAGCATAGAACTATAATTTTTTAGAAAAATCCTTTTTAATAAGGCAGCTAGTAGATTGTCTCTGGATAGGTTGCCTGGAATCAGGAATTAGGAAGAGTAGAATTCAAATCTGGCTTCAGACATTTAACTAGCTATGTGACCCTGTGCAAGTCACTTTACCCTGTTTGCCTCAATTTTCTCGTCTGTAAAATGAAGTGGAAAAGGAAAGGCAATCTATTCCACTATATTTGTTAAGAAAACCCCAAATGGGATCACTAAGATTTGGACATAGATGAAATGACTGAACAATAACAATGTTGTTCAGAAAGGAGGAGGTGATGGTCTCAGTATATTCAGTCCTGATAAATTTTGTCTCTTGTATTTTGCTAAGTTCGCGATACCTCATTATAGAAAGGGTATTTATGAACTAGAGAGTATGATAAGAGCATACCTAATGAGCACTGCTTGGAGGAAGTAGAAATATTTTGCCTGTATTAGGGAGGACTTGGAAATAATAGGAGATCTAAGTAATTGTTCAAAGGAATGCTGTATAGCATCCAGAACCCATTCCTTCCACATCCTACATAAATCTCTACTAATGAAGAATGAGCAGGTTGGAAATATCTTTTCAGGTCAGTTCTTGTACTTCAGGGATGTACTTCACAAACTTTATAATCCTGGAAGATTGTGCCTAATATAAACCATCCCAGGGTCTCTGTGATGTAGGTCACAGATGACCTTGAACCTGTATTAGCTTCTCTGAGAGCAGGATCTATATGCAATTTGGAGATAGGTGTACCCTCACATGCCATATAAAAATGAAAGGGAAAACACAGAGATATCTATTGAAAGAGATGACAGGAATCTAAAATATTCAAAGTTTAAAGTTACATTAAGACTTTTGTTAAACCCTGTATACAAAATAATTAAATACATGTAAATTTGAAGGGAAGACACTAGCAACTTGAGAGATGGGTGAATCAGAAAAGGTTTCATGTAGAAAGTGGTGCTTAGTGCTTAAGTTACAACTTGAAAGAAGAGAGACTCTCTAGGGAGAGATTAAGAAGGAGTGAATTCTAGGCCTTTGGAATGGCCAAGTACACATATGGGAGATGATGTGACAAATAGATAGATAGCCAGTTTGGTTGGATCACAGAGTTGAAGAGGGAAAACAATTTCCACTGGGGCTGGAAAGATAGGTTGGAGCTAGATTATGAAGGCCTTTCACAGAAGGGTTGATTTCGCAGGCAGTAGGAAGCCACAGGAATTGACTGACTAGGGGAATCAAGTGGTCAGATTTGTGATTAAGATAAATTACTTTGTCAGCAGTGTGTAGGACAGATTAGAATAGAGAAGGGATATAAGGAAGGGAGCACAATTAGGAATCTGTTGCAATAATCTCGGCTTAAAAGTAATTAGGATCTAACTGAGTTTCAATGGATAAATGATGGACAGAAACAGCTACACCCAAAGAAGGAACACTGGGAAATGAATGTGAACTATTTGCATTTTTGATTTTCTTCCCAACTTATTTTTACCTTCTGAATCCAATTCTCCCTGTGCAATGGGAGAACTGTTCGGTTCTGCAAATATGGATATACTGCAACATATTTAACATATATAGGACTGCTTGCCATCTTGGGGTGGGGGGGTGGAGGGAGGGAGGGGAAAAAACGAAACATTAGCGAGTGCAAGGGATAATGTTGTAAATACAAAGTTATTATTAAATAAAATAAAATTTAAAATTAAAAAAAAAGTAATTAGGATCTAAATGAAGGTGGTAGCTGTAAGAGTAAAGAATAGGGATTAGATGAAAGAAATAAGGTAAAAGTAGAAAGGGCAAGACTTGAAAAGTGATTGGTTATCTGTAGTAAGAGGGAGTGAGGAGACAGAGGTAATATGTAAATTACAAACCTGGAACACCAGAAGGAAAATGAATTCAGGTTTGGACATGTTGAATTTAAAACATCCCTACCATAGCCAGTTTTTTCTTTGTTGAAATAAGGCAATTGATCTGGAACTCTTAAGGTCACTTTCAGCTCTAACATTTTATGTTTCCAAGACAGTTCCTTATATTGCCCACCTGACAGGGTTGTACTGAGCAAGATATTTCATACTAAAAGCTCTACTAAACTCCTCTGGATTCATCTCACCCTTAAATTATTTTAGCTTGGAACCCTAGGAGCATAAATAAAGTCCAAACATTTGGCACAAATAATTACTCCCTTTGGGATTTGCAATGTAACATCTAACAATTGCTATGTACAAATAATTGACCTTTTCTAGACTCTATGTAGTAGTGGGCTTTACTTTGGTTGAGGATAGGGGATGTCTTATAGGTCAGAAAAGTGGCACAAGCACCAGGCCCAAAGTCAGGAAGGCTCACTTTCCTGAATTCAAATTTGGGCACTTACTAGCATCATGGCCATAGCCATGGGAATGTCTTGCAGTCCCATTTGCTTCTAATTCCTCATCTGAAAAATGAGCTGGAGAAGGAAATGGCAAACTACTCCAGTATCTTTGTGAAGAAAACTTACAAAGAGCTGGACATGAATGAAATGACTAAACAACAAAAAATTATGGAGGAATATTATGAGACTGTTAGAGTTTTGACCAAGTCCTCTTTCTAGACACCAATTTGTGTAAAACTGATGCCTTTGTTTTGTTTCTATAAAGCTGAAGTAAAGGAGAATGTTTCACATTTGAATCTTCTAGAAAAACTATTAAATAATATTGCTCATGGTGTCCAATATTTACTATAATGCAGATTCAGTGTAGGGACTTGTTAACTTGGCTTAATAAGGTGAAAGTTGGAAAGTAACTTTGTAAAGTCATGCTGCCTCTTTAGGATATTGGAAAGGTCACTTTGGATGAGGTATCTTGTGGAGTGGATGAGGTGCTTTGGGAGGACTGGTGCCTCAGTGTAAGAGCCGCTCATCCACTTTGGGTGTCCACCTTGTTCACTCAGCTCTTACAGATGGCTTCAAGAAGCTGTGTCATGTACAACGGTAACAGATAGATCTCAGACATGTTGGTGAGTTGGGGAATGTTTACCCTAGGCACATGAAGACTTCTTCCAGTGGAGTGGATGGATGAGAACAATTTGTCCCAGACTCTTGCAGGAGGCTGAAGCAGGTGTTCTGAGCTGATCTGAGCTTCACTCATGAGAGTGCTGAGAGCATCCACTGCGTGCCAGGCCATTGTTGTCTCACCACTGGATTTCGATGATTTAGGAGAGAGTGAGGTCAATGATATTACACAATCCAATTCAAGCATAAGTCAAGATATCATTTTTGATGTCATCGGTCCTCTTTGAAAACAAAATACAAACAATAACAGCAACTATACTGTAATCCATAAAAGGTTTTTTTTTTATATACATAATATATATGTATACACATATGTATAACACATGGATGGTGTTCTATCTAAATTTTGTATTTTCCTAGCACCTAGCACTCTTTCCTTCTCATAGTAGACACTTTATAAATGTTTGTTGAAATGATTTCATTTGGTCAGTTAAAACTTACCAAATGAGCTCCATTTGTGTAACTAACACACTTGTCAGAGATTAGGGGACCTTTTCCAAGGACTTAAACATTTATGATAAGATCAATATGTCCTAGAGCAGTGGTTCTCAAATTCTTTTTCTCAGTATTTTTACAATGTTAACAACTATTGAGAATATGTCCAAAGAGTTTTTGTTTATATGAGTTACATAATAGATATTTATCATAAATAGGGAAAAAAACTAATTTTGAATTTGTAGACCCTCTGAAAGGATTTCAGAGACCCTCCAGGATTCACTGCACCACACTTTGAGAACCACTGTTAGAGCAAGAAGAGACCTCAGAAGTCATCAAGTTCACCTTCCTTGTTTAACAAATGAGGAAATGAGGAATTAAAATACAAAGAATACCACAGGATTATGGAAGGTTTGTGAAAATATGAATATTAAATATTCTAGTAGAAATTTTGTTTTGGGAAAATTTCAATTATTTCTAGACCTTTTAGAATGATAACCTTTAGATTGGAATGGCTTATTTGAATTATTTTGGTTTTTCACTGTCTATTCTTCCCTCCATTAATTTGTTTCTCAGACTAAGTCAACAAGTGTTTATTAAACACCTTCTCTATGCCATTGAACTATGGTATAGTAAGTACTGTGTACTTTATGGTAAGTACTGGGGAAACAAAGAAAGCCAAATACCGGTTCCTGATGTCAAGGAGCTCATAGTCAAATAGGAGGAAACAACATGTAAACAAGCTATATATGGGATAATTTGGAGCTAATCTTGAAAGAAAAGCACCAGCATTAAAGGGAATGGGAAAACTTCTGTAGAAGGTGAGATTTTAGTGGAGATATGAAGGAAACCATGGAAACCAGGAAATGGAGATGAAGAGGAAGAAAATTCTAGCCAGTGAAAATGGAGTTGGGAAATGCAGTGTTATATTAGAAAAACAGGAAAGGTTAGTGTTGTTAGATTGCATAGTATGTGGAGGGGAGAAAAGTGCAAATCAATTGTAAAAATTGGAGGGACAATGTTAAAATGGCTTTTAAAAGAGAATTTCATACTTTTTCCTGGAGTCATTGAAGTTTATTAAATAGGAGCCAAACTGAGGATTTTATATTTTATCCTAGAGTTGATGGGAAACCACTGGAGTTTATTCAAAGTGGAGAAGGGGTGACTTGGTCAGACCTGAATCTTAGTATGATCAATTTAATAGAGGATAGATTTGAATTATGAGAAAATTGAGTCAGGAAAGCCAATCAGAAGACTATTTTAATAGTCCAAGTATGAGGTTATAAGGACCTCGACCAAAGTGATGGCAAAACAGAAGAGAGAAGGTGACTATATGTAAGAGATGTTTTGAAGGTAGAGTTTTCTGACTTTGGCAACAAATTAGACAATGGGTGTGTGAAAGAGAATGAGAATTGAAGATGCCACATTGGTTGCAAGCAAAGGTGATTGGAAGAATAATGGTGCCCTGGATTGTAATAAAAAAGTTAGGAAGATGGGAAATATTTGTATTATGAAATCAGTTTTGGACATATTGAGTTTAGGATGTCTGTAGGACATTCAGTTCAAGATGACTGAGTAGGCAAATGGTGATTTCAAGAGGGGAGATCTGGAAAGATCAGTTTTGGATCTGATTTAGATAAATTGATCGGAGAATTATCTACATAGAAATGATAACTGGATCCTTAGAAACTATTGAAATCTCTTTTCCTCTCTCTCTCTCTCTCTCCTTCTCTCCCCTGCTTTCTACTCTCTCTCTCTCTCTCCTTCCTATTGACTAGCTGATGACCTTTGAATTTTGAAGGGTCCAAAGATCTAGTATTCCCGTTGTAATTGATAGCAGTGTCCCTAAAGCAATGATAGCTGAGAAATAGAAAGAACAAGCTAAACACATATAAGAAAGGAAATTTCTGGGACCATAATTTCATGAAGACTAGGAAGAAAAAGGAAAGGACTCCCAATATCTAAGATTTGTGAGTTATTCCTTACATATGTGTATATATATATGTATATATATATATATATATATATATATATACATATATATATATATACATACATACACACACAAATATGTCTCAGCATCTTTTTAATGTAAACTTGAATGAACTGCTATGAACAGGAGCCTGTCTCCTTGATTTGGGAGATTGTCTTTTTTTTTTTTTTTTAACAACTGCTTTTTTCTATACCTGCTTAATATGTCCTTCTTTTAAAAGCTAATTAAGTAGCTGATGATAAATGGAAAAATCACTGATGGGGGCCCATGAGCAACACTGCAGTGACTCTAGGGAATATTAACTTCACACCTTAAAATAAATAGTTTTTGACCTTTGCAGGGATAGTAATAACCACTGCTGTTAGAGGATTAAAACTGCCATTTGGCAGTATGAGTTGGTAGAGTAAGCCCAGAGTAAACCCAGAGGGGTGCTACAAGAGTAATAAGAATGCTAACACAGCATAATCATTATTGACAAACATCCTCTATAACAAGCAAAATTTATATCCCCAACTCCATTTTTAGGTAAGAAGGTCAAAAAAAAAATATGAAAATTACTAGAAGAATATGAAAACTTGTAGGTGTTTTAATCTGTGGTCTAAATTATACAGTAGTCAAATCCTCTTATTTGCAGTCTTGCACTTCAAGATATCTGTCCTAATTCAAAATGTAGTAGTCTCTATTCCATCCCCACTCCCCACCCAAAGAGTGTGGTTTTTTTTAAATAAATGAAGAGGAGAGAAAAAGGAAAATAAAATTTAAAAAGAAGAAAGCATATCAGTTCTATAATAACCATAGCTAATATGTATATAGCATCAACTATGTGCCATTCTCTGTGCTAAATGCTTACTAATTAGCATCCCATTTGAGCCTCACAACAACCCTGGGAAATTTAGGTGCTGTTGTTGCCCTCTCACCTCCCCCATATTGAGTTAAACAAGCTGAAGCACACAGCTTCTATCATATTGAATTCAAATCTTCCTGACTCTAGGTCTGGCACCCTATTCATGTTGCCATCTAGCTGCTCAGTAAATTCACATTGTACGGATATTTGTCACTTTGGGGTGAAGGACTATGGAGGGCACAGATCTATAATTTTATTTGTATGGGGAATTCTCCAATAAGGAAACTTCTTTTACAATGCAGATAAGCAATTGTTCTGAAATTTATTACCTTAGAGAGTTGGTAGGGGGAAATCTGAGATTAAGACTTTCCTAGAATCGTATAGTAGAATGTATCAGAGGGAAATGAACACAGGACTTCCTGATTCTTTGTCATCTCTCTGTTCTCTAAGCCATTCTACATATAGCCTCTCTGCCTCTCTACATATAACAATATATACAAATTTCTAAATATATAGAGAAATTTATTACTATCTTTATAGAGATATATTTCTGAATATGTAGAAATATGTAAGTATACTTATTCCTCTAAATAGAAATATTTATATATGTGTATATATATTATATATGTGTGTGTGTATATACAAACATATGCTTCTCCTTTCATTATTTCCTTAGATTATCTCTTTCCTTTTTTCCTCCAAATCCCTTGAACATTTTCCTTGAGAAAGCTGATACCTGCTGAAAAGCAACACAGCATCTTTTTTAAAAAGATCAGAGAATAGAAAAGGAACACTTCCCAGAGGCAGCCACTGCCCAGGAGCTCTGAGAAAAAGCTCAGAATCAAATGGTGAAGGGGCTTGATTTGTTAATGTGTGGGCTAGGCATGAGTAAGGGATGACAGAGGCTGCAGAGAGATCCTATTGGGAGCCGCTGTGTGTGTATCAGCATGTACCAGAGAAGGGGGAGGCAGCCTGGGGAAGGAACACATTGTCCATTACTAACTCTCGATAGCAGTTGGTGGGCGGACTTCCCTGTGGGTGAAGGGCACGGCTGAGGAGATGTAAAAACAACATTTCCCAGGAAGAGTGGGAACAAGAGCGGAGGCGAGTGATATTTTGGGGGTAATTTCCAGCAGGTGGTTTCTGGGTGAAACCACAGAAAGACCCAGGAAGTATGAACAGCAAAACTGACCCAGAGATACGGGATCTTCTGCGTGATTTTGTTTCCCTCACACTGATCACAATTAGCACAAGGTTTCATGATCCTGGGGGTTGATCAGGTAGATCCTGGGGTCTCAGAAAAAAAAATAGTCCAGAAATGATATAACAAGAAGAATAATTCACATTCATGTATCACTTTAAATGTCTATATGGGGGATTATAATGCAATTATTTATTTATTTGGAAGGCAATCACGATTAAGTGACTTGCTCAAAGTCACACAGCAGTGTCTGAGGTGGCTTTGAACTCATATTGGTTCCTGACCCCAGAGTTGGTTCTTTGTCCACTGCATCAACTAGCTGCCCAGCAAGTAGTAATTTAAACAACCTTTTATAAAGCATATTGATTTCTGGATTGTTGAAAACTTGGAAGCAGACTTAGGTAATGTTCAGAGTGATAGGTGAGAGCTGGAAGTGACCTCAAAGAATTAATTTTATAGATGGAGAAAAATAAGCTTGCTGAAAATCACTTGAATGCAGCTTTCCTGACTATTTTTTCTATTCTATCACACTCATCTCTGTTGCCATGGCATATAGTTCTGTCCTTAGTCCTGTACTGTTAAGCATTTTTTTAAAATCAACAACTAGGATGAAGTTATAAAAGACAGGCTTGTCACATTTTTAGATTCTTCCCCTTTCCACTTATCTATATTTTTTAGTTTTATATCTGAGATGCTGTTTAGGCAGCCATTTGACCTGTCAGTTTAGTCAGTATTCAATGGTTTTTACCGCAAAAAGCTTTTGTTCAGGCCCTTAACTGAGCCTCCAATTCCTAGTTTCCATGTGCTGATAGGACCACCTTTTTCTTTCTTGTCTTTAACTTAAGACTTTTCTTGACCCTCCTCTTCATACTGAGTATTCCTTTAGCTTCTCTCTGAACCTGTAAGTTTCATTTAAAAGACATTTTCTTTAGTTATTTACTCCTCCGCTCTGTGAGTTATTTGCTCAGTTGGCCTAGACCTTAGGAGTGAACTAGAAGCAGCTAGTACCTCTAGAGAGAGCTGACTATTAAAATTTCAGTGTGAGTATTTATACTTTGGAAATGGATAAAGAATAGACATCAGGGCTTGATTTATTTTTGGTGGTATTGATTGCTTCAACATATGAAAATGATGAAGAAAATGTTAATAATGTAAATTATACTTAAAAGTTTATTGTACATGCATTTTTTTTCCTTAGCATGCCATTTATTAGATATTAGCCAGCACACCTTCTTTTCCAGCCTGTAAGTCCCATTTTAGAAGATAGTTTCAATATATGAGAGAATTAAAAGACAAATGTTCTTTTTCCATTGGTTTTGTATTTTTCCCCTCCACTAAATTCTTTTCATAGTGGCATTAAATTTAGCAACATTTTTTTTTCATAGTCCTAAAACCTAAATATTTTGAAGGGATGTTGATTGATTTCTGCAGTATAGTATCATGGTAGAAACATATGTCATTTTGTCTCTAACTTGTCTTCCTAATACAATTAAATTATGACTACACATTTATGTTTTACAACTCAAGCAATTGGGAAGGCAGAAAAGATATATGTGAAACATCTGTGAAAACATATATCATTTGTGGAGTAAGATAATAAGCTAAAGTTAATAGGGGCCTTGGTCCAAATATAGGACATCTCTTATGCAGGGTGTTCCAAAAATCTTAGTGCAGTTTTAATATATTATGGCTTAAAATCTTGGAAAGACTTTTGAAATACCCTGTATAAGCTACTACTCTAAAATGAGGCTTCTTTTAAGGAAAAAAGTATACAGATTTAGACTGAAAAATAATACTCTGAGGCTGCATTCAGTTTTTAAATAAGCCAGATTTGGGAAATAAATGGAGCCTATCTTTGGACTAATATATTATAATTAATTTCATACTTAAGCTCTGAGAGGACACATGAAGAAGAATAGGGCCAATAACTGAAAGCTTCCCAGAGGACGTAGATTCTGGGCCATGTTTTGAAGAAGATGACAGAGCACTTTTTGCAGTGAAAAATGAAAAGGTAATGCAAGCAGCAGAAACAGCCTTTCTCAAGTCTAACAAAAGCTTCTCATCTCTGACTTCAGGATAACAACTTTTACCTGTTAGTATTATCTGCTGTGTGCCAAAACCTACCTCTGAAGATCAAAGGGCTTCCCACAGATCACCCTGGTTGTACAGGGCTATCTTCCAATTCTGGTGATTGGTATATGAAACTTCTCTTTTTCTTTTTATCTCTGAGGCCTGTAATGTTGAGAAAGGGAACAATGATGGTCTTGAAAATTCAGTCCTCATATTTAGAGATGTTAAGAGTTCCACATCTAATCTTGAATCAAACTATACATCATCTTTTGGCTAAAAAGTTGACCTGGAAAGGATGGATTATTTGGGATTCTCCACTTAACTTCAAAATTTTGAAAAGATTATGATTTAATTGTAGAGGTATCACCTCCACTGTTACAGACCCCATTTTCTTCATACCCTAGTAGATGACTCCATGAATCCCTGTAATCAAAATTTCATCAGTGGCAACCCTTCCATACATACAAACATGTGAAATCCAAGTATTTTATCTGGCAGCTATGGAGGGAGGGAAAAGGAGGGAAATGTCCCCTCAGTTTGGAATGTTGATATTAAGAAGCGCTAAAGATCCATGGAAGAACTTGAATCGGCTAATCCCAAGGGCAGAAAAGCATGGCTGATGCTGGAAAAAAAGGTAGGAACCAAAGTTATATAATGAAAAGTACCATTTTTGAAATTCAAAAATATGGAGAAGGAAGAATGGATAATTCCACATACCTAATGAGGTTTCCATGAGTAATGGAGTCATTGTCATTGTGTGGTTCAAAGGGATGAAGGAGCAGTATCTCCAAACTCTTTTTCATTCTACCTTTCCTCAAGGGAGATGTTTATTTCTTTTGAGAGTAGAAGCAGGAAATTGGAGCCAAGAAGATATTCTCCTCTTCTCAGGAAAAAGAACCCCCAAGGTTTATATCCAAGGCTTGACCCTTTTTCCACCTAATGCCAGTTCTATATTGAATACACATTGGGAATAGCAAAGAAGCCTATTTATTCAAATCCAAGTAAAATAGAATTCACAGAAGGCATATAGAGGAGAATAGATCCCTGACAAAACAGAGTGAAGAAGCAGTACTCTCATTGGAAATGAGATAACTCAACCAAGAGAAAGTGTTCTAGATCCCACCCAAGGGGAAATTCCCTAAATAAAATGCTATCCCTAGAATAGCAAGCTGGTGATAGGGACATGATGAAGACTACCCACTTCTCAATGTCTTCCCAGAGTCTTATCTTTCAGCAAAATTAAATGGAATTAGTCTCTTCCATTTTTTCTCTCTAAGCTTCAAGTTGATAGGAAGACAACTCTAGCTTGGAGTATCCCAAAGGAGGATTCCCAGTTAAAGAATTCCCATGCATGAACTGGCTGAGAATGCAAGCTTTAGCCTCTCATAAACTCCATCCTGCTCCCCCACATAAGGCAGGGCCTTCATTCATGTCTGCCAGTAAGGAGAAAATCTCATACCAACAGGCTTTGGGGCAGGGGTTACAGGAATACAACTACCTTCCTAAAATGACAATGATGTCATTGGTTCTCTTCAAAGTGTGTATGACAGCCCAAATAAGCTAATTCAATCTTTGGGTGCATAGAGCTTCCCAGTGTTAGGAGGGAATCCTATTGGAGTGTCCATGTATGATTGCCT
The DNA here is from genome assembly GCF_016432865.1 of Antechinus flavipes. Classification (NCBI taxonomy): domain Eukaryota; kingdom Metazoa; phylum Chordata; class Mammalia; order Dasyuromorphia; family Dasyuridae; genus Antechinus; species Antechinus flavipes. The sequence continues at coordinate 394,153,489 of NC_067400.1, read as the reverse complement.
CATTGGTGCTAGAGGGGAATAATTAGGTATAGGGCTTGGAGGACATATAAAAGTCTATCCAAGTACTTTCATCATCTTTTTCTTCTCTGTCTGTAATACTAACTCTGGAAAGAGGAGAGACATATTTGGCAGTGACAGTAACATGTCTTTTATTCAGGTATTTTTTGTTTCCAAAAAACTAACAGGAGACTGACCATATTTCTCTGTTTTCCCAAGACTAGTAAGAAATTTCTGATATGCAATATGAACATGAAGGCAACAAATTGGTGGAAAAATTGGATGTTGAATATTGGAAATTTTGGAAGTATGACAACAATATACTTTTTAAGCTAAATAGTTACTTAAGCACAAAGCTTTTGAGCTCTCTAGTGCAAATCAATATGGATTCACTTTTTACATCCAACATGGGTAGTAGGGAAGTAAGAAGCTATTCATAACAGGCTCATGAAGGAGTGGTCACACAAAAGACATTTTCCACAATGATTCAGGGCCTTTTAGCTTTCAGAACAAGGAAAGCGTTGGAGTGAACAGAGGGCATTAGGCAGACATTTATCCCACAGAGGAAATGATGGACAGATTGAAGCCCATATGAGTTTTTTTGGCAAAGGATAACCAAAGTTCTGGGTTTGTGAAGTAAAAATCTGGCAAAAGAAATGAGCCTAATGAATCAGGGAAAGGTAAACTTCAGCTGCATGTGGATTGAACATGTCCAGCTGACAGTGAGAATTACTATTTACTTACAATGCAGTCAAAGTGACAGCTGAACAGAGAATTCAGATCTAATCATGGCTACCTTTTATTCTGGGCTAAATGAAGGTTTAATTTAACAATATTCAGTGGTTAGCAAAATAAATTGAGGTTTCATATCATTAATATTGAAAATTCTGACTTTCTAACTTTGTGTTTTGTGTTCTTATTTTTTTATGCACCTAATCAAACAAATCTAGTTTTATGTTTGATTGTGAATTTCTAAATGCTAAATCCTTTCTTAATAGGTAAGCTGAGCCTTATAACCAACAAGGATACTGAGGCCAAAATACATCATGTCCATATATGGAACTAGATTCTTGCTGTAGGCTCCAGTGAGCTTGAGCCCCTTTGAATAAGAAAATGAGTTTGTGCTAACATTTACAAAGTCATTTACCATTTTATAATGAACAATGACAACTTTTATGACCTGCATCCAGAAGTGCACTTTCTGTTTGGTTAGTCTTTGATTTAGGATTTTGTAGAGGATTTTCATGGTTCTCTGATTCTCTGCTTGCCAAATAGTTTAGCACAACACTGCAGGAAACAAATAGGTAAACATATCCAGGGAAAAGATGGGTGTGTCTTCTGAAAGAAGATTTTCTTAAAGCTTCATGAAAAAAAAATGGAAGAATTATAGGTTTGTTATTCTTCACTTAGGGAAAATACTTATTAATACCATTAGTTGCTTACTTTCTTAATGTTTCCCAATATTGTGTTAATTCCATCTGTTCTTCCAAACACAGTTTAATAACTTATAGATACTAACATCATAATAAAATGAATAATGTTAATCATATAGACTTTATTTTTCAAAAAGATCTGTGATTTTATTGGTATAGGAAAATCCCAGTGAGGAGGTGCCTTCCCTAATGACAATTCAAAACATTTAGATATATGTCTGTGGCACAGAAAGGTTTCGTGACTTGCCCAGGATCACATAGCTGGCATGCATCAGAAGTGGGACTCATGTCTTCCTGACTCTAAATTGGTTCATTAGTCATTGAACGATGCTGCTTCTCATGTTTATATAGCACAGTGATTGCCATCTGGGGAGGTAAGTGGTATAAATTTTTTTGACATTTTCCAGGTGAGCAAACTGAGACTCAGATTTAATCAGATTCACACAGCTAACAAATGTTGGAATTAATATTTGAACCCAGGTATCTCTTGCTTCCAATTCAGTGCTTCTTGACCATTAGATATTGGACATATATTCATATAATGGTAAAAGAAATTGAGGAGACTAGCACACCTCTAAGGGAGCTGCACATACATTCTAGAGGGATGTGTGCTGAAAGAGGCATCTTATTGAGTTGATCCTTAATGGTCCCTATAATTGGGGGGAGTTGAGGTTTGATTCAATCATCAACAAAGATGATTGTGGGCTGTCAGGAAGAGCTGCCCACTCTGGGGTCTTTAAAAAGAATAGAGTTAAAAACACCCAGCTTCTTCTTTTGGCACTTACTCTCCTTTGGACAAAGGAAAGGAGGAGCTTCATTCACAAATGATAATGGTAGCTACAGGCATAATATGGCATTGGGAATATGTATTTGACTAAGTGAGCCTGAATTTCTGTCTACTTTTTTTCTTTTTTTGCTTTCTATCTACTCTAGGCACAGAGACACCAGTGATGTACTTTCCCAATTTTGGTAATCTCTTTGTTGATTGAGAGGTTCAAAATTCTGGAATCTGGTGCCTGTGGAAAGAGATTGCTCCCATAGCATTAATTTTAAAAATAAAAAAAAATAGTAACTTTTTATTACATACAAAGATAATTTTCAATATTCATCCTTGGAAAATCTTATGTTCCATATTTTTTTTCCCTCCCTCCCTACCGCCTCCCCAAACAACAAGCAATCCCAATATAGGTTAAATATATGCAATTCTTATAAACATATTTCCATATTTATCATGCTGCACAAGAAAAATCAGACCAAAAAGGAAAAATGAGAAAGAAAAAAACAAGCAAACAACAAAAATAATGAAAATACTATATTATGATCCACATTCAGTCCCATGGTCCTCTCTCTGGATGCAAATGACTCTCTCCATTCCAGTCTATTGGAACTGCCCTGAATCACCTCATTGTTGAAAAAAAGTCAAGTTCATTACAGTTGATCATCACATAATCTTGTTGTTGCCCTGTACAATATTTTCTTTGTTCTACTCACTTCATTTAGCATCAGTTCATATAAGTCTCTCCAGGCCTCTCTGAAATCAGCCTGTTAACAGCATTCATTCTCAAAAGAGAGAGAGCCCTATTCCTAGAAGGATGCTGCCTCTATAAATACTAAAGAAAGCTCAAGCCACGCCCTGGCTAGCCAGGACCTTATGAGATGCTCTGACAGTACAGATCACCAGCACAGCACAGGATCTAAAACATCCTATAAATCTGCTCAATAATCCCTTGAAGTTTCATTTCCCTCTAGGAGAGCATAATGAGTTTAATAGATTATTGTTTTATGTTTCTGTATTTATTCATGCCTAGAAATCCTGTGTGTCTTAGGTATTTTTTATTGTAGAGGAAATAAATCATCAGACTATATCTGATATTCATGGTCCACACTTGTGTAAATGGAACTAAATATGTGCCAAGAATGATGGTAAGCACTGGGGATACGAAGAAAAGGAGAAGACAATGCTTCCTCTCAAGGAGCTCAGTCTAATTGGGGAAGCAAGATGAAAACAACTATGTACAAACTTTAGATAAATTAGAAATAATCAGCATAAGGAAAGCACTACAATTAAAAGGGATGAGGAAAGACTTTCTCTTGAAGGAGGTATTTTTATCTTGAATTTGAAAGAAGCCCAGGGAGGCCATGAGGGTAGAGATGAGGAAAGAGAACATTCTAAACATCAGGGACACAGTCAATGAAAATGCTCAGAGGATGTATTATTTGAGGAAAAGCAAAGAGGTCAGTAATCAATAGATTTCCATTCCACTAATATATTTGTTTAGCTATTTACTACTTTTTAGACGGTGTATGGGATGTTCAGGGAGGACTAGAACTTTTGGTGTGAGGGCTTATTGAACCTTTTCAGAGTTGTTTAATCCACCTTTGGTGTCCACTCATCATCCAAGTCTCTAACCTGTGGCTCCAAGAAGCTAGCATATATAACAGTCACACCCAAGTAAAACTGTCTCTTCAGATTAGCTTTATCTGATTTACCAGGTTGAGGGTAACCAACAGACCTCAAACCCATCAATGTCTCCCCAAGCATGTGAAGACTTCCTCCAGCAGAATGGGCAGTTGAAAACAATTTATTGTGTCTGAAGGCTGTTGAAGCAGTACTATGGAGCACTTAGAGCTTGGTCAGACATTGAAGATGTCAAGGTCATTCACTGTATCTGGAGCTCTTTGCCAGTCATCTTGACTTTTGTTTTGTTAGTGGACTTCAAAGACTCTGGAAGAGAGAGTAAGGCTCACTTAAATCCAATTGATTCATAAGTCAAGACATTATCTTGTGATGTCATTGGTTCTCTTCAAAACTGAAGGTCAAACAACATTTTTTTGGTCATAGTATTTTAAATGAGGGCAATATATGCTTTCACCAACTATGCTTTAATACACCTATCCTCCCACATTTTCTCCATCATCACTTTACTTTTGTTGTTGTCATTGTTGCATTTGATAGATATGAAGTATAATCTGAGAATTGTTTTAATTTGTATTTAAATTATTAGTGATATATGAAATATTTTTTTCATATGATTGGTGGTATTTGCCTTTCTTTTTTAAAGAACTGCCTATGCTTTGGCCATTTATCTATTGAGGAATGAGATATATTTGAAATCAATAACCTATATATATTAGATATTTGATTGTCAGAGAAATATGTTGTAAAGTTTTGGGTTTTTTTCATTTAACTAATACATTTCCCTTCTAAATTTAGATTTGTTGATTTTTATTTGTGTAAAAGCTTTTCAATTTTATAGAATCAAAATTGCCCAATCTATCTGCTATGTTTGTCTCCATACATTTGGTCAAGTACCCTTCCCCTATCCATAGTTGTAAAAGGTAATTACTCCCTTAATTTGTTTAGAATGTGATCATTTATATTTGTCATTTATCTATTTGGGGATCATGATGTGAGAGACAAATTTAATTTCTGCCAGATTGTGCAGCAGTTTATCAGATAGTATGTCCTCCTCAATAGTTGGGGTCTTTAGAAATATTGAACATCATGAAAACAAAATTAGTTCTGCTCCAATGGGATATTGTGTTCCCTAACAATACTATGCCAGGCAAAATCATGTTGCAGAAACCACAAATTTTATAGAGAAAATTGGGTAAGGTGCCCAATGCTTAAAATTTTGTCACATGAAAAGATACATCAGAACATATACAAAAAATAAGAATCTAATAAAATGCTACATAGTACTTTTTTATGCATGTTAAATGGTTAAAATATGTAAATAGGACAATAAATAGTGACCTGGTCTGTGACCTCAGATTACTGCTCATACTGTACCTGGGCCTACATGAGCAAGGTGGGCAGGCTGCATTTTGGCGCTGTGGGGAAATCTTGATGAAAGGAAGTGAGTATAGATATGTCACAGATTGGATCTTTTTCACTCACAGCTTCAAGTACACAAAGAGATATACAATAAATTGGCAAAGATTGCTTGTGAAAGTGGGCAATGGAGGACTTGCAACTTCAAAGTTATTGTGACATGAAATAGTTTTCTCTTTCTTATGGAAGAAGTCTTGTAGAAGTAACAGAAGTAAGCTCAAAAATTAAGCTATACTCAAATGTCCCCCAATATACCAGTCGAGTTATAACAAATTTGAGTTTTTGAAATATAAATCATGTAGATTGTATGTTCATTTGCTTCTAGAGCTTCTTAATTTGTTCTCTTGAACTAATTTTCAGTTTTTTTTTTTAGCAGTATCAAATAATTTTGATGATTACTGCTTTGTAGCCTAGTTTGAAATCTAGTACTACTAAGGCCTCAAAGACTACTCCCACCCCTTCCCACCCTTTTCCATTTTCTCCCTTTATTTCTCTATACTTTGTGCCATCTAGCATCATTCCCCTATTATTTCCCTAGGTGAATTTTATCATTATTCTTCCACATCTATAAAGTAAACTTTGGTATTTTGAATGGTATGACACTAAGTAAACTTATTTAAGTGGCATTGTCATTTTTATTACACTGGCATGGCCCAATTAGTATAATTGTATGAAATTAGTATTCTTTTAATTATTTGAGTATATATTTCCATAAAGGATATTTTATAGTTATAGTATTATAATTCCTATTTGTTTTCATAGGTGGACTCCCAAATATTCTGTTTTAACTACATGTTCTCTCTTTCTTCCTGCTGGATTTTATTGGTCATATACAGAAAGGCTGATGATTTGTGTGGATTTATTTTATATTCAGATACTTTATATAATAACTACAGTTATTGATTCACTTAATTTTTGGTTGAATCTCTAGGGTTCTTTGAATCTCTAAGGTTCTTTAAATAGACAATTGTTTCATCTAAAATTTAATTTCCTCTTTGCTTTTGCTTATTTCCTTGATTTGTCTTTCTTGTTTTATTGCTATAGCTAGAATTAAATACTAGTAGTGAGAATAAGCATGCAAAGTAGTAGCCCACATTCCTAGAATGCTATCACCTAGTTCTGGTGATAATAGATATTCTTACTGTACTTATTGCAAAGGATTTTGGCATTTCTCCATTACAAATACTTTTAGCTCTTGGTTTTAGATATATGTATCAAAATAAGAAAATATCTACTTATTTTTGATGTTTTGTGCTTTTTAAAAAACAAACGGAGGAAGAAGATTTTGAGAAGATGGTGGAGTAGGTCAGAAAATTTCAAGCTCTCCAGATTTCCCCCACAAAAGGAATAAAATTTTACCTCAGGATGAAGATAGACTGGTTAAAAAACAAATAAAACATGGGACAGAACACCAGTCCTCCTGAAGCTATTAGAGAAGCCCTAAAGAAGGACCTCCAGAAAGAGTTTTGGCTCCTGTGAAGTAAAAATATTTACAGTCTAGTGCCAATGAAACAGCAAGTGGGAAGCTCTGAGGTTCAAAAGTAGCCAAGGCCCCAACCACAGGAACTTTAACCTCCTGGAACATGGAAATTTAGGGATCTGAGTCCAGGAAGATTGAGGACACTCCTGCTGATAAGAGACAACAGGCCCAATTGTGCTGCTAAGATACCACCCTAGACCAGAAGGAAGCAGCACACCTGGTGAGTACAGAAGCAGTAGAGTAGGGACTCTGCTGGCTGCAGTCACCTGCAGGAGAATGGAGTTCTTGGTTTGGGGTTCTAGGCCAAAGGGGAAAACTGAGAAGCCAGAGGTACCATTTCCACCCGCTCTCTCTACCTCAGGAACTAGATGTGATTACACTAATAAATTCTTCTTTAAAAAATGAACAGGCAAGAGAGAAAGAACCCAAACATAAAAAGTTACTATGGCAGTAAGGACGACTAGGAGTTCATCTTCAGAGAGGATACCGATGTAAAAAATATAAAAACAAAAAAAAGCCTCTCCTATACCAAAGAGTACTATTAAATGGTTTCCCCGCCCAAAAAAGGGTTATAGAACTCACAAAAGACTTTAAAAATCAAATGAGAGGAACAGCTAGGTGGCGCAGTAGATAAAGCAATCAGCCCTGAAGTCAGGAGGACCTGAGTTCAAATTTGCGTTCATATATTTAACACTTCCTAGCTGTGTGACCCTGGGCAAGTCACTTAACCCCAATTGCCTTAGCGCAAAAAAAAAAAAAAAAAAAAAAAAAATCAAAAGAGATCAATTGAGGAAAAATGAACAGGAAAACCAATCCAAGAAAAACAAGATGATAATAAAAAAAAAAACCCAACTAATTAGAAAAGGTGGTCCAAAGTCTTAAAGAAGAAAATGACTTTTTGAAAATTAGAATTGGGGAAGGGTCAGCCAGTGAAGTTATAAGAGACCAAGAAATAATACAAAAAATAAAGAATGAAAAAAATAGAAGAGAATTTGAAACATCATAAAAGAAAAATAACAGATCTAGAGAACAGATATAAGAAGAAAAAACAAGAATAACTGAACTACCTGAAAAGTATGACCAAAAAAAGGAACCTTGACACAATAATACCAGAAATAATTAAAGGATAATGTCCTGAAGTGTGATAAAGAGTGGAAAGTAGAAATAGAAAAAATTAATTGATCACCGCCTCAAAGAGATCCTACAAGGAAAACATATTGGAATGTGTCTGCTAAATTTTGAAATTCCCAGATCAAAGAGAAAACTTTACAAACAATATAAAAAAATTCAAATATGCTGTAGCTACAATTAGAATTGCACAAGATTTATCAGCAGCTACAACACAGGTTCTGGAATACTATATATCAGTAATAAAAAGAAGCAGAATTGCAGGTGAAAATATTATTATCCAGCAAAATTTAGTATAATATTGAATAAAAAAATGGACATTCAATGAACTGTCACATTTTTTTCAATAGAAAATTTAACTTATAAGAGCCAACATCAAAGACTAATTTCAAGGTACTCAATAAGAACAAACTGTTTTATGTTTCATATGTGGAAAGGGAAGATTGACAATAGTAATTGAATATTCCAAAAGAAAGACTGAGGTAGAGCTGAGTATGATGTGACTCTTAAAAAAGCAAACTGTCTTAGAAAAGGCAAAAATAATTATACTATATGAATGAACTGCAAGAGCAAGAATAGACATAGAAGAGTTAGATGGGGAGAAGGGTTGATTTTTCTGAAAACCTATTCACATCAGGAATGGGTTAAAAAGGGAACTACAACATAACATTTCCATTCTTTCTGTTATTGTTTGCTTGCATTTTTTTTTCTTCTCAGGTTATTTTTGCCTTCTTTCTAAATCTGATCTTTCTTGTGCAACAAGATAACTGTATAAATATGTGTGTGTGTATGTACATATATATGTATATAGTATTTAACATATACTTTAACATATTTAACATGTATTAGACTACCTGCCATCTAGGGGAGGGTAGAGGGAAGGAGAGGAAAAGTAGAAACAGTTTTTGCAAGGGTCAATGTTGAAAAATTACCCATGCATATATTTTGTATATAAAAAGCTATAATAATAATAAAAAAAAGAATCAGAAAAAAAAGAAGAGTGTGTACATTAACAAGAGTTGGATAAAGTGTGTAGGTTAATGGGAAAGAGATAAAGAGGGAAAAGGTGACATACAGAATAAGGTGAGGTACAGAAGGTTGTTTAGAGGATTAGGATGAGGTGTGTAGATTAATGGGAATGGGATGAAGAGGGATGGTAAGAGTTGGGGGAGAAAATAAGGGAGGGTTCCATGAGTATGTTTAGGTGGTGGTGGCTAGGAGTTGAGTAATAGCAAGGTAAGTTAAGGTGTAGAATTAAAATATTAAAGTAGAAAAGTTAGCAGACATAGGAAATAAGACATATATACAAACCAAATAACAATGATCAGGAGTAGAGTTATTAGAAATAATTAGAAATTAGAGGTAGTGATCTTTCATTTCAAAGTCAAACTTAAAAAAGATTCAACAGAAAGAGAAAGCTACATTATATGTCAACCATATTGATATTGTTTTACATATATGTATATATGGATATATAGGTATGTGTCTAGCTATGTAGGTGTATGTATATGTATGTATACATATATGTGTATGCAAGTGGATGTATATATGTATACATATCCATGCTTATCTATAGCCTTCTTGAGAGAGGTAGAGAGGAGGAAAGGGAAAAAAAAATAAAGTAAAAAGTGTGCAGCAGAAAACAAAAAACCTACAAGGAAGCAAAGAAAAGATGGATAGTTAGGAATATAGTGTTTTCTATTATTGTATATGCTTTCTTGAAGTGGAATTTATTGTTAGATATTTTGAATCCTCCCTCATTTCTGTTGGGCACATGACAATATTTTTGTTTTTGTTTTCTTTTTCTGTCACATCTCTCCCATTTTGGTCAATTATTGTTCTAATTTCATTTTCTTTAATGAAATTATTTCCATAGTTTATTTTTAGCCCCCTAATTCCTTAATGTTGATTTATTTAGTCTCCCTTTAAAGTTTGAGTTCTTTCTTCAAAAGACTTCCACAAAGTATACGTTTAAACTTTTGCTTTTGTGCATTTGTCTATGCGGTTTTTATGCTCCTAGTACATGATCAATTTTTGTAGAAGTGCCAATAAGTTGAAAAATGTTTTTATTACTATTTCCATTCAGTAATTGCCAGAGATCTATCATTGATAACTTTTCTCATGCCCCATTCAGATCCTAATCTTTTTTCTTATTGATATTTTTAGATTTATTTTTTTAAGTTATCTAATTTTAGATTTATCAGAGAAAGGTATGTTAAATCCCAAATATTAAAGTTTTGGAGTGTCTATTTCTTCCCACAATTTCATTAATTTTTCCTTGACATTCTTAGAGTCTTTATCATTCAATGCTTACACAAACACACATACCTGTATGTATGTAGTATATTTCAAAAATCCTAGTGCAGTTTAAAGCTTTACTGGGTAAATAGATGGTAAAATTAAAGAACTGAATATAGATTGTACTTTCATGAAATTTGTGGGAGATTGTTCAGCTCTTCTGTGAAGGTAAGGAAAAAAACAACCATAATTTGAAAGGATAGTAAAGTTGAAGGAAGATATTTTTAGGAATGGTGAAATGTGAGCAATATTATTAAATAGAAAGGAAGAAGTAGAAAAATAAAAAAGCAAAAATACAAATGAGAGGGAGAATAATTGAAGGAACAATGTCCTTGGAGAGAACAAAGGGACCTAGGATTGAGAGAACAGAAAGAGAGTTCTTTTTCCAAGATAGGAGAGGGAGGAATAAATGAAAGGAAGAAAAGAAATATTGAGATAGCAACATGACTGCAGTCAGAGCTTGTAACTAAGAATTTTTCTCTCTGAAGACAAGCAACATGAAATATATCCTCTGCTGGATGAAGAGAACAGAGGGGCAATACTAATGGGGGGGGGGTATGAGACAGACTTGGAGGGAAAAGTAGGATTTGGGGGAGGGAACTCAATTTAGCTTGTCTAACTTTTATTAAAAAATAAGAATTCTTGCTAACTAATTGCTAAACTCTGTTGTTTGTGTACTGCTGAAGGTATTAAACATACTCTCAGTGCCCCTTAAATTTGGCACCCTCTAAATTCAATGTTCTGGGAATAAAGTCCTACTCATCTCACTCTAGTTATGACTCTGGGAATGACGATAAGTACAGGGAGGGAAAGATAAGGAACCTTTTACTAGACAGCCTATATTTGCTCAGTAAAGTATGTGAGGGCATCTGCTGAGAGTTAGGGAGGCCTTCTCTTAGAGAGAGTAACTACTTATTTCCCTGACAGGAAGATTAAAGAAATAGCTGCAAAGAAAAACCTATTTTTTTTTCTCCCACCACCAACTGTTATGGGAATGAAAGTCAGTTCTTTACTTTCGGATGCAACTGTTATCAATCCATTCTTCTGAAACCTGCTGACAGACCAAATTCCTGGATTTGGCCCAGTATAGATCTATAACTAAAGAGTGTCAAGATGTTACGGCAAGTGTAAAACACCATGGCCACTTAAAGGGGAACAGGATGTGGGCAACAAATTACCTGCTTGCTTCAGAGACAGCACTGGAACCACTAGGTATTATAGAGCACTCACCTAAAAACTAAGCAGAACTAGATAGATGGGCTGACACTCGTCCATTCTAAATGGGGGTGAACATAAGGCCAATGCAGTGATTTTTTTCTAAGCCCTAGTTTGGCCCTATTGTCTATTATATATATATGTATGTATGTATGTATATCCCTTTTTGTCATTGAATATGAAAATACTTTAATTGATTATTTCAAGTATCACTATTTAGGGTAGTGAGTTTTTATGTTTCTCCTTCAGAGGAATTATTATTGACATTTCTTTCCTTCCCACAGACCTTTGAAGCTATAAAGGCAGAACATGGAGAATATTTTCAGTGGAGTTTTTTTTTTTTCTTTTAACAGTGGGGACAAAGTATTTACTCCTAATTAGTTGCACAGCTTATCTGAACAAGTGTAACTTTAGATAAATCACTGTATCTCATTGTGTCTCAATTTGTTTTCTCATCAGTAAAATCAAGGAAATAGGCTGAATTATCTCTAAGTTTTCTTTTAGCTCTAAATCTGAGATCCTACAATTTTAAGTTCTTTCCTTTACTACTTACTGATATGTCTGATCATGGATGAGCATATTGATTAGCCTCAGTGGGAAGTCACCCACACTTAGTTGCTTCATCTGTAAAATGGAGATAATAACATATGACTGATCTGCCTTTGGTGGTGTGTCAGATCTCTTGAAATGTCTCATGAAGTAATGATTTCTATTTTAAATAGCAAACACTTGAAGAGACTCATGACATTTTTCTGAGGGATTCTAATATCCATATATGTTTTATTTTAAGAATCTTTTGAGGATTAAATTTTCAGAAAAGAATATATTTTAACTTCTTAATTCTAGTGACTTTCCTCTCTAAACAATTTCTTATTTATCTTGTATCTAAGTTGTTTGTACATATTGTTTGCTTGTTGTCTGCCCTGTTAGATTGTAAACTTCTTGAGGGCAGGGATTTTCTTTTGCCTCTTTTTATATTCTCAGGGCTTAGCACAGTGCCTGGCATATAGTAAGCATTCAATAATGCTTATTGACTGACTGACTAATGAAGACAAATCACTTAGGCAAGTCCATGTGTAGAAATTGTGACCATTTAGTGAATAAATTCTAGGCAGTTGCCTGAAACAGATTGCAATGAAATAATATGATAAAGTCTAAGTCTAGTAAATACATAAAAATTCTAATAAATATATACATAAATAATAAATAACATTTATTTGGAATTTGAAGCAGCTAGGTCTGGAGTCAGGAAGACTCATCTTCCTGAATTCAAATCTGGCCTCAGACACTAACTGTGTGACCTTGGTCAAGTCACTAACCCTGTTGTTTCCTCATTTGAACTATGAGCAGGAGGAGAAAATGACAAACCACTCCATCTTTGCCAAGAAAATCCCAAATGGGGTCTCAAAAAGAGGAACAAATTTGAAAAGTATCTAAACAACAAATCTGAATTCAGTTTTTCTTGACTCCAAGTCCACCACTTTATTCACTCCTCATATACTTCTATTGTATTCACTCATCATATACTTCTGTTGCTGGCAATAATGTTTCCATTCAAATGAGTCAGTGTATAGAGTTTTGTAATTGGAAAGAGCTGAGTTCAAACTTTCAGACACTTATAAACTATGTGACCCTAGGCAAGTCACTTAACCTGTCTGCCCTCAATTTTCTCATTTGTAAAATGATGACGATAATGGCACCTGTCAGGGTCGTTATGAGGATAAAAAGAGATAATTGTAAAGCACTCAGCAAATCTCAAGGTGTTGTATAAATGCTAAGGATTTTTGAAAACATTTTTCAATGTTAACTCAACTTTCAAAGTTAACTCAAGTATATTTATGACTTCACAAACATGCTATTCAGAGGAACATAGCCAGCAGAATTCTAATCCATAAAATACATGCCAGACTTGGTAATTCTCTTATTCGCTTTGAGATGGAATTCTATTTCAATGTGTTTGGATTTCTATTCTCTTTTCATACCCTCCATGTTCCTTTGCACAAATTTGTGAATGCTGTCTTCTGCTCAACATTCAAACCCTTTTCAGAACTTTTTTTTTTTTTTTTGGCCAGGTTGAGAGATAGTATGACACTAGGGAGAAGATGTTTATGCTCACATTTTCAAAATCAATTTGTGCAAAATGCATTTAGGGAATTGGGAGTGTCTAAGTATATGCTTATGAGTGACCCCTTTGTAAGAATTGGATGTAATGGTGTTGGAATCTTTACAAACTGCTAACTCATTAGAGTTGATAGATTATTGATCTGATCTTACAAGAAGATGTTTTGGGCCAGAACCTGAAATAAGGTACTAAGTAGAACTAGCTTGTGTTTGCACCTTTACTCATTGGAGTTCACACGTTTGGGAGATTTCAGGGTTTAGTATGAGATATCTGAATTCACACCTCCCTTGAAGCTCTTAGGGCCAGAGAGCACTATGGGAGAAAACCCATAATACCATTCTCTCAGAAGAGTCATATATAAGCCAGTGAAGAGTGATTCATTCCAAAGAATATTTTCCACTTGGCTGGCTGGTAGCGGAAGAAGAGTTTTCAGAGGAAGAAGCTACGAGTCGAGAGTTCAGCGGAAGATTGAGAAGACTCTCTGTGGTGGCTGGGCTCCTGCACTTCCCCCACTGAGACCAAGCTGGTCTGAAAGACTCACCAGAAAACTAGCCGAGCCCCAAGTGAAGAAGACAAGAGATTCATTCCATCTTTGTGCTGGCTGGAGGCTGAAGAAAGCAGAGGCAGAGGCTGAAGGACAAAACCTTTGGATTTGGAGACATTTGGAGGGAGCTCTTGGAACCAGATAGAGAGATTTCAAATGAAGCCTCTAAGCTAACCGGGCTATATTAGAGACAATAAAAGATCTGAACTTTTATCACCTGGCTGCGCTTTGGGTGATTATTACTTTCAACTGAAACTAAGGCTGCCTCCAGAAAACCTCCCCAGAGAAACCTGCACCTCTCCCCCAGAAAGAACTATTTTACTTATTTTAAAATAAGATCACCACATAATGGTATTTCTCTTAATTCTGTTAGCTATAGCATGTGGTTATTTACAGCTGGCTTTTAGAAGCCTCTGAAAGAACAATAGATTTGGAATTAATGGATGTGGGTTCAAGTTCTACCTTTGTCAGTTATAACCTACATGATCTTGGGCAATTGCTTTTAACCTCTGAGTCAGTTTCCTCATTTGTAAAACAAAAGGGTTAGGCTGTGGGGCCCCTAAAGTTGCTGTCAGGTCTGTATCTAAAGATCCTGTGAATTGACATGATATTTCTGTTTTCTTCCCACGCTGCTAGTATTCACTGCCCGTTGATGAGGTTAGTCTATGTAGAGGAAAGGAAAAGCCTGGGTTTCCTTGGTAGCACATAGTGAGAGGCAGATGGCCATATTAGAATCAGTACTGGGATAGGACTGTAAAGAACTATTCTGGTTTGCTAGTTGTGTCATTATAAGCAAACCCCTTAACCTCTCTTAACTATACAACAGGTAAACAGGTCCTATTTCTCCCAATCATAGTCATCTTAAGTCTATGAGCTAGAAGCTAATCCAGGCAGAAAAAAGATTTCCTGAATTGTAACCCTGGAATAGTTTCAGGTCATTCCTAATCATACTAGGATTTGGAATTCTGGGGCAGTTGTAGTTTTCCCACCTTCTGTACAAAGATAGGATCTATAGAAATTTACTGTGCTAGACATGGAGTGGTCCAGTGATTTGTTGGTCTCTCTACCTTGAGAAAAAGTATGATAGGTTTTAGGGATATTCCGAGAGATGTTTAGTAGTTATTGAGCTGCATACTCACCAAGAATGTACCAGGCCCTTCAAGTCAGGCTTTGTACAGTTTATTTATGTGGCTAGGGAAGGAGGAAGGATGCAAGGGAGAAAAGGAAGGGATGCTAGAAAAAAGGGGAATGGTAAAAAATATGTCTAGGTAGAGTTGAAACCTTTTCTGGATTATCAGAAACAGAACTCTTGGATGCTGTCATTATGACACTGATGCATATCAACTGCTTGGTTCCCTATTGCTCCAAAGGTCAAAAGGGGGATATTCAAGTAATTCAGGTCAATTGAACAAATATTTAGTGATCTCCTACAAAGAAGAAGGAGGAGAAGGAGAGGGGAAGGAGAAGCAGCAACAGCATTCATTAAATTTATCCCCAAAGAAGAACAATCTTCATTCAAGCTCCAGGCTTTGTGACTAGCTGGGATTCTTCCAATTCATTAGTAGGTGACCAGTTCTCTGATGATGAACCCTCTCTGAATTTAACTAGTCTGATACTCAGATGCAAGATCCTTAGTCTGTCACCAGACTGGCCTGTGAGAGCTTATAACCAGTGTCCTATCATCATGAGCACTAAAGAAGTGCTTTAACTGAGGGTCACAGAGATCATTAATAGTATAGAAACAGCCAACTGTCTCCTCCTTTCTCTCAAACTCTAGAGGTTTTGTATTTTTTTTCTTTGATGGTGACTGTACACTGGGCAATAGTTCTCTCCCCTTCCCTAATAACTTTTGAAGTTTTCAGGAAAAGTGTTTTAAAAGTAATCTCAAGGCATCTATATTTTAAAGGAAATATTCTGTAACAAAGAAATCAGGTATTTTGAACAAGTGATGCATTACCTAGGAAAAGACGATATTCCTCCTGGGGCACTGAATTAGCAGCAGGAGATCAAAATCTTAGCTACTCTGTAGCTTCAGTACATGAAAAGTAATTGGGAAAGACAAAGCAATGGTGTGGGTTTGGTACCTTAGTAACCCTCTGCAAAAGACTTGTGGGAAGAGTAATGAATTAATGCTGTTTAGACATTTGGGAAGTATTCAATTTTAAAATACTCCAGCATATATCATAAACATTCATTTGAGATTTCCCCCTCTTTTCTTTTGTTTTGCTAAAGAGAATGGAAAAAGGGATAAGAAAAAGATTTCACTTTGAACTGATATTATATAAAATTATCTCCAAATAATTTTATGATAGAATTCCAATAGCCAGTTTTATTCACAATATCATTTTTATTTTAAATTATTTCAAACTATCATTATTTAAACCCCTTAGCTACATTTAAAATGAAGAGGAAGAGGTTCATTTCCCCATCTTTTCATACTTTTCAAATTTCTAAGTATTAAAAAGATGCATTCTTCATTGGTAAATGAAAAATGCTGAATTGCTTAGTGTTGTTGCCTAGTTATTTCAGTCATGTCTGAGTCTTCGTGTTCCTAGGTGGGGGTTTTCAAAAGTACTGGAGTGGTGTGCCATTTTTTTTCCAGCTCATTTTGCAGGTGAGGAAACTAAGGCAGTGTTAAATCATTTGCCCAAGGTCACTCATTGAATAAGTGCCTGGGGCTACATTTGCATTCAGGTCTTCCTAACTACATGTCTGATTTTTCTATCTACTATCCCATCTAGCTGCCTAGAAATGCTCAAAAGGAGAATCTGGAAGAAAGAAAAATGGAATGAAAATAAAAGGGGAAAATCTCTGATAAAAGCAACCTTTTGCTATGTGTGTTTTATTGACCACAAATCATATCCTTTTTTTTTTGTTTTTAATATATTCTCTTTCCAAGTACATTTATTTTCTTTAACTTTTCATGATAATCAGTTCTGATAAACATGATTCTTTCCAACAATGAGATGATTGATGCCAGTTCCAATGATCTTGTGATGAAGAGAACTATCTACACTCAGAGAGAGGACTGTGAGAACTGAATGTGGATCACAACATAACATTCTCACTGTTTTTGTTGTTGTTCACTTGCATTTTGTTTTCTTACTCATTTACTTTTTTTTGATCTGATTTCTCTTGTGTAGCAAGATAATTGTATAAATTGTATAAATGTTTATACATATTGGATTTAACATATATTTTAATATGTGTAACATATATTGAATTGCTTGCCATCTAGGGGAGGGGATGAGGGGAAGGAGGAGAAAATCTGAAACACAAGGCTATGCAAGGGTCAGTGTTGTCAAATTACCATGCATATGTTTTGAAAATAAAAAACTTTATAAAAAATAAAAAATAAAATAATAATAATAAAAAAAACTTTTCAAAGTCATTTCTTTAGGTGAATTTCCTGAGGTTTACACATATATTCCTTTTCCACGAATTCCAACAAGGAAGTTTTTGCCTTTTCTTTCAGTCCAGGGCTTATTCTTTAAATGTTAATAGTCAAAAAAAAAAAAAAGAAAAGAAAAAAAAGGCATTTTTTCCTAATTTCTAAAAATAAAGGTGCAGTATGTGTAATAAACGCTTCAGGCCACACAAGTGGAACTTGATATGGAAAACCATTATCTCATCCTGCCTCCTCCCAAACCCATACTTCGAGAAATTTTATTTTTGCACTCTTAGGTCTGCAAAGAACCTTGAGAAGGTGATCTGTGAGTAGAAAAACCTAAGTTTTCTAAAGAATATCACTTCCCCAGATTTTTGGAGAATTTCAGAATGGAAAGAACTTCAATGGCCACCCAGTCCAAACCATATCCAAAAAAGGTGGTCACAGCTATAAGGAGGTTTAGAATAACCAAACCCAGTACAAATGTTGAAAAGGCTATACTCACACATGTAGCATGGGGGTATTGTATGGCTCAAAGGGTGGCAGAACAGAGATACCTGTGGGGTTTGTGGGGGTTGGGGTAAATAGGCTAGAATTATATATATGCTGCTTTAAATATTGTTAGTTTAGGGGATGTGAGTTCCAGGTTCAGGGTAACTTCTGATTGCTCTTTTATTAATGGTGAACTTTATATTCAAGGCTCTTCCACCAAATGATGCTTTTACAATGAACACACATAGCAATTATAGCAATTGTCAAAGAAATCCATTTATTCAATTCAATAGCAAACAGAAATCAAGAGAAAGCATGCATAGAATAATATATACCAGACAATACAGAGTGAAGGAGCTCATCCATTGGGAGGAGGCAACTCAGCGTATCCAAGAGAGAGAAAGTCCTAGATCTCACCTAAGGGGGGAAGTTCCCTGAAGTGTGTAGTGCAGCAAGCTGAAGATAGGGACATGATGGAGTAGCTATATGGCTCACTGGACTCAAGAAGAGCTAAGAGTTCAAGACACTAACTAACTGTGTGATCCTAAACAAGTCAATTAGTCTTTTGCCTCAGTTTCCTTATCTATAAAATGGGGATGATAATACTAACCTCCCATGGTTATTGTGAAGATCAAATTGTATAATACTTATAAAGCACTTAGCACAGTCCCTGGAACACAGTAAGTTCTATTTCTTTCCAGAATCTTTTCCTCTAGCAGCCTGAAGTGGAATTAGCATTTTCCATCTTCTCTCTATGAAGCTGGAAGCCAGAAAAGTCCAAAGCATGTAGAGAGTAAAAATCCAAAGAGAAGCTTGAAAAAACTGGAAGAGATTGAAACTCTCCATTCTAGTACTCTTACTCCCACTCTCTTGTCCCTTACAAAGTAATAGGGCATTCTGCAGAGCATTCACTCATATCCACCAAGAGGAATGATCCATAACATACTAGTAGGTTTTGGGACTGGAGTTATGTAGGAAATATGGAGCATAAAATAAGACAATAAAGCTAGCTAGCTTTATTGCGGGAATGTACTTACAATATGAAGGACCGTCAGGAGAGGATGGTGGAAACAGGTCTGGTTCCCTCTGGTGGAATTTTGTGAGTTTTTGTAGGGCTCTTATCTGAGTCTAACGAGACATTGAGGGCATTGAGGGAAGGGAATAAGAATTTTGGTCTTGGGAATTGGTGCTGATTCATGCTCATGAAAGTTAGGATGGTGAAAAGACTTGAGGAATTGGTGGGCAGTTGTATTTAATCTTAGTCATGGGGGAAAGGGGCTTTGAATTGTTACTTTTGGTCTCACTTCGACAAGGTGATTTGGAAGTTTTAATTTTCCCTGAGATTTCTTCAATCAGCAGAATGGGGATGCTACTGGGGTCCTGTTAGTCATTTTGACTGAAGAACTTCCCTTGAGAAAACCTATCATCTCATGAGACAAACCATTCTGTTCTGGGATAGCTCTAATTGTTAGAGTTTTCCCTTACTTCAAACATCACTTTGCCTCTTTTCAAATTCTACTCATTACTCCTAGTTCTGGCCTCTGGGGCTAAGTGGAACAAGTATAATCTCTCTTTTATCTGATAGCTTTCAAATAGTTAGAACTAGATTTGTCTTAAATCTTCTCTTGTCTAAGCATTTCCATTTCCTTCAATGAATTCTCACATGGCAGAGACTCAAGACCCTTCATTATCCTGATTGCCATTTTTTTGGAGCATGCTGTAAGATAGGGAACATTTAAATAGGCTCATCCTGAAACATATTGAACTATAAAAAATTTTTACTGTACATAATGATAAGCATTTTTAGGTGCCATTTCTGTGTTGACCTTAATTTTCTAAATGCGTGCTTTTCTTCAAATACTATATATACACACACACACACACACACATACATACGTATGAGTGTGTATATGTGTGTATATCATTTATCAAGAAATATAGAAGTTAGTTTGTTGAACAAAAAATCAAATTTTCCTTAGTCTATGCGAAGTATGTTAAGCAGTATTGCTTAACAAATGCTGCTTTTAGTGTCTCTTAACAAAGACAATGCCGTAAGTATTTGCTCATATGACTCCTGTGGACCTTAGCTGCCACTTTGTGTGTGTACCATATGACACTTGGAGCCCTGTAGCAGTGTCATTGCAGGGTGATCACTTCAAATTGGCTTGCATGCTGGTTTTCCTTAAGTCTGAGTAATTATCTGATGAGAGGAGTATAATACTACAGTTACACACCAGGGGACTCCCTTCATGAGCCTCAATTTAGTTATTATTCAGTTCTTTCAGGGGGTTTTTTGGCAAAGATATTGGAACAGATTATTTCCTTCTCCAGCTTATTTTCTAGAAGAGGAAACTGAGGCAAACAGGGCTAAGTGATTTGGTGTCAATGGAATCTAGCAAAAGACTATGTCCCTGGTTGCAACCCAGTATCTGAGTGGGCCCTAGTGAGGAGCAGAATGACCCTGTAGAATTATCTTGTACTGAAATTATCACATACTGGAGCTATCCTGTACTGAGACCCACTGTTACCTTGCTTATCTGGAGTTAAGTTGTAGATGTCAACTCCCAAGGCTATCTCAAAGAAACAGGACCACCATGATCACCAGTTGATTTACTGACGTAGACAATTAGCAGGGTTTGTATATCTTGCTCTAAGTCCTTTCCCAGTAAAAGGACCCAGCTCACTCCTTGGTAATTGCCAACTCATTAGGAACTTTGCTGGCTTGCTAAGGGTTATGATCAAGTTTTGCCTCTTGACTGGAAATGGCTGAGCCTGTGGTTTCGTTCTGGACAACTCCTTATCTTCACGACCTGTAACATCATGACTTCTTGTACCTTATCAGCTGAATGAAGAGTAGATTGGAATGGGGAAAAATTGAGGTAGGAAGACCAACCAGCAGGCAATTGTAGTAATCAAGGTTTCAGGTAGTCAAGGCTTGCCATACAGTGATGGCAATGTCAGAGAAGGATTGGAGAGATGTTGCAGAGTAAAATCATCCCTCTTGGCAACAATTTGGAGGTGAAATACATAATTAATGTGAAGGGGTGAAAGATAGTGAGGATTCCAGGATGACTTTTATGCATTCTGAAAGAGTGGGAAAATAGTGTAACCCTTTACAGTAAGAGAGAAGATAGGAGAAGGGGATAGTTTAGGGGAAAGAGAATTAAGTAGTTTTTCATCAGGCAAATGTACTTTCTATTCTCTTCCCTTTCCAAACAAACAAAAAAAACCCTGCTATTTAAGTTCAGCACTTAGCTGGGGGATGGTATAGAATATTGCTAAAAATATTTAAAAATAGGAAAATTTTGACTTTAGAACTTTGTTCCTACATCTGGAACTTCCTCTTTTAGTCAACAATCCTCACATTTCCAGAACACAGCAACTCACCATACTATGTTCCCATAGTTTATTGTAGGCCTTGAAAATGAAAGTCAAATGTTAAATATTTCTAAATGCAGTCATCTGCTTCCAATCAACTTCCCAAATTCTTTCTTCTTAGCCTCCCCATTAATGAGTATGACCGGAGAATCTCCAACCATATTCAATTTGTGAAAAGAGGAAGGGCATGCATTCCAGATCTAGTTTCAGGCCACTGAGTGTAAAAAAGGGAAGACTTGTTCTTAGCTTACCAATTCATAGGGATTCATGGTAGGTTCCCATGCTCTGAGTCTTCCTTCTTCCTGTAGTTATCAGTAAATAGAATCTTGGCTCATCCACTATGACCTCACAGTCCTTAATCCCAAAGTCAATTGTTGTTCACTCGTTTACCGGGCAGTCAGTGCAGTCAAAGTTCAGTGCAGTCAAAACTGTCAGTTCCCTATTCCCAGCAAGATAAGCAGGAAGTCTCCGCTATTTGATTAGAAGTGTGGCACTATTTCTAGGGGAAATCACTGATTATGGCAAAAAAGAAGTTTCAAGGGGATAAGAAGAAAAAAATTATAAATGTATTCACCTACACATAGTGTCATATTACTTTCCAATAAAAAATCATTTATTAAACATTTTCTATGTGCCAGGAACTGTTCTAAATACTAAGGACATGGAGAAAAAAAATAACAGTTCTTATTCTCAACTAGCTTCCATTTTAGTGGGAAAGACACATATAAATCAATACTTACAAGATAAATACAAAGTAGATGAAAGATAACTTTAGAAGGGATGGTGCTAGTAATTAGGAGGACCAGGATGGCATTCCTAGAGGAGATAATTCTTGAGCTAAGTCTTAAAGCCAGGGATAACAAACATTAGAAAGGGAAGTGATGATAAATGTTTAACTACTAGCTCAGGAATATATATACCTGCAAGACACACCTGTAAGTTTAATCTGCATTATTAACATTCTCCATCACTTTCTTAAGTCTAGAAAATCAACAAAACAATAAATCAGACTTTGATTTGTAGTGTCTGTTGATTTCTGAAGTACAAATGTTCCCACTGAAAATTGAACAATCCTAGCATACACTGGACCTGGTTCTATTTCACTCCTGGATACATGAGAGAGATGATGCAGAGGAAGAAATATGATTTGACAACTCATTAGATATGTGAAGTTAATGAGAGAAAAAAGCCAAGGATGACATTGAGCTTGCAAATGTGGGTGATTGGAAGAATGGTGGTATAGTTTCACAATTCTATATTCCCTTTTGGGAACTCAGGGACGTTTGGATTCTCACAGAGATGAAAACACTTCAGAAATACCTAAACATATTATGTATTAAAACCTATAATACATCATAATGTGTAATGCACTGATATACATTATATAAACTTTATTTCTCTAGTTACCCAGAGAATCAGATTTATTCTTATATTACTTTATTTGGGCACTTACTAATATCATGGTCAAACATAATGAATGAAAGTTGACTTATTCTTTTGTTAGTAAAAGGAAACTGCCTCCACAAAATCCTACTTCATTGTTTCCTTATGGTATAGAGGGGACTCTGGATTTCTGAAGTCTAAGCCAATGAAGTATAGGATCTGGCAGGTGTCATTATTCTGAAAAAGGATTCAGGTATAGTTTTGGGGATAGACTGAATCTTCTGAGAAACAACTTAGCCAACATGTCCTAGTATGTTGACTCACTAATGAATTCTTTGCCCACTGTAGTCCACAAAATTGCAAAACTGTCTTTAGTTTTTCTTATATTTCCATAATGGGGGTGGCAGTAGAGTGGCCAGATAATGGGCAGAAGGTGCTAAGCATCACACAGTTTTTAGACCATCTATAAATGTTAATTTAACAATTGGAACTCTAAATATGAAATTTTTATCCCATAACCAGTCAATGAATTGACATACTTCTAGAGAAAACAAGTCACGTCAATATCAATATGAATTCAATGCAAAATTTGACAAAATCATTCAAACCCAGTAAAACCCCTGAGATTCTATGATTGTGATTATGCAAAAACTTATATGTCAATCTAAGGGGTATGTATTTTATTCTACAAGAAAGCAGGAACCAGTGAAGGTTTTTAAGCAGAAGAGTGCCAACCTGAACTTTCCATATTTTTTAGTAATCGTTCTTTTTTCTCATTTCTTACAGGACAATAGTTTAAAAAAAAAAAGAAATGAGTGATTGGTGAGAATTGGATGAGCATGAACCTATTGAAGTTGAAGAAGTAAATGAACAAAGGAGCAAAGGGTGGAGGATGGTGTATTCCAATGGTTCTAAATCTTTCTTAGGTTTTTAGCTCCAGAGTAGAGGTCCACTAATGAAGATCCAGGCTTCTGGCTTCTGTCTAAATTAAAAAAAAAATTCAGAAAGATTAAGAATCAATAGGAAACAATGTATTGTTAGCTGAAGAAAGAGATATTATCCAGGAGGAGAGGGTAGTTGATTGTATCAAAAGTTGCATATATGTTTTGTTTCATGCCTCACTTATGATAACTTTTCTACATAGTTGCATTACTTAAGGGATCATAGTTGATCTTAACTTATGTATGAGAGAATTGTCATAAGAGAAGAACTTTTAAGATTGAGTTTAGCAAAACTAATGCAGACAACATCAGAAGTAAAGCAATAAACTGAAAAAAATTATATTCAATAGTTCTGATAAAAACCTCATTTCTGAAATATATAGAGAATTGACTCAAATTTATAAGAATTCAAGTCATTCTCTAATTGATAAATGGTCAAAGGACATGAACAATTTTCAGATGAAGAAATTGAAACCATTTCTAT
The DNA here is from genome assembly GCF_016432865.1 of Antechinus flavipes. Classification (NCBI taxonomy): domain Eukaryota; kingdom Metazoa; phylum Chordata; class Mammalia; order Dasyuromorphia; family Dasyuridae; genus Antechinus; species Antechinus flavipes. The sequence continues at coordinate 394,129,371 of NC_067400.1, read as the reverse complement.
TCATATGAAAAGGAGCTCTAAATCATTATTGATCAGAGAAATGCAAATTAAGAAAACGCTGAGATACCACTACATACCTCTCAGATTGGCTAAAATGACAGGAAGTAATAACGACGAATGTTGGAGGAGATGTGGGAAAACTGGGACACTGATGCATTGTTGGTGAAATTGTGAACTGATCCAACCATTCTGGAGAGCAATTTGGAACTATGCTCAAAGAGTTATCAAACAGTGCATACCTTTGATCCAGCAGCATTACTACTAGGTTTATATCCCAAAGAGATAATAAAGAAGGGAAAGGGACTCACATGTGCTAAAATATTTGTGGCAGCTTTTTTTGTAGTAGCAAGAAACTGGAAACTGAATGGATGTCTATCAGTTGAAGAATGGCTGAATAAGTTATGGCATATGAATGTTATGGAATATTACTATTCAAACATATATATATAAATATAAAATATATAGATATATATTTCTGTAACAAACGACTAGCAGGATGATTGCAGAGGAGCTTGGAGAGAATTACATGAACTGAGGCTAAGTGAAATAAGCAGAACCAGGAGATCATTGTACACGGCAACAAGAAGACTATCCGATGATCAATTCTGATGGATATGGCTCTCTTCAACAACGAGGTGATTCAAATCAGTTCCAATTATTCAGTGATGAAGAAAGCCAACTACACCCAGAGAGAGGACTGTGGGAACTGAGAGTGACCACAACATAGCATTTTCACTCTTTTTTGTTGTTTGCTTTCATTTTATTTTCTTTCTCTTTTTTTTTTCTGGTCTGATTTTATTTTTCTTGTGTAGTAAGATAATTATATAAATATATATGCATATATTGGATTTAACATATATCTCTACCATGTTTAACATATATTGGACTATTTGCCATCTAGGGGAGGGGATGGGGGAAGAGGGGAAAATTGGAACACAAGGTTTTGCAAGAGTTAATGTCAAAGAATTATCCATGCATATGTTTTGAAAAATAAAAAGCTTTAATAAATTTTTTTTTAAAAGACTGAGTTTGACTCTACTGAATGGGTTCTTAACCTATTTGTGTCATGGGCTATTTTAACAATCTGGTAAAACCTATGTATCTCTTCTCAGAATAATGTCTTTAAATACATACAAAATTGTAATAGACTTAAATAAATCTTTTAAAATCAATAAACATAACACCTCCAGGAACCAGAAAGCCTGGTAATTTAGATAGAAGCCTCCCCAATTGATAAATGGTTATTGGATATGAACAGACAATTGTCAGATGACAAAATTAAAGCAATCTATAGTCATATGAAAAAAAATGCTCTAAATCACTATTGATTAGAAAAATACAGATTAAAACAACTCTGACCTGGCTCTGCCATTTACTACCTACATGATCTTGGACATATCTTTTCCCCTGTTTAAGACTCATTTGCAATATGAGAGAGTTGGATTAGGTCCCTTTTAAATTTAGCACTCTTGATTCTGTGAACCTATTGTTTAAGTGGGGTATTAGTACAAATGTGCTAACAATAAATGGGAACAGCTCTTGGGCAAGACCACCTGTATAACCCAAGAAAAAGATTTCAAATGTAATTCCAGTTCTATATCTAGGCCAGGGGATAATGAAAGGATGTAACGCACAGGAATGAAGTTAAGTCAGAGTAACATGCAACATAGCAAGGAGGATAGTGAAGGAATAGACTGGAAAGGGACCAGTGTCAATGCAGCTAGAGAAAAGCCCTGGAGAACTCCCTAAGACTTAAATACATTGGGTTTAGGAGAAAAGAAATGAGAGGAAGTAGAAGCTGGAGAAGGATCTCATGCTGCAATTGAGATACAAAATTCAAACTAGTAACTAAGGCATTGGTTAAGTAGTCATGATAAATTACTATGACAAGGTCAATGCTACCCTAACTCTTCCGGCAAATGATTCCATGACTTTCTGGCTTTGAAAGGACCCTTCCCCAGTTCAACCATATGGGAAGCCTGATGAAGGAGACAAAAATGAGAAAGGATCACTCTGCAAAATGTGTTATCCATGAAGAGAAATAGCAGTCCATGATTCCACAGCAGTTTCTATGGACTCCTTAGGGGAAACTTCTCTCATTTCCTTCCCACTTCACAGAAAATATCAACTGACAGCCACACTGTGGTGAACCATAAAATAGTCCAATTTTCCCTTTAAACCTGTGCTAATTCTTGTCAGAGCCTTTACTTCAGCTGATTTTGGCTTTTCCACCTATTCTTTGGCACTCTCAAAAGGTTTTTTTGTGTGACCTATATCAACTCTTCTATGGTGCAGCCCACACAGTGGGAAGTCAGTTAATATTTATGGATGATGAATATGTTAGGCAAATGAAGAAGGCTGAGGAAAAATGTCAAGATCTTGATAAGTAGGAAAGAACAGGGAGTAATAGAAGATAGGATGAAAAGGAAGAGGCTTTTAATGGCTTAATTACATTTCTGTCATTAAGAAATAAACAGATGTGAACAATCTCTGGGAAGAGGTCTCAGGTATGCTGGGAAAGTGGAGAACCAACAAGAATAGGGTAAGAAGTAGGTAAAGATAGAATCTGGATATATTCAAGTATTAATAATAAGAGATGATATTTTTAGAGGGCTTTTAGGTTTGCAAAGCATTCTTTAAGTAGTAATGAACTTAATTCTCATAATAATCCTGGAAAGTAGGTTCTATGATTATCTTCATTTTATAAATAAAGGAACGAAGTGACTTAACCATCATCACACACTGTCTGACACCAAGATAAGCAGTGTGGAATTGTTATGGGCCAGAACTTGAAACAAGATGCTAAGTCAGTGGAATTGATAGAGACAACAGTTATCTAATTTAGCATGGTTCAGTATGATTGATTTAATCCTACAAGGAGATGTTATGTGCTAGAACTTGAAACAAAATACTAAGTGGAATTGAGGAGACAGTGGTTAAATCTAGTTTAGCACTGATTTAATCCTACAACAAATAATGGTTTCCTAGTGACATATTGATTGGTGTGTACTCAGTGTGGAGCATATAAGCTAGAAGCTCTCAGAGGCAGAGAGGACAAGTGTACTAGAACTCTCAGAGCCTCAGCCAGGATTCAGCCAGAAGGAGAACTAGGGAAGACAGAGAATGGTGGCAGTCCTCCTGCCTCCCCCAAAGAAACCAAGACACATTCAGGAGGACCTCAAGAAGCTGGCAGAAGCAGAGAAGACAAAGGACTGGCGGCAGGTGCTTAAACTCTCAGAACCAAGGAGAGACAGGCCTCTAAGAAAGCTAATCGGGACCCAGGAAAGGAGACAAGACTTGGAAAGAGACAATAAAAATTTGGATTTTAACCCCTGGCGCACTTGTGGTGATTACTGAACTGAAACAAAGGTTGCTCCCAGAGACTCCAAGAAAACCCCAACAAAAGAAGAATATTACATGGAATAGTAGAAAGAGCACTTCTCTATAGGTCAGAAGGCTTAATACTCTTATGCTAAGGATCTGCTTGACATTGGGATAATTACTTTTTTTAGCTGAGTTAATTTTCTTATTTGTCTAACAAAGACATGAGGAGATTTACATTTGTCATACTTGTAAGGTATAAAATTCTATGCAAATATAAAGCACTATCATTATCATATAAAGCATACAAGCTGCATTCTCCTCCCTCTCCTGCAATGGTTTGCAAAAAACCTGAAATTGGCTTCTAGTGTTAATGTCACTTTGATTTATTTTTGGCCATCTTACTTGTAGCATCTCCCTCCATTTGTAGCAGAGGTCGAATGTCAAATTTGCAGCTGGTCCTCATTTCTTTTTTGTTTTGACTTCAGCCCAACGTGGGTCTGTGATTTGGCAGATGGTGATTTCTTGTTCAGGTTAAAAGTGCTTTTGAGCCACTCCCTTGGTCCTGATTTAGGTATTGTAGAAATGTCATTGGGAGTGAAGTCCTGGCTGTTCCAGTTATTAATCCTGTTTCTTTGGCTAAGGGGCTTTATCTGTTTGTGTCTCTGGTTTTATTCATCTGTAAAATATGGGAGTTGCTCATGAAGGTCCTTATCACAACCACCAATACAGCAGATTCTCTGACCACCCATAGAGCTTTGCATTCCTCCTCTTCAGCCACCCAACTTTCACTGAAAACATTTTCATTTGAAAGAGAAGAGAAAAATGAGACATAGTTTAATGTGTACTTCAGGGCATTCAGATTTGAAAGGAATCACACAAAGAAGAGATAGCATTGCATGGTTTAAAATTCTGTGAGGATATGTACTTGACCCTCAAATGGGTAACATTTTTATTATTGTTTTGGATAAAGGCATAGTTGACATATTTTTCAAATTTGTAGATGACACAAAGTGGGGAAGGATAGTGGGCACACTGAAGGAGTCAGATTCTGAAACAGTGATGGCAAGAAGTACTGGATTTGTTAAGTTCCTATTACATAAAAGACACTCTGCTAGGAACTAGGGATACAAGAGCAAAGGATGAAATATTTCTTATTCTCAATGACCTTATTTACTAGTGAGAGAAATAACATACACATAAAACTATGCACAGAATAAAGATAAAGTTAAAAATATATAAAAAGTAGTTAAACACAAGGTTGAGAGGTAGTACTAGTGGTTGAAGTGAATTTTACTAATGAAATGAAAGTTAGTGAAATTCAATTTTCAATACCAAATCTTACAGAACATTAACTTGGCAAGCACAAGATGGAGGTCCTCTGCCTAAACAGCAGTTTGTCTGAAAAAGATATGTTTGTGAGCTACAAACTCCATATGAGTCAACAACATGATATAATCATAAAAAACAAACAATGAAATGTTAGGGTGAAATGGAGGAATTAATTAATATACTAAGAGCCAATATATAATTATGCCACATTCCCATGATCAGATTGTATATGAAATGCCTTATTCAGTTGTGAGTCTCACATTCTCAGGCTTGGGTTTGATGATTTTTTGTTTTGTTTTGTTTTTGTTTTTTAAGGGAATTAAAGTAAATCACTTTAGCTTTGGTACAGCTATAGGATCTATCTACTTTTCAATTCTTTCTCACTCAATGCCTTGAGAGGAAGAAGATGAGGAAGAAGAGGAAGAGGAGAAAGAGGATGAGAGAGAAAAGGCAAAAGAAAAGGAAAGAAAAGAGAAGGAAAAGGAAAAGGAGAAGGAAGAGGAGAAAGAGGAGGAGAAAAAGGAAGAGAGGAAGAGAAGGAAGAGAAGAACAAAAAGGAGGAGAAGGAGGAGAAATATTATTTGCTCTCTGTTTAGGGATTCTGAATTTCATTGCCTTTATATCCAGAGCAGAAGCAGAAAAAGGAAGAATAAGTTATGTAGCATTTCTCAAATTGTATTCCATGGAACTTTACTGTTACAAAGAATCTGAATTGGTATTACAGAGAGAATTTCAGTGCTGACAATTTCCTCTCCATGATAGAAATTATTAAGATAACCCCAAATACTTTTTACTTGTAATGATTTTATTCAGAATGAAAACAGGCTCAATTTCCTCCATTTGTGTCCTAATTTCTCCAATTTTCCTTGACTCTAAGGGAACATCATGAGCATTTCTGGGTTTTGCGTATATTCTAAACCCTAAAATGTTCATAGGCTAATTATTTTGGGAAATGTTGATGCAATTGAATCTCCATGCCTATGGCATGAAATCCCATGGTTGTATTTCCCAAGCTGAAGTGAATAATTTCCCAAGCTCACTTAAAGAAGAAAAAAATTATTTACCCCTCCCAATAGGAAGCTCTGGAAACAACTGTTGAGTTAGACTTAGTTTGAAATGTCAGTAAAACAGTGCTCCTCTTAATAATTGAGGCTGCCTGTAAGCAATTGCAACTTTTGCAAAGTTTCATTATTATTTAGTAGGAGTTTGTTCCGATTTCTATCTCAACTTCTTAAAAAATATCTATCATGTATAATGGCTTCCTGGGAGGGGATGGGGGAAACAATATAAAAAGAAATCTAGGTGATATCAAAACAAAAACTATTGAAAATTTTTTAAAGATTTCTTTTTTTCAGATCCTCTTCAAAATGAATAATTTGAAACAAATCTTAACGAGGTTTTTGAAGTAAGGTTTAAAGTGGTTTTTATAACCTCAAGGCATCACTTAGAAAGTGACTGAATCAGTATAGCAATGGCCTAGTTAGTGGTCTTAAAGAGACAGTCATGGTATCGTGGAATTTTTTTCAAAATTTTTTTAAATTTATAAAATAACAGAAGCATTCCCATAACATAGTAGTATTAAAAAAAGATAAGTACATGAAACTGCAAATCTATTATGTATAACTTGCTATTCCTTTTAAATATATAATAACGTTATCATGTAACTTTCTTTTTTTTTCCATTTTTTCCTTCCTCTTCTGCTACCCTGCCCTAGATATAGCTACCATTAGATACAAATATAAATAAATTAATCTCTAAATATCTATCTTTCTATCTATATGTATGCATGTACAAGTTCTGATAACTTCTGACTTTTTGTATAAACTCAGGCACTCACTAATAACTTTGATTTCATCATTTATAATAATAATATTAGCTAGCATTTATATAGTACTTTAAGGTTTGCAAAGTACTAGACAAATAATTATCTCTTGTAATCCTCAACATAACCCTGGAAAGTAGATAATATCATTCATATTTTATAGAAAAAGAAACTGAAGTATCCAGAAGCTAAGTGATTTGCTCTGCTAGTATTGTCTGAGGGCAGATTTGAAGTTGGATCTTCCTGATTTCAGGCCCTATACTAGATCCACTTTGCAACTAGCTGCCTGTTTATAAACTAAACACAAATTGAACTAGGTGGTCTCCTGTGTCCCACTGTTATATTCTGTGATTTTGATCCAACGAAGCAAATAAAAACAACATTCTCACATGTGTCTCCTGTGTGAGGGTATTAAGCTCTGTTTAATGTAAAAGTGAAAATTTGAAATAGAAATTCAGCAGCTTCACTTTATATATTCATGATCACATGGTGACCATAATACTTCCTCTCTCTCCCTTCTGTTAAGAGTGCTCATTAAGATAATAGATAGTAGTAGTTAAATAACTAATAGAAAAAAGTAAGTGAATGTCTGTGATTGTCATGAATGGGTATTTCAGAAATATTATTTAAACGGTTTCAATAACATAAACATTTGTCAAGTTTAATTAAGTTATAGGAATTTTATACCACGAAAAATTCAGGAAAGTTTGAAGCTTTAATGGAGTGATGTAATTGAGGCAAATGGGAATAAAAATTTAAAGCCACTCTAAATCCTATGATCTTATGATCTATTATTGTGTTTGGTTACACAGAAAAATGGCAGTCTGTACTTAGATTGAATGACTGCTAGCAAGAGAAATAGAAATATGGCCCTTCACTTAACAGTGAGTAAATCTTTGTTCTTTAAAGTTACATGGAACTACTGCCGCTGATTGGGATTTGGGTGTATGACCAACAGTCTGTTTTAATGTTCACTTTAGGATGATTTGTTTTATTATTTTTTTCACTATGGTGTTCAGAATGGTGTGTGTGTGTGTTATGAGAGAATCAAGAATTTAAATGGCTTCTGTGTATCTTATCTTTGACATCAATGTGTTTATATAAAGATCAAATTCTTTTAGTGTTATTGCATTTGCTTCTTTTATTTATCAGATGTGTCTTTTCATTCTATATATTTGGATTTCCAATTAATTATTCTCTTTTTACTTCTTGGAGGAGACTTGTCATTGTGAATTCAAGTTTTTCTATTCTGCCAATTATTTCTGTTGTGCAGGACGAGCTTTCTGTTTTTACAATTCTTGTTTCTTTCCTGAACAAGTCAGTAACATACTGCTCTGGTTCCATGCTCTCATGACAATCCACAGGATTCTTAAACTTATCAGATGTTTGTTTGATTTCTTATATTTTATGATATTTATTTACAGATGCTTGAAGCCATGTAAATATTTGGCTATCTTCCTTTCCATTTTAATGTACTACCTATTTTTTTTTTTTGGTTTGTTTGTTTGTTTTTGTTTTGTTTTGTTTTGTTTTTTTAATCTACCAGTACTTAAGGTATTAAAGTCAGCTTTCTTCTTTCTGAGGTCTTTGGTAGTTTAGTGTAGTGAGCCCCACTGCTCATGTCTGATAGCTCCCACCATTACCAGGGAGAGCAGTGAACAGAGTTGAGGTCTGTTGCTTATTATCACAAAAAGGTAGGGTGAAGGGAAATGCAGAGTGATCTGGCAAAGGCTACTGGAGTAACAAGGAAATTGAGTGGATTCTGAAGCATAAGATAGTGAGATTGTTTTGCTTTTTTAAAGCTTGGGAGCTGGAAAGATAGGGGGAGCTGAGTGAGTACTAAGGATGAATTTACTAGAGTAATTTTGGTGGTAAATTCCCAAGTCAGGACTCAAACTCAATCCTCTGATTCATATGATGCTTTCCACTACACTATGTTGACTCTGTTGGATAGCAACAACTACATAAATAGAAACAAAATCAAGTGTGAGTTATCTTTGGGCTACTAAGACTATTCCAGCAAGTACTTTTACTTTTTTTTCTTCATCCCCTCTCATCTAGTGATGGGCAAGTTACTAGCTTTCTCCTGCATTCCCCTCATTTTCTTTCAATCTGCTTTCTCCCTGTCTCCATCTTTTTGAGTTTCTTTCTTTATATGTCTTATTTATCAATTTTCTTTTGTCTAGAAAAGGTGTTAGCATAGGAGAAGCTGAGTTCAAATCCTGTTTTAGACGAATAGCACTTACTGTGACCCTGAGTAAGTCACTTAACCCTGATTATATCACGAAAAAAATCCAAACCAAAATCATAATAAAAAAGGGGGTTAACAACTAATAGCATGATTGTCAGTGGTGGCTTGGGAGATGATTTTTATTGGAATAGTGACTGGGATGGGGGAAAGGCATCCATGATGGTACCCTTCGCACCACAGTCTCCTTCATTTGCACCTTGATGGGCAAAGACCTGGACTGGCTCTAGGCTTGGGTGTATTTCCCTCAAGTGTTGCCTACTTCTTCTCATTTGACTGTGCTAGTGAGGATTCCTCATCTACACATAGGCTGTCCTCTCTTTACCTCTTATGCAAAATTGTTTATTAAATGCTTATCATTTGCTAGACATAATTATACACACATATATGTGTGTGTATATATATATATATATTCAAGGAGCTCACATTATAATGAATGAAAATAGGTAAAGGTGAATGGACAAAGACTGATGATAATTTTTAGCACCTGGAGTAGCCTAGTAATGATTTAAATAGATTGTCAGTTCCTTTCTCTCCAGTCTTCTCCCCAAATTTCTCCCATTTCTTTTTCTTTTCTCTTTTTTGTGTAAATTTTGTTTATTTTAAATTTGAAAACAAAATGAGAAAAGAAAAAAATTGTCATGTATACTGCAGAATGTAGGGAAGAATTCAGTATAAAACAATACATTTTTATTTCAAGAAAAACTTATAATAAATATTGCCTGTTGTTTTCAAAGCTGCCCAGCTTTTCATTGCTTCTTTGTAGGTTTTCTTTTGATCTTTCCTGTGTACTTTTTAATACATATTACACACACACACACACACACACACACACACATATACATTTACATATGTATATATATACATTAATTATTTCTAATTATAATTATCTATAAACATAGACACATATATACTTATACACATATGTAAGACTGTACTATGTTTATTTCCATTTGTCATCAATTTCTATAAAGGTGGATTGCATCTTTCTTCATAAATCAAAGTCTTTCCATGTTTTTTCCAAATCAATCAGTTCATGATTGTCTATACCACATCAATATTTCAACCAAATTACATCCTGTCTAAGAGATTGTCTCTAAGGGGTTTTCCCCAATTTTCTGCATTCCTTCTATTTTTGGCTACATGGATTTTTATTAATACAAGGAAAGTTTAATTTAGAATAATCAAAATTATCCATTTTGTACTTCAACAATGATCTCACCTTATAATTTAGTTGAAAGTCTGATACTGCTAAATTTGCTTCCTTATATTTTTTCTTCTGTATGAACTTTGTTATTATTTTTCTCAGTATTATAATTTTTAATAATTTAATTAGAATTTTATTGAATATATAGATTAGTTAGGTAAAATTATCATTTAAAAATTATACTGGCTTTACTTACCCATGAACAATAAATATTACTTCAATTATTTAAATCTGACTATATTTGTATAAAAAGTATTTTATTTTCTCCCATTTCTTTTTGACCAGACTACTTCTCATCCCTTTCTTCATCCTTCTTTCTTTCCCTTTACCCTTTCTCTTTGTATTTTATTTGTCCTTCTCTTATTATTTTCCTTTCATATTCTTCCAGTATTGCTCATTTCTATCCTCCTATTAAAACGTTTCAGATTGAAACTGGTCATTCAGTCCAGTAACTTATCTTATTTTGTTAGGTCAGGAACCATTCTAATAGTTCAATCAAGTATATGTTCAAAAATCACACTAGACACAAGAAAAGGAGAGTTTTACATCCTTCATTTGGATGTCCCAGGGAACTTGTGCTATTGTTTCGTGATTAGGTAAGAATAGGAAAGAATATGTGAAATTCTCACATAACAGGTCAATATGAAGCAAGCTTTCTGTTATTAAAGTCCCTAGTTTAAGAAATGGTTTATAACAATTGTGAATTATGCTACAAACCATATATTGTAGAGAAAGAAACAGAGATCTTCCTACATGTCACAGAATCTAATTTTATTCACTTTTTCCCCCTGGAAGATAAAAGTAAGGGAGTGCATAAAGCAATTAAACTGTTGACTTTGGGGCTCAGAAATAGAAATGCAAATGTATGCTGGATGAATATTACAATTTGAAATAATTCAAGTGAAATTATGTTTAAAAGGTTTGCTTAAATGGGCACTTCCTAACCCTCTCATTGAAACTGTGTATAGAGGGGAAAATCAAATTTAAAGACAATCAAATTCCATTGAACATACAACTATATTGTTCACTTGTTTTTCAATCATATGCTTTTTGTGACCCTTTTTGGGTTTTCTTGACAAATATACTGGAATAGTTTACCATTTCCTTCTCTAACTCATTTTACAGATATGGAAATTGAGGCAAAAAAAAATGACTTAGCTAAGGTTACATATCTAGTGTCTAATTCCAGATTTGAACTCAGGCCTAGTGCATGACCCACTGTGCCACCTATCTACCCCTACATATAAATATACTTTCCCTCTTAAAAGAAAAAAGACATCCTTAAGACATTTTAAAGACATACAAATATATTTTCCCTCTTAAAAAATGTTTTAAGGTTATCTTTTAAAAAATTACTGTCATTTCCTACTAGATGCTTTTTTCTGAACCTTTTCTTCTAACAAAGGAAAACAGAACACCATATCCAACAGCATTCCTTCCAGCTCCACACTTTTCCATTTCTTTACCAAGAAGAAAAATTATGCTTCATTATTTATTTTGCAAGACCACGACTGTTCACTGCAATTCATTTGATTCAGCTACTTTTTAGGGTCATTTCCCATTACTTTATTTTTTTGCCGTTCAGTTGTTTCAGTTTTGTCTGATTCTTTGTACCCCTTTTCGAGTTTTCTTGACAAGGAATGGTTTGCCATTCTTTCTCCAACCAATTTTACAAATGAAGAGACTAAGGCAAACAAGGTTAAGTAAGTTTCCTAGCATCACACAACTAGTAAGTGTCTGAGGCTAGATTTGAATTCAGGTCTTCCTGACTCCAGACCTGGTACTCTATCTTTTGTGTCACTTAGTGGCCGACTTACATTATTGTAGTCATATTATTCTTTTGACTCTGTTTTTCACATATACATACACCTACATATAGATGTGTGTATATATATTACATTGTATGTGGGTGTGTGTGTATATATATATACCTTTCAAAAGTCCAAACATGAACTTCTATAGCTTCTTTGGGGAAATGCTAAGGAAGATATTGGTTTTATCTAAGAGGAAAGATAGTGGGTAGTGAGCCTCTCTAAAATATAATTGGAATAAGAAAAGATCAATGTGGAAAAATGCTGGTAAGCCCAAAGTAGTCTACTCTGAGAACAGAGAAAAGCTGAAAACCCTTTAAAAATATGCTGTGGGACTCTGAGAAAGGAAAAAAAAAATACTATGATGAAAATGGCCTTTCAGAACCCACATCTTTGTGCTAAGTGGACTGGGAGGCAAATCTCTGGAACTGAATGTTTTTATAGCTTAACCTGTATATTAGTGAAAAGGGAAAACTTTCTGAATGTCTACTGCTGAATAATTTAGTTTACCCTGCTGATTGAAAAATATCTAAACTTACACAAAATTGGTTTTAAATTGTTTCTATATTAAGACCAATGAGAGCAATTTCTTAGTTTATTGTGGTTTCCTTTAAATACATTTCAGTGATTCTGCTGAAAATGACTCATTTGGCAATTGACTACAGTAATCTGATTAAAATGACTAACATTCAAATAATCAAGATGATTTTAAAAAAAAAGCAGACCCTCCAGGAGGATTTGCAAATAGAATGTTTGAACAGTCCAATCCACGGTAATCATCAATTAATGTGCTGAATGATCAAGTAATATATGTAAGTAGATTTAAAAAAACACACACAACAAACCTCATAAATGTAAACTAGCCCTGTATAATTTACTCTGGGAAAATACATATGTATCTGTTTAAATATTTAATTTTAATGAGGTAAACACTGAAAGAAGATGAACAAGAATTTTGAGAGTAAATATACTACATTAATTATACATTTCCAAGAAGTGGGCCCTTGTTTCTTTTTCTTTTTAACTTCAGGCTTATGGTAGAAGGCAGCAAAGTTAGATGGCTTTTCTCCTAGATCTTTTCTAAAATGACTTTATTTTCATTCTATTTCTTTGGAAGAGGAAAAATCATTTCAGAATTTGCTCCATAGCTATATATCTTACATTATTGGTTTTTTGAGGAAAGCTTTTTGCAAACCTTATAGCATTATAGTAATATAAGGCTATTATTATTAACAATATTTATTAATATTGCAGGGTAAAATGACTTTTTTATAAGTAAATAAAGGTATGGGAATATAAGCTAATCTTCTGTAAGACTTATTGAAACCCATCTTTAGAACAATGACTCTAGTAGTATGATAGGGATGATATGTACTTCATCCTGTTCCTACATAGTTTTGCTTTCTTTTATTATATCTATATATTTCAAAAGCATTTCATTCCATGTAGTTTGATTGTGCGTTAATATTGTCATTGTTGTCATAGTTATTATTATTATTATTATTATTATTATTGTTGTTCTTCAGGCATTTTAGTCATTTTTCTTTGTGACTCCATTTGGGGTTTTCTTGGCAGAGATGCTAGAGTTGTTTGCCATTCCTTCTCCAGATCATTTTACAGACAAAGAAACAATGACAGAGTTAAGGAAGTTGCCTCGAGTCACCTAGCTCCTAAATATTTGAGGCCAAAATTGAAATCAGGAAGATGAATTTTCCTGATTCCAGGCCAGGTACTTTATCCACTGTTTCATGTAGCTGCCTTTTATTTATTTTTATATCTTCTCCCTAACATTTGATCTCTTCTTGCCTTTTCAACTCAGTTACTGATTTGGAAGGCATTTTAGAAGGTTGGGCTATATGAATTCTAGGGTCCTATTTAGCGCTTAAACTATAATCCTATGCTTTTATGCTTTCTTTTTTATTAAAATAATTTGTTGGTGTCTTTGTTTTATAACTGCACATTATTTTTGTACATGGCACATTAATAGATCCAACACTCCCCTTCTTCCCCCCCCATTTAACTTAGCTTTGAAACTCTCCCTTGTAACAATGAAAAAAATAGAGATAATGTCAGAAAATGTATATGATAGTCTCCTCCCAGAGTTTTCCAGTTTTCTACTGAGAGACTTAGAGAATAATAGAATGGGAATAGTAAGGAAATTATAGATCACTTGATTCAAACCCCTTGTTTTATTTATAAATGACAGTAAGTGACTTGCTTAAAGTCACACAGGCAGTAAAAAGTCAGAGTATGTTTAATTATTTGTTCTTCATGATCACTGGTTACTACAATGACTTAGAAGTCAGTTTCATTTTAGATTTCTTTTCATTTACTTTATAGTAGTTAAACTACTATTTTATTCTTTCTGCTCTTATCTTTTTTCATATTGCTTTGGTTCATGCAAATCTTCCCATATTTTTCTGAATTGCTCATGTTCATAATTTCTTAACAATATTTCATTATATTCATTTAGTTGTGGTTAATTCCTGAGGGAGTTGGGGAGAAGAAAGAGGTTATTTAAATAGTTTATTATTTTTTTAAAATTTCCTCTCAACTTCAAAGCCTGGCTTTTCTTAGGATTACAAGATTGAAGAATCATAAATTTAGAGCTGGAAGAGATCTTAGAGGACATGAAGTGCAACCCCCTGGAATTAGAGAGAGAGAATTTAGGAGGTAGGTGGTGTAGTAAATGGAATACTGAGCCTAGAATCAAGAAGACCTGATTCAAATTTGCAACAAATATTGAGTAGATGTGTGAACAGAGTAGATATTTAGACCTTATTTTCCTCAACTATAAAGTGAATAGGATGAATTCAGTCTGTAAGGTATCTTCTAGCTCTAAACCAATGATCTTATGATGAATAAGGGCTCCAAAACAAGAATATGTTGTAAATTCCCTCTTAAGTTCATAGAAAGGGACTGTCTCCTATATGACTCTACTGCTGTTTTTGTTCTTTCTAAAACCTGTTTCCCCCTCCAAAGTTTAATTTTAAAGGAGAATGATATCACTAAACAATAACAACAAATAGAAAACCCCAACATGTTTTAATTTAAGATGAAAACAAAAACCAGAATGTAAACATTTTTATTTTCAACTGTATTCTTCACATTAGGAGAAACTGATGTAGACATGCTTGGACCTCTAAAAAAATTCACTATCTTGATTCATTGACATGGATTTGCCACCAGTGGATTTGGCTGTGTGTTATTTTGCTTGTAATGAAACTCACTGTCAGTATCCTTTTCTGCCAGTCTGAGGTACAGTAATATGATTTTCTTCCAAATTCTAACCTTTGCCAAAGGTCTGTTTTTCAGTTGCATTTTGGGAACAGCTGTAAGCCCCAAGCAATCTGATTGCTTTTCATGAGTGATAAATCACTTCTCCTCACACTGATTTGTTTAGGTACAATAGGAGAAGACACTTCTCAAACTAATGGAGTAACAGGGAAATTGGTAGGAGGAAGAGTATTCAGAAAGAAGTACAGAAGTTTTAAGGACTACATGTTTGGGACCCACTAGAGGATAAAATTCCAATTTGAGTGAAGATGGGGAAAATTTTTTTTGCAAAATCACAGAATCTCAGAATTTGAGGGTATCTGATAAACTATCTAGTCTATTCTAAACTGAGTAAGAATCCCCTTATAATAAACCACTAAAGTGTCCACCCAACCTTTGGAGGAATGACCTTGTAAGGCAGCCCATTGCACTTTTCCTAATTGTTAGGAAGTTTTTGTTTTAATTCTTCCCTCTGAGTCTAAATAGCACAAAAGGCATTATGGTAAAGTGGTTAGGTCACTAATTTGGAGTCAGGAAAACTTGGGTTCAGTTCTCATTTCAGATACTTGTTAAATGTGTGATCCTGGGCAAATCATAATCTTTCTGTCTCAGTTTCCTGATCTGTAAAATAAAGGGATTAGACTTGATGGCTTCTAAGGTCTCTTTTAGCTCTAAATTTGTGATCAGAAATCTAATCCCTTTTCAAATACCTGAAGACAAACTATCCATCCTTCCTCATATATTTACTCCATCCTACTCTCTTTGCTGCTTTTCTTTATTGATTGCAACAATGAGCAAAACACAGTCCCTCCACTTTTTTTTTAAAATTAGAGATTGTCATTAATTTAATATCATTTTCTATCTTATAATAAATAATAGACTTTGTCTCAAATCTTTTTTGGTTCTAAAATAGTATACTAAAATGGTTAAACTCAAATTAAAACCAACCCAGAAAAGCTCACATTTTATAGAGATATTCAGTAAATGAGGCTCAGCATTCTATGAAAATATTTATCACTTGCCCAACCCAAAAAGACCTTATTTGCTCCAAATTTCTTTGTATAGATTCATAGACAAGATGCTAGCTGCCCTACATTCCAAAAGAATTACAAACAAATCATGTTTTACATTTCATGCTTGTTGCTTTTTTATCTAAGTAATTATTTTTAAAGGTGATATAAAATTTGTTGATAAAAATGTTGAGAGGAGATGAAATCTTTTACTCACTGCCTTCATTTTTGATGGGCTTCTAACTGGCTGTCCCTGCATCTGTAACTATTGCTCTACAATGAACTTGAAACAATTTCTTTTCCTTGTTTTTTTTTTTTCTCCTTGAATTCTCTGTAAGAATAAGTTTTTTATGGATGTTCAGAAAGGACTGTAACTAGTCCATAGTGGTATAAATTCATATGTTAGGTCCCCAAGCCAGAATCAATAAAAGGGACCTTCTGACATGCAGTCAGACATGACCTGGCTCTTCATCTCTCCAACAATCTTTTATGAATCCTTTATATCTTCAGAGACTGTTTCACCCTTCTGAAAACAAAGTGCTGAACTATTAGCCCAGTTTGATACCATCAGGTTTGGCTCTTATGGCATGCATGCCCCTATATTTTAAGAAATAATTTATGTTAAAGGTCAACAACAACAACAATAATAACAATAATAATAATGTATAGGACTTGAAGGCTAAAGATAATTATAAGGGTGGTTAGTTGATTGGGTTGGCAATCCTCTCTATTCACAGAAATGAAGCTCTACATGCTAATTTTTAAATTAATTTGGCAGCTGAGTTGTAAAAGGAGTTCTGCCATTAATTTTGAGGAAGCTAATGTCAACCTATATTAAATTAGAACCAGAGTTCACGTTATGAAAAAGCAAATAAACAAAGAAATGTGCCAGATGATGGCAGGAACTGAGTCATTCATCTTTATGCTCCCTCAGATCCCAGCACAATGTTTCATACATAGTAGGTCTTTAATAGGAGGATAGAATTAAAGTTGAAAAGGACCTTAGAGGTCATCTGGTATAAAACATTCATTTCATAGATGAGGAGACTAATATTTGTTGAATAGAATTAACATTATACAGTTTAATAATTTGACTTGTAATCCAGAATATTGTTGCTGTTGTTGTTATTTGTCCTTCATTCTTGAAAAATACCATGATATCAGGGAGCTGATGCCATGCTATGCAAGTGAGTTGGACTTAAATGAGGGAGACTGTGCAAGGTCACCCCTCTCTCTCACTCTCTCCATCAGAGCCATCTGGATCCAGTGGCAAGATATAAAGCAGGAGGATTAGAGATAGTCTTGCATTTTGGGAAATCTTGGCCTTTTTAAGCTAAGGTTTTAATTGATCTCAGTTTGATGGAGGCAAAATCCATTTGGCAAGGGAAGATCTTCAGGTTTCTGGATAAAACAGAAACAATTGCTATTTACATTCACTGAGTAATCAAAACTCAATGATCAACTGAGGACTGGCCTAGGATGATAGCTCACAGGGTCACTGTTAGATTTAATATATGTAAAATAATGTAAAAATCATAGAGTTCTGTATAATTATCAATGATGGTGATAATAATGATGATATCTCTCCTTAGCTTCTATGTCAAAGTTGCCATGTATAGGTTTACATTGATACCTTGATATCACAGGGAATGGAACTCATTGGATGGCATTGATTAGAATTTTTATTTTTTTCTTTCAATTTTTTTAAGCATTAAGTTTTAAGTTGCAAATTCTCTCTCTCTCCCTTTTACCTCTCTTCCCTCCCTAAGATAGTAAACAATGAGATATAGGTTATACATGTACAATTATATAAAACATTTCTCTTAGATATTTTGTACAAGGAGTCTTAAATAAAAGAAGAAAAAGAAAATGAAAAAATAACATGGTTCAGTCCATATTTAATAAATATCATTTCTTTCTCTGGAAGTAAATAATATGCTTCATCATTATTCTTTTGGGATTGTCTTAGATCATTGTATTGATGAGAATACCTAAGTCATTCACAATTTTTTATCAAATAATATTGTTGTTACTTCTTACAATGTTCTCCTGGTTCTGTGGACTTCACTGCATCAGTTCATATAAGTCTTTCCAAGTTTTCCTGAAATCATCCTGTTTGTTTTTCCTTACAGCACAATAATATTTCATCATAACCATATTTCCAATTCTTAGCCATCACAAAAAGGACTGCCAAAATAGTTTTGAACAAATAGTCCTTTTTCCCTTTTTTGGATATCTTTGTGATACTTAGCAGTGATATTTTGCTGTATCAAAGTATATTCAGTTTTATAGCCATTTGGGCATAGTTCCCAGCAGCTTTCTAGGATGTTTAGATCAGTTCATAACTCCACTAATAATACATTAGTATCTCAGTTTTCCCACATTTGACATTTTCCTTTTTTCTCATATTAGCTTATCTGAAAAATGTGAGGTGGTATCTCAGAGCTGTTTTAATTTACCACATTTATTTCTTTGTCTGAAAGTTGCCTGTTTACATACTTTGACCATTTATCAATTGGAGAATGATTTTTACTTTTAGAAATTTCATGCAGTTCTCTATATACTTGAGAAATGAGGCCTTTATCATAAGTGTTGCAAAAAAATTTCCCTCAGTTTTTTGCTTTTTTTGTTGCATTTGTTTTGTTTGTGCAAAAAGTTTATAATTTTATATAACAATTTAAAAATTCTATTTTACATTTTGTAATGCTCTCTGTATTTTCTTTGATTCTAAATTCTTCCCTTATCTATAAAAAGTGGGCTGACTTAAATTGGAATGCCTTAAATCGGAGAAGCAAAGATAAACAGGTGAATTTGTGTACACAGAAAAGATATCTTTCTCTCTTTATATCTACATATCCATATCTATGTGTTTAGCTATGTATACAGGAAGAAAGGAAGAAGGAAGGAAAAAAAGGAGAAAGGAAGGGAGATAAGGAAAAAGAAATGAATGATCAAGGAGGGAAAAGAGAGAAAATGAATTCCTTGTACCACTTTAGACATCTATCCCATGCTGATGTCTCAAGGTCCATGTCAAGTATCACTTCCTCCATGAAACCTTCTTTGACTATTTCAGTTTCATTATGCTCTTCTTTTCAGAACTGCTATCAAAGGATGATTTAATTTGGTCCTTCACTGTTTTTTTTTTTTTAACATATATACATATGTGTGTGTGTGTGTATACATACATACATACATAATTTAAAATGTACATTAGTGTTGTATCCTCATTTCAGGAATAATTTCTTTAAAGGTGGAAAGCTTATCTTATGTCCCTATCCTCAACATACTTTACCCAGTGTTTGGAACACGGTAGATAATAAGCAAAAACTTGTTAGTTGATTGATAAACTAAATATTTACTTCCTTGCTTAGATATCAGATGTGTTCACCATTTAACCCCTAACCAAGTAACTCCTTAAGTTGCTGAAACTAGTTTGAGTATTACAGACTATGAGCATTGGCCTGTTATAACAGAACAAACCAATGGATGAATTACAGAAGCTCAGAGTTTCCTTCCTTCATTCTATCCTCCCCCCTTCCTCTCCCCTCCCTCTCTTTTCCCTTCTGTCCCTCCTACTTTTCCTCCTTCTTTCCTTCCCTCCCTCCATCTTTCCTTCTTTCCTTCCCTCTTTCCTGCCTTTCTTCCTTCCTTACCTCCCTCCCTTTCTTTCTTCCTTCTCTTCCTCTCTCCCTCCTTCTTTTCCCTTCCTCCCTCTCCTCTCTTCCCTTCCTCCCTCTTTTCACTTTCTCTCTTCTTTCTTCTCTATATACACAGCTAGATAGATAAAGATATAGATATGTAAATAGTTTAAAATATATATAGTATATATATACATATATATAGAAAGAGACAAAGGATTGAGAAACACAAACACTCATACGGAGAGAGAGAGAGAGAGAAAGAGAGAGAGAGGGAGAGAGAGACAGAGAGAGAGACAGAGAAAGGGACACAGAGAGACAGAGAGACACAGAGAGAGACAGAGAGACTGAGAGACTGAGAGACTGAGATAGACAGACAGGGAAAGACAGATATGCAGAGAGAGAGAGAACCAAGAATATTCATGGTATGTGTAGAGGATAGTGGGAAGATTTAGACAATTAAAATCAGGGGATCATATTTGTGAGGCAGTGGTTAATAAAGGTTTAGAAGTACTATGGTGCTTTTGAAAATCCAGAGAAGACTAAAGTTGATATAGTAGGCAATTTGGAGTCATTTTTAGGGAAACAACTAAATTAAAGTAGCACTTTAATATAAGAATGCAGACTGAAATGCACAAGAAAACCAGCTTGCAGATTTTTGTAATTTAAATATGAACAAGGGTCTCGACTACAGCAGTGACAAGGAGAATGAAAAGGATGCTAGGTGTATAGAGTACTGGAGTTGGAATCAGGAGGACTTGGATTAGAATTCTGCCTTTGATATTAACTGTATGACCCGGAGCAAATCCCATAACCTGCTTCAGCCTCATCTGCTGTCTGTTTCCTCATAGGCAGACAATAATAGCATTCCACAATAGGAATAATAATAGTACCTACCTCATTGGTTTGTTGGGAAAATCAAATGTGATAATGTGATTTGTAAGCTTTAAATCACCATTTAAATGCTATCATTATTATCAGAAGAAGGAACAAATCTAAGAGACATTTCGAGGGAAGTGGGTAGGTAACAGATTGGTTACAACGTGATGACAGATTGGATGTAGGTGATAAAGGAGTAGGAAGAGTGAATGATGATGCTAAGATTTTACCCTGAGATTCTGTAAATATGGTGATACCATTACAGAAATAGGATGATTAGGAAGAGGATCCAGTTTGAGAGGAAAGAAGATGAATCCAGCTCTGATAGAGTTTGAAATATTGGCTGTGGTGCCATATGGAGGTAACTGGAAATATGAGACTAGGGTACAAGTGAGAGGCCACTCACAGAGATGTAATTTATATGATGATAAAGTTCTGAGAGTGAATGAGCTAATTAAGGAAGTATTATGAAGATAGAATCATTGACAATTGAAGATAGAGATTTGGAGGTGATGCAGGGCAATTAGACCAAGTCCCCTTTGTTCCCAAAAGGAAAAGGAAAAATATAAAGGCAGCTAAAGAAACACATGTATGAGAACAGTCTCTGGCTCTAAGGACATTCTACAAGCCTTTATCTTTAGCTGACATATTAAAATTTGGTGCATTTATGATATTCTCCATTTTTCATTGTCTATGGGGCAAATGTTAAATGCTCTATTACAGAGCCCACTTTATGGAAGCAATTATGTGTTCAGACTAATTTCTTTGTCCAGACCATGACAAAGACTCATGAGATGCTTGTGAGGTGGAACAAAGAATGCACATTTCTCTTTGTATCCTTCCTATGATTATATCCTTTTGTTTTGTATATTATTATGATTATTATTTTTTTGCTGAGACAATTAAAGTTAAGTGACTTGCCTAGGATCACACAACTAGGAAGTGTTAAGTGTCTGAGGCCAGATTTGAACTCAGGTCCTCCTGACTTTAGGGCTGGTGCTCTATCCACTGCACTATCTTGCTGCCCCTGTTTTGTATATTATTGAGGCAGCTAAATGCCATAGTGGCTAGAGTGCTGGACTTGAATCCAGCAGGACCTAATCTGAGTTCAAATCCTTCCTTAGATACTTACTCAACTTTGTGACTCTGAGAAAAGTTATTTCATCTCCCCAAAAAGTGTAAGAAGAACACTTACTTCATAGGGTTGTTAAAATTAAATGAGAAAGTAGATGTTAAGTTCTTTGGAACCCTTAAAGCACTATAGAAATGCTAGCTATTGTATTATTAAATAAATTCTTAGCATGGGGCAGCCAGATGGTTTAATAATAGAGGGCTGACCAGGAGTCAGGAAGATCTGAGATCAAATTCAGTCTCAGACATTTACTAGCTTTGTGACCCTCCACAAGTCATTTAACCCGTTTGTCTTAATCTACTGGAGAAGGAAAGGGCAAACTATTTCAGTGTTATTTTCCAAGAAAACTCCATGAATAACATTGATATGCTATGGTTTACAGGAACACAATGAGTCTTACATGACTGAGCAACTGAACAACAACTTAGCTATTATAAGATGGATATGTCTGTGTTTTTGTTCCTTTAAACTTTGTATCCGACTATTATGGGAAGACTTAAGGGGAAGCTACATATAGCAGGAGGAAAAAAAACAAGCAAAGGAAACAGAAAAGGGCTATTTAGAAAAATGAGGATATTTCTGTGTTATGGAAGACAAGGGAGGGGTGAGTTTCAAATAGGAGGGGGGAGTCATTGTCATATCCTACAGAGTGATTGAGGAGAACTGAGAAAAACACATTAGATTTGTCAAGAAGGATACTAATAACCTTTCTTTGAGGGAGTAGTTTTGGTAGAGAAGTAGGGAGCCAGATTATATGAATGAATAAGTGAACAGCAAATATAGACCAAGGAATTTGGTCCACTGTATTTAACAGCAAAGAAAGAGATTAGTTGGTAAAATACAAATGCATTAGGATAAAAGGAAAAAGGGTGGTGAGGTCTTTTTAGCATTTTTGTATGTTGTTTTTTAATGATAACAAAGCTATTTCCTCTACCCATAGACTTGATCTGTAATTTCTTCCTTATTTTTCAAATTTGTTTATGATTTAACCTTTATATATAGGTCACATATCAAGGAATATGATATGAAGTATTGGTCTAAATCTAATTTTGACTAAATATGATTGTCTAATTTACTCAGCAATTTGTTGTTGTTGTTTTTTTTTTTTAAATCAAATAGTGAGTTTTTAGTCTAGTTAGCTAGCTGGAATCTTTATCTTCATTAAATATTAGACTACTATGTTCGTTTGCTTCTATGTGTTATGTGCCTAATCACTTCCACTGACTTGAGAATATTTGAAGATAAAAGAAAGAGAACCCATGGAGAGAGAGAGAGATTAAAAATGTTAAAGACTGAGGGGATAAGTCAGGAAGTGTTGCTCCAGAGGAGGTGTATTGCACTCTTGAAATGTATTACCTGATATCTCTTAGGACCAAATTCAAGCAAAAATAGACATTTCAGTGGGAATTGGGAGGCAGTTAAATGAATAAAGGCTGAACTTAGAATGATGTAGATCAAACACTGTTCAGGATGAGTTAGTATGCAAAGCCTTAGACCAAAAGAATTAATCATTAATGACAAATATAGAATAAAGTAGGTCAATGCTGAAAAAGAGTATAATTGTTAGGCTTCAGAGAACAAGTACTGATCTTCTATAAAAAAACAATTGGATAACATTATTATTATTACCTGCTTTGACTCTATGCCCTAAAAGGAATTAAAGATATTTGAAGTTTTTAAGTGGAAATGACTTGTTATACTGACCCATGAAAAAATAAAAAATGCTGCTTTTCTCCCCCTTCTTTTCAATTAGCACTTTTTCTTTTCATTAGAATTCTTACTTAAAACTCCCAAATGGAAGAGTGAGCTTGAATTTAAGCATTAGGATGAGTATTTACATTTTACTGAGCCCTTACGTTTATAAATACTGTTATTTCTAAGAGGGTCAACACTATACAGATGACTGAAAAAAAAAACTGGTGATATCACCTCTATGAGATATATTCATTTAACTTTAGATATAAGTAGGATTTCCAATTATGAGATTTTTGGGGTTTTATTTTCAAACAGTAAAAATAAGAGGCAAAATAAAAATACTTGACAATGACTTCAAAAGCATATTTTAGTCTCTGTAGATTGTAGCAGACCATTCTGCAATTTCATCCTTAAAGTGTTATAGGAGTTTCCTTTAAATACAGTATAATTCACTTCCCTCTTCCCTCATCCCATTCCTAATCATAGTTAGGAACAATTTTTGTCCTCCACCCTGAGAACCTGTTTTCCCCCTTAATTCTTGTTCAAACTGGGTACCAGGAAAGATTCATTCTTGCCAGAGCTGTCTCAGTTTTGTTTCAGACATGTTTCTATGCAAATAAGACTATCACGTAGAAACATGTGAACATGGGAAAACAGTTGAACATACATATAGCCCACCCTGCTCTCTGCTATGGTTTTTATTCATTTATTTATTTATTTATTTTTCAGCATGGTACAGTGAAATGAGAGTTGGAATTAAATCAGAAGACCTGCCTGGGTTCAAAGTGTTGGCTCTGCTACTTCCTCTCAGTATAACCTCAGCTAAGTTATTTAAACTGTCTCTGAACTTCGGTTTTTTCATGAGTTTCCTCTCTAACTAGATGACATCTGTGATCTTTTATGGCTCCACATCTATGACCTGATGGATATATTCATAAAAGATATTTTCATGAAAGAGCTAGGCAAAGTATTGGTTAGAATAATGACTTGAAGACATGATGATTTCAAATCTTTCCTCAGATACTTCTTAGCTGTGGAACCTGATGGGTAAGTCAATTTTTGCATCTTTAAATTGGGGATAATAAAAGCACCTACCTCTAAAATTATTGTGACCTAAATTGTGACCTACTGTGATCTAAAGTTAATGAGATGATATATGAAAAGTTCTCTGTAAACCACAAAGTGCCATATAAGTACTAGTAATTGTTATTATCATATATGAAGTGAAGAAGAAAGACAATTTTTTTTCCTGCCTCTGGAAACCTGATTTCCTTCATCAGTTTTTGGAAATTCATTGTTTGGCTCATATATCATTGAATCAGGATCACTTTAAACTGAGTGATGTTTTTGAAGGGTTAAGAACAGATTTTTAAATAATGAATTCAGAAGTACCCATGAAGTTAAATAATAATCCTATACTTTGTTTTTACATAATATATTTGTTATAAGCTGAAGTCAAAGTTGTCTTATAAAATATGTCCTTTTCCTGAGCCTGCTTTGTTTTTGTAGAAACTAAGTCATGCCTTTTTTTTTTCCACTTGAGAATGGAAATAATGTTGTTTACTTGCCATCTGGATATTGTATTCCATATTTTTGTCCTAGTGCCAAGATAAAAATGAAGATCTTTGACTAACAACTATAATAAAACTCAACTGATTTATTTGAGAGAGTTGCTATGGCCCCATGTGCTGTGGGAGGCCTGATTTTTTTTAAATGACATTTTGATGAGTCATATGCTGATTTTTTAATGAAAAAATTAGTAATAAGAAATGAAACAATACATATTGGAAGTTCTTT
This sequence comes from Antechinus flavipes, assembly GCF_016432865.1. Taxonomy (NCBI): domain Eukaryota; kingdom Metazoa; phylum Chordata; class Mammalia; order Dasyuromorphia; family Dasyuridae; genus Antechinus; species Antechinus flavipes. The sequence goes on along the minus strand of NC_067400.1, from coordinate 394,104,203 downwards.
TATAATTACAAATGAGATTGTGAAAACAGGGTGATGAGAGAATGAGACAAGAGGATCTCTCAAGCTTTCAGGTTTAGGGTCTATTTTCTATAGTCCTTGGCAAAAATGTTGAGCTGGAATTTAACTGGAAAGAGCCATGAACTAGTAACCCCATCACACCCCATTCATGTATTTAAGTTTTTGAGGTGGATATAATGAAAATGGTAGCTTCTTCCAGGGTCAAAGGTGAGATAATTTCAGTGTCAAAGGCACTGGCTAAGAAGTTTTAAATATTTCATACTTGAATTGTAGGGAACTACAATTGTCTGGTGGGCTCTCAGCAATTATTTAGTACTGCTCTAATAAAGATGGTTAAAGATGTAGTGCTGTGGTGTCATAGACATGAGGCCCACTAAACCATGCATAAAGATCCCTGTTGGTCCATGGATTGACTTAGAAAACTATATCTTAACTTTATCCATGTTCAACTGAGTTTTTATTTATTTTGTTAAATATTTCCTAATTACCATTAATCTGGTTTCTCTGCACTGGTATATTTGACATTTCTGGTATAGTGGGTAGAAAGATTATTTTGAAGCCAGGAATTTGTTATTGTATGATCTCATCTAGGTTTTTCTTGGCAAAGATACTAGACTGTTTTGCCATTTCTTACTGTAACCCATTCTACAGATGAAGAAACTGTAGCAAGCAGGGTTAAGTAACTTGCTCAGGTTCACATAGCTAGTCACTATCTGAGGACAGATTTGAAGTCAGGAAGAGGAATATTCCCAATTCCAGGCCCAGGATATTCTATCTACCGTGTTACCTAGTAGCCCTGAAGCCAGGAAGATCTGTATTCAAATCCTTCCTCTGACATAAACTGCAATTCTGGATAAGTCACTTAAGCTCTCATTGTCCCAGAAACCTAGGACAAACAAACAGAATTGCTGATGAATTGGTCTACATAGGTAGAAGGAATTTCCATAGGAGAAATTCTATTTCAATGATTTAATCACAGATCTGGACATGTACAAAAAAAGCAATATTTATATAATAATAATTATAATTATAGTGAACATTATTATAGCACTAAATCAATATTGATTAAAGAAATACAAATTAAAACAACTCTGAGGTGACATTCACACTTATCAAGCTGATTTAAATAACAGCAAAAGAAAATTTTAGAGACATTAAAAAACCTCTCTTGGTGTAGTTGGGAACTGACCCAACCGTTCTGTAGAACAATTTGGATGGATGGTCAAAGGGCTATAAAACTGTGCATAGACTTTGACTCAGAAATACTATTCCTAGGTTTGTATCCCAAAGAGATCAAATAAAAAGGAAGAGGTCCTATATGTATAAAAATATTTTATAATAGGTCTTTTTGTGATGGCAAAAAATGGGAAATTGAAAGTACAACCATCAATTATTCACTTACTGAGCAAGTTGTGGTATGATTATCATGAAATACTATTGTGCTATAAAGAAGGACAAACAGGATGATTTCAGAAGATCCTGGGAAGACTTATATGAATTGATGCAAAGAGAAGTAAGCAAAGCCAGATCATCACTGTATACAATAATAGCTATATTGTAATGATAATCAATAGTGAACAACTTAGCTATATTCAACAATAAAATGATAAAAGACAATTCCAAAGAACTTATAGCAAAAAATGTTATTTACCTTCTGGAGTGTGAATACATATTGAAGCTTTATTTTTCCTAGTTTTGTCTTTGTTTTTAATCTGTATTTTTTTTTTTGCAACATGGTTAATATAAATATATGAATAAATGTAATAAATATAAATATATATTATAAATAAATGAAAATAAATAATACCTATAACATGAATATAAATAAAATAGAAAAATATAGAAAAATTTACATGACTGCACATGTATAATCTATATTAAAGTGATTTTCTTCTCAATAAATGGGAAAGTATGGGAGGAAGAAAGACATTTGGAATTCAAAAATTATTAAAAAAATGCTAAAATTGTTTTTTGCATTTAATTGAGAAAAATAAAATAAAAACATTTTTAAAATGTTTTATATTTAAAAATGTTTATAGCATTCATGATCATTGTGATGAATTATCATACTCTTCAAACTGAGAACACAATAAGTATGGAAAATATATACTACATTCTGGTATATGTAACATCTTGACAGCTTGACAGAATCAAAGAATCTTCCAGAAGTATTCAATTTACAATGAATTGCTTAATTTCAATTTGCAAAGCTACAATTATTTTTTAAAGTATGAGGCAGTGATTACAGTAAAGTAAAAAGAGTATGGGATTTGGAGTCAGAGGACCTTACTTTGAATTTTGGTAATATAAGAGAATAATCTGGTAGTAGTGAATGATATACTATTATGTTATGTGCCAAGACATTGAGTCTCTGGCCCTCAGCATGAAGATGATCTGCAAAGTAAGGAGGGTTAGATTATATAATCTCTAAGGTCTCTTCCAACTCTAGATCTGTAATCTTGAGTAAATTTGGACAATTTTTCAGTCAGTATCTCCTATTAAAAGCTACTAGATTAGAGATCTTGCCTTATTTTACCTCTGCCTAATTTTAATGCCTTAGATTCCTTGCTTCCCTGCACTAAAACCATGAGTAGCTCATTACTGTCTACAGGATCAAGACTAGACTTCTCACTTCCAGTTCTCCTTATCTAGTATTTTCTTCTGATGCTCCCCAAAAAGTACCCATTGCTCACTGTCCTCCAAAAATATCTTGTGACTTAATACCTCTCCTTCTTCGTTCATATGGCTTACCTCCTATCGCCTACCTCCTCCTCATTCCTTTTCAGTTATTCAAAGCTTATCCATCCATAAAGTTCTGCTTAAGTCCCTTTCTCTTTGTGAAGTTTTTCTAATCCATTTTATCTAGCCTTTCATTAGCCAGTCACTCAGAAAATCAGTTAAACAAGCATTTATTAAATGCTTACTAAATGACATCAGTGATTCCTTCCTTCTTTGAACTTATAACAACAACACTAATACCTAACACTAACATGCTTTAAGGACTGCAATTACTTTAAAAATATTTCTTTTAATTCTCATAATGTTCTGTGAAGCAAACATTATGAATTAATGAGTTAAAGATGAGGAAATAAAGGCTTAGATAAGTGAAGCAATTGCCTGCATTCTTACAGTTATTTCACTGTCAAGGAGTGGGAGGATAGGATTTGAATATTAGTTGTATTTGACTCTTAAGAACAGCATTCTTTTTCATATACCTAATGCTTAAAAACTTGAGAACATCTATATCTATACCAGCCATTTGATAATTAGTCTATCGTGACCTTTAAAATTCTTGTATGACAGTGTCATTTAATTGTTGTACTATTGTTTTACCTTAACGACTACTTTTAATGCATTCTAGTAATTTTGATCTTGTGTTCCACCATTATCATTTTCTTTCACATAATTATTAACTGTTCTTAAGATTTATTCTTTGACCCCCTCATTATTTAGGATTTCCTTGTTCTTGGGGTCTCTGTTGCTTTATTATCTTTATTAAAATATATTTACTATTTCTGCCTTTTTATATTTATTTGTAATACAAATGTATTACATTTGAAATAGTAAACATGCATGTTCTTTTGTAGTCCCACTTAGAAGATGCCATAAGTCTTAGCTCCAGTTTCTTCAAAAATTTGTTCATTTTTGTATTTTCCTTTTGTTTACCTTTCTGTTAGATTTATCAAAATCTGAAAGAAGGATATTTGTTGGAATCCTTACAAAGTGTTGTCATTAGAATTGATAGAGACAATAATTATCTAATTTATCATGGTTCAATATGATTGATCTGATCCTCCAAGAAGATGTTATCGGCCAGAACTTGAAACAAGGTACTAAATGGAATTGAGGAGATAATGTTTAAATCTAGTTTAGAATTGATTTAATCCTACAACAAATAATGGTTTCCCAGTGATATAATGATTGGTGTGTACTCAGTGTACAGCATATAAGCAAGAAGCTCTCAGGGCCAGACACAGAAACACAGAAGCCCAGACAGAAGCCCAGACAGAAGCCCAGACAGAAGCCCAGACAGAAGCCCACTCTCGGAGGCAAAGACAGATTCATTCCATATTCCACCTTTGTGCTGGCTGGAGACATTCAGAGGGAGCTAGGGGCTGAAGTTCAAGACTGAAGGACACAATAAAAGACTGGATTTTAACTCCTGGCTGCGTTTGAAGTGATTATTACTTGGAACTGAAACTAAGGCTGCCTCCAGAAAACCTCCCCGAGAAACCTGCTCCCAGAGAACCATCATATATTATAAAAAAGAAGAACACCACAGATATTGAAGCCTTCTGTTATTATTATGTTATTGTTCATAACTTTTTTACAGTTAATTCGGTTAATGTTTTCTTAACATGTTTGGATACTAAGACATTTGTAGAATATAAGTTTATTACTGATATTGTTTTGTAGTTCCTTTGAATATAATGTAGTTTCTTTGTTTATTCTTTTTAATTTTTGAATGTTTGTTTTTGCTTTGTCAGCATATCTGAAATTGATATTTTAAATTCACTGAATGCATAATGAAAATTTTTTTCCATTCCCTTAGTTTTATTTTGTGTTTGTCTTTCTAAAAAATACATATTTTTTGTTAGCAACAGCTTGTACCATTTTGTTTTCTTATCCATCTGTCATTCTTTTTCATTTTATTGGATTGTTTAATCTATTCATATTAAAAATTATAAGGATTCAACTTATATTGTCTTCTATTTATCTTTAATATTGGTTTTTAAAAATTAACATTTTCTGTCCTTGTGGCTGTAAATACAGTTCTCTATTTCTCCAGTTTATCTTTGCTTATTAATTTCTTTTCTTTTTTCTACTTTTATCTGGTTATTTAATTCTTTCCCTATTTTTCTCCTTTTAGTTTGTTAAATTCATTGCCCTTTTATCTCTTCTCCCTTTAACTAGTCTTATTTATTAGTGGGTTGTTTTTGTTTTTGTTTTTGTTTTTGTTTTTTTGGTGTCCCTTTCCAGGGAGGATTTCTGTTATTATTGCTATTATCTATTCTCTTTGTCTACTCTAGACTTTCATTTTCCAGTTCATGATTCTTATAAAATAATAAAAAGGCTGTACTTTTTATTCTGTGTTCCTCAAGGATTAAAATGTCTGGGGTATCCATTCTGGGCTCTCTCCTCTAAGAAGTTCCTGTTATTGATTTGTAGTTTGCTCTGTAGGTTCCCTACTTGCATTGTGCATCAATCCCAGAACAATTATCAATTCCTTCAGAAGACATAAGGTACATTGTCCCATAGTAAGATTCCTTCTCCACATTCCTGATTATTTAGGCCTCCACTGGTCTATCTCATTTTCCTGGTAATCTTCTTTCCCCATTTGCCTCAAAAATCTCCTCCCTAGAGCCATGTTTAAGATGCCATTTGAAACCAGAAGTTTTATCTTTCCCCTATCCCAAGGTAAAATGAATGATTCTTTCAAGCAACAAATCCTCCAGCACAAGGTCTCTAACTCCCTTCACAGAATGTCTCTTTTCAAAAAACAAATAATCTTTTAATAGTGGAAGACCTCTTCCACTACCAAATAAAGGTCTCCCTTTTTTCTTGCCTTTTTACTTTTCACTCAATTCATTGAAGGGTTTATCTCTTCTTGAGATACTATAGAGGTCTCTTTCCCTTCAATCCTATCACTTATTGGTCTAAACATATCACACCTTATTTTTTTCCTTCCTAATTACTTCTCCCCTTTTTTAAATGGAGTTCCAAAAAAATCATCCATTTATCTGTAGGTAGAGTGTCACCATGTTCTGTCCAAAATGTCCTATTTCACTGTTATCTTTATTTGACTTCTTCCTTTACCCCTATTTTCTTAGGGGGGGAAAAAAGGTGTTTTTTTTTTTTTAAACTGATCTCTCTGTAATCACTGTGGTGCTTAGCTGGTTCATTTTATTTACTTATCTTGCATTTCTGTTGCAAGAATTTCTGTTCAAGAAACAAATAATCGCTTCAGATTTGGTTTTCTTTAAAAAAATGTTTCAAATGCTTTTTTATGACTTAAGGTCTATCTTTTTCATTTATAATTATGTTCAAATTTGCAGAGTAGGTCACCCTGAGCTGCATCCTGAGCTCTATTCCTCTTCAGAACACATTGTTCCCTTCCCTCCTACATTTTCTAGTGATTATAGAATAGTCTTGTGTTACTTGAATTTCCTTTCCTTTTTCTTGATGATTTGCATAACTAGTTTTTGATTTTAAATAGTTAAATTTAACCACTAAGTATCTTGAGATTTGCAGCCTTTTTGCAGATTTTTCCCATTGGAAGCAATCTGTGAATTCTTTCAATTGAATTTTATTTTCTATGTTCAGAACTTCTGGGCAGTTCTTTTCTATTGTTTACTTTCTTATGGTTTTAAGTTTTTTTTTTTTTCCTGTTGTGTTTTTTATGAGAGATATAATCTTAAGGTTGACTCTGTACATCTTGTCTTCAATATGTTTTGTTTGCATAGTGAGCATATTTTCTTTCAACATTATTTTTTTGCTTCCCTTCTTCTAGATTTTCAATTAATTATTCCCTCATTTACTTCTTTGATGAGTCTTGTCATAGAGTCAAGTTTTTCCTATTCTGCCAATTACTTTGTCTATGCAATCTGATACACTGCATGGGTGGTGGTGCTATGGGGTTGATTTCTGTATATTGGTCCCAGAGGCTATGGGAGGAGATGAGAGTAGGTGAATAAGGCTGTGGGTTTGAGTTCTACCTGTTAAAGACCTTAGTTTAAAAAGGCCAAAGTCTCCCACTGCGTCTAGGGGATATAGGTAATCTATATTTTGCCTCTGGACCCAAATAGTTGGAAGTGAAGCTGGTGACTTTGCACAGTTCTCCCTCTCTTAAATCCAATTCACTTGCAAGTCATAGCATCATCTCCCTGATGTTGTGATTGTCTTTAAGAACAAAGGACAAACAAAAACAACAACAAGAAAAAACTCATATACTCCTGAAGAGACCTTTTACAGCCCAGAATGCTACCATACCATTGTTATAGCCTGGAAACTTTATCTCCATGACCCTGGATGAAGGAAGAGGGTATCAGAGTATTAGGTTGGAGGGCTGTTTTTTTTTTTTTTTTTTTTTTAAATAATCTTTGTGTTGGGTTGTTGAATCAGCGAGTACAATACCATGGCTGTTGATGAAGGAAGAGGTGCTGAATGAGTTTAGAATAAATTCTAGTGGCTTCCTATAATCTTTACAAGCAAATAAAATCCAGTATTTGACATTCATGTGTTTTTCTAAAATTTTCTTTCAGTTTCTAGGTGTCCTAGATCATGGAAACAGCTGAAGTCACTTTATTTTTGGCATATAATTGTTGTTTTGGACAGATTTTAGAGCTAATGAGAATTAAAATAAAAGTCTAGTTCTCCATTTTGTTGCTCTGCTATACTAATTTTAACTTTTCATATGTTTATGCGTTGTGTAGGATCTACTGCTTTGCTTGCCCTATGCACCTACCCCTGCCTCTCCTCCCTCACCTGCCTAACCTTGGAACCAGACTCAGTAAGCATTCTAATAAAGTACACAGTGACTTTGGCTTGGTTTGCTTCTGAGCTTTCATAATGGAGGGATACTTCTTCCACTTCAGAACATAAACCCTATTTCCTGCCTCCTTTCAATCCAATACATGGTGCCGTGGTGAGCCTTCTTCTGACCATAAATGACTAATGGGATAGTTGTTCTCAAAAAGGACCAGTGACATCACAGCAGTGATATCTTGACTTGCATGTGACCTGGATATGAGTGGGGCAGAACTACAGGCAGTTATCAGCCTCACACTCTTCTCCAGAATCATCCAAGTCCAGTGGTAAGACAATGGTCAAGATGACTGATGATGATCTAGGAGTTATGCACAGTACTCTGAAATGAAATATGGTTTTCTGGTTGACTCAGGTTCTGGGAAGAACTGATAATTTAGGTGAGTTTGAGTCAGTAATTGAGTGTGTCTATAAAGGTGAATGAATATCAAGAGACAAAATTGACCCAAATTATAATCTTGGTGCTTCCAAAAGCTCACCAAGCTTTCATTTGTTGGATTAAAATCTGGAAATACTTCACATGCTCTGAAATGGGGAAAAAGGTTCCTCTATCACACATTCCCAGAGGTAAAATGACCCCCAACTTCCATTGCTTGCTTCAAATCTATCTGAACATGCTATAGTGGGGAGAGGTCCAGGGAGCACTATATTTATCTTCCCAGATAAGCTTTGCCAATTCTCTTAAGGGTGTTGTAGCTGTATCCTTTGCTACTGATAAGGAAAGCCAAGAGACCTGAAAGAAATTTCTTGGAGAAAATGAGACTTGTAAATCCATATCCGAATGAGATTATAAACAAGAAGTTAGATTAAGTCAAGAAGTGGTGTTTCTAGAGTGTTCAAATCCAAGGGGTTAAAAAAGCAGAAGTTGGAGACCAAAGATGTATGTGTATATATGTGAGGTTGTTGTTTTTTTTTTTTTTTTAATTTTTTTTTGTTTTGTTGTTGTTTTAGTAAGGGAGGTTTTAAAGAAAATCAAGGAAGTATAGGAGCAAGGATTTGAGCAAAAGGACTCTTTATCTAGAATAATCTGCTTCTTCCTAAACTTTGCCCTAATGCTTCAGGGATGTGTATTTTTTCCCCTCCTAATTCAACAATCCTTCCTCTGCTATCTCTCATTGTACTTCCTGATGACCCAAGCCAGCCAAATAAAGCAATGACTTCATAGTGTGTCTTTGATGGTACCATATATACAATGAGGGAGCTGATAGCTATTCATTGATTGATAAACTAGGTCTATGTAATGGATGCCCAAACTAGCTGAAAGGTGAAAAAAATCAATCAGCCCTTGTTTTTTCTCCTATTTGGGGGGGTTGTAAAATAGAAGATATTATGTGAAAAATCATTTTGCTCAATTCACAGTTTTGTTTTGTTTTGGAAGGAACTGATGAAAACTTTTAGTATTAAATACAGGTAGTGTCCCAGAACTCAAGTAAAAGCTACATGGAAAGTAAAATAAAGTCTTCCATTCCCCTAATCTGGAATCTACTGGATTTGTTTACTTAAGATTCTCTGAAGATGTAGTTGCACTGTAGTAGAGACACAATCTTGTGAAATGGCTATATTTTATTTATTTCTCCCATACTGTGTTGAAGCATGACCAACTCAATCTGAATTTAAAAGCAAATCCCAACCCAACCCAATATAGCTTCCTCATCATATCTTCCTATTCCAGGCTAGATGAACTGATTTCTCTTCTCACTTTCCCAGCCAAAATACTTGGGAAATGTCACATGTGGCTCCCAATCCCACTGCAGCAGAAATAGATTAAAATGTAATTGGGAAATATTTAACAAGACAAATAAAAATACAATAGAACATAGAGAATGCTATTAAGTGGTTTTCCAAATCAATTTGCAACCCACAAAAGTGTCCATTTCTCTTTGAATTTAATACCACTAGTTTACATTGTATATCCCTTTCCTCTTCTTTTCTTTCCTACAAACCACTGACAGTCTAGCTTTCAACTTAATTATGCAATTAAAATTTTGATTCGAGTTACAAATCATCTCTTAATTTCCAAAATCAATAGTTTTCTTTTTTCTTTCTCAATTCTTATGTCTCTTAAAGGACAGCTATGGACATAAGGTAGTGGGCCTGGAATCAGTAAGGACTTGTCTTTGGAGTTTAAATCTGGCCTCAGAAATTTTTTAGTGGTGTGACCCTGGGCAAATCATTTTACTCTGTTTGCATCAGTTTCTTCATCTATAAAATGGACTGAAGAAGGAAATGGCAAAAAACTCTAGTATCGTTGCAAAGAAATCCCCAAATGGGAACATAAAGAGAAGTTTTAGCTTTCTTTCTATTTCTAGTAGGAACTTAAGTCTTTTAAAATGCTTGTAGATTGATTGATAGACATAATGGAAAATACTAAATAATAACAATAACAACCTGCTGCTTACTCTATGGAATTCAATACTGTTGACTCCTAGGCACTCTTTTTTTTCGTGGCAGTTTTCATGGCAGTGCTTCTACTTGTTTGACTAGTCTTCCTCAGATTTTTTTTTGCTGTATTATCATCCATGTCACTCCTAATTGCAGGTGTGCTTTAAGGCTCTTTCTTGGGCCTCCTTTTTCTTTATTTCTCTTTTGGTGACCTCATCAGCTGTCATGTGCTTAATTACCATTTCTATGCAGATGTCTTCCAGATCAAGATATCTGCCTCTCCTGAGTGCTCTCTCTTCCCTTAGAGAGTATCCTGTAGGAAATCTCAAACTCAACATCTAAAACAGAACTCATAATCTTTTTTCTTCACTCCCTTTTCACCTCCTCAGTCTTCCAAATTTTTTTATTTCTGTCACGAGCTCTACCATTCTTCTATTCATCTAGATTTACCATCCCAAACCCAAAATCTTGGGGCTGCTAGGTGATGTAATGGATACAGAATCAGTCTGGAATCATGAAGACCTGAATTCAAATATGGCCTCAGACACTAGCTGTATGACCCTAAGCAAGTTACTTAACCCTATTTACCTCAGTGTATCTTAAATGTGTATCTGTAAAATGAGTTAGAGAAGGAAATGGCAAATCACTCCAGTTTTTGACAAGAAAATTTCAAATGGGATCATGAAGAATTTGGACATGATTGAAAACGACTGTGTGAAAACTCAAAATCTTATTCTCATTTCTCTTATCTATCTAATCAGTTGCCAAATCTTGTTATTTCTTTCTCTCCAACAACTTTTGCATAATTCCCTTCCTTCTTTTCAACAGCTATTATATAAGTATAGGTCTTTTACATAGTCTTTTGCAATGGATACCTAATTTTTCTTCTTTTCATAAGCCTCTCTCTATTCTATTTTATCCTCCACATAGATGTTTTTACTAAAGTACAGATTTGATCATATCACCCTTATTCAGTAAACCCTAGTGATTTCTTATTGCCCTTCAGAATAAATTGGATTCTAAAGTCCTTCACATCCTGGGCCTATCCTCCCTTTCCAGCCTTATTTCCTATTGCTCTCCTGCATTGATTTTATGGTCTAGTGTGTTGATTTTCTTTCTTACACACACACACACACACACACACACACACACACACACACACACACACCCCTCTATCCACTCTTACTTCTCTCCTCTCTCCCATACTCTTTCTCTAATCCATTCATACCAGATGTCTCTCATACCTGAAATGCTCTCTTTTCTCCCCTCAGTTTCTTGGAATTCCTAGTTTCCATCAAACTCAGCTCAAGCAAGACCTTCTGCTTGAGATCTTTTCAAATTCTATTCTTTTCCCTCCCCCTAGTTTTTATGTTTCTTCTTCAAGGTTACTTTATATTTTCTCTGTGTGTCTTTTGTTTATATATGTTCATGTTGTCTCACATATAAGAATGTGTGGTTATTGAAAGTAGGGACTGTTTTAGCTTTCTTTCTATTTCCAGTGGGAACTTAGTCTTTTAAAATGCTTGTAAATTGATTGATAGGTTGCCAGCTTAGTTGAAAAAATTGGTTTTGTACCCATTTATTTATCAGATACATTATTGAAGTTCTAAAAACAAATTCCAACAGCTTCTGAAGTTTTTAACCTGAACAAGAAACCATAATATGTACTTTAAGTGAAAAAAATAAGTTTCGGGTCCCAAGTCACCAAATCTTACTAAATGCAGCTCCCCAACCCTGAGGTTTTCTCTTGTTAAAGCTGAAATACTGAAGGCCAAGATTTCAGTGTATGGTCAAATTCAGCTTATCCTTGAAATCATTCAAACCAGATTTAATCCTTTTATTCCAAGGTAAATAGCTTGTTCTTTTGTTTAGCCCACTCATTTATTTCTTTCTTTGTTTACTTACTCATTTATTTATTTTTCTATCTAGTTGCTAAAGGCATCAGGACCTGAAATGTTGGATTCAATCAGACAAGGCTGATAATTGTTTTAAGGTTCCTAAATTGTTACTTCCTGTGAAAATCTTTGAAAAACTAAGAATAGCTTTAGTTTCCAGAGAAGATGGAAGGCTTAATTTTTTTTTTTTACTTCTGATCACCACCTCCCTCAATCTGCCCTCCACTTTTATAACCCCTTTCCCCTTTCTTATCCTTTTCCCCTTCTACTTTTGTTCTCCCTTTTATTACCTCACTTTTCCTTCCCCTATCTTTTCCCTATCTTAGGATGAGGCAAGTTTCTATATTAAATTAAATATGTCTGATATTCTCTCTTTGAGTCAAATTGGATGAGATTATGGTCCACACAGTGCTCATCCCTTTCCCTTCTTTTATTCAACTATAATAGGCCTTTTTTGTTTCTACATGAAGATGTAATTTACCTCATTTTATTTCCTTTCCCTCTTCTTCTAGTACAATCCCTTTTCCACCCATAGATTCTTTTTAATATCATCATAATAAAGTCAAATGATACTTATAATGTCTAAGTATAATTCTAACAAAGATACAGTTTTAAGGGTTAAATATATGTTAAATACTATAGAGACGTAAATATTTTAACCTTTAAAAATAGTTTTTCTTCCCTTTTTACCTTTTTCTGCTTCTTTTGAATTTTGTATTTGAAGATCAAATTTTCTGTTCAGCTTGTTGTGCCACAATTCCCTTTTATTGTCCTGCCTCAGTTTCCCTAAGTTGTTCTGCTTCAGTTTCTTTAATTGTCCTACCTCAGTTTCCCTAAGTTGTTCTGCCTCAGTTTCTTTAATTGTCCTGCCTCCGTTTCCCTAGTTGTCCTGCTTCAGTTTTTCTAAATTGTCCTACCTCAGTTTCCCTGAGTTGTTCTGCCTTAGTTTCCCTAAATTGTTCTACCTCAGTTCCCCTAAATTGTTCTGCCTCAATCCTTTTAGTTGCAGCCTCCCTCTTCCTCCTCCCTCCCCCCCAATTCATTAGGACTTATATAACTCAGGGCTAGTTATTCTAAAGTTATAAATGTAAATGTGTAAACTCAAGATAAGGGGGAGTTCAAACTTCCTGGCTCCTAACTCCTCCAAAAGTCATCAAGAATTTATGGTCCTACACCCTACCCTGTCAGAACTGGACTGATATTCCCTGCCTAAAGATTCCCATTCACCAGAGTTTGGACTCCACCTCCTGCCTTTGTTTAGCTACCTGAGCTAAGACCTATAAATATCTCATTGAGAACTCACATTAACTGCAGGATGCTTTGGACGTCAGCCTTGGGGGCATCATGCCCCCAGCACAATCTCTCCCTCTCAGAAATCCAAATAAAATATTAAAAATTATTTAATCTCTATCTTGCCTCAGTTTCTCCATCTTTTACCCTGAAAGATAATGCTAAATTTTGCTGGATAGTTGGTTCTTAGCTGCAGTTCAAGTTCCTTTGCCTTGTAGAATACCATATTCTAGGTTCTTTGTTCCTTAAAGTAGAAGCTGCTAGATCCTGGGTAATTCTGATTGTGACTCCTTGATAATTGAATTTTTTTTTTTTTTTTGCTTATTTGTAGTATTTTTTCCTTGATTTGAGAATTCTGGAATTTAGCTATAATATTTCTTGGAGTTTTCATTTTTAGATCTCTTTTAGGAGATAATTGATGAATTCTTTCAATGGCTATTTTACCCTCTGGTTCTGGTTCTATCAGGGCAGTTTTTCTTGAGGATTTCTTGAAAGATGTTGTCTAGGTTATTTTTTTTTTAATTGTAGTTTTCAGATAACTCTATAATTCTTAGATTGTCTCTCCTGAATCTATTTTCTAAGTCAGTTGTTTTTCCAATGAGGTATTTTACATTTTCTTTTATTTTTTTCATTTTTGTTTTGTTTCATTTGACTGATTCTTGATGTCTCATCGTGTCATTTGTTTACATTTTGTTCAATTCTAATTTTTAGTGAATTATTTTCTTCAGTTAGTTTTTAAAATTTCCTTTTAAATGAGTTGTTTTGTTCATTGGACATTTTTTCCATTTCAGAAATTTTGTTTTTCAAGGAGTTGTTTTCTTTTTCCATTTCACTGAAAGCATTCTTTTTCTCCCCCCAAGTGACTTGTCCAGGGTCACACAGCTAAGAAGTGTTAAATGAGTGAGGCCAGATTTTAACTCAGGTCCTCCTGACTTTGGGGCTGGTGCTCTATTCACTGCACCATCTTACTGCCCCAAAACTATTCTTTAAGGAGTGATTTTCTTCACATAATTTCTGTGTTTTCTTTTCCAGAGATCTTGTTTCCTTTTCCCATTTCTCTTTTAAGATCCTTTTTGAATTCTTCCAAGAGAACCTTGTGAGATGGAGACCAATTTATATCATTCTTTGAGGCTTCATCTGGAGATGTTTTACTTTTAGTGTCCTCAGGGCTTGACGTCTATTCTTTCCTGTGTCTATAAAAGCTATCTTTTTGCTTTTTTTTTTTGCTCATTTTAAAAGATTGAGATCTGCTCTTAGGTGAAGGGGAGATTGTTACAAGCTTCCTTTACAGATGACAGCAGCTTCATGCTGCCCTGGGGTTGATGTTGTTGCCTTCCATCCTGTGCTGGGAGGGCCAAATCTCTCTTTGTGCTGGACAATAGGGACTCACTATTTGTGCTCTGAAGTTGTCTTGAGGGTCTCATAGCTAATCTGCTGATGCACTGGTTTCTGAACCAGGTCAGAGTAGCAAATGCTGCTGTGTTTTAATTAGGAGCCTCCTACTAGATTCTCCCAGCATACAGAAGCCTTTCCATCCTGAGTCTCCCTGCACTGCACTGCACTACACCTGTGCTGGTCTAATTTCCTCTTTCCCCCCTCTTCACCCCCCCCCCCCCCACACACACACACACTGCCTAATTGAGATAGACCTTTCCTGAACTTCTTCCAAAATATCTTCTGCTGGAAATTTGTTATACTCCAAATATTTGTGGGTTCTGTCACTCCAAAACCCATGCAGAGATTTAAACTGGTGTTGATCTGAGCGAAGCCAGGAAGAGCACAGACCTTACACCTGTCTACTCTCTGCCATCTTGGCTCCACCTCCAGAGTTATTTTTTTAAAGGAATTTTTATTGGGAATATAAAAATGTAATCACTCTCTTCTAATGGATAAGGGACATTCTAGCTGATTGACTTGGCAGTGACCTAATGATTTAGGTGTACTTCAGATACATTTTTAAAAGCATTTTCCTAGCACATGATTATGAAGATATGTTGGTAGAGTAGTCAGAGCAGTGGACCTGGAGTCAGAAAGCCCTATTTTTTGAAATCTTCTTTTTGATACTTTTTAGTATATGATTCTGGAAAAGTCACTTAACCTCTTAACAATTTCTTCAGCTGCAAAACAGGGATGATCAATCCAGGATTATTGTGGGTATAAAAATGAGATATTAAAAAAGGATATCCCTAAATTTAAAGTTTTGCAAAAAGCCTATTCCAGTCCTTCTTAATCTTAAAGGATTACCTCTGATATTATCCCAGTTTATTCTATATCCATTTTGTTTGTACTTATTTGTCTCCATTGTTAGACTGCGAGCTTCTTTTCTTTGTATCCCCAATGCTTAGCAAAGTTATCGATACATAGGAGGTGTTTAATAACTACTAGTTGATAACTGAAACATTATATAAAAATAACTGCCACCACCATCACCAATAGTACTACTAATACCATTACTACTACCATTATTACTCCTCCTTCTTACCCTGCCCTTCCTCCTATTATTATTACTTCTTTATGGATAATAAGAAATGAGTATTTCCTGCCATGAAAAATTATGAATGAATTTGCAGAGGAATGTACCTTAACAATAAATTGTTTCCAGTAGTGAGGGGAAAAGAGCAAATTTTGGTTCTTTTCAATGACATTGTGCTTATATGAACTGAAAGAAACCTTTTAAAGCAAATATATGCTGTCTCTCACTAAAAATAGAACTTTTTTTCTCCAAAGAATAAACCTAGAAATGTCTGTGGTTGTACTAAGGATTTCACATTTTTCCCACAAAGTAATGAAATTTCAAGAAAGCACATTCTGACAACCTTTAGAGATTGGTGTAGGATTATTCAGTACCTGCAGGTGAGGTACTATTTAAAGAAACTGTTTCAGATGTCAACAGCTGAGAAACAAAATCACAATACCAATTACCTGTGGAGTGTCAGGATCTGATGAAGCCAAGGGGAAAAAAGGCTATACGATTTACTACTTATAATTTGAACATCTATGGGTGAACCCAAATGCATGAGATGTGATAATGATAGACTTAGGAAGTCATTGTACTGAAACAAAATGACCGGTGGTCTTGCACACCAACATATAGAGTTATAGAGTTACAGAATCACAAAAATGTTGAGTTGGAAGGGAAGGGAAAAGAATAAACATTTATTAAGCATGTACTCTGTGCTAACCACAGTGCTAAAATGCTTTACAAATATTATCTCATTTGATTCTCATGGGAGATAGATGGTATTACTATTTCTATTTTTTACATTTGAGAAAACTGTTTAAGTGACTGGCTGTGGGTCACATAGATAGTAAGTGTCTGAGGCAGGATATAAAATCAGATCTTCCTGTTTCCTGGCCCAATGTTGTACTCACTAAACATTTAGCTACTAGTGGTTATTGGCCTTCTAGTTCACACGCTTTTTTCCCCTCAATTCCTCCCCCATTTTAACAAATGAAAAAACTGAAGCCAAGAGAGTTATTTCTTTTCATTATAAAAATGGATCTTAAAATTTTTGTTCTTAGAGTAATGAGTTTGAATCCAGCCTCAGATACTTTATATTTTTAAAACTTGAAGATCCCAAAGAAATTTTAAAATAACAATAATAAATCCAAACAATGTTAACATAGATAACATATTTTTAAATAAAAATAATTATATATTCCAAAGCAAAAAAAAAAAAAAAAAAACTAGTGAGTAGTGGAATTATTTTACATATTTTTACAAATCTCTTCAATGTTTGGCTTAATAGAAGACAGCTGGATTTCCATATCTGCTTCTGTATTCAATGTGTTTGCAATATGCTGTTTTGGTTAAAGCTTATGAAGAAAATTTGGTTTCTCGCAGACATATAGCTGGAAAAGGGAGGAGGATTTTAATAGGTAAATAACATCTTAGTATAATTATGAAAGTACTTTTTATCTCAAGGACCTCTCTAAAGAGTCTTGAAGATCTTCAGAAGCCAATGCACCACAATCTGAGAACTACATTTTCTTCATTGATTATTCAACCTTTGTTTGTAGGCCTATCATGAAACTGAGCCTTCAACCTTTGAAATATTAGACCATTGTATACAATACTAAACCACTCTCTCTTAAAATGTAGAATGAGAGTTCCTCAGAACTGAAAGTAACTTCAAAGGTCATTTAGAACAACCTTCATTGGAAGCATGATTACTGTCCACAACATCAACTATAGTGGAAGGTGGAGCCAAGAGTTCCAAAGAGCTTTGATATTCACCAAATTGGAGCACAATTGACTAGGAAGTGCTCATTTCTTTCTTTTTTGGCTATTCCTGTTCCTTTCTTTATCTCCCCTCCACATTCATACCATCATATTGCTCAAACTCTTCCTATGGCAGAGAATTAAAACTCATTCATACTGATGTGGAAAACATAGCAAACCAGCTCAAAGTGATATCTTTCCACAAGTCTTTTTTATTTTGAAAGAGGATATTGGGAGAAGAAAATATTTAACTCAGAGGAATAAAAGTTTTGATAGAATTATAGACACCAACTAATTAGATCAACAAGTAATTAGGGAAGATGATTTCAGAGATGTCTGGAAAGACTTACATGAACTGACATTTAAGTGAAATGAGCAGAACCAGGAGATCATTATACATGGCAACAATAAGATTATATGATGATCAAATCTGACAGATGTGGCTCTCTTCAATGATGAGATGAACCAGTCCCAACTGTTCAGTAATGAAGACAATCAGCTACACCCAGAGTGAGAACTATGGGAAATGAATGTGGACCACAACATAGCATTTCTACTCTTTCTGTTGTTGTTTGCTTGCATTTTTGTTTTCCCTCTAAGGTTTTTTTTACTTTTTTTCCAGACCAATTTTTCTTGTGCAGCAAGGTAACTGTATAAATATGTATACATATATTGTATTTTACATATGCTTTAACATATTTAACATGTATTGAACTACTTGCTGTCTAGGGGAAAGGGTGGAGGAAAGGAGGGGAAAAGTTGGAACAGAAAGTTTTGCAAGGGTCAATGCTGAAAAATTGCCCATGCATATGTTTTATAAATAAAAAGCTATAATAAATAAATTTTAAAAATTCAAAAAAAAAGTAATTAGGAAGTGGGAATAGAGACTATACCGATCCTTTACTGAAGTTATAAGACCTGAGAATGGGGAATTCACAAAAGAAAAAGGCAGACCTGCACAAACTATATATAAAGCAATATGAGTTTAATTTCAGTTTATTTTAACTCAAAAAACAAGAGTCTCAGAGACTGTAGGGAAGGGAAAAACCATTTATTAAGTGTCTGTTGTATGTCAGGAACTATACTAAGTACTTTACAAATACAGTATTATTCCTTCCATTAATCCTGGGAGGAAGGTGCTATTAATATCCATATTTTACAGTTAAGAACATGGAAGGAAAGAGCGATTAAGTGACTTGTTCAGGTGGCAAGTTTCTAAGAATGGATTTGAACTCAGATGTTTCCGACTCTAGAGCCAGTGATCTATTCACTTTGCCTCCTACTGCCTAATGATGAGAAAAGGTTAACATTATGAGAAGAATACAACTAGTTCATTCATCAGAGTTATTAGGGCCCTAGTCTTCAGTTTGTTAAAGGGGGAACAGTCAGTAATTAGACATAGCCAGATTTATTCACTTTCTATCACTTCTCAAGGATATACTAGAAATCACCTTCGTTCTTGGGCAGCTTGTTGAGTAAGCTAAAGATCATGGTTTCTATCAAGAAGGTTATTAAAGTATTTCAGGTTGATTTATTATTTGCCATCACAGGAAAAGAAATATTAATTCTATAAGCTGTCCCCGACATGTAGCATGAATGTGCCATTGTGTGGTCTGAAGAGAGGCACAATAGAAATCTCTGGCTTTTTTTCCCTAACACTTTTCCAAGGGAGACTTTAATTCTTGGTAGGAGGGTAACAGGAGATTGTAGCCAGAAGTTTGGCCATTCTGCTCTCTTAAGAGAGAGGGGTACTGGAAAAGAACTATGTCTTATCTACCCCCTTATCAGTTTAGGGGATATAGTTTCTAGTTTCAGGCTACTTCTTATCACTGGTCATTAATGCAGAAAGGAGAACCTGAGTTTTATTTCTCACCTTAACCTCTTTCCCACCAAATACTAATTCCATAATGAACACATAGTAAATAACAAAGAAACCCCAAAGTTGATAGCAAAGGAGAAATCAGAGAAAGTATATGTTGGAGAATATATACCAGACAATATAGAGTGAAGGACCCCACCCTTTGGAAGCAAGACAGTCCAGCTCAACCAAACGAAAAAATTCCAGATCTTATCCAAGGGGAAATTTCTTAAAGTCTCTAATATGGCAAGCTGGGGAGAGGGACATGATGAAGCCTGCTACCTTCTCTCGTGTCCGCTTCTTCCTAGAATCTTACCTCTTCAGCAACCTAAAGTGGGATTGGTATCACTTTTTTGTCTTGAAGCTAGAATCCCAAAGTTACCCAGAGCTCAAAGAGACTCAAAAGCTTGAAAAAATGCTCTTTAAAATAGAAATTTAATAAGGAATAATCTAATCAGAGAGAGAGGTTACAAGAGACAAAGGGTGCTTCTAATGTGAGAAGTAGTCCAGGATTGGTATAAGCTTCTAGGATGAAGAAGTTTCTACATCATGACAGAAAATCCTATTGAAATAGCTCATCAATGCAGCTCACACAGTAAAAACATGATTGGCTTGGACCTCTTCCTTAAAGGTCTTGGGATTCATCAACTAATTATAGATCCAGAATTCAGACAATTGTGTTCTGTGTTGTATTTTATGAGACTTACACTTAGTCTAGAGGTATCCATACTTCCCTTCAGATCAGACCATGGTCCATAGCTCCTTCCTGCAACAGTACAGAATGCCTTTTCTTTTAAATTTTATTTTTAAACTTCAATATTCCTTCCAAGGTGCAGATATGAAGAATAGTTAGTTTTATAAGAAGTTCCCAGCTATCCCCCAAACACTCTAATGCAAGAGAAAACCTTTTCCCCTCTTCTCCAGAGCTCAGACTCTTCATGAAATCCTGTACTTTATTTCTGTCCTAATTAACCACTGCTTTTTTTTTATTTTTATTAGTCATTGATTATTATGTCATGAGTGTCTAATTTGTTCTACTGATCCATTGCTCTATTTCTTAGCCAGTACCAATTGGTTTTTGATGACCGCTGTTTTGTAATAAAAGTTTTAGGTCTGGTACTGCTAGGCTAAAATTCTTTTTATTTTGTTTTTTTCATTAATTCCTTGATATGCTTGCCCTTTTGTTCTTCCAAATGAATGTTATTATATTTTTCTAGCTCTATAAAATAATTTCTTGGCAGTTTGGTATGGGACTGAACAAGTAGACCAATTTAGATAGAATTGTTATTTTTATTATATTAGCTTGGCCTACTCATGAACAAATGTTATTTTTCCAGTTGTTTAGATCTAACTTTATTTGCCTGAGAACTCTTGTAATTGTGTTCATATAGTTCCTTGATTTGTTTTGCCAGGGACTTGCCCAATTATTTTATTTTAATTTTAAATGGAATTTATCTTTCTATCTCTTGCTGTTGGATTTTATTAGTAAAATATAGAAATGCTGATGACTTGTGGGTTTATTTTATGTCCTGCAACTTTATTAAAGCTGTTAATTGTTTCAATGGGTTTTTGGATGATTTTTTTGGATTCTCTAAGTATATCATCATATCATCTGCAAAGAGTAATAATTTTATCTCCTCGTTGCCTATTCTAATTTCTTTCATTTCTTTTTCTTTTCTTATTGCTAAAACCAACATTTCTAATGCAATATTAAATAATAGTGGTGATAATGGGCATCCTTCTTTCACCCCTAGTCTTATTGGGAATGCATCTAGTTTTTCTTCACTACAAATAATGCTTGTTTTTAGATATATATTATTTATATTTTAAAAAAACTCCATTTGTCCCTATGCTCCCTAATGTTTTTAATAAGAATGGGTGCTGTATTTTGTCAAAAGTTTTTTTTTTCTGCATCTATTGAGATTATCATATGATTTCTGTTGGTTTTGTTATTGATATGGTCAATTATAGCAATATTTTTCCTGATATGGAAAAAGCTCTGCATTCCTAGTATAAATTCCACTTGGTCATATTGTTTTTTCCTGCTGATAAGTTGTAGTAATTTCTTTGCTAATATTTTATTTAACATTTTTGCATCAATATTCATTAAGGAAACTGGTCTGTAATTTTCTTTCTCTGTTTTGGCTCTTGGTGTAGGTATCAGTATCATATTTGTGTCATAGAAGGAATTTGGCAATACTCCTTCTTTACTTATGTTTCCAAATAGTTTACATAGCATTGGAATTAGTTGTTCTTTAAATGTTTGCTAGTTCACAAAAATCTCCCCTTGAGATTTTTTCTTAGGGAGTTCATTGATAGCTTGTTCATTTTCTTCTTCTACAATGGGACTATTTAAGTAATTTATTTTCCCTTCTATTAATCTGGGCAATTTATATTTTTGTAAGTATTCATTCATTTCATTTAGGTTGTCCACCTTTCTGGCATACAGTTAAGCAAAATAATTCCTAATTATTGCTTTAATTTCCTTTTCATTGGTGACAAGTTCACTCTTTTAATTTTTGATGTTGGTAATTTTTTTTCTTTCTTTTTTTTAAAAATTAAATTAACCAAAGGTTTATCTATTTTGTTGTGTTTTTTTTTTTCATAAAACCAACTCTTAGTTTTATTAATTAGTTCACTAGTTTTCTTGGTTTCAATTTTTATTAATCTCTCCTTTGAGTTTCAGAGTTTCTAATTTGTTAGTTAATTTGGGGTTTTTAATTTGTTCTTTTTCTATCTTTTTTTAGTTGCATATCCAATTCATTGATCTCCTCTTTCTCTGTTTTATTCATGTAACTAGAAAAATACAATTTCCCCTAAGAACTGATTTGGCAGCATGCCATAAGTTTTGGTATATTGTCTCATTATTATTCTCTTGTATGAAATTATTGTTTCTGTGATTTGTTATTGACACACTCATTTTTTATAATTAGATAATTTAATTTCCCATTGGTTTTTAGTCTATCCTTCTCTGCACTTTTATTGAATATAATTTTTATTGCATGATGGTCTGAAAAGGAAGCATTTACTATTTCTTCCTTTCTGCATTCAATTATGTGGTTTTTATGCCCTAATACAGTCATTGTTTGTGTAAATGCCATGTACTGCTGAGAAAAAGATATATTCTTTTCTATACCTATTCAATTTTCTCCAGAGATCTGTCATATCTAAGTTTTCTAGGATTCTATTAATCTCTCTAGATTTTTTCTTGTTGATTTTGTGCTTAGATTTGTTTAATTCTGAAAGGGTAAGGTTGAGGTTTCCCATTAATATAGTTTTGTTGCTATTTCTTTCTATAATTGGCTTAGTATTTTTTTTTCCTAAGAATTTGGATGCTTTACCACTTGGTACATATACATTTAGTATCAATACTACTTGATTGTTTGTGGTACCCTTTAAAAACATGTAGTTTTCTTCCTTATCTCTTTTAATTAGGTCTATTTTTATTTTTGTTTTATCTGAGATCAAAATTCCTATCCCTGTCTTTTTTGCTTCAGCTGAAGTATAATAAATTCTACTCTAGCCTTTTATTCCTACTCTGTATATATCTCTCTGTTTCAAATGCGTTTCTAGTAAAGAATATATTGTAGGATTCTATTTTTTGATCCATTTTGCTATTTACTTTTGTTTTATGAGAGCTTATCCTATTCATATTCACAGTTATGATTACCAGTTCTGTATTTCCTCCTTCCTATTTTCTCCCCTATATATACTTTTTTTCTCTCTTTCTCTCCTGTCCCTCCTTAGTAGTGTTTTATTTCTAACTTACTCTGTCCTCCACTTGCCCTCTCTTCTGTCATGCCTTCTCCCTTCTCTTACCCCTTTCTCCTAGTATTTCTGGCTTCTATTTTATCTAGACCCTCCCTTTTCTTTCTTCTTTCTCCTCCTACTTCTTTATAGGGTAAGATAAATTTCCATTATTAATTGAGTGATTAAGTTATTCACTCTTTGAGCCAAAAACTGATTCAGAAATGCTCATCCCCTCCCTTCTTTCCTTCTACTGTAATAAGTCTTTTGCGACTCTTCATGTGACCTACTTTTCCCCATTATACTTCCCCTTTCCTCTTCTAGTACAATCCTTTTTCCACCCCTTAATATCATTTTCTTTGATATTATCCCATCAGAGTCCATTAACAACTGCACTCTCCATTTTTATATGCCCCTTCTAACTGCTTTGATAAGAGATACAATTCTCTCTCTCTTTTTTTTAAAAATAACTTTTTATTGGTAGAACGCATGCCAGGGTAATTTTTTATGGCATTATCCCTTGCATTCACTTCTGTTCCAATTTTTCCCCTCCCTCCCTCCACCCCTTCCTCCAGATGGCAAGCAGTCCTTTACATGTTGAATGGGTTACAGTATATCCTAGATACAATATATGTGTGCAGAACCGAACAATTTTCTTGTTGCACAGGGAGAATTGAATTCAGAAGGTATAAATAACCCGGAAAGAAAAACAAAAATGCAAGCAGTTTATATTCATTTCCCAGTGTTCTTTCTCTGGGTGTAGCTGTTTCTGTCCATCTTTGATCAATTAAGGCTCTCTTTATGGAAGAGATCCACTTCCATCAGAATACATCCTCAAACAGTATCGTTGTTGAGGTATATAATGATCTCCTGGTTCTGCTCATTTCACTCAGCATCAGTTCATGTAAGTCTCGCCAGTCCTCTCTGTATTCATCCTGCTGGTCATTCCTTACAGAACAATAATATTCCATAACATTCATATACCACAATTTACTCAACCATTCTCCAATTGATGGACATCCTTTCATTTTCCAGCTTCTAGCCACTACAAACAGGGCTGCCACAAACATTTTGGCACATACAGGTCCCTTTCCTTTCTTTAGAAGAGATACAATTCTCAAGAGTTACAGATATCATCTAGGGATGTAAACAGTATAACTTTTAAATAATAATAATAACTATATATATGCATATATACATACACACACACACACATATATATTCCCCTTCTGTTTACCTCTTCTTGAGTCCTGAGTTTGAAGATCAAACTTTATGTTTAGTTCTGTTTTTTTTTTTTCCCAATAAAAATGATTGAAAGTCTTACTTCATTGAACATCCCTCTCCTCCCCTGAAAGATGATGCTGATTCTCACTGGGTAATCAATTCTTAGTTGTAATCCCAGGTGCTTTGCCTTCTGGAATATGGTATTCAAGGCCTTCTGATTCTTTATTGTAGATGCTGCCAGATCTCGGTAATTCTGACTGTTAGCTCCTTAATATTTCAATTGTTTTTGTCTGGCAGCTTGCAATATTTTTTCCTTGAGAGTATAGTTTTGGAATTTTGTAACAATGTTCCTTGAGGTTTTCCTTGTGGGATCTTTATCTGGAGGTATTTGATGAACATTTTTATGACTACTTCTCTCTCTAGCTCTAATATACTGGGACAGTTTCCCTTGATGATATCTTGAAGAATACTATCTAGGCTTTTTTTTTTTTTTTTTTTTTGGTCATGGCCTTCCAGATAGATCTTTAATTTGCCTCTCCTAACAAATTTCCAGGATTGTTTTTTTTTTTTCCCCCAGATTGGTTGTTTTCCAATGAGGTATTTTACATCTCTCTCCCTTCCCCCCCCCCCCATTTTTTTCATTCTTTTTAGCTTGTTTGACTGATTTTTGATGTCTTATAGAGTCATTAACTTCCATTTGCCCTGTTATGGTTTTTAATATGTTATTTTCTTCAATTAGCTTTTATATCTTCTTTTCTATTTAATTAATGCACTTTTCCAAGGTGTTTTTTCCTTCAGTGGATTTTATTTTATTTTATTTTTTGCATTTGGCCAATTGTATTTTTAAAGAAATTGCCTTCTTTTTCCAGGCTGTTGACTCTCTTTTGAATACCTCTTGTTTCTTTTCTCATTTTTCTTCTGCTTTTCTCATTTGCCTTTTAAAATCTTTTATAAGTATTTATGAGTTGGTGTTTTGGACTTTTCTGTCACCATAGTAGCTTTCTATGGTCAAGATTCTTTTCTGATCCTTGTTCATTTTCTTTCTCTTTTTGTATTTCTCTTTTGTGCCTTTTATGGTTGAGCTCTGCTCCTAGGGTAAAGGGGGTATGGTTTCAAAGCTTTCTTATAACCCTGAGCCTTGGCTTTGAGTACAGGGGCCCCTTGTGTTTGCAGGGGGTAGCTTTGCCTCCTCATTTCAGGAAACAGCCTGGTTTCCTAGAATTTGTCTTCTGAGCTGGGACTAGAGGCTGCTCCACTGCTCTGTTGTACTACTGAGCCAGGATCAAGAGTCTCAGTTGCTGATCTGTTGTGATTAAAACTTTCTCAGTAGCTTTCCCAAAGTCTGTCTAAGTCTGTCTTATTATTCATCTGTATGATGTATTTAATGCTATGGATCAACACAATGACAATACATGATAGCAATTAAAAACAGAAACACAACAGATAAGCCAGAGCCAATATTAAGGTGGATTTACATTTTTAAGGCCACATTTCAGTTAGAATATATCCATTTCCCAAAATTTCTATGATGTGAAGTTGGCAATATATTTATTCATGTTTCTGAAATCAAGTATTTTGAACATATGCTTCAATTCACCTAAGTTATTGACTCACCCTCATATTACCATAGTAACTTTCCTTCTACTAACATGAAATATATTTCATATATTTGCATATCTATCTCTGTGAGGTGGCAAGGGTCCAGAGTGTTAGAATAGAGAAACAAAGTATAGTTAGGTAGTTTTGCAGTAGAGAGTTGAGCACTCATATACAAAGAATATTGATTAATGCATTAATGTCAGCTTAGTGTTTCCTTAGAGGTTGCCACTGGGATAACACTAATTTTAGTTTTGTGCTGGTTGGACAATAATTTGGATTAAAGCAAAGAAAATGTACTTTTCAAATAGATAGATGGGACTCTCCTGGGAGAGAGTTAATACGTTGTAGAATCAAATCATGATCTTTTTTTTTTTTTTTTTTTTTTTGATATCATAGGATCATGTAGCCAGAGCTGAAGTGGGCCTTGGAGTTAATCTAGTGTATAACCCTTCATGCTATTAGTAAGCAAACTGAGGATTTGCAGATCATACAGGTATAATGAAAGAGAGGAAATTTGAACTTCTAATTCCAGAATCAGGTATTCTTCCCACTCTGCATTTTGACAAGGCTGGAAAATTCCCAAATGAAACTATTTATCATACCTCAAACATTTATCATTTTTCTTTTGTGTATGTTAGCCAATCTGATAAATGGGAGATGATATATCATTTTTTTTAGAATTTGCAATCCTCTAAACAACAATGATTTAGAGCATTTTTCCATATGACTATAGAAAGCTTTATTTTTTCTTCCAAGAACTACCTATTCACATTGGCCAAGTGGAGAATGACTTATTCTTAAAAATTTGACAAAATTCTCAATAAATTTGAGATGTGAGGTTTTTACATGACAAATTAACAAAATTTTGCCTCAATTTTCTGCTTTTCTTTTAATTTAAGTTACATAAACTCTTTTTAATTTAATGTAATCAAAATTATCCATTTTATAAACCTATTCTCTAACTCCTATTTATTTAATAAATTCTCCTATTCCTAAATAATGTTACATGTTCTTATAATTTACTTATGATATCTCCATTTACATTTAGATCATGTATCCATTTTAACTTTTTCTTGATAAATAGTACAAGATAAGTCTATATCTAATTTCTGCCAGACCACTTCCCAGTTTTCCGATATACCACCCACCCCTATTCACACCCACATGCCACATATATACACATGCATTTACTCTCTCCCTCTCTCTCTTTATATGCAAACAGTGAATTTTT
Organism: Antechinus flavipes; assembly: GCF_016432865.1. Lineage (NCBI taxonomy): Eukaryota > Metazoa > Chordata > Mammalia > Dasyuromorphia > Dasyuridae > Antechinus > Antechinus flavipes. The sequence continues at coordinate 394,077,192 of NC_067400.1, read as the reverse complement.
TCATCAAAACAAATCTTTACATTTATCAAACACGAGGTTACTATAATCATTTATAACTACATATTATATATCTATTCTAAAATGATAAATCAATGGAATAGATTGTGGTATGTTGTCTTACTATTATTATCCTCATCAAAAAAGTGTTTATTATTTTTATTACTTGTCATTTAACTTATTCTTTAAGATTAGGTTATTTAGTCTCCAATTAATTTTTGTCCTTTATTAAGTGAAATTTTTATTGCATTATGATCTGAAAAGACTTCATTTAATATTTCTGCTTTTCTGCATTCATCTAGAAAATTTTTATGCCCTAATAATATGCACTTCTTATAAAGATGCCATGTACCTCTGGGGAAAAGGTATATTCTTGCCTATTCTCTTTCAATTCTTTTCAGATTTCTGTAATTTCTAGTTTATGTAAGATCCTATTCATACCCTTGAGTTCTTCTTTTCTTCCTTCCTTCCTTCCTTCCTTCCTTCTTTCCTTTCTTCCTTCCTTCCTTCCTTTCTTCCTTTTCTTTGGGAGTAAATATCCAAGTGTAATCTCTCTTCCCTATGTCAGAATTGCAGCTGTGTGATCCTGGGCAAGTCACTTAACCCTAATTGCCTTAGCAAAAATAAAAATTAAAAAAATATCTAGATACTAGGCCTTTTGGTGCATTGTTTCAATATCATGTTCAATACTCATATTACTTCATTGCCTCTATAGTATCTTTTAACATAATGTAATGTTCTTGTTTATCTTTTTAAATTAAATCTATTTTAGTGTTAATTGTCTGAGATATGGTTACATTGCATCAGCTGAAGCATAATAAATTATACTCCAGTCATTTATTTTTACTTTATGCGTCTCTTATTTTTAAATGTGTTTCTTATAAGCAATATATTGTTGAGTTCTGTTTTTTTTTATCTATTTTGCTATCCCTGTCTATTTTATATGTGAGTTCAACCCATTAACATTCAATGTTATAATTACTAGTTATAGCTTTCTCTCCATCCTATTTTTCCTCATTGTTTATCCTTCTCTCACTCTCCCTATCTCTCTCTCTCTCTCTCTCTTTACCCATTCTTCCCTAATCTGCATACTCTTCTAAGGATCCCTCCCCTATCCTATTCCCATTCCCCTCTTATTTCTCTGTATATTAAGAATTTTTTTTACCCTAATTCTTAGTAAAGGATTAGTTAAAATAGTAGATTTGTGGAAATAATGAAAATATATGGATACATATCATCCAATGATAATATAATTATGTGGATCCCGAGGTGATTGAGTAACTCACCTGAAAGAGTAGTTCAATATCAACTTTGAAAAGATGTCTCTACTAAACAATTCTGGGATCTTTGCTTGAGTGTATGTTGTTCAATGTTTTTATTACTGACTTAGTTAAAGGCACTGATAACATATTTACAAAATTTGTAGTTGCAGCAAATCTAAGAACTGTTTTAATCTAGATTTGTGTTAGGCCAGTTTTTGGAATTAAATTAGGTACTCATACATTGTTCAACAGTTAACAACAACAACAACAACAATAAAAATACCTAGCCAGAGCAGGATAAAGAGATTCATCAGAGATATGTATCAAGAGCACAACTAAGTTGCAGCAGTTGCTGAAACTTCTCCAACCTCTGAGTAATACAGCTGATGGCCAATCAATCAAACATCAGAGCATGCCTGGAGCTCATTAAAACTATCATGCACTTTAGCAATTAGAAAGTGATATCTATAGTCTGAACTTTTGGTCCCTTGAGATAATTAAATTTCAAGGATTGTTTCAATACCATGTAAGAAAAAACCCTCCTAAACATTTTTTGTGTGTAAAATGTTAAGATATTGGTCCTACCACAAAAGGCTAGCTAATGCATGGGATAAGAGACTGAATCCAAAAATACTTTGGATTAAGTCAATAACATTGAACTGAATCTAATATAGTGAAATTCAATATAGATAAATGGAAAGTCTTGCACTTAAGTTAAAAAAAAGTCAGTATCATAAGTACTTTTTATAGGGAGACATAATTAAATAAGAATTTGTTTAAAAGAGATATTGCATAATTTTAGTATAGCTGCAAGCTCAATATGAGTCTACATGTAATATGATTTTTACTCTTCCCCCAAAAAACAAACAACAACAACAACAAAATTAAAATAACTGACATGAACTTTCGTTCCTTTCAAACAGGCAAAACTTGTAGGGAAAAGAAAGTGACAATTCCTCTGTTCTCTACAAAGGTGAAAAGACTGAATGAATGAACTGAAGATGTTTTTTGCCTATAAAAAGAGATATCTTAAAGAGCATGTGATAGCAATCTTCATATATTTGAAAGTCTGACTAGGAAAGAGAGATTACACTTGGATATTTATTCCCAGAGAACAGGAATAATAAAAATTGTGAGAATTTTCAAAGAAGCAAATATCAATTGGTGAAAGGAAAAAAAAAATCACAGCATTTCCTAATAATTAAAACTAGTTGAAAATGAAAAAAGGCTGTCTTGGTACTTATGTGGCTTCTTCTTAACAAAGGTCTTCAATCAGAGACTAGATAAATAATATGAGTACTACTTTTCAGATCTAAATTAGACTGAATGGCTGCAACCATTTCTTCTAATGCTAACATTTTTATGATTTACTACATAAAGCAAAGGAAAGAAAGTTGTATTTACTGGTTCTCACCATAGCGTAAGAACTGTTACACACTAAGGACTAATAAGGCCTGCCGCACTAGATTAGGTTCATGGGCTCATAAAGCCCAACATTTTCTTTCTGATTAATGGTACCAAAGGAACATTCTAGGATGTTGGATATCTTCTTTGATGGCAGCTTCAAAAATCAAGAAATGTACAGAAGTGTTGTCAAATGTGAAGCTCTGTAATGGGCTGAAGCTCGAGTTGATGGACTGAGATCCCAAGCACGGGAGGCTAAATAATAATTGTACCATACTCTATTAATACATATGTTTGGAGAAAGAATGGCCCCCGCCCACTCTTTGTGCAAGTCCTGATGTGTTGTATAGGAAATGACAATTTTGGTGGGTGGAGGCAGAGGGACAGAGAAGGAAGCAGAAAGAGGCTGGTTCCTGTCATAGCTGCTCACATTGCTAATCCCCTTTCACCTCATAAAGAATAAAGATTGAAGATTTTCCCTTAACCTGAATTCCTGACTCCGCTGATTTTAAAATACACGGTCATCACATAAGATGATTATATCAAAGCTCAAATAAGATAATTAATTTAAATCACTCAGTAAACCTCAAAGCACTATGTAAATGCCAGTTATTATTATTGCTATTATTGTTAGCCTCCAATCTGATGATTTCATCCCCTATGACTTTCATTGCACTTATGTTGAACTTAAGTGATGTTTATGTCATGAGAAACTGATTGGGAAGTGGGGGGCTAGAAGGTTAAGAGAAAATGTATGCACATCTATTTTTAAGTGTAACACTTTCTTAAGTTGAGACAATTAACAAAATAATTTATTAATCCTTGATTTATAGAGATTGCTGATTTCTGAAATGTAAAAACTCACAGTGAAATTTTAATTATGGGCTCTCATATCTCCCAAGTCATTAGAACTGTATCTAGCATGCCTCTGAGAGTGTAACTCAAAGAATCTTAATTTCCTTAACAAATTTCATTTTGGATCACAAATTCATTCAAATCTTTCTTGAAATTTTATATATTTTAAGCTTATGTCCCATTACTACATTAAAAATCTCTTATTTTCTGTTTAATCAATCAATTAATAAGTACTTAATAGGCACCTATTGTGAACTACACATTATGTTAAATTCTGAGCATATAAAGACAAAATCAGAACAACCTACCCTTTAAAGATATTAAATTCTTTGTAACACCATATTGACCTTTATTTATTTTGAATTTACCTAGTTCAAGTTGCTTAGGGTAAAGGCATTCTGGGATTCTGAGATTTTTGTTCACTTTCTCCATAACTATTGATTTTTACATACTATCATCACCCTTTTTTTTTTTTTTTTTTTTTTTTTGCCCATATTGTTTTTCTTCTTCTCAGACTAAGTCCTAGCAATCAGTCCATAAAGAGTAGTTCTTTCATCCCTTTGGACATTTTTAGGTTTCTTAAATGACCACAGGCACGTCATAACCTTTAATGTAATATTTCTAAGAAGAAATGAAAAGTAGACATGACATATTGGTAACTAATGGTAGTGAAACTTCATGATAGTCATATATGAAATGGGTCTCAAGTTGCCTGCTGGTATTTTAAAATGTGAAAATGACAACATCAGAATAGGGAGAAAGGGAATATTAAATATGGCAGAGGGCAGTACAATTTGTAACAAAGCTACTGTTGGCAGAATCTTGTCCACTCTCAACTTCAAAAATAGATAGGATTTAGGAAATCTTGTAGTCTGAAAGAAAATAGTGACTTCTTAGAATGAGCTAAAAGAAAGGAACAAAAGTCTAACCTCTGACTAGTTTACTGTAAGGCTGGCCATCCTAAAGAAAAGTAATAGGGCAGGAGCCAAAAAGTGGTCTCAATTCTGACCTATGTTTTCACAGACATATAAGAAATCAGCTGAGTCAGAAATAAGGCAGGCTGCTGGCAAGATCAAATGGTCACAAAGGTTGAAAATATGACCCACAGCACTACTGCTATATTGCTTTAGGCTATTGATGCTCCTCAGTGTTGTTATATATATCATCTGGTGGCACTGCTAAGTGTGAAAAAAGCAGGGCAAAAGTCAAGGTGGCTTGCAGACTTTTGGCAAGAAATTATAATCTGTAGGCTGGTGTATAAGTAAAGATGGAAAGCCTGTTTTTTTGTTTTTTGTTTTTTTGTTTTTTCTGCATATGTATGAGTGAAGGAAGTAAGAAGAGGCAGAGAAGGTCAGGATGTCAGGATTCAGTGGAAAGCAAAGGAGAGAAATACAGAGATAGAAAGGGACAGAGTTAGAGGCTTAAAGACAGCTATAAAGAGGTAGAAATGGAGAGAGAAAGAAAGAGATAGAGACAGAACGATACAGAGAGAAGCAGAAGAACAGAGACAGAGATATAGAAAATAAGATATACATAGAGGAGCAGAAGCAGAAGAAAGAGAGAAAGATACACAGAGAGAAAGACAGACAGAGAAAGATATAGACACACAGAGAGACAGAGACAGTGATAGAGACAGAAAGACAGACACAGACAGAAAAGCAAAGAAAAAAAGACAGTAGAGACAGAAATAGACAGGTAGAGATGGAAACAAGATCAGAAAGATACAGTGAGAAATAGAAAAGCAAAGACAGACAGAAATAGGCATATACAGAGAGACAGGCAAAGAGATAGAGAATGGATGGAAAAGAAAATTGTAAACTTAGCTGCTGGAACCCAGAATAAAGCAGCCTGTTCACACATCCATTTCAGAATCACTTTTCAATAGAATTCCCATCAATATCAATAACAACCATTGTAACTCCCAACTTCTTCATATTTATCAGTTAGACCTACAAGGAAGGTACAACATTAATATTACAGCTGTGACATTTTGTTCAGTGTCAAGAAACCTGAAGAATAGCAGCATTATATCTGATGCTTTTAGAAAGCAAGGGGATTAAATTCAGGTAAACATTTCAAGTAGGTGTTTTAGGCAATGAGCTGAAAAAATTCACTGTAATGAAAAGCCTTAAGATGAAAGTAGATTGAATTCTGAGTGAGGGCACATAGATTAAGTGGATGTCAAGATGAACAAGCCAGGACGAGTCCATTCCTTTGTACAACAATTGAACCCTTTGCTTCTCAGCAGGGCACAATGTAATTTAACTTAAGAAGGGAACATGCACGGAAACCAAAAGGATCTGGTAAAGAGAAGGGGCCTTTAATGTCAAGGACAAAGCAATTTGCAATTTGATTATTAATGTGCAGGCAGTAGGTAGTGTCAAATCATCAAACAGTCCCAAAAGTAGGGCATTAATTGGGGCAGAAAGTAGAAAAATTAATGAAATTGATTATAAGTGACAAAGCAGCTGGATTTGTCAGCATTTCAGCAGATAGAATAACTCTGATTGATGAAATGATGAGGCTCTGTAGCAACACTAAAAATTGAAAGTACAGTCAGAGGGACCTGACATGGAAAATGAACAATTGTGTAACCCTTGAAGAAACAGCTTTGAAAATATTCTTTTCAAAGTTGTGACTGAATGGTGGTGTAAGGACACGACTGTTTGTCATATAGCTAAATTCACATCACACTCATTGACAGTCAGCAGTTTGAAACTTTACATGACAAATAGCTTATTTCACTATCTCAATTTCAAAAGGCATAAATCTAGCAATCTCTTATCCCAGAATGATTACCATTGTAGCATGGAGAGTGACATTAGGGTGTTGTTGAAAAGGACCATAACATCAGGGAAGTAATACCATGACATGTAAGCGAGTTGGATTTAAATGAGCAAGGACTGTGCAGGGTCACAAGCCTAACTTTGTCCTCTGGAGCCATCTAGGTTCAGTGGCCAAATAAAAATCAGGATGACTGGAGATGGCCCTGGATGCAATGGAAGATCTCAATCTTTTTAAGTTAAGATCTTTCCCAAATCTCAGTTTGACTGAAGCAATGCCCAATCAGTGATTAAGGCTACATAAGAAATGAAGCAGAGAATGGCCTCATTTATCTAATCTTCCTTCCTTTCTTTCTTCCTTCCTTCCTTCCATTTTCCCTTTCTTCCTTCCATTCTTCCTTCTTTCTTCCCTCCCTCCCTCACTTTTTCCCTCCATTTTCTCCCTCCTTTATCCCTTTCTCTCTCCCTTCCTCCCTATACTCTCTCCCTTTTTTCTTTCCTTCTTCCTTTCCTCCCTCCCTCCCTTCCTTGTTGTTTGGTCATTTTAAATCATTTGGAGCCTTCATGAACACATTTGAATTATCTGAAGTTGTTTGTGATTTCCTTCTCTAGTGCATTTTACAAATGAGTAAACTGAGGCAAACAGGATTAAGTGACTTGCACAGGATCATCTACCTACTAAGTAATCTGGGGCCAGATTTGAAATCACAAAGATAAATTTTCCTGACTTCAAACCTAGGGTGATCCACTGTACCATCAAGTTACCCAAGAAGCACTTGAACTATCTATAATCAAACTGACTGAATGTACATGATACATCATAGTTTATTCAAGAACTGATTCTGAATTAGCCACATAATTTAGACCAGTATCTATTGGTTTTCTGTATTGTCAAAATGTACTCATTGTGAAAGAGGTCCAGCATAATAGTTTAGTTTCTTTCTTTATGAACTTCTTGAGCTACTTCATAATACCCTGGAGTTCTACAGAAAACAGTTTGTGTAATACTGCACTAGAGGGTGACTCAAGAGCTGAAAAGAATTTGTTTCATTATGAAATGCTTGCTCAAAAGTATCCAAATGTTGAAATGGTTTTGTTTTGCTTGTTGAAAGACTTCTTAAACTTTCCTATCTCAACTGTAATGGGAGTACAATGTTCTTTATTATAAATTGTAGTCATAGATATATTGCAATATTATTTCTTAAACTACTTTATTGCACATTCTTCATGTAGTTTGGAAATTGAGTAGAAAAAAACAATCCTTGGCAGCCAATAATATCAAATTACATTTCATTCAAATTTTTCTTTTAATATTTAGTACTTTTGAATTGGGTAAAATCTTTTTTTTTTTTTTTTTGACTCTCTACCTCTCTAGTCTAAAATATATATTTAACTAAAGAAGTTGTTACAATTCCAGTAATTTGAGGAGATAGTTAAAAATTCCTCTAACTTTAAAAAAATTCATATAAAATTAATTTCAATTAAAGAAGTAAAAAATACATGGGGTATCCTTAATTCAGCAAGCATATTGTGTGCTAGATACTAAGGACACAAGATTAAAAAGAAATAGACCCTATATTCTATTGGGAAAGAAGAATAGACATTTCAATATGAAAGGTACATATACATTTCAGCACAATGGAAAGTGGGTTCAAATCCTAGTCTTGACACTGTTCTATGACTTTGGGCAAGTCACTCAATATCTTTGGGTCAAAATTTCCTTATTTGTAAAATGGGGAGTTTCCTGGGTCTATCTCTATCTCTATCTCTATGATCCTATGATAGTAATTCCTGAGAAAGGGCACCTATTTGTGAACAATGGAAGGGTTACCATAAAGCAAAATAAAAAGGTAAAATAGAGTAGGAAAAAGGTATTGAGGTGACTTAATGAGCATAAGAACTGGAAACAGTGTCTAAGAAAAGAAACTTCGGAGTAAGTATTTTACCACTCAAAATCCAAAGGACTAAAAGTAGAACCATAAAGTAAGAGACTGTCAGGTTATACAATATGCTTTAAGTATCAATCCTAGAGTTAAAAAGTATTGGAGCAAATATGTGTCCACCAGAAGGGAACATGAGGAGTCCCTAGTCCTGGCTAATAGCTAAGCCAAGATTTGGTAAATTGCTGGGAATTAACTCAATATGGAAGCAATGGTGAATGTTTAAGTATTCATGCTACCTCCCACTCCCTCCAATGCTAAATATATTATCTGCTTCAGACTGGGGGAATGGGAGGGGCATAAAGGAGGGTGTTTTAGGCTTTGATATTCATCACTGGATATTTCTCCTTTGTGATAGAGAAAAGGGAGCAAGATCATCTGGTGATAGTAGTTTTAAGTTGAATCTGTTCATATTTTCATTATTACTCACTTCCTCCATTTTAGAGTATGCTAGGTTTGAGCTCTAGAGCCATACAGCTATAAGACTATTGAACAACCTTCAAAAGGAAATCACAAGAGGAAAATTTTATGAGCCCCAGTGAATATATTGGTGCATTATCCTTTTGTCTTCATCTGATCTTTCCACCTTCACTGTCATCTCAACATCTCATCCCACCAACATATGAAGGCTGGTTTGGTCAAAGATACAACAATTCTGTTCTGTCTTTTTGACTAATCTAAATATCTCAGCTAATTATAGGTTGGGGGAAGGGCTAATATATTAAAATAAACCTAAGTCACTCAGAGGAATCTTTAGTCAAAGGAATCCTCAACCTGGCATCTATGAACATTTTTCACAAATTGACAATTCTATTCAATACAGAAGGTTTCCTTTGTAATCTTATATAATTAAAAACATTCTGAAAAGACATTCATAGGTTTCACTAGATTGCCAAAAGGACTCAGTACACCCACACACCCACCCACCCACCCACACACACACCCCACCTCCCCACCCCCACACATTAAGAATTGCTCCTTCTTTCACTCTCTTCTGACTTGGAGCCCTACTGTGGTTCCTTTGGATAAAATCAAGTTAAAGAGGATTGGGAATAAATTTAGGTTTGGGAATCTATCTAAAGTTGGAACAGGATTCCAAGAGGCTCACAATCTGCATTTAATGAGATCATAGTATCATAAATTTAGAACTAGAACGGGCCACAAATGTTTTGTGGATCAAACCCACTTTACAATTCTTTCTAAAATTAAGATCCAGAAAAGGGAAGTGATTGACTGAAACTGCACAGGAATTAAGAAGCAAATTCAGGTAACAGTTGAGGTCCTCTGATTCTAGAAACAGCCTTGTTTCCATGGAATCATAATGGATTATTTAGTTCTGGGTGACTTTTATATCTGCTCTATCTTTTATAATCTATTTGGGCAGTCCAGCTCTGATGCTTATGATTTTCAATCAAACAATCAATCAGTCAACTAACAAAATTAAGCACATATTATATCCTAGAAACCAGAAATAAACAAAACAAAAGAAACCATTTAAGAGAAGAAACCAAATGTATATAAACAGTTTATATAAAACATACCAAATAAATACAAGATGATTTTTTTTCCTGCGGGAGAAGGAATTAGCACCTGGGGGTATCAAGAAGATTAGGTGAAATCTTTTGCAACATCAGTTTTGAATAACTACAACTATTTTGGCATAGAAGATAATAGAATATAAATATTTGGCTCCCAATATTATTATTTCTGTATTGCATCTTATTCCAGCTTTATTGCAATATGGTTTCATGTTTTTCATTGTGAAATAGCTCACTGCCCTAGTTTCAGACACTTAGTCTATAAGTGAAAATAGGATTGGTGAAATGGATATTTTGGTTGCCTTGATTTCTCATAATGACTTGATCTCAACCAGTAATATGAGGATGCAATAAATTAAAATACAAATATAAATATATTCTTGAAGGGGACTCAGTTAATTGCTTCTCTACTATAATTTTCTCACAGAAACTGCAATTCTATATTTTGGGATTCTTAAGGAATTTTTTTTTTACTGTAATCTTTTTAACAGTTAGGTATTGATGGGAGACTATCTCCGAATATTGTTTTTTCTTGTTGGTATTATAACTGAATTTTCTACAAGGTCTCTTTTCCTAGCTACCCAATACACACATTACTTCATTGAAATTAATTACCAATTACACAGGATGACTTTTTGTTTTTTTTCCCTCTATAGGCATATCTATATAATGCTTTAATATTTATTATCAAGTATCCATCATCTCACTTGATTTTTATGACAATCCTGTGAATGTAACAATATCCCCATTTTATGGATGAAAAAACTGGTTCATAAAAGTCAAGTGATTTGTTCAGTTTCACATCTAGTAAATGTTTGAGGTAGGATTTGAATCCAAGTCTTTTTGATCCCAAGTTCAGTGCTCCATCTACTATGTGACACAGAATAGCTAGTGGTATGGTGGAAAGAACACTGGACTTGGACTCAGGAAAACCAAGTTCAAATTGGTCCTTAGATTCTTGCTAGTTGTGTGATTTTTGGCAAATTACTTCATTTCTGTCTCAGTTTCTTCAACTGTAAAGCGATGATAATAATAGCACTGCCTTACAGAGTTGTTGTGAAGATAATAAGATTTTTGTAAAATCTGCTAGCACAGTTCCTGACACATGGGCACTATATAAATGTTTATTCCTTATGTGATATGTGTCACAGGATCATAGATTTAGAACTATAAGGGACTTCAAAAGGCTCTCTGTCCTAAATAGGAACTTTATTAGTCAACAAGTGAATGCAAACTTGCCTTAAGAACTGCAGTTATCCCTTCCATTACTGAGAGCTAGAAAATCTGTGTAAAACTTTTTTTCCTTTTTTTTTGTGAAGTGTTTACAATATCTTATTGTAAAATTTGGGTTAAGTATTTGGTCATTTATGTAGGCTAATATTAAATAAAAATATTTTCTGTGTCATCTTCTGGCTTTTGTGTGTTGTCCAAGCCTTCTGCAAAACATCCCAAAATTCCCATTTGATTTTTTATACTGACCTGAGATATATTGATATATAATGGGAAAAGTTGTGATGTGGAAGGGAAAACTATATTTGGATGTATCCAAGCCATGTGTTACATCTATCCAGCTCAGATTTTTTGCTGTTTACTCTTGCTTCTTGTCTCATCATCCTCAACTTTTACTTTTCTTTCTGAGAACAAATTTTAAATCGATATGACCATTGTTTCTGGAAAGGACATGACAATGGACTTTCTTTTGGCTCACACACCATTTCTTTGATTCCTTGGACAAAAATTCTCATTCTGGACATCATTACCCAAATAGGAATTAGTTTCCCCTATAAAAATGTATGTTCTTTGTTAATAGAGACTGTCTCCTTTGTTTTTATAACCCTATCCCCCTAACACACTGTCTGGGACATAGCAAAAATAAATGTTTCCTTCTCTCCCTCCTCTCCCTTCCCCCATTTCTTTCCCTTCCCCCCCCCCTCTCTTTTTACCTCTCTCTCCCTTCTCCTGTCTTTCTCCCTCTCTTCCTTCTTTCTTCCTTCATTCCTTCCTTTGTTCCTTCCTTCCTCTCTTCCCCCCTCCCTTCACCTACTCCTTCTTCCCTCTTTCCCTTTCTCCCCTCCTTCTTTCCCTCCCCTTCTCCCTTCCTTCCCTCCTCTCCTCCCTTTTTCTTTCTTTTCTTCCTTCCTTCCTTCCTCTTCCTTCCTTCTTTCCTTCCTTCCTTCCTTCCTTCCTTCCTTCCTTCCTTCCTTCCTTCCTTCCTTCCTCTTCTTCTTCCTTCCTTCCTTCTTCCTTCCTTCCTTCCTTCCTTCTTTCCTTCCGTTCTTCCTTCCTTCCTTCCTTTGCACAAAGATGCATTAGAAATAGTATTTGAACTCAGGTTCTATGATTCCAGAGACAATGTTCTTTCTATCACATCACTAATAGTTTGTAGGAATTGCTTGTCATATCCCAAATAGTCACACTATTAGTTTAATGGTCAAATATTAGTCTAATAAATTTATAGAGTATCTGGAAAATGGATATAATAAAAATTTATGCTACTTATAAACTCTCGAACTTAAGTCTTAAGACATACTACTAGTGATATGACTATGAACAAATTAATTAATTTCTCAAGGCCTCCAAACAATTTTTATAGATGCTAATTTAATCAGTGGAGGAACTCTCCAAATAGGACTTTCTCCACTATGGAAAAAGTCCAAATTAAGACCCCTCAAAAATTTAGAAGCTATCTTATATATATGCAAGGTACTTGAATCAGTTTATGCAGTTTTTAGACCATAATCTATAGTTCCTGAGATAGGAGTAAAGATATCAATCCTCTATTATTGTCCACAAGAAGCCACACAGGCCCACTTTGGAGGTAAAGAAGATCAGGATTCAAGTCTCGCTTCTCAAATTTATTGTTTAGGTGGTCCTAGACAATCCATTTAATTCCTTGATTGTTATCATTTAGTTACTTTAGTCTTGTCTAACTCTTTGTGACTTCATTTTGGAGTTTTTCCTGGCAAAGTTACATAAATGGTCGGCCATTTCTTTCTCCAATTCATTTTATAGATAAGGAACTGAGGCAAAGTCACTTGCCCAGGGTCACACTGCTAGTAAATGTCAGAGGCTGGATTTGAACTTGTGATAATAAGTTTTCCTGATTCAAAACCCAGTGCTCTATCTAATGTGCCACCTGTTGCCCCAGTTCCTTGATGTGTACCCTCAAATCCTCTATAAGTATAATCAGTTATGGATGAGTGGCTGATAAGGTTCATTGAAGAGAGTTTCTATAAGGGTAAATCTTAACATAATAAAATCACAAATCTGGAACAAAAATCTGAGCCACTGAGAACATGAGCAAGGTTAAAACACAAGAGTCTGGATGGCTCCAGGTAGAAACTAGAGAAGATTTACAATTCTCACGAGGATTGTCAGAGCTAGAATAAAGCCAAGAGTCTATCCTGCCACAGTTTGTCAAGAAGGATGAATATCAATAACATGCATCATTTTCTTAGGATTGCAGGATTGGTAGAGGAGCAAGGCCTATGCTGAATTGTTCAATTATTACAATATCAATATTGCACGATGATGGAGAGCTTCTGATCAGTGGTCAAATATTAGGAAGATTATAATGGAAAATTTGTCTTGATAAATATAACATCCCCAGACACAAAACAGAACCTCTCTAGACCTGTCCATTGTTGTAGGGCATGTCAATACAGATACTCAGCAGTTGATGTCCTGAGACTGCCTGTGCAAAGTCATGCCTCTGAGAAAGTGACAAGTTGTCACTGGGAAGTGAATACTTTTACTTTATTGGTTTCGAAGAGTTTGGCCTTTTAGAGAGTTTTTCCATTTAACTGAGTGCCTGGTGACATATTTTATTCTTCCACAAAATTTCACAAAATGAAGTATTAGTTTAACTAGGCCAACAGACTTTTCCAGTTAGTAACCCTTACCTGCCTGATGCTATCATCTGGAATGTGGTTGAATTCTTAGAAATAAGATAGTTTAGTAACCCAGTTGCATACTTCAGAGTACTTGGAAGAGTACCTCAAACATATATATGAAATATAATACTGAAATATATTAAATCCACATATAGGATAGAACTATATAATAATGATGATGATGATTATCATGATGAGGTGATCATCAGGACTTGAGGCAGATAATGTCTTTTTGGAAAGCTTTAATTTCATTATATTTCTGAGCAGGTGATAAAACAAAAACTTTGGTTTGCCTCAGACTCCCTTACTCTCTTTCTCTGTATTTGTTATCACCTTCCATTTATGACATTTGTGGTGCATTTTTAGAAGTTGATAGGAGTTAAATAAATAGCCCAGAATCAGACAGCTAATAAATGACAGTCATAGTTAGTAAGCAGTACCTGGGGGACTCAAACAGAGGTGTTCTGATTCCTAATTCCATGTTTTCTTATAATACAGCTGCTTATACAACTTACCTCATAGGACTACTGCAAGACACTTTGAAAATTGTAAAGAACTTTAGAAATATGAGTGGTTATTATTTTTGTAAAGTGCAGGTTAAATTCCCAGAGTTAGGTCAGCCACATCTTCTATTCAGGACTTAGAGGTGCTCCTGAAGATTTGGGCTAACTTTTTCTGATGCTATTGACTCAGCTCCTTTTCACGTATTTTCTTCTCATGATTATGGGTTGATAACTATTTAGTCAGCCAATATAGGTTTTTAAGAAGAGATTTATCTACTAAAGTGGCATAGTAAGAGCATACATGAAAATTTCACTTCTTAATCTGAGAACACATTTTCTCACAAGTACAAGGAGGATACAAGAGGAAATGTATTGAAGTTTAGTACAAATAGCAAAGAAATTACCCACAGCATGAGGTAAGTGGCCTTAAGGAGTTCCCTTTAGGCATAGCAGAGTTTCTTTGCTAGGCTCATTTTGAAGCTATGCATCTATATTCAAATTGTACTTGGCTCCCAATGACTCACTGCCATCAGTTCATCCTGGAATACTGCTAAAACACTTATGAGAAGTCCATAATCCTTCAGATCTTGTGAAGCTCACAAAATCATCCTTTTACCAAAATTGAGGGATCAGGGGGAAGAGACTGAGACTGAATCCCAGGTCTCTCCTTCCCCTAAGTGGTTCATTCTGCAGGTGTTTTTTTTTTTTAAAATATCACACTTTCAAATCTCTGTAATATTCCCATTTTAAATTGTCTTGATAATTTGTAGGCAAAAACCCTATAATGATAAGATATTAAGATATCATGTCATTTATTTTGGGCTGTAGAATGACTTTACTAAGTTGATCTATTACATTGTTTTATGATCATCAAATATACAAAATGTCCACTGTTATTATTACAGATGGAACACTGTAATGAAAAAAAGTATAGGACTAAGAGTTAGGAGGAACTTGAGTTCCGATCCTGCCTCTGACACTTGCTACTGTGGCTATAGACCACTCACTCAAGGATTGGACTACTTTAGGATTGGCCCTAGTTTTTGGAAAATGGGTAAAATTTACATAATAGGCATATAGGAATGAATGCATTAAAGATGGAGGGAACTGGGAAGGACATAAAAGTCTGAAAGCAAGAATATGGCATGTGTAGAGGAGATTAGATGGAACTATCTGATCATAGTGAAAATCATCTTTTGGAGAATTTTGGAAGCAAAAGAACAGAGTTCGATTGCAAATTGTCTTGAAAGCCAAGAAAATGAATTTGGTCTCAATGCATTAATCACCATGAGCTGGAAAGGGAAATGATGAAAATAATGCTTTAGGAAGAATATATTAAACAAAAGTTTTGGAGAGGATGGATTAGAGAAAGAATATTAAAGAAGACACTGCAGCAATTTAGATTTAGTAACAATGGGACTAGTGAGGGAAGAGACATTTTAAGGATTCAGATATAACAAAGGGGATGAAAGAGAGAAAAGTTTAAAATTCTAAGTATCTCTTTTTGGAAACAGAAAAAAAATGATGGTATTATTAATTACTGAAGTGGTTTGGAAGGGCACTCAATATTGTTGGGAAGATGATGTCAACTTTGGTTATATTGAGCCTTAGATTATAGTGGGAATCTAAGCTGGCAAGAATCTCGGAGACCATCTTGTCATCCTACTCATTTTACAGATGGGGAAACTACGACCCAGGCAAATTAAATGATTTGCTCAAAGTCACATAGGTAGTAAGAATAAGAGGTAGGATTTGAAGTCTGATGCACCTATGGACAACTCTGTAGGTAATACAGCAGTGGAATTTGTATATATATTCCAAAAACATGGAAATGAATAGGAGGCCCATTGTCTGGGGGAATGGTTGAACAAATTATGCTACATGAGTATAATGGAAGATGGGCTATAAAAAGGTGAACCTGAGGAACTCAGAAATATAGGATAATGTGTGAAATGATGCAGAATGATGAAAGTAAAACAAAGGGAACATCCATGAACATAATGATATAATTAACAACACTAAAATCAGTTCAACTCTGATAGAATAATCTTGGTCCTAAAGCACTGATAGGGAATATTTCTCTCAGTAGAGAAAAAAGGACTGTGGATGTGGAATTTGGTAGAAACTGTCAGACTGATGTCCCTCAGAAAACATTTGTTCCAGGAATGGTACTAAGTCTTAGTGATAGACACACACACACACACACACCCCAATAAATTTAAAAATGATTGCAGTTCTCTAGAAGTCCACATTCTAATTAGGGAGATAAAGATAACAAAGTACATAAAAGACTTAAAAATAGAATGAATTGAAGGTAATCTCAGAGGTTGGGAAAAAAATAAGTTAGCATTTGGGAAAGGGTGGTAGTGAAGGAAAGGCTTCTTGCAGATGATGAGATTTAAATTCTATTGAAGGAAATAAAAGTAGGAGGTAGAGGTGGGGAGGGAGAGCATTCCAGGCATGGGTGGATATTTATGGGGTCAGCTGGTATAAACATACAAAGACAGTAGATGGAAAATCATGTATAAGGAATAATAGCAAGTTGAACAGTATGATTGGATCAAAGAATATGTGCAGGGGGATAAAATGTGCATAAATAGTGCTTATTTTTTTTTATTAAAAGGTAGGATTCAGTAGAAGGAAGAATGTTTAAAGTGGAAACTATGATCAATTCCTCCCCCCAACATAAAAACTGAAATTTTTGTTTTTTTTTTTTTTTAACTTTTTGCTGAGGTAATTGGGATTAAGTAACTTGTCTAGGGTCACACAGCTAGTAAGTATTAAGTGTCTGACAACAGATTTGAACTGAGGTCCTTCTGCTTTCAGGGCTGGTGCTCTATTCACTACACCACCTAGCTACCCATGAAAACTGAAAATTAAAAGACGCAACTGAAGTGTAGTCAAGAGCAAGAGAAGTAGACTTTGGAGTCATCACCTTGGAGATAGTAGCTGAAGTTTTGATCATAGATAAGTTTACTGAGGAAATAAGTAAAAAGAGAATTACAGAAGGCTAAAAAGGGAATTCTTTTTCATTTCTTTTTTCTTATTTTTTGTTCTTTTACTTCTTATGCCATACCTCAGCAATGGAAAGAATACACTTGGGTCACTATGTCCCACTTTGGTAGATATTGTCAATTTCAAAACAGTTGGAAGTAGCATCCTAGTATCCTAGGAATAGTATTGGCTTCTCCTGGGGCATCCCACTCAGATGGCTTTGCTGAGAACAGAGACTGGGAGTTTCATTCCTAGGATATTTCTACTCTCTTTTTGCTGTATTGTAAAGCTACCGTCAATTCCAAAGACTCTTTACCTGAAGTGACTGAAAAGTTCTTATGCAATAAAATGAATTTATTTAATAATAGACAATTTTAAAGCATTCTTAATTAACTATACTAAGATTTGTTATTACATTTATAACAAATAACTTAAAAATAAAAGTTAAATATCTAGCCTTCAATATAACATAGTTAAGTTGAAACTTATATAAAATTTATGAATCCAGGGAAAGGCAACACTGTATCCAGTGTTTTTTGAATATATTTTTTGAATAAGATTTTTGAATATTTTAGAATAAGATTAAGACAAAAAACCTTCTATTTAAATGACTGGAAAATAATGATATATATTTTTAATAGTAGGATTAGAATTGGATTGCTGAAAATGTTGGATAAGGCTTTACCTGATTGGAGATAAGACAAAACTCATGCCCTTCTCTGAAAGAAAGGACTGAGATTCCTTCAGGGGTGTGTGAGTGTGTGTGTGTGTGTGTGTGTGTGTGTGTGTGTAGACTTTATGACTCTGAAAACAGTAGCATCAAAACATAAAATCCACTTAACCTGACATGTTCCCCTTATCTTTAGAGGCTTGACTGCTTTAACCTGAAAGAAGGTGATCTCAGGACTAGTGATAAGAAGTGTTGTTGTTCAGTAATATCCAACTCTTTGTGGCTGGCCCCTTTTGGGATTTTCTTAGCAAAGATATTAGAGGGATTTGCCATTTTCTTTTCCAGCTCATGAGGAAATGGGGGCGGAGGGGAACAGGGTTAAGTGATTTGCCCAGGATTACCCCACTAGTAAGTGTCTCAGGTCAGACTGGAGCTCAGGGAGATGAGTCTTCCTGACTCCAGATTTTGCATTCTATCCATTGTGCCACCTTGGTGCCCCAATGAGAAGGTGCTAGGTTAGGTACAAAAATAGAAAACGTCAGTCTCTTCCTTCAAGGAACTTACAATCTTCTGAAGTAGATAAATGGAGTAACAATTAGAGGGCTTGACTTAGAGTCAGGAAGGACAATATTTTGAATCTTGTCTCAGACACTTAATAAATGTATGACTCCAGGAAAACCACTTAATCCTCATGAAATTCAGTTTTCTCATCTGTAAAATGGATATAATGGTAGTACCTAACTCAGAGGATTGTTGTGAAGATCAAATGAGAAAATACAAAATACTTTATAAACTTAGAAGTTTACACAAATGCTAGTACTATTATTCTAGGGGTAGGAGACTATTGTGATACAAGGATATGTGTAGCATGTAGGCTTTGGCTTCCTGTATCAAAGCCAGATGGGCTGCATCTCCTCTTAGGGATACTTTATATTTCTCCTCAGCTTATCCTGAGGAGCTTGGGGAAGAATTCTCTCTGCTCCTACTTATCTGATCTTCCACCAGCTATATTCTTCTCCTTTATTAGGGCCTAGAAACTAGAATTTTGAGTTCCACTATGCTACTAACTATCTTTGTAACTGTGAACAAGTCATTGGGCTTCATTTGGAAAATGAAAAGGTTGGACTAGATGGCTTCTGAAGTCCCTTTCAGTCTAGCATTTAAGTCCAATGGGTAGTACAGTATATAGAACTTTGAATCTGGACTCAGAAGGATTTGAGTTCAAATCCAGCCTTACATACTGACTAATGCTATGACCTTAACTTCTGCCTGCCTCAGTTTCCTCAACTGTAAAATGAGGATCCATGGTAGCAATTACCTCCCCAGGTTGTTCTGATGATCAAATGGGACAATATTTGTAAAGGATTTTGCATAGTATATGGCACATAGTAGATACTCACTTAATTCTTGTTTCCTTTTTTCCTTTCTTTTATGTCTACCATTAATTACCTGCATAAGCTTTGACAAATCACTTAACCTCCCTTAGCTTCATTTTCTTTATCTATAAAATTGGATGGAGATAGGGAAGGTTGGTTTGGATGACTTGTAAAGAAGTCCCTGTTTCTTGGGATCCTGTGGACTTAAGGATGTGAGCTCAAGGGACAGAAGAAGAGGGGAAGGGGAGGGGCAGGAATATAATTGTGGTGGCAAGCCACAAAAACTTGTTTAAATGCTTCCATTCGCAGTACTATTTTCTTTGTATTTCAATAAGATCATTAACTCTCCAAAGGCAGTCTGTACACCAATAACCTTTTGACTTACACTTTTCTACAAACATGCTACTTTCCATTGCTCTCTGGATATATATATATTTATTTATTTTCAGCTGTAACACTTCAGAATAGATTGGTTAGGCTACCTCCATTAATACAGCAGTTCTCTCTATTTCAGACATGTGCCTGCTTTGTGCACTCATGACTTTCTGGATCATCCTCTCAAAATCACACAGGCTACAATGATACTCAATAAGTGGATGCTCTCTAATCCCTGACTCTGAAGAGTGTGGTACTTAATACATGGAGTAGGTGTGCTTAATTAAATAGATGTCCTTAATTTTGATCCCATTCTATTTTTAATTCTTAGGTGTCCTTATATTTAATGACAATTCTACTCTAAAAAGGGTTTTGTCAATTCCTTTCCCCTGCTTTTCACCACAATATTTCTCAGTGACTTGTTTAGAAATTTGACTTGGAAACAAATTTGTTTTGTAAATTTGGTCAAATTGGACAATCCTCATCACTGTCAGAGCAGGGATGGTATTTAACTACCTTTCCCCTCTCCCCACAATGGTTTCCAACTCTCTCCACTACTGTCAGAACCTTGCCTACAAAAAAAGGGGGAAGGTAAACACTAATTTATGAAATGATTTATGAAATTTTATGACCCAGATCCAATATCATAAGACTTCTGAATAAAAAGCTTTGAGAAAAATCATTGGGAGAGATGCTTCAGGGTACTCTAGCTCTAATTATAATTGAATTAACTTAATCAGAAATTACCTTCGGCCTAGGTCTGCTTGTTACCTATTTTCTTTCAGGTCTGCCTTGGACCCTTGGGTTTTGTACTTAATATGATAGCTGCTTAGATCCTATGTGAAGGATAGGATTGGAATTTAGGTAGTCAAGTGGGATATCTTTTTCTGAGTCTGTTTGAAGTGCACCTGGAAATTGTAGGCTTTGTAAGAAGAAAAAGAATTTGAATGCTGATGTGCTAGCCTGAAGTATGAAATGTGCAGCCTTGTGTAAGAACTCTGTAACATTCTATCTCCTTACTTCAACATGGAGAGCTTCAGCCTTTGAAAACCCTTAACTCATTTTTAAAAGTGCCATTTGCTGGAAACATGGCTTTAAAAAATAAGAATGGTATTTTCACGAAAGTCAAATTTACGCTGCAGACAAAAGCAGGCAAGAGTCATTGATGAACTTGGCAATGAATTCTGAAAATGGAAAAAAATATTGTGGAATATTACCCAGCAGCTCTGAGATATGTATTTAAAACAAAACAAACAAAACAAACAAAAAAACAACTCCTGGTCCCCCAAACCCTTTTGACAATCTATTACCTTCTGTCAGTGTGACAGTGTACTGTATATTGTAAATTCACCTGATTCTGATTTATGTGCATGTAAACACTATAACAAGAGGAATTACTGCCAGTGCTGGTGGATGCTATCTGAATGGATGCCAAGATGTTTGCTGATTGTTGGTACAGTGCCAGGCCTTTTTTCTCCCCAAATTAAATATTCTTTTAAATCACAAAATTGCCTTGATTGAGGGGCAATTATAAATGACTGGAGTTGTGGGTGTTGTGTTGTTTCTTTTATTCTCTCCTTAATAAGGAGAGATGATCTTGCACGTGAAATTGTTCGAGCTTTAATTTGCAAGATGTGTACAAGGCATTTTATCTAGTCTGGAGTAACTGGCCTTAGTGTCTGGCCAGCTGAGGCAATCCCTTTTCAGTTTTTCCTAATTACAGTAGATGGTTAATTCATTTGATTGTTCTTCCTTGAAACAATGTTTATGAGGAAAAAACTGGGAAGGATGGTCCACATTGGGTATTGCTCAATGCTATTAAAGCCCATGGCTGGCCTCTTGGCCTAGAATTCTGGTTTGACTTATCCACCATCTTTTTACACTGTCTTCTTCAGGAACGTTCCTTGGTTGTAGAGTGAAGATCCATGCATTCTTTTTGGCAATAATAACTCCTCATATTTTGATGCCTTTTGTCTTTTCATCCCCAGATGGAATCTTCCTTTGCAGTGCAAACAGTCCAATGACTATATCTCATAGGTAGACAATGCTCTTTCCTGATATTCTTCTATTTCTCTTCCTTGAGACACTCCAACTCATACAGTTTTATTGCAGCTAATTCTGTGCTTGAAAATATTCCTTCTAGTGAAACAAAATAATCACCAAACTTCTAAAGTTGTGAAAAAGATATGCTTTTTGCTTGACATTCTAAAACTTAAAGGAAAATCCAGCGGAGACCTGGAAGTCTACCTCCTATTTGCCATTATGATAATTGTAGGCAACTAGGTGCTATTGTAGTTAGAGTTCTATGCCAGGAGTAAGGATTACCTGAATTCAAATTCAGCATCATACACTTACTGGGTGTTCCTGGGTAAATGGCTTAATTTCTTTTTGCCTCAGTTTTCTGAAATGTAAAATGAAGAGAATAATATTATTTACCTCTTGGAGTTATTTTGAGTATCAAATGAGAGAATATTTGTAAAGTGAAAGAAAATGCTTTGCACAATACTCAGCACATAGTAGGTACTTAATAAATATTAAAAATTAACAACTGGGAAATTAACAATTTATGTGACTGGAAGAACTAGAGAAAAGCAAGCATAGAGATCCAAGTGGATCTGATTAACCCCAGAAGTCACTGGCATTCTTGAGAGAATAAAGAGAGCAAGGCTCTAGTTGACTTTTCTGGAAATTAAATAATAAATACTTACTGAACTTCTACCATATGTAAGGCACTTTGTGAGATTCCCTTGCCTAGAGAGCTTCAAAAATGTATAAGACTTAGTCTTTCCCTCCCATGAGCTTAAAATATGGGTGGGAAGTATAGGACAAAGATCACTGAATTTGGAGTTAATATCATTCACTGTGTGACTTTGTGCAAATTATTTAACCTCTCTGATCCTCAATTTCTACTTCTCTAAAACATAATTTAGGTATTACCATGTTTGTTTTATCAAAATATATAACATATGTAAATTGTTCTGCAGATTGTAAATTATTAAATCAATTTCTGTCATTATTATTATTACTTACTATGATGATGTTGATGATGATGATATTGATGATGCTGCCAGAAGCCCTGGCTTAATGGATATAAAAGAGGCTTCTGAATTTTAAGTAATTGGTTTCAGTTCCCTTATTATATCTGAAAAAGAGTAAGTTTTATAGTTACTTGAGTATATATATATTTACACAAGGGGCATAGAGGAAGAGAGGAACAAACATTTATATAGTGCATGCTATGTACCAGGAACTGTGATAAGTGCTTCTTATAAATATCTCATTTGATCTTCACAATAACCCTGGAAAGTAGATAACACAATTCTTTCCATGTTACAGTTAAGGAAACTGAGGCAAACAGGTTAAGTGACTTATACACGGTCACACAACTAGTAGTGTGTGGCTAGGTTTGAACTTAGGTCTTCCTGGCTCTTGATCCAGTACTCTAGTAAAAGTATCATTACCTGCCTTTCAATTATTATAAAAAATTTTAAAAAAGATTAATTAGTTTTTCATAAAGGAAACTTTAATACATGATAACTTTTTAAAAATTATCATTACGTTTTTCTCTCTCCAAACCAAAACTTCCCCCCCCAAAATTTGATGTTTTAGTTTCAATAGTTTCAATTATTTCAATAGAATAATATAATGATTTACCAAATATTTCCTGTCCTCTTTTAACAAGATTCTCATACTTTGGAGGATACATATGCCCCATGTTGAGCATCACTGCTAAACTAATAATAACATAAACAACACATATATTACCACTTTAAGTTTGAACTTATGTTTAGTTTTTTTTTTTTTCTCTGTGTTATGGG
Source organism: Antechinus flavipes (assembly GCF_016432865.1). NCBI lineage: Eukaryota > Metazoa > Chordata > Mammalia > Dasyuromorphia > Dasyuridae > Antechinus > Antechinus flavipes. The sequence goes on along the minus strand of NC_067400.1, from coordinate 394,053,784 downwards.
GGATGGATCAAAGAGAGTAAGATGAAGAAGAATTGAAAAACATTTTCCAGAGCATATTGTTTGTTCTGAACAACCAATAAGCACTTGTTGATTGATTAATTTCAGTAGGATATAAGGAAATCCACCAATTTCCATAAAAGCCATTTAAACCATGAAAGCTGAGATAGTTGAATTTAGTTTTGGGGGCTTAACTTACATTAAAGACAAAGCTGAATATAATTGTTTTTTTTTTTTTTTTTTTTTACTGGTAAAACCTCCTTTATTACTTCTTTGGAATATTTGATTTAGTAAAATTGGAAACATTTCATGTTCTCATAAGAATGGGATTGAAAGTATCATTGTTTTGAGATAACAATGTGACCCTCAAATCAAACTGGAGCATGTAGGATTAAATGGCTTCAATCTGATCTTGGTTCAATCTGATTGGAGCTCTATAGGAAATTATGTTTGGCTACTTTCCCTAAATATATTTCAGTCAGCAAGAGCAAGAGACTGGTGCTAAATGCAGTAAACATTACATTTATGCCCAATTGTAGAGAGAACTCTGATCCTTTCCTGAAATGCCAGAAAGGTACCAGATAACTAGTTGGCATTATTTGGAGTTGATGGCATCTTGACTCGTGATGAAGGGAGAAAATAATTCTACTCTTCCATAAAGCATTTGGATAGATTTATTTAGTATTCAAGTTAAAGAAAGTTGGAAACCAAACACAACCAGCAAATCATGACTTTCCCAATAGTTTTGAATCTACCAATTCTAATGAGCAACTGAAAAAAGGTGGAATCCTGTTCTTCTATTTCTATCAAATATGGGAATATAAATCAAATATGAATTCAAATGAACTCATATTTATTGGAAGTTTACCAGTCACAAAGACATGTCCTTATTTGGGGCACATTCTGCAATTTCCATGATTAACAGTTTCTTTGGTGACAGTGGATAGTTCACTGTGCTTAGAGCGCAGAAGACACGAGGTCTTTAGCTTCTTCATTTGCAAAATGAGGAGGTTGGATTGTATTTCATAATCCCTTAATCTACAATCCTAGAAATGCTCTCATGATCTTGGGTTCCTTCTCTGCCCAATGAAGAGATTCCACTCTCAAATCTCTAAGGTTGCTTTCAGTTCTAACATTCTAGAATCTATATTCAACAACATACAGAACCTTTAGATTGCTTTGGATGTTATGCTGTGATACCATGCTTGAATCCATCTTTGATTTCATTTGAATGTAGAGGAGGAATTCAATTTATTCTTTACTCTAGAGGGCAGAATTGGAAGTAATGGGTAAGTGTTGTAAAGAGAAACATTTATAAGCTTGAGGTATGAAAACAAAAGAAAAACCTTAACAACTAGACCAACTTCAGAGAAGAAACAGTTGCTTCAGGAGGTAGTAGATTGATCCTTATTAGAGGTCTTCAAGCAAAGAATGGATGCCTATCCTTTAGGAGGAATTCTTGGACAAGATAGTCACTGAGTCTTCTGACCCTGACATTGTGTGATTTTTTGATATTGTGACTAGAAACTATTTTCTATTTTTGCTTTACTTCTAAGTATCTTGGGGAGGGGGGGGGTGGTGGTATTAGTAGAGTTCAAAGGCTATGAATGGAAGCAAGGTCCCAGAAGCCTATAGCTTCCTCATAATCCAAGTTATTTAATCATATGAAAGTCATTAAAATAAACAAAAACCAAGTGGTGGAGAAAAGCCAGGGAGTTGCCTGAACTATCCCCAGTTTTCCTCAGAAATAACATTAAATCAAGCCTCTGAATGGATTCTAGAGAGACAACTCACAAAAAGATGGAGTGAAATAAATTTTCACCTTAAGATAATTTAGAAAAACTTCGTCTCACTTGAGAAAAGAGGGAGCACAGTCCTGCACAGACAGCATCAGGGCAAGCCAACAAGAGGCCCTTATTCACAGTGTATATCAGCAACTAGTTTCCTAGACCCTGGCTCAGCAGACTGCATGAGAGGCCTCTAGCCCAAACACAGAAGATAAATTGCAAGCTTGAGAACCCTGATACAATAAGTGTGACCAGACCAGGATACCCCAGTTCAGTGGACAAGCCACAAACACTGGAAGCCCATGGAAAACTAGTGAATAGACCTGTGACCCCCAACATTAGAATCTTGGGACAGTGACCCCTGAGCCCTAGGAGCAGAGCTCAGTTTTAAAAATAACAAGATAGGATAAAACATAAGAAAAAGAAAAAGCCCATAAAACACAAACTCAGAAGAAGACAACACTATCAAAATGATCACATATGAAGCCTTAAAAATTGGTGGTAAGCCCAAAAAGTCCTCTTGAAAGAGCCCCAAAAGGATTTCAAAAATCAAAAAGAGAGATAGAAAAAAAATTTGGAAAGGAGAATTATGTAGGAGAATTATGAAAAAAAAAAAACGTGAGTCAACAGTTTGGAAAAGGAACCACAAAAATTGATTGAAGAAAACAGCTCCTTGAAAACTAGAATTGGCCAGATGGAAAAAACAAATCCACTGAAGAAAATTTTTTTTAAAAGTAGAATCGACCAAATGCAAAATGAGTAAAAAATCTAACTTAAGAAAATAATTCCTTAAAAAATAAAATTAACCAAATGACAATCAAGAGAATGAAAAATAGAAGAAAGTGTAAAATACCTTAACAAAAAATACTGTACTAGTAGGGGACCTTAATCTCCTCTCAAAACCAGATAAGTATAATCACCAAACAAACAAGGTAAAGAGGTGAATAAAATTTTAGAAAAGTTTGATATGTCAGCTCTCTGGAGAAAATTGAATGGGAGTAGAAAGGAATATAACTTTTTCTCAGTAGTACATTGACACCTACATAAAAATTGACTAGATATCAGAAAATAAAAACTTGACAATTAAATGAAGAAAGGCAGAAATATTAAGTGCATGCTTTCCAGATCATGATGCAATAAAAATTACATCAATAAAGGGTCGTGGAAAGATAGATTGGAAACTAATTGAAAACAAATAATCTAACCTTAAAGAATGAATGGATAAGGAACATAGGATAGTTTACCTCTCAGACCTGTGGAAGAGGAAGGAATTTATGACTAAAGAAGAACTATATATAATTATTGATCACAAAATAGAAAATTTTGATTATATCAAATTGAAAAGTTTTTGTACAAACAAAACTAATGCAGACAAAATTAGAAGAGAAGAAATAAACTGGGAAAACATTTTTACAATCAAAGGTTCTGATAAAGGCCTCATTTCCAAAATATATAGAGAACTAACTCTAATTTATAAGAAATCAAACCATTCTTCAATTGATAAATGGTCAAAGGATACGAACAGACAATTATCAGATGAAGAAATTGAAACTATTTCTAGCCATATGAAAAGATGCTCCAAGTCATTATTAATCAGAGAAATGCAAATTAAGACAACTCTGAGATACCACTACACACCTGTCAGATTGGCTAGAATGACAGGGAAAGATAGTGCGCAATGTTGGAGGGGATGTGGGATAACGGGACACTGATACATTGTTGGTGGAATTGTGAATACATCCAGCCATTCTGGAGAGCTATTTGGAACTATGCTCAAAAAGTTATCAAACTGTGCATACCCTTTGATTCAGCAGTGTTACTACTGGGTTTATATCTCAAAGAGATTTTAAAGAAGGGGAAGAGACCTGCATGTGCAAGAATGTTTGTAGCAGCCCTCTTTGTGTGGCCAGAAACTGGAAATTGAGTGGATACCCATCAATTGAAGAATGGCTGAATAAATTGTGGTATATGAATATTATGGAATATTATTGCTCTGTAAGAAATTACCAACAGGATGATTTCAGAAAGGCCTGGAGAGACTTACATGAACTGATGCTGAGTGAAATGAGCAGGACCAGAAGACATTATACACTTCAACAACAATACTATATGATGATCAATTCTGATGGACGTGGCCCTCTTCAACAATGAGATGAACCAAATCAGCTCCAATAGAGCAGTAATGAATTGAACCAGCTACACCCAGCGAAAGAACTCTGGGAGATGACTATGAACCACTACATAGAATTCCCAATCCCTCTACCTTTGTCCCCCTGCATTTTTGATTTCCTTCACAGGCTAATTGTACACTATTTCAAAGTCCGATTCTTTTTGAATAGCAAAATAACTGTTTGGACATGTATACTAATATTGTATTTAATTTATACTTTAACATATTTAACATGTATTGGTCAACCTGCCATCTGGGGGAGAGGGTAGGGGGAAAGAGGGGAAAAATTGGAACAAAAGGTTTGGCAATTGTCAATGCTATAAAATTACCCATGCATAAAACTTGTAAATAAAAAGCTATAATAAATAAAATAAAATAAAATAAAGAATGAATTGGTAAAGCAACAAATCATAGAAACAATCAATAATTATTATCAGAAAATGACAATAATGAGACAACATACCAAAACCAAAGAAATTCTTAGGGAAATTTTTCTACCTCTAAATTTTTACATGAATAAAACAGAAAGAAAAAATCAATGAATTGAGTATGCAACTAAAAAAGTTAGAAAAAGACCAAATTGAAAGTCTCCAATTAATAAATTAGAAGAGATTAATAAAATCAAAAGTAAGAAAATTATTGAACTAATAAAACTAAGAGCAAGTATTATGAAAAAAAACAATAAAATAAATAAATAAGAAAAACAAATTGCCAATAACAAAAATGAAAAGGGTGAACTCACTACCAATGAAGGGGAAATTAAAGTTATAATTAGGAACTATTTTGCCCAACTGTATGTCAACAAATCTGGCAATCTAAATGAAATGGATGAATATTTACAAAAATATAAATTGCCCAGATTCACAAAAAAGGAAATAAAAGTACTTAACCTGATTTTAGAAAAAGAAATTGAACACATTATCAATGAACTTCCTAAGAAAATCTAGTCACATGAATTTACAAGTGAATGCTACCAACCTTTAAAGAGCAATTAATTCCAATATTATATAAGCTATTTGAAAAGTTAGACAAAGAAGGAGTCCTACCAAATTCCTTTTATGACAGAAATATGTTACTGATAGTTAAATTAAATAAAGGAATCCAAGCAGAGAAATAAAATTTCTCAATTTCCCTAATGAATACTAATGCAAAAGTAATAAAATATTAGCAGAGATTGAAGAAATGTTAGCTTTAGCAATATGAGGAGAAAAAGAAATTAAAGGAATTAGAATAGACAATGAGGAAACAAAACTATCATCTTTGCAGATAATATGATGATTTACTTAGAGAATCCTAGCGAATCAATAAAAAAAGCTATTTGAAACATTTAATAACTTTAGCAAAGTTGCAGGATGTAAAATAAATCCACATAAATCATCAGTATTTCTATATATTATCAACAAAGTCCAGCAGCAAGAGACAGAAAAATTTCTTTTAAAATAATTATAGAAAATATGAAATATTTAGGAATCTGCCTGCAAAAACAAATCCATGAATATATGAACACAATTAATAAACATTTTTGCCCAAATAAAGTCAGCTGTAAACAACTAGAAAAATATCAATTGCCAATGGGTAGTCAATGAAGATAGAATAAAAATTATAATTCTATCTCAATTAATCTACTTAGTGCCATACCAATCTAACTGCCAAAAAAATCACTTTGTAGGATTAGAAAAAGAAAAGGTCAAGAATATCAAGGGAATTGATAAATAAAAAAATGCAATGGAAAGTGGCTTAGCTATACCATACTTAAAACTGTATTATAAAACAGCATTTGACATTGACCAAGAAATAGACTAGTAGATTAGTGTAATAGAGTATGTACACAAGACAGTAGTTAAAACTATAGTAATATACTGTTTGATAAACCCAAGGACTACAGCTTCTGGGATAAGAACTCAGTATTTTATAAAAACTTCTGAGAAAATTGGAAACCCACAGAAACTAGACATAATTTATCTCATACCACATATTAAGTTTGAAATGGGTACATGATTTACACATAAGAGGCGATAGTATAAGCAAATTAAGAGAGCAAGCAATAGCTTACACGCCAGATCTATGCAGAAGGTAAGAATTTATGAGGAAATCAGAGATAGAGAACATTGTGAAATGCAAAATGGATAAGTTTCATTGCACTAAATTTAAAAGTTTTTGGACTAACAGATCCAATGCAATCAAAATCAGAAGGAAAGGCAAAAGCTGGGAAACTATTTTTATAGTCAGTACTTTAGATAAAGGCCTCATTTCTAAACTGAGGGAATACCCATCAATTGGAGAATGGCTGAACAAATTCCAGTCTATGAATGTAATATAATATCATTGTGCTATAAGAAATGATGACTTCAGAAAAACCTGAAAAGACTTACTCGAACTGATGCTGAGTGAAGTAGACAGAACCAGGAGAATTGTATACAGTAACTGTATACAGTAAACAGTAACATCAACTTTGTTAGATGATCAATTATGCTAGAATTAATTCTCAGCAATACAACAATCCAAGACAGTTCTAAGACTACAATGGAAAATATTGGCCACATCCAGAGAAAGAACTATGGAGTCGGAATGGAGATCAAACATACTTTTTTCTCCCTTTCTTCTGTCTTTCCCTTTTTGTTCTGATTCTTCTTTCACAACATGACTAATGTGGAAATATGTTTAACATTATTGTGTATATATGTATGTGTGTGTGTGTACACACACATTATTGTGTGTATATGTATACATATCAGATTGCTTGCTGTCTTAGAAGGGAAGATGCAAGGGAGAGATGAAAAAAATTGGAGCTGAATAGCTTACTAAGATGAATGTTGAAAACTATCTTTACATGTAATTAGAAAAAAATTAAATTCTATTAAGTAAAAAAATCAACCAACCAATACCATCACAGGGTCCAGTGGCACGTCATTTCTATTCTTCCAATTGCTCTGGGAAAGAGTCACCTTAGAATTCTTTCCCTCTTCCTTTAAAATCTCTTTGAAGAGAATTGTTTTTAACATTGAGATACTGAGCCTATTACCTCAATATAGGATATATTGTAGAGACAACTGGAATGGAGGAAGTGGGCAAAAAAGAAATATGTACATATTTCTGTCCTGGGCAGACATGTGGATTGCACTCTGCTTAGTGTGCTGCCACCTTGTTATTGGGTTCTGGAAATATCCACTTTATTTGTGCTATTAAACAATATTGTAAGGTTAGATTTTGGTGTTCAGTGTATTTAATAGCAGCCCACCCATAGGAGCTGCAGGCAAATTGAGGTTCTGGCTTCTGAAAGCTCCAGACTTTTCAAGGGCTCCAGCCAGCAGATGGTGCTGGTGCACTATAGAAGATCAATGGAGCTGTTTATGGAGAAGGGGGGTGGGTTTTCTTTGCTTTGTTTTGTTATTGAAGCTGGACAGCATCCTGTAGATGTAAAATGTCTGAGCCCAATCTGATCTTACAGGTATTTTTATAGTGATATCCCTATTCCTTTTTTAAACTGCTACAAATTAACTGGTGATTTGAATCTGTCCTATATCTTTGCAGCCTTCAGAATCATCTTGTCATTTATGTGAGTTATTCATTTTGTGACTGAGATCAAGATCATTCCTTAAATGTGTTGTGAAAATACTATGTGGCCGTAGGCTTCAATGTAGACAAGCACTGGGGATTTTTGTGGGAAGGTAGCTAACATGTCCAGAAATTATGAGGAAGCCATGTTTCAAAAATTCATTAATAAGTTTGTCATCCTAAATGGTGGCTGGGTTATTAGGTCAGTCCTTGGATTGTGCTCATCTAACTTAGACTTCAAGCATCATATGTGGGCAACTTGGGAAATTTTGAAGTTTCAGCTTGGATACTAACAGACTCCCCCTTCCTTCCCTCCTCCCCTCCCCCCCCCCCCCCCCCAGATAATGGTAGGATATAGTAGTGAATTCTACTTCTCCTTATCTCACTGATCAGCCAGATAGAGGGAGGAGGGATTCTCATAGCCCAGAGCTACTAGAAATAGCATCCTTGGCTTTTTTCACATTGGACAGAACTTTCCCCAGGGAGAATGGCAATTTATATACACCCTTTACTAAAGTTTCCCAATTTTTTTTGGGGGGGGGAGTCAAGCCTTATATATGTGATAGTGACAGGACTTTGGACATGAGATTAAAATAAGCTAGATCTTTTTTTCCTCTACCATCCTTATCCTTGCAACCATCAGCCTTTTCCACTATAGATCCTGTTCTGGACTGCTCAGTAAAAAGTGAGAAGAAAACAAAAATGGGCAATAGGGTTGAGAAGATATAGGACCTGAGCTAGAATGTGTCATTGAGATAAGGAATCCCAACATTATTTAGAGCTGGAAAGGATCTTAGAAACTATCTGATCTGACCTTCTAATTTACTCTTGATTAGTAAATCTACATAGTTAAGTCACTTGCCTGAGGTGATACAGCTAACTAATAATTTAGTTAAAGTCATAGAGTTAAAGACTTTAAAGACCATCTAGTCTGATCTCACATTACAGGTTAGGAAATTAAGGCCAAAACTGATTATGACTTGTCCAAGGTCACACTTATAGCACTTTAATTGGGAACATAGAATCAAAGTGGTAGGGATCTTTAGAGATCATCTAGCCTGGCCTCATTTTATAAATAAGAAAACTGAGGTTCAGAGGCTCATTTGCCTTGAGTCACAGTAAACAATAGAATGGAGACTATCTAAATTCAAGGGGTTTTTTTGTAATTGTATTGCCTCTTAAATCAAGACAAATCAATGAACATTTTACCTACAATGTACCAAGAAAAATTCAATGAGAAAGAAGGGAGAGTTCCTATGATATCTGGCAGTTCTAGTTTTAAGAGAAGCACACCTCTAAATCGGTTGCCTGAACAGGGCAAAGCCATCAAGGCCTCAAAATGTTATTCATCAATTTTACAAAAATTGTTTGAATTTTGGCTGGCTTGACATTTACTCAGGTACAGGCAGTCACATCAGGATTGATAGTATCATGAAATGGATTGAAACAGGGATATAATATTTCTACTTTAATTCACTCTTTTTTAGAGTTCTGCTCAAGAATTCAATAATATAACAAGAGACCTGAAAGCAGGTCTTAGACTATGCCCCAAGATGTGCTGGAAACTCTTTAAACTCACTGGGACACAGACACCACTATAAATCCTTGAATAAGTCACCAACAAGGAGATCTTGTATGCTTCTGACTTTATTATTAAAAACTAAGTACAAAAAATAGAGATGTTACCTCTTTTTGCAGAGTCAGCACAGCCCTGTAAACTGATGATAAACTTGCAGAAGACAGAGGTTATATTCCAGCTTGTACCAGTCAAAGATTCCCATCATTAGTACAAAGCCGGAAAGCTGTCACTGAATTTTGCTACCTAGCCAGAACACTGTCCAAGGATGTGCTGATAGATTGATAAGAAAAACAAATCCAAAACCTATTGAAAAAGGTCAGTATGTCCCCTAGTTGTCTGGTAGACAGCCATGTGGCACAGAGTTCTAAAGGAATCTTATAGACCACAGAATGGCTATTGTTCTAAATTCTTAAATGGAGGTAAAATCTCAAATTAGAGTTAATCCTGGTAAAAAAAATATTGGGGCCACACTCGCTACTACAAAATTCCACTGGGTCTGGGTGAAGTAAGTTTGGACAATGGGAAACAAGAGGCCTCCCAGGTTGCAGAAGTGGTCCAATTGTGAGCAAGGTAGTCAGAAGAAACAATACATAGATATTAAGATGTATGGCTTATAGCCACATAGCACCAGATCACTGGAGGAAACAGAGTGGTGGGATCATTAAAAATACTATACAGTTCCTCAAAGGCAGCCCATCTCTCTTCTTCATGTTCAATTGGGAACCCACCTCACTATCCATGTGTGATGTCTATCTACCATAGCATTCAAAATGTTTCATATTCAGTTGTATATAATAATTGGAGTATTTTTATTGTCTTGGATTTTTTTTTTTTTAGTGTGAATAATTAGACCACGGTCTTTGGAATGATTTGAATCTCATTTTTGGAGGTTGTACTATATGCTACTTATATTGTATATACTCTACAATACAATTAACACATTGTTGTGCGTAAGCAAATCACCTGGATGTCCCCATCATCTATAGAAAATTATGTTCTCCTAGCATTCAGGTTTTCAGGTTTGCAAAGTGCTTTATCTATGTGAAATATTATTTGATCCTCACAACAAATGAGGTAAGTACTATTATTACTTACAGAAAAAGAAAGTAAGGATGAGAGAGTTTAAGTGACTTGCCCAAGTTCATATAGTTACTAAGTGTCTGAAGTAGAATTCAAACTTGGGACTTCCTGATTCCACATCCAACACTATACATTGTCCCACCTAGCTGACATACTCCATGATAATAGCAATCAGTTTTGACAAGATATATCTTCCTGTTTTATGCTTCACTTGATATTAATAATCACAGGGTCATCAAACAGATTTATTTCTGTTACATTTTTCTTGAATAATTGAAATTTGTGGGTCATTCTTATAATAGAGTATATGAATCCTTTCCAACCTATTACAAACTACGAATTATGCAAGAGAGCTGGCATAAAAGATATTAGAAAAGGTGACAGTAGGAAATAATGAATAAACTGTCCTTTTGTTCTACTGGGAACTATGCAATGTCAAAAGAACTGGAAGAAGGATGGACTCTTCATGGAATATAATTAATAATAATAGCAACAACAACAACAATAATAACTAACATTTATATAGAATTTTAAGGTTTGCACAGCACTTTACCAATATTAACTCATTTGATTTGCAAGCAGACATGGGCAAGAATCTCACAGAATTGTTAAGGACTATGTCTAAGTGAAGGAGCAGGTCAATTCTCCAAGAGCCTCCACAGCTGTGAATCAAAACACTTGAAGGAGTTGCAAAGCAGCCTTTACTAATGCAGATGTTCCTTGTGGATTGGGAATGAAATAAATTGGAGGCAAGAGGGAAGGAGAGAGAGGTCAGAGAACGCAACTGCCTCTCAGTCTCTTTGTATCATCATCATCATCCTGTCACATGAAGAAATCCATACCGGTCTGAGTTAGACCTCCAGAAGCCACTGGCAGGTGGTTCCTGTATCATAACATAGAATGAGAAGGCTTAGTTGGTTGTGATTTGCATTGCTGGAAGGAGCTCTTACATTGATGAGATCACAACTCCATTGAAGTACATTGAGACATAACATCCATTAGTATCATAGCTATGGAATGCTGGGAAGTAAAAGCAATACTTATAACTGACTTTTAGTAATCTAAAACTGGATGGCTCATTTTAGGCAAAGATATCACAACAATAGACAGACAGTGGAGCAGAGTCACACCCATAAAGAGGTTTGATAAAAAGCAGCTAGTAGCATTTCCAGCTGAGAAATGTTTGGTTATGCAGTATGGAAAAGACTGTAGGTAATTCAGTGGACTGTTCAGATACATTCTCACATAAGGATAACACAATTATCAGTATTATTCTCTTCAGATATGAACAATCATGGATGTCTATTTATGGAAAGAGCAAGAGAGATGGTACTAACACACTAAAATGTTTTGGACACGAAGTTCAGTGCAAATGGTTTCACTATTGATTCTTAGCTGAAATGCTAGTCTGCTCCATGAGCAACTATTTCTCTTGAGACCACCCTTAGCAAAATGTTTAGTCTGACCATTCTAGACTACATTTACAAACTCATTTCTTTTTCCAGATTCCTTTTTAGTGCATTTTAATGGGGGTGTGGATAGGTTTCCTTTGCAGGCACAGAAGTTTCTTAAAATAATTGTTTCAAACAAAAGGATATATAATGTTTATATACTGAAGCATGCTGAATTTAGATGTTAGAGAAATGGTGAGAAAGGGAGAGCAAAAACTTACAGGAAGCCATTATAAATAATTACAATATTTAGGAACCCCTTCTGGAGCTGTAATTAGTACAGGTAAGTGGGATTTTGTTACAGCACCCTTCTCCCTGGTCTTCACCTTGTAGTCCTCTGCTGACTCACACCACTAAACACTGCAATCACTTCTGTTCATTCTATTTCTTTATTGCTCCTCTTATAAGATTGACCTCATCACTCCTATGGGGTCAAGGATCAGACTATCCCCACTTTCAGCAGGACTATGCCTTTATTTGTATTTCCTTTGGCATCACAATCCCACTCTTTCCTATATTATTTTCTCCCAAATGAAAATGTTTTTCATTATGGTTTTGAGTCCTATAAATATGTTTGCTTTCCAATTCCCAAATTTATTCATTTTTAAAATATGTAGGTGATAACAAATTCACAGAAATCCTTAAGTGTGGAGAATTATTTAGGGTTATTAAAACTATCAACTTTGTTTTGAGCTGAAGAGAATAAATGCTTTCCTGCTCAAGCAGGAACCATTGTTTAGTTGCGTGTATCTTTCAAAGTCATTAAAGTTCTCAAGGCAAATGTTTCACAAATGTGTCCTAATGGTTTGGTTGTTTTGTTTATTGTGCTCTTCTCAAGTGAGAGAAAACTTTGTATTTGCATCAGTAATGACTCAATTGTTAAGTGCATTTGTTACTTCAACCTGAGTGGTCCTAAATAGGTTTTAAAATTGGGCAACACTTTACCTGGGCATACAAGCACAGGCTTTCTATTTGCCAGATTGGGAAGTTTTTGAATCACAAGTTAGGCACTTGTTCCCTATTTTTAGCCTGTTATCTAGATGTATTCAACATCTGTGCATGTGTCAGGATCACTAATCTTCAGTTCTCTATACACATATCATGGAGAGAATATGTTTGGCTACAGTTGTTGCATGACTCAGAGTAATGAAGTAGCAAATAGTGGCATAGAGAGGGAGCAAGGAAGATATTGTTCTTCTATTGTAAATAGATACTCTTCCTGACCTTGGATATGAGGAGGGGCAGGGGGATGAAGATTACAAGAAGGAAAAGGGAAAGTCAGAATAAATTGAAAACTAACAGTGTCAATGTGGTACAAAGAGCACTGACTCTATGGTAAGATAATTTGGTCTCACAATTTGCCTTGCATAGTTATAAACTATGTGATTTTGTTTTTATGATGCTCTCCCCAAATGCTATGTTTTCCTAAGAATAAATGTGGGAGGTGAAGTAAACCTGTACAAGTTAGCTAACAGAGAAGGTCAGAACACAATCAATGCTCTAGGGCTGCTGGAAGCATCAGAGAATTGTGGTTGTTCTTGAGCCCAAATAAAAGATGATTTTTTTCCAGGCTAAAAGATCTTATTATTGTGATAAATTAAAGCTAATTATTACATGAGGGTCTTGCCCCTATTACCCAGGATACAATTGCCCAGGGCAACACTTAAAACACTTGCAAAGCAAAGATTTTGCTACCATGCCCACATCTACTTTTGGAAATCCATTTCTTTGTGGATGTGGTTCTGACAGGATGGGGGTGGGGTGGTGCCAGACAGAGCCTTGTAACGGTTTACAGCTGTCCTTTAATCACAGTCAATCAGTCATTTTCCTTCTTGTCCTCTGGCTCCCAGCATGGGATTTTTCTCTGCAGCAAGCATTCTGTCTCAGCACAGTCACAGAAAAATGTAGCTTTTCTTATCAGTAAGGTTCCTCAATTTAGTGGAAAATAGAATCCAGTCCACTGCCCACTCCTTGTTCCAGGAATGGAACCTCAAAATCGGAAATATTTAATGTGTAGGTTGGGTGGCTAGGGTAGAATTAGGCTGAATCAAGATAAAGGAGAGTGATTTGTTTGCCTCAAAAAGAATCTCCCACTGCTGAGGCTACATGTGAAATCTAGGAAATATATCTCTTTGGACTTAGAGTTACTGAAATCGTATCATCCTAGTTGGATTATTATAATGATGACCTTCACCACTGGGATTCTATCTTTTTGTCTGACAAAGCATTTTGTAGTCAAACTGTTATTTCTATTTAAGATTTGGATACCATTCTTCTTCAGGTCAAAGGTTTAAAAAGGAAAAGATCCACTTTGCCACGTTGAGAGTCAAATCTGTTTCTTCTTTCCCTGCCCTGCTACTTTAGAGTTCTGACATTTTCATAAAAACTTGAATGCTATATTCTCAAAGCTTTAATTAGACATTTTTTCCACCCTGGGCAAAGCCCAAAGCAAATAGGACAAAATATCTCAGTGTAAGTTCTGCAAAGGGAAGACACTGTCCCCCATGGTCAGACAAGTAAAGTAAGGCTGCTGAGAAGAGCACAACAGTATAGCTTCTATTTTAATTAATTATTCTTGCAAACTTAGTGCTAAACTCAATTGTCTCTGCTGCTAAAATGCAAAAATGCTTTCAGTACCTTCTAAACTTCATCATCTTAGGGCAAAGCCCTCATAGCCTCATCCTAATTATAGAGCTGGATATTTTGCTGTTCTTTATTTCAAGTGAAGCTACAGAAAGGAGAAAAGTTGGAAGATTCAGTATCATGTATCTGAGCTTGATGTGATTTTATCCCCCTCCCAAAAGTACTGACAACATCGCCATCCAGCCTTTGGTTTCTTATTTACTCTTTATCTCTTGGATAATAATGATTTAGATTTGTTTTAGATTGTATCAATATATCACAAAGCAACAGTGAAAATGTGAATCATTTCTCAACTAGAGTAACGGCAGGGAAGAAAGGTAAGTGACTAGTAGCATATTAGAAAATTCTCTGCTAGTAGTTGAGAAATGGGAATAGATCCAGAGTATAGCATAGGGGCCAGTTTCTCCCTATACAAAGCATTCACATGTAATAGCACTTTCAAATGCAAATAAGATTTTCTTTATATTCCATTTTTCCCTTAGAAGATAATGCCTATTTAAACAACATTCCCCCTAAACTGAAGCTTCTTTTCTCAGCAAAACATTTTTTCCCCCTCTGTGATGTATAAGGTCTATTTACCATACTCCAAGTAGTATGTTAGTGTTCTGCTCAATGCCCTTAACTTAATAGATATTCTCCAAGCTGGCAGCTTTTCCTTCATGCGGGAAGAAGGAATGATTCTGATTTGAGAGCACCAAAATAGGTTAAGGATACGTTATGTCAGAGGCTGCAGATTGTTAACAAGCAAAGCAAGTGCAAGGGGGTAGACTATAATCTAATTAAGTGGAACTGAATGGAATTGCCAATCTTTTCATCTCCAGTGACTTCACTTGCGATAGGAAGGAGGCCACTCTTGCCTTCAAAGTCCATCTAACATTTGACATAGTCATTAATTTTTTTTTAATTCTTGAATGAATTAATGTTGGTAAATCTTTTCCTCTAGATTTTAGCATTTATTTCAAATAAATAATATCTTTGCTCATCAGAATTCTAATGGGAAAAATACCTTTATACCTTCAATTGTGGAAGAATTTTCTGTTGACATTTTATAAGCTGATAGATAGTCTTTGCTTTATTTCCAAGTTGTTCTGTGAACAGCATTATATCTATCAGCATGATCCCAAGATGTACAATTGGCACCAGGACAAAGCCACAGACATTGAGAATCTGAACTCTTAACTGTGGCTCCTCACCCCTCTTTCCATTGCTGGCAGTTTGTCTATCCCAAACTCTATTTATAGTGTTTCTTCTAAAAGCTTGGCATTTCAATTTAGAAAAGTTGCCCTGTTGGAATGGGAATAATCATCATAGCCTTTAATACTTAGCAATCACCTGGAGAGATACAGCAAAAGACTTTATTTTCCTTATTGACCATCTGTCCAAGCCTAAGATGGTAAATTTTTTAGATTTCACGTCATTGTGAAAATGGCCACAGGAATTCCTAAAGAATCAGGCCTGATTTTAAAGAAATCGACCTGGTAGCCATCTTTTATTTTGAAGATCTTTTATTAACTTGCCTGGAAATCTGAATCACTCTAAGGTGATTCAGTACTTGCAAAGATGGTGATTCTAGCTGAAAGAAGCAGTCCTTTAAGAAATGTCCATTTTACTTTTCTCACTTTACTAATGGATGCAGAAGATCATTTGATAGGAAGAAAAATAATTCTGGGAGCAGAAATATATGGCTTTGAGCTTTGGGTAGGATTATGATTCCCCTTGGTATATGGAGTGGTACAAAGTTAGGTTACTGGGGAATAAGGGTCTTCTACCCCATGGCAATAGTTTTTCAGTAGATAATGCTATATAAAATGATAATTCATTGATGACTTACAAAAGTGAAGATTACTGATTCTCAATATGTCATGAATAAAATTTGTCCATTAGTATTGAGGATTCATAATTAAGAATTTCCAATTAATTCTGAAATGGCCATTTTTTTGCCCATTTTGTTTTCTGACTTTTTTTATGATCCAAAGTGACATGTAGTGATAGATTTGGAGGCTGCAGAATTTTTTCCATTGTTCTGGATGTGAAATTCTCAGTATTCTTTCCAAGGTCACTATGGACACCTCAGATAATTTCTTTTAATTCTTCTTGATTCAATTTTTTTTTTTTTGTGAAAAGCACAGAACCTCATAGTTCTGAGCATGAGCTAGTGATTTGGTGTGAATAAAACCACCATTCTTTATTCAAATAAATTTTTTTGGTTTAAAAATTTCTTTAATATCTAGAAACATAAAAGCTTGGAAGTTGCTTTTTATTACTGAACAGAGGTAATTATTAAAGTAGTTAAAATCCTTGTTAAATCCTTGTTCTCTGCTATATGATTAGTACATCACTTGAAATGTTTTGATAATTCAAAAGACATCTCTGAAAGTTTAGGCATTTAAACTATCTCTTTGATATGAGGTAAGCAAAATTCTGTGAGCAAGAGTAAGAATAGCTTTGTACAGGAAATAAAGGCAATTTCCCTCTTTACAACTAATGGGAATTTTTGTAGTGAAATCAGCAGCTCAATGTTATATTTTGAAAGTGATTGATACATGTGCAAAAATGTTTTTAGCAGCCCTTTTTGTAATGGCAGGAACTGAAAACTGAGTGGATGATCATCAATTGGGTAATAACTGAATAAGTTATGGTACATAAATGTAATGGAATATTTTGTTCTTTAAGAAATGATGAACAGACTGATTTCAGAAAAGCCTGGAAAAACTTACATGAACTGAGGTGAGTGAAGCAAGTAACAACAAGATAAGATGATGATCAGAGGTGATAGACTTGTCTCTTCTCAACAGTGCAGTGATTCAAGGCAATTGCAATAGATTTGGGATGGAAAATGCCAGCTGCATCCCAAGAAAGAACTATAAAGACTTAATGTTGAAGAAGCACAGTATTTTTCACCTTTTTTTTTTTTTTTTTGTTTGTTTGTTTGTTTGCTTGGTTTTTTTTTTTTCTTCCTCATGGGTTTTTCCTTTTTGGTCTGATTTTTTTCTTGACAAATATAGAAATATGTTTAAAAGAAATGCACATATTTAACCCATATCAGATTATTTGCTGTTTTGGGAAAGTAAAGGAGGGAGGGAAAAAAATTTGGAACACAAAGTCTTACAAAAATCAATGTTGGAAGCTATCTTTACATGATCTTGAAAAAACAAAATACTATTGAAAAAAAATTTTAAATGAAAAAGAAAGTGATAGTATTTTAGCTTTCCAAGCTTTTTCCTTGAAATTTTAACCAGCTATTATTTGTATAGGAAAAATATATTAAAATGAACTTGAAAGTAAAAATATTCACATTGTAATATTTTTGTGCTATTATGATTCAATAAACACTATTTGTTAATGAAATAATTTTAATTTTTATTTAGAAGATAAAATTATCTAGACAAAAATGGAAATAATTCATGTTAAAAGGGATGTGGGATGATAGACAATGGATATAATTTTTGAGGAACTGTCAAACAATTCCAGAAAACATCTTGGAATTATAACATTCAATTGTTTATTATCTTCTGAATCAGCATTTCCATTGTGGCACATATCTTCAGAAAGTCAAAGACAGAAAGGAAAATCCTATAGAGACCACATGTTAATAGCAGCTTTTTTTTTTGTGGTAATCAAAGACCTAGGAACAAAATTAATAATCATCAATTGTGGAATAGTTGATCAAATTTTGGTGTGTGAATGTAAAGAAATATTTTTATGCAAAAAAGCAATGAGGCATATATGGAATTCAGAGAAACAAGGAGGTATGTATGACCTGATGCAGAAAGAAATAAATAGAACCAAAATAATAATATACATATAAATACTATAATAATACAAAATGATTAAAAAACAAAAAAAAATACCCCAAAGCAGCTGGCTTCTAAAAATTGTCATGACCAATCTTCCTCCTGGAGAATAGGCAATGAAACATGCCTCTTTCCTGGCAGACATGAGGGTCTAAGAAGATAGGATGTTACATATATGGTCAAATGTTAGTATTGTTTGCTTCTGTTTAATTGTTTTTCTTTGTTACAAGGGACAGTTTATTTTGGGGGCTTAGTGGGGAATGTCTAAGAATAATTGTAATGTAAAGACATCAATATTAAAAAGTTTATTTTGAATCAGAAAGAATTGAATTCAAATTCTGCCTCAGATATGCTATTCTGTGCTAAAATTTTCTCATGTGCAAAATTGGAATAAATAATTGCACCTATCTCCCTGTGTATTTATGAATATCAAATGAATAGTTGATTATAAAGCATTTTGCAAACCATAAAGTGCTATGTAAGTGTAAGTTATTATTAAAACTTATTAAATAAAGGTAACTCTTGTGTATATCTGTGAGGCAACTTTATGCAATAGGATCTGGATTTGAGAGATCTATTTATAAAATATCACATGCTTATGCCTCAGGTAGAAGACAGAACTCTCCAGAAGTTGGCTGGGGTTTTAGCTGCCATTCCTGTTCTGAGAAAGACCCCCCCTTTTCTTGAGGGGCTCCCATTACTCTCCCACACCCTTCTGTTATGAACAAGATCATCAGGCAAGTTTAAGATAAGATCACTTACCAGTGTTTGCAAAATTAATATTAAAAATCTGGTGAATATAGTCAATTGAAGCACTTAAATAATTAAGTAAAAGTATGGCAAAGCTGGGAGTAGGAACTATCTTTTCCTCGGGGCAAATTTTTCCTCAGCACTTCTGCCATTGGCAGGATCACCCGAAAAAACCTCCCATAGTTACAGTTTTTCTCTTATTCATACAAAGGTCACCTCTCAGGGCTTTGGGGGGGAAAAAAAAGAAAGGAACTGTAGGTGTCCTGGACACCAACTTCGATTTTCTGTAGTCATGTTGCTGTCATCCATCCATCTATCTCTCCTCTCTATTTCAAATTTACAGTCACAGCGACAGTTGGTTTAAAACAAACAAATCAAAACTCTGTTCTCCTTCCCCTCTCTGAAGATTGATCTCTTATTAGTTTCCTGTCTTCCCCAAGTGAAAAGAACTACAAATCCCAGAAACATTGTAGCTAGTCCATTCCTTGCACTGGGTGTTCAAAATTTTTTATTTTTTTTTATTATTAAAACATTAGAAAATAAACTAAATTGCTTAAGTAATTTTTCTTTTTATATATATATAACCAGTCTCTTTTTTTTCCCATCAGTTCCTCTTGTTGGAGCCAAAGATAGAAAGGAAATGATTTAAAAATTCATATTGATTTAATTTATATGTTTATGGTCAACATACAGAGAGACATCAAACTTATCATAGGAGCCTTAAAATATAGTCAATTTCAATTAATTAGGCTAATACAGAATAAAAATATAGGTTATCCAAAGTAATGGACACTTCAAATATAATTTGTATTTAGTTTGATCCAAAATATAGTCAATAAATTTTTGACAACAGTTTTTCCTTTTTAATTATGTTTTATTGAGACTAAGGAGTGATGAATTTGGAGACAAAGAAAACCTGAGTTTGAATACTAACTTTGCTAATTAATAGTTATGTAACTTTGAGAGTCACTTATTTGCTATGATTCAGTTTCGTTATCTTAAAAGAGTTGGATGTACTATCAGTTCTAAGATTTCCTCTATTTCTATGTAAGTTATTTTGCAGTCACTTAACAAGCATGGACAAAGTGATCATTATATGTAAGGCACTATTTTAGGCAGTAAGGATACAAACACAAAATTGAAGCAAAGGAGTTTACATTATGTTAAAGGGAGATTTATAGAGAAGTACATACAGAATATATATGTAACCCAGATTTTCAGCCAAGCCAAAAGCATTTTTCATCTGATTCTTCATATGGAGACAATGACTGGGATGTTGTATATTTGCCTTAAGAGCAGAAGTGTGGCATTAGGCCTGTTTTAAGAGAGAACATGTGCGCTTACAGATTCTTTTGTTGACCAATTCCAGACACATAAAGAGAATGAGAAAGATTTTGGAAGGTAAGCGTGTAGGGGAATATGATGCTTCACAATGTTCCTGCACCTCCCTAAAGACTTGTGAGAATTTTTCCTTGGGTGAGATTTGGACTTTATCTGTTGCTTGAGAAAGATCTTTTCCCATTCTCATATAAAGTACTCATTTCCTCACGTATTTTCCACTACATTGCTCATTATCTACTTGGATGAATGAATTTACTTGTTATTACTTACTTGAGATGGTCTTTTTGTGTATGTAGTATTTGACAGGAATGAATAAAAAAACTTCTAAGTGGAAGCTTTATATACTTCCCCAACTTTAGGAGATAATGGCCAAGAAAGCAACTTGAACTTAAATGTATAAAGTAAATACACAGTGATTTGGTATTGGAGAACCACTAACAATGGAGGGGATCAGAAAAACCTATTAAAGAAGGTGTCATATAAGCTACACCTTTAGGGATATTAGAGTTCCAATTATCAGAGGTGAGATGAAAGAGTGTTTCAGGCATGGGCTCAGACTGGGGCAAAATATGAAGATAGAAAATGGAATGTCTGTCATATGTAAAGAATGGCCAGAAGGCCAGTTAAGTGTAAGTGTGGAATGTAGGAGAGGGAGTAATATATGGTCAGCCTAGAAAGATAGGTTAGAGTCAGAATGTGAAGGACTTTAATTGTCCAACAAAGAAATTTCTATTTTATCCTAGAGGCAATGGACAGTCAATAAGAAACAATGCAATTTAAAAATGATAATATTTTAAGAAATAATGTAATTTGTTTTAATAGATATTTTAAAATAGTTTTGTAATGGGAAAAAGATATTCTCTTAGTTCCCACTAACAATCACTGGAGACTTTCTGGAGTATAAGTGAATTGTGACTAGTGATAAGACGAGAAAGTTCAAAAGTGTGCTTTGCTGGGAGAGGCCAATCTGAATATGAAAATTTGCTATAGACAATCACAGAAACTAAGAGTTTGAAGAATCCTAGAATTTAATTCATTCAAAATACTCTTGAACAACAATTTATAATATAATAAAGGGTGTTTGGCTTCTACTTAAAAATCTTCAGTGGTCTGGAAACATCTTCCTCCCAAGGCAACATATTCTACTCATGAGCAATTCTAATTGTTAAGAAGTTTTTTCCCCCATATAACAAAAATCCATATTTGCTTCATTGCAGCTCGTCCCCATCACTACTAGTTCCACAACAAATCCAATTTCTCTTCTGTGGGTAATATTTAAAGGCTACTATCAAGTTCACTTGAAACCTTTTCTAGGCTAAGCAACTCTAATTCCTCCAATCTATTCTTGTTGATTCTCCATTATTCTCATAATCCTGGACAATTTCCAAGTCACTCATGAATGGCCTTCTTAAAATAGAGCATCCAGAAATGAACATTGTGCTCCAGAAACCTATCAGGGCCACAGTAAAACTGGAGATGGTGTCAAGAAAAGCTTCCTTTATTCTAAACACTCTCTTCCAGCAACTCAGGATGGTGTTAGCAGTTTAGGTTACGATGTCACACAGTTGACTTTTATTGACTTTGCAGTCCACTAAGATCTCTACAGATTTTCCCCAGGTTAGCTTTGCCTTTTCCATTCTACATTTGTGAATTTGATTTTTTTTTTTTGGACCCAAGTGTAGAATGTCACATTTATCCCCTTCAAATATCATCTTTCCCTTTTCTGCAAGTGCTTAATCTATAGAAAGGAAAACAAAAATGAAATTTAATCATGGAAATGTTTATTTTAAAATATGAAATATACATATATCTACATGGATGAGTCTCAAGTAGAAGAATGTTGTATGGTATCCATGTTATGTTGTTCATTTTTTCAGTTGTGTCCACTTCTACAAGACTCCACTTATAGTTTCCTTGGCAAAGATGCTAAAATGATCTGCTACTTCCTTTTCTAATTCATTTTCAGATGAGGAAACCGACTCAAATAGGGTTAAGTGACTTGCTCAGAGTTACATAGGTTGTTAAGTGTCTGAAGCTGGATTTGAACTCAGGAAGATAAATCTTCCTGACTTCTGGCATAGCACTCTATCAGTTGTGCCACCTATTGAATACTTTCTTAGATATTTGCTGAGTTAGAACAAATGCAGATTTCCAAATTCTATTTGTAAAATAAAAAATCTATTCAAATTTTCACTGTGTATGGTAAAGTTGTAAGTTTAAAAGTAAATTTCAGTCTTTGAGAATTTTCTTGTCAACTTCATTTATTGAAACTCATTTCACTATCCATTGAGTCCCAGTCTGTGAAGATATTTTCCCTTCCTCCTTAACCTAAGAGTACTAGTGTAAGGTAGGATTGGTGATACAGTAAACAACTTTCAGTGGTATGTTTCAGATTGTCTGTGTGGGCTGTCTATTTGATTGAGGTAAGGAAGAAGATTTAAAAGGAACACTTTGGATTCCTCATGATTTTATAAAAATTCCTAAGTATCAGTATTTTATTTTATAGCTACTTCCCTTCTAAACCATTGAACCTAGTTCATGAAGAGCACCTTTCAAACTATAGGCTCTTCAAAAAAAAAAAAAAAAAAAAGGAAATACTCATGGAAATCAGTGTCTTTATTACTGCTTACTCTGTTTTCCTTTAAATTGGTGAAAGTAGGTTGATATGTCACTTTAGTAGTGAAAACCATGAATATATGAATTTTATGGGAGCTTTAGGGCTCATAAGTTATGACTAGCAATGTAAGTCTATTATTTAATGTCTAATGACATTCACAACGCAGGGAAAGGTAATGAAAATCTTTTTTGTCCCTGTCTCCAAATGAAACAGACCAGGAGAAACTGATATTCTAAAGCCATTGATGAAACATTTTAGTTTAAGAACTTTAGAGTTACAATAATTAGGAGTGGAAAATGTATCTTCCATGAAGGAAGAGAACATTTGATAATCCTGTGGTTTTGCAGGGGGGAAAAATCAAACTGTTTGATCAAACAAGTTTTTTGAAAAAAATCAAACAATTTTTGCAGTGCCTGACATCTAGGGGAAGGGGTGGAGAGAGGGAAGGGAAAAGTCAGAACAGAGGTGAGTGCAAGGAATAATGTTGTAAAAAATTACCCATGCATATGTTCTGTCAATAAAAAGTTATAATTTAAAAAATAGTTAGAGGGCAGTAATTGATCTCTGTTCTCAAATGGAGATAGCCCAATTTCATTCCAATTTGATTACTTTTCCTTTCATACTTTGCATATCCTATGAATAGGAAAACATAGGCTAAAGACTTTCATATTTTATTATATAGATTCCTTCAGGAACTTAGTTATTCAAGTTTTTTTTTTTTTGGGGGGGGGTAAGTTTTTAAGAGTTGGCTGATTCCTTTCCAAAATAGGACCTTTTAGAAAACTTAGCAAGTACATAATGAAAGAGAAGGATGAATTTCCAGATAGAAAAATATAGGTCTGCTAGAGATCAAATAGATCAATCAAACACACACACACACACACACACACACACACACACACACACACACACACACACCTTAGAAAATTCCCAGTGTTTGTGCAAAGGAAATAGAGATCAATAAATTAACTTGCTTCCCTGATTTGATTCATTACTTTTCATATTCATAATGAAGAGACAGAAAACTAGCCTTCATTTTATGAAGTATAAACATTCCCCCAAAATTTGCTATGAAGTTAGGAGGCTCCATGCTTCCTGTTCCATTCATCTAGCCACCAGGATATGAAGATCTGCCTGGCAAGGGCAACTTATCTTCTCATCTGCATAGCTATTTTAGGAACATTGACCCCATGGATCTATACTTCTTAAAAGCAAACTTTCTTTCCTTTCATCCACTAACCTGGCCAAAAAAACAAAAAATAAACAAAAAAAAAAAAAAAAAAAAAAACAACAACAAAAAGACAAAAAGAAAACAAGGCATTGAAAGAGAACAACATTACCCACCTTTGATAGTATTTTCCCCTCAAGCTATGTGGCATAATAAATAAGAACCCAAAGTTGGAATCCTACACCTGATGCTACTCCAGCTTTGTGACCACAGAAAAATCACTTAGCCTACTTGAATCTTAATTTTTATATCTATAAAAAGGAATTAATAATACTGGAGCACTTATTTCTCAGACTTTTGGGGAGGCTATGAAGCAAATCTTAAGGTGCTATTAAATTCATTTGGTACTCTACATTTGTAACTGAATTTCTTCCACAGGAGGACATATTCCTCCATAACTGTCATATTCAAACCTAATGAGAGGGCAACATTCTTTAAAGCTGCTTCTTTATTATGTTCATGGCTATGGTGGTTCCCAGAAAAGAAATACTGTTCCTTTGCTTGGTGACTCCAGTGAGTCCCTAGGAGATGTAATCGAAAGATCAATGCTAAAGATGTCTCTAGAGGAGAGATATATAATGGTTCTGCCATTATATAGTCACCTTTGGAAGGACTTTTGCCATTGATCAATGCAATGCTGGCTCATCTATACTCTGGAGCTTCTTGTATCACTTGAGTTTTGTGACTTTAGGGAATGTGCAGAAACTCACCTTGATCCAGTTTCCTAATTTCTAGCAAAGAAAAACTATCATGGATAAAAAACAAGCAGAGGGCATAGTGAAAAGCCAAAGTGTGTTTTTGGTTGGTTTTTTTTGTCCTCCATACCTAAATCTCTATGGAAACATTGTCCAAGGTGAATATAAAGTAATATTTCTCAAACTACATTGCAAGGAAACCTGAAATACTCCATGTTTGTTGTTGATTTTTTTTAAAATGAACCATATGGTATGGTTGTTGTTTTTAAAGAAAACATTAAAATAATAAATTTTGAAGATTTTAACACAAAGGTTTGTTTAAATTGAAAGCCTCTACCATTGGGGAAAAAAATTGAGAAACACTACTTAGGATGCTTTACTCTAGTAATCATTCAAGAGTGTTGATTCCTCTTGAACATAGAAGGACAAATTGAATGATGAGCAGCATAGTAAGTCATTTTCTGTAATTTCCAACTGGTCTCTTTGACCAATTGCTTGAAGATGAGGAGACTTGATAGTAACAGCTCAATTAATGTTCTTTCAGAAATGTCCAATTCAGATGAGACTGAGAGAAACAACAGTGTTTGGCAGTCCTTATGACTGGCTCAAGGATGAATTCATTGCAACATAGCTTGGGAAAGATCTAGGAACACTTTGGATCATTTTGGC
Organism: Antechinus flavipes; assembly: GCF_016432865.1. Taxonomy (NCBI): domain Eukaryota; kingdom Metazoa; phylum Chordata; class Mammalia; order Dasyuromorphia; family Dasyuridae; genus Antechinus; species Antechinus flavipes. Next base: position 394,028,428 of record NC_067400.1, on the reverse strand, counting down.
ATTGTAGCTACCACAATTACTCTACTTACATGATTTACATAAAGCTTCCTGGTATAATGTTCTTAGTTATTTTGGTCATATGTCAAAGGAGAGAACTAGTCTCCAGAGATACTTACCCATTATGTAGTTCCATTTGGGAATGAAGCACACAAACCAACTTCTCAATGGCACTATGTCTAGACATTGGGAGCAAGTCAGCAACATGGTGATAGGTACATGAAATACCTTGTGAGAAAAAGCCAATCTGTGTAACACATGAGGAAACACAAACAGACTAAAACAGAAGAGGGGAAAAGCACTATTGCCTCACCACACTGACAGATGTAGCTGATTCCTTCTCTCTTTTCTCCTCTCAGTTTAATGTTCTGTATCTCCAGAATAGTGAAGAATTGATTTCAATATAATTGTAAGTTTTATTGCTTATATACCAACTACATATGTCTTTTATGTTAGCAAAATTGATAGTTAATTCTCTTTTCAATACAAATGAAGGCATCTTTTCCCTTCAGTTTCACAGACTGTCTTTCCCACTATGCTAACACTTCTCATTGAAAAGTAGTTTTTTGTTGTTGTTGTTGAGTTATGGCATATGATCTGGAATGTTATAATCTGTTCAATATCAGAATCAATTCCAGATCACTATCTAGGGTTAGCAGGAAGTTGGTGCAATGTATAAAGTACCGGACTTGGAGTCAAGAAAATCTGAATTTAAATCCAGCCTCAAATAGCTACTAGCTTTGTGATCTTAGGCCTTTACCATTTTTTGCCTCACTTTCACCTCATCAGTAAGTTGGGATAATAGCAACACCTACCTCTCAGGTTTATCATGAGAATAAGATGGAACAATATTTGTAAAGTTCATTGAAAACCTGAAAATTATATTTAAATGCTAGTTTATATTATTTATTACTAGATGTAGTTTCCAAACAATACTTCACAAGTGTAATTCTCAGATATTATTACATGCTGCGTTGGTCAAGAAAATGTAACAACTCTCTTTTGGAATTAAAGACAATTCCCTGTTTAAAAAAAATAGATCATTGAATTTCTTAGGTATTTCCTCTTTAGGTCACTGCTTTCATACCCTACTACATCTAGACACAGAAGGATTTGAGATCTCTCATAGTTAATCATGTGATGATTAAAATGAAGGAAAAACTAGGGTAGAATTACCTAAGATGAAAACTTTCAGGGGTACAGAAAAACTTGGAATCTGTAGCAGGAAATGCTCAGAATCCTGACAATAGATTTTTTTTTCCCTATGAGAATTTGCAACAAAGTAAACAATTATGAGGAGAGAGCCAAAGAATCAAAAGTAAAAAAGCTAAGACAATTTAGATTTAGGTTTTTTACTTGATGACTCAGGTGTGAAGTTTGCAGTTTAAATGGCAATAATATGACCATAATGCTTTATATAGGCAGGACTTAGTGACTTTTTTGTGAGTAATGAAAGTCTATTTGTGTATAATTCCATTCTGCAGATAAGTTTCTTTGGTAATAATCAATACTAATGCCATCTTATATTTTGTTAAATCTAGCACCAACATGGCAAATGATCCTCTGCCTTCATACTCACCTCCCTCCCCTGGCCAACTCATTGCTAGTGTCTTCTTCTGATATGACCTTTTCACTATTCATACTCTGTATGTACAGTTTTTTGCATATTATTATGAGAATATGAGTTAGTTGAGGATTGAGACTATGTTTTTGCCTTTCTTTATATCTTTGGAACTTTGTACAGTGTCTGGAATATATAGATATTTCTGTGATACCTACTGCCATGTTCCTAAAGTTGAGCTGTTCTAAGAACATGAATAATTTGGGGCACCCTTGTAGGGTGAACCTGTTCTTTTCTAAGAGAATTTCAGAATAATCAGTCCCCCTACATCTTTGATTCTGCAAAGGAATACCAGGGTCATCTTTTAGATTTGGAACAAAAGTGAATTTGTCAGAACCAATAAGGTGATGCTGGAAAATCTGAGTTTCCAGAGTCTTGCTGAGAGTTGCCAAGAAATTTCACCTTTGTGGCATGAACAGTAATTGATATTATATGCTCATTTGTGTGTGTATGTGTGTGTGTAAATACAAATTGTTCTTTGATTTATATAGCCTATATAACTGAGGTCTTGATTTGAATCACTATTATACAGTTCATTCACAGAAGAATCATTATTAGTTGGTTTCTTCAATCTCTAGACATTCAAGAAGAATTATATAACATGCTGCCTAGAAACTTCCCCACCTCCCTCCCCACACATTGCAGTATGGAGGCAGATGGCTCAGCTCTGCAACTTAAGCAATGATGTTCTCACCAGGCTGTTGATTCTGATAGTCTCCAGAGAATGGCTAATGGTCATGGTGAGAATTGTCCTTTCAATAACCCCACAAGTTCATCAGATATCTTAGTCATATGTGAAGCAATGGTTGTGAGAAGTCTTGTTATTGCATTATTTTGGCTCTATATAGTTAGAGGAATACAATAAGCTATTGCTTAGGGCCCTTTATTTTTTATTTTTATTTCAAGAAGGAATAATAGAGAGGCCTAGGAGATTGAACAAAGAGCCAGTCCTGGAATCAAGAAAACTTGGATTCAAATGCTACTTTTGACTATATACTGGCTACATATATAACAAAAAACTCCTAGCATTCATAGAGCACTTTAAGGTTTTCAAAGTGCTTTCCATGTATTATCTTATTTGAAATAATAATACTTTATATGCTATTATTGTTCCCTTTTTACAGATAATGAAACTGAGGCTGAGAGGTTAGATGACTACTATTCAAGAATTTGAACTCAGATTTGACCTGATTCCAAATCCAGCACTCTATCCACTGTACCACTTAAAGCCTCTTAGTACAGTCAGCAACTAAAGTATAATTTGCAGAACAAATTCCAATCTATACTGGTAGAGTGAGATTCTTCTCTTCAGAGTGTTCTATATTGATAAGATCTTAATTCTGGAACCAAAAAGAAAAGAGAGAATGCAAGTTAGCTACCATACAAATCCCAGGATACAAGATGACTGATGACACGCTCTTCAATATTCCCTAGAGCAGCCTTTTTTTTTTTTTTTTTTTTTTTTTGGTACAGGTGTGACAAGGCTTTAAGGAGAAGCCATAGTGAATTTTTTTCCAATGAGCAATCCTGAAGTTTCACTCTCTTTTGTCTGTCTTAGAGAATTTCCATCTTTATCTCCAGGATGAGTGAAATTTCAGTAATAAATAACAACCCAGAGGCATATTATATATATATATACATACATATATATAATATATATATATATATATATATATATTACAAACAAGTAGGGAAAGCAAAGGGAACCCTACTACAGTCAGACCACAGTGTCTCTTAGCATATATACCAGGTGATAAATTTGCTTTAGAAACCTTTAGGTAATATAGTCACCTAAAGAGCCAGTCTTAGAATCAGGAAGACTCAATTTCAAATCCTACCTCAGATACTTTACCAAAAGTGTGATTCTGAGTAATTCATTTTACTCCTCTTAGACTTAGTTTCTTTATATATAAAATGGAAATAATAAAATAGCACCTATCCCAAGGGATTGATGAGAGGATGAAAGAATATATATAAAGTCCTTTGCAAAGAGCTGAAAGAGTTATGCAAATTTAGCCCGTATTACTCATGGCAGCAGCTACATAATAAAGTTTCAAAGAGTAGTTTGGGTCATATAAGTTATTCCATAACAGAGGACATCTTGACCCTTCATGCTAAATCTCCATCGTTTTTTCTCCCAGCTTCTGTACTGAAAGCTCAATATAGCATCTAAAAATTGAGCTGTGTTCTTTTTCCTTTGTACCTCATTACCAACAATAAAGAGTCGGGAATTGGAACTTTAGCTGGCAATTTTGCTAATGATGTATGACAGAACTGAATACAGACTTGCTTTTGTTAACTCCACCAACACTGTATTATTGACCAGAATAGATATTGTTCAGCAGAAAAGTCATAGGGACCCAGAGGCCTAAGATGGCAAAGACAGGAATACCCTATCCCCAGCTCAAACAAATGTATCTCCCTTTGACGTTCATGGGTACTATACATGTGACTTAGCATGAGCTTGGAATACTAAAATAAAGTGATATTCATATTAATTTTTGAATAGAACTATCTGTTGACCTTATTGGACACACCTAATCAGTGAATTAACTATATAGTATTAATAATAATCTTCTCACTAATTCAAGATAATCAAGAATGGATTTCCTTTCAATAACTACCCTTTCTGTTTTTGCTTCTTAATAACATGCTTATGTAATGCTTGAAGCTTTAAAGATACATCGTATTGGTGATTTTTGGAGTCAAACTTGGTTTGGTCTGTAAGAGAATGCATTGGGTGGGAACTAAAAGGGGAAGATTTTAAATAGAAAGAATACTTTGAAACTGAATGTAGCTTTCAGAATTCTATGCTAAAGTTATCCCTGGCTACAATAGTAGAGGAATGATTATTTCTATGTTACATGTGAAGAAATCAAGACCTGGGAAATGAAATGAGTGGCCCATAATTATATATCAATTCCAAGTTCTTTATGCTTGGGTTTTGTTTTGTTTAGTTTATCATAGTTCAAAACAAAATTTTTTGTCTTGTGGTTATTTTTATATTACATATAGGAGGTTTTATCATCATATACTTTTTAAGTAGAGATTTACTTTGAGAAAGTAGAGGCTGCCAAACTATGCAGAATTTATTTCACAATGAGTTAGCATATGCAAAGCACTTTGCAAACCTTGAAGCATTCCATAAGTATTAGTTATTGTCATTGTTGTAATAAATTTCCTGACTCATGAGGAAAATATTTTTTCATTCCTTGCTCAGAGAAAGCAGCATCTGGTTAATTTAGGCATCATTGTTTCAAAGAATGAAGGTTGTAGGGAAGGAAGCAAAACTTAGTGGATTGTATCCTGGATTTGAAGACAGAATGATCTGAGGCCAAAGTTTATCTCTGATATCTTTTAACTCTCTGATGCTGAACAAATCACTTCACCTCTTTCAATCTCAGGTGACTGAAACTCCAAAACTCTAAGTTTGGGACACGTTGTGATCTCCATATAGGAAGGGAATTATCATTCTGTGAAATCATAAGCCCTTAACTTAGGAAAATTTTAGGCCATGATTTATACTAACAGTATCTATCTTCACAATTAAATGGGATGGACCTCAATACTGAGTTCTAAAGTGATATCTATGCAATTAATTTTTAGTAATTAGTGAAATAACATAGCAGTGACTATTTGATATTGCTTTCTTTGCAGAAGGCTTTTTTTTTTTTTTGACTTTAGGATTGCTTGCTGAATTTAAACTGAGCTCTGGATCAACTGGGGCTAGAAGCTACTAAACAAGAAAAATCTATGATAGTATCTAGAGAAGGAAAGAACCTTAGAGATCATCTAGGCCAATATCCTCTTCTTCCAGATGAGGAAATTAAAACCTCCAAGTGGGGATGTGACATGACTCTAAGGTCACAGAATTCCAGAACTTAAAAACTGGAAGGAATCATGGCAGAAACTCCTAAAGGATCCCCAGACTAACCTACTAGATAGTGATCATCCCTTCTCTGTTTGAAGACTTCCAAGGCTTCACTTCTTGAGGTAGCTCAAGATTTTATTTGCCTCTTTGTCACTTTCCCAAGTTCTTAGTTCCTTCCTCAAGAACCAAACAAAACAAGCATAATCACTCCATGGGCCATCCCTTCAGATGATAGAAAATATCTATCTTTTCCCTTCTATCTCCTTTTTTCTGAGCAGACGAATATAGAGAGGTATTTAGATATAGATAGTACAGACATAGATGTGACACAGTTAGTATCATGCCTCACTCAGTATACAGTTCCTTTAATTGGAAAGCTAGAGTGCTGAAATGAGTAGAAAATAATTTCCAAACTCTTTTGTCTCTGTTTGAAATGTTCCCAGACAAATCTCCCTTTCTTTCTCTCTTTCCCTCTCCCTCTTCCTCTCCCTCTCCTTAATATCCCTCTTTCTCTTTCTTTTCTTCTTTCTATCTCTTCCTCCCTCTCTCTCTCTCTCCCTCCCCCCTCTCCATTATCTATATATAATATATATGTGTCTATCTTTCTATCATCTATCTAAATACTATGTGCTATTCTTAGTGTATTACTCCATACAATAAATAACATGTTTCATATGTGTGATATGGTACCAGTCCAGTCTTATTTCACTTGAACTAGTCCAATTCAGGATAATCCAATATGGTCAAATCTAGTTCAATCCCATCCAGTCTAGATCAATCTATGGAAAGCTGGTTCAATCTGATTCAATTAAGTCCAATCTGATCACTGGTCCAATCCAGTCTATATTACATATGTGACATGGTACTTATTACACATGAGCAATAAAAATTATTATACTTGTACTATTTAGGCTATATGTTGTGTATTATGTATAAAATATGTATTTTATAAATTATATGTCCACATTATATTATATATATTATTATATATTTTTTCTATATAATCCAAATGTTATTTGTTATACATATCTGCTATATATTACACATATATGTATACATATATAGATACAGCTTTGGAAAAGATGTACATATAAATGTACATATAAATACAAATAACTAGATATAAAAACAGGCATAGATGCTAAACATGATTTGTTCCTTTATTATTCTTCATATGATAGAGACTCAAGGTCCTTCACCATCTTCATTGTTCTCTTCTCCAGCTTATTGATATCCTTCTTAAACTTGGGTGCTCAAAAAACAACATAGGAACTTTGACAATTAGTCATAATTATACTTATTCTAGAGTAAAAGTTGTATCAGCTGTCTCTTGAAGATTCAGGTGACCCTTGATATACATAGCTATCCTCCAGTAATCTGTCCTATTCTTACTTTGTAGAAATAGGCAACAGCCATGAATTATTATTTCTGTCTCATCAAATAGCATTTGTAAAGTATACACTGTTACATGGCACTGTTGGAAGTGCTATTGAAAGGAAGTTAAGGTGCAGCAAGGTGCTTGCCTGCTAAGAATTTAATAAACTAAGCAATTACTGATAGTTAAACACTGTTGGGTTGTATTTTCTTATGTCAGAAGACTGCTGCGAATTCAAGAAAACATACATTAATGCCATGAAACAATCCTTTTTTCTAAACTTTAAGGAGTCATTTCTAGTGGGGGTAATTTTTTGTGCAGGAGGATGGCAATGTTAGTTGAAGTTTGAAAGTCATTTATAGAATTATTATATGATCACCAAGGGGATTTGTGATAGAAATAGAATATAATTTGGAGAATTTATAATGCATTAAAAATAATGTATATAGCAACACAATGTCACACAAACTTAAGACAAATTTATCTTTAATAGAGTAAAAGCACAGGAAATTGCCCACATCCTTTTATATCCAAGTCCCTAAACTTTAATGTCTTTATCCATATCTCCAAATTTGCCAGAAGGCAAAGTAGACATACATGTCGTTGAAACCTTGGATTGTAGTTTTAGAACTTTAAGTTATAGAGGAAGATGGATGATGAAAACTTGTGGTTTCCATGGAATAGTTAATAATTATTACTAGCTTTAATTTTGCTGTGTAAAATCACTTACTTTTGGTTCAGCATTTTTGTAAATAAACATTTAAAGATGAATTAGCTATACTTAGGCATTCAGTGTTTAAAATAGAAACTTATTTATGTTACAATATTTATTTCAAACCAAAAGGTTTACATGTATATGTGCCACATTTAAGGAAATTCCTTTTTCCTGATGGTGGGGTATACTAAATGATGGCTAAAATCTTGTCTATGATTAACACTCGTCCTAATATCAAGCAGAGAAATAGCACTAAAAGGGGTAGGAAAGTTGAAGGTTGATTTATTTAATGCCATAAAAACTGCAGGGCAGAAAGTGGGGGGGGGGGAATTGTTTCTAAAGAGTGACAGAGCCACATGGAATGGTAGCTTTGGGAGATGGAGAGATGCCAAGGACAGATACCAATGGGGAAGAGCAAATTCTCCCCCCTAAATCTAAACACTATTTTCAGCTCTACCAGCATGCTAGTGATTCAAACATGCAACAAGCTGTGCACTCTGATCCAAGGCTTCAAAACACTCAGAGCAGTAATTTATATAGAGTTTAGGCAAAGAACTGCTATGGCACCGATAGGAGACTTTTCCGTTACCTATGGGACTAAGCAGTGGGGTTATTTGCCCAGAACATTGAAATCAGAATATTTTCTGAGATGCCTGTTAAGAATAATAAATGAAGGACAGAAACCTAAAAAGTTCACTTTATGCAAGAGTAAGCAAGTACTTTGGGGTGGGGGGGAAACAATGTTTGGTTTCTGGGTCAGAGGAACCTTAGCATATATGCATATATAGCACTGGGACTAGGATTATACCAATCAGATTAATTTTCATGGATTCATAGAAACCTGACTTCTGTGTAGATTCAGCTGAAGTTCAAACCTTTTAGTTTGAGGCAAAAAAACTGTTTTTGCTATTTGCTTGCTTGGAATGAAAATTTTCCTATTAGAGTGTGTTTTTATTTTAATTTTTTATTTGAATCAATAATTAACTCTTTTGTATTTAAATGCAACTTGCAGCACGGCACAAACTTATTTTAGAGTATGGGTTCTAGGTCTGGCTAATTGGCCTTTTACAATCTTACTCTAGTCTAGCTTTCCATGTTTGTTTCAGATTATTCTCTTCTATCCATTCTATATTCTGCGAGACTGCTATAGAATGTGTTTACCTATCTATCTCTACTTCTTAGACTTCTTGATTCCATTAAAATCTCTTCCCTTGGACCACCCCTTCCAAGAAATCTTTCCTGAATTTATTAGTTTGTTTGTTCTTTTTCCTTCCTCAAATGCTCATGTATATATTTACCCATTTCATGTTGCATCCTCCAAGCCTTCTTCCCCAAAGCCGGTTTTAAGGTTTTTGCAAAAAGAGACAATTTTTTGGTTTGCCTGTTTCCCTAGAATTTAGAAAGTAATTCTCATAGCAAGTGCTTAATACAAGCTTTTTGGGTTGGATTGCATTAGAAATGTTGGTGAAATATAGCTCAGTTCAGTGTCCAATCTATACATACACAGTTTGGAATGTGTTGGGAATTTTAGGGACTTTGTAGCTTCACCCAACAGGTAAATAACTCAGAAGTAATATAGAATGAATAATTTTCAATCCGACCAGTTGCCACTTCTAATCCCTAGAGAACACGTGTGTTTTCAACCAATTATTTGGTCTAATTCTATGTTTTATTGCACTGGATTTTAATACTTAGGAGGCTCAAGGGATAATGGATTTTATTTCTTGAAAAAGCTGGGGAAAAAATGCTGTGGCACAATTTTCCACGTTGTACTTATTGACATCTAGTTTACAGGAACAAATGGAATAGGCATTTCTGAAAGGGAAATGTAAACATGACATTAAATTTTGGTGCCCCAATTTCATGGCTGCTGGGAGCTGACAGCAACTCCATAAAGGTTAAACATGTGTGTTTTGGACTGTCAGTAAAATTAAGTCTTCCACCAAGTGCGTGGCACTGTAGAAGACAAAGGTTTATCTATGTGAATAAATTGAATGTACAGCTCAATACATTTATGTTTGTAGAACTCTTTAAGGCATTATAAAGTCTGGTGAATTACAATAAAAATGCAGATGGAGCTATCAGAATCATCAACCTGCTTGCTTGTATTCAGACACTCTCCAGAGCTGGCTAGGTGATGTCAGGAAAGTTAAACTTGAAGAATGAGGCTTGGTTTCTAAATGAGATCAGGGGAAAAGGAAGGAAAGTTAATAGGGGAAATCAAGACTGAAACAATGAACATTACTGGTCTGTTTACTATGGAGACTAAAAATCATATATTTCTGTCATATCTAAAATTGCTGTCAAAAAATTCACATTGTTGGACACTTAAAATTTTTTTATTTACCCTTTAATAAATCTGCTGTTAGTACAACTTTTCAGTATTTGAAATTATATTGTTGCTAATACAAAATAAGAATCTACCTCTATGCTTCTTGCTAGCAAAATGTCCATTAAAGATTGCCTTTCTAAGATGCTCTCAGAAGAAAATCCTAATTCCTTTTTCTTGTCATATTGAATAGTTATAATGACTTCTGAGAATCCAGGATGCCACCTCTGTTTTGAGGAATCAGGAAAAATGCAAAAAAAAATGGTTTAAAAATTCACAACTAGTCCTTAATGCATATGTATATAAAGAATTTTTTTACTCTCTCCAAAAGAGAATTGATTACTGATTTTATTGGCATTTTTTTTCAAGGAAATTAATGGTACTTTTTAGCCATTGTTTTCTTTTCATATTTTCCTCTTTCCATCTTTATTGTCTTCCTGGAATTGACTTTTCTTTTTTGTTGTGATTGTACATGTGAAATACTCAAAAATCATATTGTAGTGTCATAATTTTAGAATTAGGATATCAGTGGTCACCTAGCGCAATACTGAACAGATGAGAAACTGAGATCCTGGGAGGTTGAAGTGAGTTATCCAGAATCAATAATCAGTAAAAAGTGGGAGAGCTGGGATTTGAATCTGATTCTTCTGTTTTCACATCCAATGTTCCTTCCGCTACAACATGTCCCAGAAAACAGTTAATATTTGCACATTTGAAAGAATGGGAGCCATTTATCTCTTCAGATTTATCTTTACAACGGCCAAGATTTGTGTGTTCAGATTTACTTGTACTAGCAGATATTTGGGTTTTGTACATTAATATTAATATCCCTTGCCACTGAAGTCTTACTGTGATTTGTCATTAAAGAACAGGGTGACAGTTCTTAAAAATAATGTCAGTAAAGTGGAGGTCCTGACAGGTCCCACCAAGATGGCAGAACTTCCAGTTCATGTCAATAGGCCTGGCAGTTGATGGTATGTCTATCTTCTGCAATCCAGGCTAGCTTAGATGAAGAAGTCCTTCACCACATGGTTGACTACCAGCTGCTGTTGATTTTTATCCACAACAACTCCTGGAAGACTTTTTTTTTCTGAACCAAATTGGGAGAGTGTTGAAAATTTCATCCATGGGCAGAGTTCCCCTGCTGACTGAGTCATGCATTCTCAAAATGTTGAAACGTTGAAGTATGTAATCTAGGAGCCTCTATTTGGGGGAAGGGGAGGAGGGAGGGAAGAAAGGGGAAAGGCAATTCCTCATATAACTTACTGGTGGCATAGAATTTTCTTTCCTTAAATAGTTGTCATTAAGCTATTTATGATGTAATATTTTCCTCATCACATCAGCATTTCTCATTGCAAAACACTTCTAGAGAAAGCAACCCTTTGGCACAGTATAAGTTAGGACTGAAATCTATAATATGTTTGCATTAAAAAAGCATATAAACATCATTGTGCTTCAAGACTATAAACATCGGTTATACTTTTTTTGTAAATTAATCTCTAAGTGAACTATATTCTGGAATGCAATTAATATTTTGAACAAAAAAGAGATAGCTAATTTAACCCAATCTCATTCTATACACTTCCAGTGCCTGATCTTGAACTATATGAAAACCTAAATTCTATAATAGTAAGACATAGGTGGCTTCAACATGGAAATTATAAAATGAAGGCAAAGGAAGATATTTTCTTGGCAAAACTCTGCATCTATTGATTGGTATTTGCTGTTCCCTAAATCATTTCATCTTTAACTAGAGCATATTCTCTTGAGTTTCCTCAGAGAAACATTTAAAGCTTATTATCTTCATTAAGAAAACATTACATTCTTGTTACTTTTTCTGCTTTAATACTGTACAAATTATGTATCTACTATATTATTTTCAAAATAGCTGCTGACATAATATTTCAAGGATGCTATTTACTAAAATACTATTCTAGGATATAAGAAAGTATTAAATTGGTGCTATTTAAGGAATGAATTAGTAAGGTTAACACTAGAAGCATTTCCCCCATCTCTTTGTATTTTTTTCCTTCCTCTTTCTCTCATTCTCTGTTCTCTTTCCTACTTCTATTTATCTTTCAATCACTTTTCCTCTGTCCCACTTTTTTCCTCTTTTGCCTTGGCTCATTAGGCCTGTCTACTTATCTCTTTCTCTGTCTCTCTTTTTAATGACTTCTCCATTTATAATATACTACAGTGCTTTTTTTTAAAGTGAATATCATATTCTAACTTCTATCCTCTGCAAATGCTTTAGATTTCAATGAAACCTAAGTAAAATGCACATATATCTACACATATACCTACTGAAACAATCAGTAATTCACAGTTAGCATTAAGTATGGGAAATCAAATTCTGTTAACATTAGATTCATGCTACATTATTCACTTAAGTATGAAATTATTGTAGGGGAGAAAACATTAACTCATAGATTTCATGACTAGTATCCCAAGCATCTAGTGGTTTCTCTAAACCAAACTGATTAATTCCCCCTCCCCTGCATTGCTGTCTTTCTTTCTTTCTTTCTTTTTTTAAAGTAATGCTCAAAGAAATTCTATATGAATGGACTCAACTACTAAGAGAGTTAAAGAATCAGAGCATCAGATAGTAGTAAGTCTTGGTCATTCTGGATGATGCTCCTATGAAATAAATTATTACAGCAAAGGAAATAACAGATAAAGTGAATCAATAACACTGGAAATAGGCAGCAGTTTGTTCATAGCTCTTGGTTATTCACGTAACTAAACCTTATGGGAGGTGAAAGCATGAAAGAAAGGTGAGAAGTTATGCTGTTTGGTCTATTTGGAGAACTGCAGGTTGGGCTTGCTCTTCATCAGACTGTTCTGCCTCTCCAATGGTGAGTCTGTAGTGTTCATCATGGTTCTTTTGAGAGTATTCCTGGGCCATTTCAAACTCTTCATCTTCCACAATGGACAGCTCAATGTTCTTAGTTGCAGGGTTGCTGTCTCTTGTGACAGACTTCTCCTGAACATCTTTGGCTATATTCTCTTCCAGCTGAGCTGTAGGGAAAGATGTTTCCGAAGGGGCCTCGGTGAAAGAACTTCCTTCATTCTCAGTCAGGGCCTGCTCACTGGCTGATGTGTCTACTGGCTTGGTCTCTTCTTCAGTGGGACCCTCTCCTTCATGATCTTTCTTTCGACCAAAAGTCAGGGGAGATACTTTAAAAGGAGAGCTTTTCCCTGACGATGTTCTCTGGTGGTTGGTGGTGAAAGATTTCTTAATCTTCTCTCTCCTCTCCGCAGATACAATCTTTGTGCCTAACTTGTTCATCTTCTTCTCGATATTTTGGCGAGAAAAGGCTTTCTTGAGACTATCCACTTTCTTGAGGCTTGATCTTTTTATTTTCTCTGCCCTACTTTCTTCTACCTTTTCTTCAGTACTATCTTCCAGGGCATCCTCTTCATTAGGCATTTCATCATCTGATGACAGGTTCACTGTATGCAAGGTCTCTTCCAGGGATTTGTTTTCATCCACAGATTCTTCCTTTCCTTCGGTTATGCTGGGAACAGGCTCTTTTGCAAACACACTGGTAGGAATCTCATTTTCTTCCTGGAAAAAAAGAAGTTGATAATAAACATTTCATAGTCAATGCCATACACACTTTGCAAATGGTGTTCACTACTGAACCATGTTATTATCTTTTGACAACTGATGAAAGCCATGTCTTTTTTTTCTGTTGCATCAATATACATAGACTTCAAAAGGTCATTTTAAACTCACTGAACTATTGTCCTCTGCCTGGTGAGTGGAAATGCTGCCATATTCATAGGATGGAATTATGGATTCAGAGCTGGAGGGACCAATTATCTGAACTATCACCCCCTTTTTATAGAAGAGGAAACTGAGGCCCAAAGAAGTTAGACAGGTAGTGAGTGGGACAGAACTGAGAGGATTAGAACAGCAAATGGTTAGTAACTCCATCTTGTTATTTAATTCTGGAGCTATCTCAGTTCCCTTTCTATTCAATTGTCAGTCTAGTCCAATTTCTGTCTTTTGATAAAATTTCATTGAATTGTGAGAACTGAGAAAAAAACTTAAGGCACTGCTTTAATCTAGCCCTGTGTAGCTAGGGAATTGGACTATCTCTTTCTGCTGCTTAGAGATCCTTAACCAAGAGCCTAAGTTAGGCTAACCAGAAACCTATCTGATCCAAAGACTGATGCAAGGAGTTTTCTCATTATCACACCTCTTAAATAACTGATATGTGTATTATTTGAAAACTGTCCTCATATTTATCAATCAGTTGTTTCCATGTTATAGACACTGTAGGGAGTGGGACATCTATGGTTTCAGAGAATTGTACCTGTTCCCTCTCCTATCCCAACTTGGAAAGTCCCTAATCTTTCATTTGATTAGAAATCAGATAAGCTATAGTTGTATTGTCTTCCTTTTAATTAATTGGCATTATTTAATTGTTTTAATGTATAAAAGTTTCTCTCTTCCTGTATTAGAGGTTCAGGTCTAAGCTGGGAATGGGACTGGTCCTGGTTTGTTGGGCAATTGGCGTACATTGCTTAATAAATCAATATGCTCAGAAAATTGAACCTTTGTTTCATCAGTCACCCAATCTTTCAAATATAAGTAGAACAAATGAAATTTGAACCCAGCTTCCAAATCAGTGCTATTTTCATCGTAGGACACTACTGAATAATGAGGCTGAACCCAACTAAGATCTTAAAATATTTGGAACTAAGAGCTGACCATGATAGCTTCATCATTTATGTTTAAGTAGAAAACATATGTTTACTGTGTGGGGAAAAAGTAATGTTATAGAAGGAGTCCTGGACCAAGTTCCTGAATTTCTACCTGGTTCTGCCATTAGATATATTAATTAGATTAGTCATTAATTGTATATGTTAGTAGCATTAATTAGATATAATTTGGCATTCAGCACAATGTCTGACACATGGTAATGTTTATTGTTTATTGACTGACTGATATGTGACTTGAAGAAATTGCATATCAGTGTTTTTCACCTGTAAAACTATTAAAACTATTTTTTCTTTCAATATTCTATCTCGATGGACATGGAAACAACTCATTTTAACTTAATTTATGTCTTCAGAGGAGCTTAACAAAATAAGTCAATTGACTTTATTGTAATTTAAAATATATTTAGTTAGCAAAGTGGATGGTTCACTGGTAAATATGTTTAACTTTTTGTCATAAATTAGGATCACAAATAAAACCTGCCATTTATTAATTTATTAACCTGATCTTTAAAATAACTTTTATTTTTTTCCTTCAAACACATGATACAACTTTTAAAATATCTAGGCAGGCACAGGACAATTCTTTTGTGATTTTTCTATTACATCTCACTTTTGAATAGCAAGGTGAGATATAAGATCTGTGATTCTGATATACCACATTAGGAGAATGGATTCCACACATCATTTAGGTGAAGCAGTTAGTTGGTATAGTAGATAGAGTGTGGGGCTCAGAGTCAGGAAGACTTGAGTTCAAATTCTCCCTAAAATATTTTACTAGCTATGTGACCTTGAGCAACGTCTCTTGGCCTTATTTCCTTATTTGTAAAATGGGGATAGTAATAGCAACTACATCACAGGATTACTGGGAAGATCAAGTGAAAGAACATATGTAAAATATTTTTCAGACTTTAAAGCACTAAGTAAAAATGCTAGCTATTTGGGGTGAGGATGGAATAGCCTTCTGAAATATCTGATACAGAGACCAGAAGAGAAAAGCTGTTATGTTAGTTTGACCAACTGATCTGATGATCTGGAAGTCTTGGAAGATAGATTTCAGAGTCATAAAAGTTCCTGGGGATTGTGGTTTTGGAGAAGTGACCTAGCAAAGGCAGAAGACACTATGGCATCAACTGAAGATCCCATTGTAAGGATATTAATGTAAATAATCAAAGAGCTCTGGCTTTCTTAGGATTAAGAATAAATTAGTAAGAGAGCTGGGAATGATGGTTAAGGGCCTGGATGTCAATAAAGGAAGATGCTGTGGGTAAGTATTTCTCTGTGATGTAAGCAGAAATCTAAGCAGTGGGTTATAAATATCTTCCCTAACCAGTTTAGCTGTATCTGCATCCTTGAGTTTATTAAGTCAATACTTTCTCTCCTTTCACTTCCAACAAAATGATTGCTACCCAAATTTTGCTTTTATAAAGAAGGAAAACACTTAGTCTTGCTTTCTGCTCTTCTCAATGTACATTTTGCAAGACTAGATATAAAATGCAAGAAGAGTTTATGGTAGATTTTTCAACTTTCAATTTTTCTGTCCTTTTCATTGTCTTTCTTCAGCTTTAAGGAAACTGATTGGTTTGGCACTTTTGGAATTATTCATGTAATACCAACTAACTGTGGGATAGAGGCAGGAGGAAAATAATTCAACTTTTCTGGAAGGGAAAAGGGCAAGTTATGCCACAGCTCTTTGATGCTAACTATAAAAATAAATTGAAGGAGAACAGAGATAATCCAGAAAGAATTGGATGTGTTTCTGAGCAACTGAAAGGAAGATATGTATACTTGGCAAACATTGGCCACTGCAAGTATTTTGTTATGACTGTGGCCTCTGTGTGTGTTCTGCTCATATAGATCAGTGTTGATTTGGTCACTTTTTGAAGTTATTGTGATGATAAATTTGTTTTACTCAGAGAGAGAGGAGAGAGGGAAGGAAAGAGTGAGAAAGAAAGAGAGAGAAAGAGAGAGAGAAGGAGAGAGAGAGAGAGAGAGGCTTCAAAATATTTCATTTCAAAGCAGAGAAAATATTGATATCTTTTCCAAATGATTTGAGTCATCTTGGATAGCCTTTTTGTTTTCTTTCCTTTTCATTCTACATATTGCTCTTTTTCTAAGTTTTAATAACTAGTAGGCATAGTTTTTAAGTTTGCTTAGGTGGGTGGGAGATAATATTTTGGGCTTCAAACAGCAGGTAAAATAGAAAAAAAAATTTATTAAATGCCTACTATTTATCAGATATTGTGACATAAGAGCTTTATAAATATTTCACTCAATCCTCACAACAATTCTGGGAGGGAGGTATCATTATCATCCTTATTTTACAATTGAGAAAATTGAGGCAAGAAGAAATTAAGTGACTTGTCTAGGACCACAGAGCTAGGAATGGGCTGAGTTTTAGATCTTTCTAACTATAGGCTCACCATTCCTTATCTATAGCATCATCTAGCTGCTTCTAGATTGGTCTTTTTTTTTTTTCTTTTTCTTCTGCCCAATGGAAAAAAAAAAAAAAAAGGTTTCCTATTCAGCTACTCAGGATATCAGTCTTTAGAGCATTGTCCCAAGATTCCCTCTTCTTTGGAGCTCTCCATCATTAATTACCTATTAATGCCATTCCAGTGTAATTACTTCTCTGCGTTGCTTCACAATTTCCCCAGGTTTTAGCAAACAAAATATAAATATACATACATAAATACAGACATACATACATACACAATATGTATACAAGCAAATACATATACACACAGTCACAGACAAATATATATACACACACATTAGTTTATAAAAAATTAGATTAATTCAGCAGATAATTAAATATCTTGGCTCTGATACTTCCTAGCTGTGTGACCATGAATAAGTCACCTTAATCTGAAATGATGATATAATATCTGTATAACCATCTTAAAGGGAGGTTGTAAAGATCCAATGAGATTTTATACATACATATATATATATATATATATATATATACACTGCTTTGTAAATTTTAAATGTCTATATAAAGGTCAGCTATTATTATTCATTTTTGACTGATATTTCAGTAGTGCTTTTAACCTTGCCAAGGATTTTACACTATGTCATTTGACTCTCATATCACCTTGGTGAGACAGGTACTATAGGTATCATTAGCCTCATTGTACTTAGAAAGTAAGGCTTAGCAAATTTAAGTGACATGCCACTGCCATTGCTAACAAGTGGAATTTGAACCATTTGAACCTAGGATTTTAGCACTCTGTAAATTAAACCATCTGCTTCATCAACTCTTGCTAGACTTTTTAACTATGGAAATTTCCTCAAATATAAGCAGAGTATGGGACTGTTTTAAGAGAGCACTAGGCTGCAGCTTAGAGGGGTCTCAGAGGTACATGAAGCAGCCAGTCAATTTCAGAGATTTTGGGTTTTCAATTACTGCTGCTGCTGCTGCTGCTGCTGTGGCTACTGACCTCCATCCTTCATGAGGATCCTTGTTTTGTGACTTTTGTTTTTTTTGTTTGTTTGTTTTTCTTTTTTTTTTCCCAAAGAGAGAATTAAACTACATTTCAAGCATATATGAAAGGTGTACTTGAAGTATGAAAGCTAGAAAGAATGGAAAGCGTTCTTGAGAAGTAGCATTTTAACTTCCACTTTAGCTTGTTTACTCTTTTCATTGATTTACTTGAACTAATATCCTTAATCATGCATGTAAATGAGGGTTCACCTATCTAGAGCTGGCTCAAACTCTGGGTCTTCTCCTTGGATTGAATCCCAATGGAGGCAAACCGTCATTAAAGATATGCATACATATCTATGTAATCACAGTCATTCTACGATTAACATTGGAAAACTGAATCCATAGTTTGATATTCTAAAAATATAGATTATTTGTTGGGAGCCAGGAGCCCTACTTTCTGCAATGGACCATGTGGTCCCTGGAGAATGATTTAAGATTTTTCTCCCATTTGCTACATTCCTTCTATGGATGTCATGTTGCCCATGGGGGATTTGAGAACCATAGTTTTATGCTTAGCATGCTACTGGTATTTAATGATCTGCAAATACTGTTCCAAAAAATGGTAACAAAATAATGTTCATTTGTTATATTGAATTCAATTTAATGAACTTGTACTATTTAGCCCCTGTTTTTGTTTTTTTTTTAAAGCAGCATGTAATCGAAAAAAGTCTGGCTTTAGAGTATGAAAGATTTGCATTCTATGCCTGTTTTTCAAAAATTTAGACTGAGTGACTATAAGCAAGTCTCTTTATATCTCAGTAATGCAATCTTCTTTCTAGGACTATATAGGTTGTAGAAAAGTTGGTGATCTGTTTTGGTAGAAAGAACTATAGTTTAGAGTTTTCCAATAATAAAGTTATGTCTTCATTCTGTCTAACTCCTAAAATGTACAAAATATCAGACATGTAAATATGAAAAAAGATCCACAATCTCATCTTGAAAGAATCTATTATCCGCTATTTGCTTGATTTCTTTTAAAATGTTTATAGATTTTTTCTTAGGTTGTTTTTATTTTTTCCTTTGGATCCATAGCAGCTGTCACAAAACCTTGCATCTACTTTGTGCAAAATATCAGACATGTAAATATGAAAAAAGACCCACAATCTCATCCTCAAGGAATCTATTATCTGTTATTTGCTTGGTTTCTTTTAAAATGTTTATAGATTTTTTCTAGCTTGTTTTTATTTTTTTCTTTGTATCCATAGCAGCTATCACAAAATCTTGCACAATGTAGATTCTTAACAAAAATTCATTAAATTAAATTGAATCAGGGGAAACTAGCTGGTACAGTGCATAGAGCCCTGACCCTGAAGTCAGGAGAACCTGAGTTCAAATCTGCCCCAGAAAATTATCACTTATTACCTGTGTGATTCCCTGGGCAAGTCACCTGACCTCAATTGTCTTGAAATAAATAATGAATTAAATTGAATCTAGGTATGGATTGCAGAGAGGATAAAGCTATTGGTCAAGATCTTACTCATTCTTAGAAAGCTAAATATAAAATTAGTAACATTCTAGTATAACATTCTTTGATTATTGTTGAGTTGTCTTTCATCTTTTAGAGAACTGAAATTTCATGACATTTTGGTTTTGCCATTCATTTTTTAAGGTCATTTGTTAAATATTTTGCTACATTAAAAATAATTCATGTTGATTATGTAAAATCCAAATCATATTGAATCATTTTAATAATAATAATAACGAAATAAGGCTGGCAAAATGTTTTATATGTATTATTTCATTTAATTCTTGGCAATATTATTATTATCTCCATTTTACAGATCAGGAAACTGAGGAAAGAGAGAGTAAATATATTACCAGTTCATGGTCACTGACCTAGCATGTGTCTGGGGCTTTATTCGAACTCAGGCAGTATTTCTGACACAAATATAGTCCTCTTTATATTGTTTCACCTATTCCAAATAGAAAAGTATAGTAATAACTAGCATTTTACAGTTGAGGAAACTGAGGCAAATAATCATCCAGGGTCACAAAACTAGTAAATATCTCAGATCATATTTGAACTATCTTATCCATAGGCCCACTACATAGTGGTCTCAATCCATCACAATGAAACATTACACTTTGCTTTGTTTTTATTTGACAATTCAAATATGCTTTTTATTACTAATAAGTATACTTTCTTCAAGTCATAGCACTTTTCCTGGCCCAAGTTCCTCATCTAACTAATAATGGATATAATCCAGAGCTAGGAGGAATAATAGGATGGACCTAGAAATTTCTGGGGTCACTTTCCACATCAATATCCTGATTTTGTGATATAATAAATATATTTATTTCAACTAAGTAAAAATATAATAGATTAACTCCTATGGTAAACTAATAATTGATTTTATCTTTCATGCAATAGCTAACATTAGGGCAAGTAGGTGATACAGTGGATAGAGTTCCAGGCTTGAAATCAGGAAGAATCATCTTCCTGAGTTCAGGTTTGGCCTCAGACAGTTAATAAACTCTAAGCAAGTCATTTCACCCTGTCTGCCTCAGTTTCCTGATCTGCAAAATGAGCTGGAGAAGGAAATTACGAACCATTCCAGAATCTTTGTCAATAAAACCCCAAATAAGATCACAAAGAGTTAAACATGACTGGAAAAATAACTGAATTAATAGCCAATATCAAAGAATTTGAGATACATTAAAGAACATTTTTCATTTGCATAGTCTAAACTTATATAGCCTACAAAACAAAGGACTGAGATTAGTTTTAAAAGATTGCATCCAAGTTTCTTGTATATGAGAGAATATAATAACACTTTCTGGGGTGGATCAACCATAATCAGTTACTCATGTAAAGAGCTGTGGGCAAGAGTTGGCATTCAATAAATGTAAATAATAACAGCAAGAACTAGTATTTTGTTGAGCTTGGAAATTAAAAGAGTATCCAGTATTCTCAGGCTTAAAATCCTATTACACAGATGTTGATCAATGAGATACAATCTTCTAGGGGCAGGACATAGAGAGGTATTTACATGACTGAATTTTTCTCTGTCAACTACTTATGTTAATGTAAGAATTTTAGAGGATGTCACTTGGATGGAGAGGGCATAATTTTTTTTAAAATCAACTTTTGAAAGGTCTATAGTCAAAAGTTTCAAAGTTTATAGTAATTTGCCTAAAATTTGATCTTGTATACTAATACAAAATAATATTTCAATATACTTAAGAGAAAGGACATTTTGTTTGTTTCTCAATTTTTTCACAATGTTCCCATTGCAAATAACTAGAAATTATTCTCTTCTTTTTCTTAATGCCATAGTTTCGTGAATATATAAATGTGAATTTTCTGTTAATTATCTAGTTTTTTCCTGTACTTGAAAACATTTAAAATGTATTTTTCTTTTAGAAAAAGAATTATTTCCATAAGTTTAAATGGACAACTTTTAGTGATTCAGTTTACTATAGGCTTTTCTTTAGTTTTTCTAATTAAAAATGAAGTAATTTCATTTGATAGATTTTGAATAAACTTGTCTAGAAATATACCTTGTGTGCATTTGCTAGTAATCAAACTAGGCAGAAAAAATAATAGTGCTCTCTCTTTCATGTTTGAATCTCAGTCATCAATTTAGAGATGGTAATAATTATAGTCATACTAGTGCAACCACTTTATTTTACAAGTGAAAAAAGAGAGGGCTTGAGAGGTAAAGTGACTTGTCTAAGTTATGGAGATAATAAAAGGCAGAACTGAGATTCAAAGCCAGGTCCTTTGATTCTAAACACAATGCTCTTTCTACTGCACACACTGTCTCTTCACTTGTATTTTATTTATGTTGCATGTGTATGTGGGTATATACATATATATGTAAGTGTGTATGCATCTATGTATGTGTCAATCAGATAAATAGTGGGCTATTCCCAAGAAAGAGGAACACTATCCAAATTTAACCTATTTTAAAATGTGATTTCATTGTTTAAGAATGAAATATGTTACTTAAGAAACACACAGCTATGATTTCCTAGGATAAAAAAAATAACCTTTTACAAGTGTATTTTGGAATTTGCTTTTAGTGAAGTTTCTGAATCTATAGAATTATAGTAGGACTTCACAAATGGTCAATTTAATGGTTATATTAGTAATTTTGAACTTATTCAATAGACATAGATTTTTCTTTTTTGACTCTTTTCTTTCATTTGCACATTTAGTTCTTTTCTTAAACCAAAAATTTTGGGAGTTTGGAATTGGGGAGGGAGAGGGTAGAACTAGAAAAAAATAATATCATCAAATTTGAGTGCTTTATAAAGGACAAAAATTACAAATCAAATGAAAATGCAAGATTTTACTTGATGGATTAAGCCTTTTAAAATAAATATATTTGGGGCAGCTAAATAGTGCAGTCGATAGAGAATCAGCACTGAAGTCAGGAGGACGTTCAAACCTTGCCTCAGACACTTAATACTTCTTAACTCAGACACTTAACTTCCTGGGCAAGTCACTTAACTCAATTGACTTAGCAAATAATAAAAATAATAACAAAATAAATACATTTGCGGTTTCATTTTTGGAGCTATAATATATCCCCTTACCCCCATGTTCTGTCTAGAGACTTCTCTGTTCTCTCTATAGTTTTTTGGATTTGATTATCTTCTTTATACATATACCTTGATGCATAAATCAAGTGATAATCTTTAAAATACTCTTTAATACATAAATCAAGTGATAATCTCTCTTCTGAGTTTCAGTTCTGAATTACGGATTACCTGCTAATTGATTATCTATTAGATGTCTTCATTTGGATAGCCTCTGGACACCTGAACATATTCAAACTAGAACTCATTATCTTCTCTAATTCTCATGTTACACCAAAAGTCTTTCCTGAGTGTCCCTTTCCTCCCATCTCCAGAACTGGTGTTCTTTCTCATCTTTAATTATCTTGTCTTTATCTGTATTGGTGCTGTTCCTCAGTAGAATGTATACTTGCTAAAGGTATAGACTTTCACTTTTAACGTTATATTTCTAGCACCTGGCATAGTGCTAGAATTAATCAATGTGTGTGTGTGTTGTTTCTATGGCAGAACCAAGTAGAGATTCAACTGCCCTATATCATATTTTGAACACTTCATCAGCTGGAGTGGTCCCAGAATTTTGCAACAAACGAGTGCATGTAGATCATCTTGACAGATGCTAATTCCAGAAAGATAACATTAGTACAATGCATGGCATGGTCTTGGGAGGAGATAAAAAAGCGCAAACTAAATAAGAAACACCCCATTAGAATGAATGTCTGGAGATCCTGGGCAGGGTGTGTTCACTCCTTCACTTAAGGACCTTACTATTGACAATGAGAAGGGCAGCTGGGATTTGTGAGTAAAAAAAACTCAGACCCACTGAATCTCCTATGGCACAGTTTCTATTCCAGAATCCCTGGTTTGAAGAGGGAACATATTGAGAGGCCACCTGGACTTCTGTGTCATAGGACTTAAGATTTTCATCTTATCTCAGCAATTAACTTGATGTGATCTAAGTCACTTAATCTTTTAAAATCTTAGCTATTAAACAAGAATGTTATTCAAGGAGAACTCTAATTCTGAACCTCTAAAAGAAGGGTCCCTTTCTTCTAAAGAGATTGTTTGATTTGTGATTATCAGAGGGTCTTTGGGGGAGTCTTTCTGGTTTAAAGACTCTGAAGTGGTTTGTTTAGTAGAAAGTCAAGATTGTGTAAAGGGGCTATATCCTGTCACTCTGATACCCTTAAAGTATCTTTGCCTTGGACTTTGGCATGAGAGTTGGAGAAAATGGGAGGCCTTTCTTTTCAAAGTAACCAAGTATCCAGGTTTGAAATGGCCAGCCTACACTGGGTCCCTTTAAATTTAGCCCTGGGCGATGGGCCCCAATGAAGTTCCTACTCACAATGTGAAGTATTCTAAGCACTTCAGACTGCTATTTCACACCTGTCACTCTAATATGATGAGTGCCAGGAAACTGTGCCAGGGCCAGAGCAACACCCCAAACCTGTTTTAGGCAGCTCAGCAATTTCCCTTTCATGGTATCTTTGTGATTCTCCTGTGCTATTAAATGATCCTGCTTCCTCAGAAGCCTTCTTGGACTGGGAATGGTATATGTAGTCCAGGGAAATGTGACTTTTCTCTGCTAAGTAAATGCATTGTGTTTTCCCAATTGAGAGATGGGATAGATGGTAATCTCAGCTTCACACTACGGAAAGGGAATTTCCTTGGATGACTCAAACATAAATGGGTCTGTGCATGTTTGGCTTTGTTTAGAGATCCAGATTTAATTTCAGAAATGCCACAGAAGCTGAGATTTCTAATATCTTTGGGGGGTAATAAAGAAAGGATTTCACATGGCTTAAGAAGGGCCTAGTTAACAGTATCTGTTTCAATTCATCAGATACATGAAGAGTTATTTCATTTGCATTAAAAGCTGAAAAGTTTCTGGACTGAAAAAAAAGCCGGTGAGGCACAGGAAGATTTCTACTGCCCAGGGCTTTACAATCTTAAACTGCAATTTGGGGAGGACAATGAGCACCGAGATGGAGTCTTTCCTTTTATGAAGGGAAGAAGAATTGGGTTCCTCACTGGCAGAGCTCACTCGTTTAGAGAAGGAAGGCTCCCTTGGTTTAAATCCAATTTTCAATGTCTTTCTACAGTGATGAAGGCTCTCCCTGTGTGCATTTCACAATCAAACTGTGATAGCCTCCCTCCAGGACAGTTTTGAAATCCCTCCTTATTAACACAGTCAAAACTAGACAGCCCTGAGGCTCGGGTGGCATTGACTCTAGTTGGCTGTGTGCTGTCTGTGTTTAGTGAGGCTGAAGAACTTCCAGCACTGGGCAGGACAGCCCCTGGATCATAAATGCCCACTTCCAGATAATATCACATGCCCAGACTCTCCCTTCCCAAAGTCATTTCCTCAAATAATGGAGTCATTTATGGAGGTGCAGAGTTTTGTGTTGTGATTCCCCCCTCCCATACAGTTTTCCCTCAAAGGCTTTGCTTTGAAGGGCCTATATGTCAATAGATTGACTATTGTGTGAGTGTGCTTGACTTTTATTTTAAATTCTTGTTTGGTAGATCTGACCAAATGAATTGGACATCCAGTGTCTGCAAAGAGTTGTGCTCTTCATTGTCAAAAGGTCATTTACTAAAGAAGGGAAATAGTACAATTGTTCAGGCTATTAACAAAACTCAAAGGAAAATGAAGAGTTTGGGGGAGGGAGAGGGAATTGAGTTTGCATGTTAGTTTTGAAAAAAACAATAAACAAAACCAGATATTTTAATGGGAACACAGTTCTTGATAATCTGGGCTCCTATCTCAAACCTCAAATCTGTGTCATGTTTTCAGTGAAAAGTTGGAACAATTGTAGGAATTTGTCTTCTTGATAAAAATTCCCTGAATATCTCTAAGAATCAAGGCTCTCTTTCCTTCTCATTCACTTTTCATAGCAGCAACAGGAAATACTAATAGACAACTGGATTTCTCTTGATTAACTTATATACTCACAAAATGTAACAAATACTTTCTGGTTTTTACTTTCAGACTCAAACTTTGTATTTGCCAGACTGGATTGGCCCAGAGCTAGGCAGTAAGGCGCACAAGTGCAGACCTGGGAAAATCAAGTTCCTGTGGACAGATTGTACATTAGGTTACTGAAGGGCAACAAAAGACAGTGTGTGTGTGTGTGTGTGTGTGTGTGTGTGTGTGTGTGTGACAGACAGACAGACAGATTCTGATAGGTAGGACTGATATAAAAAAAACCCATAATCTATACATGAATGCATATCAGAATAATGTATTACAGAGGAAATGGTTATTGCAATGGAAGAAACATGGAGTTTGGAGCTAAAAGAGGATACTCAGATTTTAGCTGTTTCTGTCAGACACTACCTAGTTGCTTTATTTCTCTACCTGTAAACTCAATTTCCACCTAGAAAATGATGGGAAGGAGTTGAATTTAATTAGTCCTAAGATTACTTCCAGACCTAAAAACCTGTTGTACTATAGAAAAGCTTCTAAATAATTTGTCCAAGTACAGTGCTCATGTGTGCATGTTTGTATGGTGTGTGAACACCCAGTTTGTGCATAGGTGTGAATGAACACAAGAGGCACTAACCTGAAAGATGAGCACTTTAAAGTGGTTTCTCTTCAGGAGCTGGGCATGGTTGCTCTCCAGTCTTTTCACCTGGGCACACTGGCGCTCCATGCGCTCCTTGACTTCTCGGGTATGAGCGCTGACTTTGCGGGATTTCTCCAAGAGTTTGCTGACTGTATTGCTTGTGGATGTCTGGTACTTGGATAGCTTGGTGAGGTCATTCTGTATGCCCTTGACAGAGCCCTCCAGGTTGATCTGCCGTTGCTCCATTTTGTGCTGGTTTTCCTGCACCGTGTCCAGCATATTCACCAGCTTGTCCAGGAGGGTAAGCACTGTGACAGCATTCACCTGGGAACTCTCCCGGATCGAGTCATCTGTGGTCATACAATTCAGGCTGGGACTTGGGGTGGATGATGGCACTGGACTGGCATTTGATGCCTTTTCCTGTTGTAGCAGCACATCTGGGCCAGGGTTATCTCTAGCCTGGAACTTTTCAGCTTGCACAGCATCCTCTCCCATGTTAGGAACAGTGAAATCTTTCTTTCCTGCAAACAGGAGCTCCTTGGTCTGCTGGTCAGCACTACCCTGAAAGGTAGGCGCAAAGTAAATGCCTTCTGGTTGAGCTGAGCTGCTGCTCAGAGCACTACCCTTTCAGGACTGGCAGAGGTACAAGCAGGCAACAATTGGCTAAACTCTGATCATGGAAACTACATTCCAGCTGCTCTTAAAGCCCCTACTCCACCCAGTGGGAGGTGAAAGCTAGAACACTCCAAAATCTACTCAGTTTTTTAGATACACACAAGCACTTCCCATCCCCTTCCTCTTCTGCACAAGTAACTTTGCCTGCAGGATTAGCTTTGATTTCCTTCCCCCCCCTCCCTTTAATAAGCAAAATGCCATATTTCAATTGTGACTTCATCTAAAGGCGGAGAAAACATTTTGACTTGGCCCTGTTCCATGGCTGCAATTGGCTGAAACCAGTAAACTTTTCACTGGCTGCTATGCTACGGATGCAACACAGAGCCGGTGTTTTTTTCCTGGATACAAATTATTGTAACGGAAAGTATTGTTTGCATTAGCCCTAGAATGGTCTAATGAGCTTCTGGAGGGATGTTTCCTACTGAGATAGGAAAGAGTTTTCAGGCTACCTTGAAGTTCATTTGGTTCAGGAATGTTTTCTTTGGGAGCTCCCCAGTGACAGTGGTAACCCTGTGAATGAGAAGACAAATGGTACCATTCTTCTTCTTCTTCTCCTTACAGCTGCGAAGGCAAGCGGAGTTGGGGAGAGATCAGACTTCAGTGATCTTAAAATCAATAAGGCTGCTGTTGTGGAAATTTGTCAGTTATTATTCTGTGAAGAATAACAGTAGATTCTTGGATCATTGTGTCTTTGTATAGATTTATTCGTGGAAAAGACAGGCATATTTGAAAAAGGAGTAGAGAATAAAACATAGCACTCAGAGTCAGAAAGACAGATTTGAATCTTGCTTTTGGAACTTACTCGTGACTTGACTCTGGACCAGTCATAAATCATTTACGTTCTCTCAGCTTCAGTTTGCTCATCTATACAATGGGTTAACAGTACTTATTACATTGAACCCATAGAATTGTGTGAGGAATTATATTAATATGTAAGTCATTTTGGGAACTTTATAGCTATATATAAATGTTAATTGACACTTTCCATTCAGAGAATAACTAAATTTCAGAGTGGAAAGGGATGTTAAAGATAATGAGTCTAACACACATCTGAACTAAAATCCCCTCTCACTACAAAACCTAACAACATGCATGCATTCAATCTTTGCTTGAAAATTTCCAGTGAGGAAGGGGGCAAACCAGTATACTTCTAGACATTTTGCCTTTCTAGACATTTTGTTGTACTGATTGAAGGCTGTAATTGGAAGTTTTTCCTTATTTCCAGCAGAAATTTGCCACTTTGCACCTTCTACCCATTGCTTCAAATTTTGTCCTCTGGGGTCCAGCAGAACAAGTTTATTCTCTCTTCCATGTGAGTGACAACCTGTCATATACTTGAAGACAACTATCATGTTTTCCCCTAAGGCTTTTCTTCTCCAGACTAATATGCCCAGTTTCTCCAACAAATTTTCATATGGCATGAACTTCATATTGCTTGATCTTTGAGATTCTTTGTCATATTAGTTGCCTTCTTCCAGCTTATTAATGGCTTTTTAAAAATGTGGCACCTAAAAAAGAATGTAATTCTTTAGATGTGGTTTGATCAAGGCAAAGGGCACAATAGGTCCCTTTCCTTATTCCTGCATGCTAGGTCTCTAAGCGATACAGTCTTAGCTCCCATGAGCCTTCTGGTTGTCATACTGAACTGATGACTCTTAGTGAGTTTACAGTCTACCAGAAGCCCCAGATAATTCCAAACCCTGCCTTGTATTGGCTAAATATCCATTTCTATTTTAGTGACATTTCTATAAATGCCAAACACTGAAAATAACTTATGGGCACCATTATATCCCTAAAAAACATATTTATTTAAAAAAGATTTGTAAGAAATCACGTTATCTGAGATTCTTAGCTGTCAATGAATTGAAGTGATACACATTTTGAAATAGTAATGATAGCCAATAATTATGTAGTGCTTTGAAGTTGACAAAGCATTTTACACTCAATGTTCACAATAACTTTGTTAGATGAGTCCTATTATTATGCTCTACATGGTCCAGTAGGTAGAGTGCTGGCCCTAGGAAGACTCATCTTCCTGAGTTCAAATCTGACTTCAAACACTTCCTAGCTGTGTGACCCTGGGCAAGTCACTTAATCTTGTTTACCTCTGTTTCATCATGAACAACACCTACCTCCCAGTATCTTTGCCAAGAAAAACTCAAATAAAGTCATGGAGATTTGGAAATGACTGAAGAACAACAACAAAAAATTATGATCCTCATTTTACAAGAATAAACTGAAGCTGTATAACTTGCCCAGGGTCACACAGCTTACAAACATCTGAGTCAAAATTCAAACTCAGGTCTTCTTGACTCCAAGGCTAGTCCTCTAGTCATTATATCACATAAGTATTCTTGTGACTATACCTTGAATCTTATTTTTCTCAAACTACTTTCACTGTTCTTAAATACTACTACTTGTGAATACTTAAGTTTGCTATTATGTGCTATGCAGGACAAATCTAGAAACATTATTTATATATCACTTTCCTCATCTGTGAAAAGAACAGTTTAGACTACATCAATGTTTCTTAACCCAAATTAGACTTTTATTTCTCTCAAGGGTATTTGCAATCTAGTAGAGAACTCTTAAAGATTTGGAAGCCTTAAAGTCCCAAAGGAATCAGTCTCACATCAAAGTACTAAAGAGGGAGTAAGCCAACAGAAGATTTTTTTTTTTTTTAAGATTTTAGTGTCTTTTCACACTCCCTCAAATCAATCCACACAGGCAGTTACCTATTTGGCCTCCACATAAAGCCAGCTCTTGGGAAATCAAATGAATGGTTAGGACAGAAATGGGGGTGAAGTCGTTGAAGTCCAATTTCCAGACCCTTTCTTTAAATTAGTGTCTTATAAAATATCACTGGTGAAAGGACTAAGAAAGGATAACTAGTCCCTATTTCCCAGAAGTATCATAGTTACTTGTATTTTTCCACTTCTCATGTATGTCTCCTTTCCCCAGATGTCACATTTTTGAGGAAAAAGTATCAAGTTCTATAAGCTTCAGTGTTCTCCTATATAAAGTGAGAGGATTGGACTAAATGAATTCTAAGGTCTCTGCTAACTCTGAATCTATAGTTTCCAATCTTTGATTCCTTCTTCATACATTTTCTTCTTATACTGGAAAAATATAATTGTTCACCTTTTTTCCAAAAGATTTTTTTCTAAAGACTTGGAAACTCAGTTCATTTCATTTCAATTCAATTCAACAATTATTTTATGTCTATTGTATGCTAGACTCTGCATTAGATGCTGAGGATACAAAAATGAAAAGGAAAATGGGGAGTTCACATAACTAGAAAGAGTCTTTGAAGACAGAAGGATTATGCTCTTTGATGAAAGGAATTTTTAAAAAAGAAAAAAAAATCACTTTAAATACTATTTATATCAAAAAACTATTCCCTTGACTAGGGTCTATAGATTCTATCTATATCAGCCTATGGTCACCTTGACTTGATAATTAGGCAAGCTAGTGGTATAGTGGATCGAGAGCTGGAACTGGAATCAGTAATACCTAAATTCAATGATCTTAGACATTTTCTAGCTGTATGATCCTGGGCAAGTCACTTAATCTCTGGTTGCCTCAGTTTTCTAATCTGCAAAATGGAGATGATAACAACAGCTACCTCCCAAAGTTGTGAGGGTAAAAGGAGATATTTGTAAAGTGCTTTGCAGAGCTTTAAAAACTTTATAAATGCTAGTTATTTTTAGAATTCTTTCTCTCTTTTATCTACTAAAAAGAATAGATGAAAAATTTTATCTAAGCTGGAGTATTAGGCAAAAAAAAGCCTAGTCTTTAAACACTATTCCCTGTTCAGGAAGAGTTCTTTTCTGATCAGGCAATCACATTTGATTCTTATTACACTCTGAAAGGAACCAAATTGCATTTTATTTTCCTTTTATATTATAATCTAGATTCTTTCTGTATGAAGCATGGCTTAGCTCTAAGATTCTATCAACAATCATTGGATGCAAACTTCTTGGAAACTTCTTGTTTGACTCTTTACCCCTTTTTCTTCTCAGTCTCCAGTGCCTTAATGAATAATTTTATAGTTGTGATGCATTTCTTTTGTGCAGTCCTGACTTTCCTTTAGGACTGTTTCATATACTTGTAGATTGTATAACCTTTTAAATACTTTTTATCACTTTGCTATTTTGTGTTTTCCATGGACACCAAAATTTCTTATCTGTTTTCTTTCCCTTTACCAAAATCCCTGACAATAAATTCCAGCATCATACCATCATTAATTTTTCTCTCTGATTTTTTTTTTCAGAGTTCATGGCATAGCTAGACAATAGTACTTCTTTAATCTCTTAGTCAAGAGATTTACCTTTCATTATGTAGAATGTAGTGTGCTTTGGAATTTGATATCTAATATAGTGTCTTAATGTAGCATCATAGCATATAAAGATGTAATTGACTTCAAGAGATTATTCTATCCCAGTTTTTTTTTAATATCTGGCAAAACTATACTTCAGCTCTCTTCAATAGTTTGGTAGTTTTGTATTTTTAAGTTTCTAGGGGAAAATTTCCATAGCTACATCAGGTAAGAAGTCTCTATACAAAAATATCATTATAAGCTTGGTAAAAATCTCTAATTACATTTGATTTAGAGTTTTGCTTGTTATTTTTGTGTGCACATATATGATTTAGTGCATTAGATTGCCAACTTGTTGAGGGCAGGTATTGTATTATAATTTATTTTGGCATTTCACTCAATCTGTACCATAATGCCTTGTATATGCTAGTCATTTAGTGTTTGTTGAATGAATGAAAATGCTTTGTTATGATTCTATGATTACAATATTCTCCTGATTTACTGTCCAAAAGGAAATGAAGTTAGTTTGGCATACCTTGCTCTTAATGAATGATTGTAAACTTTGTTTTAAGCATGAAATGTTTGATTATCTATGTTTGATTCATATGTTTGATAATCTAGTCTAGAATTTTGTCAGGGATCAACATCAGATTTTTCAGTTGATTGTTTTTGAAATCCATTTCCTCCCCTTTTTTGAAATCCAGCTTCAGTCTTCCATTACCTGTCCCATTCCCCAATATTCCTAAGAGACTGATAGAAATAGTTTAGTGAGAACATCTAGAACTTTCAGAACTCCTAAATACAATAATTTGGAGATCTGCACGAATTTCAAAAAGCTTGCTATTCTCTTTTCTCTCTTCATATTATCTTGGGCAACAAGTGCCTCTTAATCCTATTTATATTACTCTTTCTAATCTGAAAATTGTTCTTCTTCATATAGAAGATAGAAACAAAATAGAATTTGAATAACACTTCTTTTTCACTATCATCTGTCAACATTACACCATTTGTACCAAGCTGAGAGACTTTCCCTTCCTTGTCTTCCTTCTTATTCCCAGCCATTATGAGAAAGCTTTTTGTCTTTTCTCAGGAGATGGCTTATTGTGGGCTTTGGTCTTATACTATTCTTAGAGTTCTCTCCAAGTTTTCTATATTTTTTATTGGCTATATACTCATTTAGTACTTTTTTATACATGACCCTTTTAGGTTCACTGCAACATTCCATGTGTAGACATACCAGTTTCTTGATGTACCTCTTCCTTTAACTTCTCATCCAAATAATTCATAACTTTATGGTTTTTGAGAATATTTCTTCCCTTTGGAGCCAGATTCTCCTTAATGTTTCTGGCTATATGATTACATTTGAAATTCTCTGAACTTTTTGAAATTTGCTGTACTAAAGTCTATCTGATTATCTCCAATATTTAGTTTCTTTAATACTATAAATTTAAAAAATTGCATGATCCCTTTCTCTTTAAGTCTCTAGCACTTCAACTTTACTAGAGTTCTTTGTTGGCCAGAATGAAATTCAGAAAAACAGTTTTGCCTTGCACTTTTTCTACCACCATTTCTAACTCCCAATTCAATTCACTTGCTTTCTTCCTCTAACATGTCCATATATGTCTGTTACTCTAGAATGTTTCACCTTCCCTTTATGTATTCTCTTCTCCTATTAGAATGTAGGCTCTTGAGGATATGGAATATTTTATTTGCTTGTATTTATGTCCCCACACTTAGCAGAATGCCTAAATAATATTAGATTTTTAAATAAATATCTAATAAATATCAATTTTGTGTAGGATGAAATTATTAGTAAATTAAATGAAGAATTTACAAATACTCATGTTAGAGTGAGTATATATGTGCATGCATACATGTATGTGTATGAATGTAGAAGTTGGTCAGAAGTGCAATAACAAAATGATTTCTATATCTCTGACCATCTGCTCATCTCCCTCCTCCCCAAATCTAACTCAGGAGATGAAATTTCAAAAGAGGCAAGCAACAGAAATAATGTGTTAAGAAAAGTATAAATTCATAACTACTCCATGTTATCCTTTACAATCTGTGAAGAATTTTCACTTGATGGAATTGAATTAGGGTTAGCTTGTCAGATAGCTTGCCAGCTTGTTAGATAGGCCAAAGATTAATCATACTCCTGATGACTTTTTAAAAGTTAGTTTTCCAGATATGAAAGCAATAAAAAGAGAAAACAATCTCAAGATCCTTGACCAATGACCAATGACATTTTTGTGATATAGAGGAAATGTTTAGAGAAGACCAGTATCATTTTAATTATAGGGGAAGTATCTATCTCTTGAAAGGGGCACTTACTTTGTATTTTCTTTTATAATTTTTCTTTTGGAGGAAATGAAAAGAGCTCTCTGTGTGTCCCTTCATCATTGGCCATAAAGCTTTATATCAGAACTACTCACCTTGTAAGAAACACTACATCCAGCAGGAAGTACAGTCCAAGTGGTATGACTCCTGGTAGTAGAGAAGAGAGTCAATTATGAGTTGAAGAAAGAATTAGCTTTGGCAGTATAGAGTCAAGTTATAAAGAGGGATAGGTATAGGGAATCTAGGTAAATTAATTCAATAGAAATACTGTACCTATCACTGGACAGCATGACGATACTGGGAGAAGAGAAAGCACCTTAAGGTTCTTCAGTGCCAGAGGTGATTTGTATTGGCCACATGTATTGTTTTGTGTGCCTTATGAATAATATTCTCTAAATTTCTATCCACTATCACATTGACTTTGTATGTATTTGTGGAAGAATGCACTCTGTATTTTTGGAGGAATATTTTGTAGTTACTACTCTTACTATGTCATCATAACAAATGCCTTTAAGCTAATTGCTTATACTGGTTCTCTCTCTACATTTGGGGACCTTATCTAGATTTAAATATCATCTCTGTGTAGATTATGGCCAAATCTCCATATATCCAAATTTGATGTCTTTCCAGAATTCCTGTCTTACCTCACCAACTATTAGGCATTCTCACTTGAATGTCCTGTTAGGATCTCAAACTCAGCATGTCCAAAACATGTTCCTTTCCTAAATTCATCCAGCAGGAGCTAGAAGATGAGATTAAGAAGTGATGACCATACAGATAGGAAAAGAACCAAGAAAGAAGAGTATTAGGAAACCAAGGTGGGAAAGAACAGCTAGACAAAAAGGAGTGCAGGAAGTGGTAAGAAATGTCAATACTGTCTAGAAGGTCCAGGTAGAAAAGCCATCAAAAGCAAATGCCAAATTGATAGCCTATGTAGACGAAGCTTTAGTAACATGCTGGAGTCAGCAAATTTCAAGGGATTGAGGAATGAATGGGCAGTGAGAAAATGAGGTGAGAGTACAGATAACTCTTTCTAGGAGTCTGGCAGTGAAAGGGAAGAAAGATTTAAAAATATTCCTAGAATGAACAGCTAAGATCAAATAAAAAAATTAAGTGGTGAAGATACAGGCATGTTGGAAGGCAATGTTAGGGGTAGATAATGATTTAAGAGCAGAAAAGTGAATGAATGATTGATGAGACAAACTTTCAGAGAAGATTAGAAATGATAGGATCAAGTGTACAAGTAGAATATTAGCCTTGAAGAGAAAAAACCCACTTTGTCTTTAGTGACTATAGATAAGAGAGGAGAGGTGAAGATGCAATGAAATTTTGAGGTGTGGAGTGAGGAAGTGGAAGCAGTTCATGAGAGATGGCTTCAATTTTCTCATTAATGGGAGGTGAGGTCATCTGCTGAGAGATAGGGCTATGGGGAGTGACATGGAACTTGAAGAGAGAGGATGAGGCTTGGAACAGCTGTTGGGGAAGCATAATAGAGTCAGTCAGGAAGAACAAAAGGATTGCTGTGTAGCTGTGAAGGCCCAGATGAGATTAGATAACATGAATTTGTAGTCTACCCAGTTGGCACATTTGGCATAACTTCCCATCAGTGTTTAGCAGCATAGGAATAAGAGCAAATAAGGCAGATGGTGAGGGTGACCTAGGGATGAGAATTAGAAGGGAATAAATGGTACTAGGATGCCAGGCATTCAAGGTCAGGGGACAAAAAGTAGCTGCTCTAACTACTGGGTTAAAACTGTGAAATAAGAAAAGGGAAGTAAGATCCACATCGGTAGATTAGAGAACAGAGAAGGATGAAATGAGTGAGGTTGCAGTGAAGATGAAGAATTGGTATAGGAGGAGTGAGTCAGTGGAAAAGATGAAAAGCTAGGAGATTTTTTACCAAAAAGGAAAATTAACCTATCAATGAGCATTTATTAAAATGTGCCAGGTACTATGCCAGTTTTTTAAAAAACTTTTTTAAAACAAGACAAAATTCTAGACTAGAATATCAAACATATGAATCAAACATAGATGATCAAACATTTCATGCTTAAAACAAACATTTAAAAATGTTTTAAAAAAAAACATTTTCTGATCAAAGAACTTATATGCTAACAGGAGAAGCAGCATACATACATGTGTGCATTTATATATGTATAGGCAACTTGTACATTATGTATGTCTGAATAAATAAATATATATGTATATACACAGTCACATATTATTTATGTGGGGGCAGTTGGGTGGCTTAAAGGATATAATGTGAGATCTGAATTCAGGAAGATTCAGATATTTACTAGATGTGTGACTCTAGGCAAGTTACTTCATTCTATTTGTCTCAGTTTCCTCAAGTGTAAAATGAATTGGAAAAGCCACTCCAGTATCTTTGCCAAGAATACCACAAATGGGTCATGAAGAGTTGAACAAGAATGAAATAACTCAACAAAAATGACAGTAACAACAACCAATATTTTTATACAAAATAAATACAATGTAATTTTTGAGGTAGAGCAGTAGGAGATAGAGAGAGCAGGAAAGGTCTTACATAGAAGGTGATACTTTTTACAGATTTTGAGGCAAACAAAAGACCATAAGAGGTGAATGTGAGATAAAAGCTTGCTTATTCTGGTTCGTTCCAGACATAAGGAACAGCCAGATAAAAGTGGCTGAGAGAGGGTAAGATTTAAGGCATGTTCATGTCCATAGGAATTTGACAAAATGGAGGTCAGAGAGCATTGGCATTTGAGGGTATATTAATAGATATGTTGAAGTCTCTAAATATTTTGGATTGCATGAGATAGAGAAGAAAACTGAGCCAGGTACTTTAACTCTTTGGGAAAGAAGAAAAACTAACCTTCATGTCATGATCTCTTACTGGTGAGAATCTAAGTATTTGGTGAGTAAAGACCCAGGGACTGGATTAGACTCAACTGAAACACTGTTCCATGGGTAGGGAGGAAAAACATAGCAACATGGATCCTCTAACTCAGAACATGTTAATGGTAGCCCACAGGGCAAGTGAAACCTTCCTTTAATGGCAGATTATTTACATGGATATTTCCTCTTCTAATGGGAGCAGGTCTAAACTTTATGATTTTGTGGGAAGGGAGCTTGAAGGTTGGAAAGATGATGGAACCTCTTTGGATGTTAATGGATGTCTTCTAAAAATCCTTTTCCCAAACTGGTTTTGTTTTACATTTGCCCAGTTGTTTTTTCTTGAATAAAGTTATTAATAAATTGTTAGCTAGCCTACCTTTTGATGATAGCCCCTTTTGCTACCTAGAAGACAGGAGTTTTCTTTTTTTATTTTGCACTTTATATAACTTTATTGTTGCTTTTCCTTTGTTCTTTTTTCCTGCGTTTTATATATATATATATATATATAATTATTATTATAGCTTTTTATATACAAAACATATGCATGGATAACTTTTCAGCATTGACCCTTGCAAAAACTTCTGTTTCAACTTTTCCCCTCTTTCCCTCTATCCCCTCCCCTAGATGGTAGGTAGTCCCATTCATGTTAAATATGTTAAAGTATATGTTAAAGACAATATGTGTATACATATTTACACAATTATCTTGTTATACAAGGAAGATTGGATTTAAAAAGAAGGTAAAAATAACCTGAGAAGAAAAACCAAAAATGCAAGTAAACAATAACAAAAAGAGTGGAAATATTATGTTGTGGTCTGTATTCATTTCTCAGTGTTCTTTCTCTGGGTGTAGCTGGTTCTGTTCATTATTGATCAATTGGAACTGATTTGGATCCCCTCTTTGTTGAAGAGAACCACAGAAGACAGGAGTTTTCACAATAAATGGGCACTGGAAAAAAAATATTAAGTTATCCTTGTAGGGCAGTGTCAAGCTCCTCTCCAAGAATGGTTGCTTAGTGATTGATCACTGACCTCTGCTTTGGGGGTCTTTAATATATTTACAAATAAGGCTTTTAGGAGTGAATATTTAGTGATGAAATTCTCAAAATATTCCCTATAAAATCCAGTATCCCTGCTGGCTTTTTGTGATCTTAGGAGTCTCTCCTGCTACCACCCCCCTTAAAAAATACCAAATCTGCTTTCTAGGGATCTAGCCTGAATCCCAACTGGCCTCTCAGATGCTCATGAATTTTCTGTTCCCTCTCTGTCAAACTGATGTTTTCCTAATAACATTTAGAAGAAATATTTGTCAAAAAAGGCCAGGACTTGGGTGATTAATTGTATTTGATGCACAAGATCTTAAGAGTAGATTAAGTTGTTTGTTTTTTATTTGCTAATAGATTATTTGACCATGATCCTACAAGTCTTAGAAGACAAAATTTATGAAATGCTAGAGCATAGCAAAGGCATTATGGATCACACTGTGCAACATGGGCTTAGAATGCCTATTTCTATTCATCATCCTTATGAAAGAATATTAGATGTATGTTCTGTGAAAGTCCTGTTTGGTCCAGGAGATTGTGAATGAGGAAAAGTGTAAAAATCTCTGATGGTGTGAATGCCAAATGCCTGAAAATCACAGCAAAGCTGTAGAGTAGGTAGGAAAGAAGAAAGGAAACAACAAAAAGGAAGGACATTTATTAAGCCTACTATGTACCAAGTATTGTGCTAGATATTTTACAAATATTATCTCATTTAATCCTCACAGCAACCTTGGGAAATAGGTACTCTTGTTATCCCTATTTTATAGTTACAGAAACTTAGTCAGAGATTAAGTGATTTGCTCAGGGTCACACAGCTAGTAACTTCTTGAGGCCAAATTTGAACTTAAGTTTTCCTGATTCTAGACCTAATCTTCTGTTAACTGAGCCACTTAGCTGTCATTTTTCTTTCTAACCAACAATACTGGTGTCCTTAAAAAAAAAAAAAAAAGAGGAAGCAGTACAAAGGGAGAGAACCAGATGAAGTTCTATTTGATGTTTTTGTCCACAATTCCCCTTTCAAGTTTATTTGGTTTTCCTACCCTTTGGTCTATAGACATTTTAGTCTCTATATTATTATTATTATTTATATTTATTATAAAATATAACTATATAATATGTAAATATATTATATAGTTAGTCTATATATTATTCCAATCCACTTCCTGTTATTTTGTCCTGTGAATTACTGGCCATCTCTGCTACTATTATTCTTTCTGTGCTGTCCTTCTACATTGTATGGAGTCTGGGGTCTCAGTCCTGAAGAGGATATAGTGTGATCTCTGAGTATGAGGACCATAGGACTAAATTAATCACATGATTGTGAATATAGTGGGGGCAATTGAGTATCCACCTCAATTAGGACAAAGATTGCAGCATTTGTCCAAAACAACAGTGTTAATAGCTTATTAATGGATGAAGAACTCTCAGCTACTATTGAAGACAACCAACAGAATTAAATATTATCTACTTCGACTGCCAAGATATGGGATCATGCAGCATCAGAGAATGTATCCCAATAATCACTAAACAAGAATGAGAAAATGACATAATAGGTAAAGTTATAAGTAATGAAGCCAGCCTAGAGCCATTAGCTGAAAATGATTTCTGCCATTTCAGTAATAACCAGGGTTTACTACAGAAACATTATCCTCCTAGACCACAGTAACCTGTAAATTTGCTGGAGGTCCTGAATTATTCTAGAGACCAGCTGGAGTGTCTGGTGGTTGGGAAATTCTAGAACAAAGGCAAATATAGTTGACTGGTTAATCATACCTCTAGCAGTGGAGGCTAAACTTTATACATAATCTCAGGGTTGCAGAACTTCCTGTTCCAAACTGTAATCAGGATGAGTAGGAATAATACTAACAAGCCAGATGGGGAATAGGAGGTTGCATTTCTGGGGACAGACAGAAATATGGTGGGTTATGGAGAATTAAGCAAGCCCTTTCAAAACAGAGACCTGGTCTGAAATGGATGGATTCAGCTGCTCCTCAGAACAGCTGTGAATTCTACATTTTATGGGTTAGTTGGCCTTGATCCTTCTAAACAACTTGAGCATGCAACTTAGTGCACAGAAACACCCAACTATATTTCTACTCTCAGGTCTAGAAATTCTTGCGCACATATCTTTTTGACCTATAATGTTATGTGCTTCGCCCCTTTCATCAGATCTATTTCTCTTAAACAAGATATAGTCTTCATTGCTATGTTTCAGCCATAAGTCTCATCCAATCAAGTCTTAATGATACCTTTGAGATTGTATTTACCTCCTTGTGTTGACATTTCAAGTTCACTTTGTTTCTTATATCCTGTACATTGGTATATAGACATCTTGGGCCTAAACATTGTTTCTCACTCTCTTTTTTGTTATTTTCTCCTATGAATTACTGGGCACTTCTGCTCCTATTATTATTTTTTTTTCCTGTGCCATACTTCTTGTTCTCTACATTATCTAGTTTTAAAGTTTTATCTGAGCATTTTTCTTGCTCCCCCTCAATTTCCAGCAGAAAGCTGTCTTGAGAAGGTTGGCTGGTCTCCAGCTAAACAAATTCTTCCCACAGTTCTTGTGAGATATGCACTGTGCTTATCCAAGAACCCATCATTCTGTTGTCTCAAACCATCCTCCAGTAAACCAAATCTTGTGCTTTGACACTGTTTGCAAAGCAGGCTGTGCTTTTCCTTCCTATATCTTTTCCCACTTCTTTTTTCTTTTAAAGTTCTAATCTTCACCTTGGAGAAGAAATGTATGTTATATGATGTCTTTTCACTCTTCTCCTCCCTAGGGGTAAAGGAGGATATTTATGCTCAACAAAGTCACAAAAACAAAAATCTGCCTATTCCAGCCCTTTCCCTCCCCCTTTCAAACAAAGCTATAGAATTCAGCTCAACAAATATCTTTAAAGGGCACATGCAATATGCCAATTATTGTTCCTAATATGTCATGAACACTAATATCAAGTAAGTTATTATCTTCTTGTCTTCATTCCCTTTATCCTGTAGACTTTTCCTCCTTAGGATGGACTTAAGTCTAGACAAACATTAAAAACCACTATAATATGAATTTATGTCAATTAATTAATCAAAAAATTCAACCCATTATTCTTAGGCATCAGTGTTAAAGAAACTTTTATGCTAATATACTAAATTATATTCTTCAAGTTTCAGTTCAAACACCAATTTTTTCTGCATAAAGTCTTCTTGTATCCCTTTTGAACTTCCTTACTTTTATGTGTTTAATCTCTTTATAACTATTCTGCATATTCTTACATAGGTCTTTATCATCACCCCTGTTAGAATGTAAGCTACTTGAGAGCAAGGAATACTTATTTATATTCCCAGAATCTAGCACAGAGCATGAACCATCGATTCCTAAAAGATAAGATGAATAGATAGAGCATTTATTAAATTCTGACAATGTTCAAATCATAGATTTAGAGTGGAGAAGGACCTTAGAAGATATCAATTCCAGCCTATTCATGGTACAGATAGTGATAATGAGGCATAGAGTTAATTTTTTTTAAGTGCTCAACAACCTAGAATCATCGGCAGAATTTTGCTATAAACTCAT
The DNA here is from genome assembly GCF_016432865.1 of Antechinus flavipes. Lineage (NCBI taxonomy): Eukaryota > Metazoa > Chordata > Mammalia > Dasyuromorphia > Dasyuridae > Antechinus > Antechinus flavipes. The sequence goes on along the minus strand of NC_067400.1, from coordinate 393,987,392 downwards.
CTTATTTTCTTCTAGCTCTTTTCCCACTGTATGTCTCAGATTCCCATTTATGCTTTTCTCAAAATCCTTTATTTCATAATGCTGTAGTTTTCTTACTGAGATTTAGTAAGCAGGAGGAGCATACTGCGGGAAATATAAATGATAGGTTTTTAACTATGTTTTGAGTTTCATTTTCCCTTCAAAACTTCTGAAACCTGGCTTGTGAATAGCAAATAAAAAAGCTATATTTGAGGTGTGTGTGTAGTGTATGTGTGTGGGGGGGTGTTTGTAATTGGCAAGCTTAATGCTGATCCTCATTTGGAATGAAGTGTAAGAACTCAAATTCTTGAAAACCATCCCTTTTCAGGGTCTGCAGCCAGGGTAGGGTTGTGGGGAGCGGGAGGAAAAGGAGAGAGTGATCCCAAACGCCTCACAGATGCAGACTCTTTCTGTGACATTAGAATATTTTCCTGGGAAAGGTCTGAAGGGTCAGTCCCCAGTGGCTAAATCTTCTCCTTGGAAATACACATTGGATGACCAAAATTGGTCCTTTCTGTTTGTTCTGTCAGCTTAACATATGTGAGAATCTTTTCCTGGGTGGGGTTTCCACTGAAGGCTTGAGGTTGGCAGAACTCTCTGCTTCCCAATCAGGCCTTGAGCATTTCAGGAGCACGTACCAACAATGCTGAGACCAACATACCTGCACATTTTTCTCTTATGATGCGTACTGCACATATTTCAGCTTGTTAGTCAGGGTCAGACAACCTAACTGTGCCTGCTTTTAAACCCAGAGGTCTTAGCATCTAAGATGAGCTTATTGTGATGAATAAACAACCCTTGCCTTGAAACAATAAACTCCTTTGGCAATAGCATCTGGGTCAAAAAATGCGGCCTTGTAGTAAATACTTTCCCTATCTCTCACATTTTATAGTATGTGACACAATTATATGATTCTTTGCAACTCCCAAACCAACTGTATCCAGTACGAAGATTTAATACGATGTAGAAATGCGGGGGGCGGGAATTCCACAGCTTCACTTCTTTTACTGGCTCAGCTGCTGACTCCGTGTAACTTTAGGCAAGTCATTTAACCTCTAAGTGCCCTAGATTTCCCAGCCAGAAAATGAATTTTTGGAGGCCCCTCGATGAAAAAGTCTATTCAAATAGAGAGATTTTATTATTAGATCTTCTAGAAATAGTGTTGCTAAAATTTGAAGACTAGAAAACCAAAAGTTATGTTTGTTTGTTTTTAAGTGTATTTAAAAATCCTTAGAGGAGTAAATTGTTCTTATGAAGGGAGTAAAATAAAAACAATTATAAGAAGCATGATAATAGCATATGGCTTTCCTCCATTCTTGTCTGGTTTTTACCATTTCTATCCCATCTTTCTTAAGCTACTGAGGAGTAGAGAAATTTTGCTGTTTCTTTTGTGAAGTTGCCTCTTCTTTCTTAAGTCCTTCCTAGTTTGTTCTTACCTCTTAACCATTTCCTCAGTTTTCAGTTCCTACCTTTATAGCTGTTTTGCTAGGTTTTCAGAAATGAAAATCTTTATTTTATCACTTCCCCTCTCCTTTTTTATTTGCTGCTTCTTCTCTCTAACACAAAGTGAGTGATAATCCATTTATGCATCCTATTTCTTTCTGTCCCAGTTCTTTGGTCCAAAAAGGTGCTTAATAAATGTTTGATGAATACATGAATGAATGGATGAATTGATATATTTTTTTTCTGCAGTTTTTCCTTCAACAACATGTCAAAGTTTGCTTCATTGTAAGAGACATGATTATTAATTACCAATATCTTGGGGAAATTCAGAGCTCTCCCTTTCTTCCAAAATCCTGATTTTAAATTCATTCTTTTGAAGGACACTATTGTAAGGAGATTGAATTAACTCTCTTCAATTTTGGTCAAACACCATCCAACCTTACAAGGACTTTGATTGGTTATTGTCCGAAATGACATCACTATGTTAAGAGTGAAGTTACAGTGTGTCTGATTAGCTGATAAGACCAATATGAGTTCAGGATGCTGCTGCCACAGGTTGGACACAAATAATCCCTATAAACCCTTGACGTGACTTCTCTAATTTGGCAAGTCTCATATTTCTTCTTTCTTTCTTTTTTTGCTGAGGCAATTAGGATTAAGACACTTGCCCAGGGTCACACAGCTAGGAAGTGTTAAGTATCTAAGACCATATTTGGACCCAAGTCCTCCTGACTTCAGTGGTGGTACTCTATCTACTGTGCCACCTAGCTGCCCTGAATCTGACGTTTCTTCTGAGCCAATTCAATTCCACTTTGTTCTTAGAACACAACACTTTCTCTGATGAGGGCATGCCATACTGGGTGATCCTGTTCCAGTGTCTCCCATGTCACACAACCAATTTTAAAGTTTTTGAGAGAGACCTTGAGAGTGTCCTTGTAATGCTTTTTTCTGACCACTTTATGAGAGCTTCCCATGTGTGATTTGTCCATAAAATCACAAGGAATTTAATCTAAGGTGGGGAAGCCCCTTAGGTCCTACTCAAGCTTAGGTGGAGACAGATGTTTTATCTAGATAACTCAAGACTAAAGTGGTCTGAGTACAAAGATAATTTTTTTTTTTCTGTCCAAGGCATACGATGTCACTCTCAAGGCCTCATTGAACAACTACTCTTCCAAGTGTATATAATATATATGCCAGCCACCATAATAGTTTTTGGTTAAAGGGAGATAGTCAAATGATCATCCTTTTATTCATAATCTGCTGGTCTTAATAATAAAATGATTGTTGCCCAGAAACTATGTGTCTTGAACCTTTTTAATTGTCTTGATTAGCATGTAGAGTAGTAACCATCATTTTGTAGTAAAAATATTTACTTTGAAACATTTGTGATTTTAGTAGCACAGGTACAAAATCATTAAGACAAGTACCATAGTAGATATAGGGCTGCCTTCAAAGTCATGGTGGTAACTTGACTTCAGGTACTTCTGACTCTTATTAGCTTGTGATCTCAGGAAAGTTCCTTTATAGATTAGAATCCCAGACAACTCTATATAACTCTAAGCTGTGGAACTTTTTCACATGTGGATTAATAGAGGTAGTATCCTCATTGAGTGTTCCTGATGCTGATGGAGCTACAGGAACATAAGTATACTATACAAAATCATAGAAATCAGAATTGCAAAGGGTTTCAAAGACCATTTGTTATGAATGATACCTGAACAAGAATCCATATATATATATATATAACTAATAGTCTCTCCTTGAAGATTTCTAATGAATGGAAATCCACTCCCCTCTGAGACAGCTTTTTTTGGACATTTTATTTTTGGATAGCTCTGATCTTTAGGAAGTTTTTCCTTATATTAAGCTGAAATCTGTTCTTTCCTTCTTTTATTTGTTGTTCTTAGTTCTATCCTTTAGGGAAGGGATTCTTAAAGTACACCTTCTTGTGGGTACTATGATTACTTTGTCTAAGAAGTATGAGGTATATTTGAAAAATAGTTATATTATCTTACTGAAATATTTCCAAAGTAGTGAGAAAAAAAAGTGAGAGAAGGGAGGAGATAGGTAAGGGAAGGAATATTTTAATGCAGCTGGAAATTTGGAGGAAATAGTTGAAGAAATAATTCCTATTGATCAATGTCACATAAATGTGGTTTGGATATAATAATCTTTTAATATTGAGCTGAAAACAAAATGGTGACAATTATCCAGGAAAGAATGGGTTAATTCATTTTTGCAACTAGAAATTCCAAAATGACTTCAAATCAATGGAGTTAAAGCATTTTTTTTTGAAGCTTTGGAGAAGTGTATCCCTTCACTTAAAATACTCATAAAAATTTAATTTCATTTGTAAAAATGTAACTCAGTGAATTAGGATTCTCATTCCTGCTCACAATCAAATCCAAAGCAAGAAACAAACTTTAAGCTGGAAATTATGTGATTATGTCTTCAGAATTTGTAACAAGAAAGAATAATATTGTAACATCTCTTTAAAATTGGTAACAGAAATAAAAGTGAAGGTTGACAGGAAATAAAATCAAGGTTCTCACTCATTGCTTTGCATTCTTTTAATAACTATTTTATTAAAGAAATTCTTTTTTGGCACAAAGCAATATTTAATAGTTATTTAATAGCATAAAGTTATTCAATATCATAACATTCTAAATATAATATTATGTTGTATGCTAAATCTTTATGAAAGATTATTCTCTTATTTTTTATTTTCACATACTTGGTAAAATAGAATTTATTTCCTTTTATAGTGAATAGAGGATACAAGAAAGTTTACTCAAGACCAAAAAGATGAAAAAAGGTCAGGAACCCTTGATTTAAGACTAAAGAGAAAACTAATTTTGCTTTCATTTATCAGCCCTTCAAATACTTGAATGCAGCTACCCTGGGCCTCCATAAATCTTCTTTTTGAGGAAAAAAAACATTCCTTTAATGGTCGTTTAACTAATCCTCATATTACATGGTGTCCATCTTTGTTACATTCCTGGATTTGCTTTAGTTTGTCAATTTCCTTCTTAAAATTCTTGCTATGAACTTACAAAATTGATTTTTTGGTCCCATGTGTAGAATTTGACATGTATTCCTATTAAATTTTCTCTTATTAGCTTTGGCATAGCATTCTTGCCTTTCACAATCTTTTTGAATTCTGTTACAGAATTTGCAAAATTAAAGATCTAGATAGCCAGTGGGGCTATCTATGTAATGGGAAGAAATGTAATGGGAAGAAAACTAAACCCAGAGTCGGAAAATCTGGGTTCCAATCTTACCTTTTACATTTACTAATTTGTGACAACAAATATCTTTCTAAATCTCATGTCCCCATCTGTATAAAGGGATAATAATCCTCATACTACTTGTCTTACAGAGGTACTTCAAATGAACACATGAATAGTGAGTGGCAACCTTAAAGATATATGTCAGCATCACATCTTTCTTTGTCAATCAAAAAGCATTCAAAAACTGCTTAAGCTTTTGAGTTTGTACTGTACTAAGCAATAGGAATACAAATATTAGTGAAAAGAAAGACAACCATTGTTCTAAAGGAGCTTACATCTTAATTGGGAAGACACATAAAATGAAACTGAAAAGATGGGAGAGGGAGTACTGCATACAGGGACATGAAGAAATCTGGGGTACACCCTGGTGGGAAATGAAGAGATAATTAGCCCAAGGACCCTATTAGTAATGTATTTTAGTTTCCTCATATCCACTATGTGCCTCTCCCTTCAAGTACTTGAAAATAACAGTCATATTGTCCCTCATTCTTCTCTCCTTCATGAAAAATACCCCCTTTTCCTTGAGCACCTCATGATTAGGCATGATTTCAAAGCCTTTAACCATTGTGACTGTGCTTTTCTGGACATGCTTCAATTTGTTTCTTTCCTAAAATTTAGCATTCAGAACTTAATTGGAAATTTCATATGTGACAGAGCACAGAAGGTAATTTTTAAAAAAACATTGCTTCTCTTGATGCAATCTAGGATAGCATTAGCAGTTTTGACTAATGTATCACCCTGTGATGCTTTTTGAGCTCACAGTGAACTAAATATCTGGATCTTTTTCATAGAAACCATTACCTAGCTATGCATCTTATATTTGCAAAAGTAATTATTTGATTCCAAGGATAAAACTTTTCATTTACTTCTATTAAAATTGAAATTATTCCACTTGATTCATTGATCTAGCCCTCTCAAGATCTCTTTTGGATCCAGAATCTATCATCAAATATTTGAGCTCCAAATTTCAAATTCATGTCATGTTCAAGTCTGACACAAAGGCATTTATGCCTTTTTCCACATTGTTAAACAGCATAAACTCAAGGACTGATGATTCTTGAGTTCCCTCCAAGCTAACATTCATCCAGTTCTAAATATCCCTAACTAATTTTCCTCTAGCCCATATCTTTCCATCGTTTACAAAAAAGATATTATGAAAAACTTGGTCAAATGTTTTGCTCAAATCTAAGTAAGTAATTTCTACAGAATTCCACTGATTTTCCCAGTTTATTTATTCCATCTTATTAATTAATGAAATGAGGTTCATCTGGTATGATGTGTATTCTTGGTGATGGTGTGCTGTTTTTATTGATGAGCATTTCCCTTTTCAGTTTTCACAAACTATTATTTTAATAGCATGTTTTAGAATTTTTCCAGTAATAAAAGTCAAATTCATTTGCCTTTGGTTTTTAGAAGCCACGCTCTTTCCCTTTTTGAAATCAGGACAAGTTTTGCTCTTCTTCAGGCTTCTATAACTTCCCCTGCATTACCCAATCTTTCAAAGGTCACAAGTACCATCTCAGCAATCACATCAACCAGTTCTTTCAATACTCTTGAATATGCTTTGGTGGGTCCTAGTGACTTGAATTCTTTAAAAGTGTTCTCATTACTTAACTACTTGTCTCACAGGTTGTTATAAAGAAAGCACCTTGTAACCCTTAAAATGCTAATTATTAGTAACATTAGCATTATCTCTTCACATACGCTGAATTTTAACTTAATGCTAATTATTCTTATTCCATACTTCCCATATACTCTTTGGAAAAGAAAATAAATGGAAAATAAAATTTTTGAGGTACAGATTGCAACAGTTTAATTGCATTAAAGATCTAAAGCTGACATCCAGCGAAAGAACTCTAAGAAATGAGTGTGAATCACTACATAGCATTTCCAATCCCTCTATTTTTGTCCACCTGCATTTTTGATTTCCTTCACAGGTTAAGTGTACATTATTTCAAAGTCCGATTCATCTTGTGCAGCAAAATAACTGTATGTATATGTGTGTGCATATATATATATATATATATATATATATATATATATACACATATATATGTATGTATATATATATATATTGTATTTAACATATACTTTAACATATTTAACATGTTTTGGTCTACCTGCCATCTAGGGGAGAGGGTGGGGGGAAGGAGGGGAAAAATTGGAACAAAAGGTTTTGCAATTTTTAATGCTGAAAAATTACCCATGCAGATATCTTGTAAATAAAAAGATATATATGTGTAAAAGATCTTGAGCTGAGATCTATCAATCTCAAAGTTCATCTGGTATAATTCTCACGAACAAACTGAGTCCTAGAAAGGGAAGAGAAGTTGCTAAAGTCACAGTATCAGTATGAAGCAGAGGATGTATTCAAACTCAGGGCCTCAGATGCCACATCCAACACTCTCTTCATCTATCTGCTTCATATCCTGTCCATGTTTTCCCATAAATTCTTCATAGATCAAGTGTTTAATGACTAGATTGCTCAGAAGTAATTATTGTAGTTTGATATTGATATTTGCTATACATGTATACAAAAGAACTTTTCATCCTATTGCTTATTTAAACCTCATAACAACTTTGTGAAGATGATTCTACAGATATTGTTATCATTGTTTTATGAACGAAGTAATAGAAACTCAAGGGGGTTAAGAATCAATAGTCACACTGCTAATTATTTTCAGAGGCAGGACTTGAATCCAAGTTACTCCTGATGCCCTGTCTACTGCTCATTTCACTATTCACATTGTCTCAAGCAGGGATAAAAATAATATATTGCTCAGAGAAATACAAATTATCTAAATTTATCTATATACACATATATATCTATATGCATATATATATATAATTTACATATACTCTTAATCACATGGATACTTTTATCTTTCATTTTATAGCACTTTTTAAGTTTACAAATTGATTTATTTATATCAGTTCATACAACATGGGAAAGAGGCATGATAGGAGTAAATATAGATGAAAAAACTGAAATTCAATGCTGAGATGACTTTTCCTAAAAGTCACATGGCTTAAGTGAGATTTTGAACCCAGATTTTTGACTCTAATCCAGGGTACTTTCCATTTTACCACACTGCCTCTGCAAATAGCAGATATTCCCATTATTCAGAAATCTACTGGGCCTTGTCTTAGAGAACAGGGTTTGAATCCAAGCATCCCTATTCAATAATTGTATGATCTTGGTCAGTCATGAAATCTTTCTAGGTTTCAATTTTTGCCTCTGTAAAAGAAAGTAGCCAGACTAAATGATTTCTAAGGTCCAATCCAGCTCTAAATGTGGATTGGACCTCAGAGGTCATTTAGTCTAGCTACTAAATCTGTGCTCCTAGGACCTATATACATTTCACATTTAAAATGTCAATCATGGTATCTGATTACTTCTTACCTGCAGGTTCTGAGATTGGGGCCAAGGAAAATTCTTTGTCAGTCAGTAGGCATTTAAAGTGCCTATTATGTGTCAGGCACTAAGCTAAGCACTGGGGAGGCAATGGAAGATAAAAAAAAAAAATAATCTCTGACCTCAAGGAGCTCACTCTGAGCCTATAATTTTATATTCCTGACTAGAACAATTGAATAGGCATTCTACAAAATAGTTTGCTGTACTTGTCTGCAGAAATATCTATCATATGCCTAAACTGTAGCACAGCATTTTGTAGTTGGGGATATAATAGTTTGCTATGTTGAGGAAATGGTATAATTCTCAGCAAAGTAAAAGTTATTTCTTAGGCTGGGCTTTCAAACAGGATAGGCTTTAATAGGCTTCATTTGACATAAGTATATGACGTATTTTTCTACTCTTCCAATGAGATAACATTGTGAAATATCATCATTTCAAATCATGTTATGCATAAGCAATGTTTACTTAGCAGTAGTCATTCAACTTCTTTTTTTCCTTCCTTCCTCCCTTCTTCTCTCTCTCTTTCCCTTCCTTTTTCCCTCCCTCCTTCCCTTCCTCTGTCCCTATTTCCATTCCTTCCTTCTTTACCTCCGTCCTTTCTTCCTCTTCTCCTTCCTTCCCTCTCTCCCTCTCTCCTTCCTTCCTTCCTTCTTTCCTACCTTCCTTCCTTCCTCCTTACCTCCCTCCCTTTTTTCCTCTTTTTTCCCCTTTCTCCTTTCCTTTCTTCCTTTTTTTTAAAGCACATGTTCTAGAAGAGTTAAATTGGACTAAGAACATCCTTAATTTTCATATTAGCAATGTTAAGAATACCATTGTGAATTCCAGCCTAGGTCTAGAGTCTATATAGAATGTAGAGAAGCCATTATCTCTGCTTTTTGAGTTCCAAAAGTTAATAATTGTACTATAATTAAAGGGTTACTCTTCAGACTACAATATATATATGTTTCAGAATTCAGAGGAAGCCAGGTGGATGAGTGTAATGTATTCCCTGGTTTATGTATTAGGAATTTCTTCAATACTGTTAGAAAAATGCATGTGGTATTCTCTAGGCTAAAGGTCTGAATCTATGAATTAACTGAAGCAATGTAAAATCACTCAGAGTAAGACAGGTTACTATTGACTGCAGATCAGAGAAGCCTCCAATGATGCTATTTGTTCTAGCAGTTGTATGGGATGCATTCAACGTGTGAAATGTACTTTTGATTTCCGATTTGAGAGGAAAAAAAAGATTTGTCTGGGATTACAACCTGTTTTCCTTCAATATCATCCTGAATTTTGTCGTTGTTCCTGTTGTGGGGAGAAGTTTGAATTATTCCAGGGTAGCAAAGTTCAGAGGATATGTTGATGTGGAAACTATCCCATTCCAAAATCCTCATCTTACAGACAAGGAAAATGAAGGCCACAGAGGTTAACTGAGGACACACCAATGACAGAGATAGAATGATGTGGAGAAGGTGAGGACTCTATGTACTTGGCTCTGACGGCACAAAATGACTATCAGATCAAACATGCTTGAATGTTTTCCTTTACAACCCATATTTCTTCTAACATAAGCCAGGAGATTTTCTTTTTTTTAGGAAGGATCATACACTTTGGAAATGTGAATATTATCCATATTGTAAGAACTAGAAGTGTTTTTAGGAAACAGTACCACATTTGCCACTTTTCCCTGGAAGGGGTGTGGTGTGGAACGAGAGTGGCCTAGGATGAGAAATTTGTGATTTCATTGGTATAAGGAGCTCTTTGTGTAGAAACTTCATTAAGCAAGGCAAGTTGTTTCTAACTTACCATCTTAGAGAGTTGCCTAGGGATGCTGATAAATTTATTTTATTGTCTGTGGTCATATAACTAGTATATGTAAGAGACAAGATTTGAATTTAAACTGTCCTGACTAAAAGGTCCTCTTCTATCTACTATGTAATATTATTTCCTAGTTTTAATAACAAATGAAAACATTTTTAAGCACTTATTATGTGTCAGGCATTGGGTTAAGCATTTTTACAAATATCTGATATTTGTTGAGATATCATTAATATCATTTAATCTCCACAATAATGCTGGGAGATAGATGTTATCAATATCCACATTTTATGGTTGAGAAAACTATGACAGACAGAGATTAAATGACTTGTCAAAGCTCACATAGCTAATAAATGTTTAAATCTAGATTTGAACTCAGGTCAGCCCGATTCCAGGTCCTGTGCTCTATCCACTGAACCACTTAGTTCCCTTGAGGGAGATATATTTCACTCTGAATGATTCAAAAATAAAATGCAGTTCTCTGCCCTGATTCCCATGTTGTTTATGAACTACTTCCTGCTCCAAAATCACAATCCCTGTTGCAGTCACATGTGTCTGGCTTATTTGTAAAGGGTACAGAATGCCCCGTAATTGCTTTCTGATCCTCATGTGTTGTGTTCAGTTCTGAATGTCACGTTTTAAGAGGGACATTGGTAACCTGGACTTCATCCAGCACAGGATGAGTAGTATAGTGAAGGGTCTGGAAACTGCACTGAAAGAGGAACAATTGAAGGAACTGGGAATGTTTAGCTTGTGTGTTATAGTGGAAATAGCTCTAGATTTGGAGTCTAAGGGCCTTTGTTTGAAGCCTAGTTGCAGTGTTTACTACCTGTGTCAATTTAAGGAAACCACTTAATGTGTTTAGATCTCAGTTGTCTCCTTTACCTGTAAAAGTGAAAGGGTTAGAGTAAGTGTCTTTTTCCAGATTTAAAAATCTGTGATCCCGAGAAAGGGAAAAAAATAAACAAGCAAGATAGCAAACTGATTAGTGGAAAAGGGATTAGGTTTCTTTTGTCTTCAAAGGGAAAGATTAGAACCAATGAATGGATGTTAGGAAAGAGGCAGCCTGTGGTAGTAGTTGAGTGCTGACCTCAGAGTCAGGAAAATATATTTCAAATCCAGTCTCTGACATTTGTTAGCTATGCTACCAAGGGAGAATCACTCAATCTTTTGGAGAGACTCCATTTCCTTCTCTACAGAATGGGCATAATGATAACTCTTCCATCACAGGATTGCTTTAAGAAAAACATTAAATGCCACATAGACATTTTGTAAGTTTAAGGTACTTTGTAAATAATCAATCAGTAAAAAGATAGATTTAATTTGAATGCATGGAAGAACTTTATAATAATTAGAATTGTCTCCTAAATGAATAGCTTGCTCTCTGTCATTGGAAGTATTCAGCAACATGATAGAAGACCACCAGTTAGGAATGTCAAAAAGGGGACTCACATTATATATGACACTGAATAATATATAAGAGAGAATATACAAAGGAAGAAAACTAGTATGATGAAAGGTTTGATATATGAGAATCAGTTGAAGGAAATGGCAATGTTTAGTTAGGAGAAAAGAAAATTCAGGGTGGGGGGTTCAGGGCATAATACATGGCTTCAAAATTTGAAGAATGAATATGTGAGAGAGGGATTAGACTTGATCTATTTAATCTGCAGAGGGCCAAAGTAGAATCAATGGGACGATGTTTAGATGAGATGTTAGGAAAAACTTGTTAATTATTAGAGGTATCCCAAAGTGGAATGGACTGCTCCAAGTGGTGGTAGGATCCCCCTCTTCAGAAGTTTGTAAGCAGAGGCGAGACAACTATTTGTTGGGTGTATTACAATGGGAATTCCTTTTATGTTTGGGTCTGTTGAGATGGCCACAGAGGTCCCTTCCAGCTCTAAAATTAGGTAATTCTGTCATCTCTAAAATAATTTCATAGTTTTAAGATTGTGTGAACCTGTTGCCTGGAGTGTTTGGTAGGTTACTCATTAGTGAATAAAATTATAATATGAAGGGTTGAACTATAGGGGGTTCTACTATAAGAGTTGAAGTTATAGATCTATCCTCCCATGAATATGGGGGAAGTAAGGGAGAAATGACAGGTACAATAAAGAGCTTTATTTTTTTCCTAACTTAGCCTAATAAACCTAGATCTCTTAACTGCCTAGCTTTGCTATTTTAGGGATCTAATGAAGCTGGCCACTCATCCACGTTTCTCTGGGACTTTGTTAATTTCAGAATAACAAATCGCATAATGGGGGAACTTAAAACATCTGTTAAATATCACTGGTCTCTGCTATGACATTCCCCAGTCTCCCTCTAAAAAGCATCCAGTCTTTCTATTTAAGGAGATTAATTGCTTTAGAAAATTCTCTAAAATTCTGTAGCTGGCTTTGAAGACCCTCTATAGTTTGTTTCCTACCTATCTATCCAATCTTTTCTCTCACTACTCTGTAATACATACACCTTATAGTGTGTAGAATGGTGAACTTGGAGTTAGGAATATCCAGATTCAAATTTTATCTTTGATACAAATTGGATGTCAAATCAATGCAACTCTCTGCATTTTAGTTCCATCATCTATAAAATAGGGATAGTGGTACCCATAGTATCAATCTCACAGGATTGTTGTGAACTCAGGCTAGATAATATAATACTTTTCCAAACTTTGAAGTGCTCTGTAAATGTATAATTTATTTTTTATTACTTTGAACTACCTGGATAGTTTCTTTATTGTTTCAAAACAACAGAAATCTATGTGTTTTTAAATATACATATATATAGGTAGATAGATTTTGATTTTCATAGTCCTGTAAGGAAAATGTCATCCTCACTTTATTTTTTTTAACTTTTTAACTTTTTATTTAATAATTACTTTATATTGACAGAATCCATGCCAGGGTAATTTTTTTACAACATTATCCCTTGCACTCATTTCTGTTTCATCCTCACTTTAGAGATGAGGAAAAATACAGAGAACAAATGAGTTGTCCAGAATGATACAACTAGTAAGTGTTTGAGGGAAAATTCAAGCTTTCTAACTATAGGAGAAAGAAAGAGAAAGAGAGACCGAGACAGAGAGAGAGAGAGAGAGAGAGACAGAGAGAGACAGACAGAGAGAGAGAGAGAGAGAGAAAGAGAGGGATGCTTCAAGACTCACAGACCACTTGACATCTATTCTCTCATTTGACCCATGAACTTGTTATGGTCCTTCCTCCTCTGTGCTTTCACTCATATTCCCTTCATAAAGAATTCGCTTCCCTTTGCCCTGCTTTTTCAATTCCCATCCATCAAAGCCTGGTGCTCAATTCCCACCTCCTCTAAGCAGCATTTCTGAGGCTCTACTGACCTCATTGATCTCTTCTTTTCTGAACTTTGACAGCAGTTATAGTCTATATGACACAAAACACCATTTAATCATATACTGTCTCTTAACAATTTCCTGTTTCCAATCTGTATAACTTGCTTCTCCAGCTAGATTATACATTTTTTAAGGGCAAGAATAATATCTTTCTAATTCAACTCACTCCACACTTGTGCTTTGGAGATAATGGATACATTTGTTGTTATTCAGTTGTTTTTCAGTCATGTCTGACTCTTCACCACTCAGTTTGGGATTTCTTGCAAAGATCACTGGTGTGGTTTACATTTCCTTCTCCAGCTCATCTTACAGATGAGAAAATTGAGGCAAACAAGGTGAGATGACTTGCTCAGCCTCACACAGCTAGTAAGTGTCTGAGGTCATATTTGAACTCTGAAAGAGTTTTCCTGATTCCAAGTCCAACACCCTAATCACTGCACAATCTAGGTGCCGCTGTGGGTTATACTAATGAACAAATTAATGAATTAGTATAAAACATCTAATAAATATTTATTATGTGCAACTAGAGTTGCAAATTCAAGAGAGCAAGACAGTCAAAGAATTACTTTTAATACCTGAAGACAACACATAAGCAGAAGTAGTGACCACAGAGGAGAGTTTTGGACAGAAAAGACAGAAGAAATGGTGATTACCATTAGTAAGACAATTCTGTTTGTTTAATAATAGTAGGCTCTCTTCAAATGTTTGTTGGTTGAGGTAGGGTGGGTCGGAAATCAGAATGATCAGAATTCTTTGTTTTCCTTTGTTCAAGTGATACTCCTGTGTTCAACAGGGTAATTATGGCAGTGACAGTAGTAAAAGGTATAAATCTATTCATTTCACTGGGTCTGGTGAGGGGCATTCCCACACGTGTACACACAAACTCTTCCTCTGATATGTGAGCTTGAAAAAGGGTCAGAGCCAGATGTGCAAATTGTATCCCAAAAATACACTATGGGGTTTGCTTTCTTGTCATGTTGCTTTGCTGGTGCAGGAAGAATTCCTCTGTAGATCCCAAAGGTGTGATCTTATATGTTTGGATGAAAAAGTCACTTTTTTTAGAGAAAAGGGAAAAATGCTATTTAAGAAATATCTACAATGGTTTGAAGTGTCTAGTGGGGAGTTATTTCCATGTTTTCATTCTAGAAGCAGCCTTAGGGTGTGAGAATCCATGCTTCCTGAAGTGCTGGAAAATTAAGGTCAAATGCTGGATGTGTTTCAAGTTTTGAAACAATAGCAGCCGATTTCAAAGCTGGTGTTTGTGTGTGCGTGCATATGTGTGTGTACAGAAACGGGGGGAAAGCACCCTCAGAAACTTTGCTTTGAAAGATTCCAGAATGCAGAATCACAGATTGGTGCCGGAGAGAGGGATCTGTGTGTTTGGATGAAACCTGCCCCTTTGGTAAACATGAGACATGGAGATGCCTGCTTTGCCTTGCCCTGCATTTGAACTTGAGTGTTATTAGGAGACTTCCCCTACCTTGGCTGTTGAACTTCCCTCTGCAAAGAAATGTGCAAAGGCTGTGCGTTGGAAGGAAAATGACGGAAAGCAAAGAGATTTTTTAAAAGGGTGTGTTGGACGAGATTACATTTTCCCTGAACACTCTGAAATATCAGGATGTATGGAACATGAGTCATCAGTTTCAGCTGGAAACTTCTTTGACCTTTTGCAGAGCAGGTTAAATTCTTCCCAAATGGTTTTTCTTCACACCCTGATGCATGATACTAAGAGAACATATCTGAGAAAGATTTTTGTTTTTTTCTTAGAATCTCTTGCATATTATTGTCTGTGTATTGATGAGTCCTATTCTCTTTTTTTTTTTACTTGAAATTTTTCTACTAAAGCTTTTTATTTTCAAAATATGTATACATAAATAATTTTCAACATTCACCCTTGCAAAACCTTGTTTCCAAATTTTCCCCCCATCCTTCTTCTCCTCCCCTATATAGTGAATAATCCAATATATGTTAAGTATGTGCCATTCTTCTATACATATTTCCACAGCTATCATGTTGCACAAGAAATATCACATCAAAAAAGGAAAAATGAGAAAGAAAATAAAATGCAAACAAACTACAACAAAAAAAGTGAAAATTCTCTGTTGTGATCCACACTAAGAATCCTATTCTTGTCTTATTCCAGTGTAAAAAAGTGACTTGGGCTTTTGGAAAATCATGCTGATGAGATGCAAGCTTTTGTAGGTCCTAGTAAACTGGGAAGACTCTGATTACAGATTTAGCAAAGAATTCTATGCTTGTCCAGTGCTAAGAACAGTGTCTGGCATATGTTAGATGCTTATTGACTGACCATCCTTGCAGTACTAGTCTGGCTAAATATGGAGAACATATTACCAGAAAACCAAGTCACCAATGAGATGGATTTATTTTTGCAAACACAGCAATTCATGAGAAAAATTTATTTTTAAAGCATAGAGTGACCACACTGATGTAATCATGGCTCCTTGAATTACTGAAGTATGTATGGGAGTACCTTTTGATGACAGATATTGATGATGTAAAACTTTGATCCAGTTCATTTCTCCTGACTCTCTGATGAGGGGACTCAGAGGAGCAGGATCATAGAGATTATTGGTTTTGAGCTAGAAGAGGCTTTAGTAGTCATCTGGACCACCTTATTTTAAATAAAAATAGCCAGGTGGTATAATAGATGAAGTCAGGTGGACCAACATATATCAGTGGTATGGCTTTGGACAAGTGGTTGGGCCTCCCTCAGTCTTAGTTTCTAGGATGACAGGACCTACTTCACAAGGTTGTTTTGAGAATCAGTTGAATTAATATATCAAAAGCTATTTGCAGACCACAAATCCCTATATAAATGTTAATCATTAATAATATTAAATTATAATTATTGGTATTGTTGTTGTTTTAGACTAGTTGGTATTTCAGAGGATTTTTTTTTATCTTTTATCTTTTATAGAGATTAAGTGAGATTCCCAAGGTGAAAGACAATAAATGGAAGAACCAACATTTGAACTCGGGTTTTTGATAACAAATCCATCATTCTTCTCACTTTATCCTTGGATTTATTTAGTAAAGATCATTTAATTATAGCATGAAAAATTAGGTTGGGAGAAGCCACTGAGAAATTAATTTCTTTTTCCTTTTTCTTCTTCATTTCTCCTTCTCTTTCTACCTCCCTTCCTCCCTTCCTCCCTCTCACTCTTCTTCCTTTCCTCCTTCCCTGATTCCTTCCTTCTTCCCTCTCTCCTTCCCTTCTTCCTCCCTCTCTCCTCTCTCCCTCCCCCTTCCCTTTTTCTTCCCTCCCTTCTTCCCTCCCTCCCTCCCTTTTTCTTTTTCCTTCCTTCCTTCCTTCCTTCCTTCCTTCCTTCCTTCCTTCCTTCCTTCCTTCCTTCCTTCCTTCCTTCCTTCCTTCCTTCCTTCCTTCCTTCCTTCCTTCTTTCCTTCCTTCGTCTGGTAGAATGGGTAGAGTGCTGGACTTTAAGTCAGGGAAATCTGGATTTGAATTTTATCTTAGACACTAACCCACCATGTAGCCTTGGTCAAGTCACTCTCTGTGTGCCTCCATTTCTAAAATTGAGATAATAGACCTACCTCATAAAGCTCTGATAATCAAAATAAAATATGCAGAATGAAAAATTTTAAACCTTAAAATGCTACATGAATATGAGTTACAATCATCATTCTTGGTAATATGAAATATTATTTCATTTATCTGGCATCATGGCAAATTTTCCTGATTTCTGATGCTTGCAACTTTAACTTCCAACTGATTTTTTTAAATACAAAATTTCAGCCATTTAGAAAGGAATTAAATGCATTAGATATTTTCTTAACTAAGTAAATAAGTGTGTTGAACCAAATTTAACCTTTTCTTGATGATTTATGGTCCTCATTATGAACATTAGTAATTGTACTATTTGTTGCTTGCATAGGGAAGTGCTTAAGGACAACCGAGGTATATAACAGCACACGAATGGCATATGTTATATTTTTTGAGTTATCTCCCCATCTTCTTGCTTATATTTTGCCAGCTTTCACTTTTTGTTCCTCTTGGTATGCCTATCTATTGAAGCCCTACTATCCTTTTCTAATTTGTTATGAGTTGAGAAACCAAAAAATCCAGCTTTCCTCAGTCTACTTAGGAAGATCAAATCTATATCATGTCCTTTAAGTATTAATGTATCTCAATATTCTGTCCTGAGTCTCTAGTCTTTTTTCTCTACATGTTTCTCTTGGTGACCTCATCAGTTTCCATGGGTTCAATGTTCATCTCTTTTTTCAGATGACTCCAAGTATATATATATTTTTTTTTTTCTATGTGTATAATGTATACATGTATGTATGTATATATGTATGTATGTATGTATAAATCTATCAATTTGTCTGACTATCTATCTATGTTCTAGATTTCTGGATTGTTTAGATTGCTACATGAGTTATGATATTATGCTATACCACCTTAAAAAGGATTATAATCCATCCTTTCCTTGACTAAGAATTAAAGTTGACTAAGTTCACTAGTAAATTTTTTATTTGCAGTCAATTGTATGGTCAGCATTCCTCTACTGAGTTTTCTTAGTCTAAGTGCAAAAAATTAAATGATAAAATAGTTATATAAATAGAAGGAGAAATGGCTTATAATTTCTAAAGATACAAGTAGTAAAGAAAGACAGGAAATGTGGTTTTTGTCTAATAGTCAGAAGGGAAAGGGTTTTCCTTGAAGGGTCAATGACAGAATTTGTGACTCTGATCCTGTTTGGGAACTCCTGTACTTTTTATTGTCCATCTGTAAGAATGTGTAGAATCTGAATGTTTCTATTTTAGAAATTTACTGAGCTGGAATTTATTCAACACTAAATTTTCAGAAAGGATCATAGAATTTTTAACTGGCAGAGACACTAAAATTCATCTAGTTCATCCCTCATATGTTATGTATAGATGAGGAAGGGAAAGGAAATGATTTGCCAAAGTCATACTTAGAACATTTTAAAAGGAATTCAGAATTTTGGTCCCCAGGAGTGTTATTCTCTTTGAGATTATGAAGACACCAGAATGTACTATCTCAAAACAAAACACAATAAAAAATAAAGAACCCAACAACAATCCCACATCCCTCTTTAGAACTTGGAGAAACTATAAAATAGAAATTTATTTTAAAAGTTATAATATTTTTAGTTTCTTTGACTTTATGAATTTTATTTTCTGCAAACTTAGAATTTTCAGAAGGTTCGTTTGCCGGGTAGATTGACTGAAGATTTATCCCAAGGCATATTAGAAACTCCATAATTTATGGGTGGAGGTTTAGGCATGTGTGCAATAATGACATTGGAGTCCTTCAACAGAATTAGCATCTAATTAGGTAGAACATTTGTTGTTGTTTGTCCCTTCTTGAAGAGGACCATGAAAACAAGGAGATAATGCCATGACATGAAGTGAATTATTTCTGAGTTAGGGAGGGCTATATCTTACTTCCCCCTCCAGAGCTATCTGGGACCAGTGGCCAGATATAGATCAGGACGAGTGGAAATGTCCCTAGATGAAATGGGAAACCTTAGCCTTTTAAAGCTAATGTCTTCTAATTAGTTAAAATAGGAAGCCATGGAACAGTAGTCTGGGATGAATTTCTCTTTCTGTTGCTCCCACTCCCCTTTTCCAGGAGCATTCTCCATCATGGGAAACATGTTCCTTGGATGGTCTCTGTTCCTATTCACAGTGAGTAGGCACACAGCTTTAAGTTTGCTTTGCTTTTTGTCTTTAGCACTAAAAGCTATGTGGTATTTACAAGCGTGAAAATACCTATTTATAGCTCTGAGTGCCAGAACCAGGAGTAGAACTCATGTCTCTGAGTAACTAATCAATGTGCCTTCAACCATCCTACACTGCCTGTCAATGTGAAAGATGAGGCATGTAGAAATTCTTCTATGTTTTTTCACTAAAGGCAGTAAATTAGGGACTGGTTATGTGGAAATCTCAATTTTCTAGATCATTTATTACATTGAAACAAAAAGAAAGGGAGACATCATGACACAGTGAACAAATGATTTAAACTAAGAGGACTGGAGTTCATATGATCATAGATTTTCGATCTGGAAGAGAGGAATCTTAGACACTATCGTGACAAATGCCCTCATTTTGCATATGAGGAAACTGAGACAAAGAGAGGTTAAATAGATTCTTCAGTGTCAGAGGAAGGATTTGTACCCAGATCTTCCTACTTCAACTCTAGCACTCTATTCCCTTTGCCATTTAGTTGCCTCTATCATAGGTTCTAATTCTGGATCTTCCACTGGCCACTTGTGTGAACTTGGGCAAAACATTTAACCTCATCATGCCTTACTTTCCTTCTGAGGGAGTTGGACTAGCTGCTCATTAAATCTGTGATCTTAAGAAAGCATAACTATTGATGACTCTGCTATAGAATTTGTAAATAATGTAGGGGAAAAAATCTTTTTTTTTTTTTTTTGTCCTTTTCAACTATCAGTAGATGGCAGAAGATACCACCAAATGCAGATAGATGAGGCAATGAATGATGGAATTCTCCTTAGTCCCTGGAAAATGCAATACCTTGGGTAGCACAAAGTCATGAATTTGCTTGGGGACAAAGTATTTCCGAGTATAGATTTGTGTTCAATTCTGAGTCTCCTGATTAACCTGGAGAAGTATCAGTTGGTTTTAAAACAATAGTCAAATGTTGGAATAAATTTACTGTCTTTAGATAAGACACCTGGAGAAATGATTCATCACTCATGTTGCTAAGATTAATTGGGCATTATAATTGTGTTAAGTGGATTCATACACCATGTAGAAAACTGTAGACTTTTTTCCCGCTTCTAGCAAAAATAGGGAGAATGGTGATGACTTCAGTCCTGACTACAGAGAGGCAGCATTAGTGAGCTTTATCCAAGAATATGCAGATAAGTGCTACTGTTAGAATGATACTAATTAAACACAGCCTTGTTTTCTAATTAGACTGTAATGGACTCCAGGGCCTATGATTTGACATCTCTCAACTCAGATATAAGGCATTTTCATACAGGCTATTTAAATCTTTCTTATAAATTGTGATTATTTAGAATTCCTAGCTTAATACTGCGCTTATGTGACATGTGGTCACAGTGTATAGATATGTAAGTATATTAATTATTTCCTTGGAAATTTTCAAATGGATTCAGAAGTTTGAAGAATAATAGGATCTTAGATTATCCCCTTTGCCCAAATGATTTGCTGGATATTTTACTTGTTTGGTTATTAAAAAATGTTATTGCTAAATATGTATCTGTATATATGTGTGTACATATGTATATGTATATATCTGTGTATATATGTATGTACATATACATAAAGATACATATGTACATCTTCAACTTTAGAGGAGGAAGCAAAATAAGTAGCTTTTTAATCAGTTATATTTTTAATTCCTCCAACTTTAAGAATCTCATTTCCTAAGGATTTCTAAGAACAAAAGGGCAATTGATATATTGATCTGCTTTGACATCCCAGGCAATAGCCTAACTGGCAAACTTCCTGTATATCCAAGTAATTCCAAACCTTGAGAGCATTTACACCGGCCCAAATCTGAAAGCTACCCCTGGCAAGAGTTACTGCTGAGCTAGGATTCAAGGTGGATTTTTGCCTATAAAGCTTTGAGGGTTGGTATACTATGCCTTAGGGAGCACTTAAGACTTGGAAATGAAAATGAAAGTGGGCTTGTTTTAAAGTGAATTATCTTATTTCTTCTTTGTAACTTCCTCACCTAGAAAGTCTCTCTGATGCAAAACACATTTCTATTGTTTGTGGTCCTTCTTTTACCAGCAGTGCTCTAGGGAATGATGCAGGAGATACTGAAAGGCCTACCCAACTAAAAATATCTTCCCAATCTGACTGTTAGTTAGGATGCTTGAATTTCCCTACCATTATCAAGCAATTATTGAAGAATCACTAAATTTCTTCTGTATGCTCAGAGCTGGTTGCCTCGGCAAAACCCAAAGGGGTTAGCCTCTTCTAGAATAAATAAAGCTGTTAGCTCATCTGTTAAAATGCATGCTTGTTGTTTGTTTGTTTGTTTGTATTGGGGGGAGGGAGACTTTTAAGACATTAGAATCAATATTTAATATAATTTCAGAGATTAGTTTTTTAATTAACTAAAGAAAGATCTAGAATATATGTACTTTCTTGGTAATCTAGTAATGATCTAAATTATGGTACTTCTCTAGGTTAAATTGAGGACTCTAGGCAATGAGAGGATGCTAGGATATGACTGATTGAAGGAGAAGTGGAACAAAGGAGGAACAGGAAAAAAAAGTACACATGTTGAAAAAGGAGAGGAAGACTGTAAACACTGTTTATAAATAATCTTAACTGGAACAAATTATTCCTTATTTTTCTCTCTCTTCCCCCCACCCCCCACCCCCACTCCCCTTAACTCCATTATCATATGCATCAACTTATTTTGGCTTTTACTAACCTATTTCTCTGCTTTGTTCTATAAGATTCCATATTTATAATAATAATTTTTATTATAGGAAGAATTTCTATTGAACCTACTACATGCCAAAAACTATAATAAATACTTTTAAAATATTTTATTTGATTTTCACAAAACTTCTGGGAGGTAGATGCTATTATTATAGATGCTATTATTATCTCCATTTGATTAGTTGAGGAAACTGAGGCAAACATTTAAGTGCTCAAGATCATTAGAGCTAGAAGACCCAGCCTTCAATTGGTTGCATCACCTAGTTATTTCTGCTATATGTGTGACTGTCTTATTTCCTTAATAAGATTGTAAATTTCTTGAGGACAAAGACTTTCCTTATCTTTCTTTTGTTCCTCCTCCCTCCTCCAAACACACACAACTCCTAACACAGTGACATATCTGCTCTATAAATGCTGTTGAACAGAAAGTGAATCCTTATATAGAATCTATATTTCTGTTTTTTCAATTCTTTGGGGCTTTGGAAGTTTTATAATTGGTAGAAAGTTTTTTTTTTTTTTTTGTCCTGATGTTTTGTTTTGCTTTATTTCGTTTCCTAGAAAAACCTCTTGTTTTTCAAAGGTGGTCTAATTCTAATCAACATTTTGTAGAACAGTAAAATTCCTCTGGATTCCTGGCTTGTTCTAGTCTCTTTTTAGATGTGAATGTGTTTTTCATCCAATCAGAGCCTTGTACTGAGACACTAGCCTTTATGGTTTTGTAAGCTTTCATTCTCTGATTCCATCCCCTTGGTTTTTTTTTTTTTTTTTTTTTTTTCCTGCTCATTTTAGTGTAGTATATTATCTCATAACTTGTAACTCTGCAATTACCTAGGACATCTGACAATTATTGCCTCTTTATTCTCCACTAATTCACCTAAGAGAGAGATATCTTGAATACCTATGTGGTGATACACACACTTCTATGATTTATGAGAGCATAAAATTTTACTGAGTGCTAAGAATTCTAATCACGACTACTTTAAAAGCAATAAGGCCTATTGGCCAGTCCTACCTTTTCCTTCCCCTGCCTCCAGTCTTCAGGTGAGCAGAATATGGATATGTAATGTCTCAAGCTCTAAATTCCTAAGTCCTAAGGTCCAGATTCCTAAGTCTTAAAAATTGATTTGGGGAATGGTCAATAAAACTGATGGGGATTTTATACTCATATGGAGAGAGCTTTGTTTACAGAAAGCAGACGTAGATCTATTCCCCTTCTAACTTTACTGAGTACAATTTTTTTTTAGAACATAACAGATCTTTAGACTCAAAAGCAATGTTAGAGAACATCTAAAGCAACTCAAACCTGAATAAATGGCCCTGGCTATTCAGTTTTTGTTTGAATATTCCCTTTCCCTCAGTGAGAGGAAGCCATTAGCTTCCTAAGCAGCCTATCTGAATTTAGAACAGCTGTAATTATTAGTAAGTTTTCCTTTACATTAAGACTAAATGTTCTTCTTTTATGCTCCTTGAGGACTAATACAGCACACATATTTTCCTTTTCTTGTATTCTCAGTATTTACAGTACATGTTGTAGTCACTTAAATGGCTGGATTTGACTTTGCCACTTCCATTTATGATGTCTAATTCTGCCCTCCCAATTCTTCAGCACAGACTAGGACTTGGAAGCTTGGGATAAGCAAGTCAATAAAATAATGAATAGTGAACCAATTGGTATGGACCCTCTATTTCTCTTCTCTTATTCTGTTTCCAGAAAGAGAGCAACAATCAAAAGGCAGTTTTTCTGCCTGGGCCTTCTGGCCTTTGGACTGATGAGATAGGTCAAGCGGAATAAAATTCTTTATCTCATAACTTGTAACTGCAACTATCCAGGACCTCTGATAATTATTGCCTCTTTGTTTTCTACTAATTCACCTAGAAGAGAGATATCTTGGCTTTTCAAAGATATCCTATTAAGATGTGTGCTTAAAACAAAAACCTAATTTATTTTTTATATCTACAAGCATTTCTCCTTTTCTTCTTAGGTTGAATGTTTGAATCTTTTAAGTTTACTCACACTTCTCACCTTATCTCCAGGCAAGATGAGTCAGATGTTAAAAGCTTTTGTGTTGTTGAGATAGAATTAGGGAGAGGGAATAGCAAGAAGCTGGGGAACAGGGAACACCAGCAAGGTTCTTCATTTTTAGATGCCTTTATTTCTCTGTGGCTTACAATGCATTATTTACAACATATTTGAACATATTCCATTTGTTTTTCTCCTACATGCTTTCTTCAGCATGTATTCTATTCCCTCCTCCATCCATCTTTACCGGTGGAAATTTTATTCATACAAGGAAGTCAACATGGCAGCCTTTGAGTAAGAGAATCTAGGTTTAAAATTCATCTCTGACTTCTATTCCTATTAAACCTTGGTCAAGTAATTAAATTTCCCTTAACCTCACTTTCTTTTCTTGTAAAATGAAAAGGTTGAAATAGATAGCCTTTTGGGTTACCTCCAGATTTACATCTATAAACCTAGAATTTCAAGATCCAATTGAAACACTGTCTCATCCATGAAGATTTCCTTATTTCCCCTCATCCTAAACTATCGGTTCTCTTAGCTTTTATTCAGGAATATATTATAGTCATCCTGAACCAGCTAGTGACAGTCAATTGTTAAGTTTTCAATCTAAGCATATATACCTCAGAAATACTACATGTCAGTTCTCAATTTATTGTTTTGTTGATTGTCTAGACACAAAATGCTAGGACAATGTTAATAATGAAAATTAAATTTAAAAGTATCATGTATATAATTTTTTTTTTTAGAATGAGCCAGTTGCTAAATAGTTACTAGCACATCTCCATTGTCGTACTTTGTACTTCTCTTATGTCTCATATTCTGAGATATCCATTAGTATTATAGTTATTCATGTACATGTCTTATTTTTCCTAGGAGACCATAAGCTTCTTTAGGGCAGAGACATTATCTTACAATCATGATATCATCTACTTTTGCATAGTGACAATAATTAAATGTTAATAAAATTGACATTTATTGAACATATACTAAAACAATGAGGGAGAAAAAAAGAAGGAAATTTTAGGCAGGGAATAGCTAGCACAAGGATTAGTATGTGCTTATACCTATGAAAAGCTCACATTTCTAGAGTTCTTTAAGGTTTACATAATGTTTTCTTCATAAGAGTCCTGTGAGTTTGGTAGCATAAGTATTAACTTAGTAGGGACTTCACATATTTATAGAATTGAACTGAATTAATTTGAACTCTTCACTGCAAACTGGGCAATTTGGATATTTAGATGCCAAGGAAACAAATCTGCAATATTTCCTGGCTTATTATGGAGCCAGTCTTAGACAAAATGCTTTCTCTTACACATGCAGTAGTAAGCACTTAATAAATGTTCATTGACTTGTTTTTGATTGGATTGAAGTAAATTTATTGAAATTAATGTCTTTTAAACACCTACTTCTTTTTCTTTCTCTAGCTCCTTTCTTCCTGAGGTTCCAAATACCCCACCAATGCTTTCATGTCCTTTCGCATGAATCAGGCAGACAATCAAATAACATTTATTAAGTACCTACTATGTGCTTTACACTTACAAGCACTGGATATACAAAGAAAGTGAAAAAAATCAATTCTACTCTCAGGGTGCTCAGTGTAATGGTTAAAACAATATGTAAGTAACTATGTATGCAAATAAGATATAAATTGGAGATTATTAAGAGAGAAAAGGCACTAGAATTTATGTGGTTTGAAAAGTTCTACTTGGAGAAGGTGAAATTAAATCAGGAGGCAAAGATGATGAGGGAGAGAATTCCAGGCATGGAGGACTGCCTGTGAAAATGTCTGTAAATGGAGTTCCTAGAAACAGGAAGTAAAGTGTTTTGTATGCTAAATAGCAAGGAGGACAGAGTAATTAAATTGCAGAGACTATAGGATGGTAATGGTGTATAGAAGATGTTAGAAGCCTGGAAAATTGGAGAATAGTCGGTTATGAAGGCTTTTGAATACCAAATAAAGGATTTTACATCTGATAATGGAATTAATAAGGAACCGCTGCAGTTTATTGAGTAGAGAAGTCCAATCTTTTTGCCTTTTTCAAGTCTACTAATCACTAGTAAGTTACTTAAGGCTGACTGTGTTCTAAGTTTTGAAAGTTTTTTTTTTTTTTGATTGAGGGAGGTCCTCAATTTTCTTTTCTTTTTTTGAAAGCTTTTTATTTCCAAAATATATAAATAGCTAATTTTCAACATTTACTCCTGAAAAACCCTCCCTTCCTCCTATCCCTTTCTTAGATGGCAAGTAATCTAATACATGTTAAAGATATAGAATTCTTCTATACATATTTCCACAATAATGCTGCACAAGAAAAATCAAATCAAAAAGGGAAAAAAATGAGAAAGAAAACAAAATGCATGCAAACAATAAAAAAGTGAAAATACTGTGTTGTGATCCACACTCAGTCCCTACAAGTCCTCTTTCTAGGTGTAGATGGCTCTCTCCATCACAAGACCTTTGAAACTATCCTGAATGCCCGTCAGAAATGATTATATATTTTTGACGTTGCTGATTACAATGATTTCTTAGTTGTGTTCACTTCACTTAGCATCAGTTCATGTAAGTCTCTTCAGGCCTTTCTGAAATCATCCTGCTGATTGTTTTTTAATAGAAAAATAATATTCTATAACATATCTATACCATAACTTATTCAGCCATTCCCCAACTGATGGGCATCCACTGAGTTTTCAGTTCCTTGGCACTACAAAAAGGGCTGCCACAAACATTTTAGCACATTGGGTTCTTTTTATCTTTTTTATGATCAATTTCTGATACAGGCCCAGTAGAGACACTGTTGGATCAAAGGGTATGAACAGTTTGATAGTCCTTTGAGCATAGTTCCATATTGCTCTCCAGAATGTTTGAATCAGTTCATAACTCCACCAACAATGTATTAGTATCCTAGTTTTCTCACCTCCTCTCTAACATTCATCATTATCTTTTCTTGTCATTTTAGCCAATCTGAGAGGTATATAGTGGCCCCTCAGAGTTGTCTTAATTCACATTACTCTGATCAATAATGATTTAGAATATTTTTTCATATGACTAGAAATGGTTTTAATTTCTTCACCTGGAAATTGTCCATATCCTTTGACCATTTATCAATTGGAGAATGCTTGTATTCTTATAAATTTGAGTCAATTCTCTATATATTTTAGAAATGAGGCTTTTATCAGAACCCTTGGATATAAACTTTTTCCTCCAATTTTCTGCTTCCCTTCTAATCTTGTCTGCATTGGTTTTGTTTGTACAAAAACTTTCTAACTTAATATAATCAAAACTATCCATTTTGCATTCCTTAATATACTTTAGTTCTTCTTTGGTCACAAATTCCTTCCTTCTCAAGATTTGAGAGGTAGACTATCCTTTGTTCTTTATATGCTCTTTATATGATCACTCTTTATATCTAAATCATGAACCCATTTCCAGCTTATCTTGGTAAAAGATATTAGGTGTGGGTCAATGCTTAGTTTCTGTCAAACTAATTTCCAATTTTTCCAGCAATTTTTGTCAAATAGTAATTTCTTATCCCAGAAGCTTGCGTCTTTGAATTTATCAAGCACAAGATTACTATAATCATTGATTATTGTGTTTTGTGAACCTACTCTATTCCACTGATCAACTACTCTATTTCTTTGTATGAAATGGTTTTGATGACTATTGCTTTATAATACAGTTTTAGTTCTGGTATAACTACAAGATCCTCAATTTTCTTACTGAAGGAAGATTTTTTTTTTTTTGATCCAACAGTATGTTTTTGTTGTTCATCATAGAATCATAAACCCTGGAGACATCCTTCATATTATAGATAAGGAACCTGAGGTCCAGGAGGGTCAAGTGACAACCCAAGGTCTTCAAGTGGCAGAGCTAGGCTGCAAACCTTTAAGTCCAAGTCCAGCAAAATTCCACTACAGCTTGCTGTATCCATTATGTTCTGTCACAGGCTTGGGGAAAATATTTTATTATATCCACAGAGAAGAAGCAAATCAAACCTTGCAATACCTTTTATGGCCCCAGCACATACTTCAGAAATCTCATAAATATTTCTCAAAAGTTGAGCAAATGTGTGAATGGATAAAGGTAAAGTTGCCATAGATAGCTTTTCACCCAATGCTCCCTTTATTTAACTCATTACAGATTTTGAAAGTGAGAATTTTTCAGGGTAGGTGTCAATGTTAACCCCATTTATCTAGTGTGAAGTAACCTTCTTTCATTCTAAACTAGCTTAAAGAAAATAATATGTCTTCAAAATGACTTTTTTTTTTTGTAAAAGGAATATTTTCCTTAAGAAATATTTTACATTATTGTTTTTTTTTTTGGGGGGGGGAAGATTAAATGTTGATTTTATCAGGGTCAGATAATAAAAGGCAAAAACTTCTTTCATGCAAAATCAATGTAGATGAATTATTCTTACAGGGATTTGCAGTCCTTCACCAGTCACATGATGCTCAGGATAATAAATGTTTTAAGCTTGTAGTTGCTAGTAATTTATTAGGCAGTGGGAAATAAGGGAAAAAATATGAAAGACTTAAGAGGAAAAACCTTAGAATGGTTAAGGGAAAGGCCCTCGGGTTCCTTACTTACTAAAGCTTCACTATGATAAAATAGTTGAGAGAGAGACCTATTAACATGCAAAGTAGTGAATTTTCATCTATATTTAAAGTATGTTTTCAATATTCAAAGGGTTATACTTTTCCTTAAAAGAAACTCTGAAACCACTTTTTTTTATTACAAGTTTAGGGTATGTTTTTCTTTTTATTTTATCTCTTTTCCCCTCCAAAGTTAGATAATCACATTTACATGCCTACTTCTATGTTATTCACAGAGACACGCGCGCGCGCACACACACACACACACACACACACACACACACACACACACATAAATTGCCTACCAAATCTGCTAAAGAAAACATTAAAATCAAGGGCAGCTAGATGATAGAGTAAATATAGAGCCTGTGCTCTAGAGTAGAGAACCTGAGTTCAATCTAGTCTCAAATACTCAACACTAGTTATGGGACCCAGGGCAATCATTTAACCTTAATTATCTTGCAAACAACAAACAAACAAACAAATCCAATCCTCCCTTCCCCCCCCCCACCCCACCCCCCAAAAAAAAACAACCCACAACACTAAACCATGAAAATTATTTTAAATAAATTCATGATTTATTAGTCAGTAAATCACAGAATTTCAGAATTTGAAAAGCACTCAGTGGCTAACTAGTAGAGCCAGAAACTGAATAAGAATTTGCTATACATGAAGTGACAAGTCATCATCAAACTATTGCTGTAGGTTCTTGAATGAAAGAAACCCACTATCTCCCATGACAATAGATTTCACATTTAAGTAGCTATACTTCGTAGTGTAAAGTACTGCTAACTAGAGCCCTTTTTGTATGGCACTGTTCAGTGCTGCAAAGGGAAGAAAAACAATTTTTGTATAAAGAAAAGATGTAATATAACAGCCATTATAGATGAATTTGCTTATGTTTTTAAAAAGTAGGAAAACAACTTTTATATAATAAAGCTTTTAAATATGTATATAAAGAAAGTGTTCACATGAGTACTTCAGGAGAGAAAATGAACTGTGGTATAAATATAAAGACTTAAATTACCTTATAAAACATGTAATTTGATGCCTTGTTTGCATGTGAATAGTTTGATGATTTAAATGGGACAAAATTATTTCAAGTAGCTAAAAAACAGTTTCCTTTCTTGGGGGCACAGGGAAATATATATATATGTATATACTATTCTAAATTGTTATAGATCAAGAGTATGAGGAATTTCAGTTCCAAGAGGCTGCATTGTCTGGAAATATAAAGGAAATGATCTATTTCTTGCTTCTTCCTTCACTTGCGGTTCATTAACAAGTGCAACTCTAACCCTAACATGTGCAATTAGTTTTCATATTATAAGCTAAGCTGTTTCCTTTTGCTATTTTTCCCCCATATGCCTGCTCTTTCTCTCTATAAAAGTAGATGTGCATTTCCTTATATATCTTTGTTTGCTATTTTAGTGAGTTATAGGACAGCTCTGATACTTTTAGTCCTATAGAAGAACACTACCTGCAAAACTCATTTCTGTTCCAGGCTTGAAATCTCAAATCTTTAGGACATTGTCAGGGAACTTCCCTCTAACTGGGGCCATATATATGCATCATTTATTCTAAATTTCCCTAAAACATTGTAAGCTCCTCAAAACTTTTAAGTGAGAATTCTGGGTCAATTCTTTTTTTAAATGAAAAGGGCCTAACTTTAATTGTTGTACCATGTAGTGGTTATGCAATCAATAGAAAGTCACACATAAAAATGAGACTTTCCTGAACTTATGGAATCATGGGTTCAGAGCAAAAACAAAACAAAACAAAAAACCAAAAGTAGAAAGAAATCACAATACAGGTTAAAACATGGATAAAATTAATCTAAGAAACTATCTGAAAATGGTAGGCTATAAGCTGCAGTTTAATGGAAGGAAGCTGTATGTTTTAGGGGCAGAAGCTGTAGATCCATATATCTAGGAAAACTTGGGTGAAAGCATATAAACAGAGGAGAGTGGGAATCATTCTCAGGCCTCCAAAGATATCATTATAGAAGTGTGGATATAATCAGAATCATAGAAAGGTAATAGCCAGAAGCATATATTAGACTATGGGAAATACAAGTTTGGAAAAGAGGTTGGAAGATCATGGGAAGTAGCAAACATGTCAGTATTTCTATAATTTGGGGCCTAGGAGAGAATATAATAGGATTAAAGAAGAATAGATAGATTTCAATGGTATTGAAACAAATATTTAGTTAGCAACTAGATGAATTTGAGAAGGGTGAAAGATTATGGTGGGATAGTAGTTCATCTAGGATAATGATTTTACCCACGATAATGGGAATGCTGGAGAACAGTGGAAGTAATTTTAGAAAAGTGAAAACAACCAATTCTGGTTGGATTTTATTAAAATTAAGGCAGTAGAAGTACTACTGATTGTAAATGTTCCCCAAACAGCAGAAGAAAAGAGATTGGCTATAGGAAAAGTGATCACATATAGAAAGAATAAGGATATTTACTTATATTTATAGTTTTTAAAGTATGGGACATAAATGGTATCACCAACACTTAAACTCATCTCCTTGAAATGTAATTTTTTTTGTTTCCAAAGAGTTATTCATAACAGTTTTTAGTGACCGTGACAACTATTAACAGAAAATTGAGATACTTTAAAATCAAATATACTCTTGTATCTATTTCTTCAGCTTGGAATCTCTTAACTCCATCATGTCATGTCTTATTTATTTATTTTTTTTTTTAAAAGAAGTACTTGATAAGGAATTTCTTTGAGAAAAAAGATGGGGAAATGTGAAACAAATGATAATGGAACTAGGTATATTAGTACTAGTTGAACAACTGTACCGAAAGAGTGTTGGTTATTGAATTAATGTCAGCCCAAAGGTTATGTTAATGGTATGACACAGGTCTCTATCCTTGACTCTGTTATGTTGAGAAATTATAATAAAATGCCTATGAAAGTGTAGAATGCATTCATATCTAATTTCTGAATAGCGCAAGCATGGGAGAAATGGCAGAATCAGGTTTTAGAAACATTCAGATAAACTGAAAATATTGCTCAGATCCAAAAAGATATAATTTAATAGATGTACCTGCAAACACACAGACACACACACACAGAGACACACACACACACACGAATATTTATATTTAGATTTCAAAAATTAATCATAAAAGAATGAGATTAAGAGAATTGGTTTAGGTTAATCATGTAAAAAATACAAATCCCAGAGGATTAGTAGATCACAAACTTAATACAAGCCAAGAAAGAGTATAAAATGAATTTTTTTAAAAAAAATTCAACCTTTAGCAGCATTAATGAAAGTATGGTGTGTAGGTCAAGGGAGATAACAGTCTAACTATATAGACTACATCAAGATACTAGAACACTGAAAAACTCAAGAGAGCCCAAAGAAGTAGAATCAGACTGGTAAGAAGTCTAAAAATTATTGAGGGAACATTAAGTCTGAAGGAGAGGAAATTCAGGAAAGGAATAGGCCCATAAGATTATAGCTTTAAAGATGGAAAAGAGCATGGGATACATCTATTTCACCCCCTGTATTTTACAGAAGAATGAGAAGGTACAATGAGTAGAGTGCTAGATAGGAAGTCAGAAAGACCTGAGTTCAATATAGTCTCAGATACTTACTAGCTATATGACTCCAGAGGAAATCTTGTAATTTCTTCTGTCTCCATCTTCTGTCTAACCTCCTATGAATTGGTGGTATGATAAATATTAAATAAGAGTTAAGTTCAATAAGATGGAAGTTTTTTGGTTACGATTTTGGAATGATATAATTAGTCAAAATATCTGACTAAAGATCTTAGGATCTTTGTACTATTTAAATATAGGGTGAAGGAGTGATGATAACCTCTAGAATAGAAATCCTCAGACACAGGTGCTAAAGTCAGCCCAAACTAGCTTTTGAAAAGCTGATTGTTAAATTAGCAGTGTATTTACATCTCAGAAATTGACAGTCTCTAGAACAGAGCTTGATTTGATTGTTACGATTTTGGAATGATATAATTAGTCAAAATATCTTTCTTTCAGACCTAGAACCAACAAAGTTGTGAGGAAAGAAAGGGAGTTGTGAGAGTTTCTAAATCAATTGTTAAATTGTTAATTGTTGGAACTCCCACATTTTCAGTATGGGCTTCCTGGGATGGGACAACTAGTGCGTGTGATGGGGCAAGATAATCCCAGATTCTTAAATCCCAATCTTTGATTCTAAATGCCAGACAGAATTTCTTCTTGCATAAAAAGCATCCTGATTTTCATTACATCTCCCCATAAAACTTTCAACAATTTGAAAATAGAAAAATATACTCTCTTTCATGCAGACATTTAATCTATGGTTAAATGACAATTGAGCAGTATATCTGCCTGCATACTAATGCAAGTTGAAAATAAATTAAGACAGTCCTAAAATTGGCTTAGGTTGGAAAGAAACTGAGTTTGTGCTCTTAGACACAGAATTTAGTGGATGCTTATTTATGATATAAACTATAGGACATAATTTGGCTCAATCAACTATCAATACTTAGGAAAGAAACCTCAGGTTTGTTGCAAATCCAAATGGAAGTCATTTGTATGGGAAAGAGCCTTACTTTTGTGTGTGCATGTGTGTGTGTGTGTGTGTGTGTGTGTGTGTGTGTGTGTGTATAGAGACAGAATACACAGTCTCACTTTCAGAGTCACTGAAATCACAAAAAAATGTAAAGGTGTTAGTTTTGTTTCACACTAAAAAAGTCAGAAGCTATTCTGATTTCTCCTGATTGGCTTTGTGTGATGTGAAGTAGGATGCTAGAAAATACTGAGATTAATCTATTTCCAAATGCTTCCTTTGAAGTTGTACTCTTTGAGCCCCTAAGCCACTAGAAACCATTCTCAGTTCCCTATTTTCTCTGTTGTATAATTCTTTCTAAGCAAGAAAGCCTCCAATATTTTTTCTCAGAAAGAAATAAGTTCTTGCATTATGATTACGTGGCTCAGAATATAGAATACTGACTCTGAAGTCAGGAAGATCTGAGTTCAAATCAAGTCTCAAATTCTAAGTACTTGTATGACCCTGGGCAAGTAACCAATTTATATATCTCAGTGTCACTTGCTAAAATGATAATAATCCTTTATGTAGCCCTAAACTATTGGCATTTTTCCCCAAAGTGGATTTATCTTCATTTTTACAAAATGGTAATTTCCTTGAAATCAATTGATAATGGGAAACTTCCATATTTCTTATTGGCCTAGAAAGATAATGATTAATAGACACTTTCCCTGGAGAAGCAAAAGCAGTTAAGAAGGAAAGGGATATTTATTTATAACTTTCAATGATAATAGAACATCAGCTTGGTCTCTATTTTACTTATAGCATGTTTCTTCAATGTTTTACCAAGAGAATTTCCTTTCTTCTTTTTTGTTGCTGTTGTTTGTGAAGGAATTTGCCCTGGAGATTGCCTCAGACTTTTGGAAATATGTTATCACTGCTCTGCTCTGCTCAGCCTGGAGTCTATATAGCAAGGGTCCTTACCTGGGTGGCTTTAAGGGCCTCTCCAACTTGGACTAATGAATATTTATGTTAGCTAAAGCATTACAGTCATTTTTGTTGCCAAAGAACCAATGTGGCTTGAAGCTGGAGAGCTATTTGGAGCTGGGTCCTACTTGGAGAGGCAGAGATATTAGCACCTGGAAAGATAGGTGCCAATTGTTCTTCCTTTAGAGGGGAACATTTTCCTGAAGCTCTAAATCAAAATTTTTGGGTCATTAGGTCTGTATGAATTAAAATATATATTCAGCTGTATAGGTCAAACAATTGTAAGAACATTGGGTGGTAGTATCAAATTACACTAGGAATAAGTGCTCTCTAATATTTGCGATGGGTCAAGGACTCACTCAGCTCATTTATCTAAAGAGCTCTTGGCAGTTAGCCTCTACTTCATTTTGCATAGGCTATTTCTGAACTTGGGGAATGTGGGTGAAAAGTGGGTGCTACAATCAGAATTCTGTAGCAGCTGTTTGTGTAGCTAAAAAAACAACAACCATGTTTTACTGATTCTTTTCTGTTTTTTTTTCTAATGATTCCCACACATCCTTGCCCTTCATCTGATTTCCATCCCTTGCCTCCATCCAATGAATTATTCCTTGCAAAAAATAAAAACAATTAACAAAACTTGAAAAAAATATAAACCACCCATGTCAGAGTATTCAACATTCCTCATCCATAATCTCTTCATTTTCTTTTATAAAAGCAGGGTTTTGCATTTCCTTATCTTTTTTCACTAGTGCCAAAATTGGTCTTTATCATCATGTAATATTTGGTTTCATCATAACAATTCTTTTTCATTATTATTGTTGTATGCTTTTATTTCCCTGGATGTGCTTACTAGACAGTTTATACAAGTCTTCCCTTCTTTCTCTGAATTTCTCATTTCTTTATTATCTTTTATTTTACTTACATCCTTTGCTTTTACAACGTCTTCATTTATAAATATATTCTTATACTGTCTTTTACCTATAAGCCATCTCCCATAACATAGATTTGAAAAGAAAACGAGAGAGAGAGAAAAAGACAGATAGAGAGAAAGACAGAGAGAGAGA
Organism: Antechinus flavipes; assembly: GCF_016432865.1. Classification (NCBI taxonomy): domain Eukaryota; kingdom Metazoa; phylum Chordata; class Mammalia; order Dasyuromorphia; family Dasyuridae; genus Antechinus; species Antechinus flavipes. Next base: position 393,952,431 of record NC_067400.1, on the reverse strand, counting down.
CAGAGAGACAGAGACAGAGACAGAGACAGAGACAGAGACAGAGACAGAGAGACAGAGAGAGAAGAAGAAAATCGAGAGGGAGAGGGAAAGGGGGAGGCAGAGACAGAGAGGGAAAAGGAGACAGAGAGACAGAAACAGAGAAAGACAGAGAATTTCAACAAAAACAGGCAATATACACAACTGTGTCAGGCAGTAAATGTAATATTTTACAGCCATGTGTAAGTCTTCTACTTCTGCAAAGAGGGGAAGGAAAAGCCTTTTCTTAAGTCTTCTCACTTTCTGAGTTTAGTCATTATAATTACATAGCACTCATCAAGAGTTTTTTTTTTTTTCTTTTATTCACCTTGGAGCAATCATTGTGTACATTTTTCCTGGTTCTTACTTCATGTTGTTTTAGTTCATATAAGTCTTTGACTTCTTTGGGTTATATGTCTAGAAGTGAGATCTCTAGGTGAAAGGGTATGAAGTTTAATGACTTCTCCCAGATAATTCCAAATTACTTCTAAAATTATTAGACTGAGTCACAGTTCTACCAACACTTTTAGTTTGCTTTTTTCAATTTTTATTGAGGCAGCAAAGTACGGAGGGTTGGACTTGGATTCAGGAAGATCTGATTTCAAATCTTCCATCAGACAAACACTAGATATATGACCATGAGACAAGCAATTTAACCAGTCTCATTCCTCACTTTTCTCATTTTTAAAATGGGAACACTAATAGAATTTATGTCCCAGAGTTCTTAAAAGTTACAAATGGTAAATTGTAAATATCTATATAATTTTAGTTATTATTATTTTTCACTTTAATCTTTTAAAATCTGCTGGGAATGAGTTGTTTTTAATATACTTTTCTCTTATTATGAAGTAGCATGGTTTACTGGATAGAGAGCTGTCCTTGAAGCCAGAAAAACACAAAGTCAGGTCCCATCTTTGCCACATACTCGTCATATGATTCTGAGCATGTCAATCAATCTGTCAAACCTTTAGGCAATTCTAAGATTATAAGTTTTATGGAAGGCACTGATCCGCATTGATAAAGTGAATACCCAACACCAATGCAATTATAGATCCAGTTCTTATCCAGTTTCTTATTTGTTTATGGTTATTTCTTAAAAGTCTGTCTGTGTTGATTATTTGGTTAGACTGTTATATATTTTTGTGTGTATTATGACAGGAAAGACAGGTAAGAGGATAAAACAGGGCACCATTTTTAACTGTTGTAATTTTGCATTGTGTTCCTAAATGTTGAAATAGGAACCAGTCACACAGAACATTGATTTTAAGCCAAAATGCATAAAATTAAAGAAAAAGCACATCTTTTCTCTTGAGTGTTCTTGATGATTCTATTCTCAAGCTGTGTTTCAGGACTGTTCAAAGAGGCTTGCTAAAGAGGAGAACACTGCTGGTGTTTCTCATTGCTTGGATCATATGTTATGGTAGGTTTTGGCCAGACCCTGCTATGAGCTCCCACTAAAATCGGATTGCTAGATAAATGCCCTGGGGGCATAGGATAGAGCAAGAATTTAATTAGAGGTGTGTGTGTTGGGGGGAGGGGGAGGGAGAGCCAGGAAAAAAAGACAAGGCTATAAAAGTTAAAATAGATACATTTTAAGTTACATAGAACCTATCTTGGCAGTCCCCAGACTGATACAGTATCTAGTGTTTGGAGAAAAAAGCAAATACAAAGAGAGGGGTCTTTACTCCTCTAACCTAATGAGACTCTCTTTTTTTTTTTTTTTTTTTTTTATTATTATTATTTTTTTTATTTTTTTTTTTTTTTTTTTTTTTTTTTTTCTTTTATTCACCTTGGAGCAATCATTGTGTACATTTTTCCTGGTTCTTACTTCATGTTGTTTTAGTTCATATAAGTCTTTGACTTCTTTGGGTTATATGTCTAGAAGTGAGATCTCTAGGTGAAAGGGTATGAAGTTTAATGACTTCTCCCAGATAATTCCAAATTACTTCTAAAATTATTAGACTGAGTCACAGTTCTACCAACACTTTTAGTTTGCTTTTTTCAATTTTTATTGAGGCAGCAAAGTACGGAGGGTTGGACTTGGATTCAGGAAGATCTGATTTCAAATCTTCCATCAGACAAACACTAGATATATGACCATGAGACAAGCAATTTAACCAGTCTCATTCCTCACTTTTCTCATTTTTAAAATGGGAACACTAATAGAATTTATGTCCCAGAGTTCTTAAAAGTTACAAATGGTAAATTGTAAATATCTATATAATTTTAGTTATTATTATTTTTCACTTTAATCTTTTAAAATCTGCTGGGAATGAGTTGTTTTTAATATACTTTTCTCTTATTATGAAGTAGCATGGTTTACTGGATAGAGAGCTGTCCTTGAAGCCAGAAAAACACAAAGTCAGGTCCCATCTTTGCCACATACTCGTCATATGATTCTGAGCATGTCAATCAATCTGTCAAACCTTTAGGCAATTCTAAGATTATAAGTTTTATGGAAGGCACTGATCCGCATTGATAAAGTGAATACCCAACACCAATGCAATTATAGATCCAGTTCTTATCCAGTTTCTTATTTGTTTATGGTTATTTCTTAAAAGTCTGTCTGTGTTGATTATTTGGTTAGACTGTTATATATTTTTGTGTGTATTATGACAGGAAAGACAGGTAAGAGGATAAAACAGGGCACCATTTTTAACTGTTGTAATTTTGCATTGTGTTCCTAAATGTTGAAATAGGAACCAGTCACACAGAACATTGATTTTAAGCCAAAATGCATAAAATTAAAGAAAAAGCACATCTTTTCTCTTGAGTGTTCTTGATGATTCTATTCTCAAGCTGTGTTTCAGGACTGTTCAAAGAGGCTTGCTAAAGAGGAGAACACTGCTGGTGTTTCTCATTGCTTGGATCATATGTTATGGTAGGTTTTGGCCAGACCCTGCTATGAGCTCCCACTAAAATCGGATTGCTAGATAAATGCCCTGGGGGCATAGGATAGAGCAAGAATTTAATTAGAGGTGTGTGTGTTGGGGGGAGGGGGAGGGAGAGCCAGGAAAAAAAGACAAGGCTATAAAAGTTAAAATAGATACATTTTAAGTTACATAGAACCTATCTTGGCAGTCCCCAGACTGATACAGTATCTAGTGTTTGGAGAAAAAAGCAAATACAAAGAGAGGGGTCTTTACTCCTCTAACCTAATGAGACTCTCAATTACTGTGCTTGCAATCTGGGACAATCTTTGCTCTGAGAAAATAAAGAGAAACCTTGAGCAATCTGTCCACTAATTGAATTTGTTCCTAGAACTGAACATAAATCATGTCTTATTGACCTATGTTTGACAATTAAGAATGCCCCAACCATGTATCACCTTTAAAATCTATATATGTATACATACAAATATATATACACATGCAATATACATATGTATACACACATATACCCCTTGCTTGCATTGATTCAGTTATTTTTAACATCAAGGTTTTGAATACAGAACATGCAAAGAAAGATTCTATCTAAAGAGCTATCTCAGTTGATCAGTCAATAGCTCAATAAATGTTTATTAAATAGCTATTCTGGGCCAGGTACTGTCCTGGGTACTGGGAATCCAAATACAAAATCGAGACTGTTCTTGCCCTCAAGGAGGTAATATTCTACTGGAGAATATATCATGTTCACTGATAAGTCAATGCAAAATTTATAGACAGTAAGTACACAATAATTGAGAGTAGGGCACTAAGAGCTGGAGGAATGAAGAAAAAACTCAAGAAGGAGGAAGCACGTAAGTTGAACCTTGAAGAGAGCTTGGATATTCCAAAAGGTAGCAGTAAGGAAAGGGATTATTTCTTGCTATGGAAGGAAGATCACATGTTCAAAGGTGGAAAACAGAATATCATGCCTAGGAACAACAAAAAGCTAGTTTGACTGAAACATAGAATATGTGAATGGAGGGCTGTTGTGAAATCATGCCATAAACATAGTCAGAAGATGGATAAGGAATTTTAAATAACAAGGAGAGAAGCCACTATTCTAGCACTGAGTTAATAGGAAATTCCTTGAATAATTCTAGTAGAACTCCTGCTTAGTGTGAATTAAACACACACACACACACACACACACACACACACACAAATTATTAAGGATCTATACTGGAGGGCCACAGACTATCTACTGTGCCACTGAAGAAGTTCCCTTTATACCAATGGTAGTTTAAGCCCTAAATGAAAAATATAGATTAGTATTGCACATAATGAAATAATGAACTTCCTTGTTACCTTACTAGTGACAAAAGCAGCAACTTAAACCCATTGTAGGGGTGCTTGTTTAATCAATAAGGAAGGAGAGATACAAAAGATTTATTTCTTTTGTGGCAACAAACACCATCATTTTTCTTAATTATCTTTGTGTCTTGACTTTCCCCACTCAAAGCTTCTTTAGAAATAAAAAAGCTCTTTTACATTAAGAATAGGACATGAGATTTCTTGTTGCAGGTGCTTTTATCACACCGACCCCCACTCACATGGAAAGATTCTTTCATTTTCTGCAACAATAATCACATATCTTAATTGAAAACTAATGAAGTCAAAGGTTTCACCAGGTTTCCTAGGCTACATTAGTAGGCAGAGGTTCCAAATGCAGTAGGCAAAGATCAAAGCAACTGTTGGAAAGTAAACAAATAGATTGAACTCTTGCTCTATGAATGGCTTGCCTGCCAACTGTTATGAGCCAGTGAATATCTGGCCTATCGTTTGTCATATTTATGGCAGTACATAATGTTGTAATTTCTGATGACATGATTATTTATCTCTTGATGATCTTGGAGCAACTGAACCTATATCTATTCTGTTGTATATGTGCAGCTTTTCCAGATATGATTGCTTTTTGCTAGTTATGCAAATTAGAAAAATCAAGGTTGTATTGTTATATGGAGCTTAAAAAACACCAGTTAATTCATTCATTCATACCTTTATTAAACATTCAACAAGCAGTTAGTAATTATGAAATGAAATATATAAAACATTTTGTATTCCTTAAAACACTATATAAATGTTTGTAATGATTATTATTTCTATATGCAAGATTCTGAGTAAGATAAAGAGGTTCAAAATAAGTATGGGATAAACCTTGATTTTTAGAAGCTTATATTCCACTGGGGGCAAAAGATAGACAGATAACTATGACACAGAGTGGGATGCATAAAGTGTGAAGGGGAGATTCAGGCAAAGGAGAAATTTGAAGAGGGGTTAAGGATAACTCAAGAGTTAGCATCTGAACTGGGCCCTGAGAGAAGGGAGAGATGGCAATAGATGAGTGAAAGGGAAAGTTCAATCCAGGATCGAAGATGATGCATAAGCAAAGGCCAGGAAACAAGACCAAGAATTGGAAGAGTGGACAGAGAAGAGACTTGTTTCTTTGATATTATGGAAATAATTTTGCATTTGGGGGAGGGGTGGTCATGAGAGTCCTGGATTCGAATCCTTTTTCACAATTCTTTTCATTTAATACTTACATCACCATAATTGAACCTCTTTCCTTATCCAAAAAATAAATGGGGATAATAATATCTTCATTATCTTTTTTAGTAGGGCAGATTTAAAGATTCATAGAATCTTTAAATATAATTCTATGAATATAATTCTATAGATGTTAAATTTGGTTCATGGCAGATTTTAAAGGACCAAGTTCATGGCTTTTCTGCTCTTTGGAAGTATAGTTTTGAAATATATAAATAGCTTCTGATTATGGCCCAGTTAGAGAATGAAAACTCTCTAAAAATGGGGGCAGGAGGAGATGAGGGTTCTGTGGAAGGGATGGTATCTTTCCTCTGAGAGACTCCCAGCGCTGCCCTTTGTTTTTACATCAAGAACAAAATGATACAATGAAAATGCAAACAAGGAAGTCATATTATAGGAGTTTGAGAAATGATATCATTTCTCAGTCAGATACAGTCTTTAACAAATAAAAGAACAATGTTACAAACAGGGACCAAATACATTCACACAAAGTAAGGCAGAGAAGGAGGTAAAGATCAAAACTTGTGGGGTTTTGTTGTTGTTGTTTTGTTTTTTCTCGAGACTAGCTTTCTGATTGAATGACTATGGTTTTTTTTTAGAAGTTATACTTTGTGACTTTCTAGATTTCACCTCTTTACCTTCTCAGAACTGTGGGTTTGAGAAAGGGGAATGATCAGCCTTGCCATAATCATTGCCTCTATTTCACACTGTTGCTCCACATATAATGGGAAATTCTGTTAGTTCTATTATTTTCTCCATGTGTTCTCTCTCCCCTTTTGTACACTTCCCTTTTAATCTTGCCTCTGTTTTCCCCTAAAAAGTAGAAGCATTACACAAAATTCGGTTATTAGTATAATGAGTAGGGTTCCACCACCACCTCTCAATTAAGAATAATTTTGTATCCTTACTATCTTTATCAAGTGAGACTTATTTTTCATTGAATTATAGAATCAATTCATCAAGGAGATGACATGTGCACAAGATCAATCTACAAATATTAAATACCTGCTATATGCCAGTGGCTAAGAATACAAATACGATCAATGAAATTATCCTTCTGCATTTATATTGTAAAAAAGGGAGACTACAAAGACATATATAAGTATACATAAAGATAAATGTAAAATAAATATAAAACATCAATGCAAATGTTTCAAAGTGGCCAAATTCAAGATAATTTGAGAGGTCACCAACAATTGGAGATCAGGAAAGACTCACATAGAAAGCAGGGGCTTGAGGTGTGTCTTCAAGAAAGAGTGGGATTTTGTCCTCACTAAGACATGCCACACCTCCACTAAGAGCACTAAATCCTTAATTCCCCTTTCTATTACTGATTATACATTTATCTTCAACTGTCTATCCCCATAAACTGGTCCTAGAAAAATTGGGAATATTCCTTGTTCCATATTGCCAATTCTTTTATCACCATTTCCAACTCCTTTATCACTATCCTTTGAAATTCATATAATATATTTTTAATCTCACTTAATTAATGATAGCCGTTATTAATTGACCTCCAAATCATTTCAGATTTGCTGTCTTCCTACCCCTCTCCAATTCTTCTCATACACAAAGACATTAATATATATTTTATTGTTACCTTTAAACTCCCTCACCTACAAAATTTTCAGCCTCTTTAAATCTTGTGACCGACCTCCTCTTGTATTCCATCTGTCTCATTTATAGGGGTATTCCTTTCTTATACTATAATCATTTATAATTCCTCATTACTTTATTATACCTAACCCTTCCTAAACCATTATTTGTTCTTAATGAGACCACCAATTCATTCACCCCCCAGCACTTTCTGAAGACATTTGGACTTCACATCCTTCCCTTTCTAATCTTAACCTTACAGTTAGGGTTAATTCAGTTCTACACTACTCTCTATATTCAGTTCTCTTTGTTTCATTGTTCTATCATTATGCATTCCTTGACAAACCTCAGTTTGGGATTCCTAACATCATTCTGTTCACCTTCTGCGGAATTGTGACTTTCCCATCTCCACTTCTACCCATTTCCCCTTCTTTTTTTTATAAACTCACTTCCTCCTAAACTGAGAATATTGAAGCCATTCAGTGTGAACTCCTATTTTCCCTTTTCTTTTCATCTCAAAACCCTTTTGATAACATTTCTCTTTCTTTTTTCTCAAGTATAAGGATGAAGTGTCTCTTCTTTGTGGAGCTTGAATTCTACTTCATTATATCCCCTTTTTACCTGATTATATCCTTAATTATGCACATTCCCTCCAGGCCTCTTCTCCCCCATTTCTAACCTCTTCCTATCTACTACTTTACCTACTACTTTCCAATATGCTCAAGTATTTTCACAACCCTTTAAAAAAAGCCTTTACTGGACACCATCAACCCCTTAAGCTATATCTGATATCTCCTTATATTTCCCCTCCCTTTCTCATTCAAAATCTTAGAAAAAGCTTTAAAGCTCATTATCTCTACTTCATATCATTTTGCCTTTCTATCATATTTGCCTTTCTATCCTGGTAAAACCTTCTCTCTAAAGACCTGCTTTCCTGATTGATAACTCCTTTGTCCAATCTGCCATCCCTGGAGAAGCTCCCAAACATGCTTCCACTGTTCAGCCTGATTCACTCCCTGAACTTCTCTACCTCTTTGCCAGCTGCTTTGTATTCTACTTCAGACCTGGTGTTCTTCTCCCAACTTCGTTTTATGTGTTGTCTTTACTCTAAAGATCTCTCTGTGAGCAGAACCAGGAGATCATTATACACTTCGACAACGATATTGTATGAGGACATATTTTGATGGAAGTGGATTTCTTTGACAAAGAGACTTAACTGAGTTTCAATTGATAAATGACGGACAGAAGCAGCTACACCCAAAGAAAGAACACTGGGAAACGAATGTGAACTATCTGCATTTTTGTTTTTTTTCCCGGGTTATTTATACCTTCTGAATCCAATTCTCCCTGTGCAACAAGAGAACTGTTCGGTTCTGCAAACATATATTGTATCTAGGATATACTGCAACATATCCAACATATATAGGACTGCTTGCCATCTAGGGGAGGGGGTGGAGGGAGGGAGGGGAAAAATCGGAACAGAAACGAGTGCAAGGGATAATGTTGTAAAAAATTTACCCTGGCATGGATTCTGTCAATATAAAGTAATTATTAAATAAAAATTAAAAAAAAAAATAAAGATCTCTCTGAAGAACTTTGGAACTGATTGTGTGACATGGGAGACTCAGTGCGCCTCTCATCATGGTACACCTGCATCAAAGAAAGCACTGTGCTCTATGAGCAAAGCAGAATTGCCATAGTTCAAAAGAAACATAATAATGTCAACTTGTTTAACATGGTTAAACTGAGCCTCTGCAATAAGAGTCGAGAAAGAGATTAAAGGAATTAGAGTAGGCAATGAGGAAACCAAACTATCACTCTTTGCAGATGATATGATGGTATACCTAGAAAACCCCAGAGATTCTACTAAAAAGCTATTAGAAATAATTCATAATTTTAGCAAAGTAGCAGGATACAAAATAAATCCCCATAAATCCTCAGCATTTTTATACACCACCAACAAAATCCAAGAGCAAGAGATACAAAGAGAAATTCCATTCAAAATAACTGTTGATAGCATAAAATATTTGGGAATCTATCTATCTACCAAAGGAAAGTCAGGAATTATTTGAGCAAAATTACAAAAAAGTTTCCACACAAATAAAGTCAGACTTAAATAATTGGAAAAATATTAAGTGCTCTTGGATAGGCGGAGCGAATATAATAAAGATGACAATACTCCCTAAACTAATCTATTTATTTAGTGCTATACCAATCAGACTTCCAAGAAAATATTTTAATGATTTAAAAAAAATAACAACAAAATTCATATGGAACAATAAAAAGTCGAGAATCTCAAGGGAATTAATGAAAAAAAAATCAAATGAAGGCGGTCTAGCTGTACCTGATCTAAAATTATATTATAAAGCAGCAGTCACCAAAATCATTTGGTATTGGCTAAGAAATAGATTAGTTGATCAGTGGAAAAGGTTAGGTTCACAAGACAGAATAGTCAACTATAGCAATCTAGTGTTTGACAAACCCAATATTTGATAAAAACTGCTGGGATAATTGGAAATTAGTATGGCAGAAATTAGGCAAGGACCCACACTTTACACCATATACCAAGATAAGATCAAAATGGGTCCATGACCTAGGCATAAAGAACGAGATTATAAATAAATTAGAGGAACATAGGATAGTTTATCTCTCAGACTTGTGGAGGAGAAAGAAATTTGTGACCAAAGATGAACTAGAGACCATTACCGATCACAAAACAGAAAATTTTGATTATATCAAATTAAAAAGCCTTTGTACAAACAGAACGAATGCAAACAAGATTAGTAGGGAAGCAACAAACTGGGAAAACATCTTTACAATTAAAGGTTCTGATAAAGGCCTCATTTCCAAAATATATAGCGAACTGACTCAAATTTATAAAAAATCAAGCAATTCTCCAATTGATAAATGGTCAAAGGATATGAACAGACAATTTTCAGAGGATGAAATTGAAACTATTACCACTCACATGAAAGAGTGTTCCAAATCACTATTGATCAGAGAAATGCAAATTAAGACAACTCTGAGATATCACTACACACCTGTCAGATTGGCTAAGATGACAGGAAAAAATAATGATGAATGTTGGAGGGGATGCGGGAAAACGGGGACACTGATGGTGGAGTTGTGAACGAATCCAGCCATTCTGGAGAGCAATCTGGAATTATGCCCAAAAAGTTATCAAACTGTGCATACCCTTTGATCCAGCAGTGTTTCTATTGGGCTTATACCCCAAAGAGATACTAAAAAAGGGAAAGGGACCTGTATGTGCCAAAATGTTTGTAGCAGCCCTGTTTGTACTGGCTAGAAACTGAAAAATGAATGGATGCCCATCAATTGGAGAATGGCTGGGTAAATTGTGGTATATGAATGTTATGGAATATTATTGCTCTATAAGGAATGACCAGCAGGATGAATACAGAGAGGCTTGGAGAGACCTACATGGACTGATGCTAAGTGAGATGAGCAGAACCAGGAGATCATTATACACTTCGACAACGATATTGTATGAGGATGTATTCTGATGGAAGTGGATTTCTATGACAAAGAGACCTAACTGAGTTTCAATGGATAAATGATGGACAGAAACAGCTACACCCAAAGAAGGAACACTGGGAAACGAATGTGAACTATTTGCATTTTTGATTTTCTTCCCGAGTTATTTTTACCTTCTGAATCCAATTCTCCCTGTGCAACAGGAGAACTGTTCGGTTCTGCAAATATGTATTGTATCTAGGATATACTGCAACATATTTAACATATATAGGACTGCTTGCCATCTTGGGGGGGGGTGGAAGGAGGGAGGGGAAAAAATGAAACATAAGCGAGTGCAAGGGATATTGATGTAAAAAAATTACCCTGGCATGGATTCTGTCAATATAAAGTTATTATTAAATAAAATAAAATTTAAAATTAAAAAAAAAAAAGAAACATGTAAATAAATAAGGAATGACAAAAAAAAAAAAAAAAAAAAATGGTTAAACTGTTTACATTCCTATGTGAGAAGACAACACTTGTAACTCATAAGAACTTTCTCGTTATTAAGACATAGGATTAGTACATAAACAGAAGGCACAAGTGTGAGTTGAATATAAAGGGATGCTAAAATCAAGAAGTGATAAAGAAATACACTGGGAGGAAGGAAAAGGGAGCGGCAGAATGCGGATGGAATAATCCCATATAAAAGAGGCAAGAAAAAGCTTTTACAGTGGAGAGAAAGAGAGGTGAGGGGGAATGAATCCACTTTATTTTCATCAGACTTGGCTCAGAGAGGGAGTAATATACACACTCAATTGGGTACAGAAATCTATCTTACCCTATAGGAAAGTAGGAGGGGAAGGGAATAAGAGAAACAGGGGATAAAAAGAAAGGCAGATTGGGATAGGGGATCATCAGAAGCAAAATGCTTTTGAGGAGGAACAGAGTAAAAAGAGAGAGAATAAAATAAATAGGGAGGGGAATAGGATGGAGGGAAATACAGTTAGCAATAATAATTGTGAAAAAAAATTGAAGCAAATTTCTGATAAAAACCTCATTTCTCCAACATACAACATTGAGTTAAATTCAAGAAAAATAAGAGCCATTCCCTAATTGATAAATGATTAAAAGATATGAACAGTTTCATATGAAGAAATCAAAGCCATCTATAGCCAGCCATATGAAAAAATGTTCTAACTCATTATTAGAGAACTACAGATTAAAACAATTCCAAGGTATTATTAAACTAATTAATAGGACAGAAAAGGAAAATGACAAATGATGAAGGGAATGGGAGGAAAATGTGATATCAAAGCATGGTTGATGGAGTAATGAATTGATTTAACCATTCTGTAGAACTATTTGGTACTATGCTCAAAGGATTATTATGAAACCAGGCATATTGGTTTCAAACTAGCAATATCACTACTAGGTCTGTATCCCAAAAGATAAAAAAAAGAAAGGATATATATATATATATATATATATATATATATATATATATACACATATATATATGTACAAAAATATTTATAGCAGCTCTTTTCTAAGGGCAAAGAATTGGAAATTGAGGGGATGCCCATCAACTGGAAAATGGTTGAACATATTGTGGAATGTGATTGTGATATAATACCATTGTGCTATTGAAATGATGAGCAGGATACTCTCAGGAAAAATTAGAAAGACTTGCATGGACTGATAAAAAGTGAAATGTGCTGTGTACAAAATAATTGCAATATTGTGAGATGATCATTTGGGAAAGACAGCTATTCTTAGCAATAAAATGATCCAAGGCAACTCTGAAGGACTTAAGATGGAAAATGCTCTCCATCCCCAAAGAAAGAACCAAATAAAGAAAACTCTGAGGTACCACTACACACCTCTCAGATTGGCAAGATAACAGGAAAAGATAATGATGAATGTTGGAGGGGATGTGGGAAAAATGGGAGACAAATACACTGTTGGTGGAGTTGTGAACTGATCCAACCATTCTGGAGAGCAATATGGAACTATGCCCAAAGGGCTATCAAACTGTCCATACCTTTTGATACTGTCTTTACTGAAACACAGGCCCCACATCCTGAAAAGATTATAAAAAAAGGAAAATGACCTATGTGGGAAAATGTTTGTAGCAGCCCTTTTTGTTGTGGCAAGGAACTGGAAACTGAATGAATGTCTATCAGTTGGGGAATAGCTGAATAAGTTATGGTGTATAAATGTTATGCTTTATTATTTTTCTATAAGAAATGATCAGCAGGATGATTTCAGAAAAGCCTAGAGAGACTTGCATGAACTGATGCTAAGTGAAGTGAGCAGAACCAAGAGAACATTGTACACAGAAACAATAAAATTATATGATGATCAGTTCTGATGGATGTGGCTCTTTTTAACAGTGAGGTGATTCGGGCTAGTTCCAATGGTCTTATGATGAAGAGAATCATCTGCACTCAGAGAGCGACTTGTGGGGACTGAGTGTGGATCACAACATAGTATTTTCACATTTTTTGGTTGTTATTTGCTTGCATTTTGTTTTCCTTATCATTTTTTCCCTTTTTGATCTGATTTTTCTTGTGCAGCAAGATAATTGTGGAAATATGTATAGAAGAACTGCACATGTTTAACACATATTGGATTACTTACCATCTAGGGGAGAGGGTGAGAGAGAAGGGAGGGAGAAAAAAAATTTGGAATACAATGGAGGATGGAGTATGTGTTTGGGAAACAAAGCACAAAAGGAACCTGAAAAGTTGGAGGGTACAGGAGTTTACTGGCAAAAAAAAAAAAAAAAAAAAAGATGAAGTCCACAGGAGTGCAGAAATTAAGAAAAAAAAAATCTGGCTTGGATATAGATCATTTTATTTATATTTATGATATATAGATGTAGATATAGATATAGATGTACTAAAAGAAGGAAATTGGGAAAGGAACAAATCAAAACCAAAGAATGTAGAGTCTAAATCTTTTTTATTCTCTTTGGTCTCATTCTTTTATGGGACAGTCCTCCTAGCATGAGCTAAGGGGAAGAAGGGAACAGAAACAAATAAAATAAAAACAAAAAAGAACACAAAAGCCATACATCCTAAGCTTTTCTTTCCTCCTTCAGAAACTGTCTCAAAGTCTCAGGCTGGTGCATGTAATAAGGAATGTTACATCTTTCGACATTCACAATAGTTTTCTTGATGCAAAGTGTTGATATACAAAAGCAGCATCATACACATCGGAGTCATAACATAGATGATGACACTTCCAGTTTAATCATATTTTTTTTTCCTCTTTGTACCGTTACCAACTCCTTCCTTCATTCACCTGCTAAAATCTTCCTCTGAGAAGCTACCTGAAGAAAAACAAAAACAAAAACAAAAACAAAAACAAAAACGCCATTGCCTCTGTGGAAGGGCTTCTCTCTTCCTCTAATGACTAAATAAAAACTCTCATCCACCCTCATCTAGTGACTCAAAATTACCACCATGTTAAAGTGTATGAGAGTCATGGTTCATAATTTGAAAGAATTTAAGAGATTTTCTTAAAGGAACAAAAAAGTTTATTTACACTTTGGGTGTTGGGTTTTTGGGTGTTGATAGGTTAGCCTCAAAAGGAAGTCTTAGCAAATTATAGTTTGGGGTCTTAGCTAGCAGGCTAATAATCTACAAAGTTGTAAAAAAAAGATTAGAAGGAGCCAGATAAGGCGACAATTTGCCTTTTAATCCAGGTAAGGAGACAGGATGTCTTTTAATAAGGTATTATCTATCAGACAGTTTTTTTTTTTTTTTGCAAAGGACAAATAAGGAGCAACAGAGAAGAGGTTTTATTGTTTCCTTAGGCAGGTGTGCAGTTTTTAGTAGACCCTCAGCTCTGACCTGTCATCTTCCCACTTTCTGTCTTTTAGGGAGAGGAAACTCTGGAGACAAGGGCTGGGAACTCATCAATGTCAATTAAATTTTCTTCCAGATAAATTTATACTTACCATAGTTAATATAGCAACACTTTCACAATCTTCATGTTATTAGAAATCAATATTATGGTATATATCAATACCCTCAGAAAAGGAAATATTTTTAGGTCTTTGCCATAATGTGATAGTATGAAACAGATTTCAGGTACCTCTGGGAAAGGATAGTGAATGCATATTGGACTACTTTCTAGATGAAAACGAATTGTTCTTGTCCAGTCTCAAATATAGAAATAGAGAAAGAAACACTGACAAGTTTGATATCTCCATGTCCCTGGACTAGAATTACCTGAGCTACAATGTTGATGAATTCAGGAACAACTAGCGAAATAGATATAATGATTTTTTTTTCAGATTCTCATAATCCACTGCAAGCTACTAGTACCATCTCCCTTCCTCATAGGTAAGATAGGCTTGTTGTAAGGAAATATGCGCTTAGAAAGTACTCCAGCTTCTTTTTTCTCCATCACTAGAGAAAAAGTTTTCACTTCTCTAGGGATCCAATGTTATCTACTTGGGATGGTTCTAGGAAACTCAGGTTTTCTATTTAGTTTTACCCAGAGTAAAACACTTAGAAATTGCTGAAAAATCTCACCCAAACAGCCCTTCTTTCCATGGGCTACCTTCTAGGTTGTTGCTAAATCACTCTCAGTGACCCCATTTAAGGTTTTCTTGACAAAGATACTAAAATGATTTTCCATTTCCTTCTCATTTTATAAATGAAGAAATTGAGATAAATGGGGTTAAGTGACTTGCTCAGGGTCATACAGCTAGACTAGATTTGAACTCAGGTCCTCTGACTCTAGGCCCAGCACTCTATCTACTATGCTACCTAGCTACCCTTGTAAAACTGTTCCAGGAAATTAAGCTTTTGGCTACTAGCAGTTCTTCAGCTCCATCCAGGTCCTGCCCCATTTGGATCATTTAGGAAGGCTGGAAGTATTGATTAACCCTTTGTTTTAGGAGCAACATCCAAAGTAAGAATAATGTCATACTCCTTTGCCCACTTAGCTGCATTTTTGCTGGCAGACAGTGACCACATTCCCAGAATGTCTATTTGCAGTGAGAGAAGTGTTTGTTCAAGCCACAACTGTCCCAGTATTTTACTTACATTTCATTAATTGATCTTACATGGGCCTATATAGTTAGTTGTGTGTTGTGGAAGACCCATAGCAAAAGTCTGAAGCCATTCTGGTGAGGCTTCCCTCAAAAGGAGGGATCTAATTGCTCTGGAAATAGATTGAGAATATGGTGTGGAAGGCCTTAGGAGAGAAGCAAATAAATCCAACACATTAAGTCCATTTCCTTTAGAAGCTTCATTCCCCATCTGAGAGAGATCCCCATCTGAGAACTGGTTGCAAGGGGAATGATTTTTTTTTTTTTTTTTTTTTTTACTAATACAGGTGTGGATAATTCCCCATTTCAGCTACCCAAAAATGGACAAAGTGCATATCCCTCTGGGAGACTTTCACAAATTTAGTTGATTTGCTAAAAGGAGAGCCTTATAGAGATCCCCAAGGCTATGGAAGTCTAAAGCAGAAGCCTTTCAACACTGGCTCCATTAACCACGCCTGCAGGAGTCATTGCTATGGGGACTGCCCAGGTTTCTATTTGAATTCTCCTAACACCCAGAGGGCTGTGGCTCTCTGCTTGTCCCTTCAGGGCAGGAATCAACTAGGGGTGCTGGGGAGGGTTTGGGAGGAATAAAAGGATAACCCTGGGGCTATCTAATCCCTAGTAGGAGTTCCCTTATCTCTGCCCTTTTTCTGCTCTCTGAATTCAGTTTCAGGTTCTGAAAATTCCAGGAAATATGGCGCCTATGATTTTATGAAAACGGTTTAGATTTTTCTGCCTGTAGTTGTTTAGTTATGGCCACTTTCTGTGCTGCCTAAAGCAATTTTCTTATATAGTCAGTTCTCTTTTATCCATGTCCTTTTGAAATCATCTATTTCCTCCTTCTTACAGCATAATAGGTTTTTTTTATTATTATTATTACATTCATATACTGCAGTTTAACCAGCCATCCCTTATAAGTGTTCCCTCAATTTGCATTTTTTTGTTATCTCAAAAGAGCTGCTAGGTTGTGCAAAGTACAGAGTGCCAGACATAGAGTTAGGAAGACTCATGTTCCTAGGTTCAAATCTGGCTTCAGACAGTAGTTGTCTGACTCCAGGTAAGTCAAGTAATCTTGTTTGCCTCAATTTTCAGAAATTTAAAATGAGCTGGAGAAGGAAATGGAAAACCACTCTAATATCTTTGCTAAGGAAACTCAATTGAGATCATAAAAAGTCATACATAACTGAAACAACTGAATAACATCATAAATGAACTTTTCCTATGTCTTTTATTTCTTTTGACATTGTTTAGTAATTTTTTAAAAACGTAATTTCAAATTGTTTTCCAGCATAGTTATATCCATTCCACCAAGGGCCATCATGTGCCCGTTTTCCCATCGACCCTATGATGTTTATCATTTTTTTTTGTCATCTTTGCCATTCTGATAAGTGTGATGTAGAATCTCATAATTGCTTTAATTTGCATTTCTATAATTAGTAGTGATTTGGAGTATTTTTTTCTGATTCAAACTGAAAGGACCAGAGCAAGAACAACTTATAACATTATAATAGAAAATGAACAGGTTTAAAGACTTTTATACCAGGAGACAAATTTGTACAATAGCATGATAATAACAAACAACTTTGAATGCTATAAAAACTATGATTAATAATTTAATTAATGATTAATACAATAACCATTCAGGATTTCAGAGGACCAATGAAGAAATATGCTACCCATTATAAGGAGGTGCTAGATTTAGGATGCAGAATGAGAATATGCACATATTTTTATATCTAATTGAATATATACACACATATATCTTTCAATACATATGCATGTTAGCATAAATATATAAATATGTGTGTGTGTGTGTGTGTGTGTGTGTGTACATGACTGAACAACATATCCAATTTATTTGAGGTTTTCTTGGCAAAGATACTGGAGTGGTTTGCCATTTCCTTCTCCAGCTTACTTTACAGATAAGAAAACTGAAGCAGTCAGGTCAAGTGACTTGTCCAAGGTCACATAAATAGTAAATATCTGAGTTTGGATTTGAGCTCAGATCTCTTTGACTATAGCCCCAACACTATATCCACTGTGCCATCTGACTGACCCACCTATATATTTACATATGTAATTTATATATCTATGCAGCCACTGAGGTAATTTGTTTGTCTTGACTCTGTATATTTGCTATAAGAAATTAATTTTTCTTTCTTACCTTCCCAATGCGCTGGGAGTGTGTGAGAGTGACAAAATAGATTTTTGTTATTTACATAATGCATGAACTTTCAAATGAGGTCATTATATTATTAGTTTTACTTAACAGTTTTAATTTTTTTCAAGAGATCACTCATAAAGTGAAAGTAATGTGCAAATGTTAGTAATATAGACACAAAACATATTAGTAAAACTTAAGAAAATGTAAGGGTCCTTTAAATGGGCGGCCACAATGCAACAGGAGATTTGAGTGGCCCAGAAGTAATCTCTGTGGGTATAGGACTACCCTTTGGGTGGGATCCTGTCCATATGAAGATAGCCTCTTAACGGGAGAAAACTCTCTCTCTGATTGGCTGTGTGTGACACCTCACAGACCCTTTATAAGCCCACTGTGGGCAGCAAGTCACTCTCTTTATCCTGGGATAGCTGAGCCAAGTGGATGGATAACCAAGAGAGGTAAGGAGATTGATAGTGAACACATGGGTTCAGTAGGGAGTTAACAAGTCAGGGCATTATATAAGTAGGTATAATAAAGACTTTAAGTTTGTGGCTGGCTGTTCTTGAGCATGCTATCAGTTATTAAACTACGATTCAAGAAATCATGGCCAGAGACCTCTGAAGACCTCAGAGGAGGTGAGTTGGTAGAATTAGTTGACACTGCAAAGGTCAGTGGTCAGAGGTACTCTGAGGGCCTAGGAATCAGGAGAGATTGGTAATAGTAACTGCTATGAGAGCATGTTACAAGAAAACAACAATAAGAACAAAAAAATCTTTATCCATGTTGATGAAGGATGGATTATAATTTGGACTATTATAGCCTATAGAAACATGTTTCATCTTTGTCTCTCTCTGTCTCCTCTTTGTCTCTGTATCTTTTTGTCTTTCTGTCTCTTCCCTATTACACAGAGTCAAAGAAATTTAAAGCTGGAAAGACCTTCAACAGCCATTGTGGCCAACCCCTATTTGAAAAAAAAGTCTCTGCAAAATAATTCTACAGATATCTGGCCACCCATCCTCTGAAGACACACAGTGAGACTTCTTATTCTATTCTACTTTTGTATAGAATTAATGGTTAGACAGTTTTAAATGTCTATTCTTTCTTTCTTTCCTTTTTATATCCTATCTATACTTTCCTTTTTGTAACCTATACCCATTGCTTGAGTTCTGTTCTCTGGGGTTAGGCAGAACAAACTGAATCTCTATTCCATCTGATAATCCTTAAAATCTTGAAGACAGCCATAAAGCTTCTCCTGAATCTTCTCTTCTACAATCTAAATAATCCCATTTCTTTGAAATGAACAGCATAGACGCAGAGATCCTTAAACTACAGCCATAGGCCAGATGCAGCAGTTGAGGACTTATCCCCCTCACCCAGGGCTATGAAGTTTCTATATTTAAAGGCCCACAAAACAAAGTTTTTGTATAGTCGGGTCCTGCAAGAGTCTGAGGGACAGTGAACTGGCTCCCTATTTAAAAAGTTTGAGGACCGCTGGATAGAGTATGTTTTGTTTACCATCTTCTTACTTTAATATTTTTACTTGCAGATCCTTTGGTTGGAAGTCAATTTTAATTGTGAAGAGATTTGAGTTTTCTATGTTTTTTTGTCCCTAGGTCATCACTTGGTAAAGATGTGAAAAAAATTGAAATGATCCAATGTGTGTCAGCTAAAAGAAGAAGGCTTTAATAGATGGTTTCATCTTTCCATGCTCTTTCATGCTGCCCAGAAGAGAGTTCCATATGTCTTGTCCTCAGTTTCCATCTTAACTTTAAAGAGAAACTTTCACAATGTCTGGAGCCCTCGGTGTCTTGCAGATGAAGGAGGAGGATATCCTCAAATTCCTTGCTGCAGGAACTCATTTGGATGGCACCAATTTGGACTCCAGATGGAACAATATATCTACAAAAGAAAGAGTAAAGGCATCTACTCCATTAATTTGAAGAGAACTTGGGAAAAGCTTCTGCTGGCAGCTCTTGCCATTGTTGGCATTGAAAATCCAGATGATGTCAGTGTCATCTCATTTAGGAACAATAGCCAGCAAGCTGTTTGAAATTTGCTGCTGCCCCTGGCGCCACACTTATTGCTGGATGATTCACACTGGGCGCCTTCACTAACCAGATTCAGGAAGCTTTCTGGGAGCCTTGCCTCTTAGTGGTCACTGATCCTTGGACAGATCCCTAGCCTCTTACTGAAGCATCATTATGTTAACCTTTCAAACATTGCATTGTGCAACACAGATTCCTTACTTAGCTATGTGGACATCTCCATTCCATGTAACAACCAAGAGCCAACTTAGTGGCTCTGATATGGTGGCTGCCCGCTAGTGAAATTGTACATATAGGGGAATATTTCCTGTGAACACTAATGAGAGGTTACTTCTATCAGGATCCAGAGGAGATTGAAAAGGAAGAGCAGGTTGCAGCTGAGAAGACTGTAACAAAGGAGGAGTTTCAGGGTGAACTGACTACACCTGCTCTAGAATTCACCTACTCAACCAGAGGTGACTGATTGGCCTGAGGGAGTACAGGTGTTATCTATGCCCCATTCAGCAGGTCCCTACTGAAAATTGGCATGCTTAACTGACTACTGAGGAGTGGTCTGCTTCTCTTACTGCTCAGGCCATTGAGTGGGTAGGAACCACCACAGAGTGGTCTTAAATTTTATCCCAGGTGGTCTAATAGTGTTGGAAAAATGCTGAAGGAGAATAAATATTGGTTTCTTGTCAAAAAATAGTCAGAAAATCAGATTTTTTTTCCTCTTTTTACATTTGCTATGAATTTATTTTGTGATCTGGGGTCTTCTTTTCTTTTATTCTCATGATAATGGGTGTGCAAATCATTGCCTTTGAGATTCTTGGATGGAAAGTTCTATTTTAATCCAAAGAAATGGCATTTTCCAGGGCAACCCAATATCTTTCTTTAGACTTCAAGTGACAAATGGGTTTTACAATAATGATGATTATTCGAATCTGGGAAATTGTTCAACTAATACAGGCTTGTCTTTTGAACTTACTTTTCATTTATTGTACCATTGCTCAGAATTATTCTGGTTGGAAATGTGGCAGTAGGAATCCTCCTATCATGCAAAATTACTTAGATTTGCTTATAAAAAGAAGACATGTCTTCTGAATACTAAGTTTTAAGAAATATTAAGCTCATTTGTTCCTTTGCCATGACATTAAATCAGCCATCAGCTTTGCTTTGTCCACATCTCCTCTTGCATTATAGTAGTAATTATTAGGAGCATGGTTCTTTTTGGACATAGAAGTCTCTCTGTCTCTCTCCTTTTCTCCCTTTCCCTTTCTCCTCCACTATTAACACTAGGGAATACTGGGAAAGATTATGAAATAGATAAAGTTTGATTCTGCACTGACTTCTCTGAAAACATCATGTTCTGCAATTGGAAAATAGATTGGATCCTGTCCTGTACAGGAGATGTTTGGTGGTATAGACATGCCTATAATATTCTTCTTAAAAATTGCCTATACCTCGCAATGCAATTTACTTATACTTTAATCAGAAGTTATCTCTACTATTATTCATCCTCTCAAAGTCCTGGTTCTGCCTACCAATATCCCTTAATTCATTACAATACAATTCATATTTATTAAACTTATGAGATTTTAAAAGTTTGAGGATATAATTTCTAAGTAATCATTTTATTAACAATGCAAACATATTACTGATAAAATGGGTCAGTGACATTCTCAAATGCCAAAGATGAATGACAGCAGTGGACTCACCATTATTAGCCTTTGAAAGAATGGGTCTTCCTGAGGATGGCAATCAGCTCTAATTGGTTAACAATTAATGAGAGAAAATGAATATTATAATGAGGAGTGGGACTATCCTAAAGAAGGATGAGGGAATATAACTTTGATCATGTCATTTG
The DNA here is from genome assembly GCF_016432865.1 of Antechinus flavipes. Classification (NCBI taxonomy): domain Eukaryota; kingdom Metazoa; phylum Chordata; class Mammalia; order Dasyuromorphia; family Dasyuridae; genus Antechinus; species Antechinus flavipes. The sequence goes on along the minus strand of NC_067400.1, from coordinate 393,930,755 downwards.
CTTCCAAATAACTCCCAGAACCTATATCCCCCACCAAAGCCTGAGCAGAACATAATGTACCAGGAGTTTCACCTTAGATTAAATTCCATATTAATTTGGGTGAAGTAATAATATCTAAATCAGAAAAGAATGCTAATGTGCTTTCATCAGTACTGTGCTTCACAGGCTGAGCCTTGAAATGAGGACTTTAAGAAAAAGGACTAAGAAAAGGGGAATGAAACTTCGAATTTTCCTATTAATAATCATTTCTCTCAAACTCCTACTTTGTTTAGAGCACTTTTAGTCCTCTGAAAGAGGCATTGAATTGTACTCACTCTCAAGTCAGGGTCTTAAATATAATTGTTAATTTCAAGGAGCTAATAATATAGTTGTAAGAGATAAGATGGGTCTAAAAACATAGGCCAATAAAGATCAAAGAATAAAATTGAGTCAAGATGCATACCAGTTAATAAATCCTATAGAAAATTAGGAAAGGCAAAGTGAGTATGGGTCAGAGCTTAAAATAAAGCTCTTTTATAACATGTCATATCATATTAAATAATAATATATAAATACAGCTACGCCTCAAAAATTGGTTTGATAAACATGAAATAAGAAATGAGGGCAGCATAATGAGTAGCAGTGAAGACACCAGCTTTCAAAGAGAATAATGTTATATAAAGTGGAATCAAATTATAGTATTTTAAACCATAGAATGGGAATTTAGAACTGGACCTAATAAGAAATAGAGAGTAACTACATATTTTAGAAAGAAGAAATATAAAGTCAGCTGGTATAACAGATAGAGTATGGGCATGAAGTAAGACCAAATCTTGCCTAAGACACTTAGTGGGTATGTGACTTGGGTTAGCCATGGATTTTTTCATTTGGAAAATGAATAGATTAGACCCTTTGGCTTCTAAGGTCCCTTCCAACTTATTCTAAATATTGTTTTATGTTTTAGGAAAAGTGGTATGGTGATGAGGGCTTAGAACAGGGTTTTGTGGAGAAAAAAAGATGCATCAAAGGGATACATGTGGAGGAAAATAGACAGATGATGACAGATTTGGCAAAGGCAATGAGGTAAAGAGTAAAAAAAAAAAAAAAAATTCCATAATTTTCAGTTTAGAAAACTGAAAGAACAGTAGAGCTATGAACAGGATAAAAAGGTTGGAAAGGGAACAAACTAATTAAAGTAAGTAAAATTAGTAAATTTAGTACTAGACAAGCTGAAATAATAATAGGATATTGATACCAAGACATTCTGAAGAGAAAGAACATAATTCTTCTGAATATATTGTGGTATGTGCAGTAGAAAGAATACTGACTTTGGAGACAGAAGATTTGTGTTCAGACTCTATCTCTGGTGCTAACTTCCTATGCTATCTTAGGCAAATCACTTATTCTTCCTGAGTTTATGCTTCCTTACTTGTAGAATGTGGAGGTTGTACTAGATTCCTTCCCAATTGTCTTCTAATGCAAGATCTATAAACTTATAAGTTAGTAAGAAGCTATTTGATGGGACAGGGTTGGAAGTGTAGAATTGGGAAGCTTTATGTAGAAGTGGCAGTTGATATTATAAAATAAATGAGATCTGCAAGGAGACCTTCAATGTGGATAGTGAGGCTGGACAGCTTCATTCACTGGAAGAACTCCTATCAGGTCTAGCCTTCTAATTAGCAAGAGTTAATTGATCAGGATTTAGAATGAAAAGTAAATAGGAATTCTTACTAGGTTAACAGGCAGCAAATACAATGTCCTTGTAGACATCAAAACCAATGAAGACAATAGTTCAGGGCTGTTCCAAGTTTTCAGACAGAAGAAGAGGAGCAGGAAAAACAGCAACACTAGAATTGATGGATCAAAACTGAGGCAATAATTTGGTAGGCACATAGATCCAGTGATTGGAGAGAATAAATTTAGCCTACATGTATTGTCCAATTTGTCTGACTAAAGTGGCATGTACAATGCTGATGGTGCCGTTTTTTTTTTTTTTCTCTCTTAGAAAGGACATTCAAAAACTACTGAGTTTCCAGAAGAGAATGATGAAGGTGTTGAAAAGCCTCAAGTTCACACTACATAAAGCTCATTAAAAGACCTGGGGATATTTAGCCTAGGCATAGGAACTTAGGGGAAGTATGACAGCTTTCTCAAATATTTTGAAGAACTAACATGAAAAAGGGATTAAACATATAATCTTTAACTACAAAAAAGAGAACTTGATAAAATGGACAAAAGTTGCAAAGAAGTGATATAAATGAAACCTTAAAAATTAGATTTATCCAAAAATATAGTGGGCTTCCTTGAAAGGGATATTCTCTGACTAGAGGAAAAATTAGATGGTCATTTAGGTATGTTACAGATGTGATTTTTGTTCAAGTATGTATTAAACTAACCAGTTTCTGAGCTCTTTTCCAATTCTGAAATTTACCATTAATATTAATAATCCAGTTTCTACTAACAAATTTATCAGAGTTTACCATTGCTTTAGTTCTATCTTAGCGTGCTTTTAATTTATAAGCAGCCTGAAGTTCTGGTATGTAAATACCTCATTAAAATTGCTTTACAACTTAGGAGAAGCTTGGATATCTTATTGGTTCTCTAATTCATAGCTTTTTAAACTTGTTTTGTAACTTCATATGAGGTCTTGTAAATGAATGTGGGGTTTGGGAAATTATGTTTATTATCAGTAAATGTTTGATTTGCATAACTGTTTTATATACGTAACTGCCTGGGGTCGTATAAAAATTTCTCTGGTGAAAAAGGATCACAAGTGGAAAAAGTTTAAGAAGTCCTGCTCTAAGTTACTTGCTTTGGTTTCTTTCTTCTTTTCTCTCAGAGAATCTACCCCCTACCCAGCTTTGTCCTGTTTCACAAGCAATTTCCCATTTTTCTGCTCTTTATTTTGGAGACATTGAATTTCACAGATGTTTTCAAATGTCTATAATCTACTTTTTTTTTTTAATAAGTGATTCTATAACTCAACAATCTGATTTTTTTAAAAAAGGAACTAGAGCATTCTGATATCAAATCAAGCACAAATTAAGAAAGCTCAACCATCTTCTCACTTTATTAAGTCTAGATAACAAAACAATGGATCAAGTTCTGATTTATTATAGTATTTTCCACTTTCTGAGGCATAAATACTTACATTGAAAATTCAACAATCAACTTTCAAGTATAGGTTAGAACTATCTTCAATACACCTCTTTCTATAGGTCTCAACTTCCTTGCCTATAAAACAAAGAAATTGAACTAGATGATTTCTAAGGCTTTTTCTAGTGTAGCCTAAACCCTCAATTTGTGAACAAGGACCCTGAATCTAGTAGTGAGTGACTGATTGACTTAGGGTTTGAGGATTTCTTTTGTTGTTGTTGGTTTTTTTGCTGAGGCAATTAGGGTTAAATGACTTGCCCAGGGTCACACAGCCAGGAAGTGTTAAGTGTCTGAGGTCAGATTTGAACTCCGGTTCTCCTGACTTCAAGGCTGTATCTCTATCCATTATACCAACTAACTGTCCCCAACTTATGATTTGAATCCAGACACTCTAACTCCTGATCCAGTAGTCCTTCTATTACACTATGTGGAATGCTACCTTGTATAGAATGTAAGCTCTGTGAGATTGCTTTGGTTTTGTACCTCCAGTGCCTAGCACAGTACTTAAAACAAACAGTAGGTACCATCTGATAAATGTCAGTTGCATTTATTTGAACTCATGTGGTCAATTACTGATTCTATTAGAATAGCCCCAACAAAGACCTCAATCTTTTGATATAAGAGCTAGTACTCTAGTCCAGAAATTTAATATATTAATGGACTAGTAGTGTGTATAAATTCTTGTTGATTATGGAAATGGACTAAACTTCATTTCACCAATTTGGCTCTTACAAGAATCAACAATGAAATAGAAAAAAGATGTATGTATTTGGTACACACAACTCAGGACAGTTTAATTTATTTCAGGCAACAGATCTTAAAGATAATCTACCATTCTTTGTTCTTACATTTTTCTTAATGGCTGAGATAAAATGGATACCGAGGCTGAATAGAGGCTTTCGTTCAATTTTTAAGTCATCCTGTCATGTTGTGTAATGCTGCTTCTGATGTTAGCTGACACCGTGGAACACAGCACGTTGCCATGTAAAGTGAAGAATTAGAAATTTGACATACCATGTCCAAAACAATACTGGCTTTTAGTAGATCAGTTATCCTTCAAAGACTGATATTTAGAATTGTCCTTTGATAATTCAATAGCTTCATGGCTCTGGTAGGGATGCTGTCAACCTGAGTTACCGTTTTGCGCTTATCAGATACGATGGGACAAGATGGCATTCAAATGACTAAAGGAAGCCATCCAAGATACATATCTGAAAATATTTTAACAGAAATGCCTGAAGGACTTTAGGATTGGCTATAGGAATGCAATATAACCATGGAACTCAAAGGACAAATGGCAACAGTCTAAATCTCCAGCAGACTCATATTTGAACCCTCCCAACAATTATTCTTGCCTTTATTTGTGTAACTGAAACTTCCTTGCTTCTATTTTGATGATCTCTATTGAAATAAACAAACAAAAAACATCCATTAAAATGATTAAAATTCATTATTTTATTTTCTTATTAATGGAGTTTAATTCCATTCAATACACATTTGTTAAGACCCTAGACTGAGATACAAAGACAAAACAAAAGACAAAGAGATAAGCCTGATTTATAGGTTCTTTCAAGTGGAGAAAAAGTTAGCAAATATTTCTTGAGTATAAGTCCCTTCTCTTTCAAGTTCTTTTTTGTTATGAGCCAGAACTCTTGTACTTAAAACAAAGATTCTTACAAGATGCTAACTAAGTGGAATTAATAAGAAAATAGTTGTCTAGTTTAGCATGATGATTAATAGTTCTCTAGTTTAATACATGTACTTAGTACTTAATATAGTTCCACAAGATTCACACCTATGATAATGTAATTATAATAGCATATATAACAGCCAGCAGGGACTGAGAAACAGATTCATTCCATCATCCACCTTTGTGATGACTGGAGGCTGAAGCACAAGCCCCTGGACTCAGAGAGATTCACTCATCCCATCTCACACCATCCTAGTGGCAGGCTTCTGCTACTTACCTTCTCCACCACTATAATTTTTTCCCTCCTGGAAGAACAACTTTCCCTTGGAAAATTGAATAGAATGGTGGAAACAGCATTCATTTCTTCCCCAAAATGAAAAACAAAACCATTTTCAAATAACTCAAAATCAATGCACACAAACTGGCATGTTGTTATATGGGATTGTAGCTGAGGAGAGGCAGAGATATTTGGAAAAGTATAGAGTTTGTAATCCATGAAAAAATAAGATTTACCACTTCACTCTGAGGCTTCTTACCTTTGGCCTTGGCCAACACAAAAACTCATTAGATCTTAGTTTCCTTATCTGCAAAATAGAAGAGTTGGACCTGAGTATTCTTTCAGGGATCCTATGAATATAAAGGTGTTATTCAGAAGATTACCATTGATAGATTGAATTAAATGGCAAAGAATAGAAATAAGTAGAGAAACTGCAAAAGTCTTTAAATAAACACTCATGCAGGTGCACACAACTCCCAAGTCAAAGACCAATAATTTGCCGTCTAATCTTCCTGACTATCTGAACAGATGGATGCATGAATCTTTTTAATGGGGAGAGCAGTTTTCATATTTTGTCTATATTTTTTCATAGAACTTGAAACTGCTTTCTATTCATTCTTTCCTTCCTCCCCCACCTTTTTCTACTTTCATTGTCTTTCTGAGATCAGTTTTTCCTGTTTCCTTTTTTTGTGTGTGTGTGTGCTCATAAAGATAGGTGGTCAAAAGTTACTTTCTATATATCAGATAATCATTTGCTCCTTTGTAGGAATGGGAGTTTTGATTCCTGCCCATTTGTGTAGTCAGGTTTACCTGAGCATAAGAAAAGATTTACATGTTTAGACCTGCACAAGCAGATTGCCACATATGTCAATCAGTCAATGACATTAAGCACTTACGCCATGCTAAGTGCTGTAGTAAGTGCTGGGATTACAAAAAGGGGCAAAAAACAGATCTCTTCAAGGAGCTTTCATTCTAATGTAGGAAACAACAGAGAAACAATTGCATATATACAAAGAATATGAAAGATAATTTGGAAAGATTCATTAGCAGCTAGAGGACTGGGAGAGGTCTCCTGGACAAAGCAGGATTTGAATTGAAAGAAGTTAGGGAAATATGCAAAGGTGAAGGGAGCTTCTGGATCTCATTAATAGCCATTGAAGGTGAAATACACAACTTTGTTTTAGAAAAATCATCTTAGCAGATAAGTGGAGAGGTTGGAAAGAATTGAAAGAGTTGAAAAGCATTGAAAGGGACTTGAAGCACAGAGATCAGTTAGAAACTCTCATAAAAGTCCAAGCAAGAGGTAATGAAGATCTAAATACTCACATATACACAAAAACACACATACACAGGAGGTGTATGTTAATAGAAACATGATTTGGGAACATATTAGACAAGTGGCATGAATATGAATTTGAGGTCAAGGATAACACTAAAACTGGGGGTGATTGGGGGAATGGTGATGCTCTAGCAGGGGTCCTCAAACTTTTTAAGGGGGCCAGTTCACTGTCCCTCAGAGTGTTGGAGGGCTGGACTATAGTAAAAACAAAAACTTTGTTTTGTGGGCCTTTAAATAAAGAAACTTCATAGCCCTGGGTGAGGGGATAAACATCCTCAGCTGTTGCATCTGGCCCGTGGGCCGTAGTTTGAAGACCCTTACATAGTAATAGGGACTTTTGGAAGAGAGAAGGATTTGGGAGGAAAGAGAATGAGTTATTTTTTGGATATGTTTAATAGGAAATATGTATGGTATAGCCAGTTGGAGAGGTCCAAAAAACAGGTGGTAATGTATGACTGTGGTTCAGGAGAAGATCTAGGGTTCATCAATAGAAATGAAAATTAATTACATAGGAATTAATGAGATTGACAAGATAGATTGTATAGAGTGAAAAGAGAAGATGGTCAGGATAGAGAGCCCATGTAACACACAATTAGTGTGTATTATATAGGTGAAGGACTAGCCACAAATAAGAAGAAGGAATGATCTGACAGATGAGAAAATCAACAAAGATCAGTGTCATGAAAATGTAGAAAGGAGAGAGTATCTAAGAGGAAGCAAATACTGTAGAAGTGTCAAGAAGGATAAAGACTGAGAACAGGTCATTAGAACTGACAGTTAAGAAATTATTGGTAACTTTGGGAAGGAGAGTTTCAATTGAGTGATGAACTCAGAAGCAACATAATAGTGAGTTTAGAAGATAGAGAAGAGAAGTAAAGGAATTCAAAATAAATTACTTTCTTAAAGATTTTAACTATGAAAGGGAGGAGAAATACATAGGACAATAACTAATGGGGATAGTAGGATCAAGGAGAGGGAAAAATAAGGATAAGGATAAGGATAGACTTTAAAAAAAAAAGATAGACTTAAACATATTTGTAGAAATGAGGGAAGGTGCTCCTACCGTGTTTCCCTGATAATAAGACACTGTCTTATTATTTTTTTGGACAGAAAAACCCCAGAGGGCTTATTTTCAGGGGAGGGCTTATTTTAATGAACATTGACAGCAATTTTAATAAACAGGTAAATGTGAACAAAAAAAAGTACCTTTATTCAATAATGATCATGTCATCTTCTTCAATAACATCGTCATAAGTGTCCATACCCTGAATTCTGTCCTAGATGTCTTGTGCCTCTATTTCCTTCAGAAGAAGTGGACCCAATCTGTCATGTCCAGCAATATAGCTCTCTTTAAATGAACATGTGCTGTCCAGGTAACCTGCTCGTAGTGCCTTGGCGACACAGCTGTCAATAAATTTATCCCATGACTTCTTCACCCAAGTCACAACTTCTTGCAGACAGGGCTTCACAAAGTTTCCATGCTGATTTCTTTCCATTCTATTTTCAATGTAGTCATTGACTTCCATGCGCAAATGGTCCTTGAATGGCTTGTTTATTGCAATATCAAGGGTCTGGAGATAGGCAGTCATTCCTGCAGGAATCATTACTTGATCTATTCTTCTCTCTGCAAGGAAGTTCTTCATTTCTTTAGTACGGTGAGTGCTGGCTGAGTTCTTCTTTTATCCTCCATCATGCTCCCTGAGTTCTTCTTTTATCCTCCATCATGCCCCCTCACTCCCACTTACATACCGGGTTTTTATGTTGTCCTGTCTCAGCTCTCCTCCACGGCACTGCTCTCAGTGGCGCCAGTAAGCAAATCACTGGGGAAGAATAGGATGCTTTGATCCAGCAGTGTTTCTACTGGGCTTATATCCCAAAGAGATACTAAAGAAGGGAAAGGGACCTGTATGTGCCAAAAGGTTTGTGGCAGCCCTGTTTGTAGTGGCTAGAAGCTGGAAAATGAATGGATGCCCATCAATTGGAGAATGGTTGAGTAAATTGTGGTATATGAACGTTATGGAATATTATTGTTCTGTAAGGAATGACCAGCGGGATGACTACAGAGAGGACTGGTGAGACTTACATGAACTGATGCTAAGTGAAATGAGCAGAACCAGGAGATCATTATCTACCTCAACAATGATACTGTTTGAGGATGTATTCTGATGGAAGTGGATCTCTTCGATAAAGAGAGCTAATTCAGTTTCAATAGCTCAAAGATGGACAGAAGCAGCTACACCCAAAGAAAGAACACTGGGAAATGAATATAAACTGCTTGCATTTTGTTTTTCTTCCTGGGTTATTTATACCTTCTGAATTCAATTCTCCCTGTGCAACAAGAAAACTGTTTGGTTCTGCACACATATATTGTATCTAGGATATACTGGAACCTATTCAACATGTAAAGGACTGATTGCCATCTGGGGGAGGGGGTGGAGGGAGGGAGGGGAAAAATCGGAACAGAAGTGAATGCAAGGGATAATTCTGTAAAAAATTACCCTGGTATGGGTTCTATCAATAAAAAGTTATTTAAAAAAAAAAAAAAAAAGGAAGAACAGGATGACGCGCTCACTGCTGCAGCTCTGATTGGATGCAGCTCAGAGTGTGGCGTGTGTTTCACGGAAGGGGGGGAGGGGGGGAGGACGGTGCATATAGAGGGTACCGTAATGTAGCATGTAGCGCAGGGGATCACCTTCACTACAGTAGCAATCTCAATAGGGCTTATTTTCAGGGAAGGGCTTATTTTAGAGGAATCTTACTCAGTAAGGGGAGGGCTTATTTTTGGGATAGGTCTTATTATCGGGGAAACATGGTAGGTAGGGAGAGATTGAAAACCTAGAGAGTGAGTGATTATGGGGTCAATCTGATATCGAGAAGACAAGGGCTAAACTCAAGGGAGAGGAGAGGAGGGGAAAATCTATTAGCAAATGACCTCAAATTTATTTACTTTTTTTTTGATGAAATATAATTTAAGGGATTTAGCTAAAAGGATGAAGGAAAGGGATACTAAGAGAGGCTTGAGAGATGAAAAGTTCAGAATAGCCATTGGCGAGATAATGAAAGAATTATTTTTGTAGCACTTTTTTTTAGTGTTCTATTTTATTTAACATAACAAATATTTATTTTCTTTCTCCTTTCTCTCTCCCCTTCCAAATAACAAAAAAGTATAAGTAAAAATTATGGATATTCAAGCAAAAAATAATAATCTTGCCTCATAAGACTCATTATTATGTAACTTTAAATTAATATGGAGATTAGTCATTGATAAAAAATGTTTAATATCATAAAACTCAAAGACTCCCTGGGTCTCTTCCCTGGAGACCTCCTTCTACTAAATTGGCACTAATGAGTCTTCTGGGATTAGCCATTCAACTAGTCCCAAATCCACCTAATTTATTTATGATTTATTCTACTTCTCATCAGCTAATTCAACAACCATTTTTAAGGGTCTAACATGTGAAAAGCACCATGTTTGATATTAGGAATACAAAGAGAGAAAAGAAAATATCTCTTGCTCACAAGGAGATTACATTCTGATGGAGATCCTCAGTTGTAGCATTTGATCCTCACAACAATCTTGGGAGATAGATAACAATTATATTCATTTTACAGATAAGAAAACTATGGTAAGCAGAGATCAAATGCCTTGCCCAAGGTCAAAGCTAGGAAATGTCTGAGATTGAACTTGAATTCAAGTCATCCTGACTTCAGACCTAACATTCTATCCACTGTATCACAGAGGTGTTAAATATGTATAAATGATTTATAAAATCAATATGAAACAATTGATGCAGGAGAAGAGAGAGAGAAACACTAAGACAGCATGTTTTAGTGACTAGAGTCTATTTCTTGTAGAGTTTTGTTATAGAGTCAGAAAAAATGTGTACATGCATGTACACATAGATATAAATAATAGACATATATGTGAACATATGTATATATATATTATGCACACAATTTAAAATCTATTCTGTATTATTAACATTTTTTCAATTTAGATAATCAACAAAAATAATGAATCAAGCTTTCTGTAGTGATTACTATAGCTATGACTAATTAATTGGCTCTTATATGGCTTGAACTGCTTCCAGCACACTCCTGGTGGGATAGTTACTGATGGCAAGAAAAAGAGTCCCTTCTCCTTCAAAAACTAGAGAAAAGGGAAAAAAGAGTCAGGGAATAACATAAAAATTTTGAGTTATAGAATTGGAGGGAAAAGGAAGCTCTTGTCTATTGGCCTGACACCTGACATTTGAAATTAAGGAACTTTAGGAAAAGAAATGGAACTCTAGGTTACTTTTTGGTGGTGCAATGCATAGAATGCTGGACCCAGAATTAGGAACAACTGAGTTCAAATTTATCTTTAGATACTTATTGGCTGTGGGATCTTGGGCAAGTCACTTAATATCTGTTTCAGTTTCCTTATTTGTAAATTTTGGATAAAAATAACAAAATTTTCCAGAATTGTTGTAATATATATTTTAATTGATTTGCATATTTATAATGATTTTGTTTTTTTTAATTAAAATATTTTTAAATAGCCATTTGCAAAAATTTTCTTTTTTTATATCATCATAGTTAACTCAAGTATCCCACCTCCTCCAAGAGAATCATCCTATAGGACAAATAATATTTTTTTCATAGAGGAAAAAATTAATACAACTTATTAATACATTGAAAAAGTCCAGACCTATGTAATGTATTATACCTATGGACTCCCATCTCCACTGAGGGATAAGTTGGGAGTGTCTTCTCATATCCCTTCATTTGAGTTCTGATTATTCTTTATAATTTTGTAACATTTGCTTATGATTTTATAGTGTTTAGTTGTTCTTTCCATTTGCATTATTGTAATAACTGTGTATGTTGTTTTCTTGGCTCTATTTACTTAATTCTCCATTGGTTCATATAGAATTTTTCTTGCTTTCCAGTATTCATCATACACATAATTTTTTATACTATGAAATATTCCATTACATTCATACATGACAATTTCTTTAGCTACTCCCTCTCGATTTTAGTTAAACCAAAAAGTCCTGCTATAAATATTTTTGAATATATGGGAACTTTCTTCTTGTCCATGGCTTCCTTAGGAAGGGGCATAAATTCAATAATGGGTTATCTAGGTCAAAATCATTGCAGTTAGTCACTTTCTTTTTATAATCTCTAACTACCTTTAAAATGGTTGTAACATTTCATAGCTCTACCAACAATGTATTAGTGTTTTTTTTTTCTCCTACAAACCCTCTAATATTGAGTGTTGCTATTTTTGTCAATTTTGCCAATTTGCAGGGTAAAGTGATTCCTCAGGATTGTTTTGATTTGCTTTTTTTGTAATTCTTTTATATAATATGAATACTTTGCAATTCTTCTTTTGAAAACTATTCATACCGTATGACTATTTATCTATTGGGGAATGAATACTAGTGTAATACACACACACACACACACACACACGTGCACACACATATACATGTATACATATCTTGGATACCAAACTGTTATCAGAAAAATTTGATATGAAGATTTTTCCACATGTAACTACTTCCCATGTTATCCTAGATATGTAAATATCTAGTTTATCTGTGTTGAAGATTTTCAGTTCCAAGTAAGTCGTTTTATATATTTACATATGTGTATATATGAACATATACATATAAAACATGTCATGTGTAACATACATGTAGATAGATACAAATATATAATAAGATGTATTTTATCTCTTCTAATTTCCTCTATCTTCTATTTGGTTAAGAAAACATCTATATTTGTAGATATAAGAACTTTATTATTTCCTTATTTCTTAATTTTTCTATAGTATGATGTTGAATATTAAGGTCACATATCTACTTAGAATGTATTATGGAATATCATGTAAAGATATAGTTAAAACTAATTTCTTTCAGATTGCTTTCCAGTTACCTCAGAAATTTTAATCACATAATTTCCCCCTCTGTGTAATACATATTTCCCACTTAAACACTGAGTTATTGAGTTATATGGTTTCTGAAACTTTTATCTAGTTTGTTTCTTTGATCTGTCTCTCTATTCTTTAACCAACACCAAATATTTTTGGTGACTGATCCTTTAGAATATTGTCTAAGTTATGGAAGTACTATTCCCTTTTTGTCTCATCTTGCTTTATATCCTGGTGCTTTCCCCCAAGCAAATCTTGTTATTTAGTTAATATAGCATTAAAAGTGTAAATTAATATTGGCAATATTGTCATTATTATTATTTTGGCAGGGCCTTACCATGAGTACTGACTACTTCTCCAGCTATTTAGATTTTTCTCTATTTCTGTAAGGAGTGCTTTAAAATAGATCTATACAAGACTTTAATGTACTTTCGGTAGTTGATTTCCCAGATAGTTTATGCATTTTCTAGTTATTTGGAAAGGAATTAATAAATATAATTTTCAATGTGGGCAACTAGCAATCGATTATATTATCCAGATCCTTGTCTTTATCATTAGTATATACTCTTCTATCTTCTTCAGTGATTTCAACACATGACTTATAATTTTCTTTATCTGCCATCCTTGATGACTTCATTATTCATACAAATGATAATTCAAACATTTTGTCTTCTCAGTTCATTGAACTCAATCCAATGATTTCTGTGATTCTATATTAGCCACATACAGGGTAAATAATCTTATTCTCATTTTAGACTGCTTCAATTCCAGAACCCAGAACTATTTTTCTCTCCTCTCAGTTATCTCCTTTTCCCTATCCCAACTTCATTCTCTCAGTCCATCAATTCTATTGTGACTTACTCTTTTCCTTTTATATTCTTAATCTTTTGGTCAACTGCTTCACTAGATTTGCTCCATTGTTTCCTGCTCTTCCCACCTACTAATTCTCAATTTAAGTTCCTTCCTAATAGTTTCATTTTATGGTTCTATTTCCCAAACTTCTGACTGAGTACTTATGGAAAAAGTCATACAATTGAGTTGGCTAGATCCGCTTTAACTATATACTGTCTAACCTCAATTTGGTTCTCACTGTTTTCAAGGCAGTCCTTTATACAGCTCCCTAAATAGCAACTCCAAATATTCTTCTTTTTCTTCAATCCCTGACTTCCCCCACCCTGCTCCATTCACACTTTAGAACCAAAACAGGCTATCTTGGCTTCTTGTCAAGACTAGTCCTACCAATTATACCATTGATCCACTATGGTAGATCACCCCATTCTCCTCCTAGACTTCATTCATTGATATTTTCTTTCCCTTTAAATTTCTTCCTCTTTACTTTTTCCTTTCCCTTTGCCTAAAAATGTGCTCAGGAATTTAAAAAAACTGTCATAAAGTCTTTAGACTTTATGATCTTGTCATTCCCTAAAGAAATATCTAATTATCTCTCCCCTTTCCTACTAAACTTCTAAAGAGAGTAATTGACACTGACTATCTGCAATTATTGTCTTCAACCTAGTTTTCATTGAATATTTCTCCTGATAGTACTCATTCCAGAACTACCAATGATCTTTTAATTTTTAAGTCCAGTGGTCTTTTTTCAGTTATTATCTTTTTTCAGTTTTCTGCAGCCTTTAAAAGGATCGACTGATCCCTTCTTCATATTTTCTCTTTCCTGTTGTGATATTGGTTATAAGACACTACTTTTTCCTGGTTATCTATGCCTATCTGTTTCTTTTTTTGATTTTTTGCACAGATTTATATTTAAGAACTAATATTTATAGGAGCTTAAAAGTTTACAAAGTGTTTTACAAATACTACTTATTTTACTCTCACAACAAACTTGGGGATATGTTCTATTATCATCTCTATTTTGTAGACAAGGAAACTGAGTCAGATAGGAGTTAAAAATTTGCCCAGCATCACACAGCTAGCAAATGTCTGAGCCTGGATTTGAGCTAAAGTTTTCTTGACTCCAATCATAGCATTCTGTCTGTCATGGCCCTTCCCCTTACACACAAGTGTTCTGTTTGTGTTCCCCAAAGCTCTTTCCTAAGCCTTCTTTTCTTTTAATTCTGTGTTCTTTCTCTTTGGGAGATCTTATTCACTCTCTCCTTATCCACCTATTCCCTAAACTACTTTACACATGTGTATATATAGATACATGGATAGATAAATCTAATAAGCATAATAAAATAATATTAGATGAAATATATGCATATACATACATATTGCCTTGCTTGACATTGCTTCCTTTCAAGTTAAAATGTTACTACCTGTTGCCACTTGTATCAATCACACAGATCATTGCTCCCTGCTTGGAATTGCACCCTCTGCATCTTTGCCTATTAAAATCCTTGTTTTCTTTTAAAGGTTATCTTAGGTGTGAACTCTGCTGTGAAGTCTAGATTACCCCAGGTAGAAATAAATCTTCCATCAAGTTTCCTAGAGTACTTTGGAAGTCCTTTTAAATGTCTTCAAATTGTCCTTTGCATCATTCTTATTTGGGTCATGTCATTGCCCTTCCCCTCCCTTCACCTCACAATTTGGTTCTGAACTTTTTAAAAATACAGACTATGATGGGTTTCATTTTGGAGTAAAAAAAAACGTTAGATATTTCTCTATGGACATATCTTAAATATGAGATGTTGGGATACTTCTTTAATTAATGTGGTCATAGAATAAGGAACTCAACCAAACTAAACCTAACCTAACCTAACCTGCCCTAACCTAACCCACCCAATCCCAAACAACTCACTACCTTCACCCCCACCACCAATAATAAGACATTAGCTGATATTTATATATTGCCTTTGAATTTGTGAAGTGTCTTGCATCCATTAACTTATTTGAGCCTCACAAAAATGTAGTGAATTTCTGCTATTCTTACTCTCTTTTTATGAATGTGGAAACTGAGGCCGAGAAAGGTTAAATGATTTTCCCAGAATCCCATTGGTATTAAGTTTGTGAGGCACGATTCAAAGCCAGCTTTTTTTGGGTCCAAGTCCAGCACTCTTTCCATTAAGTAAGACTCTTTAAAAGGTTGGAATATTTTTAAATGACTAGAAGATACTACCTACTATTTCATTGATTTATGGATATTACAAGTTATTTGCAAAAAATACAAATAAAAAGAAAGAAAGAAGTGGCAGGAAAAATGGCTCTTCCTGTTCTTATAATAAAACCCCTGGTCAGGGCCTTTTAAGACATTTAGAGTTATATAAATGGCAGTAAAGTGATGTTAGTGACATCCCCAAACGCCTTTCTCCCAAGAAGTTGCTATTGTTTATGAGCAATTAGAACATCAGGAACCAAAGACAGATTTCTAGCTCCCTTTGAGTCTGCACAACATGATAAACATTTTCATGAATTTAGGGCTGCTAAGAGTTTCTAATCTGACAGCTCAGTGACTGAGGTCCTCTGTCCACTGAAATACAGTGAGCATTTCCTCACCCTGTCTTCCAAATATACCTTAGCCAGGATGCAGAGAGACTCTATATTCTTCCAGAAAGTAATTCAACCTCTACTGAGAGCCATCAGCTACTGCTGATGATGATGTGTAGATTTGTCTCTGAGTATCTCTACTGTTGCTCTATAGACAGTAATATCTAGGACTGGATTTTTATCTTAAAGCTTAAAAGCTCTCTAAGCAACCCCAGTCACCTAAACCTTGCCATATTTTTCATGTTATACTTCAATACTGTCTTTCACCCTGATTTCCTAAGATATCTTGCTGCCATTTAGGTGAGTAATGCTGCAAACATCCCACAAATGTAGTTTTGTGCCTTTATAGTGGGCTAGCATTATTCCTGGGGGTTTTAGCTATAGAGTAGCCGCATCATTTTCCCTCTCAATCTCTGTCTATAAATAATCAAATCTTGTCAGACTTCTTCATTTATAGGGGTCTGTTACATTTCAAGTTAGAACTTTCCCTGGACCATGTAGAGAGACATCATGATGTTGTGAAGAGTTATCTGATCTTGGGTGAAAAATACTTGGGTTAAAGACCAGCTTTTAATTCATTTAGCATGTGACCAGAAAGTCAGAAATTCTTTACCATTAGGTGACACCTTAAGATTATAACTTACAGATTAGTTATCCAACTCAAAATGTAACTTTTAGTATAAGTAAAATTTTACTTTAAGCTAGAAGCTATACTTCTAAGGATAGATATGCCAATTAAAATTTTAATATGAATCAGATAAATGTCATATATCTGGGGTAGATTAACCAGATCAAACACAAAATGTTTGTTTTAGAAGCAAGCAGCCTGAGAATAATAATGAGAATGATGCTAATAGGTAGCATTTCAGTGTTTTAAAATATGCAAAATGTTTTCTGTATGTTTTTTTTTTTTTTGATTCTCACAAAAATCTTGAGAGATTGGTGCTATTGTTATCCCAATCTACAGATGAAGAAATTGTGGCAATTAAATGATTTGAGTGGGACCATATGAGAATGTTTCATAGTATTATGCGGTTTTTACAGTGATAAAGAGAAGTATAGTTTTCATAATATGAAATTTAGAGAACTCAGTGCTTTCTCTCAAGGTCAAGGAACTGTTTCCCAAATACTGGGTAATAAGCCAGAGTTTATATAAATAATTCTCTGTGCTTGGGGAGAAAGAGTGATATTTGGAAGAAATTTGGTAAATCTACATTTTACCAGTATAGACACAACTTTATAAGATGATTGGTTGAATGATTGTCTTATTATAGCCTTGCCAATTATTTTTGCTTTACTCTAAAATCATAATTTTGTTTATGGTTTATACATTGTGGGACTTGCATGTAACCTCCTTGTGTATGAAATTGTTGCTATCAATATTTCATTAGCTCTCAAGAATTCTTAGGGAAGAAGTACAGGGAGTACAGAGATTTGTTCATTTTTGACTAGGAATTCTTTCTCGGGCTTGCCACCTCATTGTGTAACTTGTCTAATAAAACTCTTTCACCTATTTCCTGGTGAATAAGAATAGAAAATTCTAATAGAACAGGGCTGTGTGGATAAACTAATGAAAAATTTTAAAGACATTTGATTCAAGAACACAGTATAAATGCAAAATAATGTGTATTGCAAACCAAAATGCTAATTATTCCAGTGATACAGATGCTCTGTTTGAAGGGACCAGATGTGCAAAACCTCTGAGTATAGTGGAACAGTTCTTCAAGACAGACCAAGAAGCATGTGAATGGATAGAAATTGAGTAAACTGAATCACTTCCAAAGGGTAAAAAATCCTGAAGTGAGAAGAGTGACAATTAGCCTCAGAAAAATGAAATTGTCAGTTTCTGGAAGTTGGCCAACTAACTGAAATGGCCACAACAAATCTGGTTAAATACTGGGTTCAAAATACTTTTTTTTTTCTAGAGTACTGATGAGTTACATTTTTGCCTATTTTTCTCTTCTATAATGTTTTATGGTTCAGTTTGAACTTAGAATTCCATTCAGTGCATTTGGACTTGATTCAAAAAAACACAATCTCAAGTATGACAATGTTTTAAGAACTATTTTTCTCCCAGAGTAGGCACATAATGTTAGAGCAGAAAGTGGGCAGCCAGTAGTGTTCATGTTTATTCTGAGATATGAAGACTGGGCAACATGTAAGTTTTCATGGAGAAACTGAGTTGTTTTTGAGTACACTTTATCAGTGTTTGTAAGACAAACTTGGCTATAATTCTAAATTCTCCAGCATTCTGTCATGGAAAATGGGGAATAATCAAGTAACTTCACAGATATTCATTATTGGAAACTGTCCAAAAGCCTTTTTCTCCTTCAAGAAAATAATGTTAATACATAGCACATTGGGCTTAGATTCTAAAGTCTAAAGTATAATGCAGAAATAATACAAAATGAAGGTTTTTGGATGACAGTGTGACACATCCTTCATGGAATTTTTCTTCCTTATAAATATTTTGATATTTCTTTTTAAAAGCTGCATTAGGGGCAGTTAGATGATGCAGTAGATAAAGTACCAGACCTCATCAGGAGTAACTGAGTTTAAATCCAACCTCAGACATATAAAATAATTAGCTGTGTGTGACTCTGGGCAAGTCACTTAACCCCAATTGCCTCAAATGTACTTCCTCCCCTCCAAAGCTACTCTATATAGCACTAATACCTAGCAGATTCTCTCATATTCCTTTCCCTAACTCCATTCTGCCCAATACAATTATATTTTAGTATGTATTTAGTAGTAATATTTAGTATTTTAGTATGAAGATGACATTGGTGTTTCATTAAAAAAAAGAAAAAATACCTGAAGAGTGTCTATGTATATACAAATACAATTCATTGTGTACTACTGTTAAGATTAGTCAGCTAGGAAGAAAAATAAGGAATGATGATCAAGTGTTTTTAACATCTCTTCTCATTGTTATACCAACACCAAAGTATGCAGTGAAAGGTGAGATGATGCTGAGTTCTATCTGGATCAGTCATCCTAAACCTTCAGACTTCAGTTTGTGAGGAGATAGATGGATCTAACGCAGATCTATCCCCCTACTAGTCCTTGTTTTATATACCATTGATTTTCTAAGAAATGATTACTTTATGATTTGTTGTTTTTTAAAATAGTAAATTAGTAAATAGGAAAGGACTATGAGAGACAAAGCTGCATGACATTTTCCAAAAGAACTGGGAAATTTTCTGTTTAAGCCTATGGGAGTTTTGTTATAGCTGAAGTGTCTCAGGTTGACATGCTTTCTGTGACAAACTATTTGCTGATACATGAGGTTATTTCTTCTATAATATCAGTGGAGCCTTTCATGAAGATACACTTCCCTTTTTCATTCTTCATCACTATATAATTATCAGGTTTTGGAGGACTGATAGCAGCAGGAGCAGCAGTAAAAGTAGCAAAATATAAAGTTCTTGACCATAGGAAGCTTATATCCCAGAATGTGCTGATAATTATTTAAAATGGACTCTCTGGGGAAAAAATACGTATGATATATTTTTTATGTTTAATATGCATAATTAAAACTTTATTATAATTATAACATTATACATTATTATCATATATTAATAATAATATAGCATTATTATCTCATTCTTGAGTCTAGACAATCAAAAAATAATTCATTTTACATGTATAGCATTTGCTATACATATATAGCATAAGGTATATAGATATAATTTACTCACTGAAAACTTATCAGCTCTCAAGAACCAATATAAACTGGCTCTAGCACGCATCTGACTATAACATCTGAAAAAATTTATAGGAAAAGTTTATAATTTAATGTGATCTGGTTTCTGGGTCACAAGTCCCACCTCTGAGGTTAAATCCATCCCTGGTTCAAATGCTGGCCCTGCTGCCTGCTATGGAACTTTTGGCAAGTCAACTTTTTAGGCTTCAATTTCTCATTTGTAAAATAAATTCATAGCCTCTAAGGAGGTCCTAGATGTATTGATCCCATGATCTTTTATGCTGAACACAGTGTTCTGCACATTGTTAGTTCTTTATAAATGTTTATAAAATGGAATTGAATTTCTTGAAATATATTCCAGTTCTATTTTCGAACTACACTGCTGTCTTCTCATTTCATCCAAACCCCAACCCTATCTCAGTACTAAAAAACTGACCATTTTCTTATCCATTTAAACATATCCACAGTTCTGTGGCCTAAAAATTTTTTCGCCATTTTTCTCACTGCCTCCTGAGGGCAAAAACAGTGAGGGTCCAGTGGCTCTCAGCATCTGGCAAAGTGCAGTAAAACACTTTAACCTTCAACACTATGGCACTGGTTTCTCTCCTCCCCAGGTACAACAACTGCCAGCCCAGCTGAACTTAAAACGCCAAGCACTACTCTGGGCATGGTGCAAAGGCTCACACTGTGCCCCGCAGAAGCAAAGGGCATCGATGGACTTGGGATTAATTTGCTTTTTTGCTGGCTTCTGTTGATGTCTCAACATAGAAATGCCTTCATTTGCATCAGCAGGGAGAGAGTCGGTGCCAGGAGAGACACATGGGTCAGCTGAAGGTCAGGAATTGTTTTGAATATGCCATCTAGTTTCCTTATGAACATGGTAATATGAATGGATATTTGACAGTAGTGCTTTCTTTTAAAACAACCCCAGATTGCATTGCCTCCAGGGGCAATGCTTTGGTGGTTATTATTGTTGTTGTTTTTAAGCTGGATGATCCAGAATGGAATTTTTTCAAATCTCTTGAATATCCTGTTTGTTTCCTCAAGTGAAATTATCTAAAAGAACTATTTTGATTTTGTGAAATTATTACTACTTTAGACCAAAGATTTTCACACTTGATTAAAGTATTTCTCCATTTTCATTGTTGTCAGCCTTCAAAACGAAGTATCTACTTTTCTGTAATACATATTTTCTTACTAGCAATTATTTATTAAGCACCTTCTTCTATGTGTAAAAGAGGGTAAGTACTAAGGTTTCATAGATGAAAAATGAAATAGTCAATGTATTCTCACACTCCCGTAAATAGATAAAGAAATTCAAAGGATGTAAAAAAGTTACACAAAGGTTTAGGAAGGTGGAAGGAGTGGAGTCGGTAAAAACCTCCCGAAGAAGATACGTTAACCCATGATCTATGACTTAATCTGAGCTGTGCTGTGAAGAAAGATAGCAGCAAGTGATATTTCTCTAGCCCCTTTGTGACGTTAGTACAATGTCTTACCCAGGAAATGTTCTAAATCCTTTGCTCACCACTGACACTGGTTTTCTTACTGCCATCATCCTCTGCCTCTATTTTTTTGGAAGCCAGAACCCAGGCACTGATAGTGCTGTTTGATCAGATTTCCCCCCCTTAGCTGTAGTTTTTTCATTTCTAAAACTCTAAAAATTGCTACAAGTTAAAAAAAATTTTAGCAAAACTTCATCTTCATGCTTGTGTTGTGACTCCAGCAGTGAACGCTGCAGTATACTCTGGAGGAAGCTGTTAGAAGCTTCCGTAATTTCTTCCTGACCCCAGCTGTTGATCAGTTTATATCCTGAAGCTTGAGGATGAATAGCCCTTAAAATTTCCATCCTAGTGTGGGTGCATTTTAGCTATTTGCCATCAGGAAAAAAGAATCAGAAAGGTGGCTATTTTGAAATGTTATTCTTCTGTAGGCAGAGAGAAACCCTTCAGATTAATAGACTGGCTAAAAGCTAAAGGAAGAAATCATTTAAAATGGTACATTAGAATGCTGTTCAACATCTCAGAAACCCATTAAAATTTTATAGAGCTTTAAAAATTTTGTTTCCCCCTCTTTTTTTTTTTAACATCTTGCTTCATTCATTCTACAAATATTTATTGAGTGTCTATAACGAACCAGTCACTTCTCTAAATGCTGCCTGGGGATAGAAAGATGTACATGGCATGGTCTCTGCTCTCAAGGAACTCTCAGGTCAAAGAATCATAATCTTGAAGCTATAAGGGACATTTGAGATGCCCCATAGTCTATTCCCCTAATTTTTAAGGATGAGAAAAATAAGAGATAGTGAGGTCATGATTTTTCCAGGGTGATTTGCTGATCTCAAGGCCCTCTGACCTCAAATAATCTTTCGACTTTGCTTGTTTAGCACGTAAAATAAGACATATTAACAATTGAATTCTTCAACTGAAGACAAACAGAAACATCTTATATTTGGGAGGACTCCATAGTTTTCAAGATTCTTCTTATATACCTAGAGATTTGATCCTTGCAGTGGCTCTATGAGATAGGTTATTATCACCCCCATTTTGTAGATGAAGATGGTGAATCTCAAATAAGTTGTGTTCCCTATGTCACAAAACCAGGACAGGATGGAATTGTAACTAGTAGCAAAGCATTCTTAGCTTTTAGTCTAGTGCCCTTTAAACTACACTATGTCAAGGCCAAATATTTAATTTGAACAATAAAACAATGCTTTAAGTAAGCATTTGTTTTTCAAAAAGTTACAAAAGTGTTTTTGCTGTACAAGAAAAAAGACATTTTGTCCCATAATGATCTATTTTTTCCCCATTGCTTGTCAAAACTGTTCATTTCTTTGCAAAAAGGGTACCAATTTTAGAGTCAGATTACTTGTGTCCAAGGCAAATTTCTGATAGCTATCTTCTCTCTACTCTTTATATGCTTTGTATATACATAGTTATTTTCATGCTTGTTTTTCCTTATAGATTGTGAGCTCTTTGTGGGAAGGGACTGTTTTTGACCTTCTTTTTCTCCTTAGTGCTTTGCAAGGTACCCTGCACATACTAATTACTTGATAAATGTTTATTAACTGATTGACTGTATGACTTTAAAACAACTGCTTCTCTGGATCTCAGTTTCTTCATCTGTAAAATCAGCATCTTGTACTAACTGACCTCTAAGATCCTATCTGGCTTTAGAGCTGTGGTCCTATTTCTCTCATGCTAAAATCACTGCATGGAAAAAGCTAACTTATCTCAAAAGTTTAAAAGAAAGAAATGTTAAGAATAAAATGTTTTGGGGAAGTTTAGCAGATTCCATTTGCATTGGTGATAGCATCAGAAAACATTTTCAAAGTTATTAATAATTATCACATAGAAATATACGAGAAAGATAAGGTTCGTAAAGATTAAGGAGTTTTCTTTGTCTTTGTATTTCTAGCATTTAACATAGTGCCTACTACCTAATTGGTACTTAATAAAGGTTGTTAAAAATGAATTGAAGAGAATTTACATGATATAGAAGAAATAGGTAGTTCAAGGAAGGATACAAAAATTTGGACCAAATTGTGTGGGTATTTTAACCTAAGAATGGAGAAAAATAGTATTGTCTTCCAAATAGTCTTATGTCTGAGAGGCAGCTTGTAGTATTGGATGGAGAGTTAGCCTTGAGTCAAGAAGACAAGCTCTAAGTACTGCCTGAAGTACATACTATCTATAAATCCCCTGGTAAGTCACTTCTCAGTATACCCTGGAAACTCTCCAACACTTTAAGTTACAGACTGGTTATAGGGTTTCATTGATGGAGGTAGTTTTCACATTGAGTCCCCCACACTGATGAAGTCAACAGTCTGGGAAAAACCCCTCAGTATTATAATTATTATCTCTTAGGTCCCTTCCATCTTGAAAATTCTATGACTATAATCTTAATTATTCTCTCTATAAATTCATGGATCCATGACTTAATCAAAAAAGACCTTGAGGCTGAGTTTTATACAGTACAAAGTGAAGTGGAGACATGGGAATTATGCATTAATTTGATTGTTATAGATAGCCAAACCCAATAATTCAGCCCCTCAGGTCAATCTCCTTGGCTTGCTCTCACTCATTTTGTTTTGCAAGCACAGTCCAGGAGAAAAGTTATCTACTTGTAGTATGGGCACTTAAAGAAGCAGAAGGATAACGAGAGTCAAGGGCACTAGGAGGTAGGCGTCCTGAGTTCTAGGTTTACCATTACTATTAACTCTTTCTAATCTTAGGAAAGTTATATCATCTGTCTAGACCTGAGTTCCCTCATCTGCAAAATGAAAGGATTGGACTGAACTTAGGAAGATGAGACAACATCTTGTGAACCTTGGCTGTACAGACAGATGTAGAAAATCCTAATATTTCATATTAATAGAAGGCTTTTATTCCTTGAAAAGTGCTTTTATAGCTATTATTTTTATCCTCACAATAATACTATGGTGAAGTTAAGTGTTCGATATTATTAGCATAGTAACCTTTTGTAAAACTTTTTTGAAAAAAAAAACCTTTTTTAAAATGTGAATCTCAGATTTATTAAAAAATACTTTACAAAAATAGTTATGTTTGATCCTAAAACACTTCAACATATTCTGAGTGTTTATAATGATAAGTGAGTAAGTGGCAGTAATGGATCTGCTGCTTGAAAGAAGGGTTAGTGTACTTGACTCAGTAAATGTGTCTGCAAGAAAGCAAGAGCATAAGTGTATGTGCTGACAACTCTATGTAGTCTCTATTGTGAGAATGTGTGGGTGAGTGGATATGCACATATGTGGATGGAAGGAGAGTTTCAGAAAGCTAGGCTCCTTGACCTTGGCTAGACACAAGACAAGTATAGAAACTATATGCCCAATGAAATTTTGATGGAGAGGAAGGAAAAATAGTGAGGAAGGTGAAAGGATTGTGGGAAAGGAAGAGAATATAAAAGGAAGAGAAGAGGTCTTTGAAACCAAAGAAAACATGAGCATTGGGTAGGGCAGAGAATGTGATTGCAGCAGGGGATAAGGACAGGGGATTTGGGGACAAAATCAGGTAGATGACCTTGAAATGCTGATCAGTGACATTTCATGTATTGACCTTTAAAATTCTAAGTAACTCTAAGGCTACAATTACATCAAAATTACCCCTTGACAGCACTCCATTCTAAAGCAGCTGCCCATTTTTTTTCAAGGAAAATTTAAACTAGGATTCCATCAGCAAAGTGTTTCTTGGGCTTTCAGAAACACTGAGGACCGAGGGGTCTATACTGAAATGATCCTGGAAATGACAGCAGAGAAAAGAATAAGTCAAGAGTAAAGAAGAATCCCTCGGTACCACTGTGCTTGGGATTGCAGCCCAGGTCAGCTCCCTTTGATGGACATCTGAGGTGGCAAAAAGGAGGCCATTTCTTCCTGCTCTCCTATGTTTGTGTTGAAGAGCATAAGTTTTCTTCCACTAATTATCAATGATGGCTATGTCCACTCTTCTGAATCCGGGACCTCAGGAAGAATTAGGTATAAGGCTGGAATTCTGTGATATCTTCAAGAACACAGAAAGAATGCTGGTCAGCGATGATGGATGGTCAGCAATGGGAGAGTGTGTGATTGTGAATGAAAGAGGCTCCTCTGCGCCTGGACAGGTGGACTTTCTTTCCTTCTATCTTTCTTTTATCACTTATCTGAAAACGCTACCTTTATAAAAAGGTGACAGTGGCACATAGGTGACATAGTGGCACTTTGGTGACACTGATGACACTGGCACACAGGTGATGTAGGTGACTGATTCAGAAGTGACACAGATGACACATAAGTGACATGTACAGATAGATGATAAAAGTGGCATTTGCATTTAGAGGACAGGTGGCATTTACACATAAATGTCATAAGTGACATTTGCAGTTACATGACGTGGGTGACATGTGGATATTGCTGTCACAGGTGGCATTGGCAGTTGAAATAAAAGAAATTATAGACATTTCAAGGGTGCTATTAGTAACTAGGTGCCATAGAGCCAGCAACAACAGCCATAGACTAACAGATGCTCCAAGGCAAGATGAAATCAGGGTTAAAGTAAGACAAACTTTGGGGAGTGAGTATAGAATAAGTATGTCACCTATGTGTCACTAAGGTATTTTTCTCTGCCTCTCCTTCTCCATGCATATCTGATCAGTAGTCTTTTTGATTCTATTCCTTCATCTCCTCTTCTCTCACAGTATCATTACTGTAGTTCACACTTATTTCTTTCCTTCTCTAGATTTAAATTTGGTTCTTCCTGACCCTAGAACTGGTGCTTATTCACTGTGCTACGTGGCTGCCCCTTCAAAAAGACTTCTGAATGAATCTTTAAATGCCAGAGTACAAAGTATTATCCTCTCTTACCTATTTACTTTTACAGGCATCTCATTTCCTAAAGTATACTGGGGTTGAGTTCCTTAAGAGCTGTTTGGAAGAAGTGAAACAAACACAAATAAATAATAACTATATTTCAGGTTCTTTGTGAAGAATTTTTTCCAAAAAGTTGGAAGGGAGAGTAGGGCAGGGAAAAGATCTGAACCCTAGCTCTGCTACCATGCATAACCCCAAATTTGTGATCCAAATTAACTGTTTTCACACAGTTCTTCACTTGGTCTTGTTCTTCACTTGGTATCTTCAAGTATACTTTAGATAACTAGATAACAATAATATTGCTAAGAAGAATACTTTAAAAGTATTCTGAGATACAACTCAGGAGTCAACTAGTACTTGATCTTGAGAGTTAATTGTTAAATTTTCAGTGTGAGCACTTACATGTTGGAAATTGGCAAACAATGCATATCAGGAAAGATAACTAGGTAGTACAATATATAGAATGATGAACCCAGAGCAAAGAAAACACATCTTTGTGAGTTCAAATTTCACCTCAGATATTTTTACTAGCTTTGTGACCCTGGGCAAGTCACTTAACCCTGTTTACCTCAATTTCCCCATCTTTAAAATGGCAAACCACTCCAGTATCTTTACTAAGAAAACTTCAAAGTAGGGTCACAGAGAATCAGACTTCTGCTGACAAATAAATTAAACTTGATTTACTGTTGTGATGATTGTCTAGACATAAGAAAATGTTAATAATACATTTTTAACTTAAAAGTGTATCATGCATATTTCCCCTCCTCCCCCTCATAAAGCCAGTTGTTAAACATTTAGAAGTACATCTCAGATACATCCGTCTGCCCATGCAGATCCCAATCTTTCTTTTAGTTGACATTCTTTATGAAATCCTAGCTCCAAAAACATTTAATATCTCTTGGCCAGCCTGATCCATTTGGCCTCTCAGAACTTAATGAGGCTTCTTCTGGAATGATAGCTGAAAAGAGCCTCACTAAAGCCCAGTCAGAATTAGTGTTCTATTTACAATAGTTTTTGAGACTTTGTTTTCATGTTACAAAGAGATAATGGAGAATTCCAATGCTGGAACTGAGAACATTAAAACATTTTTCATACCAGCATAGTTTTGCTTTTTTTTTTTTAACTTTTCAATGTTTCTCATAGATTCCCCTTAAAATGATTTTATTATTTTCATTTTAGAGATGACTAAATAGAGAGTCTGGAAGGCTGAGAATTATCCAAGTTCACCTGATCAGCTCACAACAGAGCTAGGACCGGAATCTATATTTTGAGAGTGAATACTCAAGACCCCCCACTGGGTTTGTGCACTATTTCCAAGAAAAAAATTATCTTCAATCTAATCTTAATGGGCAACTGAATGGCTCAGTAGATGGAGTACCAGGCCTGGAATCAGGAATATCTGAGTTCAAATCTAGCTGCAGACATTTACTAGCAATATGATCCTGGGAAAAGAACACAAGCCCTGTTTGTCTCATTCTCTTTATCTGTAAAATAAACCGGAGATAGAAATGGCAAACCATGTTGTGTCTTTGCCAATATTTGTGGGGTTTAGAATTAAAAACATTTTCTGGTTTAAGAAACTAACTTAGTATATGGCCTGGACAAGTTATTTAACCTCTCTTAGCCCTCAGTTTTTTCATCTGTAAAATAGGCATAAAATAGCATCAATCTCATTGATTTAGATCAAATGGGCTAGGGGTTTTATAAACCTCATAGCATTTATATAAATCAGCCATGATAAAAACCCAAATCGGGATATTATTATTATTAGAATGTGAGCTCCTTAAAAGCAGGGGCCATGTTGTTTTGTTTTGTTTTGTTTGTTTGTTTTTTCCTTCTGCTTTCTTATTACTTAGCACAGAACATGGCACATAGTAAGTACTTAACAAATTGCTTATTGATCAGACCTGTGTGCATTTGGTATAATGCTATGAATTCAGTTTATCTCATTATTGCTGAGTAGATAGAGTAAGAAATGACACATTTCTACAAGATTAATATCTTGTCCCTAAAGCAGCAGTGGCAGATGAGTTAAACCAGGTTGAAGGTAATCAATAGGTCTTCCATGGGATCATCCCCACTTTCCTGGGGAAAGCAGAAAGAAAGGGAGAGGATGATTAACTCACTGCCCTAGATTTCCCTGGAGGTATATTAAGAATATCTCCTGATTTTAGCTACTTTGAAATGAATCCTTAGTCCACTTGTAATTCCAGCCTCTGCTCCCATTGTCAGGTCTACAATATGGTTTATTTCAGCTGGGGGATATTTTCGGTTGTAAAGATCAAAAGATTAACAGCAGAAAGTTAAAGACTTAGCTTTGCCCTTAGGGAAACACTGCTAGTTTGCAATACACTTTTGTGGTTCCCTACCTTGCTTAGCCAGTCACCGCCAACTTGACTCAGAAGTAATTCTCAACATGAGAGAGAGAAATGATTCATTTCAGTTTCCACTTTAATCTTGGGCCTCTCCTCAACTAAGATTCCTCAGTGGGCCTGGTTATGTGTGAAAGATCCATGATGTGAACTCTGAGTTGAAAATGTTCTTCAATCATTTTACTTAATATTTTTAAATCCAGAAATATTTTAGTTGTCAAGGAAGAACACCAAAAGCAGATCCATTTTGTCACTCGTGTCCCAAGGGATTGTAACAGCATAATAATGACAACAAAAATATCCAACAAAAATAATAGTAATAATAAAATAAATAGTATTTAATAATATTATCTATATAGGATTTTAAGATTTATACAGTGCTTTACACACTATTTTATTTGTTATTTCTTTTCTAATTTGTTCCTATTAGATGGTGTCCCCTTTTGTTTCATTCTTTCCCTTGTGGGTGGGAAGACTAAAAGTCTATAGCCTTCTTGATCATGAGCTTGAAAAACACCAATCATGTAATTTAATTAATTTCTGTTCAATAATCATTTATTAAGTGCCTGTGTCAAAAAGCATTGTGCTGGGTGCTGGAGAAGCCAAGAGCAGGAAAAAAAAAATTAAGCCATCTCTGCCTTCAAGAAGCTTATGTTCTACTCTGATAAATGGTGTATTCACAGGTAAGAAAAGACAACATGGATAAAGATGTTTCTGGGTGGTAAGGAAAGGGCAGGAAGTGTTAAGTACTCTGATGTCCCCAGTACTGTACCAACACTTTACAAACATAAATAACCACTGAGGTTATTAGGAAGGCCCTGGGCTTAGGAGGTGATTCTGAGAGCCAGACATTCTTATTTCTCTCGCTTCCCACAGTTTGGCAGCCTCTCCATCTTGCTTATATGTTTTTCTAACTTTGCTTTCCTTCCCAGACTCTCTCCCATTTATTCGCTCCCTTTTGACAGACTGCTTAGTGCTCTGCACACCTGATCAAGAGTATGTTGCTAGACATGGTGGAATTCTGGGATGCAAATTGGGTCCCAGGTGTGCCACTGTCTTGTCTGTCCCTGCAAACCTTTTCATCTTGTCCCTTGTTACCCCAGAGGATAATTACTTCAAAGACCAGTCCCAGTGCCTGGTATTTCAGTTTATCCCATTACTGCTGTCTTTGCCAAGCCCATGAGTGGTGCCAGAAATCAAATCAAGGTTGCTGGCAGTGTTGCCCACTTAGCATGTCCAACCTCTCCATTACCCGAGACTCTAATGTCCCCCATTGCAAACCCTGTCATCAACTTCTTTGAATTAGCTGTGCCTCCTGAAACAGCAGAATGGCTGTGAAACGCTGGCCTGACTATGTGGTGTCCTGTTTTAACTGTCTGTCAAAGCTGGGGCTAATGAATTCTATTAGCATATTAGCTCGCCAGCTTTGGGAACCCGGAAGGAGCCAGGCAGCCAAACAGAGTTGGCAAAGCCCGGGAACAGCTCTTCAAGAGCTCCTTGGCAATTGTGGCAATAGGGACTCCGGTAATGCAAATGTACAGACATGAGAATGTATGCAGGACTCAAAAGGTTATTTGTAACAATAGACTGCAGCAGGAGGAAATGGGATGAGAGATGACATTTTTTGGCTGTGGGGTCTACCTCAGGCATTCTAAAGAATTGGATGGCCTTGGGAATGCCCCAAGGCACACCTGATATAATCTTATATTCCGTTTTGCAAATTAGAATGTGTAGGAGCTAAGTATGTTTTTTAAAATTTGAATTTTTAAAACATGTTAGAATGAGATACTCATGTTATTGATTCTGTTTTAGCTATGTGGGCAGAGAAGTATGGAATGGAAGTGATAGAACCAGCCTCAAACCCAGGATCATCTGGGTATGAGTCCTGCATTAGATATATAGTGACTATGTGACCTTTTTAGTGTTTTAAGCAACTTCTAAGATTATTCATTATCAAGAAGTTGTGGTTTAAAGGAGCAAATTTTCTTATCAAGGAATTTCCACACCAGTGACATAATAGGTGTAATCCCTATTGTTGTCCTTAAGGTTTAAGGAAACTTAGTTACTATTAGTAGAATACTAATCTAATAATATTTTTCTATCAGTAGAATTTCATAGGATGTAATAGAAGAGTAGAATACTACAATTTTCATATTAGATATTAAAGGCAGAATATGTAAAAAAAGAAAAGCAGAGTAATTTAGAACAAGTCACTAATGATGGGGAATTAGGAAAGAATTTTTAAAGGAAGTGGGCCTTGAAGAGAGCTGGGGTCCAGGAAATAAAGGAGGAAAAGAGAGAGAGAGAGAGAGAGAGAGAGAGAGAGAGAGAGAGAGAGAGAGAGAGAGAGAGAGACCAAGAGAGAGACAGAGACAGAGAGAGACAGAGACAGAGAGAGAGAGACACGGGGGGAGAGACAGACAGACAGACAGACAGACACAGGGGAGAGAGAGAGAGAAAGAGAGAAAGAGAGAGAGAGAGAGAGAGAGAGAGAGAGAGAGAGAGATAGAGAGACAGAGAGAAAGAGAGACAGAGAGAAACAAAGACATGGAGAGAGAGAGAGAGACAGAGGCACAGAGAGACTGAGGCAGAGAAAGAGACAGAGAGATCATTTTAAGTATTTGGAATAATTTATGTAAAAGTATGGAGGCAAGAGATAAGAACTTATATAATGGATTAAAGCAAGTAGGTCAGCCTGGATGGAATGCATAATAGGGAAAGATGTACAATTAGCCTGGAAAAATAGTTTGAAGCCAGATTGTGAAGAGCTTTAAATATTAAACATACCTTGCATTTGATTCTAGAAGCAACAGGGACACATTGAAGCTTCTTGAGCTGAGGACAGTAGTTTAGTTTGTTTGTTAGTTTGAGAAACAAAGCAGGGTTGTATTAGAGTCAGATCTTAACAGCTTTCAGTTTCTTTGTCTATAAAAATAAGAGCATTATTAAAGAAGTAAACTCCTTAAAAATAAGGAGCTTATTGTTAAATTTTCAGTGTGAACATTTATACCACAGAAATTGGAAATACTATTAATCAGCCCTTGATTTATTATTTTTTTGATTGTTTAAAGTGATGGAGAAAATATTAATAATGCAAAATAAAATTTTAAACGTAGCTTGCAATTTTTTTCTTTCTTTCTGGAGAGCTAACTGTTAACTATTTATTAGCATACCTCAGGTGAGAAGCTGGGAGCAAAGAGACTAGTAGGAAATGAATAAATCTCTAGGTGATAAAGGCCTTGATAGGATGGTTGTGGTGTTTGTAGAGAGAAGGATGAGAGAGGTGGAATCTACAAGTAGTTATGAATTATATGATAAACATTCTACCAGAATTTCCCTCCACCCTCAAATATTCATAGAAATTTTTGGGCACCCCAGGATAAGAAAATGGATCACCATTAATCATAGTCTATGGGCACCTCTCTAGTAAAGGGATACAAGAAGAGATGTATTTATCACTGACTCTACACCAGTGTCTAGAATCAATCTGACAGAAAGTGGTAGTGCAGCTGTTGCTAAGCAACCAGAGATGATTGTTATACCTAATATTCAGCTCTTCAAGGTATGCTTAATATGGGTAATCTTCAATTTGATTTGAGATTAATTAAAAAATGTATGGCTTGAAATTATTTAAGGTTAATAAACTTTTAAAGATTGCAGCATGATATTAGAGCTGAACGTGTCACAGCCACTGAATACCAGGAAGATTTTCTGAAATCTGTATTAACTTATGTTTGGAGTTAAAATATTCTGCCCACCAAAATAACTTCTGAATAAATTAACAAATTAAATAGCATTACTCTCGAATAAGACTTTGTGAAGAGATGAATATTTCTAAGATGGGAATGGCAGGCACAGTGAATGTAATTATAAGGTTCATAGAGGGAAGATTCTCTGGGTGTTGTTCACAGGATCAAAGATTTAGAATTGGAAGGGACCTTAACGATCATGTAATATAATGTCCTAATTTTTAAAGAAGAAGTAACTGAGACTGGATAGATTTTATGTTACTTGATTAAGATCACATAGATAGTAGGTGGCAGATTTGGGAATTGAATCCATATTCTTTTTCTCCAAACTTAGCCTACTTTCTACTCGACGAAAGTCCTTCTCCATCTTCTCCCCTCTTCCCTAGGTCTCTTGCCCATTATGTTGGAATAAGTTAACTTTTTACTCTTACCATCAATAAATGAAATTCTGTGACAGTTTGTTGGACCATTGTATCCTGATACACTGAGGAAATTTGTATTGGTGTTTAATATTATTATTTTCTGTAATCTACTAGGGTAGTAGAAAATAACATTTCTCAAAAGGGTTAAGAAACATTTCCACATTTCTTTATATTTTCTTACATTCTTCCTCAATATATTATTATTCATCTATTCTTTTTTTTGGATTACATAAAACATTATAGTTGAATAAAACTTGGCCTATTTGGGCAGAACTCACAATGGGCTTGTTGCTAGATTGAACTTTTAATAGTTGAGTGGATATAAAGAAATCCCCAAATTGACTGCTCTCTGACTATACTCCAAGTTTATTCCTAAATAAAATTTAAACAAATAATAATATTAACCTGATTTTGCTATTTTGTTACAACTGATAAATATCAGCTATATATATATATATATATATATATATATATATATATATATATATATATATATACACACACACAACTATATATAATACTATAAAGTTGACAGAGCCCCAACTCGATCCAAATCAGTGAGACTGGTGCTATTATGATGTCCATTTTACAGATGAAGAAACTGAGGATGAGAGAGGTTATATGACCTGTCCAGATCACATATGAAGCTAATGATTGAGGCAGGGGCCTATATTTTCTTGATTTTCAGGCTGAAGTGCTAGCTATTATACCAAACAGCACTGACACAAATGGCCTACTCAGAATATTTGTTTCATCTTTTTAAAAGACAAGCAAATGACAGAGTTTCCTTGTATAGATTTCTGATTCTGTATGACATGTTGCTGCTGTGCTTGCCCTTAGTCAGTAATCAGTTTTCAATGAGCCAGACTTCAATCAGTTTGGATATTGTTTCTTCCTTTCTACCCTGGCACCTTTCTTGAAGAGTGTAGACAAAGTGAGAGGAAGAAAGAAATGCATCTATGACTGGCATTATAGGAAAGGAAGAACAGGGTGGAGAATTCATTCCTCATTTTTAACAATAAGGAATGGTCATTCACTTTGTTCTCTTAAAATGCATTGAACTGCAAAGTGTTAGCTTTCCTTTGATGTGTGAGAAAACAGACTTATTGGGCAAAATGGGACATACCACCAAACAGTATAATATGGTTGCTGATGGTTGGAAAATGAAGATAGGGTGCAACAATCAGCCTTGATTCCGACTAAAACTCTGTGCAGCCCATGAGGCAAACTGCAGTATCCTTTGTAAATGGTCTTAAGCTGGAAGATGAACTGCACATATTCTTAGTAGAGAAAGGCCTAAAAGTCACATATTGATCTTTTCCGTCTGGTGTGTGCTCAGTTAGAAGCAGTAATGAAAAAGAAAGAAGATATGGAAGCATCCTTGTCAGATGGTATATCACCATTTAGAGAGAAGTAACATGGTGCTGTGGATAAAGCATTGGGCCCAGCCTCAAGAACACTTAGACTCAAATCGCATTCGTGCTACTTGATAGCTGGGTGATCACAGACAAGTCACTTAATTGCTCCTAACTCTGTCTATAAAATTGGAATAATAATATATATGGTGGGTTTAGCAGAGTGCCTGGCATGTAATAGGTGCTTGAAAAATATTTATTTGTGGATTGACTTATTTTATAGCTTTACTGTAAGCTTTAAGTGAGATAGATGATTGAGGTATGTCAATTGTTTTGCAAACTTAAAAAGGGCTTATGTAAATGTCAGCTAATGTCTTATATGTGAAAAAGGCCCTTTAGTATACTTCTCAACTTTCCTCCTATCAGAGCATCCATTTTTTTTTTTGAGGTATATTATCTAGTTCTTAGCTCTCTATATAATCGTTTTTTGTTCCTCCCCTCTCTTGCTAAGTATATGTCATTTCAATGCCTAGTTACTATGCTTATTGAAGGGGGGAAAGAGAGGGAAGTGAAGAAATTCTAAGCAATCTTAACTTGCTTTTCTGATGGGGAGAGGTTAAATCTAATAACTTAAATAAGAATTTTGGATCATTTCTAAATTTCATTTATTTCTTCTTTCCTATCTTTCATATGCATTGGTCACTAACTAGCTATAGATTCATATATATATGATTAGTTAGGCACAGAGGAAGATGAATTTATTTATAATTACAGACTAAATGTTCAGCCTCATTAGCAGCTTAGTGATAACATCTGTCCTATTTATGAGGAAACAACAGTCCAAAGACATGATATGATTTCATTCAAGGTTATGTGATAAATACCAGAGGATTAGAAAAATTTTCTCTGCATTGCTGGTAGTGTGTGATGTGGATACAGGGAGAACTCAGTCACTAATTTAGATTTTAAGGAAAGAAATGAACAAAAGATAGAGGCAAATCCAGTAAGCAGAGAATGAATAGGAGTGTGACATGGTCCAATAAAAAGTGATTTTAGGAATGCTAAAGGTCAAAATGAGATGAAACTAGCAAGGGAACAATAGAAAAAGGATGATGATAATGATTTCTATTATTTATATATTATATTAAGTTTTGCAGATACTTTACATGTGGTATCTCATATGGTCTTCACAACAGCCTTTATAGTTGGGGAAGCTGAGGCTGAGAGAGTCAGGATCACAGAGCATTCAAGGCAGGTTTCCAACTCATATCTTCCTGATTCAAAGTTCAACATTTTATCCACTTCACTACCTAGATGCCATTGGTATCAAAGAAGAGATAAAATCTTTGCTTGAAGTAAATGGAACAATAATACCCAACAACAGAAAGAAGTCAGAGCTATTCACTTATTTTGTTTCTGTTTTCTTTTTAAAGAGGGATGAACTTTATTTTGGAAGGACAGAACAAAAATGACTAACAGGAAGGTGATAATCAAGATATGTTAGAAATAAAAAGAGAACTTTTCATTGCTCTTGATAAATTTAAGTCATTTGCCTCAAATAATCTATAACTTTGTGTCATGAAAGAACTGATCAATGTGATTTATAAGCTACTGTAAGAGATATTTGAAAGGAGAGAAATACAAAATTGGAGAAGAGCAAATGAGATTTGAGAGAGAGAGAGAGAAGTAGAAGAAGAAGAAGAAGAAGAAGAAGAAGAAGAAGAAGAAGAAGAAAATGTAAATTATAGATCGATGAACTTGACTTTGATTCTTGAGAAAAAATCTGAAATAGAGCATCAAAAAATGATTGGCTAACATCTTCTTGAGAAAATCATGAGCCAGTCATGCCAGATTAGTCTCGTTCCCTTATTTGACAGGTTTATTAAAATAGTAAACAAGAAGAATGCAGTGGATTTAGTTTATTTAGATTTTAACAAAGCTTTTGATGAAATAGTTCAGACAGTTCTTGTGGAGAAGATGAAGAGATATGGATTAAACAATACAGACTCAAATGGATTCAAAACTCATTGTACAACTGGACTTAAAAGAGCAATTGTTAATTGTTCAGTGTCAAGGTAGCACTAAGTCTCCAGTGAGGTATCTCAGGTATCTGTCTATATTTGGCTGCATGGTATTTAATATTTTTTCTTTGTTTTTAAAAATAAATTCTAGAATAGAATAATTTATTTTATTTCTTATTCTTTTCATGATCATTGTACTTATTTATCTTATTTTTTTGTGTGTGAGGTACTGCACTTTTTTTGGGTAGGGGAGCAAAAATGACTCAACTGCCTGTCTTTTGTCAAATATTTATATTTTTTCATTGACAATTAAGCTAAGATTTGCAGGTATGTAATTTTTTCTTGCATCTTGTGCTTGCCCTGCTCAGTATATATCATTTCATTTCTTATTGCAATGTCTAGTGAGTACAGAACATCTTGTGTTATTTGAATTTTCTTTCCTTCTTTGCTGGTCTTCTGGCTGCTTGCAGAATTTGTTATCATAAAGGTTGTTAAATTTAACCACTATATATCTTGGAGTTTGAAGCAGAGGGTTATTTTCTGGAGGCAATCTGTGGACTCTTTTGATTGGTGCTTTGTTTTCTGTATTCAGAACATCTGGGCAGTTTTTTTATATTATTTTCAGCAATAACATGTTCAATCATGTACTTTTGTACATCCTGTCATCATGGTAAATGACATTGGCTTATATAGAGATCAGGCATTCTTTTTAATGTTATAGCTCTTTGCTTTCCTTCTACTAAAATATCCTCTAGTTCAGTATTTTTGTATTCTAAGCCTATTATTCTCTACTTTGCTTTTTTGGAGAAATTTGCCACTATGGATTCAAGTTTTCCTAATCAACTAATAATTATTTCTCCTTTGAAAGTTATATATTCTGACCTTTACTTCATTCTAATTTTTACTTAGAGAAATTTCATTTCTCTTTTGTACCATTCTGCAATTTCTTACTGTTGTTTCCTGTTCTCTTGGGATTCCACAGAGTTTTGTGTTTCATTAGGCACTGATTTCTTCTCTTCATATTGTAATATTTGTATATACATTAAGTATTCAGTATTCATTCTGCTACTTTTAGAATC
Organism: Antechinus flavipes; assembly: GCF_016432865.1. NCBI lineage: Eukaryota > Metazoa > Chordata > Mammalia > Dasyuromorphia > Dasyuridae > Antechinus > Antechinus flavipes. Next base: position 393,893,891 of record NC_067400.1, on the reverse strand, counting down.
TTTGTTAATTTATTTTCTTATATTGTAGGCTTTTAATTGAATTCTTTTCCTCTCAAAGTGTTTTATTGTTTTTCCCCCTCTATAATTCTTTAGCACTCATTTTCAGATTTGTCCAACTTTAATGATGGGTGTACTCCAGAGATGGAATATAAGGTTACTGCATCCTCTTCCAGAATGGAGAACTTTTCTTTCACTAACCTAGGTCCCAGACTTACCTGACTTCCTGAAGATAGGAATATCTACAGCTGGAATCCAATTCCTTTCATTTAGTCCTGGTGTAGCAATTCATGCTGGCCTACTACCTCAATTCCTTCCAATGCGTCATGTCCTTTCCTTTATGAATTAGGTTTAGTTAGTGTCTGCTCTTTCTTAAATAGTGAAGAATAGATATTCTGAAAAGTGTCTGTAATTCTGGAAGTCTCCAACCTAGGGACTTCAAGCAAAAGGCACAATACTTCCCTCTCTTTCACTCTTCCTCTATTGGACAGAAGCAATGTTTGCCTTGCAGGATAAGGAAAGGACAAGAAGATGACCACTTCTGAAAATGAAGGGAATCGTTGTTTGGGTCTCAGCTCCAAGTCTATGGATTGATTTGTGCCTCTCTGACAGAAAGTTAAATGTACTGAATAAGAGATTTAAGGATTAATATTCATTTACTATACTCTGATCCAGATAAACTAGCTTTCTCTATGTTCTTCCCACATGACTCCTCATCTGTCAACTCTATCTATGCCTTTGTACTGGCTGTTTTAAATGCCTGGAATTCACTGTTTCCTCACTTCCATTTCAGAATCTCCTTCATTCCCCTCTTCCTTTAAGATGCAGCTCAAGTAGCATCTTCTTTATGAAGATACCCTCAACTGTTAGTGGCTTTCATTCAAATTACCTTGTATTTAAAATTTTGAATTATACTTTGTATCTATTTGAATTTATATTCCTTATATTTGTTCTATTCAGCCTTAGACATGTTATTACTGTCTCTCCCATTAAAATGTGAGTTTCTTATGATTAAAGATAATTTCATTCATCATATTTATATCCCAGGGGCTTGGAATAAAGTAGACACTTAATAAATACTTATTACTTAATTTTTTCTCCACTGACAATTTATAAAGCTTGAGGGGGGTTCTATTTTTCTTGTCCTGTGAATTCAATTGCAGAAGTCCTGAGTCCATGTCTTTTGTGAACAATTGAAGAAATGGATGTATTTAGTTTTGAAAAAAAGAAAATTGAGGGGGAACATGATCTGTTATTGATAGTAAATTATTTTCTGAATCTTCATGACCCCATTTGGGGTTTTCTCAAAAAAATGTTGGTGTGGTTTGCATTTCCTTCTCCATCTCTTTTTCAGATGAAGAAACTGAGGCAAAGGGGTAAATGACTTTCCCAGAGTCATACAGTTAGTGTCTGAGGACAAATTTGAATTCAAGAAGATTAGTCTTCCTGAGTCCAGGGCAGGTATTCTATCCACTGTGCCACTTAGCTGTCTTCAGTTAGTTCAGTTAGTTGAAGGACAGTCATGTGAAGGAAAGATTAAATTTTTGTTGTTTGCCCACTGAGAACAGAACTGGAAACAATGAGTTGAAGGTTCAAAGGATCAAATTTAGGCTTGAAATCAAAATAACTTTTTGACAATTAAGATTGTCCCCAAGTGGAATGATTTACTTTTTGTAGGTGAGGGGTGCTCCCTGTTTGCAAGTATGTTAGCACAGTCTGGTTTATAATTTTAGAGGCTAGGTTAAAATGAGGATTCCCTTGAAGGTATGGTATTGGGTAGCCTATTAGATCCTTTCCAATTTTTAAATTCTGCGAAGCTCTGTTATTATATATGGAAAAGGTAAGCTATCTGAAATAGCACATGCATTCACGTTATGTCAAATATGATATTACTTTTATTCCTTGTACCATTTTCCTTTCCTAGTTTTTGGAAACCTTGGAAAGGTTTTGTAGACCTTAAGGTGCTATGTAAACAGGATCTATTATTATTTTTAGGCCTAAACACTGTTAGGCTTATCAGAATTATTAGGTTTATAACAGCAGAAAAATTAATATGAGAATATTGATATTCCACTATTTAATTGCCTTCTGAATCCATGATAAATTTTCTGATGATTAAAAACCTTGAACAAATAACATCTTTATTGATTTCTATAATTCATTTATTTGGAAATTTCTATTATCAACCATATTTGAATGATGGCTTTTGGGTTCAGTCTCTTCTATCACCTCACTCATTTGCTAAATCATTGATGACATACAATCTTTTTGTCTCTCCTGTTTCCTGAGTACATAGTTTTCCATCTGCATGGGCAACTGTCTAAATTCCCTTAATGTTGGAATTCTTAATTTTATTTCTATTCTTTGGCAGATATCTTCTCAGAATAATGTTTTTAAATATCTAAAATAAAACAAAACACACAGAATTACACTAGTTATATCAAAATAAAGATGTAATCATTTTTCTATTCAAATTCATGTTATATGGGGATAGTTGAGCAAATGGGAACATTTAGTTTTGGAAAGAGAAAATTCAGGAGGGACATAATTTATTGTAGTTGTTGTTCAGTTGTTTTTAGTTGTGTCTGACTCTTCATGACACCATTTGGAGTCTTCTCAGCAGATTCTGTAGACTCTGGTAAAATGAGAACCCTTGCTCTATTAGATGAAGAAAATAAAAATTCTTTTTTCATTCCTCTGGTAATAAGAAAAATATTTATAAATAGACTCTGTCCCTCTCATCTGGATCTGTCTTACAGAACCTCCTCCAAATCATGACTTTGTCTTGCAACTATATTATTCTACTCCACCTTGTAAAATTCCTTCTCAGTATCTGATTCCCAGCAGAGTCATCTGAACAAAAGGGATATGCAAAGATCTTGTTATTCTTCAGATTCTTTATTACTGTGTTTGGCCTATTTCTCTGACTTTAAATTCAGTGTCTTTCCTAGTATGTCATATTGCAGTGGAAAGCTCACTGGAATTTGGAGTTAGTACAAGATTCTGATTTTGAATCTTGATTCACCTATTTGTTAGCTGTATAAACTATATAAACTTTAGGTTGTAATTTCCTTGTTTTTCATATGAGAAATCTGACCTATTTATTCAAGAATCCTAGGGTCATGGATTTAGAGGTATAAAGAACCTCAGAAGTCGTTTAATCCCTGTAATTTACACAGGAGGAAATTTAAGACTTCTTCCAATGACAAGTCCCATAAACCCTTTCAAGTCATTTTCTATTCACTGGCAGAAGATTGAAGATGGAACATGTAAAATTGTCCTGAAATATATTTGGATAAAATTAAGTAAAATATTATAAATGTCTTTTAAAATTATATTTATAATAAAGGATTTTGGTATGTTTTAACTTGCATGTAGGTGGATAAAATGGATGTATTTAAGAGCTGAGTAAATGTAGTTCCTCTGGTAAGAGAATATGGATTTCTTATCTTGGGGGACCAAAATTATCGAGGAATCCAGATTTAGGAACTTCTTTTTTTCCCCTTCAAAATTGGAAGAGACCACAATGAGCTTCAACTCTATCCCACTCCTGAACATGAATGCACTCTACAATATAAAAATTCATCCAGCCTTGAAGCTCTTCAGGGAAGGGAAAGTGTCCCCTTCAGGGAAGGACCTCGTGGGGCAGGCCATTCCACTTTGGGTAGCTCTAATGGTAACGAAGTTTTTTTCCCTACATCTTGGTAACTTCTACCTATTGCTTCTAGTTGGGCTTCTGGGCCCAAGCAGAATAAGTTCAATATTTCTTTCTCATGACAGCCCTTCCAAGACTTGAAGACAACTGCCCTGTCTTCCATGTGTCTTACCTTCTCTAGATTAACTTGATCACTACAATACTATGGCTAACTCTGAGCTGGTCATTCACTAGGTATATTCTTAGTTGAACCTTAGCCTCCTTAGAACTTAGAACCGGTGATGATTATTGTCCTTGCTAACAATCAAGCTTGTCTTTCTGGCCTATTTAGAAAAGGATTTTAGCCTCATAATTAAATAAGAGGAAGCAGAGTCTAGGAACTTATTTGAGAGCCAAAAATACAGGCCAAGTGAGTGGTTGTACCAGGATGCCAGACTTCCTTTGCGTATTATGAAGCATGAAATGAAAGCCCGAAGAACCATCTGCCATGAGAAAACCATGGGAAGCCTGCCTTTAACCTCACTTTTTTTTTTTTTTTTTTTTTTGGTTTTGGAACTTAAAAACATGAGACCAAAGACCCTGCAACTAATAAGACCCATATAAACAAGTTGCACCCAATATGATTAAGAGTTTGAATGGTGTTTTAAAGGTATTTACCAAAAAACATTTCCAATCCACATGTGATTCCTTCTCCTGCCTTCCTCTCTCTGCAACTGTGCAGTTACATTTTGCAACATAGAGCATGATAGGGATGAAAGTGATGATGATGGAGTTAGAAAGGGAGAAAATAGGCAAGGTGTCTGGATGTGGACCATCTTAGTGAATTAAGAGGAGTGAAACATTTGATTTTACACATCATACAGCTCTTGTGTGACCTTCACAGAGAATGTTTGTAGCAACATCTTCAAAGATCATCAGTCAAGCCCCTTCATTTTACAAAGGAAGAGAGGACAAGAGAGGCTACATATCTAATCAAAGCAAGGTCACAGAGCTAGTTAAGGGCACATCCCAGTCTAGAACACAACTGTTTTGGCTCCAGGTATTCTCTTCCCAGAACATTATAATACCTCTACTGTGTTTATTTTTTTGAGGAATATAATGGAGAGAGGAGTTATCTTCTACTTGCATCAGGGATGGATGTTGGTCAATGAATTTGTTCAGGTATTCATTAAAGGCAGCTAGTCAACACATTTAGCTTTGGAGTTAGGAAATTGGAAGTTCAAATCCAATCTCAAATCCTTTGTACTCCTGTGACTTTAAGCAAATTATTTAAATTCTGTTACCCTGATTTTTGTCATATATAAAAGGAGCACAATATTACTCCTTCCTTATAGGTTGTTATAGATTAAGTAAGATAATATTTGTCAAATGCTTGGCAAACCAAGAAGTGCTACATAAATGCTAGCTATAATTACTATTATTTAACACATGTACACAGAAAACACTTAATAAATTACTTTTAAAATTTAATTTATTGAAATTTGGAGTAAATTCCATAAAAAATACAAACTAGGGTAATATAATCAACAAATGATAATAAATCAATAAATATTTTAAATGAAAAAACCCTAAATGCAAAATAAAGAGACTATGTTAGCATTACTATTTTTTTGTGCCATTTACCTATTTAGTAGAGTATATATTTAATAGAGCATATATTCTGAAGAGCATAACAGATTGAAAGTAAAAGGACCTGGATTTGAATCCAAGTTATGCTACTTGGGCAAATGGTAGACTTGAAATTTCAAAGTCACTTAAACTCTTTGGACCTTAGTTTTTCATTTATTAATGGCCTCTATGGTTTCTTCCAGGTTTAACTCTATTATTCCATGATCATGAAAATATTAGTAATATTACTATAATTGGAGAATTACTTTCCTTCATATTTCCATCCACTTTTATACATTCAAAATACAGTGATACTCTAATAGCCTTTCACAAATAGGGAAGAGTTTTTGTTTATTTATTTTGCTGTCTTCATTGAATTAAGGAAGTCTGTCTTTGATTATGGGGTAGAAGACACTGATTCTGCAGCTTAGCCTTAGCAAGTTGTTTGGGATATTGAGAAGTTACATGACCTGCCCAGAGTGAAAGGCCAAATATGTATCAGAGGCAGCTAATTCTATGGGTGGCTCCCTATCCACTAGACCAGGATCTCATGTTGACCTGCTAAGGCCCAGGAAGAAATATATAATAAATCAAAACAGTGAATAATTCTAAGAAAACTTCAAAGTATTATATTAAATAAGACCAAAAGTTCATTTAACTCATTATTCTACTTCTATATTGTCTAAACTTTGTATTAATAACTTGGCAAGTTCTTTAATAAATATTTCCTGAATGGAACCTTTGATAGTGGCAACAAGAACATATTTTATGGCAAAAATATTTTTCTTCTACAATGTCAAACTTAAAACCTTGGGTATTTCCTCCAAAGATTTTTACTTTTCCTTTGTGATACTTTATTTGTATTTTTGTTCAGTCTCTTTTATTTGATCTCTCTTCCACCTCTTAGAATTAACTATCACAAGTTTTCTCCCTCTACTTCGGGGGAGGGGGGGGAGACCCTCTAATGTTTTATACTCTCGTCCATGTTTATATTATTATTTTTTTAGATTTTATGTTCTGATCTGGTCTTCCTCTCAATCTTCATCTTTCTTGACAGAAAAAAAACAACCACAGCAAACTTTTAAAGTCTGTATTAAAAAAAAAGATATATTATTAATTTAATATCCTATTAAGAAGGATAGAGGTTTGGGTTTGGAATTAGGAAGGTTTAGATTGAAGTTTTGCCTCTGACACTTACTAGCTGCGTGGTCATAGGCAAGCCTCTTCACTTTTCAGATGGCAATTCTAAGACCACACATTACAGAGTAGCTGTAGATCTACATTAGTGAAAGAAATTCTATACACCCTGAAAATTATAGCTTTGGACTAAGATTCAAGTTTCACCACTATGCAACCAACCAAATTTGCTTTTCACTTACATTCAAATCAATTAATTTCAATATATAAAATATCATAAAAACTTTTCAGACTTTCTTTTGAGTTCATAAATATTGCATTGTTATTTATAGATGTCATATTTTCTACTCTTCTGGTGTTATGGGCCAGAATTTGAAACAAGATGCTAAGTAAGTGGAATTGAGGAGACAGTGGTTAATTCTAGTTTAGCATTGATTTAAGCCTACAACAAATAATGGTTTCCTAGGAATATAATGCTTGGTGTATATTCAGTGTGGAACATATAAGGAGGAGCTGTCAGAGCCAGAAAGGACAAGTACACTAGAAGCTCTCGGAGGCTGAGACAGAGTCATTCCATCTTCAACATTTGTTGTGGCTGGAGGCTGAAGCAGAAACCCTTTGGAGTCTGGGAGATTCAAAAGCCAGAGAAGGCAGGCCTCTCAGAACTAAGGAGAGAGACAGGCCTCCAGAAAAACTAGCGGAGCCCCAAGGGAAGGAGATAAGACTTTGAAGGAGACAATAAAGGATTTGGACTTTAATCCCTGGCTGTACTTGTGATACTGAAATGAAAGGAAAGCTACCTCCAGAAGCCCCCCAAGAAACCTGCTACCAGAGAATATTACATTTTAGAGAAGAATATTACATTCTGGTTCTATTTTTTTCTTCTATTTGCTTGATGATTTATGATTCTTTCTGGATGTAATGTTCTGGTTAGTTTTCTGGAGGTCTTTGGACCAGCCTTTGTTTCAGCAGAGCAATCACCACAAGAATAGCCAGGGATTAAGTCCAAATTCTTTATTATCTCCTTCACAGTCTGTTTCCTTGCCTGGTCCTGGGCCAGTTTTCTGGAGATCCTCCAGAATGTGCCTTGGTTTCTGTGGGGGAGGCAGGAGGACCACCATGACAGTATCTGTCTTGAAGTCTCTCTGAGTCCGGGATCTTGTGCTCCAGCCTCCAGTTCTCCATCTTCTCCGAGTCTGTTCCAGTCTTTTAGGAACTTTGGCCTCTTAAATACTCTGTTACAATTAAATCATTCCAGTGTACTGAGTATAAGCTAATTATCATATCACTAGGGAACCATTATTAATTATAAGGTTAAATCAATCACACTGAACTAGAGAACTATTAATCACCCTGCTAAACTAGATAACCATTGTTTTATCAATTCCACTGGCTTAGCATCTTATAAGAATCCTTGTTTCAAGTACAGAGTTCTGGCCCATTATAGATTTATTTATGTACCTAATACTTATCAGTTTTCATTGCTTTAAAGTATTTCATTTTATTAATCATTGTACTATTGTTGGACATTTGAATTACTTCTAGGTTCATTTGCAATTGCAAGCAATGTTGCTATCAAATCATTGATCCACTAGTTTGTTTAATTTTTGGATACCATCGTCAGGTCATATCTCCTAAAATGAAAATATTTTCTCAGTTTTAAGCATATCTTCCTACAAAATGCATTTCAGATGATCATTGTAGTAGATCAAGTAGTAGAGCACACAACTTCATCATTCATTGGATTTTTATCCCCTCAGTTGGATTTATTCTTTAAGTACAGTGATAAGACAGACCTATTTCTGAAATTAACCTTTCTTTCAACTTGCATGGGGTGATACTTTTAGCTTTGTTTCCAATATCTCTTTCTGATAATGGCCATCATTTTATAGGCCTCTTTGGCCTTAGTAATATAATAGTTGTTGTTGTTTTTGAGTTATTTTAGTTATGTCTTACTCTCTATGACCTCATTTGTGATTTTCTTGGCAAAGATACTGAAGTGGTTTGCCAATTCCCTTTCCAACATATTTTATAGATAAAGAACTGAGGCAAACAGGGTTAAGTGATTTGTGTCACATAGTAAGTGTCAATCTGAGACTTGATTTGCATTCAGGTCTTTCTGACTCCAGGCTCAGTACTCTATCCACTGTGCCACCTACCTGCCCCTAGTTTAATAGGGAACATGTTTAGGATAGAGTCCGCAGTAACTCATTCTTGCTTTTTTCTCAGAATAAATAACTAATTATTTACTTTATTAATATGCTTTGGAATAGAGGCTGTTAAACTTTTAATCTCACTGACCACTTTGGCAATTTGGGGAAGCCCAGGAAAATATTTCTAAATACATAAAATAAAATAAATAAGATTACAATGGAAACTATATCAGAATAGTTAAAATATTCTTAAAAGCATGTTTATGGAACCTAAGTTAAAAACTGGTTTAAAATTATTATTTTGCTTATTTATTTATTCATTTATTTACTGAGATTGAAGCTCATCTATCATTTTTCACCCAACTCAAACAGTCTTGTGCAATTCTTCCAGCAGTTTATTCCTCTCAGCTTGGCTTTCCACTTAGGGGGAGCTTAGTGTCATCCATAAACTTAGAGATTTCACTGTGTAGTCTTTCTTCCAGATTATGTGTAAAAATGTTAAGTAATATGGGCTTGTGGATGATGTTATAATGCCTTTAACATTTCAATGTCAAGAGAAGTCCTCAGTTAGCCTTATTTTTATTATAGTATTTTCCAGGTTCTTACCCACAATAAAATTCTCAATTTTTATAATGGACTTTGGTATGAAACTCTGTCGAAAGACTTTTTGAAACCAGCCCAACTAATCAATTAATTACTGTATATTTATTAAATACCTACTATGTACTAGGTACTGGATAGCCAATGTAAAAAATGAGTTTCTGTTCTCAGGAAATGTATGGTTTATCAAGGGAAACAATACAAATATGGTATCAGTGGAAAGAATATTGGCTTTAGAGTTAGGGAAACTATATTCATATCTCAGTATTCCTTCTTTGGGTGTAGCTGTTTCTGTCCATCATTTCTCCAATGAAACTCAGTTAAGTCTCTTTGTCAGAGAAATCCACTTCCATCAGAATACATCCTCATACAATATCGTTGTCGAAGTGTATAATGATCTCCTGGTTCTGCTCATCTCACTTAGCATCAGTCCATGTAGGTCTCTCCAAGCCTCTCTGTATTCATCCTGCTGTTCATTCCTTACAGAGCAATAATATTCCATAACATTCATATACCACAATTTACCAGCCATTCTCCAATTGATGGGCATCCATTCATTTTCCAGTTTCTAGCCACTACAAACAGGGCTGCTACAAACATTTTGGCACAGACAGGTCCCCTTCCCTTTTTTAGTATCTCTTTGGGGTATAAGCCCATTAGAAACACTGTTGGATCAAAGGGTATGCACAGTTTGATAACTTTTTGGCATAATTCCAGATCGCTCTCCAGAATGGCTGGATTCGTTCACAACTCCACCAACAATGCATCAATGTCCCCGTTTTCCCGCATCCCCTCCAACATTCATCATTGTTTTTTCCTGTCATCTTAGCCAATCTGACAGGAGTGTAGTGATATCTCAGAGTTGTCTTAATTTGCATTTCTCTGATCAATAGTGATTTGGAACACTCTTTCATGTGAGTGGTAATAGTTTCAATTTCTTCATCTGAAAATTGTCTGTTCATATCCTTTGACCATTTATCAATTGGAGAATGGCTTGATTTTTTATAAATTTGAGTCAGTTCTCTATATATTTTGGAAATGAGGCCTTTATCAGAACCTTTAATTGTAAAGATGTTTTCCCAGTTAGTTACTTCCCTACTAATCTTGTTTGCATTCGTTCTGTTTGTACAAAGGCTTTTTAATTTGATATAATCAAAATTTTCTATTTTGTGATTGGTAATGGTCTCTAGTTCATCTTTGGTCACAAATTTCTTTCTCCTCCACAAGTCTGAGAGATAAACTATCCTATGTTCCTCTAATTTATTTATAATCTCGTTCTTTATGCCTAGGTCATGGACCCATTTTGATCTTATCTTGGTATGTGGTGTTAAGTGTGGGTCCTTGCCTAATTTCTGCCATACTAATTTCCAGTTATCCCAGCAGTTTTTATCAAATAATGAAATCTTATCCCAAAATTTAGAATCTTTGGGTTTGTCAAACACTAGATTGCTATAGTTGACTATTCTGTCTTGTGAACCTAACCTTTTCCACTGATCAACTAATCTATTTCTAAAAAGTATTTCATTTTATTAATCATTGTACTATTGTTGGACATTTGAATTACTTCTAGGTTCATTTGCAATTGCAAGCAATGTTGCTATCAAATCATTGATCCACTAGTTTGTTTAATTTTTGGATACCATCGTCAGGTCATATCTCCTAAAATGAAAATATTTTCTCAGTTTTAAGCATATCTTCCTACAAAATGCATTTCAGATGATCATTGTAGTAGATCAAGTAGTAGAGCACACAACTTCATCATTCATTGGATTTTTATCCCCTCAGTTGGATTTATTCTTTAAGTACAGTGATAAGACAGACCTATTTCTGAAATTAACCTTTCTTTCAACTTGCATGGGGTGATACTTTTAGCTTTGTTTCCAATATCTCTTTCTGATAATGGCCATCATTTTATAGGCCTCTTTGGCCTTAGTAATATAATAGTTGTTGTTTTTGAGTTATTTTAGTTATGTCTTACTCTCTATGACCTCATTTGTGATTTTCTTGGCAAAGATACTGAAGTGGTTTGCCAATTCCCTCTTCAACATAGTTTATAGATAAAGAACTGAGGCAAACAGGGTTAAGTGATTTGTGTCACATAGTAAGTGTCAATCTGAGACTTGATTTGCATTCAGGTCTTTCTGACTCCAGGCTCAGTACTCTATCCACTGTGCCACCTACCTGCCCCTAGTTTAATAGGGAACATGTTTAGGATAGAGTCCGCAGTAACTCATTCTTGCTTTTTTCTCAGAATAAATAACTAATTATTTACTTTATTAATATGCTTTGGAATAGAGGCTGTTAAACTTTTAATCTATCACTGACCACTTTGGCAATTTGGGGAAGCCCAGGAAAATATTTCTAAATACATAAAATAAAATAAATAAGATTACAATGGAAACTAATTATATCCGAATAGTTAAAATATTCTTAAAAGTATGTTTATGGAACCTAAGTTAAAAACTGGTTTAAAATTATTATTTTGCTTATTTATTTATTCATTTATTTACTGAGATTGAAGCTCATCTATCATTTTTCACCCAACTCAAACAGTCTTGTGCAATTCTTCCAGCAGTTTATTCCTCTCAGCTTGGCTTTCCACTTAGGGGGAGCTTAGTGTCATCCATAAACTTAGAGATTTCACTGTGTAGTCTTTCTTCCAGATTATGTGTAAAAATGTTAAGTAATATGGGCTTGTGGAGGATGTTATAATGCCTTTAACATTTCAATGTCAAGAGAAGTCCTCATTTAGCCTTATTTTTATTATAGTATTTTCCAGGTTCTTACCCACAATAAAATTCTCAATTTTTATAATGGACTTTGGTATGAAACTGTCAAAAGACTTTTTGAAACCAGCCCAACTAATCAATTAATTACTGTATATTTATTAAATACCTACTATGTACTAGGTACTGGATAGCCAATGTAAAAAATGAGTTTCTGTTCTCAGGAAATGTATGGTTTATCAAGGGAAACAATACAAATATGGTATCAGTGGAAAGAATATTGGCTTTAGAGTTAGGGAAACTATATTCATATCTCAGATCTGTCACTTAATACCTATGTATTTTTTGGCAAGTTATTTAGACTCTTTGGGCCTCATTATTTTCATCTATAAAACTGAAAGACTTGAACTAGATAGCCTCTGAGGCCCTTTGCAGGGCTAGCTCTAAATCCTTTGTATAAATATATGCAAAATACATAGAAAATAAATGTAAGGTACATTTGTGGTGGGTGGATACTCACCATTGGAAAGAACAAGAAAGGTTTTTCATAAATTTTACTTGTACAATTTTGAAGAAAATAGAGGAATTTAAAAGATAGAGAGGTAAGGAGGGAGTTCATTTTGTGCATGGGAGACAGCCATCCAGTCAGTCAATCAATTTCTGTTGGGAACTGAGTGTGGTTTACAACATAGCATTTTCATTCTTTTCATTGTTTTCATCGTTGTTTGCTTGCATTTTATTTTCTTTCTCATTTTTTTCTGGTTTGATTTGATTTTTCTTGTGCAGCAAGATAATTTTTGCATATATTGGATTTAGCATATATTTCTACCATATTTGGCTTATATTGGACTACTTGCCATCTAGGGGAGAGGGTGGGAGAAGGGGGGGAAATTGGAATGCAAAGTTTTGCAAAGGTTTATGTTGAAGAATTATCCATGCATATGTTTTGAAAAATAAAAAGCTTTAATAAAAAAAGAAATTCTAGGAGATAATTCATGTATGATTTGCTCTCATGCAAACCATAACTTAAATACTAGGCATTTACTTAATAGCTGTAATTTTTATTGTATGTTCTATCACTTTCCCAACTGTGGAAGTTAGATTTACCCACTGTAGCTCCCAGCATCTCCTCTGCAGTCCTTCTTATGCATGAGTCACATTGGCAATCAGCCAGTCCTTTGACACAGTGGCCATCTATAACAACAGCTTACACATTTTGGCCAACAGTTCCATATTTCACCCTTGAATTCCTTCAAAACTCTTGGGTGGCTGCCATCTGAGCCTGGTGATTTATTTATATTTAGTTTGTCAATTAGGTCTAGAGAAGCCTGTATATTTACCACTATTTGTTCTGACCTGTCTGCTTGAAAAGAACTTGGAAGTGAGACTCTCCCTTAAGTCTTCCTCAGTCAAGACTGCAGCAAATAATCCATTGATTCACTCTGCTATTGCTTTTTCTTCCCTCAGCACATCTTTTGATTTTCTAGTTGGCTTCCTTTTGTTGAATTTAATGAACCTTTTATTGTTGATCTTGCAGTCTCTTGAAAGATATTTCTTGTATTCTTTTGGGGGCCTACTTACTCCTGGTTTGCACCTGATTTACCCCATTGTAGATTTCCCAGGTCTTTTCTCATGAGCAAGCAATTCATTTTTTAAAAAGGTTCTCTCCATCTCCCTTTTTTTGAGAGCCCTGTTTATTTTACCAGTTTGAAATAAATATTTCAGTATAAAGATTTATTTACTTTATATATGTGTGTGTGATATGTAGTTTTAAAAATTTTTTTAAATTGTCTTTATGCTTCCTATTTCCTTACTCAAATGACTAATTTTTCATAATTCCCTTTTATAAGATAGATTATATATGGGATGGGCTTTTTAAACAGCCTTCCTCTGCCTCAGAACCTCTGTCTCTCTGTCTCGATCTCTTTCAGTCTCTCTCTCTCTTTCTCTCTCTCTCTCTCTCTCTCTCTCTCTCTCTCTCTCTCTCTCTCTCTCTCTCTCTCTCTTTCTCCATTATTGATAACCTACCAATGCCTTTCATCCCCATCATCAACAGAGTCCTCTTTATGTAATAAATATGTATAGTCAAGAAAAATTAATCAGCCCATCACCTAAGTCTGAAAATGAACAAGTGTGCCCTTCCTTTCCCCAATTTCTCCCTCTCCTCCCCTAGCTTCCTGCTCTCTGCCAAGAGTCAGGAGATATCCAGCAATATTTTCCAGTTCACTATACAGAACCTAGTTAGTCACTTACACTTGACTTCAGAATATATTATGTGATTTTGGTTAGCAGCAATTTTACCTTCCTAATTAGACAATACTGAAGCGAATATTAAAAGACAATTTCCATTCTTTTAACACACTCTGCCAAGGCTGTGGGCGCAAGAAGTTGGACGAGTGTTGGGATGTGAAGAAGACGGTTTGTGCTTATTGTGGCAGAGGGTGGAGAGCAGGTCAAGAAGAGCTGGGCTCTAATATAGCCCCAAGCACAAACTGGCTGTGTGACCCTGAACAAGACATTTATCCTTTCTTAGCTTTAGTTTTCTCATCTTTGAAATGGAAATAACAATAATTCCTATGTGACAGAGTTGCTATGAGGCTTAAATGACATAAGACATGTAAAGTTCTTTGTAAACCTAGAGGCAGCTGGGTGATCTGAGGTCATGAAAATCTGATTTAGATACTTCCTAGCTGTTCTTGCCACTTAACTTTTGCCTGTCTAAGTTTACTGATCTATAGAAGAAGATAATAATAGTATTAACCTCCCAGATTTGGTTATATTGATAAAATGAGATTTATAAAGTCTTTTGCAAACTTTAAAGTGCTATATATAAGCTATCATAATTGCTGTTGTCATTAAAGTATTATATAGTATCAGCTATATAATAATGTTGACGATGCTTTGTGTACAAGAAAACAAAATATCTTCAAAGCTGCCATCAATGATATGCACAAATGGAAAAGGAGGCGAGGCTGTCATGCAGTGACAGTGATACATAACAGATTTATAATCTGAAGGCTACATTCAAAAAGCATAAAATGCTAAAAGATCTACACGGTTTTAAAACTTGTGATTTGTGAAGTATTTTTTAAAATTTAAATTGATAATTGTATTTTAATAGAATAAATTTTCTGCCAAGAGAGTCTATGACACCAAAAAAGTTCAGAACCCCTTAGAAGAGAGAAGGCCCCTTACACATTGGGTAGATTCTCTGTGAAGGATTTATTGATAAGAAAGTAAGGATGAGTTGTATAGTAGAAGTGCATGTAGTAATGAGATCAAGAATGCATTATGGCATTGAAGTATATGATCCAGAAAGTAAATAATTTGTATTAAAAAATGATAATTAACTTTCCAAATACAACTGTAAGATGATGATGATAATGATGATGATGATAACAACAGCATTTATATGACACATTAAGATTTACAAATGTTATCTTATTTTATCCTCACAACATTTATCCTAGATGGAAGATGCTATGATTATCTCCATTTTACAGATGAGAAAATTGAGACTGGGAGAGATTAAGTAACTTGCCCAATTTGAACTCAAGTTTTCCTGACTCCAGGCTCAATGCTCTGTTCAGTGTTATCTGGCTACCACCTTGTATATGACATTAATAAGAGGTTTTATTAGGGAATCTATGTTCATACTTAACATATAATGCTGAAATTATATACACACACATGCATACAACAGGTTTTAACATCTCAGCACAGCATAATCTGACAAGGGAAAAAAAAAAGTTGATGAATGCATTTAACTGTATTACTTTAATGTGCTCGGTCTATCTCCTCTAATTAAAATAAAATCATCTTACAACTTATGAAATGAAGATCTGGCATAATAGATTCAGAATGTGATGAAAATGTTTTCATTAAATGCAAAGATATCCTGCAAGGCATGGCATTTTATCTCAAGTCTCTAATAACATTAATATACCCTTTTAAACTCTGCAACATTTATGACTTAATAGGAACTCTTTAAAGAATGACAGACTTGTAAAAATTGCAAGGTTACTTTAACCTGAAAGGAGTCATAGTCCTCCAGTGGTTTTGAGTAAGAAGAAAACCTTCCTTCATTTATGGAAGGTATAAATATACCCTTGTTTACTCCAGCTCAGGAGAGAAGGAAATTGTTTCCCCTATATTTTAGATTGCTAAATTCTAAAACACCCCTGTGGGGGCAGAAGAAGACAGGCCTTAATGTTGTCTCCCAGGCCCTTTTTTCTATTGCCAGTAATAGCAGCTAGGTTTATCAGCTAGTTTCTTTGCTGACCCTCAGAATATTAGAGTATCAATCAGTAAACATTTATAAAGTGCTCCCAATGTACCAGGCTCTATACTAGGTGTCAGGTATACAAAGACAAGGGAAACAATCCTATTCCTGTCTTTGAAGCACTTATAGTCTAGTTGGGAAAGACACTAGGATCATTTGTAATTTTATTTAAAAAATTCAAAATAGAGAGGAGGTTGTTTTTTGGGGGAGGTGTATCTCTCCACTGTATTCCCTTTTCTCCTCTGACACCATTAGCAGGCTCTCATCACCTCAAGCCTGAGTTATTGCAATAGTCTTGGCTCTGCTGTAGTTCAGTTATCAAAGTGATCTTTCTAAAGTTCCATTCCGAGAAAAAAAAATAACATAAATAACCAGTCTGACCATGTCACTCCTAACATCAATAAACTCCAATGGCTGACTAGTGCTTCCAGAATCAAACATAAAAGCCTCTGTTTGACTCTTAAAGACCTTCACAATCTGGTCCCTTCCTTTCTTTTGAGCCTTGTCCTTCACTTTCCTCTGTACTCAGTGACCCAGAGACATTGGCTTCCTTGTTATTCCTCATGCATGATACTCCATTTCTGAACTCTATGCACTGCTGTCCCCTGTGCCTAGAATTCTCCCTCCTACCCCCACCTCATCTCTTTCTCCTGCATTTCTTCCAGATTCAGTTAAAAGCCCACCTTTTTCAAAAAGCCTTTTTCCATTTTAATGCCGGTGTCTTCTATCTGAGATGAACTCTAGCTTTCTATGTGCTTGTTTGCATGTTATTTTCTTCATTGGATTCAGCTCTTTAAAGACATGGGTTATTTTTGCCTTTATATCCCTGGGGTTTAGAACAGTACATTGTATGTACTTAATAACTATTATAGAATTGACTTGTAAAAGTTGACTTTTGAAATGAGTCTTGAAAGAAATAAAGGATTTGATGAGATGAATGTAAGGAGGCAGTACTTTACAAGCAAGGTAGGGAATCTTAAGATAAAAATGTGTATACACACATATTCAATATACATCTATTTCTCTCTCTCTCTCTCTCTCTCTTTCTCTCTCTCTCTCTCTCTCTCTCTCTTTGTTTCTCTGATTCTCTCTCTCTCTGTCTCTTTCTTTCTGTCTCTCTGTCTCGTCTCTGTCTCTCTCTCTGTCTCTCTGTCTCTCTTTCTCTTTCTATTTCTCTGTCTGTTTCTCTCAATATGTATACACACACAGAGAGAAAGACACATATATACACAAAAAATATTTATGGTAGCAAAGATTTGGAATCTAAGGGGAAGGAGTGTTTATGAAGTGGGGAATGGCTGAACAAATTATGATGTATGAACAAAATGAAATACTATTGTCATAAGAAAATATGAAGGAGGAAGATTCATAGAAATCTGGGAAAATTTGCATATGGATGCAAAGGGAAGTAAGCAGAATTAAGAGCACAATAAGATAACAACATCCTTGTAAAAGCAAGTGATTTTGAAAGATTTAAGAATTTTGCACAATGACTGACCATGATTCCCAAGAACCAATGAATAAGAAATCAGGGAGCTGATAGACTAAATATGTAAAATGAGATAGGCATTTTTAGATATGAGCAAGGTGGGATTTGTTCCTTCTTCTGCCTCCCCTTTTTTCTTTTTCTCTTCTTTCAATGGCTTTTGGAAGGGGAGAATATGTGCTTGTTATATTTGGGTTCTATCATAGTGTTTGTGAAGGGGAATGATAATGTGTAATAAAGATAGAAAGGTAGGTTATAGTCAAATTAAAGAATCTTTAAATGTTAAACAGAGTAGTTTCTACTTTTTTTCTAGAAACAATAGGGAGCTATTGAAATTTGTTGACTAGACAAGGATGTTATCAAGCTTGAATCTTAAGATCACTTTAATAGCTCTATGGAGGATGGTTTATAAAAAAGGTAATTTTAACCCTAGATAAGTAGGCAATCCAGATCAAGTTCATTTGGGGTTTTCTTTCCATTTTTATAAAGTAATGTTAAGGAAAATGAAAATTACTCCTTCATTTTTCTTTTTCAAACATATATACTATATTTACATGTATAGTCTTTCCTGTGGGTTTTCCAGTAAAGTCAACAAACAATTTAATAAGCACTGATTTTGTGACTATCATGTATATGATTACCTATAGAAATAGTATAACGTAGTAGCCAGATTGCTGGACTTTGAGTCTGGAATATCCTAACACGAATTTCCTTTTACACATTCTCTGAGTGAGCTTACACAAACCACTAAAGTTCTGTATTCTTCCTGCAACTTGCTGGGATTTATCTATGATAATCTTAGTAGACTTATGCTAAGTAAATCTGAGCTCCACTGTAGGTACTTGCTAGATTGCTGAGGATATAAAGGCAGTAAATGTTCTTTCTTCACCCCAATTGTCATCAATCTCACTTTTCATTAAAATTGTAGGAGGCAATAGTACTTGGCAGGATTAGCATTGAATCTTTTATTTCATTTCGCTATGAATTTAGTAGGATTTAGGAAATTTATTAATCTTTTTCTCAGATAATATAAGGCAGTTGCCATAGCCCTAGACTAGAAATTAGGCAACTTGGGATCTATTATCATTTTCAGCAAGGTCTTATTTGCCATTTTGGGTAACTTCCCTTTGATTGCTTTGGTTGGTTTGTTGATTTATTAATAATTTTCTTATAATAAGACAGACTATTTCAGAGAAAAACTATAATGTATGAAAATGACATAAGATATTTTGATAAGGTGTGGTGAAAAGAACGGCTCTGGGAGTGTTTCTTTGTGAATAGCTTCTGACTGGACAATACAGACGAAGAACATTGCTCCTTGCAATTGTGGGTACATTAATTGACAATATTGATTGAGTATTCATTGGTATTACAGGGGTCCTCAAACTACAGCCTGCGGGCCAGATGCAGCAGCTAAGGACGTTTATCCCCTTCACCCAGGGCTATGAGGTTTCTTTATTTAAAGGCCCACAAAACAAAGTTTTTGTTTTTACTATAGTTTGGCCCTTCAACAGTCTGAGGGACAATGAACTGGCCCCCTATTTAAAAAGTTTAAGGACCCCTGGATAGACTACTGTATAGAGTACTATGGGATTTATAATTATACATCAATAAACAATGATGCATTCATCAAGCATTTATTAAATACCTATTATATATCAGGAGAAGAGGGCAGCTAGATGGCAACATGAAGAGCATCAGGAATCTGGAATCAGGAACGCTTTTCTTTCTGAATTCATATTTGGCCTAAGATAGTTACTAGCTGTGAGACTGAGGCAAGTCACTCAATCCTTTTTGCTCTAGTTTTTCATTTATTAAATGAACTGGAGAAGGAAAAGTAACTTTGTCAGGAAACCCCCCAAATGAAGTCATGAAGAGTAGGATGCAACTGAAATGACTCAACAGCAACAACAGCACTGGGGCAAAAAAAAGTATAGGAATTCCACTTAGGATAGAAGAGATGATGATATACGATTAAGAAGATATAACTAACTATTCAAATCTTACTTTTTCTTTTTTTTTCTTCAGGGAGATTGAACTAAAAAAGATATATCTTAAGTAGTTATAGTTTTAAACCTCAAACAAATGAGAATATGATAACATCTAAGTATCCTCAATTAGTTTATGTTGAGTCTAGATGAATCATTCTTTTGTGTGCCAAATAATATGACGGGCATGGTTGCAGGACTATTATTACTGATCTCTGAAAGAGTATAAAGAATCAAAGTTAGGATAATGAATATAGTGGGGAAAGTTCCACATGTAAAGTTAGAAGATGTGGATATAAATTTCTGCTCTTTTACTTATTAGCTGTATGAGTCTGACCATAAGCAAGTCACCATATCTCCAAAGTCTAAGTTTCCTCATTTATCAAATAAGTTGATAGGGGTTGAAGTAAAGGACCTTTAAAGTGACTTCCTGTTCAAAATTCTATGATTATGACTAGAAAATAATGAGCATTGTCCTAATTTTCAAAAAGAGTAGTCTCTAAAGCTATAAAGCAGTGGACTGGACAAGGGTTCCTTGTAAAAGTGTAAAATATTGTATTAATTTGGAACACTGATAAAGGAAAATAGTTATTAGGAGTAAGCATGACTTTATCAAGAAGTCATAAAGAACTAACATTTCCTTTTTAGTCACAGGGTAATTAGACTGGCATAACTAGCATAGTAGGTATTTAATAAATGTTTATGACTGATTGATAATTCAAAACTACTTTTTGGATGTCCATTTAACGAATTCCCAATTCACCCAGCTATTTTCAGAGAACTCACATATCTATATCACATCCACAAAGAAAGCAAGAGAGACTTGTTTTCCTAAATCTAAGTAAACTATATCTATAGCATTCCTTATCCTAGTCTAGTAACCCTTATGAATAAAAATGAAATGCTGTAGAAATCAAAAGGAGTATAACTGGGAGAATAACTGAAGAAATGGCCAACTTTAGCTTCTATGTTTCTGTGAGTTTTTGTGAGAATAGATCAATATTGTCTTGGAGACAGATTTCTAGTGAAATGCCTAAAGATCTGTGTTTTACCTGATGCTATTCAATAATTTTATTGATGGCTTGGATAAAGGCATAATTGTCATGTTTGTGAAATTTTCTAATGACAAAGTCACAAGAGATAAATAACAGAATGAATTACAGAATCAAGATTCAAATAAATCTCAACAAACTAGAAAAATGATTTGGATCCCAATAGCATATGGAGATAAATGTAAAGTTTGATTCTTGGATTCAAATATTCAATTTTGCAAGAAAGAGAGAGATGCTATTAGAAGATAGTACATATGAAAAATAATTTGAGGATTTATTGGACGATCAGCTCAAAATGAATTAACTGTGTGACATGGCAGCCAAAAAATCTAATATTATACTAGGCTGAATTGAGAATCATAATAAACAGAACAAGGGAGGTAATAATCCTATTTTTCCTACACTTTGGCCAGACAACGTCTGGGATATTGCACAGGATTCTAGGTGTCATATTTTTGGCAGTACATTAAGAAATTGGAGTGCATCCAGAGGGCAAATAAACTACTTACAGGACTGAAGACAAATATTGATCAAAGCAACCAAATCTGTTTAATTTAGTGAAGACTCAGGGAGAGACTAGTGAATATTTTCAGGTATTAAGGTCTATCTCATAGGAAAGTTTGGATTTGTTTCACTCTTTCAGAGGGCAGAAACAGTCGCATTGGATAAAAATAGTGATGAGGCAGATTTCAAAGTGATGCAAAAAAACCTTCTTTACAATTATAACTGTCCACTCAGTTCCACCTATTCAACCTAATCTTTTTTTTTTTTTTTAAGATCCCAACTCCTTACAACTTCATGATAGGAAGTCATGAAATCATGAACTGTTGTATCCAACAAGTCATCATTAGTTTATGCTTCAAGACCTCCAAACAGAAGGAATCTACCACCTCTTTAGGCAAGTTATTCAACTTTTGGATGGTTCTAATTGTTAGAACAAAAGCCCTAAATGGGGTTTTTACATGCAGACTAACTGCTTCTAGTTCTTTCCTCTAAGACAAAACTGAAGAATAATCTGCTTTCAACATGACCACCTTTCCCCATTCTCTTTCTTCTTTGCTCCATGTGAAACATATCTAGTATCTTCAGATGATCTTCCTATGACATGATCTCAAGGCCCTTCATCATCTTTGCTGCCCTCACATGGACACATTTTTTTTCAAATCCTTCTTAGACCGTGGTACCTAGAACTGAACACAGAACTCTGATGGCAGAGTGCAGCAGGTGTAGCATATTTCCACTTTGCCCCTCTTAATATAGCTATAGATTACATTAGCTTTGTTGGCTACTATACCAGACTGCTAAATCATAAGCATTTTGCAGATCTTTTGCAGATCAGCTGTGGTCTAACCTTACATTGGTCACATTATACTTGTGAATTTGATTTTTTTTTTTGGTATTCAAGTACAAGAATTAATATTTATTTCGATTGAATTTCATCTTACGAATTTCATCTATTATTTCATCTTATTATTCAACCTAATTCTCTAACCTGTCAACATCCTTTTGGATCCTGGCTGTCATCCAGTGTGTTAGTTATCCCTTGAAGCTTTGTGCAAATTTGATGAGCATACTGTCTGTGCCTTTATCCATGTCACTGAGAAATTATTAAATGGCAAAGTGCCACAGATTTATGAGGTATACTACTGAAGACCTTCTGCCAGATGTGAGGAGAATATTTGACTTGTAAAAATCTCAAACAACAAAAAACAAAAGAGAGGCAAATAATTACTATTATCAAAAAAAGAATAAATAACAAAATTAACTTCCCTATATTCAGAAATTATTTTTTTAAATAGGAAAAAATGTTAACTATCATAGAGCCAAATACTGATAGATATCTGAAGTATCTATCTGGAAATCCCTGCCATCTTGATACTGAATCACTGATAATTGCTCTCTGAGTTCAGTTATCCAATAAGTTTTTAATCCATGTGACTGAATTATCATCTAATTCATATCTACTTTCTTTGCTATAATAGTAGCAGATACTTTATCAAAGGCTTTTCCTAAAATCTAGGTAAACTACATCCACAGCATCCTTATCTTCTGTCATTTTAATAATCTTTTCAGATAAGGAAATGAGGTCAGTCTAGAATGATCTGTTCATGATGAAGCCATGTTGATTGATTGTAATCCCCACTTCCCCAACAAGATGTTTGGTAACCAATACTTTGACAATCTATTTCAGAATTTCCCAAGAAATCAAAGTCAACCTCATTGGTCCAAAACTTTCAATTTTTCTTCTTATCCCCTTTTTGAAAATCAAACAGCATTGGATTTTCTGCAAACATATGTTCATTCTTCTGATTTCAGAAGGTCTTCTATGATTTTTCAAATATCATTGAAGATAGCTTGGAAATCATATTGACCTGAAATTTCTAGGCCAAAATGTAGTTTACCTGGCCCAGGTGACTTCAGTATAAGAGCAGCCAGGAGCTCTCTTTTTATATTCTCATTTTATTTTGGATATCAATTCTCTGTTAGTCATTTTTGTTCTATCATTCCCAGGGTAAAACGAATTCTCCTTTGCAAAGAAAAAAGAAGCAATATAGTTTCTCTGCCTCCTTTCTTTTCCCTCTTATCACCATTTCATACAACTCAAGCAAATATCCTATCTCTTCTCTGAATATAATTTTCCCACAATATTTATTAAAAAAATAAAAACCTCATAGTGTTTATTGTCCTTAAATTCCCTTGCATCTTAGTTCATCATGAGTTTTTGCATTCTTGATACTATTTTACAGCACCATACTATGCAATTATATTAATATTCTGTACCCTAGCATTGTTTTCATAGTTTCTAAATTTCTTTTTTTTTTTAATATGTAAGCTGATTGGTGAGTTCCCTGTGTAGCCACATTGTTCTCTTCAGACATAATTTATTTTTCATCCTTACTAGAATTCTCTCATATGTCTTTCTTTCTTTTTTTTTTTTTAAAAAAAAAAATAAGGCTTGCCCATTTTCCAATTGATATGTGATCAAAGGATAAGAACAGACAATTTTCAGATGAAGAAAGTGAAACTATTTCTAGTCATATGAAAAAATCCTCTATCATTATTGATCAGAGAAATGTAAATTAAGACAACTCTGTGGTATCACTATACACCTCCCAGATTGGCTGGGATAATGACAAATGTTGGAATTAATGTGGGAAAACTGGCACACTGATACACTGTTGAAGTTATGAACTGATTCAATCATTCTGGAGAGCAATTTAGAACTATGCCCAAAGGGCTATCAAACTGTGCATACCCTTTAATCCAGTAGTATCTCTACTAGGCCTGTATCCCAAAGAGATCATAAAGAAGGGAAAAGGACACACACGTGCAAAAATATTTATGGCAGCCTTTTTTGTAGTAGAAAGAAACTGGAAACTGAGTGGCTGCCCATCAATTGGAGAATGGCTGAATAAGTTATGATTTAGGAATGTTATGGACTATTATTGTTCTATAAGAAATGATCAGCAGGGTGAATACAGAGAGGCCTGAAGAGACTTACATGAACTGATGCTAAGTGAAGTGAGTAAAACCAGGAGATCATTGTACATGGCAACAGCAAGATTATATAATGATCAGTTCTGATGGATGTAACTCTTTTCAACAATGAGATAATTCAGGCCAGTTCCAATGGCCTTGTGATAAAGAGAGCAATCTGCACCTAGAGAGAGGACTTTGGGAACTGATTATGGATCACAATATAGTATGTTCACTCTTTTTGTTGTTGTTTGCATTTTGTTTTCTTTCTCATTTTTTTTTTTTCTTTTTGAGCTGATTTTTCTTGTGTAGCATGATAATTGTGGAAATATGTATAGAAGAATTGCACATATCTGACATATATTGGATTAGTTATCACCTAGAGGAATGGTTGGGGGAAAGGGAGGGAAAAATTTTGGAACAAAAGGTTTTGCAAGAGTGAATGTTGAAAATTATCTATGCATATGTTTTGAAAATAAAAATATTTAATAAAAAATTAAAATAAAAAATAAGGCTTTAACAACATTTATTAATTATATCAAACTGTTTTTTTTTCCCAAAACTTTGTAATGTCTTCCCCTTATTTACCTTTCCCATTTAGAAAGTTAGAAAAACAAAATTTGTTTTATATATGTATAGTCAAGAAAAATAAATTCCTACCTTGGTCCTACATATGCATATACATATGTATATATGTATATCAGAGAATCTGATCTATGTATACATACATATATGTATATGCATATGTATAAACCTGACCAATGACCAATGTGGGAATTTATTTTCCTTAACTGTATACATGTGGTAAAGATTTTATTTTTCTTATTTTCTTAAAGGACGAAATAGATAAGGGGAAGAAAAGGCAGATTATCTCTGTGTATCTATCTATCTATCTATCTATCTGTCTATCTATTTTTGTTTCAATTTGTTCTTTGACTCTTCCTTTTATGTCTTCAGAATTTTTTTCTTGATACCTACCATCCTTCCTCGACTGATTTGTGCTCAAGCATTTTATTCCATGGAATCCAACTTATAATTTTTTATCTGAATCCTTTAGTGTCTGCTTTTCCAGAATATAGAGTGCATCTCAGACTATATCTGGATTTTTCATTCCTTTTCTCTCTCACAAATTCTAGGGCATAAGTTTTATTTTCTCTCCAAGCTTATTTATCATTGTTTTTAATCCTTAAACCAGTTTTTCTCTTTTAATTACTTTATCATCATATTGTCTGAAGTTTTGCCAATTAGAGATTCTTTGGTATTAATAAAACATCTTATATCCCACCCAAGCATGTATATGTATGGTATTTAGGGGAGCTCTAAGGCATGCTTTCCCATCGTTTGGGAAATGGGACTTTAAATGTCAGAATAAGAAGAAAGACTGATGGGTATTTTTGGAATTTGGGGGAGGAGAATGGATAGGTAGGCTATCATAGTGGAGGATTTTGTATAATCAAAGATTAACATACAGACACTGTTTTTTTTTAAACGTCTCATAAAGAAACAATAGTAAGTGAGATAAAAAGTGATATAAGAGAATTTGAAAGGCAGATTACTTTGGAGAATCATAGACTGAGACCTAGAAGCTACCTGTAAGGTCTTGGAGTCCAACTCCAATTAGGCATAGAGAGAATAGATGACAGATTTATAAAGAGTCTGAGATAAGATTTGACCCTAGTTTTTTACTTCAAGTCCATGTCCCCTCCATTTGTTATATAGCTTCTCACTGGGTAAATAAAGAGATTGAGTTGGGAAAAAGGAAAAGGAAGGAAAAAAGCTTCCTTCCATCTTTAATGACCTAGGAGCTTAAAAAAAATTTCAATGCCTATAATAATGCTGAATACTTAAAATGTCACTTAATATGATTTCATGATAATGAAGAGTTTACAAAACATCCAGATGGAAGAAATCTACACATTTATACAATTAGGATAATGATACTTCCCAAATATTTTTGTAGCTCCTATGTGAGCAGATTAGATGGAATTTTATTATGTGCTAAATGTTTGTCTCCCTTTGATACAGATTTCATATCTCTTTGGAGTCACAAAACCTGATTCTGGGTCCTAAATTTATCTCCTAGTCATATTATTCTGGTCATAACCTTTATTTGCCTCATTTTTCTCTTTTGTAAATAAAGAAAAAACAATTGCATGTTATACCATACAAGGTTATTGTTTAGGGAAACAGTGTAAATCTTGAAGCATGATATGAAGGTAAGTTGTTGGGTCTTTTGTTTACTTGTTTTGCAAGGTAATCAGAATTAAGTGACTTGCCCGGGATAACAAAGCTAGTAAAAAATATTTAAATTGGTTTCAATTGTTTAAATTTGTTTGCAGGATGAGCATCAGCTTTTGCCACAAATGGTCAGAAATGGATATACTGTAGTGGTGCTAACCAATTATTCTTTAGCTCTTGGCTGAAAATACTCTCAAGGGCTTTCTGAGTACAACTATAAGCTTTTTATATTGATTTTGACATGTACCCAGTATTGGGCTTTCACTAAAAGCTGAAAGTTACAAAATGGTGGTGATTGAAGATATATTTCTTAAGCAAAATTAAGACTATGTGTCATACATGAATTTGCTCCAATGATTTTTCAAATGAGCAAGTTCAACATTCAAAATGGAGTAAAATTTTGAATTGTATTAGGTATTGTTGTTTTGGAACTTTGTTTCTGACAAGAACTAATGACATCACAAGATGATGTCTTGACTTGGACATGAATGGGATTTAAGTGAGGCAGAGTTACACAAAGTCATCAGCCTCCCTCTGTCTTCCAGAGTTGTCAAAATCCAGCTGCAAAACAAAAGTTAAGGTGACTAGCAATGACCTAGCAAAAGTAGATAAAACATAAATAAGACATAGTTCCTATTCTTAAGAATCATATACTATCTTAGGAAGTCATGAGCATAGTTTAATTTAAAAAATAAAAATTAAATAGAACGAATTAGAGGAATTTAAAATGCTCCATTCTCATATGTTGTTCTTCAGTGAAGACTTACTGATTGGATGTATGTGCTTTGATATGCGTATATATGATATTAGCTTGGTTACCAATTTTACTAAAATTTGCTCAGTTATTGAATTGTAGTAGTTGTATCAATCAATAAGTATTTGTTAAAAATGTTAAAAATGTGGTGGTGGCTAGATAGTGCAATGGATAGAGCACCAGCCCTGAAGTCAGGAGAACCTGAGTTCAAATCTGGTCTCAGACACTTAACACTTCCTAGCTGTGTGATCCTGGGCAAAGTCACTTAATTCCAACTGCCCCCTCCCCCCCAGCCACATTCCATATTCTAGGCAGCGCACTAAGGAAAAAAAGAATATCTATTCTCAAAAAAACTTTATATTTTTAAGAGGGAACATCTTTTTTATTGTTGTATGAATTATATGTTGCTGAGATGTAAGGAAGAATGAAATGCATATCAACTCTCACAGTAATGAAAAAGGCTAAATCCTTTCAGAAATGAATGAGATAAATTTTTTATTATATCTTGAGTCCACTTTTTCTGGTCCAGAAAAGGGAAACATGATTAAGTTATTGGAAGTGAAGGACAAAGGAGGCTGAAACACAAGTGATATTGTCATTTGCAACATTCTACAGGCAACATGGGAAAGGTAAATAGATGCAGAGGTCAGAGATCAGATCACAAACCAAGACCAGAGGAATAGCCAATAATAATGAAAGACTTGAATTGTCAAGATACTTCCTAGGTTCTATTCTGCCAAAACTAATAAATTATTGGAGAATCTTACCGATAATTTTTTCTTTCAAAAGATAGGAAAACAAACTAGAGGAACTGAAATTCTGAACCTAATTCTCACCAATAAGGAGGAATTGCTGAAGTAGAAATGACAGAAACATTGCAGGGAAGTGACCAAAGCAAGGGTATTCTGGGATTATTTGACATGAATTCTAGATTTAGAAGAGCAAGTTTCTTAGCATAGGTAGAATCCTAGGGCCTAGAATTCTATAGAAGTTGGTCTAGGAAGGATAGAAAACACTTAGGAATGATATTCTGAAATACAATGGACAAATCGTTTTAATGAGGAGGAAAAAAGGGAGGTACACAAAAAGAAGTTAGGAAGTAAACATTTATTAAGTAACTACTAAGTGCCAGTTAAGTGCATTACAAACATTATCCCACATAATCCTCTCAATAACACTGGGACTTGGTGCCATTGCTATTCCCATTTTGCAATTGAGGAAACTGAGGCACAGAGTAAATGATTTGCCAAGAGTCCCACAATTTGTAAGCATCTGAAGCCTAATTTGAACTCAGCTTTTCTTGATCCTAGACTCAGTACTCTCCATTGTACTAGCTACATGTCTTTGAAAGATCAAAAAGCTTCCAGATCAATTTAAATTTTTTAAAGCATATAGAATTTGGAAGCAGGACTTATGATAATGGAGGATGACTATAAAATGACATGGTTTTGTAAGAATAGTTTTAGGATTATTAAAACTAAGTTGTAGTGGGAAAGTTATCCCATGGACAATAACAAAAAAAATTGGCTATGATGATCAATAATGGATAGGACAATATTAAAGGGTTAGTAAGATAGTGATATTTGATAGCAGAAAGAAGGCAGAATCAATAAACTATGCTTTTCTTTCCTCTACTAAGGATAATTTAGACTAGAAAGAGCAGAAAAATAATTTAAAGGGGATAAAAATTTAAGGCAAACAGGGAGATATTGAGAGAGGATTTGGCTGTTATTGAGTTTCTTTTCCTAGTGAATTTCCTCCATGAAACTATATCCCCAGGTACCAAAAATATCTGGAAGATCTAACTGATGAATCATAATTGGTGATCTTTGAAAGCTTAGGGAGAATAAGGAAGGAGCCACAAAAGTGAAGAGCAAATATACTCCTGATTTTCAAAAAGGGAAGAGTAAAATCTGATAACTGTAGACCAATGAAATTGACTTTGATTCTCAGCAAAATTCTGAAATAAAAAATTATAAATTATATATATGTATTATATATATATAATATATAGAGAGAAATATAAAAGGGAACAGTGATTACAATCAAAATAGCTATATTAAAAAACCAATGGTTCATGCCACTCTAATTTCCTTTATTTTATAGGCTAATTAGGCTGATAGATGATAGAACTATTGCTACAGCTGTAGTTTACCTATAACTACAGATACCCCTTCATTTCCCTCCCAGCTGATTTCCTGATTTCATCATTGTTTCCAGTAACTGATCTTTCTACAAGAATGCTTCAACTCTGAAACTTGGACTCCTCTATAACCTCCTGGCCCTGAAACTCTCCCATCTCCCTTATTGGAGAGGGTAGAGAGTAGATATCAGAGAGCTCCTTCCATATCCTCCTTTTAAGGAGGGAGCCAGGTGCAGCTATCTTATCATTTTCCACCCAGCCGAAGTTCTTCATTGTGCTCTGCAGGTACCTTATTTTTTCCCCCTGACTCCTTTTTAAGTGTTGTTTTCCCCCATTAGATTGTGAACTCCTTGAAGGAAGGTACTGTATTTTGCTTTTTTTGTGTGTGTATTCCCCAGTGCTTACTATAGTAGGCACATAGGAAGTATTATATAAATACTTATTCCCTTCTCTTCCCCCTCCCTCCATTTAATAAATAAATAATGAGAACTATTGATTGTCTCATTTTTAGTGACAAACTATTACATGTTATTTTTGTGAACAATTTGGAGAGGGGTTTGATAATACCCCATATGTAGTAGTAAGAGGTAGTAAATAGCACTTTTCCATAGTAACAGAAGAATTGAGAACTGATTACAAGGCAAGATCCAAAGAAGAGTCATTAATGATTCAGTGTCAACTGGGAAGTTGTCTTAGACGAAGTATCCAGTGATAAGCATTTAATCTTGTGTCATTTAACAGTTTTATTACTGCCTTGAATTAAGGTATTATCACATGTATGGATGATATAAAATTTGGAGGTGTAGCTAATTAGGTGACAGAATCAAGATCCAAAAACTTCAAAAGACCAAAACACTAATATGAATTCAATGAGTTGAAATGTAAGATGAATAAATATAAAGTATTTAACTGAGGCTCAAAAAAATCAACTTCACAAATAAAAGATGCAAGAATTGAATCTAGGGAGCAATTTGAAAAATACATGGGAGTCATAGCAGGCTACAAGTCTGAATCAACAGTGTGATGTGGCAGCTAAAAAGGTTAATGAAAGCTTATGCTGAATTAAGAAAAACAGTCTCTTAGATTTAGGCATATGATAGTTCTGCAACTATAGCTGGATTACTGAGCTCATTAATTAGGCAAATTTGTTGAAAAACAATAATAAGCTAAAGAAACACCTGAAAGGGATGAGTAGGATATTGGAAGTTCTGAAAATGTTTCATCTAAGGAAGAGAAAATGTTGGTGGGATACTATAGCTGTCTTCAAGTATTCATAGAACTGTAATGTATAAGATTTAGACTTTTTCTGTTTGACATCATACAGCAGATTTGGGAGGATTGGGAAGCAGATTTTGCCCTCTAAGTAGAAGGGGGAAGGTTTCCCAAGACCTGAATCAAGTGAAAGATAGGAAGAATTGCCTCAGGATGTAGGGGTTTTTATGTCACTTGAGTCTTCAACCAAAAGCTGCTTCATGATTTCTGCTAGTTCTTGTTCACATATAGATTAGACATGAAAACCTCTGTCTTCACAACTTTGAGATTCTGCATTTTGGAAATTCTGAGGTCCTTTCTAGCTCTTAGATCTATGATCTTAATTGTAATATTATATTAGAAATCAATGGAAAATATTATTCAGTATATTCACATTTACTTCATATAGATCTTTTCATCATTATATGTGAAGCAAGCCTGGCCTACTCATGCTATTATTAGAAATGAAGACTTTAACTTATCTTCCATGTTTCTTCCAAAGAGTGCTCTGCCCCCTAATATGATTTTTTAAAGACATTTTTCTAGATAGAAGGGGCAGTTTCTCATAGAAGAATTCACACAGAGCAAGAATAATTAGCTTGCTCAACTTCACATTGATGTCAATGGTGGAGTCAGGAGTTAAATGCCATTTGGACCAAGAGTCTACTCCACTGAACTGTGGATGAATGCCTTTGTTCTCCCTTTCTTTATGACCAAATTCATCTCCTGGAAACATGCTCCCTAGGGGATCTCTGACATCCTCTTGCCTTATGGCATTTAACAACTCCAATGATTTGTTCTTTGCACTGAACCCCTGAGATTGCCTTCTCTAGGAGGAACATGTAACTCTGGCCAGGTTCTTTTCTCCAGCTTTCCTTCCCCCCTCCCCAGCTGCTTTCTCATCTTAGTTCAAATTGCTGTGAAGAGCACCACTCCCACATCATTCAGCAGAGAGTATTCTGGGGTTTCCTAAGCAGCAGGTTGGCAACCAGTAGCAGATGGAGAAGCTGTGTAATCCTGATTACAGACTGGAAGGAGAGGTAGGCGCTAGGGCATGTGGCCAAGTGGGCAGTCTAGAAGATGGCAGGCCAAAAGGCAGGGAGAGCTCTATCTGCCAAAATGGAAAAGTTCCATAGGATGCTGCCAGATTCTGCACCCCCAATTTCCAAATTCAACAAAACATGTTTCCCTATTCTTCTAAAGCAGCCATAGCCCTGCTCTCCCCTCAAGCCTGATTTTGCTTCTCAGGCTGAACTTCAACAAGTCTATTGTGCCTACAAGAAAGAAATCAACATAGTGCAGATGGTATTTCAAACGTGTTTGTTTCTGTGTCATCTGCTCTGGACATAAATATCAACTCAGTAACTTCCCTGTTATAAGTGATAAGCTAAAACAACAATGATGGTTTTTGTTTTTCAATCAAAGGACCGTAACCAAATAAAAAATCCTCATTAAAAAGTCTATATTTACATACTTTTAATGTTTATCAAAAAAGACAGTACTTTGTAATATAAGGAGTTTATTTTTTTAAAAAAGAAAAAAAGAAAAATTGCAATTTAAAAAATTCAAGGGTTATCAAAACAAAATGAAGACTAAAATTTTATTTTTTTAAAAAAGGAACATTTTTTCCATTGGTGGCATAAAAAAAAAGAACTTTGTGGTGGCATTTTTAAAAATAGTACATGAATGCAGAATGACTTTATAATTTTTGCAGAAGGAGTGATTCCCTCTACATAAACACTAAATGAATTCCAAATGATCAACATTACCATAATGAACACAAAATGAATTAATAATGCCTGAATAGTTAAAGTAAGATGTTACTTTCTTGAATATATTGTCTTTTTTATGAAGCCTTTAATTAATTAATATTAAACTCCTGTCCTGTTTGTTACTCTTACTTTTGTTATTTTAATTCCCCATTCCCTTCCAGTATCTCTGGGCAATTCTTTGGTTTTTAAAGTGTTTCTCTTTTGGTCTTGCCTTCAAGGCAATGGTTTTAATCTTTAGGTTTTTCTTTTTTAAATTATCTATTTTGAATACACCAGGGACAATGGTTAGTCATATAAAAGACATCAAAGACATGGTATTATACTAATAACCCTAATATTAAAAGATTTAGTTGTCCGAAATGTTGAAGATATAGCTATATATTTAATGGATAGGGAATGTATAGACAGGGTTTTGATCTAATCTCCCCTAAAAAAAAAAAAAAAAGTAAGTTCCTTGCATTATATTTCCTGTACTTAGCACTGCTTCTTGTCCATAGAAGGTATTTATTAAATGTTCTTTGCACTGAGTCAAATTGAATTGGTGAAGGAATGTATCCTACATTGAGAAAACCATGCAGTCATCAAAGTAAGAAAGAACTTGTGTATTTTAAACCATTAATTTCCTTAGTAATTAATATGCTGCGTTGCCACATTTGAATCATGGAATTAACTATCGGACAATTCACTTGATAGCCAGAGATCTTGAGCAGGACGGAAAACTCATCCCACAGCATCTCAGATTCTGCTAATTAGCGATTTTGCTCTAAGTACGACACCACTAAAATGGGGCAAGTATCCCTTTCCACCTTGAAAATGACTAGAAATGTGCTACAAAAAGCCAAGGCCAATTCCATGGAGAAAAGCCTCCCAGCTCTCCTCTTTCAAGTGTTTCTCAGAATGGTCAGCAAGTCTAATCCTGCTGATCTTAGGGGCTCTAATGAGCCACAGGGCAGCATGCAGTCCCTTAGATCTATAAAGACCTGCACTCTTTAGGGCTTCATAGATTAAAAGTCAAGCCCAGAATTACAGCATCCAATGCACGAGCATCCAGCTTGACTCACTAAGTATAGACTTCTCCAATTCTCTCAGGCAATGTAAACACCATCAGTAATCCGGAACAATATTAAATATACAATTGCTTTGTCCTGCCATGGCACTCACTCAGCAAGCTTCTGCTATTATTGTATGTGTCTGTTGCAGCTATTTCCCTGGAATAGATCACACCTTAGAAAGTGATTAGGACATGCAAGTGACTCTGAAACACATCATAAAACAGGACAGATTGTGCTTCACACAGGATGTTTCCATCAGAGCCAGGATCTCCTGCTGCCAAAGTGCCATCATGGCACATTCTCTGACTACAATCGCCGCATCCCACCACACTGCCTCCCCGGGACCCTGGTCACTTTCAGAAAATCAACCATCTTGTGATCAGCTTTCACTCTCAAAGACATTTTGGTTTCTCCCTTTCCTTGCTCCCATTGGGCAAGAGATTGCAAATGTCATGCAAGCTAGGAAAAATAATCAATTTAGGGATTAAAATGTTTTACAATTAGGAGACCACAGTGCAACTATACATATGCAAAAGAGCAAACAGTAAAAGTGGGCATTATTCATAAGATATCTGTCCTTGCTGGTTTTTCTGCAATTTCTTTTGAGAGCACTTTACCTAATTCTGCAGTCTGCTCCAGATACGAAAAGTGTGCTGATAATGTTCTGCTTTGGCTCAAATATGTTCGAAGTAAAGATGATTGCAGTTGGCTAATCCCTTTATAGTTAGCTAAGCCTGCCCTTGCACCGAATTTGTAGGCCCTAATATAGTACTGCCACCATGGTCTTTTTCTGGAATTGTTCATTGGACATGGGACAGGTTTGTATTGGACCCAATTCAGATAACAAATATAGCCCAATTAAATCTTAATAGACCGCACTTTTCTAATACAAAAGAGGCAAAGAGTTAGCAAGATTTAATAATAAATTGCTAATATATAATATAGAGATTTATACAATTAAAAATAGTTTCATCACCTGTAGTATCTTTTAGGTTTTCTGCTAGAGTACATTTTATGTCTGACAGATTCAGTACCTTTAA
Organism: Antechinus flavipes; assembly: GCF_016432865.1. Lineage (NCBI taxonomy): Eukaryota > Metazoa > Chordata > Mammalia > Dasyuromorphia > Dasyuridae > Antechinus > Antechinus flavipes. The sequence goes on along the minus strand of NC_067400.1, from coordinate 393,859,480 downwards.
ACTACTAATCATTTTTATTAACCATTAAATGAGAGGGTTCCTTTTATTTGAAAATTTAAAACCTACAGGGATTGCAATGTAGAGCCTCTAATTCAGGTCATTTATAGCCTCCTTTGCTCACCTGACCTCTCTATCTAGAGTAAGCTCTGCTGGTGAAATCTGAGGCTGCCTCTCTTTCACATTGGGAGGTCATGCTCTGTAATGAATGTTTGCATTTTCTTGCAATAATCATTTCCAATCTCTATGTTTCATCTGAAGGCAGCATGGCACAGTGAGTAGAGGGCAGTCTTGGGGTCAATAGAGTCTGGAGTTTAAGTCCACATTCTGGCACACACTTGCCCATGAGCAAGTCTCAGTGGCTCTGACCAGTCTCTCAGATGATAAATGACAGACAAATTGGTGATCAGCTTTGCTGGAGAGCATTTCTATGCTGGGAGTTCCTTTTACCGATGAAACCACAGGTGTAAAGCAAAAAAGATTAGTTTCATTTACAACTGACCTTTGATAAATCAAAGCTCATTTTAAACTTTTATGTCAGGAGTTTTAAATATTATTATGGAGCTAACATGTTCTATTTTTGTACCATCCCCTTCAAAAGATATATGGAGAAAGAGATAAACTAACTTGAAATAAATGAACCCAGAGAGGATGCTTCTTATTTCTTTTTCTTCCTAGATTTGCTGATAGTTTTGGTATTTCCATTGGGATTATTAAAGACTCTGGGTTCTCTCTATTGAAAGATCCAGAAATAATTGTCAATATCTATTTCTGTATTTCTATTTAGCAATCAAGGAGACTTCTGGCATGATATCTGGATTAGAATTTAGGTCTAATCCAACCATAACATTTTATTGATGGAAAATCTGACAACCAGAGAGTTTTAAGTGATTCCCCATTGTCACTGAATAAGTAGCAGAACCAAAAATAGAATCTAGATCCCTTGACTCTAAACCCTATTCTCTTTCCATTGTACCACACTGCCTTTTCTGTTGGCCTTCTATGTTGCCTTTTATTTAGTATAAAAGGAGTCATTCCAAAATGGATCAGGTATCTTTCCAATTCAATATTCTTTTTTTTATTTCATTTTAATGTGTTTTATTGACACATTTGTTTATATATTAGCCATTTCTGAGGTGGGGGGAAGAACTCTTTACACTGAACTTTTCCTTGTGACAATGAAGACAAACTATGAAATACAATGACTTTTATATTTTCCTGTTTTAGTAGTCTTCAGACTTTCTGCATTAAATAGAAACACAGTTCATTATTGGTTTTCCTGGTTTCAATTTTTTTTTTCAGTTACTCAGATCATTCTTTTTATTATGGCACTTTAAATGAATATGTGCACAATTCTTCTAGATCTCTTATCATTGAATGGATACCTATGAAGCATACAGACTGTTATCTTTTGTTCTCTTTATTTGACTGACCCACCTTCTTTTTCTGGTTATACATCTCTCTGATGATGACCCTTGCACTTGTTTTATACAGCTCCTTTTGTGTAAATGTGTTGTGATTTATTCATACCCATCATCTGCTTCTCTATTGCTCTTTGGGTGACTTTCAAAATGAATTCATATTCATTCTGTGATATTCTATGAATATTGCTACAATTTCCTCAGAAGTATATTATTCTTAAAAATATGGCCTTTGATTCTTGGCGAACTATGGGGTAATTAAAAGTACTGTCTAAGTCCTCAAAGTTAATCCAACCAGCCTACTCTCTTCCTCCTGAATGTTTTCAAATCTAACTTATTGTTCATCCAGAATTTTTGTTAAAAATAAATGTACTAAAGGATGAAGTCTATGAATTGTCCATTAAATTGCATAGCATAGTTGGAACTAGTCATTTTTCATTTACATTTTCTTTCTATATAGAAAATGAGTTCAAACTGTTTTTGACAGCCCTTAGATGTCATTTAGGAGGTTCTGCAATGTTCTGAGGTTTGACACAATTAGTACGGTGTGGCCAGCAACAGAAATATTTGGAGAGCCCCAGCACCTCTAGAGAATCTTCTTTCCATTTGGATACTGCCCCTAACATTTATTACAATCTTCTGTAAGTTTTATGTCCTGAATATTTAAGTATTATTAAAGATTAATAATTGTAGAGTTTTTGACCAAAGCTATCTCTTGTTACATCTTTTAAGGAATTGGATGTGATTTTGAGATGTGGATGACCTTATTAGAGAAGAGAGCCTTTAAGGCATCATTATACAATAATAAAAGCTAGCGTTTGCTCAAGATCACACAGCTTTGTATGAAATACACAAGTGTCTGAAACAAGACTTGAACTCACATTTGCCTGAGTCTAAATTCAACACTGTTTCTACTAAGCCACCTGACTTACTTGCCATGCTTTTTTGTAATTAGCAAACAATAAGTTCAATAGATTCTTTTATTCCCTATACCTTTTAAGTATCAAAATGAATATATTATTTATAAGTGTTATACTGACATTAATTGACACCCTTGAGAATGGAAAAGATGTTGACTCTTCTAAAACAGTTCTGATCCTGCATGAGCATGTCTTGGAAGATCATTAAAATGAGTTGAAGGTGCCAGTTTGATAGATGACAGAGCATAATGGCAATAATTTATATCAGATCAGTTACACGCTTCTCTATAACTCTGGGGGAGCATCCTGAGAACTTTGCCTCTGAACTACTGCTTAAGTCTAAGTAGAAAAAGTTATGGAGGGATGATACTTGATTATTTGCAGTAGCCTCTATTTTCAGCACAATTTTTTGATCCTTTCAGAAATAAACTATATTTAGTTCTCAAACATCTGTAATTTAAGTGGCATTTAGTCAATTATATCCATCTCATCAATTTAGTCATAGGTAGCAAGTAACACAAAAATGACCTAATTTTGCAGAATCATAGAATCTCAGAGTTATAAGAGATGTCTGAAGCCATCTAGACCAAGCCATATTACACTCCAAATTCCTTCCATAATACTTGAAAATGAACATTTGTACTTTGCTCATGAGGAGGAATTCATTACTTCCCGACAGTCTACTCTAGCCTTAACCATTAGGACCATCTTTTCATATCAAGCCAAGATTTTCCTCTTTGTCACTTCTACCCATTATTCTTAGTTTGCTGAGTGGGGTCTACTAGAACAAATCTGTAATAGGCCAGAATTCTGGAGAAATGTACTTGAAACAAGGATTCTTACAACAAGGTGTTAACTCAGTGGAATTGATAAGACAATGGTTATCTAATTTAGCATGTGAGTTCTCTAGTTCAGTATGACTGATTTAATCTTACAACAAATAATGATTTCCTAGTGATATATTGATTTGTTTATACTCTGGATACCATGATGATGTAATTGTAATAGAATATATAAACTGGGGAGAAACAGCCACAGAGAGAAGACTTGACCACCATCCTGGTGGCTCTCCTGCCTCCTGTATTTCTCCACTGAAACCAAGACCCATTCCAGAGGACTTCCAAAAGCTAGCCTGCGCCTAGGGGAAGGAGGCAGACTGCGAAGGAGATAATAAAGACCTTGGACTTTATTCCTGACTATTCATGTGGTGATTATTCTGCTGAAACCAAGGCCCATTCAGAGGACCTCCAGAGATCTAGACAGAACATTACACAAGTCTAATGTCTCTTGCATGCAACAGCTCTTTAAATATTTGTAGACAATTTTCATGTGTTCTCCTTCCTCCAAGTCTTCTCTAATCCTTGCTAAAAATTCTTATCCCTTCAATCAGTACTCATATGATATGTTCTCTGGCCTCTTTGTCTTTCTTGGGTTCCTTTATTATGTACTCTCTAGCATATAAATCACCTTCCTTTCTATAATAAAATAACCAGAACTGAAACCAATGTTTTATGTCTAATTTGGCAATTTTGGGTTAACATCTCTATTATGTTTTGTTTATTGCTCTTCAGGACAAATCAGGGGGCTGCCCATAAAAATCTTCCCCATGGCTCCCAATCTGTGTAGATCTATAGCACTTCTCTCCCCTGCCATCTCGTTTATATGTTGGTAACAGATCTCTGCATGTCTTCAGGTAGTTGAATTAAAAAAGAGTACAACTATACAATGTTTTATATTTTGCAAATTACTTTCCTGTCAACAATCTTTTGTAAAATAAATTGTATGACCCACCCCTCCTTTTTTTTTTCCCCACAGCTAAGGCAACTGAAGCTTAGGGAGGTTTAGTAGCTTTCCCTTGTACACAAAATTGAAGTTCCATCTCAAGACTCACACCATCTGATTTCCTGGTGCTCATAACATGAGACCATGTTGTCTCTCTAGTAACAGTTCACAATTTAGTAAGATAAGTAGGAATGACTGATTCCCTATTTTGTTGTTTAGTTGTTTCTATTGTATTTTTCTGCTCTTGATCAAGATATTGAAGTGGTTTACCATTTATTTTTTCAGCACATTTTACAGATGAGGAAACTGAGGCAAACAGATTTAAGTGACTAGCCCAGAGTCACACAGTCAGTGAGTGTCTCAACTCAGATTTGAAGTCAAATTTTCTTGCCTCCAGGCCTGGCCTTCCATCCATTGCATCACCTAGCTGACCATGTTTTTAATAACAGCCTATAATTTTAGTAAAATAGGTAGGACAACTATTATTGCCCCCTTATTATAAATGTGGAAATGAAAACTTAGAAAAATTAACTGATTTATAGAAGTCAGTAAGTTATGGATTAACAAGGAGAGCTTGTTCATCCTAAAGTCCAGTCCAGTAGTCCTCTGCTATATCATATAGCAGAAAAGGAAGTAACAGGAGGAACTTAAATTGATGAAGGCAGGGAAAGAGAGCAGAAGCTGAAGGGAGGAAGTTGAAAAAGAGTAAGGGTGAATGTCATGAAACTATAAAATCATGAGGCTCATTTTCTTGTGAACAGACTAAACTATCTGAGAAGTAATATTTCCAAAAGGGGTCTTTTCAAACACATTTTGAAATGATATAGAATTATTTAAGTAAACATATAGCCTTCCTTAATTTCATATTTCTTTCTTCCTTCACTCTTGGTTCTAGTTAAACAAGCCTGTTAGCTTCCCTTCAGGCACAATTCCATCTCCTACATTCATGCCTTTGCATAAATGGCCCACCATGTCTTTTATAAATTCTGTCCTCACTTCTTTTGAACCTTCTGTAGGAAGCTTTTCTGATTTCACATGCTTTCTAGCTCCAGCAATTTCTTTATATTGCTTTGTGTGTACTTATTTACATTTACATTATGTCTCCCTAGTACAATATGAACACAGTACCTTGCAAATAGAAGGATCTTAAGAAATTGTTATTGAGTTCTCAGCCCATTGAGCTGGTCCATCAGTGGGTTAGATTGCATTTGGGAAATCTCAATGACCTGGAGGCTTTCCATGAAACAAAATCCTGTGTTCCTAACACCAATATTCTGCTAGTCATGTTATATAGCTGCAAATCATATAACAGCACAATCTGAGAAAAATCAAAATTGGGAGTCACTTAAAGAGCAATAGAGAGACACATAGTGTGTATAAATAGACTACAGCATATGGTCAACAATGAATTATCCAGCAGAAATAGTGTAAAAGGTACCAGAAAAGATATCTATAGTTATATCTATCTATTTAAATATGTATGTATATATGACCAGAAATGGAAGTAGGCTGGTCATACTGTGTGAGAAAAGAGAAGAGCAGATGGATTGTCTATGTGATGCTTGATTCCTCTGCAATATTAAGAGAAAAGTACTCAACTAATTGGAAGATTTATAGGAAGATAGGTATAGCATCACATAGGATAAGAAGGTATAACTTTATAGCGATCTACCACATTAAAGAGTATCTACCACAATGAGGACAATTCTTTCAAGTATTCAAGCACAATTTTTCAGGTTGTCCACTGGAGCTATGTATATTTGTTAAATATGAAATTTATTCTAATGTTTTAGAAGAATAACATATTTAAAATAACATAAAAAAATTTTCAAGAGGAAAAGTAGTGTAATATTGAATATTTCTTTGCAACACAAATTGTTACTACATTCAATATATATTGTTTTATGCAATTTTTTTCTGATCATCATCCTTTTTCTTATCTCTTAATATAAGTATTTCCTAAGAATTTGTCCTTGGCTTTCTTTTCTTCCCATTTTCACTCTGTTCCTTGGAATTCTCTTTTGGTGCCAAAGCTTTAGCTATTATTTTTATGCAGATAGTGTGCAAATCCTGAGCTCTCTTCTGAGGTAAAGACCTAGAATTTCAGTTATAAACAACCTCATCTTATCCAAAAACATGTTTTCTTTTAACTTGAATCGTGTTTCATCCTTGTCCATGACCTATTCCATTTTCTACTATTTCTGTCTGTGACATTACCATTTACTGAGCTTCTCATGATTATAATCCTGATTTTCTCTTTCCTGCTAATAAACAATCAGTTGCCAGGTCTTGTTGCTTCCATCTTCACAGTCCTACTTTATGCTAGATGAGGAAGGAAATAAAGAAACAAACATTTATTAATTGCCTATCATCTACTAGGCACTGTGCTAAGCTAAAGAAAGACAAAAGATAGTTCTGAATCTCATTCTGATGGATGTCTAGATTAGATCAAACTAAAATAACATGAATTCAAAACAAATGGACATTTAATTAGAATAGTAACATAAATAACAAAGAATCATTCCCCTTGGCACTATCTCCCACAAAACCCTATGCCTAATTTAGGAAAGGGAACATTCTTCCCCAGACACCTCAGAATGCTGGGGCTGTGCTTCAGCTCCCAGAAACCATCTGTGTCTCACTGCTGTGTCATTCCATTCCCAAACTTTCCCGTCAAAACTCTTGCTCTCATGGATAACATCTTCCTTAAAAGCACGGTTACTTTTGTTATATAAAGCTTCCATTGCTTAAAGTTATTTCAGCTCTTTTGTTACTCAGGCTCATGGCTCTATCCAGCTGTCACAGTGTCCATCAAGTCAAATTTAATCACCTTGTTCCTCCTTATCAGGAATTTTCCCTGATGCACTTAATATTTAGGTTAGTCAGGAAATAATTCTTTGGCACTTAATGATAATACCATGTACATTACCCTGTAGACATTTAGATACATTGGAACTGGGTACTTTTGCCCTATATGCCTTCATCTAGATTTTTGCAATCTTCTTTACAAGACTGATTATATCACTCCTTTGTTCATAAATTTTCAGTGCCTACCCACTGCATAAAGAATGAAATAAAAACTTGTTAATTTATCATTTAGGACTCTCTATACTCTGGATACAACCCAACACTCCAGTCACAGTTAAATCTGCTACTTTTCAAATATACTAGGTTCTTAACTCTTCCCCAATATTATCCTGCATCTGTACATTTGTGAATACAATTATTTTCCTTTTTTGCAATGGACTCCGCATCTCTCTTTAGTACTGTTGAATTCTTTCTTTTGTTTAAGGCATAGCTTTCTTTAGTCTCCTCAGTAAAAGCTAACATATCCCATTCCAAATCTGAATCCTCTCTAATTTTTTTAACCATTTATTTACATTTATCTTCTTCTAATATATTATGCTTATTATGTTTATTTGTATAAATGTCTTATCAGTACATTAGACCAAAAGCTCCTTAAGGACAAGAATTTTGTTATTAGTCATGTTTCTGTATTCCTGCTTCTCCTTGCATACAGGGACTTAATAAATATAATCAATCACAGTTTAATAATCTTTTAAAATATATAAATCATCTCTCTTTCATTACTTTAATCTCCCCCTTTCCTTAAGATTAGGTATGTTCCTTAAAGACAGGAACCCTGTTATTTTTATATCTTTGACTCCCAGCTCCTATAAAGGAGGCACTTAATGATATATATTAAACTGAACTGAATTGAATGTCTTAGGATACATTAACTGGGGTATAGTGGGGAATTTTGATTTTGTGAATTTGAGATAATACCAGGGTTTTGTGTTTTTGAGTGGAACCTTTATTCAAAGCAAAACTTTGATGCTTTTTTTTTTGTTGTTGTTGTTGACACCTTGAAGGGGGTAACAAAGGAGCAAGGGATAAAAAATTCAGTGCAAATAAAGGATGGGTAATGGATTTTAAAGTTATACCTTATGTAACATCAAGGTGCAAGATGAAGCTACTACTGCTGATGAGAAGGCTGTAAAAGAAAGCAAAAAGATTCTCTGCTTCAGAGGCAGCAGAATGATCAACAGCTAGATTTCTTTAATGACAACATTTGCTAGAGGGAAGTTTCCAATGAGAAAAGGAAGGCAGTAATTTCTGGATCAATTTCTCAAAAAGACATGGAGTGGCCCTAAGTCTTCTCAAAATTATCCTGAAAGATGTTTGTGAAAACTCCCAAGAGAATGCCTCTTGAAGTCCACGATCCTGATGAATATGTTCTTTCATGTTCTGATTCATAAGAGTAAAAATAAACTACACACACACATATTATTCAGGATATCTCAAAAAATGTCTGTGTAGTTTTAATCAATTACTTAAGACCATACAAAGTAAGTATACATTTTGCCACTATATTTTAGTTGTAATATCTCCCTCTGGATTATTTCTTTTACTCCCCTATCCCTTATATGTTCAATATACTTTTGTAATAATGGCACATTTTTATAATACTGTACTATGCTCTATGCAACCATAAAACAACAATCACTCTATATAGATTATCACAATCTTTATGACTACTTAGAGCCAAGCTTCCTTCCAATGTTTTTGTTGTTTGACCACTTCAGTTGTGTCTAATTCTTTGGGACCCCATTTGGGGTTTTCTTGGCAGAGATTCTAGAATAGTTTGCCCTTTCCTTCTCCAGCTCATTTTTAAGATGAGGAAACCGAGGCAAACAAGATTACCCAGGGTCACATTGCTAACTAGTAAGTATCTGACGTCATATTTGAACTCAGGAAGATCAGACTTTCAGACTTCTTGACTAAACCTAGAGCTCTAGCTGTTGCAATTAAGTGTCCTTCCAGGGCTATCACTCAACTACTTGTCTTTTATCTCAGACAGATTGTAAAGTCCTGGAGGGCAGGGGCAATCTCCTTTTTGTTTTTATATCCTCAATGTTTAGAACATTTTCTGGCACATAGTAGGGACTCAGTGAATACTGATTATCTTATTTTAATTCTATAATTATCTTGTGGGGTAGTTGACAGAAGCTTTATATCATCATAGAGATGAAGAACTATCAGAGAAGCAAAGCCTATTGCCCAACCTAAGTTTGAATCATGATTTCCTGATTCTAAATCCATTTTAACTTGTTATACAACATTGCCTCTCCTAATATCATTTGATGAGTTACCTTGTTTAATTTGTGAAAATATTATAAAACATTTTCCACTATATAGGCAGATGATTTTAAGTGTTATATGTGGTTATTTCTCTGAAAGAAAAGTGAACCTTAAGGCTTGGGTCAGGAACATAATCCCCTATTATTCTATATTTTTCTTGTATGAAAATCAAATTAAATGAATATTTAGATCTGCTGAGGACTAGGGAGAGAGATGAGCCAATACGATGGTGTCACCATTGTAATGCCAGAGAAATTGAGGCAAGATAGAGATTAAAGAGTTTTAATATTTTATTTGAGAGGGAGAGATTGTACTGAGGGCATGTTGCCCTTAGCGCTGTTGTCTCAAAACATCCAGCTTGGATGTGAGTTCTCAATGACATATATATGGCTCTAAGCTCAGGTAGATACACAAAGGTGGGAGGTGGGGGGAGTAGAGGATAGGAGAGATGGGGGAGGGTAGAATCCAAACTCTGGTGAGTGGGAATCTCCACACAGAGACCATCAATGCGGTTCTGACAGGTTGTGGGGTAGGACTATAATTCTTACAAATTGGGAAGATTTAGAAGGTGTCCAACAAGACCCAGGAAGTCTGAAACTTAAGAGATACCAATTAGCTCTCTTAGATAGAACATCTGGAGTTTTATCTTCTGGAATGTCAGATCTCCAGAGCCCTAATTATCTCAGTTCTAATGAGCAGAAAATGGGGAGTTGTAACCAGGGGGATTGAGGCAGAACAATTCAAGGAACTGAGGCAGAACAATTGAGGGAAACTGAGGCAGAACACTTTAGGGAAGTTGAGGCAAGACAATTAAAGGGAACAATGGCATAACACTATGTCCTATAGTTAGAAGTTTGCCCTAGACTGCATCATCCATTGGCAGCTAGAAATGTAGATTTCAAAACATGTAGCTGGTAAGCAATGTGATTTTGCCTCTGAGCTCCAAGTTCCTTGAGAACTTCTTGAGCCAGATCATTCTGCTCTACTCAAGATCTGTAGGTATCCTTGACCAGTGCTGTGACTTGGGGACCCAGACCAGACTGCTGAGTACTGAAGCTTCCTCCTCCTGAGGAGGAACCTCTTCCAAGGTTGGGGGGAAGGGTCTGGAACTTTGGAGGCCATCTGTTTGGCTCTAACTTACAAGAGCAAACAAATTGGAAACCTCTTCATATTTCAGGAGAACCATGGGTGTGCAGAGTGAGTACAAAGAATACAGTAAAAAAACCTTTAGCTGTGGCTTTCTGGGACCGTATACTTGGAGCTGACAGGGACCTTAGAGCCCACTGCAGCTAACTCTTTCATTTTACAGATATAGAGAAGTTAAGACTTGCTCAAACTCACACAACCAGTACATTTCTAAGCAGGGTTTGAACTTATAACTTCAAGATCTAAATTCTATCCATTGCACCAGTTAGCTGTCGGAGTAACAAAATAAAATCTCAATCCCTGCACTTATAGTCTAGACATGGCAGGGGTTCTCAAACTACTGCCTGCGGGCCAGATGCAGCTGCTGAGGATGATTATCCCCCTCACCCAGGGCTATGAAGTTTCTTTATTTAAAGGCCCACAAAACAAAGTTTTTGTTTTTACTATAGTCCGCCCCTCCAACAGTGAGGGACAGTGAACTGGCCCCCTATTTAAAAAGTTTGAGGACCCCTGCGAGCATTATAAGGCTGCTGGCACAGAGACTACTGAGTAACCTCCTGTAAAAAACCACTGACAAGGCTGGAGTCAAAACAGATGAAGCAGATTTTTCCCTTTTAGAGTGAGGTAGGGAGTGGTAAAGTTCCCACAAAGTAGGACCTGGACATTGTCTGCGGAACAGAACAGCTCTAATTACTTTGGCAGTCAGTGATACACTTCTTATGCCTCCATTTTGGTATTGAGTTTGACAATAATCAGTTAATTAACATTTATTAAGCATTTGCTGTGTGTCAAACTTTGTACTAAGCACTGGAGATACAAAAACACTAATAGTATGATTCAGCCTCTGGGTCTACCTCAGTCTCCTGAATTGTAATATTATGTTAATAATAGCACCTAAGTCCCAGGGCTTTTATGATGATTAAATGAGATAAGATTTAGCACAGTACCTGGCACAAAATAGGAGCTTAATAGAATGCTTCTTGTTGTTGTTGTTGTTGTTTTTAAACAACTACTCTTCCTCTGTACAAGGTAAGAAGAGATCTGATCATATTGTAAGAGGAGATATCCATCTTTGTGGTGTGCTGGCAACAGCTGGCAATCCCCTTGAGGTGTTTTAGGCCAGCCTTTTAGAAGCATTTTCCCATTACCGCTGAACTGATAATGATGAAATACAGATGCTAAGCCTTATTGCCTTCAATCACTTTCTTTCTATGCCAGCCCTATGAATCCAGTTCCAGTTTTGGCACCCACTCTGACAAAGGTGGGGGGAACATCCTTTGGTGTGGATTGTGGTGGACTTCACTTTTAATTCCAAGTTAACATGCAATCTGAAGTGATGCTCAGAGAAAAATTGTCTTCCTATTCGGGGGTGAAAGGCAGGGTGCCGATATGTGTCTGATGTAGGATGAGAGAAGAGACAGCCTTTAATCATTTTGTTTTCAAAGCTGCTTTGGCTAGTCCTTTGAAGACAAAATTTTCTTAGCTGCTTCTGGAAAACAGGAGCCCTAGATATTGCCTCACCCTCTGCCTGTTTCCTTACTGGAGGGTTAAACTTTACCTTGTATGCAAAGCTTCTGAAACCTGGATCTTTGCTACAAAGCCAGCCAGTTTATCCCCATCCAAATTTCAGAAGAATCAGTTTCCTTTTGCCTGGACTAGATAAAGACATTGACGATTCAGATAACACATAATCCTAGCAGAAGCAAGGAAAATGTATTGCAAAATCCAGGGACTGTGAAGTATATTTTTATGTGAGCTTGCACCAGTTATCTTTTAGAAAGAGGCAGGCGAGTTAAGCAAAGTAATGTGGGAAAAAAGATGCCCTTTCCTCTTTATTCTTGAGATGACTATAATTAAGCAGGGAAGCTAATTTTATGGAAATCATGCATTACCGTAATTGGGTGCAAGTGAACATTCATGTACATCTTATTTAAAAGAGAAAAAATAATGTTATTGTGTGGATGCTGCTGTAGTGAAGTCTCAATTCCGTGGGGGAAAATCTGCTACCTCCATTCCTGTTTAGAAGATTCACTGTTTACTCTCTGAGCCTAATTACAAATCACCCAGCCTTTCATTTCCCCATCCCCCAGTCCAACCTCTATACTGGCAAACGAAACACAGTGGCCCTTAGTCTTCCTTTCCTCTCTAACCTCTTCTGCCAGGAAAGTCATTTTTCTCTTCTTACTAAACTTTTCAAACCTAAACAATACTTTCCAGCAGGCTCTGTCTGGTTGGCAGTTTTGACCCATATATCTTCAGGTAATCCACCAGTGGATTTGTCTTCCATAAGCAGAAGTTGAGCCCAAGGCCTTTTTTAGTAATGCATTTCACACCCAGTCTAAGCCTTGCCCTTTATCACATTCAAGGCTGACTGAAGGCCTTTGCACCTCATCTTCTTAGTATAACTAGATCATATCTTATACTTTGGCCCTTTGGTGATGATGACCTTCCCCCAAAATGCTTGCTGCCCCAACAAGAGAAGAGAGAGACATTATGTGTAGAGCTTATGACATGCTCTATTTTATCTGGAATGATCTATGTTTAAAAAAGAAAAGTTTGAATTACAGAATATAAAAGACCTAATATACATATTTCCAGGTCAAGATTGGGTTTCACAGTCAGCTAGCTGTGCTGAATAAATTTATGCACAGGCAGAAAACCTTATTTAAACACAGACTCAGTATTCCCCACCCTAACCTCCTCCCACTTTCCCAAACAGCTTTGAGCCGAGTCCTGGGCCTGTTTTGCCCTGCCTGCTCCAAAATCAGCACACACTATTGAAACCTCAAAGCTTTTAGAGGTAAGAGGTCTGAATATTCTAATGGTAGCATCCCTCCTCTACTCCTCCACATTCTGGTCACCTAATACCCTTCCATTGCTTTAAGCAAAGAATAAACCAAATGCTTTTGTTTTGACAATGCAATTTTTTTTCCTTTTTATTTGAAATTTTATTGATTTCTATTTGATTTTACATGGGATAGGTATAAACTAGCCAGTGGAGACTGATGTCCTTAAAACATGTACAGATAGTTTCTGTCCAAGAGAACATAAGGAAGTTTGGGATTGATGAAGTCAGGATTGCAATTCCTAATTTGAAATAAACATGTGACAAATTCACAATGATCATTCTCTTTGCCAAAATATAGGTTTAATTAGGAGAAGAAGTTATGGGCAAAATAAGAAGTAAAATAGGCATAAGGAGTGCCAAGTATGAAATAGAGTTGGGAGACTAATAGGGAAAGGAATTTGGAAGAATCCATTAAAGGAATATGCCATGAGGTGGGAGTATATCATTGACTGACAGATTAGATCCATTGATTTTAGCAGACTAATCAGAGTTAGCATTATAGTAAGGAGAAAGACACCATTAAAGCAAAGGCACTATAAGGGATATACATACATACATACATACATACATACATACATATATATATATATACAGAGAGAGAGAAACACAGAGAGAGAAAGACAAAGAGAGACAGAGAGAGAGAGAGACAGAGAGAGAGAGACAGAGAGAGACAGAGACAGAGAGAGACAGAGAGAGAGAGAAATAGAGAGAGAGAGAGAGAGAGAGAGAGAGAGAGAGAGAGAGAGAGAGAGAGAGAGAGAGAGAGAGAAACATCTCATAGTGGGCTTAGTCCTGAAAAGGACTTCTCAATGATCTTCATAGCGAGCAGATCTTTTATAATGGAAACATAGCCTTGGGGGGAACCAGGTCCCAGCCCTGTCTAAAGACATACTAATCAATATCTCAGAGGTCTGAGAGATAGACTGTGAAGACTGATAGAGTTCCATCCTCACAATCCCTCTGTATAAATAGAATAGTCTGGGACTTGGTTATGTGTAATAATAGCTAGTTGAGTTTCTTCCTGACAAGGAAAGAGAATAAGTCTACATCAAGATGAACCGCTTTCTAGTCATGAATGAGTGAGATGCTATTACATGGTAATAGTTTGCCTCTGGTCATACACTTAGTTTTAGAACTGGAATTAGAGATCTTGTCTCCCAATTTTATATACGATTCTCTTTCTACACTTCTTAACCCAGCTGTCAAAAAATGATCAGATAAACTCTTACCTAATTCTAAAATATTAATAGAATTCTAATCTCTCTTCTAATTGGTTTCAAAGCTGGGAAAACTGATGACTCAAGGATTGCTTAGTTAGAAAACACAGTGGGCATTCATAAAAAGAATGAATGTTCCCCCTCGTCTTTGGCTTCAAGTCAAGACAGGAATATTTGATCTATTTTCTTAAGAGCTGAGCTGGAACGTGGTGGCTTGTTACTTGATGGTCTCCTATTTTTGTTTATTCTGTCTTGATCCTAGACTAATAAGCATTCTAAAATAGTAACTTGGTAAGTTTGAGAGAATTGGAAGTTCTCTCTTAGGTTCTATTGGTGATCAAAATGATGAATGACAATAGAAGCAAAGTTCCCTGGAGGCAGTAATTGTCACCTTCAATGAATACAGAAAGAAAGTCAACTAAGAATGGTGGGAACTTCAGGCAATGGTGACTCCTTCTGGCAGAGAGAAGAGAGCTCAGTTTTATCTTCTCTAAAATGGAGATAGTAATGATGCTTAGATTAGGTACTTTATAGAATTGTGATAAGGAAAATCTTTTGTAAATCTTAAATTGCTCAATAAATATAGGATAATGGCAGGGATTTGTACTACTTAAGAGTTTAAAATTCATTTAAATTCTGTGATTTAATGATTAACAAGACAAGATGGAATGGACAGGAAAGAAATAAAAGAGTTGGAGCAAAAAATGATCTTCTTTACAAAAGGCAGATCTTGTTGTGATGTTGAAATGGGGGGGAGGGGGGAGGATGGAGAATGTTGTCCTTTAGGAGTAAGTCTGAAGGCACTGATATTTTCCTTGATTAAAGAAAGGGAATGCCAGGAAAGAGGAGACTAGAAATTGAGATGGTTAACAGATTTTGCCCTATTTGGTGATTTCATAAGTTAATTTCCCTCCTCTCTCCCTTGCCTTGCATTTCTTTCTCACTTTCTCCTCTTTCCAGTTGTATTCTCAAAATAATTTTGGTATTATTTTTATGTTGTATCCCCTTCTGAAGCCTATCTCTCTGACACTCACAGTTTTCATGTTGAATCCCTAGAGGGGCAACTACTTCCAGATTCAAAGATGCCCTTTGTAGCCCTACTCCTTAAAATAAGCCCCCACTGGTATCTTTACCTTGAAAAGCCAGAAAAGGCAATTAGAATAAAGCAAAGACTTTTTCCTTAAATGGTATAGTAAGAACAATAGCTATCAAACATTTCCCCATCAACAAGGAGCACATTACCTCCAAAATAAATACACAAAGTACCAGTTTAAGTGTAACTTTCAGTACTTTGGTGGTGAAGCTCTTAGAGAACAAATTTAGCCAAGTGAAATACAGTCTCCAGGATTAGAAGGTCTTACATTTTCTTTTCCCAGGGAGATCTCATGCTTATTCCTGCTGGGTGAAGTATCTATACTAGGCCGATTTCTCTGCTGGGATCTCTGGACCTGTTTCTCTCTTTAGCTCACTTACCACCTGCCAGGGCTAATGTTCCTTTGAATTTACAATTGGCTCTCTTCTCTTCTGCCAAGGTCATGATGCTTAAAGCTGCTTCCTGGTCCTCATTAGGTGTCTCTGTCTCTTTCTACTCTTTGCTTGCTACACAATCTCCTGCTGGTTTAGTAGCTAAGCTACCATGACTGATAGGGGAAAAGAGAAGAAAAGAAAAAATTCTCTTCTTACCTGCTGCTTTCTGAGAAAAGTTGAGAGGTTACACTACACAAAAATGCTCCTTGAACCTTAATTGTCTCTAGGCTTGGCAGAGAACATTTTGGGAAGATGGTAGAGTAGAGCAGAAAATTCCAGACTCCAGATTTCCTCCATAAACAGACAGAAAGTTGACACAAAATGAATATAGAGAAGGAAAAAAAAAAGAGGGATAAAGCTGTTGTCCTTCTAAGATAAATTGAGAAGGCCACAAAAAAGACAAGGCCTCTAGGGGTTTAACGAAGCATAGACACCTCCAGGCCAAATCCAATGAAGTGGACAGGCAGCAGGCCTGGGGACAGCTCCATTGGGGATTCAACTAGGCCTCCAGAAATTTCGCCCCAAATTTCACTTTACAGACTCTGGAACTTTTGAACCTTTATCTCACAAACTTTCATCTAAGGAACAGCAGATGATTGAGAGAAGATTGCAGACTTAGATTTGTAAAGGCAGCTATGAGTAGTAGTAAATATTGTGCTGAGTCTGAAGTTACAAAGGCCTCAGTCCAAACCCAGCCTCAGACACTTATTTGCTATATGACTCTGAGACAGTCACTTACTCCTGTTTGCTTGTGTCCTTATCTATAAAGGAGGGATAATAATATCACCCACCTCTCAGTAAAGTTGTAGAAACATAATGAGAAAATATTTATTAAGCATTTTGTTTTATAAACTTCAAGTGCTATGTAAATGGTACTAATTGTAGCTATGATTATTGGCTTTGAGGAGTGTCACTAATATTTGGGCAAAGTCCTATTCCAATTTAGAGAAATTTTTGTAACTCTTTGTGAATAGATAGTATGAGACTTCATTAGCATAATGATATCTCATTTTTTTCTGTTATATATCCATTACTTTCTATAAGTACATAAACTGAGATAGGATAAGGGAAGTAGACTTCCTTCACTACACTTGATTTGCTAAAGCTTTATTCTGTCATTCTTTAATTTATACAATTTTTCTTTTGGATTAATAGCTATATAGACATAGACATACACATGCATACATATATATATTCCAGTGTCTTGACCATTGTGTCCTCCAGATATTGTTTGGGAAAAGGATACTAAAGATGGATACTTGCTGCCTTCAGGCAGAAATCTTCTTTTACCCAACTACCCAGGTTTTTCTTGACCTTAGAATTGATTAAAAAAAAAAAAGTTGATTCACATTCATTTAGCTTCCTAAATCCTTGGAAATTTTGGAATATAGAAAGAAAGAAGTCTAGAAAAAAAGCAATGGGAGAGTGGCAGCCATAGATGTTGCTTGGTAGTTGTTATTGGTAGTCATGGAGTCTTGAGTTTAGGATTCAAGATCCAAGGTAACAACGAGCATTCATGCATAAATGGTTTCTCAGATTGGATCCTGCAGTTGCAGTTGACCCATCCAGATTTCAGACATCAAACACATTTTTGTTTCTTTTCTCTCCCTTTCCTACCTTTTTCCTGAGGTCTCTTGAGCTTGCTATCTCTTTCCACTCTGCCCCCTTGGGAGGCTTATTCTTGTTTCCTAATATTTTATTTATTTTTTTGGTGTTTATAATTTGCTTTGTCTTTTTAACTGATAAAAGCTTTTGTAAAGTGATTGTTCAGAGCAGGCACTGAGAGTATTTTCCTTCTTAGGAGTGGCTAGAGGTAAGAAATAATTTAGCTCCTTAAAAGATAGGTAGGGAAGAGTGACTGGCATTTGTATGCCTGCTCACCATCACAAGAATAACAGCACTATGCCTACACCTGTTAAGTTTTACAATAAATATGATAATTGCAGTAAACATGATCCAACCTTTTCCCCTGAAAGAATATCTTTTTCTGAATACCACTGGCAAGGGGAGAAGAAGAATATGAAGTGTTAAACTTTAATTGAATATCTTTTATGTTATCCAGAGAGGTTTCATATTGTTCTCTCCCCATCCTTGCTAAGCAGTCAACTTTATCTTTAGTTTTTAAAAAAGTTATATTCTATTATTTTCAATCAGCAAAAATCTTCCTTCTTTCCCTACTCACAATCTCCCTCTGCTCTGCCCAAATGAGAACTAAGGAAAAATAAAGCATTATAAGCATATATAGATTACAATACAAATTTCCATAATCGCCATGTCAAAGAATGTCTCACTTTTTATCAGGAGATATTTATCTCAGCAGCATATTTATCATCTATGAATTCATGGTCATTGCAGTGATAAGAATTCTTAATTCTTTCAAACTTGTTTTCCTTTTACTTATATTGTTTACTGACATTGTATAGATTGAGCTGGTTCTGTTCACTTCATTGTATCAGTTCATACAAATTCCATGTTTCTCTGAAACATCTCTTTCTTCATTTTTTATAAGCATAATAGTATTTCATCACATTTATATACTTTAACTTGTTTATCTATTCCTCAGTTTATGGAGGAATCTTTCAGATTCTCATTCTTTGTCAACTCCAAAGAGCTATAAATATTTTTGTACATGCTTTGAGTTTGTTGTGTTTTATATTAATTCTTCATTCATTGTACCGTCCTTCTAATTTTCCCTGTTTTCTCCCCTTTCCCTCCTATTTTCTTATTGAACAATTCTATTTCTCCTGCACTCCCTTCCCCTTTCTCCTTCCTTCCCTCTTTCTCTCTCTCTCTCCCCTCTTCCCCTCCCCTGTCTTTCTTTCTCTCTGCCTCTGTCTCTCTTCCTCTCCTTCTCCCATTCCCTTTCTCTCCCTCTCCTCTCCTCTTCTCTCTTCTCCTCTCCTCTTCCCTCTGTCTCTTTCTCTCCCACTCTCTCTGTCTCTCTTTCTGTTTCTCTCTCTCTCTCTCTCTTCTCTCTCTCTCTCTCTCTCTCTCTCTCTTCTCTCTCTCTCTCTCTCTGTCTTTCTTTCTCCTCCCTCCCTCTCTTTCTCCCTCTCTTCCCTCCCTCTTTCTCTCTTTCCCTCTCCCTCCCCCTCTTTCTTTCACACACACACCCTTTCACAGCTGAGATGAGATTAAAGTTAATGTCAGCTGCTCTGTCCACTCTATCCTCCTTGTTTGTATAGATGTCTTTTTGTGCACTCTAATTATATGAGATATTTTCCCCTAATCTTCCTTTCCTTCTCTGCCAGAATCCATTTAAAAAACCAAATGAACATTACTGACCGAGACCCCTAATGCTTAGTGCTGAATTAAGTAGCAACTGCAGTCAATTTGACACTAACATGTGAAATTCCTAGTAACCTCTATTCCTCTGTACCTCTTAATTTTTTGGATTATGTCTTTATTTTCAATTATCTTGTTTTACATGGTATTTAGTTTTTAAAGCCTCTTTTGGAAATAGGTAGAATAGAAATACTAAATAAACAAACTCTCCAGTGTGATTCTTACTACTCAATCATTTTCTTCTCTTACCTTTTGTCAGTAAATTCAAGGCCTTGCTATTAGATTTAAGAACAAAATTCTCAGGAGATATTCCTATTATGGTTATCAATACCATAGAAGTACATTGGTGTAGCAAATCTATGTGTCCTAGAAGTGTCACTATGAAGTAATTTTTTTTTAACAGATCAATCCAAGTAAGTATGGTCATTCATCATAATAACCTTGAGAGGCAACTCACTTATTTGTCTAATATCAAAAGATTCTAGCATTATGTTCAGAGTATGCAGCATAGTTGGGGGGTAAATTTTAGAGACTCATGAAATCTTAGAATTTGAAAGGACTTCAGATTTAATCTAAGAGAATTCTTATCTCTATTCAACTTCCTTGACAAACTATCATTCAGCTTCTGCTTGACAATTTCCTTAGATGAGGAATTTATTATCTCCCAAGCAGCTCATTTCATATTCAGGAAACCCTAGTTTTTAGGGACTTTTTCATTACATAAAATAAAACTTCCTCTCATTCTAGTTCTGCCTTCTGAGAACAAACAAAACAAGCAAAATCTCTCTTCTCTAAGACAGTCTTAATGTATTTGAAAATTGCCATTATGTTGCCTCTAAGAGAAAGTACACCCACAGCTTGGTTTTAAATCTACCTCTAGTCTACCTTTCCAGGAAAATTTTGTTACTTGCTTGCGTGTAGTTCCATCTGAACTGGCCTACTTGGGGTTCCCAAAACGTGACCTTTCATTTCCCATCTTTTCTTTGTGTCTTCTTCCAGACTGATCTTCCTACTGGAAGGCATCCTTTCTTTTCTTTGAACTCTAGAATTCTTAATATTGCTTTAGTATATATCCCATATAAGACCTTTCTTGAGCTTTCCCCCCCTTCTAAATTGTTAGTATTTTCTCATACTCAAGTGAACAATAAGCATTTATTAAATCCATACTATGTTCCAGGCACTGTGCTAACTGCTAGGGATTGGAAAAAAGACAAAAACAGTCCCTAGTCTCCACAGTCTGAAGGTGTGGGAAATGGGGGAGAGGGGCTGGACAACATGCAAATAATTATGTATATACAACCTTTCATCATAAGGTATTCACTTTTTTGTGTACATGGTACATTTCTTAGTAGAATATAAGCTCCTTAGGAGCAGAAACTAGTTTTTATCTTTATCTTTGTAGCTCTATTGTTTTTCACACAGTAGGCAATTTGAAAATATATACTCTATAGTTTGTCAGTCTCTATCCTTAAGTGTGGTGTCTAGAACTTAACATAATGCACATGTAGTCTGTCTAGGGTAAAGCACAGTGGGATCATAATTTTTCACATTCTGGACAGCATAATATTAATTCATCTTAAAATCACATTAGCATTTTTGACTGCTTTGCCCCACATTTTTAGATTTTTGAGCACTGGAGATGATTTTTGGAAGCAGACAAAAGTCATTCATCATCCAGTCAGATGCATAAAAAATGATTATCTGAGTAATATTACTTTTGACCCCACACATTTGACTAGAAAATAATGTGGTGTGTGTGTGTGTGTGTGTGTGTGTGTGTGTGTGTGTGTGTGTGTGTGGTTTGTAATGTGTTCCCAAAAGAAATTTCGAAAGAGAATTTCCAGAAACATTTTAGACTATGATAGCACCAGTTCCTGGCCACATCACAAAAATCAAACTCTATCCCTGAGATTATGGGCTCTCATAAAGTTTTCACTTTATTTTATGCAGACCCCCCAGATCTAACAGGTCATTTTTCCAACCATCTCCAAGCCTGTGCTCTAGCCTTCTTTCACTCACTTAGGTCTTATTTTACTAAATCCTGTAGTTAATATATCATTTCCTGGCCATCTCTACTGAATATAGTCTTTTCTTATTAGAATGTAAATTTCTTAAAGTCAAAGACTGATTTGTTGACTTGTATTTGGGTCGTCAATGCTAAATGCATGGACTTACTAAATGTATTTCCCTCTTTCTTTATTCATTATACTCCAGACAGTATTCTTGATTCTCTGGACTCATTGAACCCCTAGACTTCTTGTCTCCCTGTACTGCAGTGACCCTTTCCTCTAGTTAGCTGGTTTCTACATAAACCTCCAATTTAACAGGCACACCTAGGCCTGCCATGTTTTCATTATTCTCCAGGCTGTACCTGACTCTCCAGAATTTCTCTGTCATGACTTTTTGTAGGTACCTCCTTCATGCTCCCTTGAGGGAGCAAGTCTTGAGGGCAGGGACTGTCTTTCTGCCTGTATTTGTATTATCAGTACCTGGCACAGAGTAAGTACTTTATTCATCCACTTACTAGGTTACAAATAAATATATAACCTTCTAAAGTGACTACTTTGAAAAACTATGTTCATTTGGATGGAGAAAATGTCTGATAGAAAATCATCCTCACTTCATGTTATCATGTCATATTTATATTCATAGAGATGTATTATAGATGCATATGCATAATGCTGTGTATATAGAAAATTAAAGTAATTGAATGAAAATATCTTAAATATTTATGCTAAGATGATTCATACTGTAACTTATTTTTTAATGCATTTTGGCAACAGTAAAAACTAGTGCAGGAAGCCTTGTAGTGTGATTGATAGAATGCTGGTTTCTAATTCAGTAAAGTCTGAGTTTAAGTCCTACCTACTGGTTGAGTGACCCTATATTAGTCATTTAAACTTTCTTTGCTCTAAGCCAAAAGGGTGAAACACATGACTTTGCTTACCAAACCAGATTAAAATGTAATTGGGAGATATATTATAAAAATAAATAAAAATATAATAAAATATTGATAAAATTAATATGTGGTTTTTTTCAGTCAATATGAAGCCTGCTGAGATTCCTATGTATGGTGGCTGCTGTTTCAAATTAAGTTTGACAACATTACTTTAAGCAATTCTCTTAAGATTCTAAGTTCAAGAGGGATAGTTTACATTGATTGTGTAAGTTTCTACATTGGTAGTTGCCAGAACCATGAATTTACAGAGCTAAGTGCAATGTCTTACTAAATGGACCTTCAAAACTGGTCCGACTCATCCTACCCTCTTTCAAAAAAAGAAAAACGCAAAAACAACATAGACAATAGTTGGCTCAAGTGTTGAGTAAAAACATTGTTATTAGAGAAACTCATTGTCATTTGAAAATTAATATTATATAGATTTGAATAGGATCTCTGTCCACATAAGGGTTACATTTGAATAGATATGGTGCCCATCTTTCTCAAGAAGCTGTCACTAGTGGATACTTCTGGCACATTTTCACTGATGCATATTGTGTGATTGACTTTTTAGGCTGCTATACTTGTAAAAGATACAGAGTAATTAGAAGCACCAAGGATAAAAAGTGGAGTAGAAGGAAGACTGAAGTCAGAGAAAGAGGTGAATGGCTTTTTTGATACAGAGAAGAGCCTAATTGGGGTTGCCATGTTACTTTTACATCAGCTATAACATCTATTATTTTCAAAAATGAAATAAAATCAGTAATTATAACTGACTGACAAGGTAAGACTATACTCTTATTTTATAGAATCTATTTTTTTCTACCTTCACACTTCTGTTTTGTTTTGTTTTGGTTTTTTTTGAGACACACCTCCAATAGACTACAAGCAACTTGAAGACAGGGCCTGTCTTGAATCTTTTTGTATTCCCAAGGTTTACCATGGTGTTGGACATATAGTAGGGTCTCAATAAATGTTTATTCATTCACTATTGATTAATTAATTGATTGATATTATGTTTTAATGATCTCTATTGACTGACCTCTCAAGGACTTATATCTTCAAGTCTTTGAGCTAAGAATCTGGTCCTATAAAACAATTAATTGTTTAGTCATTTTTCAGTTATTTGACTCTTAGTGATCACTGTTGTTGTTGTTGTTGTTGTTGTTTTTGTTGTTTGGGAGGATATTGGAGGGATTTGCCATGTCCTTTTCTGCTTCATTTTACAAATGAGGACCTGAGACTTGTCCAGGGTCACTCACCTCATAAATATCTGTGGTCAGATTTGAACTCAGGTCTTTCTGATAATAGGTTCACTGCTCTATCCTCTATACGTTTTAGCTATCCACATGGTATAATTAGAACATTCATTTATTCACTATATGGGTGGAAACATAACATATTTAAAAGCTTTATTTCAAAAGGGGACCTTGAAAAATGTTTTGTTCCCTTCCCCATTTCATCATTGAGCATAATTCTTTTGAAGTCATTTTAGGGAATTCTCAGTGGAAATATTCCTCACTAATTCTGTTAGTGTTATTTTCCTAAAATCAAAATTGTCAACTCAATAGAGAAAATTTGATAAGTATAAGCTTGAGAAAACACAAGAAGACTACTGACCAGGTTTATGATTGTATAATTCCTATGGGACATTATTTGCTCGTATTATTTTGTTTGTTTTTCTGAACCAAGATAACTGCTATCCAATTATATGACTGTATGGTTTCTATTGGACATTATTTATCCCCTATAATTTTTTTGGTAAATCATTCAGAGAAATAATTTACTATGAGCCAGGGTAACTTGTATAATATTTGTGTAACATTTACCAAAGGATATAATGATAATATTATGTTTATATAGTGTTTCTCAATTAAAAATTGCTATGCTGATTTTTGATCCCCAAAACAATATGGTGAAGTGAGGGAGCTATTATGACTATCCTCATTTTCATAAATGAGGAAATGCTGGCTCAGAGAGATCAAATAATTTGCCAAGCTCATATGGCTAGTATGTTGTAGAATTAGGATTTAAAGTGAGTTGTTCTAATTTGAATCTAGTGATTTTATTAATATAACTGGCTGTTCTCAACACTTAGACTATTAAACAGATTTAATGAAGTACCTGGGTGGCTTTGTGAATAGAGTGCCAGCCTGGAGTCAGTAAGATGGAAGCTGGAATTCAACCACAAACACTAATTATCTGCATGACCTTGGGCAAATCATTTAACTTTTGTTTACCTCAGTTTTTTTTTTTTTAAACTATAAAATGGAGATAATAATAACACCTACCTCCCAGAGTTGTGGAAAAGATTAAATAAGATTATATTTGTATAGTACTTGCCATCATACTTGATACATAATAGGTGCTTAATAAATGCGTATTTCCTTCCTTTATAAAAGTAAGTGGGTAATTTTTCTGAGATTTTCTATTTTTTTTTTTAGAATAAATATCTTGGTAGGAAGAATCATGGTTCTGTGTTTCATAGAGCTCTTAATATGGTGTCTGACAGGCAAATAAAAATGAAAAAAAAAGCCCCATCTCATGCTCTGCATTTTCATATATTAATTATATGTCTACAATATATATGAAAAGATATATCTTGATTAAAGTTTCAGATTTTTGAAACTCTTTAAATGTAATGGAATGGGTAAAACTTATAGTGAAATTATTCATAAAAACTCCTTTAATGAAATTTTTTTTCTAGCCTGTGGTGTCAACCTTCTTAAGTGGTACATTTAGAGTGAGTCTTTAAGAGGGACCCTGATTTTTCAAGAATAATTTCATTATTAAAATACCATCCATTTTCAGTTCTGCAGGGAAAAATAACCAGCATAAGAATTATAGATATTGACTTCTTTAAAGTTCAGATTCAAAGCTTTTATGCATCTTAACAACATAACTCTTTTTTAATTGTGAAAAATATAATTAACATTTAAGAAGTGAAATATTTTAAAACTGAGGAATATTATAATAAAAGAGGAAGGGCAATGAAAATCAAATATGAGATCTTCTTTGTACTTGGGAATTAATCTGACAAACCCTGGTGAATAGTGGAATTAGCTAATGAATATTAAAAAGAGTTCTGGAGATTAAAATCAGTATTGCAATTTTTTTCCTAGTGGGGTAATCTGACAAAAAGAGATAACTATTTAATTAGTTTATTTTAAGGAATTATAGCTATTTCACAAAGTTTTCTTCAACCGTAGGGTACAAGTAGCATAGAAACTATTTGTATGAAACTAATAGTAAAATTTTTTTTTAAACGAGTGTATCACCATACCAGAGGATGTAGATGATATCCTACATTAATCAAAAACAAACAAACAAACAAACAAACAAAAAGAACCACTAACAGAGGCAAAATAGGACTGTGTTTTGGGATTTCAATTTTGGAATCTTTGGTGTTTAAATCTGATAAAAGGAGTTCTCAACAGCTTTGTTTGTAATTTAATCTTTCTGAAGGTAGAAGAAGCACAAAGGAATTTATTTCTGATCAACAAGGAAGAATTTATTGTTGTTGATGTGGAGATAGCAGAAAACTTGGAAACTCAAATCATTCTGGAATTCCTAATAATGTTCTAGGTGGTGAAAAAAGAAATTTCACAAAGTTCAAGAGAAAAATGATGGGTCTTATCCTGTAGTCAGAGATTCTAAGATCAAAAAAGTATGACTAAAAATGCAATTAAGTATGATCTTAAGTAATACAACTGGTGTGGGATGAGAAGCTATAAAGGACTGATATTTTTGTCTCAGCATCTCTGATAAGCTGAGATTTTAAAAGAACATCAACAAAAGGTGAAAGGAAGGGCATATTACTAAGACAAATACAAAAAGGTCGTATGGCCCTATAAGAATAATGGCAGGAAAACTGATTTGAAGCATACAGAAATGCTAAAGAATCAAAAAAAAAAAAAGATTTTAGTGTTTTTGCTGTTTTAAAATTGGCCATATATATATATAAAAAAGATGCTAGTGTCCTTTCCCTCATTACTTGCTTCTCAATGTAGAAAGCCTGTTTCATTGCTCCCTCTACATTAATTTTAAATTTAATATGATCTGATATAATAGTGTGACATAAGTGATTAAAGAAGATTATGCAAATTTTTGTTTTGTTCAGTTATCTCTGACTATAATGCCATTTGAGTTTTCTTGGCAGATATGTGGGAATGGTTTGTCATTTCCTTCTCTAGCTCTTTTTACAGTTTGGGAAACTCAGGCAAACAGGGTTAAATGACTTGCCCCGGGGTTATTCTTATCTGGGTATCTGGGAAGATAGATTTTCCTGACTCTGGCCCTTGTACTCTTATCTGCTCTGTCACCAAGCTGCTTGCATTATTATTTGGCTTTAAATATGATGTATAGATCTTTGATATATCTGCATCATTTGGACCACATTTGGAGTTTCACATCCAATTCCCAGCACCATAAAAAAGACATTGACAGATTAAAATATATTTAGATAGGGGTCTTCAGAATGGGATGACAGATCTAGAAATTGTGTAGGGATGGAAGAAAAGCAATTTTTAGCATGGAGAAGAAAATCAGGGGTGACATAATTGTCTTTAAATATTTGAAGGTTTGTCATATGGAAGAAAGTCATCTTATTCTGTGTTCACCTAAACGATAAAACTAGGAAAAAAATTAGGTAAGAATGTAACTAGATTTTGAGTCTATGTAAGGAAGAATTTTCAATAATAATAACAGTTGAAAATGCAATGTGCTACCTTATAAAGGAGTAAGTTTTCCATTCCTGAAAATGTTCAGGTATGACTGTGTAGTTATAATAACTAATCTTAGTTTTGGAGAGGAGTTGAGAAAGCACATTTCTTACCTTCATTACAGAAATGGGAGACTCTAGGAATAGAATGTTACATATGCTATCAGCCATGGTCAATGTGTTGGTTAGTTTTGCTGAGTATTTTTTTTTCTTTTCTTTTTAATTTTTCTTACAAGAGATGGCTCCATAGCTATTGAAGAGAGGAAGGATAGATTCATATATAAAAGTGATGTTTAAGAAAAAAAAAAAAAGAAAAATGTGAATTAGATTTTTTCTCTTCTCCTTTCTCTTTTTTCTTTCTCTTTCTTTCCTCTCTCCTTCTCTCTCCAACCTCCCTCCCTCTCACTCCTCCTTCTTTCTCTCTTTCCTCCTTCCCTCCTTCTTTCTTTCTTTCTGTCTTCCTTCCTTCTTTCCTTTTTCTTTCTTTCTTTCTTCCTTTCTTTCTTTCTTTCTTTCTTTCTTTCTTTCTTTCTTTCTTTCTTTCTTTCTTTCTTTCTTTCTTTCTTTCTTCCTTCCTTTCTTTCTCTCACTCTTTCTTTCACTCTTTCTCTCCTTCCTTCCTTCCTCCCTCCCTCCCCCTCTCTCTTTCTTTCTTTCTCTTTTCTTTTTTCTTCCTCAGAAATTGTTCCAGTATAAGCCATAGAATAAACTTCTGAATTGTGTATGAAGAATCTAGAGTAGATGATTTCATGTAAAGATTTTTTTCCTCTTTAATAGTCTATGATTTCCATGTAAAATATTATTTCAATGTGTATCTTCAATTAATTGTTGATGCAAGCAACTTCTCATTTTTAAAGTAAACATCAGGGGCACTATTCTTTTGAACCTTTTGCAGCTTATCAAATATGCATTCATCTAAATCAAATTGGAGTGAGGAAAGGACTGCTTGATGTCCTATTGAGGCCACAGTCCATAGCCTTAGAAAAAAGAAACAACATGCTTTGTAGAGAAATGGAAGCTAACTTTTCCTTACCTTAATAACAAAGGACCAAGTCATGTACACATGTAATACAATGATGGTGTCAACTGTATTGTTTCTTAAAGTGACTTGGAAATGTTCAGGGACCCCCTAAGTAATGCTATTTAAGTTGTCATTTTTATTTATATTTTAACAAGTATCTTAAACATCACTCTTTACAACACATTTTTTTTTTTTCATGAAGTTGTTTGTATTCAAAAGGTGTTGAAACTTAGTACTATTTTCTGTGGCTGTTCCTTGAGAAAGTAATTATTAAGTACATTAGTATGATTTTATTTCTGGACTAAGGAGAGGTCATCTGTAGGAGAAAAAAGAAATATTGCTTAGAAGTTTTCATAGCTTCAATTATTGAATTCAAGGCTAAATAACAATAATGTAAACTATCTGATCTTTTATTTACATTTTATTCTTTGAGAATTCCTATTGATATTAAAAAATAAAGCAGGAATGTCTGTTCATTAGTTCAAAACAATAACAAAAAGCCAAACCCCAATCCTCCTCCTTCCCATTAAGACCTTTCAGATACTATGACATTAAAATCTTATCCAGCAGATGAATAAGCTCAAAGTATTTCCTTATTTTCATGAAGCATAACCACGATCTCGGTTCCATTACAAATAAAGAGTGCAGTCTAATTCACAAAGTTTTTATAAAACATTTATTTGTGAATTTAGCTTCTATTATCATCTACCAACCCAAAGTTTCAGCTTAGGTAACATTAGTTTTTTTTTTTTTTTTCCTGGTTGGTAATTTGGCTCAAGTAAAAATTTTTTTATTTTTGCTACTTTTAAGTCCCCTTGAGATATAACTTGTTGAGGTCGCCCAGAACGTGTTTTCTTCATTTTTTTTCTTGGTTGGGAGTTACTAAACTCTCTTCCAAATGAAAGCCACTCTTTCCCTCCAGTCTCTTCATGAGTTATCAAACATTTCTACTTCTAATTTTTCTTTGATTTAATTTCTATACCAGAGTGTTTCCTGCTCTAGGCATGAAACTAGAAGGCCAGAGGGGGGAAAATGATGAAAGAAAGATGCTTCAAAGATCTGAAATATTTTATCTGCACTTGATATAAAGTAAATTATTTTTCTCTTTTCCAATAACCAGAGTTTTCCTTGATCTTGGAATCATTCAAAACCTAGTCCCTGAGTCCTATATAAACTCCATTTCTGCCACAAGAATTACAGTACAATAAAACACTAGTAATTGTACAAATTGTACTATCCCACCTCTACACAGTTATGAGATACAGCAAATTTAAGAATGCCATTTTTTTCTCATCACTGAGTATTTATTATATATAACAAATACATGAAAAAGAAAAAACTATATTGTGTGATATAAATAGTTTATTTACATTACAGAAAAAACATCAAGACAATGTATACTATTTCAAATATATCCATACATAATCAAATATAGCTGTAATACATGTTTTCATTGGTGTCGATTACCACAAATGCAAGGCAACATGTGTAGATCTCTTGTCTTAATCTTTTGTCTATAATACTGAATTGTGTAGTCCAAGCTCTCTCTGCAGTCTGGCCGTTGTGGAAACATGCGCTCTTTAGATTAATCTTGTAGATGCTCTTGTTGTGTTGTCTGAACTGTAGTGGCCTGTGTTTTGCTTCTGTCTGTGGATCCTGTTGCTTCTGGGACATTTCCTGAAAAGTGAACAAAAATTCATAGATATCCAGTTAGTGGAAGCTCTGGCCACAAACACACAGTAGAAAAACACAGAAATGCTCTGGCTATTTTAGGTGATAACAGGAGTCTTTTGGAAGCTGGGATCCTTCATTTGTTGCCTTTCTTTGCATGTGGAGGCATGAACTGATTTATAAATATCAGAAGCTAGAAAGCAACAAGATTGCCTCATACCTTATAGAATCTCTGAACTCCTTATTTACTGGCCATAAAGAAGATAACAACATGTTCTGAATTTTCTTACTGATGTTAAAGAGCTCTGATGACTTCACATATTTAAATATTTTATAATTTCAGTATCTTATTCATTCTATCATGCTACTAAAGTCATTTTAATGAATCTAATAAAATATATATGTACATATATATGTATATATTATATGTATTAATTTCAAAGAGTCAAGGAAAAAATAAGATTTTTGGATATTTTTTAGCTCAACCTAATTTCCCCTTGTGAATTCCTAGAATGATCTTGGGATTCAATTTGGACCAATTATTACCCCTATACACAGTTTTATAATAAGGCTAATAGTCAGTGGAATAGACTAGAATCTCAGAGTCACTATGTTTTTGCCTCTAGCTTCAACCAGAAGGAATTAGTGTAATGTACAAACAGAATAGCAACAGGAATTAATAGGTAAAATTCTATTCTAAAAAGCTCCTTTGTAGACCTTAATTTTATTATTGAAATGCAAAAGTCATAATGGATAAATTATGTCCCTTCTGAGTCTCATTTTTTTCTTCATCTGTAAAATGGGAAGAATGTGCTTTGTAAACTATAAAGTGTTACATAAATTTGAGTTATTTCCACTATTAATATTTTTACTAGAAATTACATTTTCGCTTTGTTGGGATCTTGAAATGACAAAGTTGAAAACTACCCTTTCTCCTATAGCATGTTTCTAGACCTTATAGGGGAAAACATTGGTCTGGATTCAGACTCTGGAATTGCATCTTTCTATGACATCTTTGAAAGTCATATAATCTCCTTGAACCTGTTTCTTTTTATCCACAAAACAGAGGTGATAATATATGTGCTATCTTTTTCTGAATAGGTTGTGAGGAAAATATTTTGTAAAACACAATGTGAATGTAAATTGTTATTAGCCTACTTCTAGAGCTCTAAGTCTCAATTCCCCAATTTGTAAAATGAAGGAGTTTGAGTAGATAACCACCAATGTCTCATATAGTTTGAAAATTCTGGGTCCATAAAATGAAATGCTAAATTAGTCATGGGGAAGAGGTAAAGGGGAAGAAAACTGAAGCATAAGAGAAAAAGAAATGATATGAGGAAAAGGGAACAAATAATTATTAAAGACTTACTATGTATCAGATACTGAGTTAAGTATTTTACAAATATTATCTTCTTTGACCCTTACAGAAATCATGGGAGGTAGGTGCTATTATTATCATTATTATTTCCATTTTATGAGGAAACTGAGACAAACAATGAGATCACAGGTCCAATTCCATTCTATTCAATTTATGCCTAACATGAGTGAAAGGGAAAATGGCAGTAACTCAGATTTTGGACAAATCATCTAAAGTCTCTAGATCTCAGTTTCTTTATGTGTGACATGAAAAGCCTAGACTGGATTATCTTTAATTATCTTATGGCTTTAAAAATTATAACTTTATGATTTTCAAAGTTTAGTTACTAAAATGAGTCTAAATAATCCATTGCTTTCCTGAAAGGCAGTTAAAAAAAGTCTTGGAGGACAAAAAAAGTATTTGTTTTATTAGATTATTTTTATAAACAAATCTACACCAGATTAGCAAACACCTTTACCATTAACCATCTACAATGACATATAAGTGTTTTGTAGAACAAAATCCTTTTTTGCTATCAGGTTTTGCCAGTAATTGTTCATATAACTAAAATATAGGGAAGGGGGGGGCAAGAATTGTTTTGATTTGGAAAAAACACCATCCATTTTGGGATCTGTCTTGGATACAACCCCTCATTCCTCCCTTTTCCAAAGCATTTATTTATCCAGCTATTAAAGAGTTTAAGTGATCCATTTTATTTCAGAGTTAAAAATAAAAAAAAAAAATGAACAAATCACATGTCCATTTTTCAAGAAAAATCACCATTTATTCTCAAATATCTGGAGTACTGCAGATGTGTACCAATAAAAAAACAAAAAACAAAGCCCCAATAACAACAACAACAGACAAATACATTTTAATTTTGGGAATAAATCTCTTCTCATAGTATTGCTGGTAATAACTAGCTTAACATTTTTAAAATATTAGGATTTTACTAATAGCAGAAAACTAAACTTAAATATTAAATAAAATTGCATATTAATTGGTTTGGGTCCCAGAAAAGAAAGCAATAGCAATAGGTTTTTAAAAATATTTACAGGTAAAATTATCTATATTATTTGGCAGTCATGGTCTATATTAAAGACTTTTATAGATTCTCAAGATAGGATGCTTGTGTATATGTATATTTAGTAATATGTGTATGTATGAATATATGTGAATCAGATGGAAATAACTGATGTTAAAACAAGATACTGAGATTCTCTTCAGACAGTGGATTATTAACTCACAAATAGCATGTATTCCTAAAGCAGTTGTCTAATCATCTACCCCAATGGGTTAAAGCATGCATATTTCTCAGGAACAAAGCACATCCGAGACCCAATTACCAATTCTACTTCTGGCTTTTCTTATTATCTCAGTTAACCTTCCTGTTACCATTTATGAACTGGGGGGAGGTAAGGAGTGAAAGAAGGAAGAACTCTAAAAGTTTAATGATTTCTTTACTTAATTTTATATATCTATACATTTATAGATATATAATCTATATATTAGAGTATATATATGTATACATATATATTTTAAATGATGTGATTGAGTTGAAAAATAGGACTTTAGCTGGAATGACAGTTTAGTTCAGTGACTTACAAACTGAAGGCCTAAGAAGAGTCCTGAAGATTTATTGCAAGGTTTCAGGAAACCTTATATTACTTAGCATTGGCATCTTCATCTTTATCTAGTTTCAAGAAAATAACCAGTATGTCTTGGTATGAGAAATTATTCATTATATCTTCTCAGGAATGAAAAAAAGAATGTCTTGCACAGGTGTTACTATTTTCCATATTTTATGCATGTGTACATACATAACATATATATATATATATGCATTTTTACATGCAAGATACAATTTTAGTTGAGAGCATTCATTATTGAATTTTGTAGCTTTGTTGTCATGTATTTTTTTTTTTAACATATCTTATATGGGTCTGCAAAATTTTTGTATATTAAAAAGGGATATTTGTATTTGAAAAGGTGGGAAATCAGGGAGTTAGTCTCATGTAACTCTTGTCATTTTCCCAAGGAGGAAACAGAAACTCAGAAAATTAAATGATTTGCTCTAGATCACCTAAAAATGTAGGATTTGAATCCATCGATGGGATTATTTGTCATATCAAGCAGCACTTTTGGTATATCATGTCATTTAGGAAGTTTTGGGGAAAATTTAAAATATTTTGACTATTTGCCATAGTAGTTTGAATATATCTTATAGGAGGGTAAAAGAGAAAAAATAGTTTTTCATAAAAACAATAACAAAATTTCTATTTGTCCTATTGATTTTCCAGCTAAGTAGAGCAGTGACTAGAAAGTGAACCTGGAGTCAAGACTTGAACAAGGCACAATTTGCCTCACTTTCCTAAATTGTAAAATGGGGATAATGATAGTACACCTTGCAGGACTGTTGTGAGAATCAAATAAAATAATATTTGTAAAGTGCTTAGCACAATGCCTGACACATTGTAGCACTAATTACATAAAAACTTATTCCCTTCCCTGATCAAAAGCAAACAGTAGTCTAAACATATCTTATACATTGCTAGACATGTGTATTAAAAAAAACAAAACTGTCATGTTATTTGGAAGTTAATATTAACTCTAATTTGTCCAAACTAATAAAGCAGAGTAAATATAATATAGTCAAATGATAACAATAATAGTAATAATAAAGCTATGTTGGAGTTTAGTCACATTTTGGAATGAACACAAATGTTTGTAATTTCTGGGACTTCGTACCACTGGCCCTTTGAAAATGTAGTTCCACAGAGAACTAGCCTGAGAAAAACAATTAAAATGCCTAACACTCATTTTGCTCCTCTGCTCAATTTTTCCTTATTTTCTATGTCACTTCTGAGGATGTGAACAACATAATTTTTTTAGATTCTTAGAGCATTTGATTGTTCTAAATTAATTGTCTGATCTATATTTTCCCTAGAGGAGGGGGTTAAACAAGTGTAGAAATTATGTTGCTTAAAAGTCCTTTCCTTCTGTCTGCGTTTGACACTGGGTAATAGGTGAATGATTCATGCTTCTGTCTCAAGGAATAGATTCTGAAGTTTAGCTCTAAATGTTTGATTCAAAAGCACAATGAGACTGTAGGCTGACTACAGAATAAATCCATGACATAAAAACTTTCTGAGAATAAACTGTAAGTGGCCTGTAATTGCCTCAATTACTCATTTTTTCCCACTGTGTGCATGAATGCAAATGAAATGTGTAAAAAGCTCTTTAAAAAACTGAAATCTTTCAAGACACAAAACATAAATGGATTGAGATATTTGGTTCAAGATAAAGCTCAGGTGCCACATCCCTTATGACACCTTTCCTAATTGTCCCTTTTGAAACATTTGGATAATTTTGTTTATATGCTTTGTATTTATTTATCTATGGAAATGTTGAGTGGCCCCATTAGAATGGAAGCACCTTGTGGTCAGTCAGTGATGTATTCCTTTTTGTCTTTATATCCTCACCTAGCACATTGCCCCATCTTAGAAATCACATAGTTCAATCTCTTTATTTTAAAGTTGACATATAATGACTATAATTACATTCGTTGATTTTAATTATAATTTTCTGTTTTCATGTTATAAAAGCTTTTCAATTTTTGATTTTCACATTTGTCTGATTTTAGGAATAAGCAAAAAGAAACCCTCTTAGGTAACTTAGAAACAATTATTATTATTATTATTATTATTTTTTACAGTATCAGAGAATTTTAGTGTTAGAAGGAACCATAAAGATCAGCTAGTGCAATATTCTCATTTTAAAGACAAGGCAATTTCATTTCCAAAAGATCAAACATGTCCAAGGTCACAAGACAAAAAATTTGCAGAATCAGGGTTAAAACCAGCCAGATCATTTGATCCATGATTTCAGCGTTCCTTCTATTATACTGCACAGATAATTTATATCTTGTAGGTATGTCTAAAAACCATTTATATTAATGCTGAACTAAGTATTAAATTGCTCTCTCCCCTTTAAAAAAAGAAAAAAAATGATAAATATTTAAAATACAAAAAGGAGGAATGTCTAATCATGTAATTTTGCAGTCTCATTCAAGTTAGATAATTTTTAATAACAGAAATATGAATTTATGTAAAAAGTGATCATAGTGTTGAGACTAGATTTAGAAATGTTTACTCAAATATATTTTAGGATGGCTAATATGTAAAATAAAAAATGAATACCATTTTGTAGAACAATATTTATTAAATGGCATAATATTAGTACTTTTAAATAAATACTGTTACTATTTATAGATGAAAAATTAGAGTCCCTTGAAGGAATTCAGGTTTTATAGTTTTCTATCAACTTCTTTACTATCTTTATTTTATTTCTTATAACACTCAGTTTTTGGTTTCTTGAGTTAGATTTGTGTTCTCTGAAACCCACTTTAATTTAATCCATTGACTTATTTGGCATCTAATAGTGAGAGTACAGTTGATGAACTCAACTTGGCTAGAGAGCAGCTGAAAGCTGTAGCTGATGATTTTTTGCTTTAAGCCTTTAGGCCAAAGGAGGATTTATGAAGCATTTTTTTGTCTTTTTCAAGAGCAAATGTCACACTTGTCCTCAAATCAGATGGTACAACACAGATACTGAGATATATTATGGCTCTTATTTTCTAGAGATATGATGCTTTCTTTTATTTCCTTGTTCTTTGAAAAGATTTTTTTGGGGGAAACCTTCTGATTTATCTTTAGAACCTTACAAACTCAATGATAGTATAAATGAGTTTTACTTTGTGAACTTAGGAAAAAAAAACAACTCAAATAAAACACCTTGGCAAAAACTTACTTGAAACTTTTCTTTGGGGAAAACAGATAGGCTATTAGATTCAAATTAATGCTATAACTTGTATTTTACAAACTAGAAAACTGAGTTCTAGAAATGTGTCATGGTGACTAAGGTCACACAAATATTTAAGAAAAGAGATAGGGCCAGAACTCTGGTCTTCTGACACTTAATTCAGTGTTTCAGATAGGAGGGACTTGAAACCCTACTCTCACTCTCAAACATCCGCATTAAAGATATATTTATTCTTGGGATAGCAGTTCTTATACTTTGGAGACATATGTTCTGTTTTGTACCTCAAAGATATGTTTGTTTATTCTGTTTCTTTTATGATTACTGTTTTATTCCCTTACATTTCTATGGTTAAAAGTCACCTTTTATATTTAAAATAAAAGACATTTAATGCTCATTTCCCTCTTTAAAAACAGGGTTATGAGGTAGGTGGGTCAGAGGATATAATCATAATTTATTTAGATTTTAGCATAATATTTAACACACTGTTTCATGCTGTTACACTAGAAAAGATAGGGATATGTGAAATAGAAGATAGTCTAGTTATAAGGATTTGAAATTTGTTGAATGACCCTACTAAATGAATCAATAAGTATTTATTAAGCTATTACATACTTGGTATATCACCTTGAAATGAAAATTCTATAGTATTCTAGGGAATTGAGTTTGACTGTGCTGTTTATGATTTTTATCAATGACTTAGATAAAAATGACATGTTTATCCAGTCAGATAGTTAACATACTAGATAACAGAGTCATGTTGCAAAAAGATTTTGACAAGATAATAACAATAAGTGCTTAATAAATATTTGTTGACTGAAAGAACACTGAATCAAATTTAATAAGATAAAAATAATATGTATTATTTGGACATTTAAAAATCAATATCACAAGAACAAGATGGGGGGATATGGCTAAATATTTCTGAAAATAAAATCTGAGCTTTTGGAGGACTGCAGTTTGAATTTGAATCAGTACTATAATACATAAGATAAGTAATTTAATGCAGTCTTATTGTATTCAGATAGGCAGAGTATCTGGGATTTAATTGAGGAAGGTGACATTTACAATATTCCATGCCCTGATTGGACTATGCTTGGACTACTGTTTCCAGTTCGGGGTGCTATCTTTTAGGAAAAAAACTTTGATAAATTGAAAAATGTCCAGAGGAAGGTAACTAAAATTATGAATGATTTGAAGATCACGTCATACAAAGAATTCATGTATTTGGAGATATCTTTTTGGGAGAAGAAAAAACTTAGGGTGACATGATAATTGCCCTCATATATTTGAAGGTGAATTAGACTGACTTTATTTGGTTTAAGAAGGTAGAACTGGGAAAAATGTGTCCTTTATTAGAGGTCTTCCACTTGAGACTGGTAATCATTTATTGGAATAAATCACAAAGGAATTTTTGTTCCAGTATTGGTTCATGTACACAGTAGTTAAGGTTCATTCCAACTCTGAAATTCTATGATTCTGGGAAGTAGTCAAGGAAAACAATAGTAACAGTAGAAGCTGGGTAACATAATGACACCAATTGTATTTTGAATGAGACACACAGATAAGTGGGACACTGATACTCCTAAAATGCTAAAAGAACAAGGAAAGTTTATATATTGGATAAATTGCCTTTGGAGGCATTGTGGGTAACTGTGGCCAAACACTACAAAGGCTGAAGTTTGAAAAGGTTTCATTTTCATAGTTGAGACTGTATTTATATTAGTAAAATCCTGGTTACACCAGGATATAAAATAGGTCAGAGAGAAAAGTACCTAATTGCTTAGAATAGAAATAAAACTAATAGCTGATAATTTTTAAAAAGGTATCTGCTTAATGGGAGTAATTCAAGTTCTAAATCTTTCACATTAAGTAGGTATCCAAACTCTTATTTTAAACTAAAGAAAGTAGAAGTAATTGGAGGGGTAATGTCGAAACAGTTGGTAAATGAGTTGTAGCATCCAAAAAGGGACTCAGTACTCTAGACCATTATGACTAATATAGAGAGAAACAAAAAATCCATTTATTTCCTGCTATCAAAGAATACAGTTACTGACCTTGTAATGCAGAGGACTACAACACAAATGATGGCAATCTGGATGGTTCCAATCACAGCTGCTATTAAGACATACTGAAATCGTACAGGACCAGGAACAACGTATAAAACACTGTAGTCCTTTTTTTCACAGTGTTGTCCAGTATAGCCTGCATCACACCTAGAATGAGATATGCTACCCAGTTAACTATGGTAGCTGAGTCAGGGTTGTTTTATTTTGAAATTGTGTATCCTTATTTCACTCAGGCTGGAAATACAGTGACCCTCCCTGGGCCCTATCCCAATGCTGATCTAGAAGCTTTGATGTACTCCATTTCTTTAGGTAGTCTGGTGGCCCTCTGCTCCCAGGGACTCACCATGTTGGTGAAAGATACCTGATCAAATTAAGCCATTATAATTCAGAATGTCTAAGCTCAAATGATTAATCTTGGCTTCCCTAACTGCAGAAATTACCAGCACATGTCACCCACACAAATATAAAGTCTCATGATACTTATATAAAAATCCTTGGTAAATATGGTGCTCAATTGTTTATTTTGCAGATGGTTTAAATTTTTAAAATTTGTTTCTGTAGATAGAAGGTCAATTTTTAAATATATATATTCTCAGGATTGGTTTCCTTGGAGAGAAAGCCAGACCAAAAAAATGGTCTTTGAAGACAATATTGAAAACCAATGGGTGCCTGGGGATGAGCATTTTTTCCATATTTCTGTAAGTAAGCCATAAGTTTTGTTTAACTAAAATTTTAATCAACATATGTCAACATGATTACTTGGGAAAAGGTTTGTTTCTGATGACACTAGGATATAATAAATGGGATACTTTCCTTTGGTCTTTGGATAATAAATTTCCAGTTCTATGCCCAGAATAAAAATTGAAACTATACTCAGTAAAAGAACATTAAAGATAACATATACTTTACCAGTCACTGCTTATTTAAAATAACTAATGCAGTAGAAGTGTGCATATTATATTTTTAAAAAGGTAATGATGATAGAGGCCATTGAATTCTGAAGAATAAACTAGGAGAATGAACGCTATCACCTAATATAACCCCACACTTGGGAGCACAGGGATGACAACCCATACATTAGAACTGAGCTGTCTAGTAACAAGCTAAGAAACCCATGTACATCAAAGTGTAATTCACTGGGGTGAACTTGTCATTGATTTTGCAACTCTCTTTTAGCTCTTCCCTCTTTGAGTTCTTTATAAACATAGACCGAGACCTTTCCCCTTTCTGCAATAGACATAGTTCAATAATGTCAGCTTTCCTGCGGAGAAGCACAACAACCTGAGTAACCTCTCAGTTATATTCCATTTTCCTGACTTCACTAAAAGGCAGGGGTTACTGTAATTATTGAAAGGAAGCATTAAGGGAAGATAATTCTTGATGAGGTGGGGGTGTGGAGGAACGCAAACAAGAACTGAGAATTTCATAGAAGTCTATTTCATTAAATGGTATCTGCATCACAATTTAAATCAAGATATAGTTAATTTTCTTTTTGATTATTGCCATCCTCACAATACTCATGATGCACATAGTGGTACTCAACCTAACTAGCAACTTCAATGTTGGGTTGGACATATGGCTAGTTTTATTATGATAAGTATCACAACATTTAAAAATGATTGGGTTTAGTTCTTGCTAGTTCCGTAAGGACTGATTTAATTCCAGAAGGTCAAAAATATCCTTAAAAAATGAGAGGGGCAACTAGGTGACACAGTGATTAGATTACTGGTCTGGGAGTCAGGAGGACCTGAATTCAAATTTGACCTCAAATACTCTACATTTAACAGCTGTATGACCTGAGGCAAGCCACTTAACTCCAATTGCCTTGCCAAAAGAAAAAAGAAAGAAAGAAAAAAAAAAAAAGCTAAAATGAGGAAAAGAAGAAAAAAAAATATAACCTCTTCTAAAGCAATGTGCATTATGGCCCCAGGGACAAATACATACCATGGAGTATAGGATGAACAATGTGATTTCTGCTAGTTTTAGTGGGATTTATGTGGTTACATTATCTTTGGTAGGTAGGGTAGGTTGCCTGTGTTTGGGAATATTCTAATTTAAGGCATAATAATTGCCAAAGATCACAAAAGCAGAATGACGTCCCTGCACCAAAATACTTGAATTTAATCTCATCCCTTTTATCTTTGGTTTACTAATTTTTAAAAATTCAGAAGAAAAGTGTTACCTGCAAGATGGCTCCAGCATATTAATTGAATGTTCACATTTGCCATGCAGGCAGAAGCCATTGTAATGTTCTGGACAAGGAATGTAGAGTCCTCTGGCACTTTCTTCCAATTTGTTAGGATTCTCTGTGAACACAGAAAACAAAGCAACTCCATATAAATATGTTTTTAAGGTAAGTTAAGATCAAATCATGTGCACTGAGAAGCAAAGCTATAGGCAAAACTTCTTTAAAGGCTAAGAATAAAACAAGACATTCTTGAGAAAAGGTTTGTATGTGAGGGGGGAAGAATTCAAATAATGTTAATCCTCCCAACTTGGTGATGAAGATGTGACGTTATCCTAGTACTTTTCATGCTTTTATGCAATCTCCTACATCTTTAACAGCCAGTAATGTATCTATGAATTGTCATACAGCTTTAATTTGGCTTAAAGAGACTGTACGTTGATCATAAAATAACCCATGAAAAGAACCCATTTTTCTGCCTCTCAAGAGTCCAACATAATGTCTCTGAGATTAAATTGCTTGTGATGCCTTGATATTTTCTAAGTATGTGAACTTGAAGAACGAAAGGGGGAAGAGGTTACGCAATTATTTTAAATAAATGTTTCTCAAAACAAATAAAAATTTCAATAAATACATTCTCCTAAGCTTAAGCATCCTTGCTTAATGATTGCTAGAATCCTTGCAATTTTTATTTTTTACTAAAAACAAAGATGAATCATCATGATTTATTTAGATAGATTTTATTCTGGCATTTGCAAAGTATATAGTGAAGGCTAATAATAAATATATTTAAATATTCATAGTTTGGCACTATATAAAATATAAGCTTATAAGAAAAAAAAAAGTTTGATCTAAAACCCAAAGCATATGCTACTGGTTTTCATTAAAAAACACTTTAGTTACTCTGATATCTATGTAATGGAACAATGTAAAGTTTGGATACTTTTACTTTTGTAGAGACTTCCCCTTCCCCCTCCTTAAGTATGATTTTGTAACAGCAGAGTTTCACTTTTACTGACATTGCTAAATATCTCATAGAATGAGAGATTGGTGTAATAAATCTGGAATGCCACATTTCTGAAGACCAAGCCCAACACATTAGAGAATTGTATCTTTTCTCCATTCCAACAAAGGACCTATGTCCTATATCACAGTTGACAAACTGGCCAGCAGTGATTAAGAGATGGAATAAATTACTGTATTTCTAAAATAAATGAATTCCACAAATAGGGTTATAATTTTTTACAGTGTGTACATGTAATTTCTATTAGCATTAAGGAGAGATGAGCACATTCATCAAAGGAGAGAAGATGCCTCCCTCAGTCAGCAATTCGGGTGAACCTACTATTACTTGTGCTTAAAAGGATATATACGACATCTACACATTTTAATGTCTAAGCACCATCTGCAATATTTTTATGCTCATTTTGTAAAGCATTAAGCTGTTAATTACACTTGGTAAATATATTCAGTGCTTTCTTGTATAGGGACTTTTGTGTACACATGTTAGTAAATTATTTTCTAACATTAAACCTGAATATGTGACTTTGTTGGACTTAATACAAATCTATTTAGCTTGAAGAATATTTTCAATGTGTATGTGTGCATTCATGCATGTGTATATGTACATATGTATATGTGTATGTATGGTAAAGGATATCCTCATATCAATGAAATAATGGATCTATTAGAGTATAAAATACCAACTGCCTAGAAAATAGGCAATTCTAATAATGTAATGAAAAAAGTACTTTGCCCTAATGCAAAACAGCAATACAATGTAAAGTTCCAAGTCATTCTCTCTCTCTCTCTCTTTCTCTCTCTCTCTCACTCTCTCTGTTTCTCTCTCTGTGTTTTATCTATTTGTGAGCTCTATGACATTTCAGTTGCCTGTAGCAAACTGGGGGCAGTACATGATAAGCTAACCTGTTGGTATAAAGCCAAATGAACTAAGAAGGTGATATTAGTATAGG
This sequence comes from Antechinus flavipes, assembly GCF_016432865.1. Lineage (NCBI taxonomy): Eukaryota > Metazoa > Chordata > Mammalia > Dasyuromorphia > Dasyuridae > Antechinus > Antechinus flavipes. Next base: position 393,817,443 of record NC_067400.1, on the reverse strand, counting down.
GTCAATGAACTTAATTTTTAAAACCTATATTATTTTTAAAATATTTTGACAATTGCTGTCTTTTATAACTTTATGTATCCTATTTCATACATTTCAAAATATTATTCAGATAACAGGCACAGAGATTTCACCAGACTGCCAAAGGGACTCATGACACAAAATAGGTTAAGAACCCAAACTCATCATTGTTCCAACACCATCCTGGAAAGGCTCATACCCATGAAATCTCCTAAGGAGCAGGCTTCAGCTTATTGCTATGCAGTCAGTGGCTACAATGGTCAAACTGTGCACAAGCTGTGGAAGGGAAGCTTTAGCAGTGGGACCTTGTCTGCCCCATGGCTGAAGTAATGAACCAGCAATGATTCCCACTTGGATCTTCTCCTACAAGACACCATTCACCAATTCCACTCAATGTAGGGGTAACCATTCAGTAATTTCACACACCTGCAGACACAGGACTTTTTAAAATAGCATTTCAAATCTTACAATATGATTTCAGTCTTCATATTTTTCAAACAGATATAATTAGTGCTTTTTCCCCCTTGCCTTTGGCACTTGCCAAAAAATTCAAAATTTTTTTTTTTAGCACAAAGATGCATAGCTCAAGAGCCAATTTTTTAGGCTATTTTCAGCTTTAACTCTTTTCCTATACCATGGTTTTTCAGGGTGTTTTTCATTTCTTATCCTTTCTCTACATCAGAACTGAACAAGAAGTATATTATGAAAGAGAATGTCATAATGTGGCCAAAACTGAATGCTTTTATGGGGTCCAGCATCCCTCCTGGTTCACCACATGGAAGGAGAAAATCTCTTCAGAACAGCTGTTAATCAGTTGAGCCCAGGCAAATGGACTTGGTAGTACTCTGAATTGTGGATTGTGGAGTAATGTCCAAAAAAAAAATAGAAAAAAATTAAATGAGTATAGAAAATGAGAGGTTATACAATGAAAACTGCATATTTTGGAGGGCTATTAAGGTGGGCCAACTAAACAACTCTATTGCTTGAAACCTTAAATATCAGTTTAAGAGAAAAGTTTTAGAAACAAGATAATTTTTTAAAAGGTTATAATGCTAACTTAAAAACAAGGATAAGTGTATGTGATCTGGTAAATATTTGATATCATTATGATTTTTATAGACACATACGGGTAAGTAGCAGCCACTAGGAATTTGAAGAGTATAGTATGATATTCAGATCTGCATTTTACTGAAATCTCTGATGATTGTGAATAGGATAGATTCAAGTAAAGAGAAATTTGAGGTAGGAAGAACCATTAGTAGGCTATGACAATAGTTTAGGGGCTGGACCATGTCAATAATTGTATAAATGAAAAATTCAGATTTTTGTCTAAGAGATAGAAATGATAAGATTTTGGATCCATTAGCTATATAAAGTGAGAAAAAGGAGTTAAAGATGACCAAGGCTGTGAAATTGTGAAAGAAAAGGTGATGGCATCATCAATAGAAATAAGGAAATTGAGAATTACATAGCCTTGGGGGATGATAACAAATTCTAGTTTGCACTCAAAGCATTTGAGTGGTCTATAGGATATAGTCTGGAATATCAAACAGGTGAATGGACCTCTGGAGCCAGAGGGACTGAATATATAGATCTGGTAGTCATCAGTACCACAGTGGTAATCAAATTCATGGAAGCTGACAACGTCACCAAGTGGGAGATATAGAGATAAAAGAACACTCTCCATAAATATTACTGTAAATTCTAGATTTTTTTTTTTTTTTTTTTGCATTTTCTAGCATGAGGATTGCTCTGGTGGAGGCTCTTCCCTTCAAGTCCTATCTTGGCTTACTGCTTCTAACTACCCAGGGAATATGTACTCCTCAGGAAATAGTATCTCTTTTTCTTTTTCTCTTCTTCCTGCTTTTTCTTATCACTATAGTATGTTGTCTAATGTCTTATATTTTTTTTAGTATAGTGTGGAACAAGTTTTCTAATATTTTTATACCATGAAAGATGGAAAAATAAAAGCAGAAATCCTAAGTTTTTTCTTCTTTTTTGGTGATAATCACTTTCTCCCAGTAGCTCTTCTCCAGGTTCTTCTGGATATCAGTCCTATTCTTTATTCTGCCTATCATGTGACTTAGATGCACTATATTTCCTCACATTACTCAGATGGAAAAGAGAACAGGAAGGAACAAGTCTCCTAATATAGGGAAAAGATATATTCCTATTGTTGTTTTTATTATTTATTAAATTACAATTAGTTAAAGTTCCAACTGTATTTCTTATTTCCCATGAACATAAAATCTATATTGTCTAGTTTTAGGTGAAACTTAGAAAAGATGGACATTACATTTAAAGACAGTACAGGGAAAGTTCAATAATGAACCCCATATAACTCCTTCACTATATATCCACTAGAACATAGATGCTCACATGTCAGTGAGCATTTTAGTTGGATCCTCCTGTTCTTGCAGTTTTGCAATATATACATAATGAAGTTAGTAATATGACTAAGCAAGAAGATGGTAACCTTGCTTGCTGGGCTTTACTTTTGTTCCTGTATCATTGCTATCTCATTCCTTTGCAAGGAAACAAAAAAGAATCTGGCAAAGAGTGCTGGATTTATAGTTAATGGATTTGAATCTTTCCTTTATTACTCACTAGTTGTATAGTTATGAGGAAGTCAACCCCATTGGTTTCCTCATCTACAAAAGAGAGGTATGGGGACAAGACTGAAACTGACTGAACAACAACAAGACTAATTTCTGATGTGTGAAGAACTCAATCTGTCATCTAAATTTATGAAACTTGCTCAGACCCAGACAGTTCTTGTTACTTTGATGAAAGGACAAATAAACTAATATTGCTTAGATAATGAAACTAGTACACAGGACTAGAACTGCAAGGACTTTCTAACTTTATCAGATAGATTCTAAATAAATTTTGAGATCTTTCCCTATGACAATGTTTCCTTATTAGAGGAAAATTATCCAGGGGCATGTGGTATGGGTACTCTGTCCTTCTAAGTGATCTATAATATAAATCTCTTGGCTTTAAGTTAAAAGAGAATTGGTAGAGTCTATTTTTTCTCTTACTGGACAAAGGTGGTATTGTAGATAGGGATTTTACCTGAGGCCAGAAGTTCTACAAACTAATTCTCAACAGAGCCATGATTGGCAGTGAACAGTAGTGACAAAGAGAATAGTGGAGCATGGTCAAGCAGTAGCCCTAAGAGACCAGGAGGGAGTAATGGCCAGCAGAGACTGTCCACTACATTTATATGCTTGGCAGGGGCTGAAGGCTGCATGGAACTAGTGGGAGCAACATTGACATCATCAGAAGAAATCAGTGACCCTGTATCATTAAAGTTATGAGCTAATCCTCCCAGCATGTACTGTGATCACATTTCTTCCTCATATGTGTTCCTTAGATATGTCTACTCTTCCTAGTGATGGTTTATTTATTTGTAGGATAATGAGTATGCCCCAAGTAAAGGGAGGAGATGTCTATTGCCACTTTTCTTACTAAGCTTTTTGATTAAATCTCTCTCTTATGAGTTAAGTCTGTTGTCTGAATAAGTAACAACACACACATAATTGGCAGCCTGTGACCTATGGTTTTGAATAGATATAGACTCACATAGTACTTTGAATCTAGCTGTCTCTTAGAAGCTATATGAGACCTGGAGAGAAATGTTCACAGGATGCTACACTATTATGTATAAAATTTGAAATAGAAAAAGACAAATGATTGTGCTTTCCAGATAGAAATTAATCACAAAATTCTGAAGCAAAGATGAGACTATTCCAAATATAAGAATTGATTCCAAAGAAGCTATCTACTTCAAAGATTTTATTTCCTTATCTGATCAAGTACAAAGCTATAATGTGGCAGGAAAAAAAAAGTTATCCTAGTTTGAATACTTATTTAAGTTGTTTAAAAAACAGAAAGTTATTTCTATTGAACTAGTTCTACCTGGAATGCAGTCTGATTTTATGCCATTTAACAAATGCCATACTGTCTTCCCCTGTCATCATAGTTTCTTCATGGCAGAAATGAGAAGATCAGATGTCTCTAGGTCCTTTCTCTCTCCTTATGATAACTACTGGTACAGAGGCTGAAAAAAATAATGTTGGTAAAAGTTCTTGGCTTGTACAATAGATTTGGAGGAATTTAAGGACACATGTTCCATATTCAAGTTTGGTAGAACATGATGACCCAGTTAAATATTTCTAGCTACTTTAATCTATGTTAAGTTGACCAAAGCTTTGATTTCAGAAAAGAACATTTCAAATAAGAGGCCAAGCCCATCAAATCTGTCATTTTGGTGGGGTGACTGGAAGCGTCTGAGTTTTCAAAAGAACTTCATAGCTACAGCATCTTGAGTTTTGCTAATTAAACTAGGGCAGAGATTGGGGATGGAAGAAATTCTTCCTTATCCCTCCAGCTATCAGCTCCAGTCATAAAATGTGAGATTTGATTACCCTTATCCCTGCTTGCATGACTATAAATGTTATTATTAGTCATAAAATTAAAATAAAGTGAAAGAAATCTAATTCTCATGTTTCTACACTCCCTGAGAAGCCCTTAATGGTATTATTCAAGAATTGTTTCAATTTAAATTGGAAAAAGCACTAGCATCTGAAATATACATAATAATTCAGTACTAGAATGATTGTAATGGAACAATACTGGCTGATTATTTGCATGGGTTTTTATCATCTCAGTTTCTAGTGGTGATACATTTGCATAGATAAGAGCTAAAGCATCAGTAAAATCTTGATGCAGAAAAACTTGTTCACATTACTTTAACTTATATCTATCCCTATATAAAGATAATCTAAACAGATCTGGCCTAAGATAGCCTGTGTAAACTCAGTTAGAAGTTAGGAACTACCAAGCACAAATTTCAACAAGGTCCCATCACCTATTACCTATAAAATATCCCCACTACCAAACACAAACATGTGCCCCAAAAAAACGTTGGGAATTAAACAGATATAGAAAAAAGGAAAAGATAGGTAACTCCTTCCATAGAGCCCAGCAGCAATTTTCTAACTCTTGCATTTATCCCTAGAAGCCAAACATCACCAAAGTGACATTGTAGAAAGTACTTCTTGAAAAATGAAGGAATTCAGTTTAAGAAGGCTTTCTATGAAAATGACATGTTTCCTGGAATATTAGATATCTCATATTCTGATCCATAAATATTTTGGCTAAAATAGAAGAACTTTTGAGTTAGTACTATTTACTGATGGCCTCTGGGAATCTAAGCCTGGTTTTATTGACATTTGCTGCATAGGCCACTAATTAAACTTGCCCCCTTCTCTGCTCCTTCATTTGCTCAGATGGAAATCCACAAATATACAGTATGGCATGAAATGGTGAAAAGAAACCATTTTGGCCAGAGAGACTTCACCTCCATATTCTTGCTTTGAATAAGATCTACCTTTTATGTGTTTGTTACCTTCTAGGGAAAAGAGATTTCCGGCCAATGTGTTACATAGTGACTAATATAGATACCCTGTCTTAGTGGGTGTCTGTTCTTCATTCATGCAACAAACATTTAATGAGTCCTATATTATTGACAACGACAATGTCTTAAGTTAGGAATCCAGGTTGTTAGCTTATTTCTGTTGCCTCTTCAGTAATTAGAACAGTTTGATCCAAATATATTTTTCATCCTGTTTCTTATGTTCATGGAAGTAGACAATATGTTAAAAGATCAATAAATCACACATTTAGAGCTAGAAGGTCCTGGGTGGTCACCTTTTCTATTAATTTTATTCTACAGATGAGGAATACAAAGGGTTAAAACCATTTGTCCATTATCAGAACTGGGTTTCAAAACTAAGTTCTGTGACCTCAAATTCAGTGTTTTTGGCATTGTGCCATGCTTCTAGGGATAGCTGGAGGGCTCTAGCTTGGACCATTTTAGTTGGAGAGCAGAAACTAGATTTTGATTTTGTTTCTTAGATCCCCAAAATCTGACCTAGTGCCTTGTCCATACTAGATACTCAATAGATATCTTATTTAATTAAATTATAGATTTTTCTAAATATAGGAGAAACAAAGGTTGAAAATAAAGTTGAAAGGCATTAAGAGCTTTTTTTTGCTTAAACTTCGCAACTTAATTGTGTATGTGGTTTACTTCTCTTTGCCTGTTGTCTTTCCCTAGTGCTAGAAATCAGTTGTCATTATTTCCTCCAATCACCTACTCTACCAATTTTCCTCCAATCACTCCAAATATCCACAATAAAACAGTGGAATACCTTTGAAAGATATTTGGAGTTCTCAACAAGAACCAAAGCTGTCTTATGGGATAGGCTCTGCTAATCAGTCAATCAACAAACATTTGTTAAATTCCTACTATATACCAGATATTGTATCAGATACTGAAGATTCAAAGACAAACAAGGAAATAGTCCCTGTTGCCAGGGAACTTACATTTTATTCATTATTTTGCACCCTAAGCTCTGGGTAGATATGGGAAGGCAGAAAGGAGAAAGTCTAGAGAGAGAATATGGTTAGGAGCTACTTTGAGATGGAAGGGCAGCAAGTGTCAGTATGACAGGAAAAACAGAATGCCAAAAGTGCAGAGACAGATGAGACTGCTGGCTGCTGGCACGGCTCCCTTTATTATTCTGCAGTGTGAGACTATAGGGAACTCAGTGCTCTACAACTATGTCACATTTCTAGAATTTCAAAGTGACATTTAGCTAAGATGTTTAAGGAGAAGGAACAGATTACTATTATTGTGGAATTCTTAACATTAAGGACACCTCAAACATACTTTCAGAGAAGGGATTTTTAACTTGGGGTCCAAAGAAATCCAAAAGGTCCATGGATAACTTTCAGGGAGTCTTTGAATTTTATGGAGAAAACCCCCCAGCATGTATAGCTTTATTTTCACTAACCTCTAACAATTTAGCATTGCCTCTGGTTATAAATATAGTCAACAGACATTCTGAGAAGTGCTTTACAAGATTTCCATCACACATGCATGTGTGTATTTACACACACACAATTAAAACCTCTTGACCTAAAGAGAAAATATGGACTCTTGGCTAAATGTATTAGGTCTATCATTATAGATTTCTTTCCAGGTAGTTATCATAAAAACACACATAAACCACAGAGAAGGTACACAACTTGCCAGGAGAGTAGTGGGGGTAGAGACCATTCACAACTGCCCTCTTAGTCCCAGATGCTTTTCCAAAAGGTCAGGGTCTTATTGTATTGAATGAAGAATACTCAACATGTATAGGAGAGAAGGTACTGAGACATGCACACAGATACAGAAATGTCCTTTTTGTTGAAGGTTTACCAAAACCTTCCATACAATCCATTCTACTTGACCCACTGGTAGTGAAATTGTGGCCAATCTCACCTGCATCAACAGTAGTACTTAATCATTCTCTCTAGATGGTGAAGTAGAGCAGAAGCCTAAAATCGGCAGGTTTGATTTTTCAGTCATTTTCACTCATGTCCAACTCTTTGTGACCTCATTTGGGATGCTCATGGGATGTCTTTTGATAGAGTGGTTTTCCATTTCTTTTTCCAGCTCATTTTATAGATGAAAAAACTGAGATAAACAGGTTGAAGTGATTTTCTCAGGGTCACAAAACTAGTAAGCATCTGAGGCTGAATCTGAATTTAGGAAGTTGAGCTGAGCTTAAGCCCAGCATCAGATACTTAATAGCTGAGTGGATCCTGTTTGTCTCCTATCAAATGGAGATCAAAATACCACACCTCCAGGGTTGTTGCAAGAACAATGAATTAATACTGATGGAACACTTAGCATAGTATCTAATACATAGTAGGGACTATATAAATCTCATTTTTTTTCCTTTCCCTCAAGTACTCAGGGGTTCTTACCATGGGATCCATGTACTTGTGTTTTTTTTTTTTTAATAATTTTATTTTAATATAATTGGTCTCCTTTTTAAAGCTATGTATTATATTTTATGCATTCAAATACATTATTCTGAGAAAGATTCCTTAGGCTTCACCAAACTGTCAAAGGATCCATAACACAAAAAAAGGTTAAAGAAGCATTGCCTTAGCTAAAAGCCACTTGCATATTTTATAAATTATGGTGCAGTTACTTGTAGAGAAGATTCACTTGCCTCCTCCTTTAAAGCTCCAGTAAGTTCCCCAGTTTCAGTGTGACAAAAGTAACCCAGCAAGAACTTCCTACATGCTGGGTAAGCTGCCATCTTCACTGCCTTTGCTTTTGTATCCCACAGTGTCTTAGTCTCCCTACTAAACAGAATGTAAGAGAATTGTAACAATGGATTAGGCAGAAATCACAACTCATCGACCTGAGAGGGAATGGCCTACTTTTTTCTGCTGCTTTAGAGGTTAATGAAGAAAGCATAAAGAAAGTTGTCTGCTTCTAAAGGAAAATACTTTTTATTAGCATGTATAGGTATGTATATACATATATATATGTATATATGTTTGCATGTAAGGAATATGCACAGAGTAAATACAAAGCAAATTCAATGAGTATAGAACAAAACAAATTAACTTTGAGGATTGTGAAATGTCTCTTTAAGGACGCCTTGTTTTGAAGGAAACTAGAGAGTTTGAGGAGGAGGTTGAGAGAACAAACATTCCAAATACTAGGTATAACCCAGGTGGGGGATGAAATGTAGCATTTGGCAAATGTTAAGGACAGTTTGGTTAGAATGTAAATTGTGGGGAAAAAAGCAATCTATAATCAGTTTTAAAAGATAGGATAAAGGGAGACCATGAAGAACTTTAAGTACCAGGTAGCAGAAAAGCTCTTATTTTATCTAGAGATGAGAGGGAGTAATTAGATCTTCTTGAAAAGGAAGTTTTGGTGATCATATCTTCATTTTATGAATATCGTTATGGAAGGTATTCATAGAGGGTAGATCAACAAAGAAAGATTAAAAGAAGGGAGACCAATTAAGAGACTATTTCAAAAGTCCAGGAAAAAGGTGATATGAGACTGACAAAGGATGGTTGTTGGTTTGAATAAAAGTAAGTGGAAAGAAAGAAATGGATATAAGCTATGCTGTCGAAGTAGAATTGAAAGGATTTTATAAATGATCCAATATGACCAGGAGAGGAAAAAACTGAAGATGACTCACATTATGAAATTAGTTGACAAGAAAGATAGTAGTGTCTTCCTCAGAAAAAGTGAAGTTAGAAAAGAACATGCACTTCATTGTTTAGTTATTTTTGGTCTTACTTTGGTTATATTTGTGATCTCTTTGGGGATTTTCTTGGCAAAGATATTGGAGTAGTTTGCTAATTCCTTCTCTAATTCACTTTTTAAATTTTATTTTCTTTCTTTTTTATTAAAGATTTTTATTTTCAGAATATATGCATGGATGATTTTTCAGCGTTGACCCTTGCAAAACCTTCTGTTCCAAATTTCTCCCTTCCCTTGCCCCATCCCCTCCCCTAGATGGCAGGTAGTCCAATACATGTTAAATATGTTAAAATATATGTTAAATCAAATATATGTATAAATATTTATACAATTATCTTGCTGCACAAGAAAAAAACAGATCAAAAAGGAAACAAATGAGTAAGAAAACAAAATGCAAGGAAACAACAACAGAAAGAATGAAAATGTTATGTTGTGATCCACCCTCAATTCCCACAGTCTCTCTCTGTGTGCAGTTGTATCTCTTCATCACAAGATTATCGGAACTGATTTGGTTCATCTCTTGTAGAAGAGAGTCACGTCCATCAGAATTAATCATCATATAATCTTCTTGTTGCCGTGTATAATGATCTCCTGGTTCTGCTCACTTCACTTAGCATCATTCATTTAAGTCTCTCCAAGCCTCTCTAAAAATTATCCTGTGGTCGTTTCTGATAGAACAATAATATTCTATAACATTCATGTACCATAACTTATTCAGCCAATTGATGGGCATCCACTCAGTTTCCAGTTTCTTGACTCTATAAAAAAAGGGCTGCCACAAACATTTTTGCACACGTGGGTCCCTTTCCCTCCTTTATGATCTCTTTGGGATATAAGCCCAGTAGAAACACTGCTGGACCAAAGGGTACATACAGTTCAATAGCCCTTTGGACATAGTTCCAAATTGCTCTCCAAAATGGTTGGATCAGTTCACAATTCCACCAACAATATATCAGTGTCCCAGTTTTCCCACATCCCCTCCAACATTCATCATTATCTTTTTCTGTCATTTTAGCCAATCTGAGAGATATACAGTGGTATCTCAGAGTTATCTTACTTTGCATTTCTCTGATTGATAGTGATTTAGGGCATCTTTTCATATACTTTCAATTTTTCAATTTTCAATTAATTTCAATTTCTTCATCTGGAAATTGTCTGTTCATATCCTTGCCTAGAGTCACATAGCTTGTATCTGGGGCCAAATGTAAACTCAGCTTTTCTTAACTGGACCTGATAGTACATCTACTGTATTACCTAGTTGCTTAGTTGGGCTTTAGAGGGATAATAATGTTTTATTTATTTATTCATTCATTCATTTATTCATTTCTGCTGAGGCAATTGGGGTTAAGTGACTTGCCCAGGGTCACATAGCTAGGAAGTGTTAAATGTCTGAGGCCAAATTTGAACTCAGGTCCTCCTGACTTCAGGGCTGGTGCTCTATCCACTACACCAACTAGCTGCCTCCAAAATAATGTTTTGATTAAGGCACTTAAGTGGCAGAATAGATAGAATTCTAGACTTGGTTATGTGATGCTGGGCAAGTCACTTAATATTATTTGTCTCAGTTTCCTCATTTGTAAAATGAGTTGAAGAAAATGATAAACCACTCCAATATCTTTTCCAAAAAAAAAAAAAAAATTCAAATGGAGTCAGCCAGACACAACTGAAAAATGACATCAGTCATTTGACTGATAATGAACAAGAGCTGTCTCTGTGTGGAAATTGTTGCCAGTTTTTTATGAAATGGAGAATCTAAATGATATGAATTTGGATATTCTTTATAGTTATTGATATTCGTACTGCAGAAACCCAGATTTGTTTGTTGTACTCTACCAATGCTTCCCAAACTCATTTGACTATGGATTACTTTTAGACTCAATATAAGTTGATTTAACATGTCAATTCTAATATGAGAGATCTGAAATTATGGCTATTACTGCGACAAAGGAAATTTAGGAATTCTGGGACAAAATGGGGGAAGTTAAGCTGGCTTCTGACCATAGTGATCTAATTCTTTATTCTGTCCTTGGCTTTTTTTCATTTTGGTGGAAAGTGAGGCAGAATTGTTGTGAGTTGTTGATTGGAGCAAAGGGTTACTGCTCTGTCTTCCATCTGATTACCATAAGCCTTAGTATCTTTTGCATTTATTCTTCCCTGATTTCAAGTGAATGAATATTCTTATGTGGCAGTGTCTAGGTAATCAAGGAATACATCAGTTCCTTCAGAAGTACCACTGACAAACAGACTCAATAGCTAAGTCTTCTGGAAAATAGTGGTCAATAATAAAGGATTCACTAGTAGATGGCTTTTGAAACATGGTCTCCCAAGGATGGTAGCAGTTTCAGATGTTGTGATCCTCATGACAAAGAGAAATGCTATCTATGGACTCTAAAAAGGCAACAGAGAAATTACATCTAAAGGGAATCTCTTGAGGACTTCACAAAGGGAAAAAGGATTTTTGGGACCAGGGATTGGGAGGTCCTTCTCAGTAACAGATGTTCTTTATAAATGGGACTTCTAATCACTTTAAGCCTGAAGTCACTTAACCAGGGGATGGTCAGGAGAACTTGTGTCCCTGAGCTGGAGAAGGGGGTGGGGGTGGGGGTGGGGGCGGAGTATGATGTTTTGTAACTATTGTTCTTGCTATACCTTCTATACAAGCCTTTATTCTAAAGGCTAATAAAATGTAAAGGATGATCAATTCTGAGATATATATCTCATAGACCGTGTGAGTGATTGTACTATTAACCATAGTTCATCAGTATTATTCTAGATAGGCTGAAGGTTTCTGAGTCCCTCGTTTCTGAGTCAGTTTCTGAGGTCCTAGGCCCACCAGTATATATATATTTCTATGCATATTTATACACATATATACATATATATGTATATGTCTGTATATACATATACATATAGACACATCTATAAACATACATATATGCACATTTGAATGCATATGCATTTAATTATATATTTATGTATTATCTACCTACTTATATATATATATGTGTGTGTGTGTGTGTGTGTGTGTGTTTTCAAAGTTTTGTTTTGACTTTCATTTTAATATTATAAACATTTCTGAATATATCATACTCATCCTCACTCAGTGAACTTTCCCTTATCTTCCACCATTTTCTATCCCGTCACTATTGCAACCTCCCAATTGTATCACCAGAGGCCTATTTGGGACAAGCTAAACCTCTTGTTTCTGTATGTTTGCACTATGTACTCTCATTCTCACTTTTGCTAGAAATCACCCATTTTTTTGTCTGCTGATGATCTCTTATCTCTCTTCCCACTTCCCACTTAATTTTTGGAGAATTTAATCATATCAACAATTACCTATGGATTCACCTTAGTGGCTGCAACTTCCTGCCTTTACCACTATTTCCCTTTATTGGTTACGAAAATGCAGGCCCCTCAAGGGCAGGTAGTGCCTCTCTTTTGTGTTTGTATTGGTACAATTCAGCCTAGCCCATGCACTATTCTGAACCTATTCTCCTTCAAAACTTTAATGAAAGGAAGAATTGTATTTTTCTCTTCCAGTACCAAGATTGATCATTACGATGACATAGTGCTAGTCTTCATTTTAATATTCTTTTCAATTTACAATGTTGTAGACATTACTATGGTATTTTCCTAATCCTTCTTGTTTTTAATATACAACAGCTTGTATTTTTCCCATTTTCTCTGGTCTGTTCATTTTTCACTTCTAAGAGTGCAACTAAATTCTGCTCAAATACTGTGATTTTGTTCAGTCATGCCTGTTCCCAAACAGTGGGCAACCACTTTGTTTCTAGCTTTTTGGTACCATAAAAAAGTGCTGCTATGAATATTTTGGTATATATGGGACCTTTCTTTCTATCTTTGACCTCCTTGGGGTACGTGCCTAATAGGAGGATCATGAGTGTTAACTCTGCAATGAATAGCACAGTGTCTTGCTTTGTTTCCTTTAGAAGCATTCTAAAAAAGCGAGGGCCACCTCCTGAATCTCCTTAAACTAAGGCAATGGTCATAGCTCTCAGTTTTTATTAGGCTTTCATGAGAAACCCCTCTCAAATAAAAGGAATATTTGTCAGGACTGTCTGAGTAAAGCTACTATTAGTAATGCAATAATCGCTATAGGGATGGAATTAAAATTGGCCCTCTTCTCGGACACAATGAGAAAAAATAATTGAATCCTATGAAAATCTCTAGTAAAAGCACTCCTAATAGGTAAAAAGTTTATAGGATACTATTTAAGTGGAAATCAATATAAGATTTAAATATTAATGAACTGTGTATCTTAGAAAACTTGATTTATTAAAATCTAGTATATCTTATAATATTAGCTACATGCAATACATTTATAGGTTTTAGATTGTCAAATATAGATTTTATAGATTCTTAGAAAACAGACTCTAGCTTGGCCATACTCCCAGCATTTTCTTTCTATCCTTCCCAGGCCGAAAATAAGTGTATTAGTTGTCCCCTGCAAATATAAACAGAATAAAACAATTTGTGGAATTTCAAAATTCTTGTATTTTCTGTAACCACAAGATTTTTTCTTTCTTTTTAAAAAAATTGTTTCAGTTACTCATAAATGGTATCACATTACTTTATATTTTCTTAAAACAGAGTAGAAAATCAGTCCATACATGCCTAGACAGTAGTCAAGAAGTGAATCTAAAGGAAACTTTAAAAAAGCCTTTTTGTCCCTTCTCTTACCTAACCGTCTGTATGTCCACATTGAGAAGGGTCCGTAAAAAAAAGAGAGAAGAAACCATTTAGGTTTTGCTGGACTAGGCACTAGAGTCTATAAGCCAGACCATTTTTCAATACACCTGTGATTATTGATTGGTGAATAGGGATAAGGAAGAGAGATGGAGGTTTAAAGAAGGTATAAAAATCTCTTTTGGGGGTAAGATTTAAGTTTACCTCTGTACTGTTTATGAAGATGAAGATGATAAACAAGTATATAGTATAAATGAGACATTCTTTTTTAGACCTAACAACTAAGAGGATAGCTAGTAGGCATGGTAGATAGAATCCTGGGTATAGAGTCAGAAAGACTCACCTTCCTGAATTCAAATCTGGCTTCAGATACTTGTTAGCTATGTGACCCTGGGTAGGTCACTTCACCCTGTTTGTCTCAGTTTTCCTCATCTATAACATGAGCTAGAGAAGAAAATGGAAAAGCATTCCAGTATCTTTGTCAAGAAAATGCCAAGATCAAGAAGAGTCAAGTATGACCGAATAACAATAACTTTATAGTTTTCTTTCCTAATTTAATCACATATGTGTGTGTGTAAAAAAAGGGCAATATTGTTTTTTTTACTGAATAAGAAAAAAGGAAGACAATCTGGCTCTACAATCTTCTCTCTTATTCTCTTTCGCCCCATTAAGATACTCATAAAATGTTTTTAAGCAACCTTCAATATTATGTAGTCCAGTATGCAAATGAGTAAACTTAGACTCAGAGACCTAAATTAATTTGTTTCAAGTCAAAAGCTGTCCTAACTGAGATTAAAACCCAGAGCTCCTGAACTGCCAAGTCCTTTTTGTTATGCTAATTTAAAAAAATTCTTGCTCTTAAAATATTTTAAAATAAATATTCATCCATTTCAAGTAGATGTCTTTTTGACAATTTTTTTTTAATCAATGATACTATTTAATATTTAATCTGAGAGAAGAAATAATCAAGTGAACACTGTTATCAGACTTAATGATTAGGCAATCAACCGGTTGCAGCACTATTGCTGAGTATCAGTACTGGGTTTTAGAACATATGTGAAAATTAATGAACCTGCTCTGAAAGGGACATTTAATTGATATCATGTAAGTAATATGAAAAATATTTCATTTCTTGGCAGCTAGGTCCCTTACTGGATAGAGCCCTGGACCTGGAGGCAGCAAGATGCAAGTCCAAAATCCACTTTTGAAACAATAACTATATAACTCTGGGAAAATTATTGAACCTTCCTGTGCTTGTGTTCTCATCTGTAAAATAATGATAATAATAACCCCTACCTCATAGAATTATTGTAAGGATCAAATGAGGCATTTGTAAAGAGTTGGCAAATCTTTGAATTCCTTATAAATGCTATAATAATTATTAGTAATCTACCTGATAACTTTTTTTTTTTGTAAAATGCTGGAATTTGGATCATTCACATATTTTTATAAGTGACAGAGATAATTTGCTTTCTAATATTTTCTTCTTAATAGATATTTAAGAGATATAGATTAAGCTGAACTTGAAGTAGCAAAAATATATAAATCATATTTTATATGCATGGAAAAATGAACTTAATGCTAATTTCATCTTGGTAAAGGAGATATGTGCACTTTAATAAAAAAAAACTATATTTTCACTCATAATAAGGTAGACATTTCCTTTAAGTTGATGAAAAAAGTGTCAAATGATGGAAAAGGAAGCATAGAGTATTAAAGTCAACAACTGAACAAGCATTTATTAAGGGCTTACAATGTACTAGGCACCGTGCTATGTGCTGGGGATCCAGATAGAGTCAGAATGAAAACTCTCCAATATTCAAAAAAAGCTTGGCACCTATTTGGGTATATGGTGCTTAGAGCTTTCTATCAGATCAAATCAACCTTGAACCGCAACTATTTATTACCATTTATTGAATTCATGTTTGAAAGAGTTGAATATAAGAATATAAAGTTCTGGAAAGACGATATTTAAGAAGCATAGCTTGACAAATATATTTCATTTTAAAACTTTCTACCTCTTTTAAGACTATGGCCTCTCACTTATTTGACAAGGTTCCTGTGACATATACTAACATTTATGTGAGAGACTTCTAAATAACAGTTAAAAAAACCATTCTAAACTTCTAAAAAAGCAAGACAAAATCTAGAGACAAAGTTTCCAATGCATCAGGCTTCTGGAATATTTATGGCACCCCAAAAAGATTTAATTCTTCCTTACTAACTTCTCTTTTGCAAGAAGTGTTTTTTGGAAACTGAGTCACAAACATAGTTACAAAAGGGTCAAAACTCTAAAGATTCTACCAGGCCTTCTCTGATAGGTCAATTTACTTTATGATTTTGTCTATGATTTTTTTTTAAATTAAAACTTTTTTGTGTGTGCAAAAAGTAAATGGGATGGCAAATTATAGGAGACAGAATGAAGAATAGTGATCAGAAGTAGGGGATAGGTGACTCTCCAGTCAGTGACAATGATAAGAAGTAGGGAACAATAGAAACAGGGAATGATGGAGGAGTAAAATTCATGATGAAGAAAACATCCTGATTTCTTGATGAAAGAGCAAAAAGCCATTAGTAGTATTTTAACAATGAAGGTATTTAAGGCACAGGATATTTTGACCATTTAGAGAAGAAGAGTGGCAAATTTTCCCTTTCACATCTTAAAAGGTTTGAAATATATTAAACGTCATCTAAAAAGGCAGAAAATGTCAACCTATACTGTATAAACAAAACTTAGTTAAAAATAAAACTGTCACTTAAATGGTTAAATCCCAGATATCTAGAAAATGGTTTTTAAAAATGATTCATTCTTTAAGGATTCTAAATAGCAAAATATATTCTCTGCTTTCAATTTAGATGATTGATTTGCTTCTGATGCTTCCTGAATTCCTAATCAGTGCAACAAGAATGCTATGGAAACAGTTAAGGGTACGTGTAGTACATTAACAATTTCATTCCATTAAGGAGCCATTTAGTAATGTGAAATAAGGTATTTACTAAATGGCATACTAAATGGTATCCTGTGGTCTGAAAGTGCTAGTTTACCTCCTAACAGACCTAACTTACTCTCAGGGTGTAATTTACGCTCTGGAAGGATATGGTTAGTTACTCAAGAAATCAATAGGAGTTAGAACGTGTATACAAATTAGAATCTGGTACAAGTCAGATAGTTATTTTGTCCATTAGAAATAGAACTACTGACATGTACAATTGGATTTCCTAAATACTGGCTTATTTTGAAATAGAAAAAGCACATAATGGCAATGTGTAGTGAAGAATAAGACAATTAGATGGATAATTCAAAGCAACCCCCCACCTCCTGATTCAAAGAACTATTTGTTTAGCTTTCAATCTATCTGCTCTCTGCTGGCTCTGGATGACATGGGCACATCTCGACTTAAGTCAAAGAAGAGGGGAAACTTCTTTTAAAATATGACTTTCTTTATCCCCACCATCTTTTAGATCAAATACAGCTTGATCCATGTATTTTATATATTGCATTGATATAGCTGCTGATATAGATAACATCTAGAATATGACATAATTTTTAAAATGTATTTTTGAAGATTACAATGAAAATACCATATCCAGATCTATATGATTCTGTAATCTAAAAGGTGCGGTAGTTGGAAAAAATTCAAAGAATAGCAACAAAAATGATTAGGGGATGGAATGTCTGTCTTATAAAGAAAAATTAAAAATACTAAATGGGAACATTCTGGCTATATGATATCTGAAGTAGGAGTTATAACATTTGTACTTGTCTACTAATATTTTGAAGGCATAAATGCTAAGGGATATAAAAATACTATTTAGCATAATGGAATGAAAAGGGAAATTTTAGATTCTATATGAGAAAAATCTTAATGGTGAATCCTTTTAGACAAGCACTTTCTTTTTATAGGGAAATAAATCATGAGAAAATAATAACATTTTAATGACAAGGAATGGATTCTATAGATTGTCATCTTCAATTTCCATGATGTATTAAAGGCCCCTTCCTGGTAACAGATTTAATAAGGGTAATTTACATTTGTTTAATGCTTTAACTTTTTTTCAAAATGCTTTCCGAGTATCTTATCTCATTTTTATCTTCATGATAACCTCAGAAGGGTGGGTATGGCATATAATATTATCTTCAGTTGATTGGGAGAGAATCTGAGGCTAATGAAGATTAAGTGAGTTGTATAATTTCTCATAATAGGTGACCAATAATACCAAACATCATTTAGGCATCCTGATTCCTCATGTGGCCCTTTCTACTGCACCACCCTATCAAAATTGCAACACATCATTTCTAAATTGTGCACAGAAAGAAAAATAGAAAAATAAAACAATAAGTTAATTCAGGAAAAATTTTGTGTGTAAGAACTACCACAACTGAAACAATAATCTCTCCCCTTTCTGTAATAATGTTTTTTTTTTTTTTCTACTCCATTTCAAGGGATACTATAATTCTGGATCTTTCTCACAATATCAGAAAACTGGTTTTCCATATAACTTATTTACATCTTTATCTTTAGGTTATGTCTAAATGCCTCAAGTAGGAACATGGTAACACTGTTCAGTGTGGTTACCATGTTAAAGATTTTAGTCCCTTTGGATGCAAGAGAGATAAAAATACATTGTAGCAATTTGAATGGAACATTTTTCTAGGCTTATCTTCATACTAGAAATGTTATCTTTGTTATACTAATTCAGAGGAATTATACTCTAAGATATTATTTAAATGCCTTCTTCTAGAAATAACTTTTTTATATTTCTTTCAAATGACCAAATTTACCATAATTACCCATCTCTTTCATTTTTTGAGGGGTGGTAATAACATGGGGATGGGACTAGACTTGTGATTTCATTGGTATAATCAGCCAACAGAGAATAATTGTTTTTTCTCTCAGTAGAAATTTATATCTGCTCAGCAATTTAAAATCATGGAGATCTACCCAAGAGATCAAATTGTTGACTTGTCCAGGGTTACAGAACTAGGATGTAGGAGTCAGAATTGAACCCATGACTTCCCAACTGAGGGTAATTATCTGCTATACCATAATGCCACTCTCCACAACACATGGCAGTAAGGAAACACTTCTCCTATCTGAAAAATGTTGAACTTCCTTACTTTCATATCATAGGATTTCAAATATCTTTTTATGTCACAGGTGGATCATGAGTGGAATGATAACTCTATCTAGTTTGTCTAGGGTCATTCAGGGTCACAGCTACTATATCATGCTCATAGATAAAGAAAATAAGACTGGCTCTCTGGGGACCTACTAGACCCAAAAGCATTAAATATAGACATACTTGGCAGACAGTTTTGGACAATGTTATTACATATCAATTAGAACAACTTTGTTCAGGCAACTAAGATGAAATCAACAACTTTGAATGCTCAGAGGATATAGATTAGTCATTATGTGCAAAGAAGTCAGGTCAATAAAACTATAGAGATTTAGAACTGGAAATGATCATTATGAGAAAATTTAAACCTAGCATAGCTAACAGATTAACTGAAAATTACACAAAGAGTCAATAATAGGATTTAAAGCTAGGATTCAAACCCTGACCCCAGAACTGATTTGATGCTTTTTCCACCTCATTTCTATGTTCAGTTGTATGATTTTTTGCTGAGTAGAAGATTGCAACAAAAGTTAAGAATTACAGTCATAGGAAAATTGAGACTTGTCTCAATTGTTGTTTTCCCTGTTTAGTTAAAAATCCTAAGTATAATAGATTCTTGCATGTAATTTATACTGTGCAATTTGGGAATTATGTGAAGGCACATATCTAATAATGGATACCAAATTTTAGTTTTACATTTACAAAAATAAAGCTTTTTTTGTTCCCCTTTCAAGCACTGACTAATTTATACATATCTTAAAGGAGATTGGGATGAACTCGAGAATCAGGTGATGGAATGAAAAGAAATGTAACAATTTTCTTCTGAATTGGTACTTGTAGCAATTTCCATTGTTGAGAATCTCTAAAGTTATATTGTGATATGACAGTTGAAAAGTTTGGGAAAGATTGACTGGTAAATATAAGTATGGATATTTGATTTCTGATGTGAAACCTGGCTCTGATTTCACCAAGAGTTTCTTAAATATTTGTTTGAATCAGTTGTTGAGTTTGTGCCATAACTTAAGATAATTTTTATGGAAAACATTCAGTTACAAAAGGTATCTTACCTATCTATAAGAGAACTTTAAAGAGCTAGTTTTTCATTATAGAACTATGAGAGAACCAATAGCAATGAATAGAAAAGAATTGTGTTGTAATAAAGTTTCCATTGACAAGTTAAAAACAAATTTTATAACAATCTTTCTCTCTTCCACACCATTCTTTTAAAAGATAAAGAATGAAATTAGGATTGTCAAAACAATAAAAAAAAGTTTTGTCTAATTTATAGATTAAAAGCAATGTTAATAATACCACACATCTTTAATAAGTAAAGATCTTATAAATTGAAATGTATTCACATGTCCTTGGACACAAAAGATGCTTGCTCAACATAGTCTTTTTACTTTTAAATGTTCTGATGCAAATGAATTTCTTGGAACAAGATAACATACATTCGCATCTTTTTAAAAATAGCTTAGTATTTTTTATGTTAGATAGAATGATCAGATGCTATAATAGGGGAAAAAAATCCTGTAAGATATTCACCCATTATGGCAATGTAGCATAATTACTCAGCCTTCCCTTGTCATTAATAATATAAAATTCTGAATAAAAGACAGACTATTCCCCAGATGTTCATATAAAGCATATATATTTATGCATGTCAGCACATTTTAATCAATAGTCAACAAAAATCTTTTTTAAAAACTTTAGCTTGTCTTTACTATATTTCTTCTCATCATGTCTTTTTTCATTATTCTCATGGTTTTAATTTTTACCTATAAGATCTCTGCAGATGGATTTTACCAAGTAAATCTTGCTAAACTAATAATTCACATGTCAACTAAGTTGTTTTTGTACTGGAAATAATGTTGTACTTGAGGAATACAACCATATTCCTTGTTTTCTCTGGCATTTGGAAGAAGAAAGGAAGGAAGGAAGGAAGGAAGGAAGGAAGGAAGGAAGGAAGGAAGGAAGGAAGGAAGGAAGGAAGGAAGGAAGGAAGGAAGGAAGGAAGGAAGGAAGGAAGGAAGGAAGGAAGGAAGGAAGGAAGGAAGGAAGAAAAGCAGGAAGGAAGAAAGGAGGCAGGGAGGGAAGGAGGAAGGGAGGGAAGAAAAGAAGGAAGAAAGGAAGAGAAGGAAGAAATGAAAGGAGGGAGGAAAGAAAGAAAGAAAAAAGAAAAAAAGAAAAAACTATTTATTAAGAACCTACAAAGTGCCAGGGACTGTGCACATTTCATCTGATTCTTCCCATTTTACAGCTGAGCAATATGAGGCCCATTGGCTTTAAATGACTTTCTCAGGGCCATATAGCTAATAAGAATCTGAGATAAATTAGAATACAAATTTACCTGCATTCAGGCACAGTTTTCTGACCATTGTGCCACCTTTATGTTGACTTTTCTGATGCAATGCCTTCAATCTAGTGGAATTTCTTTTTCAAAAATTTTAATAATAGTAGTAATAATAATAACATACTTTTGTATAGTTCTTTACAATTTACAAAGTATTTTGTTTATATTAGCTCCTGGTGGGTGGGGAAGGGAATAAACATTTATATAGTGCCTACTATTTGGCTAGCACTGTACTATGTACTTTAACAAATATCATCTCATTTGATTCTCACAACAACCCTGCAAGATAGATGCTGTTGTTATTTTCATTTTTCCTTTGAGGAAACTGAGGCAAACAGAATTTAAGTAACTTGACCAAGGTCATATGTCTGAGACTAGATTGTAACTCAGGTCTTCTTTGCCCCTATTTGCCTGATTTGCCCCCTAAACATTTCCATATCTCAAAAGTATACCTCCTGTGCTTTTCATATTGAGTTCCTATCAGATCTACTTCTAGTCTACAGCAATAGCTAACACTATAGTTATAAATCTCTCTCTTGTAGGATAGGTAGAAAGGAGAGCAAGTTCATGCTATTGTTCTAGTATCTTAGCTATTTTATTTGTTCTCTATGTGTCCACCCATATTACATATGGAGATAGAATGAAGGAATCCCATCTTCATAATAGATAGCTCCTAGTAAGCTACAAATGGCAAGAAAGCCGGATTCCAACATGAAATTTTCAAGGCTGCCAGTAAAGATTGCATAGAATCATATCATTTTCCTTCTTTTCTTTTTCCTATGGTGAATTCTTTAGTCCCACTTTTGGCAAGGGTAAATGGCCTATTGGAAAAAAATAATACCTGATTTCTGTAGTGGATAATCTAGTTTCTGGGAGTGAGCTACTTGCTTACTTGAGATAAATTAACTCTTCTTGGGACCAAGAACTATATAATAGTGTTCTGGAAAAAGTAAATTTATAGAATCTCATCCAAATGCACTGGAAGGGTAATTCATGTTATATAGTTCAGCAATTTATTTAGACAGGGCCATTTACATAGAAGTTTTCTTATCAAAAGAGTTTCTTTATAGTATAAATGCTTACTAGCTGGCCTTCCTACCTTTAATATTTCTCTTTCTAAACTATATTTTACATAATCTCACTGTTCTATCCTGAGCAAAATACTTCCCCACTCAACAACAATATTAATGATAATAACTTTCAGTGATTCCCCATGGCCTACTAAATACAAATTCCCCAACCCATTCTGCCATCAGGGTTTAACCTGTATTTCAAGTCTATTTCAAACTACTCCCTTTCATACATTCTGGGCTCTAAACAAATGATTACTCTCTTCCCCCATGCTGACCCCCAGTTCTCATTCTTTCCTCTCCCATCTTCCATTCCTGGATGTTTATTTAGAATAAAACTCTATAATCTCTCATCCTATGTCTTGCTATTCAGGTTCTTTCTTTTCTTCAAAGAACAATTCAAATATCATCTCCTTAATTTTTTTTGTTTAATCAGTGACAGATAAAAGTAGATCAAGAGCTTATCAAGCCCTGTAGATGACACAAAGTTAGGATTCATAGCTATTGGTCATGTCTCATAATCAGGATGCTAAAAAAAAAACAAACAAACAAACAAACAAAAAAAAAAACAGGCTACAATGTTGGACTGAAACTCATAAAACTAAAATTTAATAAGGATTATATATGTAAACATGGATTCAAAAAATCAGCTCTGTAGGCCAAGCTAGAGAAAGATATTTAGACAATTCATCTTAAAGTGATCTGGAGATTTGGAGGGATTTCAGTTTGAAAATGAATCAACAGATTGATAGGGCATCTCTAAAATCTAACAATCTTAAATTACATCAAGGGAGGCATAATATCTCATACTACAGAAATGATTATCTGACTATACTCTAAGTCTAACCAAATCTGTTTAAAGTTCAACATATCAAGGGTATTGATAAGCTGGACAGTAACTATAACAGGGCAACTAGGAAGGTGAAAGAACAGAAGAACATAAAATATGAAGATTGGTTGAAGGAATGGGGATATTGTACTTGGATAAGAATAGATTAAGGGGTGCGAAAAATGACAGCTACTATTCAAGGCTACTATTTAGAAGAGTAATTAGGGTTGTTTTGCTTAGTGCTCAGAAGAAATAAATAGGAACAGTGGGCAGGAGTTGCAAAGAAGCAGATTTAAACTTAAAATAAGAAAAAAAAATTCTCCAACAATTAGAGCTATGCAAAAGTAGATGACCTTTATTCGTGTATATTGTAGAGAAAGCATTCATGTCTAGCTTGGACAAGATGGCCTCAGAAGTCTCTTCCAATTCTCTGAGATTCTGTGATGTCCTAGTTTTCTTTTCTACTTCCTCCTCTCCCCCTTAAAATTGTTCTGTGTTAGCTACTATACTTTGTATCTATCATTTTTTCTCTTGAACCATATATTATAAGCTTTCTGAGATCAGAGGTGGTGAATGTCTATAGTTCTAAGCACTTAATTGAAATTATGAGTAGCTAGGTGGTATAGGAGTTAGAATGCAGCACTTAGAATCAATAAGACAAATCTTCATGAGTTCAAATCTGATGCAAGTAAGTTACCTGCCTGTTTGCCTCAGTTTCCTTCTCTGTAAAATGAGGTGGAGAAGGAACTGGCAAACTACTTCAGTATTTTTGCCAACACTCAGTGGATTTATGAAGAGTTGGATATGAATGAAAATTGAAATTATATCATAACCTAATCCAGTGTTAGTAGGTTAAGTCAATGTAAAGCCCTTGAGGACATGGAGGATTTTTATTTTCTCTTATATGCCCTATGACTAGCACACAGGCTTCATATAGTAGGCACTGCTTGTTGAAAATGAATAAATGAATAAATCAAAAATGACCACTCTCTTTAGAAGGGAAGCTTCTTGAGGGCAAAATTGTACCATTCTTTGTATTTATATCCCCATATATCACCCAGCAGAGTGATTGGCTTTGGTTGTTTAGTAAATGTTTCTTAATTCTTTAGAAAATCAAAGGAAAAAAAGATTCACCATTCAATAAAGTATATCTGTTTTCTTTTTCTGCCCCATTTTTTCCTACATAAAGGACAAACCCAATTCTTTATTTGGCATAGGATAGATGTAAAAGGAATATTGAAGACTGAAATAACTTCCTATCAGTATATCTGAGAGAAGCTGATTCTTGGTGGAAAAAGGAAAACATCCTGATTCATGAATCCTTTTTCTTTTAGCTTAATTGTATCTGCCTTATAAAATAACAACACAAGTATTAGTTTCAGCAATGTTATCTTTGAAATGAATTGGAGTATTTAGCTGTATTAGTTAACTGACTGCTAAGGTACTTTCCATACAGTGACCCAGGGATACTCTATCAGTTTTACTTTATTTTGATACAGAAGGTAGATAATAGTACATCCAGAAAGCAGCTTATTTATATGTTGATGTAGCTATATGACATTTCCAAATGCCATATATTTGCATATGAAGGTCTCTTTTTTTCTGTAAACAGCCTCTGCTGTGACTTCCAAAGTAATGTTTAGAACTGTGTTTTCTATATAAGTTCTTCCCTAAATTGATACAACTTTATTTTTCATGTGCTAAATGGAGCATAGAAATCTAAAGCCTCAAAGCTGGGACAACAGGTGAAAGTTTGGAGCATGAATTATGATCCATGATCTATGATCAATGTCCTTACTATCTATTGAGTATATAATATTTGACAGCAAAAACTATTGGAGTAGGGTTTTTTTTTTTTTAATGATATCTTGCATTTGCTTTTCCTATTGCAGATTTTTACAAGGATTAATTTTAAAATCCCCTCCAAAGTTCTGTGAGTTTGATGTAAGAGCTGTCTTTTCTACTTCACAAAGGAAACTGAGGATTGGAGGGCTTATGATGACTGAAGCAGGGTAGAAAGTGAAAGAAAAAGGACTTGAATATAAGTCACAGAAAATTTAAAATTAGTAGGGACCTTGGAGATCAATCATGTAGAGGACTGGAACTCTGGAAAAGTATACTTGAAACAAGAATATTTACAACAGAATTCTTACTCAGTGTGACATATTCTTAGTACCTAGTATGGTGATGTAATGGTTCTACAAGTTGACACATGCTCAGTGTGCTGTAGTGATGTAATTGTGCTGAGGTATATAAGGGCTGAGAAGACTTGAAATAAGCAGACTCCAGAAAGACTCGAATCAGAGTGTGCTCGAGCTGGATCTCAGACTCTAGACTCCAGAGAATTCCTGGAGATCCCTGGAGAAGGCTAGTCCGGACATTACACAATTATATTATACACCTTCATTATGGAAATGAGAAATCTGAAGCCCAATGAAGCCAAGTAACTTTCTTAGGGTGACAGAGATAATAAACAGCAGAAATAGAACTTGCAAATCATGGTTAGCTTAATATACTAAATTACATAGTTATTACCAAGAGATGGTGCCTTAAAAAAGCTAGGAAATTTAGCTGAAGGGAAGAGAGGAAAAAAAATGTGAAATATTGAATTGAATATTATATGAAAAGTACTAAAATGGATAAAAGCTGGTGAAAAAGTAAAGCCAATTTATTACTTTTATTGTGAAAATAATTTATGAGAAATGCAGCCATACTTATAATTACTCTATATCATTAAAATTTTTACTTAATAACAATTTGCATATATCATAATATTTTTGGTAGTAAGTTTTGGTAGTGCAATACCACTGAGCTATCTTCATGAAAAAAAAAAAATTACTGGTAGCCAACCTTCTGATGGATTGCTTTTTCCTTTATTTATATCTACAGTGTTTAATATGGTGCCTGGCACATAGCAAGCATTTAATAAATGCTTATTGATTGACTTGCTGGCTGACTGATAGTGGGCTTTTCTAAACTTAGTCAAACTAGTGTTTGACTAACAAATACAGTGTATCACCCCACAACCCAATTTCATATCATTGTTAGCTCTTGGGAAGGCCCACCAGAGCATATATTCTGTTGGCATAAGCCCTTTCATGTTCAACAGTGTCAAAAACATCTTATACTTTTATTTAAAAACAAAAGAAAACAAAACAAAGAAAGAGTATGTCCAGTATGGATATTCGTCGATCATGTTAATGTGACAAATTGGATGAGCTGACAGATAGTTGATGAATAATTTTGACATGATCCTAAAAATAGTGGAGGGATGTTTTTCCACTGACACTTCTCTCGAGGCAGATGGATATGCATGACCTAAGTTTTAAGACAGGTGTCAAGAATATTGATGTGTGGTGTAAGGATGATCATTTTCTTGGCCCTGTTGCAGGAGACAGTTTGCATGATTAATGATGCATCTTAGTCTTTTTTCTCCCAAGGGCAGAAGGAGATGAACCTTTGGCCCCTTGAGGAATATAAGAATTTTGCCTAAAGGGGTAGGAAGTGCAGCTTTGTTCACCTAAAAAAAAATGCCCTTTTCTTCTTTGGGGTGAAGAAGTGGTAGTAAAAAATACAAGTGATCTTGACATACGAGATGACTGTGTCTGGTTGAATGATTACAACACGCTTCTTATTAAGAGAGGTTGCACTGCAGAGAAGGGAGTTCTGTTCAGCTCAGAAGCCAAGTGCATGGCAAGCCTGGGTGCTGACAGGAATGAAAGTGAAATGTGGTTCAGAAGGCTTCAAGCACATGTGGTGTCACTGAATACAAAGCACCCATCAAAAGAGAAGCTAAAATCCAAGGCAACAAACAAGAGCTGATAGCATCTATTCACAGAGCCCATTGTTTATATTCATTTCAGGTTTGGGGAGACAATTTTCTGATTCAAATCAATAAAATATTGTTTCTAAATGCTGAATCTAGTGAGAAAAGGTTTTTCTTTCCCAAGAATAATACTGTTTGCTCAGGTTTTTAAAATGTCAGGTAGGCCAGTGAATGAACTATGCTATTTCAAGGGTTCAAAATGAGGCACAGAACTAATAATAGCTTGTAGATGGATTCCACAATGCTGAAAGCTCTCTGTCCCCTGGAAATATTATGGAAAATAAAGAACGGGAAATTATACATTTTAGGACATCATTGAAAATTAAATACAAATAGGCTAACTTTTCTTTATAAAAGAAACACTATACATGACTATATGGAGTCATAGGCATTGGGCGTGGATTTTCCCAGGATATACATCCCAGAAATTCTTATTTTGAATGGCAACCTTTTATTCACCACACTGAAACTTATCTAAACTTAAATTGAAAATGAAACACCCCAAACTTTACTTTAAAAAATAAAATACCAAATTTCAGGCACACATTTTAGTCATATCTATGAATGGAATATTACTGTGTCATAAGAAACAATGAAAATAAAGAATAAAGAGAAACATGAGAAGATATATGAAAAGATACAAAGTCAAGTAAGCTGAACTAGGAAAACAATATCCATAATGACAATGATAAAAATAGAAAGAACAAAAGAAAAGTGAACGTTGTATTTTTACAATGACATAAGTTGATCCCAAAGAAGAGATGGAAAAAATACATATCCCTTCCTCCTTTGCATAGATGAGAGAGTGTGGTTTTTGAATACTACCTATATTTTCTTGTCATAGTCATATGTTTATACATTTAGTGAATGGCTGTTTTTCTTATTTTGTATTTCTTTTTTTACTCTCACTCCCTCCCCCCCCCCCCCCCCCCCTCACGGTTGTTACTATGGTTAGTTCTCTAGGGACAGGAAAAAGGAAGAAGATATTTATAAAGATGAGGTGAGGTTAAAAAAATGTCAATACAATTTTTAAAAAACAGAGAAGCATTATTCCCTGATAAAGTGTTGGGCTTAGAATTTGGAAGACTTGGGTTCAATTCTTGCCTCAAGCACTCATTAACTCTATGACCCTGGCTATCTTCACTCATCATCTCTAAATCTAATTTATTCAGCTATGAAAGTGGTATAAAGATAACATTTACTTGAGTGAGTTTTGTGAGGATCAAATATTTAAAGCATTTTGCTAACTTTAAAGAACTTTTTACATTTGAAAAACTGTATGATTTAAGTTTATTATTCTGACATAATTGGTTGTAAAATCAATTCCTACATGATCCCAAAGGAGTTAATTCTTGATGTATAGTGCAAATTCCTAAATAGCAGAATGATGGATGAAGACGTGTTACCCCAACTCTTTCTCCATGAGTTTGCAAAGCTTTCATTTGCTTTTCGTAAGACACTAAAACAGCATCTTCCAAAGGTGAATAATTCAAGAATACTTAAAATCTCTTCTGTTTGGTTTGCTTGAGATTAGATAAGGGAATGTCATAATTCTTAAGTATGCCCCATGGAATATGCTTTGAATATAATTTTACTAAGCTATAGTTTTCATTTAGGATGTTAAAATTAGGTTAATTTTTTTTTTTGAGGTAAATCAATCAGTAGATCTTGACCTCAAAACTTTATAGGTGTATAAATATATCTGTATGTACATCTGATACATATGTACCAGTATACATATATGTGTATTGTTTTGTTCTAACATATTACATTAGTATCATGTAATTTTTGATTCAAAGAATTAAAAGTATTTACTATATGTTGGGTTTTGGACTTGGAGTCAGTAAGAATCTGGAATCAAACTCTGCCTCAATTACCTACTAGCTATTTTAATCTGGACAAGGTATTTTAAGTCTCCATTTCTTCATCTGTTAAAGGAATATAACAATTCTATTTGTATTTAACTGAAGGGATTGTTGTGAGACTTTCATTAGAAAAATGTACTTAAAACTTTTTTGTAATATTAATAATCTAAATAAATGGTCATTGCTGTTATAGTGATTATTATCATTTAGGAATACATGCAGAACAGGAGCAATTCAAAGGATGTCAATAATGTGCCATTTGGAAAAGATGATAAGAATTCTTAAGCTTGCCTTTGGATGAGAAGGACATTATAGAAGTATAAAGCTATTGGTTTTTTGTGTAGGCCCAGAAAAACTAACCTTGTTAGCATTTATCTTCACAGCAGGTCTATGATCTCATACCTACCTTTAGAGAAGTGGGGAGAGAGAATTGCAAAAATTTCCAGTTCTAGTTTTGCTTAAAGTTAGATCTAAGGTTAACATTCAATTCCAAGAATTAATTGAATCTCTTCAAATTGTCCCATCACCAAAAAATGTGGTGATTGTGTTGTCAGGCATTTCAAAAATGCACAAATGTCAAGTATCCTCAAGCACATTAACTGACAGAAACTATATACAATTAGGATGCAAGCAATTCAAGCTTCATTTTGAAATATTTATATGTCTAGGTTAGAAGGATTTCCTTTTAAAAACATGACTTTTACCCTAAAAAAGAGCCCCAAACCTATCATGGAATGCTGCTTTCTGAGCTTTCAAGGATATGACTTTTACTTTGAAAGCTAAACATTTCTGGTACTTTACTTAAATTTACTTAAATGCTGCTAAAAATTCCATTTTATTTTCTCCACTTCTGGAATTTTTAAAAAAGAAAATAGTATACACACAATATGAATATGTACTTATATAACTAGAGACAGAAGATAATGTTGTTGTGAAGTTGCTCATTTGTTTCAATACAAAAGTAATTACTGTAGCAAAGTCTTGCTCGTTTATCATTTCCCAGCTTATATGTTGTCTGTACTAATTTTTTCATTCCATTTTTTAAAATGGAATTTTTTATTACAGATGCTTGTTAATAGATCAAATGGCTATTTCTTTGTGATATAATAATAATAACAATAATAGCTAGCATTTATATGATGTAAGACTTTCAAATGCTTTAACTATATTATCTCATTTTTTTCTTCATAACTTTGGGGGGGTATCTCCATTTTATAATTTTGGAAACTGAGGCACAGACTAAATGACTTGCTTAAGACTTTTAGGAAGTTCCTAGTAAGAATTTGGAGGTGGGATTTGATTTTAGGTTTTCCTGAATGTAGACTCAGTACTTAATCATCTGGGTTTCTTAGCTACAGCACCAACACTTCTTGCATTCTCTTAAGGAATGACAGAACTCTTTATAGCATTTACTTTATTTTGTAAAAAAAAAAGGGGTTTAATTCATTTGAGCATTAATATTTCAGTTAAGGGCTATCTTTCAGTTTCCACTTCTCCGCTTGCAGGTTTTCTTAAAATCCTTGGGTTCTAAAGCTAAAGCAACATGGAAAGATTCAATAAAATAAAACAGATTTTTTTTTTTAATACTTTAAAGTTGCTGTATTTGGATTGCCATAGAAACTCCTTAAAACAATTTAACAAAGTGCTCCTTGAATATGCTTCTATCAACTAGATAAGTACCCAAACAACAGAGAACATCACTCAAATGCTCTCTCCAGCTTTCTCTACCTCATGATCCAGGCTATACAATACTGGGATGTGTGTGTGAGTGTGTGTGTGTGTATGGACTCCATAAACATCTTTTATATAGACAGGTTTTTTTTTTTTTAATTGAACAATTTGCACCAAATTTATAACTAGCAGTAAATATGAAATTAACAAAAATGTCTAACTTTGAACAGGAACAAAGCAAGAGCATAAGTTAGGTGAAATGTGTGCTTGAAATAATAATAAAAAAAAGGTTTCATGATATTACTTTGGCTACCCGCTTTGTCCAGCTCCCTAAATTGCCCGAAGATATCCAAACCAAAATACTTTCTAACTTGATTTTGAGAACTCTATATATTTTAGCCTTCAGCTCAACTTTCTCAATGACTATATCACATACTTTTATGGGAGGCCCTCAAGGGAATCTCTATTCCCAAAGGATTAGGAATAGTGAGTTTGGAAAGATAACTCTTTTCTGGGAAATTGGCCTTGATCAATCCTTTTTGTCTCTTATTTGACCACAGAAGAAATTTGAGACAGTTCTGTATCCCTTCACTCCCAAGTGTCATTGTAGCCTTGTTATGCCAGGCTCCATTTTGACACAGAAAAAAGAATAATATTAGCTCCCTTTTTTTTTTTTTTTTTTTGAATTGAGGCTGTCTACAATTAAGTTCAACCAACATTAATTAGACATTTGCTGTGGACATCATTTTTTGTAATATCTAGCAAAGTTAGTATCACAACTTTTTTCCCAATATAAGCTTCCAATATTGTACAGTCCTAGAAGGAACCTTAGCACATCATTTAGTACAAACTTCTTATTTTATAAATGACAAAAATCAGGTCTGGTGAATTTAAACAGTTTTCCTAGTACAGCTTCAGATAGAGTTTAAATTAAACATCTTCCTTTCATTGTTCCATGCCTTTTCTACCACATCTGATTGCCTCCCAGTTCACAGATTTAAACAAAGGCACTTCAAAATATAAATATGATTCTATGGTGAGTATGCTTATCCCCATTAATCAAAGAAATTTTAGTGTTGTAAACCAGTGATATCAAAATAAAATAGAAAAGGGAATTTTAATCCATACATAAGGATCTGGGTTAGCCTCATATTAACATAGTTAATATGTAATATTATCAGTGTTTTATTATATTTGTATTTATTATGTTAAATATTTCCAAATTACATTTTAATATAGTTCAGGTACATTAAATAATGTTGCAGAATGCAGTAAGTGGGCTACATGTTTGACACTTCTTTTGCAGATAGCCCCAAAGTATGGAAGACCTTGAAATCATCTCAGTTGGCTTTGGAAGGAATGGATCAAATGATTATTTCCCCAGTAGGTTTACTTTCTTACTATGTTTTGATTAAGAAATATAAAATTCAGTTTTAATAATCAAGTACATATTGATTAATGCTTAAACAAGTGTATATGATGGGTGGCAAAAGTTAGTGTCCTATAATAGTGTCTAACATGCATAACTAAGAATTAACTTTATGATGACATCTGTGTAAATACAAATATTCTGTTGTTATTAACATTAGCATGACAATTATTATTGGTTTTTGGAGGGGAAAAGTAGAATATTTGAACTTCTGATTTCATTTCTGTGGAGAATCTCAGGGTGGAAATAATTTGCGCTGATGCAGATTGGCATCTTGTCTAAAACTCTGAATTTTAGATCATTGCTTGGGGTTTTGAGAAGGTATGACTTTTCCAAGGTCATATAGCCAGAATTTGTAAGGGATAGGACTAGAACTCAGATCTTTCTGGCCTTGAGATCATCCTTCTATTCACTATGGATTAGTTCATTTTATTTCTCTGGTGTTTCTCTTTATAAAAACTAACCAAACAAATAAATAACAACAACAAAATCCCAAAGCAACAAAAACAAAAACCTAAACTTATAGGCTATGTCATGATTAGAGGTGAATGTCTCTGTTTTCTTTAAGGCAGATAATAGGCAATAGAATAGGAAGAATCACTGATACAAGATTTGTTAAATAATTGTTGAAATATATACACAATGAATCTATGGAAGCAAACTCTGAATATTTTTTGTCTAAAAATGATAATTCTCTATCCTTATAAAGATTATTTACCAATAACATTTACTGAATATTTAATTTTTGAAGGAGAAATGGAGTCTTGCTTTTTGACTCATTCTTTAAAAATGACTTTTATTTAATTATTTCCCCTAGCCAGACAGACATTTGTTTCCACTATTAAATGAATGTTTAAATGAAATACTCTTGGGAGGGGGCATTTTATTATACAACACACAGAAAAGTAAAGCTCAGAAAATGGAAAGGAAAGAGGGAGTTTCCAATGAATAGGGATTGTTTAAAAGCCTGAAATGTATTTTAAAGGAATATTGTATAAGAAAAATTGATAATGCTTGTCATAACAATTCTCCATAGGACCCCCCATTCCAAGTCTATATTGGTATAATTAAGAAACATATTTGATTTACATTTTTGTCATTAGAGACTTTTACACTAACAATGATACCATAGAGCTTCTTATGGCACAGGTGGGCAGAACTATTACAAGGAACCTGTTTGCCAAAAATCATATATAAATAAATGTATATATTTATGTGCAAGTAAATAGACATTTGAATGTATATGCAATGCTATGTATATTGACACACATACATACACAAAATATGCATAATGCATGAACACACATCTTTGGTAATGAGAGGGCAAGACTGTAATATGTATTGAAGGAAGGAGTAAAGATAAGTGTTTGATTGCTTACATACACACTCATACACACACACACACCCATGCACACACACACACACACACACACACACACACACACTTATAGCAGGTTTTATAATAGAGAAAGACATAGCACTCCAGGATTGAGTGAGTGTTGCTGGCTTTCAGAAATACTTAACTTTTAATTTTATTTCTGTGTACTTATAAATTGAGAATGAACAAATTCTGAAATAACACCATACAAAGAATATTGAACAGATATTTTAAATACGTTTACTACATTTTATAGGGCAATACTAATTTTCAGACTGATTTTCATCTATTTCCACTGTGTTTTTCCTTATTGCAGAAAAGCACCTTTCTCACTTGCAGTGAAGACCTACACAATTTTCAAGTCTAAGTTCAAAGCTGTTTCAGTGAGTATTTTCATGGGTGGGCTTTCATAGGTTCAATGCCTGAAATTTCATTCATAATTTAGATTTTTTACAGATTATTGTTGAATTCAGACTCAAAGTTTAAGATCTTCCAAAATGAGAAAGCAGAAGAGACAAGATACAACTAATGAAGAGAAATGGATGTTGTTTTTTGGGAGATTTAGTTTTATATTAGAAAAAACAGATTTGCAAGCAGAAGCTCAGAATATCATCAGCTTAATACATCTTT
Source organism: Antechinus flavipes (assembly GCF_016432865.1). NCBI lineage: Eukaryota > Metazoa > Chordata > Mammalia > Dasyuromorphia > Dasyuridae > Antechinus > Antechinus flavipes. The sequence continues at coordinate 393,783,410 of NC_067400.1, read as the reverse complement.
TCCCTCAAACCTCAAACAGCCAAATGCAATAGCTGAATTTTTAATGTACCTAATAACATGGGTTCATGTAGTTGGGACATGTCTTCATTAGCAAAATGGAACAATATCAAAATACTTTGAAAATGTGATACTTTTAAAACTGCAGAATTTATGTTCACTGATTCAATGAGAAACACTATGGGAAAACTGATACTGTACCAAGCAGCAGGATGGCTTCTATTGAAATTAAAGACATGTCATTTATCTCTCTACTTTGGTCAAATCTATAAAAACCCAACTTTCTTGACTTCTCCCTCCATCTATAAATATATAATGCTTATTGTCAGTGAAAGCAACATGTCTATAGGAATAAGAGGTTGTGGTTTCTAGGGAATGAAATAGAGCTGTGATTGGTATGGAATAGTGGAAAACATCACTTTCTCTGGGTTCAAATCTTATCTCTGATGCTTACAAACCTATGTGACCTTAGATGAATGAATTACCTTTCCTTGCTTTGGTTCCTTCATAAATCAAATGAGCACATTGGACTAGAAGATTTTTGGGATCCCTTGTAAATTTACAATGGAAGCTATTTCACTAGGAATATGCAGATGTGTACATCCTCTCATTTCGGTGCCACATCTCCAAATTTGTGTGTGTGTGTGTGTGTGTACATAGCTTCCTTGTAAATTGTTATTTTGTCCTCTGCTGTACACTTTTTTATTTGATTCTTTTCTTCCTTTTACTCCCTATACCTGCCCCAAGCAGGTTATAGTTAAGCACAGATATATTTAATAGATATCATCATACACACATATATACAAATATATTCATACCACCCACAGACCCCCCACATCTACATATCTATGTATAAACATACATAGACATGCATACATATCTACATATACTCAGGAACAAACACACATACACATATATATGTATGTATACACACAAGCATTCATCCATATGTACACATGCATCTAAAACATTGATATATAATATAAATTTCACTCTATGTGTATATGGATATACACTACCCTTGGTATTGCCTATTTAACTCATTCTCTATGTAAGTAGTTTTTTAGAACTAAGATCTCTTCTCTCCTCTCTAATGCCTCTGTGTCTATTCTTCCTCTGCACCTCATTTATATAAATCTTTCTTTGGAGCTACCCAATTACTTATATCAATTTTAAACATATGGAATACATTTCCATGTAAGAAACAGACAATTTGTCCATATTGAGTTCCTTGAAATTAATTTTGGATATTGACTTTTATATGTTAAATTTTCTATTGAATTCAGGTTTCATTGAAAGAAAGTCCTAAAAATTGGAAAGTTCATTGAATATTTTTTATTCAATATTATGGATAATTTTATTGGATATGATATTTTTGAACACAGGCCTAGTTATTTTGATTGTTAGTATATGTGATTCCAGGACCTGTGGTCTTTTATTTATGGCTGCTGAAAAGTCCTATATAATTCTAATTGCAGCTCCAGCATATTTGAATTATTTTTTTCCTTGCTCCTTACAAAATTTTGTCTTTGATGTGGTTTTGAAATTTGGCAATAGTATCCCTATATGTTTTCCACAAAGGATGTCTTTGAAATAGTGATTGGTAGATTTTTTTCTATTTCTACTTTCCCCTTATGTTTTATCATTGCAGGGCAATTTTCTTGGATCATTTCTTGCATTATTGTATCAAGATTCTCTTCTTGGTCACAGTTTTCGGTAGTCCAATTATTGTTATATTTTTTTCTACTTGATCTGTTCTCCAGATTTGTTGCTTTTCTTATAAGATGTTTCACATTGTTCTATTTTTTCATTCTTTATATTGGCTTTTTTGGGGTCTCTTAGAACTTCACTGGCTTCCCCTTGCCCAATTCCAATTTTCAAAGTTATTTTCATCTTTAAGAGTCTTTATCTCATAGGTTAGGTTCACAGAACAAAATAGCCAATGACTATCACAATCTAGTATTTGACAAACCCAAAGGTCTCAGATTTTGGGATAAGAATTCACTATTTGACAAAAATTGCTGGGAAAATTGGAAACTAATATGGCAGAAAGTAGACATAGACCTAACACCATATACCAAGATAAGGTTGAAATGCGTTCATGATCTAAACATAAAGAATGATACTATAAATAAATTAGAAGAACATAGGATAGTTTACCTCTCAGATTTGTAGAGGAGGAAGAAATTTGTGACCAAAAAAGGACTAGCGATCATTATTGATCATAAAATAGATAATTTTGATTATTTTAAGTTAAAAAGTTTTTGTACAAACAAAACTAATGTAAACAAGATTAGAAAGGAAACATTTTTACAACTAAAGGATCTGATAAAGGCTTCATTTCTAAAATATATAGAGAATTGACTCAAATTTACAATAGTTCAAGCCATTTTCCAATTGATAAATGGTCAAAGGATATGAACAGACAATTTTCAGATGAAGAAATTGAAACTATTTGTAGCCACATGAAAAGGTGTTCCAAATCACTATTGATCAGAGAAATACAAATTAAGATAACTCTGAGATAATACTATACACCTGTTAGATTGGCTAAGATGACAGAAAAAGATAATGCAAATGTTGGAGGGGATGCGGGGAAAACTGGGACACTGATGCATTGTTGGTGGAACTATGAATGGATCCAACCATTCTGGAGAGTAATTTGGAACTATGTTCAAAAAAGTTATCAAACTGTGCATAACCTTTTATCCAGCAGTGTTTCTATTGGGCTTATACCCCAAAGAGATACTAAAGAAGGGAAAGGGACCCACACGTGCAAAACTGTTTGTGGCAGCCCTTTTTGTAATGGCAAGAAACTGGAAAATGTATGGATGCCCATCAATTGGAGAATGGCTGAATAAATTGTGGTATATGAATGTTATGGAATATTATTGTTCTGTAAGAAATGACCAGCAGGATGATTTCAGAGAGGTCTGGAGAGTCTTACATGAACTGAGACTAAGTGAAGTGAGAAGAACCAGGAGATCATTATACATGACAACAAGACTATACAATGATCAATTTTGAACAACGTGGCTTTCTTCAACAATGAGATGATTCAAATCAGTTCCACTTGTGAAGTGATGAAGAGAGCTATCTATACCCATAGAAAGAACCATGGGAACAGAGTATGGAACACAACATAGTATTCTCACTTTCTGTGTTGTTATTTGCTTGCATTTTGTTTTCTTTCTCAGTTTTTCTTCTTCTTCCTTCTTGATCTGATTTTTCTTGTGCAACAAGATAACTGTATAAATATGTATACATATATTGGATCTAACATGTATTTCAACATATTTAACATGTATTGGACTACCTGCCAGCTAGGGGAGGGAGTCGGGGGAAGGAAGGGGAATTTTGCAACAAAAGGCTATGGAAGGGTCAATGTTGGAAAAATTACCCATACATATGCTTTGTAAATAAAAAGCTTTAATAAAAATATATATTTTTTAAAAAAGAGTCTTTATCTCCTTTTCTAGTTGGGTAATTTCCCCCCCCCCCCCCCATAATCTTATTTTTCTTGGATAAGTTCTACTTTTAGTTTTACCTCCTTGTCTCCCATTTGATTTTTAATTTTTTTTTTTTGAGTTCTTCTATACATTCTCTCTGGGTAGGGAGACATTTACCATTACTATTTGGGGTAGAAGAAGCTCTTTTTATTTCTGTGTCCTATCTAAAGATGAACCCTGGTTTTTCCTATTCCCATAGTAAATTTCTGTGGTTGAGTTCTTTCTTCTTTGCTGGTTCACTTTTTTTTTTTTTTAATGAGAAGTATTAGTGTAAGCACCTCTAATTGTGGGGTGAGGGATGGTGTCTCGACTTACCCTTCAACTCTGTTCTCTGATTTAGAACCTCAAACCAAAAGCTCCACCCTTCTGAAATTGCCAGGTGCCACTGCTTCTGCACTCACTTGGTGTGCAAATAGCCCTGCAACACAGCTAGTCCTGGCATTCCTAATCAGCTGAGGTTACCTCAGTCTTCTCAGACTCAGACACCCTCGTCTACAAGCTGTCCGGATGTGAAAGTTTCTATGGTTCCCGCAGAGGCGTCTACGAAACCCAGCTACCCCCCAAGGTCCCCACTTGGTCCTTCTGTGCAACTAGCCTGGGGGTATTTGCACTTCACATGGGTTAATCCCCATCTGGGGTCTTTCTTCCAGTCTTCTCAGGATGTACCAGGAGGACTCCAGTTCTGCCCCTAGTCTTTATGATTTTTCACCAGTCTATGTTCACCCTGCGGCACAAATTTGTTTTTGTTGTTGTTGTGAGGGAAACTGAAGAGCTTGAAATTTACTAACCTATTCCTTTATCTTCCCAGAATACACCTATTTCACTCATTTAATTTTTTCTAATGAACAAAATTTCTATTTTTCCCCTCTCACCATTCCCCTCTCACCATCGGAAAAATCAAAACAAAACCAAAAGCAAAATCATTGTAATAAAATTCAGTCTTCTCAAACTGGGACCCCCCCCCCAATTCAGCACCCCAAGGAGGTGCACATCAGGGATACAGAGTAATGGTAATAGGAATATATCCCTTCCCATTGCAGACATGACAAGAGTAAGCAACAGTCCATTTTGAATATCTACTTGACATATGAAAATATTTTGAAAGGCAGCCTGTCTTCAATATGGTATAACAGATTGGCAAAATGTTTAGTGAAATGGATATAATTTAGTTTTAGATGCTAGATCTGGTTTCCTCCTTTCATACTTTGTAACTTGGCACAAACACAGATTTGGTGTCTATTTTTATTACTGAAATATAATGGGTGAATTTCTAAGGGAACAATTTATTAAAAAATAGTCTTTTCTTTATTCCATAGAATGTAGAGAAATTACATTTCTCAATGAACACCTTGTGATGTTAATTCTGCAATCCACTGATCAGTGAGTACCCCATAATTTGAAGAAAACTACAGTATTACAGTATCATAAAACTTTTAGGTTACCCTCCACACATATTCAGCAAGTAGTCATAAATCCCCAATCCTAGTTTAAAGAGGGAGAGTTTACTGCTTCACAAAGCAACTTATTACACTTTCAGATGACACTGATTATAAAGCTGCTTTTCCTTGTGATTGTTCAGCCATTCAGTGATGTCTGACTCTTTGTGTGACCTTGTGGGCCAGTATTGAGTTTTCTTGGCAGAGATACTGGAGTGGTTTGTCATTTCCTTCTCCAGTTAATTAAGGAAAATAGGGATTAAGTGACTTTCCCAGGGTCACACAATAAATGTCTGAGTCTAGATTTGAACTGGGAGTCTCCCTGACTCCAGGCCAAGTTCTCTATCCATTAAGCCATATAACTTTTGTGTAGGCCTAAATTTCTCCCTCTGTTTCTCTGTCTCTCAGTATCTCTTTCTGTCTGTCTGTCTGTCTCTCTCTGTGTGTGTCTCTGTGTCTCTGTTTTTTCCTCTCTCTTTGTTTCTGTCTGTCTCTCTCAATATCTGTTTCTTTGTCTCTATTTCTCTCCCTCTGTTTCTCCTCTTCCTTCCTCTCTGTAAGTCCCCTCTTTCCTCTATTCCCATAGCTCCTAGTTTTGCTCTCTGGGGAACAAGCAAGTGAAACAAATCTAATCCATCTCCTCCACATGAGGGATCTTCATCTACTGGAGTAGAACTACTATGTTTTCATTGAATCTTCTCTTTTTTAGGAAACATGAAGTAAAGTTCAACATAAACATGGTCAGCATAAATTATAATGTGAATTTATAAATTCAAGTATCTTCAACATTAACACTAAGCAAATAAAAAGCCACTTTAATTCCATGTAATAAATAATGAGATTGTTCAAAATATAGCCTTTTCTAAATGTGCTTTACTTTTTCTTGGAAGAAAGACTGTAGCTAATTATTGTTAAAATGTGCTACACCAAAGAATATACAGAAATATGTAACAAAACTGTACATAATTCTAGAATTATATGTATTTGCCTCGTCTTCCTGTCTTTTTTCTTTCCCCTTTTGTACAGCCTTTCTTACAGGGTGATATGTGCCATCACCACTCTCTTCTAAACTTTTAATGAAGATGTATTAGCAGGGCATTCCCTTAAAATTGTTTGTCAAGTACCCCCAGGGTGCACACTTATACTAGCTTATTAGTACTGAGGAGAAAGTGTCTTTGATTCGTGAAAAGAACAGTACTGGTATTTGGATTTCTAAATTCAAATCCAGGTTGTTCTGTTGATGTTGGACAATTTAAAAAAGATTTATTAAAATCACCTTACCATTTTGGTTCTCAGAAACTGATTTATAAAAAGTTTGGATTGATCAGGAATTCTTAATCTGGAGCTAATGGATCCCCAAAGTGTCTATGAGTAGATTTCATAGGTCTATGAACTTGGATAAGAAAAAATTAAAACACAATTCATCTTTATTTCAATATAATTGATTTTCTTTTTACTCCAATGAGTCTTATTTTAGGCACTTTAAAATATTATTCTGAGGAAGAATATATGGATTTTCCCATATTGCCAGAGGGTTCCAAGTCACAAAAAAAAAAAAAAAAAAAAAAAAAAAAAAAAGATTAGGAGCACCTAACTACTCTAAGATCCATTCCAACTCTAATATTTATGATCTTAACTGAGGAAATACTTATTTGCTAATACACCCTATACTTATATCATTGTGTGTCTGTCTTATTCCCTTTCTTCTTTCCTTCTATATCTGAGTAAAGTAAATAGGATTATTTTAGGCAAAATTATGAAGCAGGTGAAACTGCTTTAAAACCCATGTGTTTTTCTATATGTCTTCTTCTCTTTTAGGTTTTAAATACAGTCAAGGAGGACTTCACCCACCTCCTATTAAAGGGACCAACATCTCCATCTGTTGGCCTGTGAGTGGCTGCTGAACAACATTTTGGAAGCTCTTAGGAGAGGCTGAAGACACAATTTCTAGTTTCTTTTAACTACATTATTTATTTGGCCAGAAGTGGATCAGGGCCACTCATATGCCTATCTGATCAGTTTATTCCCATCCTACTCCCAACCCATTACCTCAAAGAGCTATTCCTTTGTGTATTGATTGAATATCTTTGTTCTTCCATTACTGTGATCTTCACTCTGTTCTGCACTCTCCCTATAAATCCCAGATGTCTGAGTTCTAGAAACTATTCTCACTATGATGTCTACCTGATCAATCCTGCCTGGCTTCTCTCTTTTTTCTATAGAATTGTATTACTAGTTAGACCATGTGGTTGAAAATTTCCATTGCTTGAGACCTCCCTCAGGGATATAGTTCAAAGGTTTTAGCTTAGGAATTCTACTTAGATAGTGTTTGAATTTACATGAATACAGCTGAAGTAGGTATTGCTTATAAGTGTAAAGCTTCATGGAGCCTTAGGAGTCTCATAACGTTTTATACTTGTCATTGGTTGAAATAAGATAATCAACCAGCCTGTTCCACAGCATAAACCATGACCATTGTGCTTTTGGTCTTTCTCTTAAAAGAGCTTCTTTGGGATAGAAGGAAAACTAATAATAAATGAAAATAAAAATAGCAATAATGCATTGGCATTTGCAAAGTTTTAATTTGTTACCATTTTTGATCATCAACAAGCCTTTCAGGAAGGTGCTATTATTAGTTCATTTCACAGGTGAGGAAATTGAGCTAAGAGGATAGGTAATTTGTCCAGTGTCACACAGTTAGAAAATGTCTGAGACAGGATTTGAGCTTAAGTTTTCCTGAACCAGTGGTCTATCTACTTCGATTATTAGTTACTGCATTTTGAGGATTCTTGTTCTTGTCACAAGTTGATATGAAACACTGCAGACAAAGGCCACTGACTGCAATTCCAAACTTACTCAAAAACTTGTGGGATGGGATCCTTCAAATTCAGTAAAGAATAACTACAAAAATTTATAAGTGTGCTGCTCTTCATTTACCATATCTATATTCAGTAATAGAATTAGAGTTGGAAGGAACATTTTAAGCCATCAAGCTCAATCTGCTCATTTTACAGATGAGGAAACTGAGGCACAAAGAGCTTAAGTCATTTGTCCAGGGTCACACAGTTAGTGTGTATGTGAGACAGGATTTGAATTCAGGTATTAGTTACACTGACTCCAACTTCAATACAATGGTACCATGCAGCCAAAATAGAAGAAAATCTCCTAAGATTATTTTCCCAAGGTACCTGATAGCTAGAATCCATCATAAGATACATACCAAAATGTTAAATTGTTTTAATAATGAGATATTTTGTGCTCATTATGTCCATAAGGATTTGTCTCAGGGATTCATCATTCATTCCACAAATGTTTATTTAGCATCCATTTTATTCACAGTTCTGTGCTTGTCATTGTAATGACTAGAGGATGTATGGTTCCCAAATCTGGAAGACCTGAGTTCATATTCTGCCTCTAAACATACTGGATGTATAATTTTATGTAAATCACTTAATCTCTCAGTGTGGTCTAATTCAGGAATGGAGGAGAGAAAGGAAAGGAACAAGCACATATATAGCACCTCCTGTGTGCCAGGAACTATGTTTAGTGCTTTACAAATATCTCTTTTGATCTTCACAACAGCCTTGTGAGGTAGGTGCTATTATTATCCCATTTTACAGGCAGGAAACTGAGGCAGACAAAGGCACAGTGATTCCCCAGGATCCTATAGCTTGTCTTAGGCTAGATTTGAACTCAGGTCTTCCTGTTTCCAAGTCAGAGTTTTGTCCTTCAGTACAACTGCCAGATAGACTTGTAACTATAAATTGGTGTTCATCTGAATTAGGAAAAGGAGTTTCTTTGTCTAGTTGTTCCCTTTGTGTAAGACAATTACAGGTTCAGATCCTATTCCTATTCTATCTGCCTTCAAATAATTCACAATTTAGTAGGGGACCCTAATTAAGTACACAGATAATTAGAATGCCAGCTAGTATGTAGTAAATTCCATAAAAGGGAGTGCAACTAATGCTATGGGATTTTTAAAAAGAGAAACATGACTGGCCGAGGTGGTGGAAATGATGAGGGAAAGATGGACAAGGAAGCGTTTTATCTGGCTCTTGGATTTTGACCAAAATTTTAGTTGGTAGAAATAGGGGATAGGATGAGTGATGGCATTCCATGTAAAGAAAATAGCATGAGCAAAGGAATAAAGGTGGCAAAGAGTAAACCACATTTTTAGGAATACATGTTCATAGGATTCTTTGGCTAGAGTGTGGTGGATGGAGTAGAGGAGAAATCGCTATAATGGTAGATTGGAGCCAAATTATAGAGAGTGTATCTTGTGCTATATTGCAAGAAGAGAGAAGGGAAGGAAATAAATACTGATTTAACACCCAGTATGTGCCAGGTAGTGGTAATATTCATCTGGTATAGTCAGTACAATGAAGAAAAGGAAGACTATCTTTTCAGTCTTATTTACACAATAGATATAATCTATGCATCCTTTAAACCTGCCATACTATAGAGATAAATAAAAGCCAACAGTCTGTATGTACAGTCTCATTTTTTTGAAGCACAATAAGACAGATTTTTAGAAAAGCCAGAGAAATGTAATTACCAAATGCAGTCATCAAATGTGTCCTGATAGCACAGATGATGGGTATAATGTGGTTGAGCCTTGTCTGTTCTTTTAAAAGCAAGGGGGAAAAGATATTTGTTAAAGGAAAAGGGCTCAAGTTCTAGTAGTATTGTATATAATTTTAAAACTCTAGGGAGACAATCCCAACATAATGGTCTATAAGTCTGGAAGAATATTCTTAATCCAAACATGTCTCCCTAACTGGGGATGGAGAAATATTTCCTAATCTAAGGCCGAATCTTAGAGAACATAAAACATAATTAAATAGTCATATTTAATATATGTGATGGGGACACTCTAATTTCATTAAAAAAAAAGAGAGTCAAAGTTCCTGATCACATTGAGAGGTTAGGTCTTATTAATTCAATTAGTTAATTGTCAAATTAATTCAAGAGATTTAAATGCAGATCTGACATTAAGCAGGTAGGAATAATCTGGCATATTCTTAGGTTCTGGATGCTGAATACAAATGTTCTATATTCACATAGGTATGGGATGGAATAGTGATTGATGTGTCTACTGGCCTTTCTCTCTCCCCTCCAAATACAGACATATATGCAACACATAAGAATTCTTAAGGTATTATTATCATAGGAAAAAGAGATTTGGAGTTTAATGATAATTTATAACTTTCATTTTAGACTTATTAAGAAGAATTCATACATCTTGCATTTTTAATATGTAAAAGATCACTACTTTCTAAAATTTTATATCTCTTCTGAATTTTTTCCAATAGTTTCTCCAATTTTTCTGTAGCTGAGGGCATGGATATTTGAAAGACTAAAGGAAACTTTAACAGTTCGTTTTATTTATTTATTTGTTTGTTTTATTCATTCATTCATCCATTTATTTGTTTGTTTGTTTATCTATTTATTTATTTTGAGAGGCAGTTGAGGTTGATTGACTTCCCCAGAGTTGGGGAATCTAATGGCGCATTCAAAGCACAGAAGACAGGAGGAACAAATGAAAAGATGTGGGAAAAGGGGAAGAAGTCTAAGGACCCATGAGTTTAGTCAGAACAATTAACAGAAGTCTCAAAAGTTAGAAGGTTGGAACCACACAAGAAAGTACCTTAAATGCCAGGGATACCTTATTCATTACATGCACAGGAAATCTTCAAAGATTTTGGAGCAGATAAGGATATAGGCAAGACTTGTGGGTTCATCGGTTTAGGCACCTAGGAAACTCCCACATGTAGTGAGTGATTTTCTCTACCAGCTCTTGAAATGCAGTTCAGTCTCTCCTCTGTAATCTATATTCTTAGAAAGTTTCCCAGACCATTATGAAATCAGGGTCTCTTAGAAAGAATATTTCAGATAGGACTTGAACCTTTTGTACTGTCTCTCAGAATGTTTAAAACAACCAATAAACAAGGGATCTTGATGAGGCACTTACATATAAAGAAGCACTCTAGAATCTATGTTAATCTGCTAGCTAGTCACAATAGGTCAGGTACTGTTTTTAGCATCAGGAATGTTTCATTTGGAATCTTGCTTCAGACACTAACTGTATGACCCTGGGCAAGTCACTCCACTGGTTTCCTCATTTGTAAAGTAAGGATAATAATAGCGCCTACTTCAGAGGGGTGTTGTAAGAAACCAATGATTTAATGTGTGCAAACCTTAAAGTGTTATATGCCTGCTAACTTTTTCCTACTACGGCTATTGCTGCTGCTGATACCACCTCTGCCACCACTATCACCTCTACTATTATTATTGTAATCATGGATATGTACTCCCATTCAAGAGTCTATTTGTTTCTTGATAAGTTTTTAATATTGTATGTAAATCCTCTTGCCATCTCCCAGTATTCTTCCAAATTCCTTAATTGTTATGAATATATTTATCCATGTTTCTCATGATAAAAATTGAAACAGCTTGAAATGTAAATCTGAGATTGTGTTTACTAGTGGATTGGGTGCCAAACCTGAGATCAGAAAAATCTGATTTCAAATCTGGTTTTTGACATTTATTAGGTACATGATCCTGAGCAAGTCATTTAACCAGTGTTTGCTTCAGTTCTTTCATTTGTAAAATGGTTGATAGTAATAGTACCTAGAATTGTTTTGAGGCTCAAATAAAATAACAATAAAATAATACATTATTTTACAATTTTACAAATTTTACAGTACAAAATAACAAATAAAATAAAACAAAAAAATTACAAAGTGATGATTAGCACAGAATCTGGCACATAGTACTCACTATATAAATGCTGGATGTTATGTTGGCTATGACAAAAGAAAAGAAAACTTATAAGAATGAAATGCTCTATAACCTTGGGGTAAAAGATACCTAGAACTCTCAAAGGAGAGCACAGTAACTGTCACTGAAAACAATGACAACATTGTTCTCTTAAGAGATTTCACATCTTTTGGGGATGGACTCTGGTCAATAAAATGAAGATAGTCATTCTTACAGTATCTACCTCATATGGAGTCAAAGGAATGGGGCCTAAATTTCAGCCAATGTGATATGAGTCACCTTGGGCAAATTATTTCAGCAGTTTAATTTAAATACTTATTAAGTATCCATGATATGGAAGATATATGGGGAAGACACAACAATAAAAGTCACTGAATTTACATTCTACTAGATGTGTGAGCAGAAACACACACACATATTTTTTTTTTACAAGATGAAGACATCTGGGCTAGATGACAGGAAAGTTAAATAGATTTTGAAGGGTTGAAGGATCAGACCCAAAGATGGATGACAACTTAGAAGAACTAGTGGAAAACATTGGTGTAGTAGAGAGAATATTAGTTTGGAATATTAGCTCTGTCACTTTCTACTTATGTGGCCTTAGGCATATTACTTATTGTTCCAGGTCTTAGTTACTTCATCTGTAAAAAGAAGAGATTAAAGATCTCTGTCCTCCAATAAGATCCATCTCATCATATGGGAAAACTGGGATACTGATGCATTGTTGGTGGAGTTGCGAACGGATCCAACCATTCTGGAGAGCAATCTGGAATTATGCCCCAAAAGTTATCATACCCTTTGATCCAGCAGTGTTACTACTGGGCTTATATCCCAAAGAGATTTTAAAGAAGGGAAAGGGACCTGTATGTGCCAAAATGTTTGTGGTAGCCCTGTTTGGCCAGTCCCTGGCCAAAACTGGCCAGAAACTGGAAACTGAGTGGATGCCCATCAATTGGAGAATGGATGAATAAATTGTGATATATGAATATTATGGAATATTATTGTTCTGTAAGAAATGACCAGCAGGATGAGAAGCTTGGAGAGACTTACGTGAACTGATGCTAAGTGAAATGAGCAGAACCAGGAGATCATTATACACTTCAACAACAATACTGTATGAGGATGTATTCTGATGGACATGGCCATTTTCAACAATGAGAGGATCCAAATCAGTTCCAATTGATCTGTAATGAACAGAACCAGCTACACCCAGAGAAAGAACACTGGGAAATGAGCAAGTGTGGACCACAACATAACATTTCTACTCTTTCTGTTACTGTTTGCTTGCATTTTTGTTTTTTTCTTCTCAGGTTATTTTTACCTTTTTTCTAAATCTGATCTTTCCTGTGTATATGTATACATATATTGTATTTAACATATTTAGCATATATGGGACTACCTGCCATCTAGGAGAGAGGGGATGGGGGGAAGGAGGGGAAAAGTTAGAACAGAAGTTTTTACAAGGGTCAGTGTTGAAAAATTATCCATGCATATGTTTTGTATATAAAAAGCTATAATAAAAAATAAAATTAAAAAAAAAATTCTCCAAGAAGGGGAATGAGGCTTTCCTTAAAAAAAAAAAAAAAAAAAAAAAAAAGATCCATCTCAGCTTTAGATCTATGATCCTTTAATCTCTTTCTAGCCTACACATTCTATCTGTGACTTAGAAAGCTGAATAAAGGTAGGTTAAGCAAATTAGTAGATGAGAGGAAACTGGGTGAAATATATTCATTCCATCAGAGGGAAGGCCAGAGAAGAATACACAGCTTCCTTTTAAGTATTAATTCCTCTTTTATTAATTACAATGAGTAGATTTCTCTTCTCAAACTTTTCTGCATTGTTTCTGCAATTCTCTTCTCACTCTATTAACACAAGTCCTACGTAGTCATAGTCTCCCCCTCCTTAACATTCCTTTCAATTTAATTCAGGAAACATTTATGAAGCACACAAGAAACCATGTTCGGTATTTGAGATGCAAAATTCAAAATTAAATAGTTCTTTTCCTCAAAAAGGTTACATACACTATTGTGAGATATAATCTGCCTTAAGTCTGATTTTGTAGTCTTTTTTTTTTTTTAATATCAGTTTCATTCATGCATACTGCCTTCTAGACAAATTGGACCATTAACTGTTTCCCCAAACATACATAGGGACAACCAGGTGGCATAGGGGATAGAGTTTTGGGACTGGAATGAGGAAGACAGAAATCTGGCCTCAGACACTTACTGGCTGGGTGACCTTAAACAAAGCATTTAATCCTGTTTGCCTCAGTTTCCTCATTTGTAAAATGAGCTGGCGATGGAAAAGCAAACTATTCTAATATTTTTGTGAAGAAAACCCCAAATGAAGTCAGACATGACTAAAAAAATGATTAACACACATGTGTATATTTTTGTGTCCTTAAAATTAATATCACGTACTTTCCAGCAAACACTAACTAAACAAAATATTACCTTTTTCATAATATAAACATGAAAAGTACCAGTTTATTAATCTGTAAAATGAAATGGGGCTGGATAATCTCTGTGGTATATTTTGGCACTAAATCTTATTATCCTTTGGCAGTCAGGATCAAAAGTGATAAGTATGTAAAGTATGTAAAACCCTTTAAGGCCTTCCATCAGTGTCAGCTATTATTGCATAGTTGCTAGCCAAACTTCTCCAGTAGATGCCTTTCTAGGTAGCAGAAATCCAGTGGTTGCTCTGTTTGAAAGCATGACACTTTTAGCCTCTAGGCTGAGATAGTTTCCTCAATAGCCAGACAGAACTAAAAAGACAGAAGTATGGAACAGCTGACATAGTTTGAATAGAGGCCTCAATCTAGGATTTAAAACTAAAGAATTGGGGTTGGAAAACTATTTGGAGTATAACTTTTGGTCAAATCAAGTAAGTAATTTATAAATTTGACTCAATAAGTAACACATGTCTCTGGCCAAGCACTTGTCATAGTAAAAAAAAAAAAAAAAAAATGACTACTGATTGCTTAAATGAAAAATTGTTGATGATGGAGGGTGCATTTTACCTAATCACCATGGTATTGGGAATGTAAACATGGTCTTGTACACATTGGTGGATGGAAATTTTCCAGAATCACATTTGTTTCATTATTAGATGTATAGTTTCATTTCCTTCCCTCATTATCCTCTGTGTTCTCAAATTAGAATGTTTAAGAATAGCAGATACTTAAACATAGTTTTAAGTTTTGCTTTTACCTGAAGAGTATTCCATTGAGAACTGTTAGATAAACAGGGTTTGGAACTTGAAGCATATATATAGATAGGAATAATCTTGCCAGTTTTCTTTTACTTTTACAATGCTTAATACATAAGCACAGGTTAAAAAAAAAAGATTGGAAAAATATGGTTGAAGTACAAGTACAGATACCAAAAAGCATACACTCTGTTTTTGAAACTTGTATATTATTTCCTTTTAGAATCAAAATCAATTGCAGAACCTAACTAAAATGGCCTAAATGTTATGCAATCAGTTGCAGCCCTGAGATAATAACAGCTTCTGCTGCTGGTGCAGCATTATTAAATGGCACACATATTTGCATTTTAAAATAGATCACTTGAAAGAGTTCTTCATTTTACTGCCAAGATTTAAGACTGAGATCTGAGGGGTTTTTTGTGTTTCATGCACTGACCATATTATGGAGAGTTCTGTGACCATTATATGCTACAAAGAAAGTCTAGAAATATTTTCAAGTTTGTTAAAATAAATTATACACAGAAAAACAGTGGTTGTTTAATATATATATTTTTTTTTTAGTTTGAAGAGTAAGTTACTCTCTGGATAGAAGTAGGGCATTATGAGAATATCCACATTTCTAGAATAGTTTCCAAAATGTATCTGGGAACTGCTTATCTACTTAATCATATTTATGTTAAAATTTTTAAATGTACAGCAGTTCTAGCCTCAGGACTTGTATTTGTATTTAGCTTAGTATTTCATGAATAAAAATGTAAAAATAGACATTTTATATGGCTATCCATGATAACCTTAAGTCCCTAATACATTATAAGGTTCCATTTATGTGGTGAGAGCCAGCCAAATGAAAATTGAAAAACTCAATCATTTGGGTATTTCCAATATTGGGAGATTGGGTGACATGTAGATAAAACATAAGTGATTGGCTGAATTTTTCACTTTTGTTGCAGTTGATTTTCTTTTTTTCTTTCTTTTCTTTTTTTTTTTTTTTTGGTGAGTGGAGGTGCATCTTATACACATAACTATAAAAAAAAAGGTTGTTAAAGGAGATAGACCTTCAGAAAGAATGATTGGTTACAACTATCCTGAAAAATAAGATGCAGTTCATCTTTTGGATAAGTGTTGGCTATAAATTCAACTGTAAATGCTTTATAGCTGAATAGGAACCCATGGTATAGCACGTGTATTTATACAACATAACTCATATAACACAGAAACATTAATGTCACTTTTGTATTTTCTATCCCCAAAAAGATTCACAAAAAATAAACAAAAAAACAAAAAAAAAACTTTGGCATAATTTCACAAAACCTTATGAAATTAGAATATTCCAATAAATTTCCACTCATTTAGATTATTTATAAATGAATCTGGGTATTAAGCAAAGTGGGTTAAGAGAAAGATACTGCTTGAAACAAAATTCAATAGTCTCTAAATAACATTTACATTTTTTATTTAAAATGCTTTATAAGCTATATGACTTAGCTTGCTATATTTTAGCTTGTAAATAAATTAAAGACATTTATCATTTAAAAAAATCAATTATACATACCTTATTAGTTCTGCATTTCAACAGAGGCAAGTTATATTCTATTTATAGCGTTTTCTCAGGATATTTTATTGTAACCCTTTTATTCCAGGGAATAGCAAAACTATATTTTACAGTTGATATTTATGAAAAAATGGAAATAAAAATATACTAGAACATTTGCATATACTCCAATATGCTGCCAAACCCTGCATTAATTTCCATTGGTGCACATTAATTTGATAAATGTTTTGTCATTTGCAACACTCCTACTGTCAAAACAAGTTAATTATATCTTTCTGACATTCTTGACAATCATTTTGACTCAGGGCAGGGGGAGGCAGTTATCATTTGCTTCAATGAAAATTAACTATTAAGCCTATTAAAAACTTGAAGAATGCAAGATATGAATAATAAGTTTCTGACCATCTGAAGTTCTCTATATAGGAACAATAATGAGATAACCGAAACTTTTCATACCTGCAAAGTCTGTTCTTGCATAATGTCCATCTTCAGATTTAGTAGTTGTGGTGGTATTATCTATGATTAAAAACATACATAAAAGTGAGGATTAATGATCAAATTGGATGGTTATCTACTTCCATAATTAGTTTTTTTTTCCTATGGCAATATCTCTGCTAAATTAAGGTATTTTTGTGACTATGATCCCAAACAGACTTTCAGAATCTATCTCTGCTTTAAAATGACTAAAAAGAATACAAGAATTTTATAGGATGATAATTTTTAAAGATTTTCACAGGTCTACAAAGAAGATAAACAATGATGTCCGAAAGTATTTGTGCTATTTTTATAAACCAAATCTAAAGAAATTGTTGAATTTTTAAGTAAAAAAAAAAAAGTGGAAACCCTACTAACCCTGCTATTTCTTAATTTATAACAAATGTGCTTGAAATTATTTTAGTGAATCAATCATGGAAAATGTTATATCATTACCTTAACTTGAAGGTAATCAAATAAAATTATTAAATAAATCAAATAAAATTATTTCACACTTAACACAGAAATATTTTTCTGAAATAACTGGTTAGATTTTTTTCCAGTTTCACTGAATATGGAATTTAGCTAATACATTTGTTGATATGAATTGAATTGATTTTCTCTGGGAAAATATAGTCTTCCATATTAAAAATATAAGGATATGTTCATGGCACCATGAAAATCTAGTACACATACCTAAGAAAAGATGCCCATTGCTATAGATAAGATCCCGAATATCTATAGTTGAGATAATCCCCACTATTCTAGATGGTATTTTGTACTTTAGATTAGAAGTACCTTTTGGAAATGTAAGAGTTGTTTAAAAATAAACTATCTTCCCTTCTTATTTCTGCTCAAAGATTAAAAAATGCTTTAAAAGAATTGTGATAGAAGCATTACCTTGACATCGACCCAAAGACATGACTTCAATTTTTTCTTGTTTCTGGCATGATGCTTCTTTGATTTGACATGCGTTATCATAAGATTTCCCATCAGAAGCACAAAGGGGATTGAAGTTGGTTTGAGAGCAGTCAATGTTGCACACACACCTATAAGAGACCAAAAGGACTGTTACCATACTATGAATAAAACACAAAGGAAAAGACATTTTGTCATAATTGCTAAAATGAACATTGGTTAAATTGCATAGGAATATTCTTGGGTACACTCTTGACTTTTCTGTCCAAAATAAAAAGAAACAAGGGATTAAAGTAAAAGAATTCAAACAATAGAATAAAGCCTTTAAGAAAAAAAGGAGAAGAAGGGAGAGGAAGTCATTAAAACAGTGCCATTACAAAGTTTTAAAATATTCATTTGAAAACCCCATAGTAGCACCTGCAGAATTTGATAGATTATGAGGTAGAAATGAATACCTGTATCTGAATTTCTTAAGTGAAATCATGTTGTTTTAACCCTTCTTTATTCATATACAATTGGGCAGATTTAAGCTTCAGACAAAAAATAGAAGAAAGCAATAAAACAATAATTCTATAGAATGAAAATAAATATTCTTTTAAAGCAGAGAATAAATACATTCTCAAATATATAGCAGAATGTGTGCTACTCTGTTTATCATCTGATTTTTAAGGGCAAACAAAAAGTGACTATTTGACAGTTATTTTCAGGTTTTTTTTTTCCCCCTTGGATATTTTGTTACTCAGCTCTTGCATATGTTCATGTTACTATGTCTGACTTTGAAAATAAGCTCTATATGATCAAGGAAAAGAAGCCTACTCATAGTATAGCTAGTTAGTCTAATCTCTCTAAAGATATTCTAAGTTGTTTTTGGCAAGAACTATATAAATACTTCTCCTTTTGCCCATCAGCACTATGCTGGGAACATAGAAGGGGAATCAGGGATTTTATACATTGAATGGAGCACTTAGCCTAGAGTCAAAAGACTTGATTCTAATCTGGCTTCAGATATTTTCTAGCTGTGTGACTATGGATATGTCTGTCTGCCTCAGTTTCCCCAACTGTAAAATCCAGATCATAATAGCAGAGTTATTGTGAAGTTCAAATGAGATCATATTTGTAAAGTACTTAGCAAAGTGCCTCATGCATAGACATGTTAAATAAATGTTTCCTTCCTTCCACCTTGATTCAATTCAGCAAACATTTATTAAATATGGTCTGGTAGATGGGATCCAGTTTTTGTCAAGAAGCCTTAAGTTCCAGTCTTCTCTCTAATACATTATAAACCACTGACCATAGGCAAAGTCTCTTTGCTTCTCAGTGCCTGAGGCAACTCTCTAAGATTATAAAATACTGATAAGCTATGAATTTGCATAAGTAGATGAAATTTCCATACCCAGAATTCCTTGTATTTATGAAAGTACTATTCCTCTCTCTTCTGCTCTCCCTACCTTGCCTAAATATATAAGCCACAGGCCTAATTTTCAGGAGATACAAAGACAAATATGACAAAGTGCTTTATGTCAAGCATTTTAGATTCTAGACAAGAAAATATGATCCATAATCAGCTACAAAATTTAAAAAAATATGCTAAATATTGAGAAATAACCCAACAATGGTATCAGAAATTTGAGGAGAAATTATTTTCTTCTGTGTGGATTAAAGGAGGCTTAGGGAAGGAGAGTATATTGCATTTCAGCTGGGCTTTGATTGATGGCAAGACTTTTATTAGATTGAAAAAGGGAAAGGAGTAGTGCATTCAAGGCATTGGGGAAAGAATGAACAGATGCAAAGAAAGGGAAAAGGGTGGCATAAATTCAGGCAACCATAAGTTTGGCAAGAATATTGAGTGTTTGGCAACAGAAGGAGAAAAATCTCAAAAAGTACAAGGTTGGAACTAGATAATGAAGTACCTTGAATGCAATGTGAAGGACTTTGTACCTTATTCAGTAGGAATAGAAAACCATTAAAAGTTTTTAAGCAGATAAAGACAGGCTATAGATTTGAGAGTTCACTGAAAATCCAGGTGAGGTGGCTAGCTCCTTTTATCTATTCACTTTTACCATTGAGAGATAGTACCTTCTCTGCAATTTTTTTTTTAATAATAGCTTTTTATTTTCAAAATATATGCAAAGAGAGTTTCCAACAATCACCCTTGCAAATTCTTGTGTTCTAAAATTTTCTCCCTCTATTCCCACCACTCCCTCCCCTAGACAGCAAATAATCCAATATATGTTGAACATGTGCAATTCTTCTATACATATTTCCATACTTAACATGCTGTACAAGAAAAATCAGTTCAAAGAGGAAAAAAATGATTCTCTATAAAATCTTATTTTTTCTTTTAAATAGTATTATATACATATATATATGTGTGTATATATATATATACATATGTATATATATATATACACACATATATATATGCAAAGATAGTTTTCAACATTCACCTTTGCAAAATCCTGTGTTGCAAACAATTTGTAATCTTAGAGATATCTGAATTATTGAGAGATTAAGAATCTTGCCTATGGTAATTCAGCCAACACATGCTAAAGTCAGAATTTGAATCAATGCTTTTCTGATTCCAAAATTAGATCCATTAGGCCTCAAGGCCTCTCTTTCACATCTATCTCTAAGATAACCAAAGCTGTGCACTAGAAAAAGTATACTTGTGATTGTATATAGGACAGATAGGAGAAAAGAGAAATTATGAGCAAAGAAACCAACTAGCAAAGAATCAAGATTCTTGTCATAGAATAATGTCTGATCTGTAGTAGGCCCTGAATAACTGCTTAGAAAATGAATGGATATGAGGTTGCCATAACAGTCCAGGTGAAATGTAATGAACTCCTGAACTGGGCTGGTTGCACTGGGAATGGAAATGAGGATGTGCAATCAAAAGAGACTGTGTAGAGTAAACCAATTGATTTTGAAATCCGATTAAATATGAGGACCAAGGAAAGGGAAGAATGAAAACAGACAGTGAGGTCTGGATCTTGGTGACTTTTAAAAGTATATTATTACCAAAAAAGAAGCAGGTCTGGAGAACAGTTTTAGGAGGAAGGGAAAGCTAGATGGGGCAGGGGAGAGAGGGCTGATTTAAAGTCAGAAAGATCTAAGTTTGAATCCAGCCTTAGACACTTACTGACTGTGCCCTAGAAAAGTCACAACCCCAATGGCTTCAGTTTCTTCGCCTTTAAAATGATTTGGAGAAGAAAACAGCAAATTGCTCTAGTGTCTTTGCAAAGAAAACACCAAATGAGGTCAACTGAACAACCACAATTGCATAGTTGATTGAAGAGTATGGAAAGGAAAATAGAGAACTGAAAAAAAATTTTTTTTTACTTAAATCATATCTATCTGTAAAGCAAAAGTAATTATAGTCTCTTTGTCAGGTAAACTACAAGACAGTCTGGTAGGTGAATGAAAAATCCCAGCATGGTTACTTACCATATATAACCTTCAACAAACTGTATCATTTCTCTGAGTTTCAATTTCTTTCACTTGAAAAAAGGGTGGGTCCAATTATCTCTAAAAATCTAATCCACTTCTAAATTTATATGATCTTACCATATTCATAATTTATAAAATTAGTTTGATTTAGGCTAAAAGTGAACAAAAAATGGAATAAGTTTAGTCAAAGATGGTTCATTCTATAATCATTTAAATAGGTCAGCTGGTACAAAAGACAAATGGAACAAAATTTCTATATTTACATACTTAATCTGTTTTATTCTTTAAGAAAGTAGTAGTTCTCACCTTTCTGGAATATGATACTACTTAAGATGATACCTCTGGACACATATATTTGAAGATAAATCCATAGCACTTTGAAGTGTAGCAGCTGAATAGTCTCCTCTTTTAAAGCTACCTTCAATTTCTTTGCTTTGGGGTGTTAAAATTTTTTATCTTACAATCACCCTCAAGCATTTATCTTCCAGGAGCAAATGAATTGAAAGAACTTATCTTCATTTATCTACCTAATAGGAGAATGAGATAAGATATATGGAAGGGTTCTCCCAAAACAATGGATACATAAGACAAATTTGAAAAAAAAAGACAATGAAGGGGTAAACTGGATGGAATAAACAAAAGGTATCTGGTGAGAAAGAGAGAAAATGTAATGGAACCAAATTATCCAGAATCAACAAGCCCAAGTTAAAAAAAAAATCACTGAAATAAGTGTAAATAAAGCTTACAAGTCTCAATTTAATGAATCACCTTATCATATTTAAAATAGCTGTATTAAACACTTGAGTATATCCCTATAGAATCAATCAATTGATTGATGGAGGTTTTCTTCCCCATTATAATGTGAATTTCTTGAGGACAGGCACTGCTTTTCTGCCTTTTTTGGTATCTCCAATGCTTAGCACTGTATTTGAAATATATTATTGTTGTTCAGTTGTTTCAGATTCTTCATGACTCATTTGGGGTTTTCTTGGCAAAGATACTGAAGTGGTTTGCCATTTTCTTCACCAGCTCATTTGACAGATGAGGAATTGAAGGGAACAGGATAAGTCTCAGTCACACAACTAAAATATATCTGAGGCCAGTTTTGAACTCAGGAAAATGAGTCTTTCTGACATCAGACTTGCATTTTAAACCACTATGCCATCAAGCTGCCCATGTTTGTAATATACTAAATGTTTAATGAATACTTGTTAATTGATTGATTAGGCTTTATTAATTTTGAAAGAGAAAGCACTGGATAGAATGAAGAGACATTGACAGAAGGAATATTTAGGGTAGTCAAAGAGATTCAGTCACATTCTGTGGAGTTTATATAAAAGTAGCACCAGATTTTCAATCATGTGTCTGATAGCAGAGAGGAAAAAAAACTACTGCAGTTTAGTTCCTGAGAAAGACTAGCCATAGGGGTCTCCAAGGAAAGAAAGGAGAAGAGATGGTCTCAGCCTCCCCAAAACGACTGTGAATGTGGGAGGTTCGGGAATTTTGGCCTTCACATTGGAGTCCTAGTAGCATATAGGTACAAAACTGACAATAGTGGTTTTATGAAGAACCAAGGGGAAACTAAATACACTGAGGAAATATACTCTGATTAAAAAATTAATGGCAGAATTTTGGCAGAAAACCATCTTAAGCCTAGGAGGAATTTTATGAGTACCCCAGAAAAGGAGAAAAAGGACTTTCAATTAAGAGGTATGAGCTACCTATTTACCACCAATTCTCTGAGTTTGAACCTACTTTTTTCAGGACTCTGTATAATATTTTATGGGAGAATTTGTCACAGAGTTTTGGGTAGGGATGTTCTTACTACACATCCTTATTAAATACCCTTTTCTAAAATCTAATTAAATCTGGCTAACAAATTGATATCAATAGTTAATTAATGGAGAAAAACATGTGAATAGGGATTTGTGAGCTATAATTCTAGAAGAGTTTCCAACCCCTAGAAGCTTTATTGTAGATGTAATCTTTTCCTTCTAGGAATTCAACTAGCTAGTGTGAGTAAGAGCACATGCTATATTATATTTATGTAGATTTCACTTAATCATTTGATTCACCTGAGTTTGTTAGTCTCTTCCAGACAGAGACATCTTCTCTGGGGTTTTGTGAAAGAAACAATAAATGTTCTTTCCTTTCATTTTTCTGTCTGGGGGTCATGATTCCTCTGTGGCACTCAACTTGCTGTCATGGTGTCTTAACCAGTATACTGATTAGGCTGGTAAATTCATTATAATTAAGTCCCTTACTTATAGTTCACAGAGGAACAATGGAATCATTGAATTGAAGATGTGTATGTGGGCAATTATTAAACACGTTCAATGATAATTATGAGATGGTGAAATGAGTAGTCAAGGGATATTGGAATTTCCTCTTGCAGAAATTTAAAATAAAAGTCAAAGCAGCCATCTAGCTAGAATGGCTTGAGAAGTATTCTACTTGAGAATAGGGAAATGGGGCATATGCTTTTCACTTCTATTACCATTACCATTTACTCCTTAGGTTCTTTATGAAAAATGAGACCTAATGACTTCAGATGCTGATTAAAAATTCATAAATGATGCTTAACAATCAAAGTGAATTAAAATCAAGTGTAGCAAATGTGATGTATGAGTATCTTTGAGATTGGTCAAATGTGATTTATTGTAGGAATATGGCTCTGAATGGGACTAAATTATTTAGATAGAAGATAATATTTAAAAAATATAGTAGTTCGGGGGCAGCTAGGTGGCACAGTGGATAGAGCACCAGCCCTGAAGGCAGGAGGATCTGAGTTCAATTCTGGGCTCAGGCACTTACCACTTCCTAGCTGTGTGACCCTGGGGAAGTCACTTACCCAAATGCCTCAGCAAAAAGCATAAAAAAATAAAAAAAAAAATAGCAGTTGGGTCCATAGATTTTAAGATGGAAAGTATCATAGTGGTCATCAAGTTCAATCTCTTCATTTTATAAATGATGAAATTGAATTCCAGAAAAAAAAAATTTATACAGGTAGCAAATTGTGGAAAAAAGGATTGGAACCCAGATCTTTTAACTCCAAATAGAGTGTCCTCCCCCCCCCCCCCATTATACTATGAGGAAGAAAAACTAGCATGGTACAGTAAGAAGATAATATACTTGAGTACTTGGGTGGGAACACAGGAACCACGGGAGAACCATGGTATAGAGCATTAATGAAAAATCAACAAAGGCAGAAGCAAAATTATCATGAGAAAATACTGTAGACAACTTGAACAAAAGGAAGAACTAGGCAAGGAGATTAGGATACAGGCATAAATCTAGTGGAGACAAGTTATAGCTATGGTGAGAACTTCCATTTATCCAAACATAATCTACATCTCTCTTCTAAACTCAGAGCACCTAATAATTTTCTGGACTGTTTTGATGAAAATTTCGTGCTATCCTGGACCTCATTTTTTTTTTTTTTACTAAGCAAGAATAATCGAATGCTGAAATAGAATTTCAAGGGAAAACCTTGATGGGAAAATGATATCGAAGTGAAGGAGTAGAAAGCTGAGCATAGCTAAAATTTTGGATTACAGTTTTCAAAAGGTAAAAAGAAAAGATAGGCACCCTCAGATTAAAATTCTATAGAGAAACTCAGTGTAAAAGGCATAGGAAATTTAGATAAAATGAAATTCTGAAGATGCAAAAAAATCAAAGAGGAGGAAAAAGGAGTTGCTTAAAGAGATGCATTATTGATGTACAAGATTACTGAGCAATTCAATTTCAAAAAGACACATAATAAATGGAAGTAAGAATAAGTCAGAAAATGAACACAAAATCATGACAATTATAAGGAAAGTATCAGGAGAACTAAAGGTCAGAATGACCAGGATGCTTAGAAATCTGAAGATAACAAAAAGATAATTTTTTTTACATTAAAAAGAGGATAAGGAAAGGAGTAGAACTATTGCTTGGAGTGGATAGGATGTCTTCAGACAGAAGGCAAAATTGTTCATGATCTCTGCTAAGAAGAATGAATTTTGAAAAGAATTTGAATTTTGAAAGTATAAAACAAAAAGTGGAAAAAAGGCAACCAAATTCCAGATAAATATAGGGATAGAGTAAAATGAATTGTATTCACCTAGTTTCGGGTCATTAAAGTCTAAAACAGAGGAATATTGAACTATTGTTAGTGATCTTTGAAAGGCCATGAAGAACAGGATAAGTGACACAGTCAGCCAGTGAGATTGTTTTTGATGGTTAGATTTTAGAAAATATTATTAGAGGGATGATTAAGAAGCACTTAGAGAAGGAAGTAATAATAACAAATAGTCAATGTGACTTCAGTAATAACAAAGAATAACACATTAATTTCATTTATTTTAATGACAGCTACTAGATTAACAGATGAGGGGGAAACTGTAGTTGCATATTATCCAAATTTTAGCAAAGGCATTTAAAATACTTTCTTATTATTCTTATAGGGG
The DNA here is from genome assembly GCF_016432865.1 of Antechinus flavipes. Taxonomy (NCBI): domain Eukaryota; kingdom Metazoa; phylum Chordata; class Mammalia; order Dasyuromorphia; family Dasyuridae; genus Antechinus; species Antechinus flavipes. The sequence goes on along the minus strand of NC_067400.1, from coordinate 393,757,636 downwards.
ATACTGGGTTAGATAATAGTAAAGTTAGATTTATTTGAATGCTAAGCTCAAACAATAATAATTAATAGTTTAAAAATCTATATTAAAGTGTCAGATGAATTTGATTTCGGCCTTATGCGATTCAGTGTAACTGTATGATTTATATTTGTATTTATCAATATTGTAAATGATGCAAAGTTTCAAGATAGCTATCATTTGTCAATATTCAACAAAAATGTTGATAGGCAAAAATAATGGCTTAAATCTAACATAATGAAATTTAATTTGAATAAATGAAAAGTCCCATCCTTGAGTTCATAAAATTAATTCCATAAGTACAAGATGATGGAAGAATGGTACACAAAGGTATTCATGAAAATATCTTGGGGTTTAAAATATTCAATATGAGCCAAAAAAAAATTTATGATTTGTCTCATTATGAAAGGCAAAATCCAGGGAGATTTTGGGAAATGATAATTCCCATGAAGGATTCTGTGATCAGAACACATTGTGTATTCTGAGCATCATATATTAGATAGGACATTGATAAGTGGGACAATGTGTAAAGGAAGAAAATCGGGATAGTGAAAGAATTCTGGATTATTTTATCCAAGAAGAATTTATTAAGCACCATATGTGCTAGGCATTGTGGGAAGTACTACTAATAAAAAAAAAAAAAAAAAAAAAAGAAGTCAATCAGGGATATTTCAACCAGAAAAGAAAGGACTTGATTGAGGCATATTAAGTAAGAAGGATTCAATTTATTTTGCTTGGCCTGGAAGGTAGAAGAAGAAAAGTAAGGATAGAAGCTGCAGAAAGGTAGATTTGGCTAATTCCTAAATATTACATCTATTACAAAGGAGAAACATCACATGTTATTCAGTCCCCAAATACTGAATTCAGGTATTACTTCCTTCTAGCTCCAAGATTCCAAAATGATGTTGCTACCCCCTTCATACAGTCTATATTTTAAGCTTGGAGGATAACTAGTTAAACTTTTAGTTGATATTTGTTGAAGAGGAGTTCTAAATACTAGACTAGTGTTCCTTAGATGTTCATGGCTGGCAGAATGAGAGGAATTCAAAGTGACTCTACCCTAGTTATGGATCTGTGTTATAGCATCTAGGACAATATTAATTTTTTGAAATTATTGTTTAATTTTTGGTTTTGTATTCCCAGAATATTTCTTATATCCCCCAAAGAGGTTTGCATATAGTAGACATACACTAAATATTTGTTGAATCTAATGGAATTTTCTCTTAATACTGTATGTCTGGATCAAATAACCCTCATTTTAAAAATGTCTAGTCAAGAGGGTATATTAGTTAACATACAATATATGAAAAATATACTTTACATTCAGTATCAAGCAGCTTGATAGAAAACCCATTAATCCATCAACATATATCCTAAACAGGCACTATAAATGGACTCTGAATTGGTCTCAGAACTAAATTTGAAGAGTAGAGCAGGATGAATTTCATTTGGGAAATTAAGTGGCACTTTCAATGAGGCTCATTATTGAAAATGCCCGTTATTTTAATGCCAATATTATTCTTCTAATGCTATGTGACCAAGCACAAAGAAATACCATAATCTCAGAAGAATCAAAATTGTTGGTGACCCAAAGATATATAGTGGAAAAAAATAGAATATGATTGATAATCGGATATGACATACTCATGAAAAATAACATAAGAGACATGTGTTTTACCAAAAAGAAGGTCATAAAAAGAGAGTGAAATATAAATGATGGATAGCCCAAATACTGCAAGGCAAAAGAAAGTATCTAGCACATTGAGTAGATTGCCTATCTAGGATTTATGGGACAACATGGCCAAGAATTGCATAGGACAAGAGAATAAAATTTGGTTGTACTCTGTTGTGTGGAGGAAGTACCCATGGAATCAAAGAATTTCCTAATTGGAAGTGGTTTCTAAGACCATATAATTCATCTACAGAAGAATTCCATCTAAAATTTCCACTAGATGAAAATCCAAACTAGATAATCATCCAAAATTCACTTGAAGGCCTTTAGTGATGGAGAACCACTACCTTCTAAAGAATCCTATCACATTTTTGGATAGTCAAAATCAAATGTTCTGCCATTTCTGATGATTATTCCTATTTCTTCCCTTTGAAATCAAGAAGAGTAAAGCTAATTTTAAAAATCTATTCGTTAAAAATCTGAAGTCAAGTATCATGTCTCCCCTAAGTCTTTTCTTTTCCAGGTTAAGCTTCCCCAATTCTTTCAACTGATTCTACGTTGTACAGACCCAAGATCCTTCACTGACACAATCACCTTCTTCTTGACGTAATTCAGTTTGTCACTATCCTTAGCATATGGTATCTAGAAATGAAAATAAAACTCCATTTATGGTCTGATGAGATCAGAATACACTGAGAATATAATTTCTGGTTACTATGCCTCACTTAATGAAGCCTAAGGTCACATCAAGTTTTGGGCTTCACCTGTCTTATTAATTGCTAGTATGTGTGTGTATAAATATATTTGTTACTTTAAAGTTTGCAAAGATTTTATATATTTTATTACATTTTTCTCACTATTAACTCATATTACACTTATGTTGACTAAACCCCTAAATCTTATTTTTAGCTGAATTAATATTGTTATGACTCTTTCATTTTGAATTTGTGAAAATTATTATTTAAAACTTAGAAATAGGGCTTTGCTTTTATTTCTATTAAATTTCTTCCTATCACAATTGGTTCTTTTTAAAAATCAATTTAACCTATCATGATTTTGTAAGATCTTGTCTACAAGTCATGTATATGAGTCATATTATTTATGTTATTTATGCCTTCATCCAAATTACTGATAAAAAATGTTAAATGTAAGGGCCAAAGAGAGATCCCTGGAACAATTCACTAAGGGCATCTTTCCAAGGTGACAGTAAATCATTAAGGATGTCAAATCAATCAGTCCATACTAAGACATAATGGATCCACTGAAACATCAAAGCATTAGTTAAGTATTAGTTGATATTACTTGTGAGACATTCTGCCCTTACTCCTGGAAGCAGAAAGGAGCTTATACAATCTGGTAATGAATCAGCACTACTTGTCTAGAGCAGGGAGCCAAAGATTGTTTTATCTACATTCCTTGATTTAAAAAACAAAACAAAAATTTTTTTTTCAATATTTTTCCATGTATAACATTAACTTCTAATTGTTAAAGATGTGGCAACTTATACATACACACATAAACTTTAAAATATTTTAAAATCATTATTTTGAATAAATTTGGGTATTTATTTAACCAAATATTAGGAATAGGTGGAAAGGTGATCATTCTCCTCCCATGTTCCTTCTCTAATTCCAATTTTGCTGTTCAATTTATATTGAAAGTTTTCCAATTTCTTTGAATTTTTTTTTGAAATCTCTGAAAATTTAGCATCATTGAGTGGTTTGTGTGTGTGTGTGTGTGTCTTAAAAAGGTTGTAGGACTAATTGTTTTCTATAGATAGAGTGAATGCTAGGAAATCAAAGTTGTGTTGAGGAAGATTCTCTTCTGTCTTTAGAATATTTAAGCCTGTAAGATCAAGAGTGAATGTGTTGTCCACTAAATGACTGGTGTTTCCTTCCTTATTTCATTATGGCTCTCATCTATATATCCTTCATTATAGAAATTGGGATAGTAAATTATCTGCTCCAGGCAGCATATCCCTACTGGCAATCTCAACAGCATTTCAGGCCAGTTGGAAAATATTAAATTAGACTAGACAGGAAAGTATGTAGTTTTGAAAATACATGTTGAATTTCAGATACAAACATAATTTAGGCATAATAATAGCATTTTTCTGCTATCATCTATTAGAAAATGTAAAATAGGACCCTGATAAAAAAGCGATAGATTGTTATACAGTATAATAGTAAAATTGGTCACCCCAGCATCTTGGCAATTTATGTAAATTACTTGTGGCTTTTTTTTTTTTTTTGCCTTCTTTTGGAATGAAAAAAAATGAAATTTCTTTTTAAATGGAAAGTATGCCATCTTGATTGCTTTCGGAAAATGACTATATTATTCATTCTGATAAGAGTAACTTGTTAATTACAGTATGTCACCAGTATTTTATGTGAACCAAGAGTTTTAATGCTACATGATAGCTTAAAGTTCTTTTTTTTTTAAACCAACTGTTTTAATCTTTTGACATTTTTGACATGGCAGTTACATAGATCATTTCTTTTAAGCTGTAAAAGAAAAAGAATTAGGTTCATTTGAAAACAATGCTTTCTAGGCATCTGTATGTGAAAGCACTACAATTGGAAAACTCTTCAAAGAAAATTAATATTGACTGAAAACTAGTCATTTAAATTGAGAGGTAAGAAAAGAGGAATAGCTGATGATTTTAAAGAGGCTACTTGATGAAATAAAATACAATAAAAAGGGGTGGAAAAGGTGACATTCAAGATAGCTCACCTGTTTTTATTATATTTCTTTCTTATATTTCAGATGTGCTCTTTGCATTATGCTGTACTTATCTTACTGCTCCAAGTCTAGCCTGTAATGAGTTAAGTCCAGAGGTGAGAGGCTCTCTTGAATGGCCCAGAATGCTCCTGCTCTTCTGGAGTGTTGGGATGCTAACCCTGTCAGGTAGCTAATTACTAATTCATATGTCTGGTTTGTGGTTGTCCTCTAATTTCATTAGATTTCACTTCATTCATTAAACATGGCTGTCATTTATTCCTCTCCCAAGGTCCTTGATTTTGTGTCCCTTTAGTACTTTGACCATGTGACAAGACCTAATCATTTAAAGAACTCCCAGCACTGCAGCACTCAGGCAGCTTATATGGTTTGTTTTGGAATTTGATTGTGATGTCCCCTGAGCCTGTCTATCTCTGGGGTGATTATGCAGGCATATTCCTGCCTGGCCAGTAAATGAGGTCAAAACTGCAGTCTGTACTCTCAGTCAGAACTATAATGGATGGTCTGGATTATATTAATAACAGTAAAAATTGTGTGGGCCTCTTATTCAAAACACTTCAAACATTAAAGGAGAGTAGAGACCCCTTCTCATTAACCCTCACGTCCACTCATGAGAAAGTAGATCAAAATAAATGTTTTCCTGGATACTAACATAAACTGCCCTACTTTCCAACAGCACTTATTGTCTATGGAGCCCAACTTCACTGTTCCTTCTATCCCACTGGCTGTGAATAACCATAAAATGAGAAAATAGCATAGTTGCCACAAGGTATAATGCTTCAAGTCAATGGTAGGAACAATAAGCACTATGAGATCAAAGGAAGGAAAGAAAGTGTTGTGGGTTAAAGTGGTTGTGAAAATTTTCACAGAGAAGGTGGGACTTGAGAAAGATGGATAAGAAGAAAATATCTGGCAAATGATGAGTGGATTAATTTGAATATTTGGAAAGGTTGTATAAAGGATCAGTGGAAGTTAAGGTTCAAATATTCCATTGGGATTAAATATGAATTTCAGGCTAAGGAGCTGGGATTTAATTCTATGGGCATTAGGGATATATCATTGGCAGTTGGTCAAGGTAATGATAGAATGAAAGTGATATTTTAAGCAGCTGAATCTGAGTAGCTTTACTGGGATATATAAAGGGGAGTAAATGGAGAGAGAGAGAAACCCACTACTATTTTTAAGGGTGAAGTGATTGAATCTGTACTAGAGTGCTGTTAGTGGAAATAGAAAGGCAGAGATGTACATGAAAGAGATTAGGAAGAAAAAGCAGTAGGATTTAGTAGAAATTTAGTAAATGTAAGAAAATGAAATACCAAAGAGATTAAGTAATTTGACCCAATTCAAACAGGTTGTTAGTGACAAAAGAAGATTTTGGTCTCTGGCTCTTTGACTCTTGCTTATTAGGAGAAAAGCTTATTAGAAGAAGGCTAGTCACCAAATGATTAAATCACCAATTTTTTTTTGCCACAACCATGATTTTATTCTTTTTTTGTGAAATACATATTTTCATTTTAATATTTCCCAAGAAAAGTTGTTCTTATTCCAATATATTTTTAAATATTCCATAGAAAATTTCTCTTATAAATTTCTCTTGTCCCTAAGCTAATATATAAAATAAAATATAATATTGAGTCCTATTGTGCAGTGGCTAACAAACACTAATGTTTTAAAAAGCTTTTTTAAAAAACTATATAAAATGTGGGAAGGAAAATAAATATAATAAAATTTAAAGGAGCTTTTCAAATATAAAAAGTTCAAATATGAATCGTATGTGAGATTTGATTGAATTCTTGCATTTTCCTTGCCTTGCATGTGGTGTTTAAGTCTTAAGAGTGTTTCAATGTTTTCCTTGCAAGGGTTTATTCTTCACTATCCAGTGAAGTTCCTATTGACTTTCCTAAGCCTTTGATAAGTTTTTGATGCATAGGTAGAGGAAATCCAAGCTCTAAGTAATAAAGGAAGCTTATTTGGCTCATCATTTAAACAGAAACTGTTGACAGATGAAAAAATGAAAACAACTAATTTCAGATGATTTGGTGACCTTTGATGTAAAGCAGTTCTCAAACTTTTTGATCTAAGGAACCCTTTACTTGTAAAAAATATTGAGGACTCTAGAGAGTTTTTTGTTTATATAAGCTATAATTATTTATCTTTAATGTATTAGAAATTAAAACTGATAAAATTTAAAAATATTTATCAATTAATTCAGAATAATAATGAACACAGTATGTACTGACATAACCTTTTTATGAAAAGTAGCAGTTATATTTTCCAAAAGAAAAAATAGCTATGTCAATATCATTATTTTACAAATTGGAAATCTCTTTAATATATGGCAATAGAAGACAGTTAGATTCTTGAATCTTTCTGCATTTTACCTGTTGTTTTAGTTGAAGTATATCAAGGAAATGCAGTCTTGCACAGATATGTAATTGGAAGAGGAGAGAATATTTTAATGGATAAATAATCTCTTAATATTATTGTGAAAATAGTTGTGATCTTTCAGACACCGTGAAATGATCTTGGGGACCCTCAGGATTCTTAAGACTATACTTTGAGAATTGCAGAAGTAAAGAAATGACCATGAAACTCTTAAGTTAGTTTCTTTTTTTTTTCCTTAAACATTTCTTGATAATTGTTTATATATTATATTGGGCTTATACTTAGAGATTTTGTAACTTATGTTATCTCCCCACTGATGCATATAAAATTTTATGACATAATAATTTGGTATGAAAAATAAAGTATTGAGTAAATTATGCTGGCAATGAAATATCTCCATTCATAAATCATTTCCTGTACCAAATTACCTCCCTCTTCATGATTAGATAATCATTTATCTCTCACATGCTTATATTAAATGAATATGCAAATCCTAAGAAGATATTTAATTTAAAGTTGCTTTTTAAATCACACAACAATACATGCTAATACAATATGATGCTTTAAATTTCATCTGCTTTATAATTTTTAAAGAAATGAAATACTATGCATTTGTTAAATCACCGAGCTTCATTAGTAAAGATTATTTTTTTCCCCCACCTGATATTGACTTGTGAAACCTATTGTTAAACCAGAATCTCAGAAATGAAAACTTGGAAGGGCTCTCTGAGGCCATCAAGGTCATCTTCTATTTAACCAAGAGTCACTATAAAATCCATTAAGAGGAAGCATGTTACTTGTCAATTATCCTTTCTGATGGCGGAAATTTGGGATATTTTGCCTTACATCAAGGCAAATCTGAAATCTCCCTTTCTGCAATTTGCATACATTGCTCCTAACATTACTTTTTGCGATCAAGAATAAAAATGTGAATTTCTACTTGGCATTATAGCCTTGACTACTATCATGTTCCCCTAAGTCTTCTCTTTTCCAGATTAAATGTCTCTAGTTCAGGCAATTTTACCTTATATAGCATGCCATTTAACCCTTTCAAATTATGTGTTGCCCTCACTTGGATGCTTTCTAGCTTATCTATTTCTTTCCTAAATGTAGTGACCAGAAATAAATACAGCCACCTAGACCTGATTTGATCATGGCAGAATTTAAGAATGCTCTTAGCTCTTTCATTCTAGATACAATATCTCTTTGATTCAATATTTTACCAATTTGGGGGGCTTCCCCATAGTATTCTTGATTCATATTGAGCTTGCTACCAATTCTAACATCCAGATTTTTTTTTTCCATGAAAATTGTTGCCTTGTCTCCTCTCCCCCTTCACCTTCTACTGGCTTTTTGAATTTAAGTATAAAAGTTTATATTTATCACTCTTAAATTTATTTTTTTTCCTTTTTTGCTGAGGCAGTTGGGGTTAAGTGACTTGCCCAGGGTCACACAGCTAGGATATGTTAAGTGTCTGAGATAGATTTGAACTCAGGTCCTCCTGATTTCAGAACTGGTGCTTTATCTGCTGTACCACTTAGCTGCTCCTATTACTCTTAAATTTCAGTTCCTTAGAATCAATCCACAGTTTTATCCTGTTAGGTTTAAAAATAGTTTTTCTCATCCTGAGGAAAGGTAAATAGAATATAATTTTTCCTCTCCTTAAAATATTGTCAAATATTTGTATCTACATGAGGTAAGATTTTGCAAGCCAATTTAATGAGTCATAACCATCTGTTTTGTTGTCTTGTTTAACTCTTCAAATTAAAATGGTATGAGCTGAAATGTCTGATTACAGGACATTTTTGTCTCTGTTATTCACTATGGACTTGCAATCTCATGAAAGAGCTTAATTTTCTGCTTTGAAGGAATATATGGCAGTGGTATAAGCCATCCTGAAACCTCTGGGATAGAATTTAAGCAACAATAGTCCTGGATCCTTACATTGAATCAAAAAATGCGTTAAATATATATAAAAAAAAAAATCAGCCTGATGAATTTTAAATGGGAAAAAGGTAAATAGTGAAAGGGAAGAGAAAGAATAAATGGCAGAACTGACTACTTCAGAGTTGAGAATACTTAAATATTTCTGTTTAATACATTCTTGGAGTTCTTGAGATGTTTGTAGTCATTCAATTGGTCTCAGTCATTCAAGTCCCTCTTCTTTAGATCTTTTCTCCTCCTGGCTGTCAGGCTTATATTCCCAAAACATCACTGATATTCTCAAATATACTTTGATCACATTATCCTTTTGTTTTAAAAACCTCCAGTACTTCCCTACTACCTACTCAGTGAAGTCCAAACTTGGTAGAATTATTCAAAGCTCTTCAAAATTCGACATCAATTTATCTTTATATACTTATTTTCCATGATTCTATCTATGCATCCCATACTCCAGTTAAACGGGACTATTTGCTCTTTCTTGATCAAAACACATATAACACTTTTCTGTTTGTATCTTTTGAAACTCTTTACTTAGAATGCCCTTCTTGAGTAAGTTATAAATGTTAATTCCTATCCATCTTTCAAAGAAAAATTTAAAAAACCCATCTCCATGAAGTCATATGACTTCTTTATAACTAGATGTTCCCCCTCTTCTGAACTCTCAAAAGGCTTTCATTGCACTGGGATGCCCTACCTTATGTAAAGTTATTTGTGTAGCTTCCTTCTCTTGTCTTAGACTGTTGTTCTTGTTTTTGTTGTTGCTTGTCCTTCATTTTTGAGGAATACCAATGACATCATAGAACAATGCCTTGCCTCATGAATGAATTAGATTTAAGTGAGACAGAGTTGCACAAAATCACCTTCACTCTATTTTCAAGTATTCAAGTTCAATGGCAAGAAAAAATTGAGGACCACTGATAATGGGCTGGGATGCCGTGGATGGTTTTGGCATCTTCACTGCCTGACTATCCTCTCAGTGTTTCAAAGCACATTCTTCAGCTGCCTTCATGCCCGTGTTGTCATTTGCCCATTCTAAAGGGGGAAATCATCACATTCTTGGAGTAGATTCCGAACTCCCAACTTACCTATGGGTTTGTCTTCTGTCAGTGACCCATGATCTGATTTAGCCCATATGCAGAGATGGTTTCCTGGGGTGTGGCTGCTGCATACACAGCTTCTTAGAGCCACAGATAAGAGCTAAGTGACAGATGGATGAGCAACTCTGAAAAAGACTCAGAAAGCTCTCACACCAGAGGTGTTAGTCTTCCCTATATACCCATACACCTATCAGACAACAAGCTTATTAAAGCCAGGGACCATACTTTATTCATCTTGTCCCTTATACAGCATCTGGAACATTGCATCACATAAAAAAAAAAAAAGTTTAATAAATACCTGTTCAACTAATATCTGTCTCTTCCATTTCCTAGCCAATAATTTTTTATTTTTTGAGAATCTGTATCATTATCATAAATTTAATTATGTGAATAATTGTGTAAAATTATGTTTATTCTGAAGATTTTCAGATTTTTTTCCTAATCCAAACTTATCTTCCAAAAGAAAAAAGTCCTTTACTTTCCTTTCTCTGTTAGACTTTTGTGTCCGCATATCTATTGCCCCAAATATGGTGTCCAGAAAACTTTTATTTTTTTCCTCTAAAATCTTCCTTCTTTGTAATAGACTGAAATTGAGCAGAGGCCCCAGCACTTAAGGCTAATTACCAATTGGACAATACTCTATTAATATATGCTTGGAGAAAGAATGGCCTTGCCCACTCTCTGTGCAAGTTTGATCTGTTGTATAGGAGATTGGGTGGAGGATTTAGGGGGTGGAGAGAGAGAGAGACAGAGTCACTCCTGGCTGGATTCCTGTAGCAATTGTTCTCACTTCTTATCGCCATTCCCATTCACCTCCCCAAAGAATAAAGATCAAGGACTTTCGCTTATCCTGACTCCAGCTGATTCTAAAGTATCCAGTGTGCTAACGCAGTCATCACACTTCTTGTTAATTTTTTCCCACTAGAAATCTAGAAAGAAATTATATCTAATCTTTAGCAACAGCATGATATAGAGGAAAAAAAGAACATTTGAAAAGGAGAAAGGATACTTCTCTGCATCTTGGTTTGCCAACTCAATAACTGAGTGCCTACAGACAGCTAACTTAATTACTCTATGGTTTGTTTTCCCCGGGGATTATGTTAAGAGGCTGGACTAGATCTGGAAGATTCTCATAATCATTTTTTAAAAATTCCCTTCATGTTATTATTGATTCAACTTAGACAGTTGGGAGAGTAGAAAGAAAAATAATCTGAGCCTCAGTTTCTTCCTCCATAAAAGAGACATAATAATACTTACATGATCTGTCTTATAGGATTTTTATGAGAGAAGTACTTTTGGAAACCTTTAACAAACCTATAATAAATGTGACATCCTTATTACTCATATCCATCCACTTTCTTTCAGAACAATCACCTCTTCTGTCTTTGCTTGTGCCTCTTCCAAAATATAACATATTTTTCTTTTTTCCTTGCTTTTCAAAGTATTCTAAAGATACTTTTGCTGTCTTCATAAATGAAAAATACTACTTCGTATCAAAGTTTATCAACAGGCATTTACTAAGCACCTAATATGCACCTGGCAATATTTAACACTGGGGATACAAAGAAAGTCAAAAGATAGCCCCTGTTCTTAAAGAGTTCACATTCTAAAGAGGGAATAAAAATGTACAAGCAAACTATTTGTTGTTGTTGTTTAGTGTTGTCTGACTCTTTAGGACACTATTTAACTTTTCTTGTCAATGATATTGGAGTGGTTTGCCATTTCCTTCTCCAGCTCATTTTACAAATGATGATCTGAGGAAATAATTAAGTGAGTTGCCCAGGATGACACAGCTAATAAGTGTCTGAGCTAGATTTGACTTTAGGAAGATGAGTCTGACTCCAGGTCTGGTGCTCTCTCACCTAGTTGCCACAAGCAACCTATAGAAAGGATAAATTGGAGAGTTTTTCAGAGGGAAGTCACTAGCATTTAGTGGGATTGGAAAAGACTTCCTATAGAAGGTGGTATTTTAGTTAAGATTTGAAGCCAAAAGACAGAGATGAGAAGGAAAAAAAAAACATTCCAAGAATAGAATGATTCCAGTGTAGCAAAGAATCTGCTATGATCACATCACATCCTTTATCATAACCTTGGATGATTCCAAATCATTCCTTTGATCACTTATGGATATGTCTCTCCTTCCTGTACACTATTCTGCAGATCTGCCTATCTCCTGGCTAATCTGCTTCTGGACTGTATCTTTGCCTCCCCTTCCTGGCTTGCAGCTACTGAAAGATTTTTTTTTTTGAGCCTCTAAAATTGGCTAATGTGTCTAATTTCCTTTTTTATTCCTGATTTTGACATGAGATGTAGATGCTGCTCTCAGTTTCTCCTTGAACATGTTCTATGTTGTAAAACAAGGTATTTATACAAATGGATCAAAGACTCAACAACAACAACAAACAAAAAAGCAATCCACAAACTGTTCCTAGTCCTAGTAAAAAATTATATTATACTAAAATTAACATTGTTTGTTATGAACAACATAGTGCCTCAGATACTTAGTAATTGTGATTATGAGCATATCACTTAGATTCTCTGAACCTCCTTTTTTTCCATCTGTAAAATGGGGAAAAATATACCAGTAGTGCTTAACTTATAAGTGTATAATGAGGATTAAATGAGATAATAAATGTAAAATGTTTTGTGACATTTCAAGTGCCCTATGCATATCAATTTTTATCAGTACTATAATATTATGAGAAGGCTATTAGCTTGGTGCTTGAAATTTTTTATTATTTTCACCATCACATTATTCTTACTTGTAATGATCTTTGAACTAATTTTTTTTCATATTCCACTGGTCTGCTCCCTAAAATTACTAACTTGACACCTCTTACTGCAAAGAGCATAGATTTTGAACTAAAAGGACCAAAGGAATTATTCAGTACACCCAAGAGGAGGATTAGAATAGTAAAAACAAAAATGATGTCATAATAGTGCAGAAGGGCACAAAGACTGAACAGGAGAGGTAACAGTTTATTCTGAAAGAAAGGAGTTGATCTAAGCAAAGATGATGAAAACTCACATTTATATAGAATTTGAAAGCAAAGTGTTTTTTAAATCACAAAACCTATGAAAGTATCATGTCTATTTTATAGATGAGGAAATTGAGGCTCAGAAAAAATGACCCTTTTTACTTTCCCAACTGTCTAATCACTAGAAATCAATAATAACTTGAAGGATGAAAAAAATGATAAAAAAAAATCCAAAGAGCTTTGATATTAGAGCATTTCAGAGGTTGAAAGAATCTTATAGATCTAGTGTAACTTTTATATAATATAATACTTATTTTAATATACTTATAATATAATATAATACTTAATATTATAATAATATAACATAATACTTATTTTAATAATATATAATGCTTATTTTATAATTTTATACTTGGAAACTGTAGCACAGTGTGGTGAAATTGCCTACCTAAAACCCTTTATTTTATCTAGGTCTATCAAAGGCCTAGGGCCAAGCCTAGGGAAGCTTAGATACAAGGAGAACAGCAGGATTTTGAACTATGTTTTCACCAAACTGTCTTAAGGAGTATTTTATTAGTCTCAACTCTTCCTCATGCACAAAAGTGAACTGAATTACATAAAATCAAAGTGCCTCCCAATAATCACTACTTTCATTGCCCAGGGTGGGAGTGTTTCTTAAATCACTTGATAGCCTTGGATCTGTAACTGTCTTGACTACTGGATGACACATGGAAATCTGACATTGTGGAAACTTTTAAAGATAGTTATGATGTTGTTTAGTGATTTCAGTTATCTCCATCTCTTTGTGACTCTCTGGGTTTGTTTGTTTATTTGTTTGTTTTTTTGCCAAAGATAAGGCAATGATTTGCTATTTCTTTCTCTAGCTCATTTTATAGATGAGAAAACAGAGGCAAAATGATTTAGTTACTTGCTCGGAGTCACACAGCTAAATGTTGAGGCCAGATTGGAAGTCCAAAGATGAGTCTTCTGAACTTCAGGTCTGGCACTCTTATCTATTGCTCCACTTCACTGTCCTGAGACAATTATAAGTTAAAATCAAAACCAGAACCAAAAAGCTACTTAGGTCACTATGAATTTCTCCTAGTGAACTACATTTGATAGGACTTCTTCACAGTATGATAGTATGACATATTTTAAATATAACATTTGATGGTACCATTTGCCTGGTTTTGCAAAATTTTATAGTTTAGTGTCCATGCACTGCTTTGCTCCTCTTTGACACAATTTCCTTTATAAGTTACAAGAATGTGGTGAAAATGTGCTAGATATGACAACTTCAAATAGATCTTTTAGAGTAAAGTTGCTTAGGACCTCAGGGACTCAAAATATTATATCAAGGAAAAATTAGGTTCTAATTACAAATTGAGAAATGAGGTTACAGGAGGAAAATGGTGAAATTACTTGCCCATAATCATGAAGAAAATTAAAGAATGAAACTGAATTTAGGACAAGAGGCTCATTAAACTGTTTAACCAAATCTGTAGTTTCCATTCAATTCTGCAATCATTCATTATGCACCGATAGTGTGCAAAAAACTGTTAGCTTTAAAAAAAAAAAAAAAAAAAAAAAAAGAATAGTTTCAGTTACCAGTGATAGTTGAATAATAATGAGATCTACTCAGTCACTGGAGACTTTTCCTGATTCTGCCCCAGTTATTGTTGCTCTGAAATGACTGTGTTTATTTTGTATTTACTTATACTTGCAATGAAAACATGATCCTTGATAGCAGAAAATGTTTGCTTTAATCTTTTATCTCTGGTACCCCAATATCTCTCTCAGTGATGCATGTTGAATCAAATTGAATTGTTTGTTTGTTGCCTTTATGACACTAAGGACTGGTCTGACTGATTTTTTTTTTTTCTTTTTTAACATGTTATTTTAGCTAGCCTCCCATAGACAATCTACATAACAATCTTTCATTTGCAATAGGGTGGTGAACTAAGGGAGACACTCTTTAAAAATGAGATAATCTTTTGTCAAATCATTCAGAGAATAAAGAAAAAGACATTTCCTTTTTGAATTACCAAGATAATTACTTCAAATCCCTACATAATTTGATTGTTTAGACACAGCCTTTAGCCAGCTTTAGAAGGATAAAAAGAAATAGGTCATTTCAGGATCAACTGCAACTTTGTATTTGAATAAACCTCTGAAAATTAAGTTATCTAAAAAAAGGGGGAAAAAAACCTTCCAAAAATTAGTTTATGATCTTAGTTACAGACTGAAATTGAGTCTAGAGTATGGAAATACTAATTTTTATAAAATACATATTAAAGACATATTTGAAAAAAAGAGCACAATATTTTCAAGTGCTTTTGGGGAAAGGAAGGAAAAAAAATCATTAAATAGTTACTTATACAATGTTTCTTCTAGGTAAGAGAATCTATTTTAAACATGATGATGTGCTCAGTCTTCCATGGGACACTCTTCTGTAATTAGTATGAATGTCTAGAGCCCCCATTGCTTCAGAGCCCTAGGCTAAAAGCATATACAATTAGCTCCTTCATTATCCTGTTCTTATATAGCATTGAAAACCATATGATTCCCATTTCACTCAGTTCTCTGCTGTGATCCTCATATGTCAGAGTTGCTGTCTCCAGGGTGAAAACTCAACCAACCCATTCTTTTTTAATAGCTACTTAAACCATATTCCTCTCAGTGACTGGGCTACTCATTATTTTCCGTCTTGTGGAATGAAAAGCATGACTCAGTGTTTACTACAGTGGTAGGAAATGATTGAAAGTTAGTGTCTGTTTTCAGATCCTGCCAATAGAACAGGCTCTCCATCTAATTTTAAGTAATTTGATCATTTGATTATCATGGTGCTGACTTCCAAATATATCAATGAATCTATTCCATTTCAGGAATATAAAAGCAGTTAGCAAAGGCACAATTGGATAAATCTAGCCATTGTGCTCATTGGTAAATCTGACTTTTCCATAGGCTTTCTTAGTTATAGGCTAAGTCAAAACCATTAGGGGAAATGGTTAAAAATTTATTGTCTCAATGTCACATTTGCCTATTTAGTTATGAAGCAGAAAAGAAAAGAACATTTTGAATCTCTAGTTACATTGTTGTTTGCATTTAAATGAAGACTTCCTGCGAATTCTAGACATTGGATTTGCCTCTAGGAAAACAAAGCTAAGAAAAAAAAAAAACAACTCTCCTTTAGTCTAGCAGAACTTTTTGCTTTGCTCCTTATCCAATACTCTACATGTGATTGGGTGGTGACTGTATTATTGGGTTCTATTACAGTTATGATCTTAATAGTAATCAATCAGTAAGCATTTTCCTATTTTGGGCCAAGTACTTGGGATACAAAGGCTAGAATGAAGCAAGCCCTCTACTAAAGGCATTCTCATTCTTACATGGGAGATAACATATGTACATGTAAATATATGCAAAATAAATACAGGGTAACTGGAGGGGTGGGGCAAACATTAATGATAAGGTTCTGAGTGCACCTGGGTGAGAAAGAATGAAATATTGATGGAATTGCTCCCTGAGGCAGGGCACTTAAAGGAACCAATTTAGCTTTGTGATCCCACCCTCTGTGGAGGTTATCCAGTCAGAAACCCATGTCATGTCAAACCCTTGTGGCCATCCTCTGTAGATGTTGTTGGCAGCCTCACTTTGCTGTGTCTAGTCAAGAAATTCCAGTCATGTCCTTGAGGTTAAATTTTCCCTATAAATCTGCTTCTAGTCTATGCCATCTTGGCTGAACCCCTTTGAGTCAGTCTAGATTGGCACTCTACCTCCTGGTGTTTTTCTCTACTCCTTCCCCTATGTTATATGGTGTCTTTCCTCTCATCCTCTCACCATACTTCATGGTGTCTTTTCTCCATGTCCAGCTAAAGGCATGTCCCAATCTCATGTCTTTTCTCTTGGGTAACTGTGAATTCTATTAAGGAACCTGTCTTTTCCATCATTAACTATTAAAACCCCCTTTTTTGCTATGTGCTCTCCCAGCTCTATTTCATGTTTATCATTCCTGGCATCTATTGTATCTTTTTTATTTCATCCATAACCTCTTCTCCTAAGTAAACCTACCTTTTGCCAAAGAGAATAGTCATTGTGAATTCTTCACATGACCAAACTCCAATATTTGGTGACTCAACACTAGGTGCTACCTCAATCTTCACATCATTTGCTAACTCATCCACATAAGTAGTAACTTAAGAGACCAGGAAACTCTTCATATAAGAGATGATGCATAAATTGTAAGATGCAGAGGTAAAGAGAGAATACATTCAAGGAACTGGAGACAGCTTCTATCCAGCGACAAAGGAAAAAAGAGAGTATCCATGGGGTTGTGGGGCTGGACTTTGTAGTGTGTCAAGGGGGATCATGTGTAATCCTGGAAAGACAGCTTTGAGGTAAATTGTGACAGGCTATTTGCCAAACAGAGATATCTATAGATCTATAGTTTATAGAGGATCTACAGATGATCCTAGAGATAATTCAGAACAAAGTAAAGCATTCATTTGGAAAAAAAATAAAGGAATGGTGCAATGAGTGAGAGAACAGGCATTAGAAAATGAAAAACTGGTTCACACCCAGCTCTGCTACAGATAATCTGAGTCACCTTGGAAAAGTCCTTTAACCTTTAATGGGCAGAGTTTTTTAAATGGAAGGGTTGAACTAGATGACCTCTAAGGTTCCTTCTAGTTTTAAATTCATGACTATAGGATCCTAAAATATGGATGAAAAGGTTCCCCTGACTTCATAGGAATTATTTTTGCTGACTAAGGAACCATGACAATGCCCTGTGGTGGTCTGGATTGTATTGTCTCAGCATTTTGCTCAAGCTATCCAAGGGCTACTAGGGCTGTAGGGATGCTGAGAGTAATTCTGACCTCTGTCTACTTTGCTGCATATTCAGCAAAACAGTCCCTTCTCTTGAATAGTGCATGGAGTAGAGAATCTTTATTCTAAAGCTGTGACTATGATGGAAATTTAATCTGCTGAAATTTATGATCACTGATATTTCCAATGGTCTGCACCCATTACTTTGTTTTTTCAAACATGACTTTCTCTGTAAGGCTGTAATGTTCTATAATGTTTGGTGTACAAAGTAGGTCTGCTTAGGATAATTTTTTTCTTTTGTTAAAACATCTTAGAAGAATTGCACATGTTTAACTTATATTGATTACTTGCTGGGGGGGGGGTGATGAGGGAAGGAGAAAAATTTGGAATACAAGGTTTTTCAAAGATGAATGTTAAAAACTATCTTTGCATATATTTTAAAAAATAAAAAGCTATTATAAAATATTTCTGAATTCAGTCATTCTAAAGAAGAAGCTATCATTTTTTTTTAAGAGATGGCATTTAAAAAAACAACAAAACAATATTAATCATATTATATGGTGGGCAGCTACCACTACTAATTACTATATAGTTATATATTTTTATCTAGCCTTATGTTCCTTTTTGTGGTTTACTAAAGTGTTATGCATACATCACTCTTTATGATATGAGATAGTCAAATAAAAACAGGTCAATTAACAAATATCTTTTAAGCATATGCTACAGTCTAGCTGCTGTGCTAAATGCTGGGTAGATAAATAAAGGCAACAAACAAACAAGTAAAGAAAAACCTCCAGTACCTATCTTCAAGGAGCTCACAGTCCAGTTGAGGGGACAATATGTAAGTAACTATGTATGTTTAAGGTATATACAAATTAGTAGGAAGTAATTTCAGAGGGAAGGCATTAGCATTGAAAGGGAATGGAAAAGTCTTGTAGAAGAGAAAATTTTAGCTGAGACTTCAAGGAATCTGGGGATACAGGATGATTATTATATTGATAAAGAAACTGAGACTGAGGGGTTCATAAGTGCCAAGCCACTTTGTCATTTGGTTTAGGAAGAGAACAATAAATATACACATTTGACAGTAAAGGGAATGTTATTTGGGTAATTGGTACCCACTTAAGTTTAAAACAAAACTATTTTTTTTTCTTATGGAAGATATAAAAAGCACCAGGTTTCCTTTCCCATCTTGCCAATCAAAGGAATATTTCTCAGATCTTTCTCTCTCTATTCATTCATCAGTGACATTAGACCTGCAGTATTCTACCTAGGTTAGACTTTTCATTCTTGGTGAAGGGCATTATAATACAGTCTAATGATGTAATGCAAGACACTTACCAGGATAGTCAGAAACTTACAAATTGTATTATATTTTCATTATGTATATTTATACATATATATATATATATACACATACACAAATATGTATATATGGATATGTGTATACATACATATACACACATTATACACACATATACATATACACACACACACATACATATGTATGTATGTATGTATATGTTTATCTCCCCCTACTAGAAATGTATGAGTAGGGGGGAATGAAAAATCCCTGGTGTAGCCACACTATAATATGTAGCATTGACTAAAATGTGATCACTAGTTCAGATATTTTTTTCTCCTTAGAAAAACAACATCCTCAGTATTCAAAATGATTCTTAATAATCTAGTTGGTTGCATAGTGAGGATAATATTAAGGAAGTTTATTATACTGAGCATACATGGAAGCATTGGCCACAGGGAACCTTAGAGGGCAATTTTCATAGTGGTTCAACACATTCTAATTAGCTATGAATACATGCATGCCACTTTTGTTTATTAACAATTTATAATTAGACTAGATTGGTCAAGGGTCATTTGCTCTTGAAATTTTATTTAATACTACACTTTGACCAGAGTAAGGTAAAACTCCATTGTAGCTATCTGCAAAAGGTACTTAATGAAATGACTAATGCTCATTTAACTTCATGCCTCATCAACTCTAATCCAAACTACAAAACAGTAATGTACCTGACCTGAGAAGCCACAGATGTCAGTCAGAAAGATGTTGTTACCAGAATGGTTAGAAATCATCATTTTTCTTTCTAGAAATTCACATATCCTGAAGTCAGACTTTTTGGGTATTTAACCATTTCAGTCCAGGAAAGAATTTCAATGTACATGATGTTCATCTTTTGTCAAGTTTTTCTTAGAATAATTTCTGTTTGTTAGAAAACTTTCTTAGAAACGTCAATAAGGCTCTACCTACGTATACAATTTAATTCAGTCAACTCAAATTCTGTCAATATATTGTTTAAACACTTTGTATCTTCATATTTTTACTTGATAACCTTTAACAAAAAACAAAGTAACCAAACAAAAAAACTTTAAAAGATTATTAGCCAGCACAATACATTTCAATTTTCAATTCATTTCGACACACCTTTATTAACTTCTTTACACACACACACACACACACACACACACACACACACACACACATACACTACATACTGGGAAGACAAAAACAACACAAACTTTAAAATCTATTAAGACAATAAGATATATAAAAATATCTCTGACACAGATTTGAAAATGATTAAGTTTACAGAAGAGGTCTGAGTGGCCTAAAACAGTTAGAGGAAAATGTAAGCACTTCCCCTAAGTTGTAGGAAAAGCATATCTGAAGGGAAAGCATATCAACAGTTAGGTTTGGCAGGAAGAGGACTACATTTCAAGAATGGGAAATGGGGTGTAAAAAGATTGAGAAGGAAATGTAATATCAGGGTATAGAGTGGCTAGAGTAAAGTTTCTTAAATTGTGGGTCATGACCCATATGGAGTCATGTAACTGAATATGGGGGTCATGAAATTATGATTTATCATTGGAAAATGTGTGATTTTATGCCTAAAATCATAACTATATATGTTATATTACTATATATAATTTGTTTTCTCTATCTTTCTGTCTCTCTATGTCTCTTCCTGATGCCAGGATCAGAAATATAAGTCATCAAAGAGACTACTAATGTTATATATATGCCTATATGTTGACTGCTAAGTGTTCATTTATATTACCAATATTTTCTTACTTTGTTTCTGTTAGCTACTGTACTCTTTTGAACTATTGCAAACACAAGATCAAAGGAGTATACATTTAGAACTGGATTGGACTCTCAGAGGCAATTTAATCTGTTCATTTTATAGATAAGAAAGCTGAGTGCCAGAGAAGATAACTGACTTCCTCATAGTCACACAACTTGTAATTGTCTATACAGTTAGTTATTTGAATGCAGCATAATTCTGGAATCTTAGGTAAAAAGGAAAATATCTATCTTGTAGAAACAAGAGTAAGGGACCTAGTCTTCCAATTAACTCACAAATCCCATTCTATCACTGGTTGGATTATATTGGTACTATACATTTGGATGGCAGAGTTACTTTTAAAATTATAAAAGGAATGAAAGAAAAACAGGCAATTTTTTTCTAAAACTAGACAATTCTTGTTGTATTCCCCCCCACACCCTCCCTTTGTCTTTCATATTTCAAGGTTACTGTAATTGTAATACAGTCTTCAGACATCTAGTATTGTTTGAGAAATGCTGAGACCTGATTTTCAATTCATTGTAGCTGTTTTATTAAAATGATTTAATAATGCTTCCAAATGCAAGGCCCCTTGAAATACTAAGTGACCTTTCTATCTATACTGCCATTATGATAACAGCATTATTGGGCTGGCCAAGAAGAAGGATTACTGTAACCATGCTTGGATTTTTTTCTCAAAACCCAGATAAGTTTAGGAATTTAATTTTCTGAAGATGATGCTAAGTGAAAAATTCTGCTACAATCTAAAATGAGCTTATATTCTAAATAAAATAAAAATAAACATATAAATTAAACAGACATTTCTTGACTTCTCTATTAAATGACTAACAAAGTCAGATGTTTTTACTAATAGAATTTACATAACATTAAGATTTGCAAAGCATTTTACAAATATTATCTCATTTAAATCTCAGACCATATATAATTCTGCCTGGTAGATATAATCATTACCCCCATCTTATAGATGAGAAAACCTGAAGCTAAAAGTTTAATTGATTTGCTGAGGGCCACACAGCTAATATATATCTGAGGCAGGATTTAATTCCACTTTCTGCACTCCATCCACTGAACCACCCACCATCCCCAAATACTCCCAAACAGTATAAGGAATAAATTATCTTTTATATTGTCACCTGCCAAATATGGAATTTTAACTAAAAAAGAGACATTTGGAAAAGAAACAATGTTGTTCTTTTGCCTTTCATCATAGAATTCTTAAACTTTAAAACATCTAAAATATTACTAAACTTATTTTCATTAGAATCAATGTTGGGAAACTGGGCATTCTTCACTTAAATGAGTTATTCAGAAATTGCCCCTTCAGATTACAGATGGTACCACCCAACATTTAAATGCTATTAGAATGTCCTGAAGTGAAGCCAAGCTGGCAAATCCATCAACGAGAAAGTCTGTGCTGATTTTAGCTAAACAATTTAAATAATAAAAATTACAGTCACATTGTATACCAGGAAATGAACTTTGATTTAAGTTCCGGGCTTACGGAAGGAAAAAGATAACTCCATCGTAATGAGTGAACAATTTTTTAAATAGTGTTCATGTAAAAATAGCTTTGCAAATTTGTTTTCAGAGTTGCTTCCTTCCTCTGGGATGATGATTATAACATATGAAATGTATTAAATTTTATTTTTTAAATTTGCTCTTTAGATCCTTTGGTATTTTCACAATGGCATAGAATGCTAGAACTAGAAGCTACATAATAGAGGATCTATTCTCTCTCCACTTGCTCAGTGGGGCCCCCTTCTCAATTTACTGGTAAATAAAAGTCATCCTACTAAGTGGCTGAGCAGGGACTACAATCCAGGCCTCCTGCTTTAGCATTTGATGTTCTGTCCACTAAGCCAGATGCTATGCTGATATCTGTTGGATTCTGAAGTGGTTCTTCCAGGATAAAGTGATATAGTATGAATGTACTGCTTTATA
Organism: Antechinus flavipes; assembly: GCF_016432865.1. Taxonomy (NCBI): domain Eukaryota; kingdom Metazoa; phylum Chordata; class Mammalia; order Dasyuromorphia; family Dasyuridae; genus Antechinus; species Antechinus flavipes. The sequence continues at coordinate 393,734,934 of NC_067400.1, read as the reverse complement.
TAGAATTGATGTATCTTACTAAACATTTAATAAATGGTTTTCTAAATGAGTTGAAATGGCATTAGATATGGATTCAGAAGTTCAAATTATACTTATTAATGTGTGAAATTAGATAAGTAACATTGTTTTTGTACCTCAGTTTCCTCAGCTTTAAAATGGATTCAATTATCTCTAATCTCTTCCAGCTCTAAATGCTATGGTTCCACATATTACCTATCTAGCTATGTCTTCATTTAATACAAAAAGAGAAAAACAAAATAGGACCTTTTCTCAGGGTGCTGGCATATGAATGAATGACTTTTGAATAGGACTCTGTTAATCAAAAAAGTTAGAAATCACATAGTCCCAGGCTCATTAGAATAGCATGCAGAGATTTTCATTCTTATAATAGGTAGCACATAATGAAATGTTCTGAAAGAATCTTGGGCCTTGTAGTGTGCAGAAGATTAACAATTGAATATTCTTTGACCCATATAGAGGAAAACATTGTTTATGGGAGGAATGTCCTAGCAAAAATGCACTCAAGTACCCAATGTCTTTGTTTGCATCCTTCCTCATAAACAAATTGCAACCGGGAGAGGATGGCTTTATGGCAGGGTTGGGTTCAAGGATGATAATGATATAGTAACTAGGCTTCCTATTGTTTGGGAACCTGAAATTATCTGCAACATTCAAAGACAATAAAGTTATTTTTGAAAATGCATTTGCCCATGTCTGTGTTTATGTTGGTGAAGCTACTTACCTACTGCTTCATGGTAAGTAATGCTAATGGACCTGCCTGTCTAATCCACCACAGAAGACCCTGAAAGTTGATCTCTAATTCTCATCCATTTTTCAAAACCTTCTTTATTAAGTTTTCAACAAAAAATATCATAAAAACAGCATTAAAATTTCACCTTTGCTTCCCTTTTACAATTCAAAGTACCAATTATAATTTAACCTTCATTTGGATTGCAACTGTCCCCGTGCCCTCAACAGCATATTGTGTAGTATGCTAACACCTTAAGGGCAAAATAAATGTCTCCTTTTATTTTTTAAAATATTGTTCAATTTTAAAGTAAGGTGACAATATTGTAGGAGACAAAAATTCCCCATGCCTTTCACAGTTATTTTAAAATACTTTTCATAAGAGATTGTCTCCTCCATCATTTTAATGGTTTTAAACAACATTTTATATTGCTTATGTCACATTTTAAAAAGACAATATACATAGTTAAGTGAGCATATGGTGGGTATATACATTACAAATTTTAAAGGTATTATATTATTCTTTTGCAAGTTTGAAAAATTAGCTTATGCAAAATCTCTGCTCCTTAACCTTAGGAGTAAGGCTTAGGGTGGATCTTTTGAAAGTATGGGAAAAGGAAAAGGAAGAGAATGAGCATTTATATATAGTCTACTATATATTAGGCATTATACTAAGCACTTTACAAATGTTATCACATTTTACAGATGAGAAAACTGAGGCAAACAGAGGCTGTGACTTACTTGGGGTTATATAGCTAATAAGTATTTGACGCAGATTTGAACTTAGGTCTTCTTGACTATAGGTCTAGTTCTCTATCCATTTGTTGCAACTTTGAAATGGTTTAGAAATAGGATCAGGCTGTCTTGAAGAAAGAAAGAGATAGTGTATGTAGAAAATATTTACATAGCACTTTGTATACATTATCTCATTGCATATTGACGACAACAACCCTGGCAGATAGGTCCTATTATTATTCCCATTTTACAGATGAGAAAACTGAAGTAGATAAAGTCAAGTAGCTTGTGCAGGGTCATATAGCTAAATAATTGCCTGGGTAAGGCTCCAAACTTTTGTTCAATACTTTTAAGTTCAACACTCTGTTCACTATATTACTTAACTTTTTAAATATTTAATGTTGGGATGTCTAATGTCACTATTTCTCTTGGACAATGACTGTAGAAACTGAGATTGGAAATAGAAGAAAAATGCCTAAACAAAACAGATTTGATTGAAATGATCAAGGACAAGTGAACTCAAGGGACCAAACAAGTTAGGAAAACAAATTTTCTTTCCATCTCCAAAGAGGATCATGAAAAGATCAAGAGGGGGCAAAAGGAGTAAGGGAAAAGTTAATTAAGCCATAATATTTCACATTACTCCTCTTCATATACATTGTAGTCCAGCTAAAGTAGATTAGTAGACATTCCTGAGTTCTACATGCTATCTCCTTCCCTGTGTCTGCTGATATCTTAACAAAGGCTTTCTTGCCTGCCTGAACTTTTCAGCTCCCTGTCTCCTCCTCTTCCTTCTTCTCCTCCTCTTCTTCTTCCTTCTGTTCCTCCTTCTTCTCCTTGTCATTCTCTTTCTCTCTCTCCTTCTCCTCCTCCTCCTCTTCCTTCTTCTTTTCTCCTTCTCCTTTTCTCCTTCTCCTTTTCTCCTTCTTCTTCTTCTTCTTCTTCTTCTTCTTCTTCTTCTTCTTCTTCTTCTTCTTCTTCTTCTTCTTCTTTTCTCTCTCTCTCTTTTTCTTTCTTTCTTTCTCTCTCTCTCTCTCTCTCTCTCTTTCTGATGCCAGAATCAGAAATATAAGTCATCAAAGAGATTACAATTTGATTCCAGAGCATTAAAAAAATCTCAAATTTGTTAGGACACTCACATATTATCAATCTGATGCTGAACCCAAAATCTCATATACAACTAATTCAATGAATAGATTATCCAATCTTCACATGTAAACCTTTTGGGAGGAGTTCACTACTTCCTGAAACATCTATTCTGTTTTTATATAGCTCTGATTTGTCAGGAAGTTTTTACTCAAATTTTGATTAAATTTTCATCTCTACAACTTCTGTTGATGTTCTTAGTTCTGCCCACTGAGACTGAAACAGAATTAGCATATTCTTTCTTCCATATACCAGGCCTTTAAATATTTGAAAGATGAATATTGTACTTTTGTCTTGGCAAAACATCCTTTGTTCTGTCAACTGATCTCAATACTGTATGATTTTGAGGCATTTCATCATCCTGTTCTTTTCCTCTGAATGACCTCCAGCTTCTCCATATTATTTCCAAAATGTGGCACTCAGAATGGAACATCATAACCCAGAGGTAGGCTGACTAGGTCAGAGTAAAATTCTAAAATCATATCCCTTGTCCTGGACTTTACACCTTTATTAATGAAGGCTAAGATCACATCAGCATTTCTGAATGTCCTATCACACTATTACTTACATGGACCTGGCAGTCCACTAATGCCTCTAGATATGTTTCAGACAAATTCTTATACTTTATTATATTTGAGAACCTGGGTTTCTGAACTTAAGTGTAAAATTGTATACTTAACCATATGAAATTTCCTATTAGATTCAGCACAACCTTCTGACATATTATATATTTTTCTTGAGCCCGTCATCTAGTATGTTAGCTATTCTATTAACCATATCATCTATATCTTCTTTCAAGTAACTGATCTAAATGTTAAATTACATAAGATCATTCTGAATAGGTAACTATGGGTCACCTTCAAATCTTTTATCTTTGAAGATGATTTAAGTTTGGGTTCATGGACCCCTATTTGTAGGACTGCTGGAAAAAGAAAGTTTTTAATCTTTGTGTTCATCTTCATAGAGCAAGTTAGCAAGGTTTGGCAATCTGATGGCTGAGAGGATCAATTCACAGCTGAGGTGAAAACTAAGAGAAACAAAGCACACAAGGTCACATAGCTAATAAGTGTCTGACTCATGTCTTTCTGGCTCCAGCCCTGGTATTCTATCCACTGTGCCACTTAGCTGCCTGATCAATAGTTACTACTAACAGAAATTGGTGTTTGTTTCTTGAATCATGGGCTCTGGCACATAACCTTTTCATGTTATCTTGTGTTTTATTCCCTCCAGGCACAATATATATGCCAATTGTCAAGGAATGAAAACATCACACAAAGCGTGGTTTGCCATTTCCTTTTCTAACTCATTTTACAGACAAGAAAACTGAGGCAAACAGGGTAAAGTCACTAGCCCAAATAAATGTCTGAGGCCATATTTGAACTCAAGTCTTCCTGACTATAATATCAGCAATCTATTCACTGAGCCACCCACCTGCCCACAATAGGTACTTGAGCTAAAGGAATGAATGGATTTTATGATGGAGAAATAAAAAGGGTTGCCATGGGAGAAAGTGCAAAGACATGGAACTGAAGGATGTTAGTCAACTGAAACAACAAAATTAAAAGAACAAACAACAACAACAACAACAACAACAACAACAAAAAAAAAAACAAAAAAAAAAAACCAAAAAAAACAAGCAAACACTAAAAAATGGAGATAGAAAAATCCTAAATTCAAATTTGTTTTGCCTTCCATGCATGATAATGAACAATATGTTTTGCATATTTTTGCCTTTCAGCCTCAGAACAATTCTGTGAGATAGGTACTATGGATATAATTAACCCTATTAGATATATTAGGAAATCAAAACTTTGGATTTTTAGTTGGGAATATCAAAGGTATGACTTCCAATCCATAAATTTATATTTCTTCTTATTGCTGAAAGTTCACCAGATGTATTACCCATTGTCTCCAAGCCTTTTAATGAATATTGCTGTTGATTATAGATATACAGAACTATGACACATCTTTCTTGTTAAAAGTGAGATTGGCACTTTGATTTCACTGGAGATAATGAGAAACTATGTGGTATTTAAGAGCAATATTAAAAATGAATTAGAACCTTAGAAAGTATCTCTTCCAGAAGAGCTGAATACATGGATGGGGGAGGGGAGCTTTTAAGACAATGATGGCCAATTGTTTAAATTATTTTATTTCAGAAAAAAATGTACTTTTATGTAGAAGCTTTATTATGGGAGTAATATAACATTTTAAGATTTCTTTATCAATGGGGTTCTTTTCTACTATCATAAAATGGGTAGAATTTCCTACAGTTGTTTTAGTGAAGAGCTGTAAAATGGAACAATTTGCAAGCATTTCTCAAGCTCTTAACCTGTTTCTCTCCTTATTATGAACTGAACTTAATCAACACAGTATTTCAATTTTGCTATGCCATAAGATTTGCTCTTCTTTTTATGATTTCTTGGACACTTGATGTGACCATCCTCCCTGTAAGTCTGAACTCAGGGAAAGATAATGAAAGATTTCCATTAAATGCATACTACAAATGTGAATCACATACCACTTCTCACATTGGAACATAGCAGGGGTTGAAAAATACTTCTCAAATTGAATTTAAAAAAATCTCTATGCAGATTTAAAAAATGTGTTTGTATAAACAATTTTTAATGAAATAAATCTGCTAAAGAGCATCAGAATTAGAGAGTAATGGTCAAAGAACAATATGACCTCACAAAGGGTCGTGAATAATGATTTCTTCAGAGGACTTTAGAAATCAATGGGTCTTAAAACCATTCAGTTTTGCATACACTCTAAAGTTGTAGTTCTACTCCATCTTTATGTAGTAGAATTTCACTAAAATCCTCCCTATTACTTCTAAGAGTATATTTTAAGATCAGTATAATTAATCCCCCTTTTATATTGTTGGTGCCTAAGGTCAGGGACAAGTTAAAACCAAACAAATATTGGCTAACTTGGCAGAATGTGATCATCAGCCCATCATACAGCTGAATTTCCTAAATTATATTCATTGCATGGTTAATTTCCTATAACCACAGGGGGCAGAAGCTGGCTGGCTGAAGTGGAGATATATGAGATAGAAAAAAGATGAACAAATGAGGAATGGATGAGGAACATGACTACCTAATATAACACAAAGGGGCTAAAAATTAGGCAAAGGGAGGCCATCAGAAATTTACCCATTCAGGACTAAATAATTGATCCAGAGGAAATGCTTTGACAGTTATTAAGAAGTCAAGTCTTCAAGCTATATTGGATGATATATTGGTGATTGTGTGCCTTTTGTTCTGTTTGAATGATGTCTACTTTTCTGGGATTGTTAATGGTATGTTCAATTTCAGTTTCAAGAATCTTATTGAACTTTTGAATAATTGATTAGGGGATGTTGAGAGATGGGCACATGATCAACTGAAGTTACTGGTTAAGTCTATGGTGGACAGACAAAACCCCATGTGGGGAAGCATTACTGTTTGAGATCAGGGAATCCATCATACTCTAAGGTTCTAAGAGGAAAGTGTTCTGAAGTGGTCTTGAGTGAGTACATAGTGACTAACCATGGGGACTGATATATTAAATGTAGACTCATAATTCAGAAATGAAGTCATAGTAGAAACATTTCTTGTGAACCCAACTTTTTGACTTAAGATGTTATTATTTATGGAGAGAAAGGTCAATATTTGTGTCTTTTACAGAAAGTGATTTTAGCGATAGAAAAATGGGTATGGGAAAGGTAGGTAGTTGTTCTCAATCAGTGCATGTTGATTTTTGACCTCTGTTTCTAAAGATGTATTTTTAAATTGAGTAGACTCTGAATTATATAAACAAAGATCTCTCCTTTCCTTCCCATCTAGGTGTGGTAGCAGTAGAATATTATGCAGGATATGGAATGGATGTTAATGGTAGGGAGGAAGAATATACTAATGCAAAGCGTGATAAAGGACAAACTGTATTTACAGGTCTTTGTCCAGGACAAAATGCAATCCCTGCTGACCTATTTAACCCGCATTTACCTTTAGATTACAAAGTTGCATTCTTGCTTGCTTATGCATGCTTACATAAAATCCAGTAACAACACAATTTGTTGTATTGTAACCATTTGTTGCTATAATGCTAGTAGGAAATTGGAAGAGATATAAATTGGATTCATCGCTGGCGATCTTCTGCAGACTGCCCTCCCCTCCCCCCCAAGCCATTGCATAGCTCCCAATCTGCTCAGTTCACAGCATCATAAAATGAAAACAATAAATGTCACTCCTTTCTTGCTTGCACATTAAGCCAATCGGCTTTTTATTGCAGCTAAATAGCCCCTTGTCAGGGCACCAGTCACTTTGCTGCCAGAGAATGACTTCAGCTGGTCATGAGAGAAGAGAACAGTCAGTACCTCCCTTTGGTTTGGCTTTAGAGGGAAGAAGAAAGGGTCATAAGAAAACAAAGGGGGCAAGAAAGTCTAAGGGAATGATCTCTGGGCTTGTTCCTTTCTGTGATGCTGCTCTGATGTACACAGAAGTGGATGTGTCGATGCACATTAATATTTAATGTGCATTATCACATTATACTGTCTGGGTAGTTACACAATCTTGTGAGGCAAGGTTGTTCTAAGCATGGAGTTATAGGACCAAGAGTGATAGTTTTACCTTCCTTTGTGAAACCAGCATACTGCCCTTCCAAAGCCAAAAGGAATGCTTCTGTTTATATTCAATAAACAGGCTGAGGCTGGGCAGTTTTATGAACACACTGCATTATCTTAAGTGTATAAACTACATTGCCATATCTATAATGTGTATGTGTTTATATTTTACTAAATGACAAACTGATCCATTTTGGACTTGGAAACAAAGGCTCAGTTTCTCTCATTATAAAAGATACTTAAAACAGAACTGTAAGTGAAAGCCTGTGTGTGTGTGGTGGGGCCAGACTGCTGAAGAAAATTGAAGAAGTGCTTAGATCTACAAAGACTCCTATTCAATTCTTCTTCCCACCCCTCCAACCCTTCCTCTTCAGAAAAAAAAAAAATGAATACAAACCCTAGGAAGCATTATTTCCTCATACAATGCCTGACCACATGTGCAAGCCATTAAAAGGGCGTAGCTTCCTTGCCATTTTGACTTAGTCCAAAATCAAAATGTAAATGCCAACATAACAGTTACCCTCAACATGCTCCAGCTGTCCCTGTATCAGTAATTCCTTCCCAACAACAATAATTCACACTTCACAATAACCTCAGGAGGGTTTAAAAAAGAATTTTTTAAAAAGAGTACAGGAAGAAACCATGCTTAGCAGAAGGCAAGCCCATCACACACACACACAAACACACACACATACACACACACACACACACACACAATTCCCAACAAACAGAAATCTGTACTTAGGACTTTTGGCAAGTAAAAGAACAGCAATGCGGCAGACAGGCAGTCTGTAAGTTCTTAGTGATATTTAAAGAGATGATTAACTTGACTGTCTCAAATTTAATGATTTGGATTATATTGCACAAACAAAAAATGCTCACCACTATTTATATCCAACCACCACTACACATTAAGCTATCCCAATGTCCAAATAACTGTTTTTTTTTTTTTTATTAGCTCTCCTGGCATTTGTGTAAGAAAAGCATAGCCAAATGTATAGAATGAAATCAATAGTAGTAATAATAAAAATTATTATTGACAATTATAGCACTTCAAAGTTTGCAAAGAACATTCATCTTTATATCCTTAGGTAAGACTTAGCACAATCTGCTAATATAAATGCTAATAACTCTGTAAGATCATGGGTACAATGCATAAAACACTGGATCAAAAGTCAGGAGGACCTGAATTCAAATCAATCTTAGATGCTTAGTTGAGTGACCCTGGCCAAGTCACTAAATCTTATTTGCCTCAGTTTCCTCTTCTATAAAATAAGCTGGAAAAGGAAATGACAAATTGTTTCTGTGTCTGCCAAGAAAACTCCAAATGGGATCATGAAGAATTAGATATAACTGAACATAAGTACATTTTAATTTTACCTGTGATCATCAGACCTGTACTTTCACTGACAAAGTAATTTCTTCTACCAAAGCAGATTGGTGTCTCATCTGCATTTATTATCTTAGGGAACTGATTTTGGCAGTGAGAGTTTCAACGACTTGCAAAGTATCACAAAAACATTATTTGTCAAAGATAGGACTTGTACCTAAATCTTGTTAATTCTAAGGCCAATTCTCCACCTACTATATCATGCCTGCCTTTTTTACCAATGAGAAAAATGAAATCTGACAAAAGATTAAGACAGTGAGGTGGCACAGTAGCTAGAGTGTTGGACTTAGAGTTGGACTTCAGTCTCAACCACTTAGCTCAATGGCCCTAGGCAAGTCCCTTTTCCTTTCTGAGGCTCAATTTCTGGATCCATAAAATGAGTCACTTTTCTCACAGGATTGTTATGAGGATCATATAACATATGTAAAGTGCTTTAGAGATGTTATTATTCTCATTATTATTATTAACAAATAATAATAATAATTATTACAGTGTCAAAGATAGGATTTTTATTCTAAGTGAAATTAAAATTATGTTCACATCTTCAAAGACAAACAAAAATAAGAATTAGGCAGTTTATGCTCTGATTTTTCATGAGATTGCCATATTGTCAGAATGGATTTTTTTAAATTTAAAAACTGAACTGAATATAAGCTGGGATTTTATTTAATGCTAATTCTCTTAGAGAAAGTAGTAGCATGTAATGGTAGGGGAATCATCATTCCAGAATTTTCCTAATGAAAGTGAAAAGAGGAGAGAGTGAAGAAAACAAACCTTTATCTAGCTCTAGACACTAGTTAATTAAGCACTCTAAAATATTATCTAAATTGGTCCACACAACAACCCTGCAGAATAGGTACTATTATAATCTCCCCCATTTACAACTAAGGAAATTGAGGCAGATGGAGATCAAGTATTTTATGGAGGGTCACACAGCTAGTGTTTGAGGTCAAGTCTTTTAACTCCAGGCCCAGCACTCTCTCCACTGTGCCACCTAACTGCTGAGGAAGATTCACTGTTGTCAACCACAACTTTTAAGTGAGGGAACACAGAAGAGACAATGGTGAGGAAAGTATCTCCACAAAAAATAACCAAGTTTTCTACTGTAGTAGAGCCACCATGTGCCCAAATACAAAAACTCCTAAGGATGTCAAATATCTGAAGCAGCTCAGGGCATTGGACAGGATCACAGGACCACAGTTCTAGGGCTGAAATGGAAACTAAAGGGCAGCTAGGTGGTGTGGAAAAACTAGATGGCACAGTGGATAGTATATTGGGTTCAAAATCACAAAGACATCTTCTTGAGTCCAAATCTGGCCTCAGACACTGATGAGGGCTGAGGGTACCAAAGAAGAGGTGAGGCAGGAATGGGTGAGGGTCAGGTGTCCAGGTGCGAGTTCATGGGGAAGGAATTTCACTAAACCCAAAGACTATGGCAGAAAACCTTTATTATTAAAGAAACACCAAGATGGATTCTCTTGGTGGGCATATCATTCTGAAAAGAGAAGTGATCTGCAAAGAGACATTTTCTAAAGACCTATTTTATGCATGAGTCTAAGGGGAGTCTCAAGTGGATGTGAAATCTTGCAGGGGATTATGACTTCCTGCAAGAAACTTATCTTGCTTCAAAGGATGCAAGACCATTTGGATTTGTAGATCAAAGAAGACATTTTGTTGGTGATTTTACATAATTTTACAGGGCTCACTCAGATCAAGCAGAGTTTTACTCTTATCAACACTAGCTACATGACACTGGACAAGACACTTAACCCTTTTTGCTTCAATTTCCTCATCTGTAAAATGAGCTGAAGAAGGAAATGGCAACCACTCTACTGTGAAAACCCCAAATAGGGCCAAGAAGAGTTAGACATCATTGAATAACAACAGCCCAACTGCATTTCATTCCTCTTTACCTGACTAGAAGTGGCTAGATGGAGTCGTTAGCCTAGTGTCTGAAAAATCTGAGTTCAAATCTAATCTTAGACACTTATTAACTGCATGACTGGGAAAGTCATTTAACCTCTATATGTTTCATTTTTCTTAACTGTAAAATGAAGATAATGCTAATACCTACTTCTCAAGTTTGTAGTGAGGATCAAATACGATACAAATAAAGTACTTTACACAGTACTTGGCATATAATAGATATTTAATAAATGCTTGGTTTCTTGCTTTATCCCTCTCATATTGTCTCCCTCCTACCCTTCTGAAGAGGTGTGAGAAAGCTGCAATGTCTTGGAAACCCTAAGGCTACTAGACCTTGAAAGTACCATAAATGTTGTTGGCCAATTTGTTGGTCAGTTAGCTGTAGAACTCAATGATGGCAACTAGCCCATTCCTACTACCTCTCAATTGTACCTCTAAGTCATCATATTAGCATAACAACCTAAATCTTCGTTTCTCTTTCCTATAAAATTATCTTCGTGATTCTAACTCTTGGCTAAAACTCTTTTGGAACTTTAGCCTACTGTCATGCAGTTTAATAAATATTTGTCCCCTTAACTCAGAAACTGACTGAGTATGCAAATTCTTTCTCCAAACCAAACACTAAGAAGGGGGATCCTAATCATGTTGTTTAGGGTGTCTCCTCAACAAAAAGAAAAAAGTGCCATGCACACAGCAGAACATGAGAGTATTCAATATAAAACAAATTTCCATTTCAAGAAAACTTATAAAATAAATATTATACACTGTTTTCAAAGCTGCCCAGCTTTTCTTTGCTTCCTTTTAGATTTTAATTAATCCATTTTAAAAAACATACTTCAAGCCCCACAGGTTTTCTATCTGCAGTTGTGGAGTATTGAATTGGCTGAGGTTATCAAAATAGCCTACTAGCAATATAAGAAAAATCCTGCTTTTCTTCAAGACTTGGCATTTGATTTGCTTTAACTCTAGAGTTACAAAACCTAGAAGGCCAAACTATCTTTTTTCTTATTGACTAAAAGGTGCTTTTTCAAGAGGTGGGGTGGTGGAGGAACAACTTTCAAATATTTTCATCTGAAGGAAACACAAAATTGATGGCTTGACTGTCACGTTCTACAGGAAGCAAGCTAGAGAAAGCAGGAGGTAGAGATGAGGGAGAGTTTCAGGCATGAGAAACAGCCTGTGAAAATGCTAAGAATCTTAAAATGGACTGTCACATTTGCAGAACAGCAAAACAGCCAATGTCACTGGCTGGATAGGATATAAATTGTAAGAAGGCTGGACCCATAGGAATTATGGGGATTATGAGGATACCTTAAAAACCAAACAGAGGACTTCATATTTGCTCTTATAGGCAATAGAGAGTCACTAGAGTTTGTTGGATGACATGGTTAGCCCTGTAACTTAGGAAGATCATTTTGATAGTTAAGTAAAGGATAAATGGGAGTAGAGAGAGATTTGAGGCAAAAAAAAATTAATTAGCAGAATGTTTCAAGAATCCAGATGTAAGGAGATGAAGGTCTATAGCAAGGAAGGTGTAGTGCCAGAAAAAAGAAAGAAGCATATACCAGCAAATGTATAAGATGTTATAAAAGTAGAAGGTCATGTCTGTTGGAATCCTTACTAACTGCTAACTAATTAGAGTTGATCTAATCTTACAAGAAGATGTTTTGGGCAGAACCTGAAACAAGGTACTAAGTAGAACTAATTAATACAAGGCTTGTGTTCACACCTTTACTCATTGGAGTTCAATGAGTTCACACCTCCCTTGAAGCTCTTTGGGCCAGAGAGCACTATGGGAGAAAACCCACAATCCCTCTTTTGAAGGAGCTTCAATGGGCCAGTCAAGGAAGTTCTTCAGAGTGAAGAAGCTACAAGTCGAGATTTTACCAGAATGACATGAAGAATGGTGCTGGCTCTGGAGGCTGAAGAAAGCAGAGGCAGAAGCAAAGGACAAAGTGGCAAGAGCTCTTGGAACCAAGCAGAGAGATAGGCCTCTAAGCTAACCGGGCTATATTGGAGATAATAAAAGATCTGAACTTTTATCACCTGGCTGCGTTTTGAGAAGAAAAAGCTCACCACACATGTCCATAACTTGGAAATGGCTACAGGGTTAGGAATGGTTTTGAACCCAAATAATTAGCCCCATCCTACCAGTAATCATAGCCAGATCCTTTTCATCTAGGCTCATAGGATCTAAAAAAAACAAGTGATAATGAAGATCAAAGATAGTGAATATCATTCTATTTTGAATGGCAAACGTTAAAATGGTAATTGCATTTCAGTTATTTTATGAAAGACATTTCAGGGAAAATATCTTTACAGCCAATATAAGGATTAGGCCTCTGTGAGCTGGGTAGGAAGGATTTTCCTTTTCTGTCTTAAATCAATATAAATTTGAAGTGCTTTAAGGTATTAGCAGGAAGGTGGACAACATATCTTTGGTAAGCCCATAACTAATGAACTTCTCCAGCATATCAACACTGATTAGGGCCAATTTGAGTTTATTCAGATAATAGTATGAGTAGGGATATCTATCACTGGCTTTCTATTGCCTCCATGATCAAATAAAAAATTCTTTGTTTGGCATTCATAGCTTATCTCCCTTCTTTCCAATCATCTTACACTTTACTCCTTAACACAAAAAGATTCAATGACATTGGTCTTCTGGCTGATCCACAAACAAGATATTCTACCTCTCAGCTTCAGGCATTTTTCTCTGACTATTCCTTTGCTTGGAATGCTCTTCCTTCTTCTTACTGGCATAATGTCTTACCTTCTCCAGGAAGCCTTTCCCCAATCTCTCGATTCTAGTGCCTTCCTTTTGTTAATAATTTCCTATTTATTTTATAAATAGCTTTCTTGTGTATATTTGTTTGCCTATTGCTTTCCTCCATTAAATTATAAAACTCTTTGAGGGATAGGACTGTTTTTAATCTTCTTCTTTTTCTTCTTCTTCTTCTTCTTCTTCTTCTTCTTCTTCTTCTTCTTCTTCTTCTTCTTCTTCTTCTTCTTCTTCTTCTTCTTCTTCTTTTTGTATCTCTAGAGTTTAGCACAGTGCATTTAAAATGTTTATTGACTGATCAAATAATTTGAGACCCAATACTTGGATTTCTTTCTTCAGCTTCTTTCAGGAAATTATATCTATCAAAAAGAGAACCTTAGAGAGACACTAATCTTCTACCTCAAAGTCAGAAAAAGTCAGATGTGGTCATTATGTGTCTTGATGTGTGGATATTCTCTCTGTCTCTGTCTCTGTCTCTCGTCTCTCTTCCTCCCCTTCCCTTTCCTCTCCCTGTCCATTTCTCTCTTTCCCCTTCCCCCTCCTTTTCCCCCTCCTTTTTTCTCTCCCTTTCTCTCTGTTGCTCTCCCTCCCCTTCTTTCTATCCTTCTCTTTTCCTGACTCCCTCTCCCTCTCTTCTCCCTCTCCCTTTCTCTCTGTCTTCCTATTCCTGTCCCTGTCCCTATCCTTCTCCCTCTTCCTATCTCTATCTCTGTCTCTCTGTTTCTCTCTATCTCTGTCTCTCTCTCTTTCTCACATACACAAGCTTTGTTACTGGTTGGTGTATTTGGAAATGAATGTGATATTTAAAATAAGTGGCAGTAATATTAAAAAATAACCCCTTGACAGACAAAGGGGAATGTTAGGCCACAAAAAGAAGAATAAAAACTTTAAGTTAAAAAATGTGTGGAAGACAGTGTAGAGTTAACTCTCCATCATTTGAAGGAATAACTTTGAGAAAGAAATTTAGCTCTGATGACTAGGGTTATTAAAGATGATTACAAAGATAAGTCTGTGGAAGAACACTCAGAATTTATTCCCATTCTCTTTGAGAAGGATCTCAAAAGATCATCCTTTCAAAGATAGAAGGTCTCAAGTCTCATGTAAGGCGATAAGATTAATTAAGTATCCAAAGGTTAAAAACTAACAATCTATTGGTAAATCAGTCTCAAACTAAATAGGGTAGGAAACTGTGATTAAGACAAGGTAGGGAAACATTTGTATAGAGTTAGTGCCAATAAATCCTCCAACCTAGTGAAGGAAATTTCTACAAGATCTGTGTTCACACTAAGATCTCTCCTCATGGAATGCTTAGAGGTTAGATGTAGAGAGGCTTTCTTATTTAAGGAAGCAAGGATGAAATGTAATTTTAATAGGAAACCTTCAAGGAAGAATAAAAGTCAATAATTTTTTTGTCTCTCACTAACAAGAGAAAGTTCTAGAAAGTACAAAATGTGGCCAGACAAAATCTTCCTTGGCTTGAGCAATGGGTAGACCTTGAACTAGCTTTGAATTTACAGAGAATTTCAGCTAACAACTAGAATAGATACAAAAGAGGGCTTAGTAATCTCTATTCTTATACTTCTTACAAATTCTCTAATTCTTATAAATCATATGCCCCCAGGAAAAAAAATGGGCACATCCCCAATGTTAAGATTTACTTATTTATAAGATATACGCATTTACTACTGTGTAAATAATCTACATTCTAAAAATTATGCAAAAATTGAAATTAATATGATAAAGGTGAAATAACATTTGGACCTAAAATAAATAGGGAGCTACTAGGGTTTATTGAGCAAGGAAGTACCATGGTCAGACCTGCATCTTAATAAAATTATTTCAGCATCTGTGGGGAGGACTGATATTAAAGAGTAGAAAGACTTAAGGCCCCTAAGAGTTCCCAAGGGTCACCAACCTTGCCATGGGAAAAGGGATGAGTATCTTGGAGGAAGGGGATAGAATTTTCTCACTGGTACTGTAGCAACATCTGTGATAGCTTGGACTTTGGTTAGATATTAACTCCTCTGAGAATTGGGGGTTGGGGTGGAATTTGGTAATTTACATGATGGAGAAAAGAAAAAAGCAAAATACAGAGATGTTGGGATATAAGAATAGGAGTGGTTTAATGGAGAAAAATCTCATTATTTACTATTATAAGAAATATGGATTCCTTTGGTTTGTCACTCTTATTGGTTGACTATAATTCACAGTCTTTGCATCTCCCCCTATTCTTAGTCATTTGATGACCACCAACATTAGAGGCCAATAAATTAGCCAACTTGGAATATTAAAAACAAAGATCTAGGACTAGATTTCCATGCATTTGTATGGAAGAGGAAACATAATTTTTAAGATTTTGGTAATTTTGTAGCTTTCCTATTACATTTATTACTTTAATCCTCACATGAATCTTTAAAATTAGTAAAATAAATAAATTTAAAAATTCTTAAAGGATTGTGTGCTATTAGAAAAACAAACAAGGAACAAAAAACAGAAGAACCAGGCAGAGGTAAAAACCTGCATAACATTCTGTTTATGTCTGGAAAAGAGAACCCATTCCCCAGGGCTCAGTTATTATTTCCATACAAATGGCAGACACACACACACACACACACACGCACACGCACACACGGGGCGTGCGTGCACACAGCCTTAATATCTTTTCTGAACTTTAGTCATTCATCTCCCACTATTTGGTAGACATTTTTGATCCAAATGTCTAGGCAATTCACATATGATAGATGTAATCTATATTGCAAGGGGAAATGACTCTGAAACATTATTCTCCTAATCTTGTAGGTGTCTACCTTTGGTTCCTTCTTTTTCTTCTTCCTTTGAATCCCATAAGTTCTGAAATATTATTGATTCTTCCTGTAGAAGAGTTTGCACATCTGTCCCTTTCTCTGCTTACATTTAGGTCTTCATCACCTCTCACCTGGACTATTTCAGAAGTTTCCTAATTGGTCTCCTAGCTTCCTTAATCTCCCCCTCTCTAATACTGCCTCAGTACAGCTGTCAAAATGATCTTCCCATGGCACAGATTTGAGCACAATGCTTCTCTCTTCCAAAACCTTAAGTGGTTTCTTGTTGCCTTTATTCTGGCATTTAAGGCCCCATGGAATATGGCTCTAATCTACCTTTAAAGTTTTATTTCACATTATTGGCAAATTGTGTCATTAGCCAAGTTCACCAAGTTCTGAAAACTTTTTATCTTTATACTTGACTGTTAAAAAGTCCTCTTCAAGGCCAAGCTCAAGTGTCTTCTTAGCTATATAGTTTCTTTCTGGTCTTCTCAGGTATAAGTTATTGCTCCTTTTTCAATTTTTCTGAGAGTATCTTAATGAAATCTTTTGTGGAGAAGGGATGTTCATATTTTACACAATAAACTATAAGCTTCTCAAGTATATTTATTTTTCTATGTAAGTGGTTTGTGCATAGAAGATGAGTTCAAACCAACCTCAGATGTTTATTAGCTGTGTGACCATAAGCAAGTCACTTAATCCTGTTTGCCTCAGTTTCCTCATCTGTAAAATGAGCTGGAAAAGGAAATGGCAACTACTCTAGTACCTTTGCCAAGAAAACCTCCACAAAGAGTCACAAAGAGTGGGATATAACACAACAGCAACACCAACAATTGAGATTGGCCAATATTGCATAGTATTCTGCATGTGAGTGATTTAAAAATACTTGTAGAATTGAGAGTTTTATTAAATGTATTTGCATAATCTAAGTTTTTTTTAAAGGATGGAATATGCTATGAGAAATGATGAGCTCAATGACTAGAAAAACATAAAAAATTTGCATGAAAAGTGAAATGAGAAAAACTGAGAGAAGTATAGACAGTAAAGCAATATTCTTTAAAAATAACTTTGAGTAAATAAGGTATTTTGTCTATTACAAATGTTCATGTTAACTATAAAGGACATATGAAGAAAGATGCCATCTGAAACCAGAAAAAGAACTGATAAATAAAAATATCTATAGAATAATTTACATATACATGTACCAATTTGTATCTAATGGTAGTCATCTCTAGGATGGGGGTAGAGAGAGAAGAAAAAAATTTACATAATAATTTTGTATATTTGAAAGGAATAGCAAATTATGTATGGTAGATTGGTAGCTTCATGTAAAATCATCTTTTTTAAACAATTGTACTGTTATGGAAATATTTGTTTTATTTCATAAATTAAAATATAAAAATATTTTACAATATCATTTACAAGTATATGAAATAATAATGATGTTACTTAAAGTTTAGATTTTAAATGTTGAAAATGAGGTCATCTTAAATAGTCAGAGAGGAAGAGAAAAAAGATACCTGTTTTTCCCCAGCCAGGAGCAGTACACATGTTTTGATGTGTTGTATATTGTAAAGAGTCAGTATAGTCTTTTGCCTTTTTTCTAGATTTATAGTCCCAAATAAAAAGGGAAAAAAAATCCACAAAACAATGTCTGCTTTATTCTTACAGGCACAGTTTTATTTCCTTATGTACAACCCTCTTATCAGAATATGATCATGCTTTTTTGATCTCTACTATTTCTAAATTGCTGCCCTACTTTATGCTTTCAGTTCTGATTGTTTGTTCTTGTCTCTTTTGTTACATTAAAAGATGGCCAGAATTTGCCTTCTAGGAGTCACTCTATCCCTCACCAGAATTAGAAGATGCACACAACTGAAGGGCAACTCCACCAAGGCTTCCACTTGTCTACATGCTACAGTCAAATTCATCTCTCTCTTTTCTCTGATAACACTGTATTTTGAAAAACAAATTAAAAACATGCCAATGAACAGGGGTCAAGTTGGTCACTTCTGTAAATATATTATCCTCTCGTCTAAAGATGAAAAAATGAGAAAATGATGGTAACCTGCATTTAAAGGTGTTTTCCCTGTTCAGCTTTAGAACATTTCCCTCTCTTGCATGAATGAGCTGATGATAATGATGATGATGATGATAGCATTTATATGATTGCTTCAGTTTTTCAAAGTGCTTTTCAGGTCTTATCTCATTTTAACTTTGCAACAATATTGGCCAAAGGCAATTGTTTTTGCTGTTGTGTCATGTCCCACTCTTTGTGACCCTCTTTGGAAGTTTTCTTGGCGAAGATACTAGAGTAGTTTGCCATTTTCTTCTCCAGCTTACAAGTGAAGAAACTGAAGCAAACAGAGTTAAGTGACTTGCTTAGGGTCACACAGTTAGTAAATGTCTGAGGCTGGATTTGAACTCAAGTCTTCCATACTCCAAGCCCAGCACTATCCACAATGCCCTTTATAGAACCATTAACTTTTTTCTCTAACATTACTTAGCATTTCTGCTTTTGTTTCCCTTCAGAATGCAAATGATTAATAATAACAATAAATCATTTCTAATTTCACTGGTTTCCTGATGCCTGATTGGCATTTTCTTTTAAAACCTGAGGCCAAAAATATTACCCTCTCATCTATCCTCATCTATATCATCCTATTCTTTCTTCCAAATTAATTGCTTTCCCTTTATCTCTAGTTCCTTTAGTAGTTATTTTGCTTTTAATAATATTTTTACTAAATATTTTATATTTTTTCCCATCTTTGTCTTTACCTCACCCCAATAACCTCTTCCCCAAGTTGCCGTTTTGATTAGGTTCCTCTTAACTTCAATAGCAGTTAGTGCAATAGCAATAGTGTAGGACACATCATTATTTGCTCCCTGTCAACTGGACCATTTTACTTGGACATATCATTATCTCAAACTGATTGAGTCTAAAGTAGGACCCAACAACTCTTCCTCCTAAGTAGGCTCTTTTTGTTTACTTCTGACTAATAAGATAGGATTTAACTAGAAAACATGGAAAGTCTTATATTGCAGTTCCAAAAAAGTAAACTTTGGAAGCACAATATGGGGGATTCATGAC
The DNA here is from genome assembly GCF_016432865.1 of Antechinus flavipes. Lineage (NCBI taxonomy): Eukaryota > Metazoa > Chordata > Mammalia > Dasyuromorphia > Dasyuridae > Antechinus > Antechinus flavipes. The sequence continues at coordinate 393,715,710 of NC_067400.1, read as the reverse complement.
TAGATAGTAATTCATTTGAAAATAATCTGGTGTTTTCAGTGGGCTTCATGCTCAATGTGATGTAGCTTGAAACAGGCTAGTCAAGAAAACTAGGTGAGTAGGAACTGGCATATGATCTAGGATTCAAGAAGACAGTGCTTTTGTACTCTGCTCTGGTCAGCCCACATGTAGAGTACTACATTCATTTCCAGGTGACCCTCTTTAAAAAGAGCATCAGTAAGTTGGAGAGATTATGGATGAAAACAAAAAGGATGGTGATAGACTGCCAAGTTCATGTGATTTGTGGATCAATTGAAGGAACTCTGTCCAGCTATAGGTCATCTAGATAGCCAAGTGAATAGAAAATCTGTTCCTAGAGTTAGAAACACCAGAATTCAAATCGATATCATTCATTTAACTAGCTAGGTGACAAACAACTTTTATTTATCTGTTTCATCATACATAAAATGGGGATACTAACAGCACTAACCTTCCAGGGTTGTTGCAAAGATCAAAGGAAGTAATAATTATGAAGTGCTGACAAGCAAGACAATAAAGCCTTATATAAATGTTAGTTGTTATTACTATATTTAGTTTGGGAAAGAAAAACCTTGAAGTTTTAAGGTATGTGATGATACTATGTATTCAAATATATTCAACTTCAAATAAGAGCTATTATTTGGAATAGAAATAAGATTTATTCTATTTGACACCAGAGGGCAGAGTCTGAAAGTCTAAGTTGCAAAGAGGCTGATTTCAGTTCAGTTCAAAGAAGAAACTTGCTAACAATATGGTTCCCTCACCGAAGAGTATATTGACTTCACTTATGATATGGATATTCCAAAAGTCTCACTGTAGTTTTAAGCTACTAGAACTTAGAGCTGCATTAATACTTTTGGTATATCCTGTATTTAAGCATAAATTAGATAGTGTATTAAATAGAAGATCCCTTTTCAGATATAGCTTGGACTAGATGCCTCTGAGTCTCTGAAATTCCTTCCAACTCTGTAATTCTATGCTTCTGATTTTTTGTTTCTATAAATCTTCTTCCAATCATCTTAAGTGCAAAACCTTAGTCACCTATTTCCTTCTCTCCATATGCAATTAATTATCAAGTCTTATTCTTTCTCTAAATTATCCTTTGTGTACATGCCTTTAATTTCTTTCCTTCCACTAATTCTGTCAATCCATACATAATAGATTAGTATTATTTAGGTGGAAGGGATAAAAATGAACTAGAAGAAATAATTTCTAACCTCTGGAATCCTACAATTCCCCCCCTAAGTTTATAAGTTCCTGCAGTACAAGAACTATTCAGAGTGCCTTCCACAGTGGTCTCTTCCTCTTTTTCTTCCTTCTCTTATGATTATTAACTACTACTAGGAAAAAGTGATTTTATTAGTTTAAGAACCTCTTAGGAAAGTCATTCTACCAATGCAGATCTGTAATTGTCCTTCAATTTATGACCCTAAAAAGCTGCCCTTAGGAATGAGAAGGTAATTGACTTACTCAAACTCATATAGATAGTATAAGTGAGAAATAAATCTTGAACTCAACTTTTCTTGAATATGTAGCTAGCTCTCTATTAGGTATGCTTCCTTTAATAATGACACATAGAATTTGTTGTATTTTTTATTAAATTTTTGATGGAGAGACAAGACACAAATTGGAAACAAGTAAACAATCTTTCATTAAATGCCAATATAATCCTAAAGTAATTTATAGCTCCATGGAGGCTAGAATTAATTGTCAAGGAAGACTCAGACACTTAAGACTGACATTTGTTGTTATTGTTCCATCATTTTCAATCATGTCTGACTCTTCATGAGCCCATTTGGGTTTTGTTTTGTTTTGTTTTGGTTTTTTTGGCAAAGATACTAGAGTTGTATGACATTTCCTTCTCCAGTTCATTTTATAGTTGAAGAAACTGAAATAAGCAGAGTTAAATGACTTGGCCAGGGTCACACAGCTAGTAAAAATCTGTGACCAGATTTGAACACTAGAAAATAAGTCTTCCTGGACTCTAGTCCTGTCATTGTAACAACTGAACTACCTAACTTCAGATAGAAGGACTACCAATTAAGTCCATACCCTCATAATCTCAGGCCTAAATTATTGCAGTAGTTTCTTAACTGATGTTTAATTCTAGTCTCTTTCCCCTTCAATCCAACTTAAATGCCACTTTCATGTTAGTTGTAAATACCACTTTAATTATGAGCTTTTTACCTTAATAATAACAGAAAACCAAACTAACAAACCCTTTAATCATTGACAATTGCTTATGAATGAAATCTAAACTCCATAGCTTCTTATTTAAAGTTCATTTTATAATCTGCCACTATCTAACTTTCCAATTGAGCTTTGCTCCAGCTAGACTAATCTCCTGGACAGAACCAATCTGTTCATAATTCCCCCCAAATGAAATTTAGCAACTTTGCTGGTTCCATTCTCTCTAAGGCCCTCCTTCTTCTCTTCAATTATATCAATCCTACTCATCCTTCAGGGCCTATTTCAATTTTAACCAGTTCCATGTAGACATATTATCCCATCCCATAGTGAGCTTTCTTTCATCTGCATTAATAGTTTTTACTGTTCACATAGTTTATTTGCTACATAATGAAATACTGTGCCTTGTGATAATTCTTAGGCTGTTATTTAACTCTTGTGTAGGCAATCTTTTTGAGTCATATCTTCTTTGGAATAATTTTCTTTTACTAACCTGTAATTTTATATATCTGAAATATATAATGCTAACTAAGAGTATCAATGTTATGATTTGAAAAATAAAGGAAAGAAATTTTGTAGATTTATTGCTCATTTTCACACCCATCTGAGGAATTATGTAGTTTGTTCTCTACCATGGACATAATATAATAGTGGCAGATTTTACTTCTCTTGTGGATCTCAAGAAAATATTCCCTATTGATGGGAAGAAACTTTGAAACTTAATTTGTTATAATTTGTCTTCCCAACTATATTGCTATCCCATTATTATGATGACCCCAAATGCATTGTAAATATCAACTAAATTATGTCTCATGAACAGAGTAAGGAACTCAGATATATATGGAATTAAATGTATACTTCTTTTACTGTTTGCTATTATTCTGTGTGCATTAATATTGTCTACCTAGTGAGACTGTAAATTCCTTCAGGGTAGGAACTATGTCTTATTCTTCTGTATCTTCTACAGGAATTAACACTATGATTTGGGAAAACAATGCTTCTTGCAGCCATGTGATCTATTATTTCTAAAGCAATAATGGATATGTAAGTATAGCTAGGTGATACAATGAATAGGATGCTGGGCTTGGGATCAGGAAGACTTATCATTCTATATTGAATTCTGGCCTCAGACACTTACTAGCTATGTGATTGTGGCCAAATCACAACTCAGTTTGCCTCAGTCTCCTCATCTGTAAAATAAGTGGGAGAAGAGAATGGCAAACTACTCCAATATCTTTGTCAAGAAAACCCCAAATGGGTTCATAAAGAATTGGATATGACTACAAAGTGACTGAATAACAACAAAGTAATGACAGTCAGTTGATTTCTAAGAGAAAGTGATAGGAACCCAATTAAAATCTTTTCTGTTACTTTCTCCTTTTCCTTAAAAGAATAAAAATAATTTTACATTATTTACAATAAAATAAATTCCTTGATGAATTACAGTGAGGAAGTGAGATTCAGGTAGCTGAGAGTATACTTTAGGATGACAAGGTCTGAGTGAAAACCATTGCAAAATACTATTTTTCTATAATAGAGGGAGTGTCTCAACTATCCTTAGTTGTAAGACTACAAACAGTAGATGTTTTGTCTTCAGAGTATAGCAACATGATCAGGAGACTCAGTATTTTAGTATGACTCTACTTTTTGGTCAAAAAAAAAAAAGAAGTTGAAAATAGATTTAACAGTAAATGGGTTTCCTAGAGAGAAGGTGTTAGGATCATGAGCATTTGCTGTGTATTGATATGTCTTACTAATCTCATTTGAGGACAGGGGAAATCAGCTCTAAATATTTCTAGCAAACTATTGGTTTTATTTTCTATTAACAAAGTTAGAAAAGAATGAACTGAACACATCACTAGCATTTGATTATTAAAAGATAAAAGCATCTTAAAGACGCATTGTTTTTCTTTTCCGCTTTAGATAATTTCCAAAGCTATTATCAGAATTGTTTAGCACCCTTTTTTGGTGATATCACTATTAACATTTCTTTTCTTCTCTCTCTCTCTCTCTTTCTCTTTTATTCTCTCTTTCTCTTTTACTCTCTCTTTCTCTCAGTATATATCTTTTATTTCTTGCTTTTACTGATTTTTCTAATTCAAACAATAATAATAACAATATATAAATTAATGAAAAATAATGTTTGATACTTTCCTCCACTTCTTTGACTTACTATTATAGGGTGTTATAGTATATAGATGGATAGATTTGAACACAGAAAAACAAAACTGAGTTCAAATTGAACTCCACACTTTCTAGCTCTATGTCAAGACCTCTTTGAATTTAGGATAATTCTCTAAAACTGCAACTTAAAGCTAGTCCTTGTCTGCCTCTCAAAGTAGCTAATTTCATTGCCAACAAAATCACAAGTCCTTGACAGAGGATAAACATGTAAAACAAAGGAAAGTTATTTTTATATGAAAAGAAAAAATAATGTACACATTCTAACAGATATTGAGCCAATTCTCAAAATATTTTAACTAAAACATTCTAATCAATATCTAATGTCATATCCCTATGAACTAAATTTTCTAACAAGAAAAATCATAAAAAGATACACATTAGCTATTGCAAGACTTATATAAAATGGATTCATTTAGAAGAAACAGAACAAGGCTAATTCTTTGAATCATTTAGCTTTCATGTATTTAATACATGAGTAAATTAGTTACCTCCTAAATATTTTCAGCTTCTTTCTATGGAACTGTGTTTTCTTTTTATTAACAACCCAAGTGCTTAAAACAGTGCTTGACACATAGTGATGCTTATTGTATAGGACTGGATTGGCACAAAAATTATAAAAGCTATGAAATTATATTAGATTTTGCATAAAGTATATTTAAAACAAGAATTAAAAGGCTCATTCAATAATCATTTTTTCAAGGTGCACTTAAAATTCATATAAAACTATTATCCATAAATAGGAAAAAAGGCAAAATCCGAGAGCTTCCTAATGAAGTAATGCTAACACATAAAATCAGATGCCAAATTTAACTGATTATTTATAATAATAGCAGAGGATGCTATTGCAGTATTGCTGACAACAAAAACTATTATCCAAGTTATTATTACAATTAATAATGTTTCTTAAAGTAGCTAAATGATTCAGGTTCCATATAGCACAAACAAAATGTCTTGTTAATACTTCTGTGTCACTTCTAGGCAAAGGAGACAAAGTGGCTGAAGGAGAGAATTCTTCAACCCTATTCCTTCCCTTCAACCACTATACACACCCAGAACTTGATATAATAGTACAGACTGTATGAAAACACTTTTCCCTGATACAGACTGACATTGGGTTTATAATACAGAGTTTTAGAGAGTTGCCTGAGGCAGTGAGAAGTTAAGTGACAACAGTCACATGGTCACATAATCAGTAAGTCTCAGAATCATAGTATGTATTCAGGATTTCCTGTCTAAAAGCCCAGATCACTGTAAACTTATGCTGTGCTGTTTCTCAGACATTATTTTAAAAGTGATGTAACTTATGGGTGATTTTTTTGACTGTATTAGAAATCCTAGAATGAAAATGAAATGGGAAGAAAGGAACCAAGTAAGAATGAATTTCCTTAAAATTAATAGAAGAGATAACTAAGTGACATAGGAAGGCTCCCTCCTTGAAATGAAGAAATAATTATTTATATTTGATATTTTAAAAGTACATTGGAAGCCAATGGGGAAGTTTAAACAAGAAAGTTTAAACATGAGGGGAAAAGGATTACTTTCATAAATTGGTAATGATGAGGGGGGAAGGGGTTGAGTATGAGAAAATCACTGAGCAGGGAATTAACTAATCCAGGTATAATTTGTGTCCATATAAAATTTAATAGATAGCTTTATGCTTTTGGAGAACCTAAGTCACCAATACTGCATTTCTTACACAATTTAGATGGTCTGCTATTCTCTGTTGTGCTGTCTCAAGTATTGATGGCCACTCCTGTTTTCACTTCAGAGATACCACACAGCTGGTGCTGCTGTGATTCTTGAGTCTATCCTTCAAATAAAACTTGAATATTCTATGAGTAGGACTTCTGAGGTCACCACCAATCTTTTCAATGAATACTATTCTCACCCTCAGTAAATGATAATAGTAGCAATGGCCATTTTCTAGATCTAGATGAACTCTGTTCTCATTTGCCTAACTTATAAGTGGGACAGGTGATACAATGGATAGAATGTTTTAATTGGGAGTCAAGAAAAACTGTTTAAATCCTGTTACAGTAACTTACCAATTTTCTAATGCTGCTGAAGCTACCTGACTTCTCCCACTCATTTTCATCTTGTATGAATGAACATCTAACAGACTCTAAAGTATCTTTTAGGTCTATGGTCTTATTTCCATTGTCAACATAACAATGAAACATGTGAGGATGTCCGGTGGTAGAGGAAGGAGTTTATTGCACATAAGAAGAAATGTTCTGATATTCAGAAATATCACACAGAAATAAGTAACTACAACTTTGGAGAAAAGAGAGGATTGAGGAACGTATTTTAGGAAAGAATGAAATCAGCAATATTGATACTTATTAAATTGGAGAAAAAACTCTCTCAGAATTACCTTGTGTTTTTTCAAATCCATTATCAGAATTGTTTCCTCTTTCCTCCTCTTGATTATACTATTACCAGTCTTACTATGGAGACAGGGAAAATTGATGATGCCTTTAAAGTTGACTGAAGAGTTACTTTGACAAAACAGAAGAGTTCTGGGCTTTACTTCTTAACATGTATAGTTTGAGTTGACAAAGAGCAACTGAAACAGGTATAAGAGAGCTCAATAGGGTTGGAGATAATATGAAGAGAAGTCTAGGAGAACAAGAGGGAAAGAGATGGAAATAAATTGAGTGTTTAGTGAGGGAAAACAAAGAAACTAGATTAGAGACTATAAGGAAGGAGTTGAATAGTGATAGAAATCCTTGGTTAATTCAGCTTGAAGGGGATGATTTAGTACTTCCATGGTACAGTAGAAAGAACACTGAAATGGGAAATAGAGGATTGGGTTTGAATCTTGACTCTGCCTTTTACCCTGATTAGTTAAAATCTATATCTTCTTTTTTATCATTTATCAAATGAGAGAGTTGAACTAGAAGACCCATGAAATAATTTCTAACATCGAATTCATGATTCTCTTGTAACTGCAATGGAATTTTAAGAATTGCACTGAATTTGGAACTATGCCCAAATTGCTATAGAAGTGTGCATACCCCTTGATTCTTTACTGAGTCTATATCCCAAAGAGATCATAAAAGAGGGAAAAGAATCTATATGTGCAAAAATGTTTGTAACAATCCTTTTGTAGTGGCAAGGAAATAGAAAGTTGCTTATCAGTTGGGGAATGGTTGAATAAGTTATGGCATATGAATGTAATGGAATATTATTGTTCTATAAGAAATGATGAACAGCCTGATTTCAAAAAATCTGGAAAGACTTATATTAACTAATGCTAAATGAAGTGAGCAGAACCAAGAGAACACTGTACATTATAACAATAAAATTATGTGATGATCAACTGTGATGGACTTGTCTCATTTCAACAATGTTGTGATTCAATGCAATTCCAATAGATTTGGGATGGAAAGTGCCATTCTCATCCAGAGAGAGGGATATGGAGACTGAACATAGATTGAAGCATAGTATTTTATCCTTTTTTTGCTGTTTTTGTTTGTTTTTTTCCCCTTTTGATCTGATTTTTATTGCCTAATGTGACAACTAAAGAAATTCATTTAAAAGAATTGCACATCTATATCAGATTGCTTACTGTGTTGCAGAGGGGGCAGGTTAAGGAGGGAGGAAGAAAAATTTGCAACACAAAGTTTTATAAAAATGAATGTTGAAAACTATCTTTTCATGCATTTGGAAAAATAAAATGCTATGGGAAAAAAGTTATTATACTGTTTAGGACCACAGACATTAACCTCTTTGCTTTTCTGTGCAACACAGAAATTATGTCAATCTTCTGGAAACAATGCCATATCTTTAAATTTTTTTTCAACTAAGTATGGCAGTTACAGGACAGTTAGGAGAAAAGGAGAGTGCCATGAGAGAATGATTTCTGGCCAGGCAAGGTCTTGCACTCTTCAAATTGTACTATGTAGGTCACAGCCTATACTATCTGATTCCAAGGCTAGTCCTCTTTGTGGGGCCTCTGTTCATCAAAAAAACCCCTAAGCTTTTGATATCCTAAACATGTGGTGCCCTATGGTTCTTCAAGTCTCTTCTATTTCTCTCTGAACTATTTTATTTGTGTGAATGCTATGACTTTAGGCAATGGATTTAACCTCTCTGTATCTCTATGTCTTCATTAAATGGGTTTAATAATATCTGCCTAGCTACTTCTCAGTATGATGATGATCAAATATGAAAACAGATATAAAATATTTTTAAAAGTTTAAAGTTCTGTAAAAATGTAGTTTTGTTATTAATTCACAGATTCTGTACCTGTGTACTCTTTTAGTGGACTATTTCCTTCTGCATGTTTTAGAAGAAGGAAAAGCCTTCTCTCTCCATATAATTTATGAAAGAACAAAAAAATACAAAAGGATCCTGTTATAACATGCAAGAAAAAACAATAAAGCAGGTATTGTTATCTCATACAATATGGGGAGGAAAATAAAGTATAAGAATATGAGAAAGATAGCAAAGGATAATATTAAAAAGATTTTTAAATAACATGGATAAGAATGAAAATAGAATTATTAGAATGGTATGAAGAGAGGAAGACTTAAAAGGGATCTTTGTCTTTAACAGTTGCTTAACTTAGCTCCAAAGGGAAGAACAAGGAGCAAGAAATGGAGGTTGTAATTTCAGGTCTCTATAAGAAAAAAATTCCTAACAATTACAACTGTTCAAAAGTAGAGTGGATTGCCATAGGAGGTTAATGATTTTCCTCTACATTTCCCACTAAGATTTCATGATCATTTTATTCAAATCAGCTGATTATAGTACAAAAGACAACATAATAAATGATTTTAAAATTACAAGTTAGTAATTACAAGTAACATCCTTCCTCTTTCTCTTCCTCTCCTTTCCCCCCTTCTCCCTCCTTTCCTCCCTTCCTTCCTCTCTTCCTTCCTCCCTCCCTCCTTGTCTCCCTCCCTCCTTGTCTTCCTTCCTTCCTTCCTTCCTTCCTTCCTTCCTTCTTTCCTTCCTTCCTTCCTTCCTTCCTTCCTTCCTTCCTTCCTTCCTTCCTTCCTTCCTTCCTTCCTTCCTTCCTTCCTTCCTTCCTTCCTTCCTTCCTTCCTTCCTTCCTTCCTTCCTTCCTTCCTTCCTTCCTTCCTTCCTTCCTTCCTTTCTTCCTTCCTTCCTTCCTTCCTTCCTTCCTTCCTTCCTTCCTTCCTTCCTTCCTTCCTTCCTTCCTTCCTTCCTTCCTTCCTTCCTTCCTTCCTTCCTTCCTTCCTTCCTCCTTCCTTCCTTCCTTCCTTCCTTCCTTCCTTCCTTCCTTCCTTCCTTCCTTCCTTCCTTCCTTCCTTCCTTCCTTCCTTCCTTCCTTCCTTCCTTCCTTCCTTCCTTCCTTCCTTCCTTCCTTCCTTCCTTCCTTTCTTCCTTCCTTTCTTCCTCATTTTCTAAAAGTAAAACCCTTTAAAAAGAAACAAACAAAATAAAACCAAAGTTATTTATTTAACTTGTTCAGTATTTATTAAGGCCATGGAATTTCTTTATCACCCTGGATAATTAAAATCTACTCTAGGAAGTCCAGGTTATGAATAGAAAATATTATATTGAAATAAAGGCTATACAAAATATACAGATAACAAAGAAAGAAGACTTCATACTTTCTTCTGGGAGCTTCCCAAATTAATCATCTTATTTATTGATCTTTTATTTGAGAGTTATTGATGAATAAATGAATAGGCTCAATCCTGATTAATTTTAATTTTATTTTGTGTCAGAAAGTAGAAAAATCAGATACTAGCTTCCATTCTAAGCTATTTTCTTTTTTAAAAATCATAATACCAATATTCCATTTTCCTTTTTTTTCCTTATATACCATAACAAGCATTTATAATACAAGCAGTATTGATTTTAGGGGTAGTTAGCTGCTGTACTTGTTTCTAAGATTTGTACAAACATCCTATAATGCATATTTCATTTGTTCAGGAATGCATTTGGATCATGTTGCTATATTTTGCTGGAGCTGACATTCATTTGCCATTTAGAAGAACTTACACTTATGGTATATTTATGTTTAGAGGTAAATGACTTAAAACTCAAAACATTTTCCACTCATTTAAATTGTGATATTGGTTTCTTCCTTATAATTCAGAAAGATTTGTTTATTCTTAATTGTCTGCCTACATATAATTTCAATGTATCTAATAACTGTTTTAATCTCAGTCTTTATTTAGATTTGAATGATCTGTGTCCTTCTTAATGTTTGTTTCTCCAATAGTGCCAAATCTGGTCCATTTATACCTTTTCTTTTATGTAACCCTGTAACCTTTTTATCTGTTCTTCCATTATTTTAAAAAAGGCATCAATCAATCCTTCACCAAACCTACTATGTGTCAGGCACTATGATAGGTGATGGACATAAAAAGACAACAATATCTGAAGGGATGGAAATGGAAAACACAATGTTATATACAAGGAACATCAAGTAAATTAATGTCTATAATACAGCATAAATGAAGGGAAGTAATGAGTAAGAAGCCTGGGGTAGAAAGGAGCTAGACTATGATGGGCTTTAAATGCTAAACATAGATCTTTTTATTTTATCCTAGAGGCATCTGAAACCAATGAAATTTTTAAAGCAGGTTTTAAGTCAAGCCTGTGACTTAAGAATATCATTTTGGAAAGTATACGAAGAAGGAATTGGAGAGAGAAAACACATGAGGTACCTTTAATTTTTGGAAATTATAGAAATCTAGGATTGGAATCATAGTATTTCCCTTAATTTCTTTTTGTATTCCACTCCTAATTCTCAGGATAACTTGTTCTTGTTCTTCTTCTTATTTTCCTTTTCCTCCTTTTCCTCATTCTCCTCCTCCTCCTCTTTCTCCTCATTCTCATCTTCCTCCTCCTCCATCTCTTGCTCTTCCTCCTTCACTTCTATGGTCCAAGACTATTCTTAGCATTGAAGATCCCTTTTCCTTTGTAGACCTTGTTAGTCTGGAAGATCTATCTGCTCCCAGAATCCCTTCTTGATTTGTCAGTTCTTTTTGAAGATTCTACTTTGAGGAAAGGCAAAAACCAATTATGTTAAAATCTTTAGAACTATTTGAGCTCCACTCCTGCCTCTCTAACTTTTTTCTCCAACAGGCCCCCATTTAGGTACCTTCTCCAACTCTCTATCCCCAAGGCTTTCTTTTTGACTTTTAAAAAATGATTGTCCTTCTTTATAAGAATGTAACTCTTTTCAGGGCAGGGACTGCTTTTGTTTCTATTTGAACTGACACATAATAAATGTTTTAATAAATGCTTGCTAGCTTGGCTTGTTTTTGTTAGAGAAGGATTTTGACTTGGATGAGGAAGTGGGCTACTTCATTCTAAGTATCTTGATATTACCTGAGATTAGATGGAACATCCAAACTATCTGTTATTCCTTGCTTTCACCACATATGATCTACTTTCTTTTCTGTTTAAACATCTCCTTGATAAACTTTTCTATACCACTGTGTTCCCCAATTCATCATTAGTAGCATTCTTTAGATTCCTGATAGTTTTGGCAAGAGATTATTCCCATTTTCTGAGGATTAGTCTCGTTAAATATGGAGAGTCATCACCAGTAGGCTGCCTACTAGATATTAGGAGTTCAGTAACTTGTTTTTTGAAACAGATATTAAGAAAAATATTTTAGTCTAACTTAGAGAGCATTTGGATTGGTGGTGATTTTTCAAATAATAGATTGCTTTTGGATTTAGATATTAAACTCACCATTATGAGGAATAATGACAGTTTTGAAGCAGCAACTAATATTTTCAATTTTTTAGCTCACCCCATTGAGCTTAAACACAGATTAAGGATGATTGATTTTTCTTGAATTTGTTTGCTATCCCCAGCAATAATTAAATCTAGATAGATTGAAGGCTAGGTATAATTTCCCAAGCTGGAAGTACTCATGAATCTGTTTGTTGTTGTTTGATCTTTTCAATCATATCCTACACTTTGTGATCCTATTCAGGGTTTTCTTGGTAAAGATACAGAAATAGTTTGGCATTTCCTTTTCCAGCTCACTTTATAGATGAGGAACTGAAACAGAGATAAGTGACTTTTCCAGGGTCACACAGCTAGTAAGTACCTGAAACAATATTTGAATTCAGGAAAATGGGTTTTTTTGACTAATTTTGGCAATCTATCCATCACTATTCCACATTGCTGGCTGTTTCCCCTACTCTCCCAATAGTTTCTACTCAGGAAGATGAGACTTTCTGACTTCTGGCCCAGCACTCTATATCCACTGTGCCACCTAGTTGTCCCATGAATCTGATACATTAATATCAATACAAAGATTTTGATAACATAAACTGGTTACTACCACGATGTTCCTGCTCCCACAGCTTGTATCAAAAGATGTGGCATGTGGCATGGGCTCATGGAATCAAAGGTCTAAAATTGTAAGAGAATATAGAGGCCAGTTAGTCCAAACCTTTATTTTACAGAAAATGGATCTCAACGAGGTTAAACAACATGTCTAAAGTCACATAGAGAGTAAGGAACAAATGTAGGATTTGAACTCAGAGGTCTCTGATTACAAATACATTGCTCTTTCCATTTTACCATCCTGCCTCTCTTGAGAGTAAGAGAGAAGAATACAAGGGAAGAACAGTTCCCATAAGAGATGAGTTTAAGCCTCAACAGCTCAGCAGCCCCAACACATGCCACTCCGTTAATGGCATATTCATCACCTTAAAAAACAACTCACTAGTGCCACATTTTAAAATGTACCATTTTTATGTTATACCATTTTTAAAAGAGTTGTCAACATGGCAAAAGAGCCTAGGAGGAATTGAAGAGTTGTAACAGACAACTTTAAAGAATAGTATGATGTGTCATTTTACCAGCTGAGGTATTCTAAAACATTAAAAAACAAACAAATCTTTTTTAAATAGAAAAAAAAAAGACTGCATTTCAAAATTAGAAGGGCCCTTGGAGGTCTTTTAGTATCACCTTTTCCTAATCAGGAAACTTTAAAATATTCTTAACAAATAACAAGGTAAATCTTTGCTTAACATGTCTCAAATAAAGACAATAAAGGGGTTACCTACCATCTCTTGAGTCAGAATGTTTACTTTTGGAAAGCTCTTCTTCTTAATACTTACAAGAACTGGAAATTGAAAGGCACCTCAAGGCAATGGGGAGTAACCTGTCTTTGACTAAGAAGCCAATCTTTCCTCTAAATTGCTACCAATGAAATCTTGCAAATTTTTTGGGGATTATGGGCTAAAAGGATTTCTTTTTTTTCCTCTTCCCTTTTTATTTAATCTATCATTAAAGAAAAAAAAAAAACAAATTGGTATAATGAACTATTTTGCCATGTGTAGTTTCATTTATGATTGTTTGAAGTATAGCATGGGAAAACCAAGCTTTGATAAAGCCTTTTGCAATATGAATGGAGCAACTTGATCTTGCCTTCAGCCCAAATCAGTCTGGCTCTCACTGATTGGTCAGCAATAGGTCTCAGCCCAAACCTTACTTGGTCATTTTTTTGGGTTTTGGTGGCTCAAAGTATAAATAGCAACTGTTTTAATTTTGATCTGAAAACCTAAGAGTTTTCCACTCCAATATTGATGTTTTTTTTTTTTTTTTTTTTTTTTGACAAGGTAAAAGAGGCCACTTTGCCCTTATTTCTTACTTAACTTAATCATTGAATAGGTATTGCTTCAGACAAACTAAGACCTGGGAAAGACTTTAGTTTTTAAAGGCCACAGTCTCCCACTGTATCTGGGTCAGCTGTAGCCATCTTGACCTATATCTTGGCACTAGACCCAGATGGCTCTGGAGGAGAGAATAAGGCTGGTGATTTTGCTCAGCTCTGTCTCATTTAAATTCAATTCATTTGCAAGTCAAGACATCACTTTTTTAATCCTCTTAGAGAATGAAGGACAAACAACTTTTCCCTCCTCCTAAGTCACTCTACCTCTAATTTCACTCATTTTTTACTTTTACCATTACTCCATGCCCCTCATTTAGTCAGTTGCCAAGTATTATAGATTGTACCTCTAAGAGATCTCACATTCATCCTATCCTCTCCACTTAACTAAAAATTGCCTTATTACAGGCCTTCTTTTTATTTTAGCAAAATTATTCTCCCCACCGTTTTCTCATTTCTCTATTCCAACTTTTATACAGTTGCAAATAATCATTCTGAGATGTAGGTCTGATCATACTCTCAAGGTATTTCCCTATTTGAAAGTCTTCAGGAAGTCCTTGATTGCCTTTGGGATAAAGTATAAAACTCCTTATTCTGTCATTTGAAGCACTTTATAGTTAATTCCCATTTGCCTTTTCAAGGCTTAATTCATATTATTTCTCTACACACATTTTGTGTTCCAGTCAAACACGACACTGTATATATGCTTTAAACTCAGTATTTTCTCTGTAAATTCCATACAATTTGTATGTACAAGCCAAACCACATGCCTATAATGCACTCTCTCCTCTGACTCTCAGAATGGAAACAATAATAGTAACTATAATTTATATGTCACTTTAGGGTTTGCAAGGAACTTTATATATTCTGCTTTATTTGTTCCTCACAACAGCCCTATGAAAATATGCATTATTATGATCTCCTTTTTACAATTAAAGAATATGAGGTTTGTTATGTGACCTGGTAGAGGATGAGTATCTTAGATGGGGTATTTCTGAATCACAGCACTATTCTACCTAAAATTGAATTATTGAATTAAGGGGTTCAGAATAAGGATTGCAACTACACAGATTCAAACCTGAAAGAAATGACATTTAGTACAACATTTTCATTCTAAATCCAAGAAAATTGAGACCCCTGAGAAATTAAGTGATTGTCAAAGTCACATAGGTACTGGAGGCAGTATTGTAACTACAACTCCAGTAATCTTTCTTTAAAAAAACAAAACAAAAAGGGAAAAAAAAGTTTCACTGATGCTTTTGATGGTCATTACCTTCTCATTTTTCTCTCCCCATCAAGCACATAATCTACATAGAATTCCTTCTTATAAGACAGCTAAACAATACAAATCTTCAAAATAAGAACCAGGAGCAGAACCAAAGCTATTCAGAAGAAATAAGATAGCCAGGTAATATAGAGCCCCTTATCATAAGTTTATCTATTCTCTGACTAATCTTGTCATTATTTTTGCAATGTTTAAAATGGTGAAATATGGTATAATCAATAGAGTTGGCATGGAAGCCACAATAACAGGTCTTTAAGTCCTCTCTGACAAATACTATCTATGTGATCCCTCAATGCTCTAAACAATTCCTGAAGAGTATAAATGGTAGAGAAGGTGCCAACCAGTTCTGGTAAATTAAATTTCTTCTCTTATTAATTCCCAATTCCAAGGAAATATATTCCTGTTCTTTAAAAAGAAGAGGGCAACATTTTTAAGAAATTAAGTTTTAAAGTGGAGTCATTAGCCCAAAGCTTAAATTTGAAATGGTTTCATATTTCTATATTCACCCTTGTATACAAATAGCTCTTAAGAGCCATTTAGAAATGAAAGTACAGAGAGGGACAGAGACTTCACAGTCAGCTTTGTTTTGCTAAAATGTCCTTTTGCTAGGAGTGAATAACATAAATGGTGACTTACAATTTAAATATCAGCTGAGCATGGCTTGGAAAAAGATAAATAAGGCCTTAATTAGTCACACAAAATCTAGTAAGATTGGTTAGATATAAAATACTCAATCCCTCTAACTGGAGGGTTTCATTACTCATGTAGAGAGGGGCCTAAATGAACTTAATTTTTGGCTAAATAAGCCTTTTTAAAATGGATAAAAGCATTAGTTTTAACTAAACACCACAAATATTTCATTTTATACTCACAACAATCCTGGGAAGTAGGTGCTTGACTATTCAAATTTTACAGATAAGGCAACCATGTCAAATATGGCTTAAATGACTTTCCCAAGGTCATATACATCTGAAGTCTGATATAAACTTAAATCTTACTCAACTTTCACTACTTTATCATCTGTGCCACTTAGGAGGCAAAATTTCTATCCTTGCTTTTCTCAGTTCTCCACATCTAAAAGAATTCTAAGTGTTGTGTAGAAAAATCATTCTACCTGCAAATCCATTGCATAGTGATTAAAAATATTAATTCTAAAGAAAATGAACATAGTTTCATATGACTTATGAACCAATGCTAGCTCCTAGTGATCATCACTTCTAAGGATTATAAACCACACTCCTAATTATCTACTCTAGAATTTTGTTTCTATCAAGCTGAGTCATTTGTAATTTCTAGAATCATATTTGCTGCTTTCCTACCTCTGAATCTCTATAACTCCTCGGAAGTTACTGATTGGTGACTCAGTATCATCTTTGTAGTTCTTTGGATGTATTAAGATATTATTCGTCTATGTCTGTAGACTTTAATTTATTTAAAGAAGTTTTTTCCTTTGATTATCTCCTTGTCTCTCTTGGAATTTTTAACTATGTTTGTTCTACCATTTTCAGGGTGAAGATCATTTTTCTTGAAGAAGCCAGTGGAGTAAAGTAGGATTTGAGCAGTTTAAAAGTTAAACTGCTCAAATCCTAATCTGTTAACGCAGAGCAGAAGGCTTAGAACCTAAAACAATATCAACAATAACAACAACACACGAACACTACTCAATCTTTGATTTTCTTTATCATTTTTCTAAGTTTCAGTTATCGTGGTTTTTATGCTTCTTTACAATGTTGAAGCCACTTTTCCTTTAGAATGGTTATATATTACTCCTATCTTTTGCACAAGTCGCTTTAAAAGTCTTAGCTTATCAGGGATTCCCATTATGGCCACACAATTTTCTTTCTCTTCCTTTTTATTAGGATGATTTGCATTTGTATTGTTAGAATTTTCCTTTTGAGAACATCTTGTAATTTTTTAAAAAAGCATCTCTAACCACAGGATTATGCCTATTATTCACCTGAACTCTCTGCAATATATTTTCATGAAGTCTAGGGCATGAATCTGATTATGCCCAGCATTCATTTCCTTAGCTCTTGTGAATCTTAAATCAGCAGACCCAGTTCTTTGTGTGTACACTCAAATCTGGTGCCAAAGGGTATGAATGGTCACTGTCACCAGCAGGTATTCATGAATTCCATAATTCTAAATGCTTGAAAAGTGGGATTAATACCAATCACATACTGTCTCAGTAGGAGCAAAATGTTTTCACAAATTATGTAAGCATGATGTTAAAGACTTAAAACTGAATAGTCTTTAAAAGATATCATCATGAAAATAGATGCCATTGTTTTTTAAAAAACAAAAGTTAGAGGTCATCAATGAGCTGAGAGAAAATAAAATAAAACCTAAACTTACATTCTTTGCCAAATTATTTTAGATGGCAAGAAGCCTATTTCTTTCATTTACCAAAACAGCCATAAATAAGAATTCTGAAAAGATGATTGTTAATGCTTTAAAAATAAACCCAAGTACTACTGAGAAATTAATAACATAAGAGGATGATATGATTTTGCTAATGGATTCTGAGTGGCATTTGGAAAAGAATAACAAAGAAGAATTAAAATAGACACAAGAAGCTGCAAAATGAAAGTCTGAAGCAAAGCAGAATTGTTTTAATTGTCCTTTTATGTCATTAGTAGCCAGCCACATCTGCTCCCACACCTGTGCTCCCTTCCTCGATCTATTCTGACACTCTGGAAGTGTTGGGCAGGCAGCCAGCTTCATAGCAACTCCTCCCCATCATCAGCCTCTGCTACCAGCTTGCTTTTCTCTTACTTATAGTGAACCAAGTATCCACCCTAGGGCTCTGAACTACTCCTGATTGATGGGACAAACTGAAAGTTCTAGGCTAATTACTTCATAATAACAGTTCCTAGTGAGGGGGAGTAACCATTGACCTACTTTGGACTCTACCAATATAATCCTTCAGGGAAGATAATTAAGGAATATAGTGCTATTTCTAAAACCAACCAAATATCAGAAGCTTTGCTTAAATCAGAAACAGATATTACTAATTTTGTAAGAACTGTGATATTATTTGGGTTTTAATCTATGCTCAGTTTTGATATGATTGATCTCAAGGTTCATGTTCTTCTCCATCTTGATAAATTTTGACTTGACAAGTTACATTTGAGAGAGGCACATGTGTGCAGATTATAACTTTGTTTCTTCTAGGAAAAAAAAGATTCATTTTTCTACCTACCAAAATAAACCTTTTGAAAAAGAAAAAAAAAATTTAAAAAGCTAGAATAAATTCATCCCCAGATAATCAAAGTGTGTGTGTGTGTGTGTGTGTGTGTGTGTGTGTGTGTGTGTGTGTCTGTGTGTAAGAAACCTCAGCAGAAGTTTAATTATAAAATAGGATGAACAGCATCCTGACTTCAAATCAATCATTTTGGAAGCTTGATTCTACTATGATACTCTGCTTTGGGGATAGACATCTGTACTTGCTGCATATTAACACTTTACCCAGGGACAACCTTTATAGCACTTGTCCTTCCTTCCTGACTAACAAAGTCCTCTCTGTCTTTATAGAGAAAGGCTGCTTCTACTGATAAAGGGCTGTCTACTTCCTGATTTCTACAATTCTGATGCTTTCTAACGGAAGAAAATGAGGCTTATGAGAAAAATTAGCACAGCCCAATGAAATAATAGAACATGAATGAAGGACTTGTGTCAGCCTATTTCATTAGTCATCTGTTCTTTCAAAAATCAAAAGGTGCTAAAAATGTTACACATTGAGTATCATGATTATTAATGTAGTCTTCTTGCCAATTATTCCCTTTCTGATTTTTTCCCTCCTGTTGCCCTCCTGTTTTCCTTCCCTTCCGTTCCCCTTCTCCAGGCTGACTTACTCCCTACTTCTAAGGCTCATTTAATTATGAAAACAGAATCAGTGGTTTGTGAACTGATATTTTAATTCTAATAAGATTTATCTTTATCTAAGAAGTGACTCAGTATCTCTGAGTAATTCAGTGCATTTCTCACAGTGAAACAGGAGTTGTTATTTCTTGGGCCAGGATAAAATTTTGGCAATTAATTTTGCCTTTATGTCATGATTATGGATTCATGACCATGTTGTAACTTACTTGGTAGAAGTTATTTACTTGGTTGTTTCTACTTAAGAGTAAGCAATCTGATAAAATTTTCATGTAAATGATGGTAGCTTGATCAACATCATATCATGATAGACTTTCTGAATTCATTAAGGAAATGGTATTTCATGTGCTAGAAAAGAACTAGTAATAGCTTCACATAAAATTAATTTGATATCAAAACCCTTTCCATTCAATGATTGTTCTATTGCCCAGTATGTACACCATTTTTACATGTTTTAATTACATTTTCCATATTCATATTATTTTCTTAAATATTATGTTCTTATGTTTTTCTACTATGATCCAGCTGCCTTCCACAGTAATGTTTGAGTATAGTGATATAATATGCACATACATTTATGTAATAATATTGATGCTTGCACCATTTTATAAATTATTTCTTATTACTTAGGTTTAACTACATAAATATTTTAATTATATTCTAATTTAAACATCATTACTTTTCAGTTTTGTCTTGAAATTGCAATAGTCTGGAAGGCCCCTTATACTTTTAGCCTCTAACCTGTACAGCTGGCACCACTTAAAGACCATCTGTCATTTTAGTCTGTTCTAGACTTAAGAGACCCATTTTGTCCCTAATCAGGCAGGAAGAACAGGAGAACCTTCAGGTCAGTCACTCACCAACCCACCACTTTGCTGTTACTCAGGTTCTTACCTTATGCCTTGTATGTTAATTGGATTCTTGCTTGTATCCCCATAATAATGACCCCCAACTCTTAACCTGTGGTTCAGTAACTCTAACATATTTAAATGCTCATTTTAATTCCCTGCCCAGAATCAAGTTGTTATTGTGGTTGTATTTCTAGGAAGTTATTGTCAAACTTCATCAAGAAACTTAACCCTTCACTTCTCCCTCACTTACATGTTCTTTCATAGTTCTGATTCTTTCTTGACATCTTGGTCAAATCCCTACTATCTTCCATTTAATTTTCCCACTGTCATTTATTTGTTTGTCTAATCCCTGCTGTCACAATCCCCCTACTTACCTGAATAATGAGGCATCTACCTATTGCCCTCTTCAAGACTTTCCCAAATTAACTATATTACCCTATAAAACTCCTACAGTATAATAGTTCAAGTTACAGTCTGCTTCTTTGTCATACAATTTGAAATCCTCAAAAGTGGAAAATAAAATCATGTCACTCAAAGAAGACATTAAGAATAAAATAAGAGGAATGAAAGGAAGGATAGCATTATTTAAAAATTCCACATTTAAAAAAAATTTAAATGCCATCTTTAGAGAAAATCTGTTTCAAAAAAAAAAGTGGTAAAAAGCATTGCTAACACAGTAATGTTATTATAGTTGTTATGTTTAGTACTCAGTATTTATTATACAGATATTAAGTTCCCCCTGGACTTAAATCCATCAGGGAAGAGAAAAAAATGGGAGAATCAATGTTTTAGCAGTCATTAAGATACTGGAAAATTCTTTCACCACAAAGAGAGTATTCAACAACATTAAAGCACCCAAGATAAAACCTCTTCTTGTCTCTAATCCAGCTTGTTTTGCTTAGTTCCTAATTAATTGCTTGCTATAATTGACTGACAGGTTTGAAAAAAAAAAAATCACTGGGATTCTTTTACTCAGTTCAGTCCAAAAGATATTAAATGTTGAATGTATAGAGGGCAGTGGTGTTATGCATATGATTAAGACATAACCCCTGACTTCAAGGGCTTTTCAATCTGATAAGGGAGATAAGCCATGTATGCAAACCAATATAATACAAAATGGATATGTATGTAAAAATAAAGACAGAGGACATATTTATGATAAAATTAAAGGAGGATGAGAATGCTAGGTTAAGGTTGAAGAAAGGAAAAGTGGCTTCATGGAAGAGGTACTACCTAAAGTGAGTGTTGAAGGAAGGAGTAAGATTCTCTACTTCAGGCAGGGAATTACATTATGGGCTATGGACAAACAGACAAAAAACAAAAATGTAAGACCAAAAACCAAGGACAGTGAGTACTCCAGTTTACTTGTCCATTAATTAAGTGAAATAAAATTATGTGAATGTGTGAGGTAGGGCTAGATTGAAGGCAATTGGAGAAGGCCTTGAGAGCAAGAGTTTGTACAAATGATGCCTTTATAACTTGAATAGCTTTCATTTATATAGCTAGCATTTTAAACATAACAGCTGATTTATTTATATATGAACAAAGATGAAAGAACTAAGTCTTTGGAGAGTTATGCATCTTTTCCTGAGTCATTAGCAAGTTTCAAGAAGCTGGATTTTAATCCAGGTTTCTTATGACTTAAAGTTTTAGAAAACTTTAAGCCCAGAGACTGTACCATTTCAGTTGTTTTCCAGTCATGTCCAACTCTTTGTAATTTCATTTGGGGTTTTCTTGGTAAAGATATTGATGTTGTTTGCTATTTCCTTCTCCAATTCATTTTATGGATGAGGACTAAGGCGTTGTTTGGGAGAAATTAAGTGATTTGCTTGGGATCATAGAATCAGTAAGTGTCAGAGACCTGACTTAAACCCATGGCTTCTTGAATTTGAGATCAGCTCTCCTTTATATGCCTATGTGTATATTTGCATGTATGTACACAGGTAACATTCCTATGTCTCTTATATAGAGTCTTTAATAGTACTGCATTTTGGCTTCCTTGTTTTGAGGGACAATGGAAATTGCTTAGGGTATGAAAATTCTTATTTTCTCTCTGGGAAGGAGCCAAGTAAATTATTTTGAAAACTTAAAAAGTGAGTGGTTGAAGGGATAGGAAATAATCTCATCAGCAGTATTTTCCAACCATATAATCTTAATTTTTAAGTGCAAAACATTACCAAACATCCTCTGCATCTTCATCACACTCGGCACCAAACTGACAAATGTCACAAGTGGATGTCTCCTTTTGGCTGGTTTCTCCAGATCCTTCATTGACTACAAAATGCAAACCAGAAAAAAATACAGTTAAGTACAATGGACAAGAATTTTTTTTTTTTTTTTTTTGGTGAGGTAGTATATCTTTCTATTGAAGTTGTTGGAATTTACTCTTCAGAAAGAGAATGATAGTCTTTAGATTCATGATAACCTTTTTAAAATTCAAGGGCAGTTAGAACATTAATGTCACCCAAAGAAAGATATATGGTGACTGTATACATTTTACAAACAAAAAGTATCACATCGGGTTTATCAAAAGTGATTGACAAAACTCTTTATAACAGATAATTAAGACCTATTTAAATGTTAATTTTTCTTGAAGAAGGTACATGGCTTTAATGGAAAAATAGTCATAGTATTTTCTATTTTTTTCCCTTTCAAAGTTACTCCTGTTTCATGTACAATGTCTGCTCATGATGATTCTGAATTATATTCTTATTCATAGGTGGCATAAATAAAAAGTATTATGTATGCATGTTCTAGGAAACAGTCCTTAGTTGGCAGCAATTTATTAACTTTAATTTCTTGAATGTTAGTGCTACAGAATAAGGTAATGAATGATTACCACAACAAATCTCTCATAGAAATTTCCTAAGAAAAAATACATATGTACAAAATTAAAAAAAAAAATAAAGGTACTGTTGATCAACAATGTTGTTTGATGATCAGATGAAAAATATAAGTTCTTTTAAAAGTTGATAGTGGGGTGGGGGTGAGGTGGGAGGAGAGAAGCTAGGTGGCACAGTGGATAGAGCACCAGCCCTGAAGTCAGGAAGACCTAAGTTCAAATTTGGCCTCAGACACTTAACAGTTCCTGGGCAAGTCACTTAACCCCAATTGCCTCAGGGAAAAAAAAAAAAAAAGTTGCTAGCAGGGTGGATTGAGAAAAATTATTGGTTATAAATCTGATTTAACCTTTCAAAATCATTATTTTGGAGTTTGGAAAGGTACCCTAGTTAAATTAATTACACATCTTATTCAATTCAATAAATACTTAAATACTTATTATGTTATTATAATATAACATTATTCAGTGTTGGGAAGTATGTTGGTGCTCGGGATATTTAAGCAGGGCATAGGTAAAGCATATATTTGAAAATGAAAGTGATATAAAAACAAAACATATCAATAAAAAACTCAAAATTTTTCCTTAGAAGAGACATTTTACCAATTCATCTATCCCTTAATTCTTTGCTAAGAAAGAATGTATTTTAATCCAAAATAGTCTTTCAAAAATTTATGCCAAGGAAAAATAAAGTATTTTCAATACAAGTGACTGTTTTAGAAATTCTGCATTGAAGATGTTAATTTTCATTGAAACTAATAGATAACACTTTTAACAAAGAAAGAGAAAATGTATTCACATTCACACTGAGCCTACCAAACTCAACACATTCTGTATTAATGTAGCATTTTCTTATCACTTCCTGTTTTAAATGTCTACTGAGAGATTTTTAAACTATTTTTTAAAAAACAGTCTACTTCATTATCTCTTTTCTTATTCCCTGTTGTGCAGATAAGTGTCTTGATTTTTTTTTAAAAGATATCTGATATACTTTCACTATGCTCAGGCAATGGTAGTTGTTCATTTTCTGAACTACTTTTTCTTTTTCTTTTCCTCTATCTTCCCCAGCTCCCAACCCCCTTTGCTTTCATCTGTGAATGCTTCATCTTTTATATCTTGCCTGGAAAAATCCTAAGTTAAATTAGAGTACAGGAAAACTTGCATTTGTGGTAGTTATATTTGCTTTAAAGTAAACCTTAGAGAGCTTAATATTAATTTATTTTTGCAGGAAAAGACAAAAAAGAACTTTAGGCTCCTGCTGAAGTATAGAGTACTTATCTTATTATCCACTCTATTACCTTAATACAGGCAAAATGATTGCAGTGGACCATGGGGAAAACAGTGCGTTAGGGCATACACCTCTGGGGAGACCTAATAGCTGAAGTCAGTCTCTTTATGGTTTTCTTATTATTAATGCAATATAGAAGTTGCTAATGTGAAAGTTCCTTTAGTGTTAGTGAAATTAGTAGCTTCTCAAATGTAAGTTCCTATCATTTAGGAAATGTGCTAATATGATAGGAAAGTTATCCATACAAACTGAGACAATTCTGGGACAATATTTGTTTCTGCAGCAATAGAGCTGATTATTTTGAGATTTATTGAAGAAGGGAATACAGAAAACGAGGAGATGATGCAAATAGAACAGAACCTATTTTAATAACTTGTCTTCTAAAAATTTCACTATATTTCTAAAGAGCAGCCATTGTTAGTAGATTTTAAGTCAATAGACCTAAGAAGAAACTAAATTCAAAAAGAATAATGTCCTCAATTAGCAAATCTCTTGGGTGCCAGGGAAGCTAAGCTAAGAGACTAACATGAAATTATATGAAGCAGAGATGTTTCTGCCCATAGCTGCATGACAAAAACAATTCTTTGTTCAATTACTATTTGTTATCACATTTCTGAACATTAGCCACCAGGAAAACTGTAAAACTTGGACATTTGTCTTCTGTCTATTGTACCCTTTCTCTTGGTGGTCACCCACCTCTCTTCCCTATTCTTTCTTCATCTCTTTACTTGATTTCCTCAATCAAAAAAGAAATGTTTCAACTTCTCAAAACGCCAGATTTTTTCATTGACATAAAACTGTGCTTGTCTGAACATAAACCTGTAGGCAATTTCCTCCCTCAATTACATCTTTGTCTCTGCTGAGCACAGATGGACCTACCATAATATGAATTTGAAACTGGATTTGTGTAATTTTAAACTTAGCCCAATCCCTATACTCTTCTATCTCTGCCTAAAAGAATCCAAGAGACATACTTATATCTAAATTGAATTAATATGTGATAACCTCATACTATAATATTTCTTAACTGAGTTTCTAGGGTATATCTGATAATTCTCCTATTGGCTAAGAAGTTTCTGTAAAAAGTAGGGAATTAGAATGAATTTATCTTCTTTCTCAATATTGATATTTGGCTTATAGTATTGAAAGCTGGCAGGGATCCTTTTTTTTTTTTTTTTTTTTTTTTTTTTAACATTTTAAGTAATGATATAGTTAATTCATTGGATGATTCAAAAAATTCAAAAAAAAATCCAAATTCACAAGTACAAAATGGAGGAAGCTTGGATAGCATTCACCAATCTGAAAAAGACCATAGGTTTCAAGTGAACTGAAAGCTTAATATGGTCAATTGAATGATATAGCAGGGAAACTGTTAATATGAACATAGACTATGTTAAATAAGCCATAAAATTGAGGACTAGGGAAATGGATATCTTTTCCCCTTTATTCTGTTCTCATCAGACTGTGCCTGGCATCCTGTATTTAGTTCAAGGAGTCACATTTTGGGAAGAGTATTAATAAAACTGGAGAACATTGAGGACAGTGACAAGGAAGAGAAAGAGAGACAGGAGGATTGGTTGGAGATACTGACAAAAGTTAGACTAGAGGAAGCAGGGGAATGAGAATCATTGAAATCAAGTTTTTGAAAAGTTTTTATATGAACCATGGGTCAGATTTATTCTGCTTAGTCCAAGAAGGAAGCTTTAGGTACAATGAGTGAGAGTTGTCAACATTTAATTTTGATGGGCAATCTTCCAACCAATTAGATATATTTCCAAATGTTCTAGGTTGGGAGAGATAATAGCGTCCTCTCTCTTGACCTTTTTGAGCAAAAGACAGATGATCATTCTAGTAGATTCTATAGCAAGGATGTTTGTTTAGCTTACTTGTGGGACCAAATGGTCTATTAGACCTCTTCCAACTCTAAGATTCTGATCATGTGTATCTGAAGTACAAAGAGTTTAAGTGATTTGATCAAGGTCATAAATGTAGGAAGTAACTAAGCCAGTTATGAATCATGGCCCTATTATTATGTTGAAATTACTTTCAAGGAAAACTAGGACCAAATTGATTTGATATGATTTAATTATGTTCCCATTTATATTTATATAAGAATAACTATTTTTTTCACTTTTGACTTAAGATGAACCACCTACCTATTTAGAATCAGTTTCTTTTTTCCTAAAAGATACTTCAAGACCCATAAACATTTTATGATTGTTATTCTCTTCCTTCATTCTTGATTTCCTATCAAATAAGTGTTATACTTTTAAAAAAATAATCCTTTATGTCCTTTTTAGTATTTCAATTTTATTTTTCATGGAGTCTTTTGGGAAAAACATGGATGTTTTCTTTGTTTGAGGACTGAGAAACAGTTTAGTGTGCATACTGGTCATGGGAATTGGGATATCCTGAAAGAAATTAGACTTATCAGAAATAAATGGGATTGTAAAGGCAAAAAATGAGAACATTAATAAAATCTGAAATATGGTTCACTTGCCAAATACTTATTAAGGCTCTTGATATGATTACTAGATATATCATCAATGTGGAATTGCCTAATACAAAGGTGAAGTTAAAAAAAAATTTGCTTAAACATTCTAGTGAATGTCAGCAGCTAGTATAGAGTCATGAATATATTAAACACTCAATAAATGTTGAATGAATGTAGGAACTTAATTATAGTATAGCTATGAATGGACGTCTCATTAATGTTTTATAATTCTTCACAAACTAGTGAGAAATGCCTCACTTCTTCAACTTATATATGACCTAAAAAGAGTCAAGACCAACTTTATAATACCTGCCTTCAATCCTGCCAGTTTTCTTTTTATTTTAACTGG
The DNA here is from genome assembly GCF_016432865.1 of Antechinus flavipes. Classification (NCBI taxonomy): domain Eukaryota; kingdom Metazoa; phylum Chordata; class Mammalia; order Dasyuromorphia; family Dasyuridae; genus Antechinus; species Antechinus flavipes. Next base: position 393,688,714 of record NC_067400.1, on the reverse strand, counting down.
ATTGGTTGCTCAATGACATTTTAAGGTGTCTGTTATCAATAGAAAATTTTGACCTAAAAACAATCCAAAAACCATTTATTGGACAACATGCAGTAAATAATTACTTAATAACTAAATAATAGAACCTTAAGTATATTTTCATTGAATGACAGATTTTACTATGCAGAATAGGGGTTCAATTGAATTCAATAATTACTTATTAAGCAAGGCACTGACTGTGCTTAACACTAGGGAGATAAAGAAAATAATAATAAAAAAAACTTTTCTTAAGGTGCTTACTATAGGGATACTACATTAATAAATACAAGTTATATATCACTTATTCAAAGACATTGGGGTATGGGAGATAAGTAGATCAGTAGGACTAGAGTAGAAATAATCCTTTTGAGGGAGGTACCACATCCTGGAGGGTTTTACATATTACGTTGAGGGTTTTTTCTTTTGCCCTAGAGGCGATTGGGGAAAAATATTTTAAATAAGACCTTCAATCCCAACCTTTCCTTTACTGCTCTGGTCTATTTTCATGCTCTATTTTCCTCTCTTCCACCTGCACAACCAAGATAGACTTGACTAATGGATGCTGTTTGCAGTTCATCCAAAGGCTAAAGCACTTTTAAGCTATCGTTTTCAAGCTATATTCATATTTTTGATAACATACCCAATTTTATTGTTAAGAACCCCCATTACAACTCAGAAGAAAACACTGGTTGATAAGCATGAAAAACAATTTCTTTAACCTACATAATCCAATCTGTACAAAGAGAGGTCATATGAATAATAAAAATACAGTTTTATTCTATTACTAAAATGCTCAAAACAGGAAAAGTGGCATTTTGGTTTGATATTTCTATAATAAAGAGAGCTTAATATCACAGATGTATTTGCAAGATCTGTTCCTAGTTTTGTGGGGCTGAAATTGTTTGAGGGATGAAAAAATAAAGGTATAAAGAAAACAAGATGCTATTGATAGTTTTCCATTTTGGAGGTTTTGAAATATCAAAAAGTGAATTAATTCTAATATCATTACTACTCTTTCACATGTTTTAAAAACCTAAAAAAAAAAATAAGCCTATTTAAAACCCAAGAGCCATGTCCATGATTGATCAAAAGCAATTTCAAATTAAGCACTTTTCAAATAGGGGATTATTTTACAAAAGTTAATTTTTCACAATTAAGCTGACTTGCTAGAGCTTGACAAAGTCCCTTTAGAAATCACTTATAATTTGTTGGCTGCTCAACAACTAAAAAATAGTTGAACATATTAATATAAGGCTACCATGTTGAGGCACAATTCTATTGTCATCACTCAGACCTGATTGATTTCAGTCAGTTCAACCCAAGGTAGAACTGAAGACACTTAGTTGTTTAAAAAAATGTCATTTGATCGATATCATGCATGGCAGAATTCATTCAGAATGGGTAAAGTTGCCAGTTTACTTCAAATCTCATATCATATAATAACATGTCAAATTTAAAAACAAATAGCCTTTATAGTTACTAATAAATGAAAGCTTTTATTATAAGTTTAAGATATTAATTTTTTTTCTCTTTATTGATGAATAAGAATTTGATAACTTTTCAATTAAAAAATTTAAAAAATGTCACTGGAAAAAAGTGAGAAATTATCTTGAGATGGGGTAAGCATTAAATACCACTGAGATTTTAGTATTATAAATAAAAACATGGGGTAACTATTTGGCGTAATAGACAGAGCACCAGCCCTGAAGTCAGGAGAACCTCAGTTCAAATCTGGCTTCAGAGACTGAACAATTTAAATTATTTCTGAGAGAAAAATAGCAATTGACAAACATAGATCAGAGTAGCATCATATAATGAAAAGAGGCCTGCATTTGACCATGGCAAATTTGCTGTTGCTGTTTAGTTGTTTCATTTGAAGCTCACTATTCATAATTCCATTTGGGGTTTTCTTGGCAAAGATACCGAAGTGATTTGCTATTTTCTTCTCTTGCTCATTTACAGCTGGAGAAACTGAGGCAAACATAGTTAACAGACTTGCCCAGGGTCACAAAGCTAATAAGTATCCGAGGTTGGATTTGAATTTAAGTCTTCTTGACTCCAGGCCCTTCCTTCACTGAGAATCTCTATCTATAAAATGTAGAAAATAATGCATTACCTTTCTTTCAAGGTGGACTTTAGGAAAATGCCTTGTTAAAATGCTTTAGACTGATGAATTACATTATCATTAGATAACTATGGCAGACTGGGGTTAGTCTACCTGGGTTTTTGTGTAAGCTGTTGTCAGCCAAATATATCTTTTGTTTCTCTCCTCAGTAAAACAAACCTAACCATAAAATATGGTCTCTGATGCTGAACTTTCTGTTATTTAAAACCCTCTAGTAACAGGAAATTCTTCCATTTTATGATATAATAGCAAATAAGAGTCACAATGATAACTGCTTTAAGAACAATTTTGAAATATTTTTGAATTTCTAAAGAAAGAATACAGCTGCTAAGAGCAGTAGTCTCTACCTTGCTTAATTTAGTACTCTATAAATAAAAACACACCAACAATATATGTGAATTTCTTTATATCTATTCATGGACAATTGACTAAATTATTGTGTATACTTAAAAAAACACAAATAGAAATTTAAAATGATGAATTAAAGAAGAATAAGCCATATCATTAAAATATTTATTTTGTTTATTAGTGGTACTGAATCCTTTAACTCTCATTAACATTATCAAGACTATTTTGTTTTTGTTTTATTTATTAATAACAGTACAAATAATAATTTATAATATTTTAATGAGAACAGTTTGAATAGATTTTATTATTTAATCAAAAAACCTGTGCATGTTGTAGGGAAGAGAGAATACTTACAAATAATAATTGTTAATGATTAGTTATTCAGTTAATGTGATCAATGTGACTAGCCAAGCTGGTGAATTTATTTTTTAGATACTTTTAAAATCAAAATGTACACACTGTGACAATCAAACAATAGGTTATGTCTGTGGACATAACAGCTTTTCAGAAGGAATTGTTTCTCTTGTGTATAGTCACCACGCACATGCAAAAAAAAAAAAAAAGCAGAATAAATTATCTCTCATTTCAATTCAGAAGCAAGTTTTCAGTATAAATTTATTTATTTTTTTCTTTTCATGAATTCTGTTTAATAGATGGTTGGAGCATCTACATGGCTCAGTGGCTAGACTGCTAGGTCTAATCTTCCCAATTTGGCCTCAAGCACTTACTAGCTGTGTGACCCAGGGCAAGTCACTTCATCCTGTTTGCCCCAGTTTCCTCATCTGTAAAATGAGCTACAAAATACAATGGCAAAAAATTCCAGGATCTTTGCCAAGAAAACCGCAAATGGGTTCATGAAGATTCAAAAACTGAAATGAATGAATAACAATTAAAAGATGGTTTTATATCAGCAGTAAGTTGACCCAATGGATAGAGTACAGGATTTGGAATTAAACTGACCCGAATTCAAATCTTGCTTTAAATATTTATTAGATCTGAAAACTTGGACAAGTCACTTTCTTTGTGTCTTATTATTTATAATAACATTTATTTCATAGGGTTTTTGTGAGAATCAAATGTTCACCAATTTAAAGCACTTTATAAACTTCAAAGTGCTACATAAATTCTAGTTAGTATCATCACCATCATCATCATAATTAATGTTTGAATATTTTAGTTGTGTTTTCATACATGTGGGAACTGAATGACAACCAATTTGGAAGGAAGAGAAATAACAGGTAGCAAAATTGGAAAGATAGATTGGGAGCAGGTTGTGAATGGTTTTAAATGCCAATCAGAGGAGTTTATAACTGAACCTCTACTCAATAGGTGGCTATTAGAGTTCATCAAGGAGCAACACAAAAGAGCCTGAACCTTTGAACAGTGTCTCCTTATTCACAGAGAAGCAGAGCCCTACTTTAATAAATTCCAAAGTCAAGAGATTAGCTGGAAAAATGATAAAACAATAAAAAAAATACTTTACCATAGAAACCTACTATAGTGCCAGGGAAGACAAAAATACAAACTCTGAAAATAATAATGTGAAATGAGCTACACATAAAGTTTCAAAGAAAAATTCTAATTGAGCCTAAACCCAGCAAGAATTTCTAAAAGAGTAGTTGAGAAAATGTTAAGAAAAGAAATTAGCGTGATTCAAGAGAATTATGAAGACAGTTAACAAATTATTAAAGAGATGCATGCGCATGCACACACACACACACACACACACACACACACTACTGAAGAAAATAACACCTTAAAAATAGAACTGAATTAATGGTAAGAGAGTTACAAAAATTCAGTGAAAATAAATTTCAGTGGGTCCCTGAGATCATGCTGTTACTCTCTAACCCTTAATGTACTGACCCCATTTGTTTTTACCTAAAACACTGGGGTCATGTCCAAAGAAACAGATACCAAATCCTTGTTATTTATCCTTCTCATGTCTGTACAAATTAAAACCTTTTGTCCAATAATTCATGAGTGCCTCATTTTGTCTCAACATTGAAATAAGATAATATGATAAAGTAGAAAGAGCAATGATTTGGCTAAAAGAGGAGTTGGGTTAAAAATCCCAGATCTCCCACTCTCGGCCTTGATCTATAAACTTAGACTCATTTATCATCTGTAAAAGGAGGAAATTGGATTATATTACATCTAAATTTTTTCCCAGCTCTAAATCTACTGCCTTAAGGATACTCCATTTCTCCTACTTATGAAAAATGAATAATATAAGGAGTTTAGCTTTCTAATCACAAATATATATTGAGCCAACTATATTCAAGGCATTCCTCTATTTATCCTGAGAAATCTGAGGGGACAATGTACATACTTCTGATTGCAAAAGCTAAGGAAGAAGGAATAAAAATTAGAAATAAGAGGGTACCTGACCAAAATATTATTTGGTCAAAGGTTGGAAAAAAGAAAAATAAAATGACCTTGAGAAAAATCACAAAGGTTAAAGCATTTGTTTTAGCATTAAAATAAGAATTGATGGGTTAAAAAGAGGGGGAAAAAAACAGAACATAGCATTCTTTAAAGAATAAGAGGCCATTACATTTGGCCAGTGGTGTGAGACAAACATTATGAGCACCTTTCACAAAATAAAAATTAAAAACACAAACATACATAACATCATAAAGTGGACCTGAAAAGCTGAAGTGCTGGAATAAGTCAGAAATTGACTTCAAACTAATCAATATGTCTACTTACTGAAAACATTAGTTCAATCTAAAACTGTGAAATAGAAAGAATGAATAAATGTGGAAAAGAGGCATTTTAGAAAGAAACTAGGATTAAAAATAGAGAGATCTTTCTATCAGTGAATTGATAGTTAGCTAGAGAAGTACAAGAAACATTCTTGTGCTTTCAACAAAGAAAGAAAAAATAACTTTTACTTTTTACATTTGGATTATGATCATCATAATTAAACCGAATTCCTTACATTTCAAATTTTAAAATTCACTCTTCTTTTTCTTTCTATATTTTTTTCAACAAATGCTATAGATGTTCATGCTTAGTTAGTTAGTGAATTATAGGATGTTGTAAGCAAAGCCATTTTATGGTTTTTTTTTTGTCATAATGCAAAAGGACTAAAAAAAAAGTGTTTAATATCTGTGAAAGTTTTCTAACAAATGTATTCTGAACCAAATCTAATCCGGAAATCTCAATTTTTTTCAACAAATCATTTATTTGTTTGTTTATCTCATATGCATGAGAAGACAATGCATATAATAGTCAAGTTTATGTGCACATAGGAGAAATGAGGATATTTGGTTTTTAGACCTCCATGACCAATTGCAAAATAATTTATCTTATTTCATAAGCAATAAAAGGGTCACAAGACTTAACTTGTTGACTGAAAAAAAACTGTGTTCAAATATTTTAAATACAGTTTCACTAAACATAATTATATAAATTGATATTTTGGTATGCTTTTAAATATATTTTTTCTTTAAGATAAAGAAATCCAATGTAAATTGTTTTGTAAAGTACATCAAATATAATTAATAAAGACCAAGAAATTCAACATTTTTTCTTTTTGTTTGTTTGAAGATCTTTAAATAATATAAAATAAGAATTAGTGACAAGAATGGATCCATTATTTTTTAAAGTTTCTTTATTTTTTTCCCACTGAACTAATGTTTCAAGAAGCTATACTGTCAATATGAGTTCTGAAATCATCTTTGTTTCTCAGTTCCTTTACTGTCTTTGATTTCTTCCTTGAAGGGCCCATAAAGATGATATATTCTATTCATCCTAGATTTGTTTTACTTGCCTTGTTCCTCAAGTTGGACTGCATAACCAATAATGTAAGCATCATTATTCTTAAATTCTCTTCTCCCTTCATCTTCTGTCATTCTCAATCTCCTAATTATTAATTCTAGGAAACCACTACCAGTAGCTTTCTTTGCCTCTATTGTGTTTATTGGATCTGCTATAAATTTATTCTAAGTTATCACAGCTGGGCCATCAATAGAATTATACTATAATTTCTTCATCTCATTTGGATTTTACCACATTTTACATGAAGGCTATTCTACATATTTTAAAAGGAACTTTTATTAATACTTTAACCATCCCCTACTTTTCTCATTTTTAGGAAATTCCCTTCTACTCCTTTAATAAGAGAAGAATGAAGCCATCAAACTCAGTTCTTTCTTTCCGTACCTTTCTTCTACATTCAATTTTTTTTCTGTGTCTTCATGTATCTTTTTTTTTTTTTTTGGCTCCTCTCCTATCTCAAAGAAAGAGGAGGCTCTCTTCCTTTTAAAGACAATAAGAGCTCAGATTCCTATAGTGTTTTAAGGTATGCAAAGTACTTCATATACCATAGCTCATTGAACTTAACAGCAAGCCTGTGGGAAGCCTACTACAGGTATGATCATTCCAATTTTACTGATGAAGAAACTGACGTTCTGACAAACTAGGTATCCTGCTGGTAAATATCAGATGTAGTCTTGGGACCTGGCTTTTCTAAATATAAATCCCCCAAGGTACTAATCTCCTCATCTCTTATGAACATTCTCACAATAGTCTTTCCTGAATCTTGCTACAGAGGTAGCATTCTCTCTCTCTTTCTCTGTCAGTCTCTCTATATGTATCTATCTATCTGTCTCTGTCACTGTCTGTTTCTCTCTCTCCTTTCCTCTTCCAGTATTATAGAATTCACAAGTGATGCTTCTTTTTCTTCATTACTCATTCATCCTTTAATTCCTTGCTACATAATTGTATTCCACACCACTCTACAAAACTTCTCTACAGTATCACCAGTGTCCTCTCAATTATTAAATCAACGATTCTGTTTCAATCCTCATCCTCCTTAAATTATTTTGTATATCTGATTGTTTCCTCCTTCATGATAATCATTTTTCCTTTATTTCCTTCATATGTCAACATATGTCAAGAATAGTTCATGTAACAGTTCAATAATCAGTTACACTGATTTTGCCTTTCCTGTTTCCTTCAGTAGTTCTTGCTCTTTGAGAGGTACAGTGACATAGTGGATACTCGGTTTTTCTAGTTGACCATTAGACATTTCTATTTGAATGTTATTTATTAACATTGCCTGCAATACCATTTGTAGGTTGCAGAATTAGAACCCAGGAATTGCTATTGAGGATAATGAAACACAGTATTGGAAATTAATGGACCGTGCAAAGGTTCCATTTATAGCTTCTTATCTATATGTTGGTAATTGCTGTACTTTTTTCTTGAAGAGGTCCAAAATGACATCACTATGTTAGAGTGAAATTACAAAGTGTCTGACTAATATGAGCTTGGAAAACTCTTTCACAAGTCAGACACAAATAGTCACTATGAATAATTGGGTTGGATTCTCTAACTCTGAGCCTCAAGTTTCTTCTGAGCTAATTCAATTCTGCTTGCTCATAAAGCACAGCACTTTCTCTGATGAGGGCACGCCAGGCTGGACAGCCCTGTGCCAGTGTCTCCCATGCCATACAATCAATTGTAATGGTCCTGACCATTGAGCTTGTCTGTGTATCACTTTTTCTCACCACCTTGTGAGCACTTGCCCTGTGTGAGTTCTCCATAAAATAAATCTTTTTGGCAAGCATACATTTGGCATTCAAACAATGTGGCAGGCTCTGTGGCGTTGTGCTCTCTGCAATAGAGTTGGACTGCTTAGCAGGTTAGTTTGAGAAAGGACCGCAATGTCTGGTATCTTATCCTGCCAGGTATCTTCCAGGGATTCTTTCTAGGCATGTCCACATTGATAATGAGATTGACACAAGCATTGCCAGGGCTAGTTCGGTATTTGGGAGGCTCTGAAGGAAAGTGTGGGAGAGAGGTATTAGACTGACTACTAAACTGAAGGTCTACAAAGACATTGTCTGATCTCATTATTGTATACCTATGAAACCTGGACAGTATATGAGCACTTTGCCAGGAACTGTCTTGGGAAGAGTCTAAAGATTACCTGGCAGGAACTATAGATTAATAACTAAATGACCAACCTAATTCACAGGAATGACCACATTAAGTTGCTGCTCATGAATCTTTAGAACCTCTTGTCTGTATTTCATATAAAGTATGCTAAGTTTTATAGGTAAACATACGAAATTGTTCATAATGCAGGTTAAAATCTTTACTTTATCTCACATTATTACCTTTCACGGCCTCTGTGCTCCAGCCAACCTGGACCATTAATTGTTTTCTGTACAAGTGCTTCATTACATCTTTAAGAATTTGTTCACACCACTTTTTTTCCAACCTGGGAAAAACTATTTCTCACTCTCATACTTAAAAAAATTGTTTTTGTTATTGTTCTTAAATTTTTACTCTTTATTTGAGGTCACTTTCAAATTGAGCTTACTTGGTGAATCATCCCTCAGTCAGAAATGATCTTTGCCTCTTAAGAACTGGTAAAATACTTATTTTTCTTGTGCCCTTAAAATCTATGTAATATTTTATTTTCCCTTCTATTTGGGAAACTAAATAATTCTCTTTGCTCTTATTTTGTCTGGCTCCTTGCAACATTCTCATTCTTAGTTGCAGTAAATATTTTTAGGCAAACATAGGCATTGGGGGTTCTTTATTTCACATATAGACTTTTAATACAAGGCTCTGTCCTTGAGTCATTTTTTTCTTTTCCCTCTGTACTATTAAACTAGGTGATCTCATCAGCTCCCATAGATTCAGTTATCCTCTCCATTCAGATATTTCACAGATCTATTTATCCATTGCTACATATTACTGCCTAATATACAATACTGCCTATTATATTAAACGGGATGTTTCATAAACACATTAAACAAAATATGCTCCAATGGAAATTCATTACCTTTCCCCTCTTTTCCCTAAACTTTCACTGCTTTCTAATTTCCCTATTATTGTCAAGGGTATCTCCAGCCTCTCAGTCACTTAGGCTTGAAACCTAGATATATATTATCCTTGATTCCATTCTTGCACTCACTCTAGCACCCTATAGAGAAAAACTATTGCCAAGTCTTGTGATTTCTACCTTCACAACATTTCCACTTATGCATTATAATTGGTACTCCCTGTCTTTCTCCCCTCTCTAATCTATTCTACTCTTAATTCTCAAAGTGATGTTTCTGAGATGTAAGTCTGACCATATCAATTTCCCATTCAATAAATTCCAGTGATTCTCTTTTACCCTCTAGAAATCAAAAATGAAATCTTCTATTTGACTTTTAAAGCCCTTCATAATGTAATTGCTTCCCATCTCTCTGGTTTTATACTTTTCTTCCTTCATATACTCTTAAGTTGCACTGATATTGAACACTTTCCTAGTCTTCATTTTAAATACTTTTTAAAATAAATAAATAAATAAAATGGAAAAAAAAAAAAAAAAAAAACTCTTAACCCTGTACTTGACTATATCCCATTCCTGGTATACATTTCCTCCTTATCTCTACTTCTGTTTTCCCTGGCTTCTCTCAATTTTCAACTAAAATCCCAACTTTTGAAAGAAGCCTTTTCTAGTCTCCCTTAGAGATTGTCTTCCCTCTGAGATTGTCTTCAATACTATATGCATATTATACATATACATAATACATACATATTATCTTCAGTAACTATATATCTCTTTTAGGTATATAGTTGTTTGCAGGTCATCTTCCCCATAAGAATGGGTGCTCTTTGAGAAGAGAAACTATTTTCTTCTTTCTTTATATTTTTAATGCTTAGTATAATGCCTCATATCTAGTTAACTCTTAATAAACAATTATTTTTGACATAGTATTTTTGAAAGGCATGGAGACCTGAAATGAACCTAAATGAGACAAAAATGAAGGTATGTTGTCTATGCTTTCCAGGTATTTCATTTTTCTGTTCAACAACTTAAACTCAAGTGACAATTTCTACCTTTAATTCTCTTTCCTCCATTGTTACATGACTTTTGTTATGTACATTTCTATTTTATAATCAAATGAAATGAAGAGGGAACTTTCTTCAGAAAAAGCCTATAATGTGATTCAAAGAAAATAATAATGAAATAAAGGACTATGCCTTAGGTATCTTTTGTAGGACACTGATAGAGACATGATATGATTATCTTTTTGCAGCACCTCTCTGTCCTTTTAAAGAGCCATAAATCTGTTTTGTGTATGAGGAAGCACCAACCCATCAGATTTATGTAGGTATTGACAATCACACTGGTTCATGTGCCAATGTAAGGAGGAAGAGGATTTAGTTCTTATAAAAGCTTTCTATCCTAACATATCCCTAAGCCAAAGACAGGCAGCATATGGAGACAATTTTACTGTATTAAATTTATTTTTGAGAAAAAAAAATGATCACTTGAGAATGTAAATGCTTTCCAGAATCACAGGAAAGCTATTCAAAATGAAGAGGGAGCGGACCTTGCAAAGGTTTTGAAGCATCATGTGAGCACAAAGCCAGACTGCTTTTTTACACTGGCTACACACATTGCATTCTGGTTCTACCCTCACCTCTAGTCATGGACAAAAATAGAGGAAAGGTTTTTTACAACATCCCTGAACCTATAAGGGAATCCAAAGAGTCCAAATGCCCAAGATTTTCTGTCAGAGAGGTCACATGACTGAAGAAGGGATTTGCTTGCATAACAGAACTCCTATCCTGAGGAGAGGAGAAATTATTCAGAAGAATTTCTAAAAACAGAAACTGTGTTTTAGGGACAACTTACATTTTTTTTTTACACCCGTCATGGCTGGCTGCATCCCAGGATAGGATGAATGTACTACAAAGAAGGAAGGTTTCCTCCTTTCTAAAAAGTATTGTGTATTAAATGAAACCTATTGGTAGAAGGTAATAACCAAAAAAGAAGATCATATTCAGGGCCAGCCAAGGTGCTGGTGATCTAAAATGTAGCTCAGGGCACCATGTCTTAAGAAGTGCCCAAATTTGTATAGCTTAAGGAAATGGCATATCTTAAAGGAACAAATATTCTCTTTGGCCCTGAGCACCACTAACCCTAAGGCAATCTTAAAGACAGAAGTGGTCACACAGATGATGGAAGCCTTTAAAAGAAATACTTCACTAGCCATTAAATACAACTGGAACAGATTTTGATTCATTCTTAACAAATTACCTGGATCTAAGTTCTTCTGCAAAACCTGAGGGTATGTGGTTATCTGACCATGTCATGAGCTGAACTTCTGCTAGAAATAATGTCTAATAAGAGATCTTAAGAAAAATGAATTTAGCAGTTACTTTCCTGATGGATAGGATTTTACATCATAAAGCCATGAGTTTATCTGATCTGTTGATTACTACAGAGACCAAATAAAGCACATACCCACAGGAAAATAAATGCTGTGTTCTTTACTTTATCAAAGAACTGACTGAAACTTTTAACTTAGAATCTATCAGTCCTTCAACTTTTAGGAAATAAAATGAGAGAGAAAAAAACTATAATCTGACATGTACTTGGTAAATATTGCAAAATTCTAGGGTCCTTGTCAGTGTGCTATTGATTTCAGTCTGTATTTTTTGAATATTGGTATGGCTAGCAGGATAGAAATATCATACATAAAAACATTCATTCTTCCTAAACAGATGAAGCTCCCAGTGGTAAAAGAAGATTTAGGTATCTCTGAAGATTTCTTATCACTGTGCAGCATAACTCTCTAATGGTTCAGTGCCTTGGAGGGTCATCTGAGATCACTTATCATATAAATCAAATAGGCGGCAGGCTCAGAGAGAGGTAGCCTATAGCAATTTCATGTCTTGCTCTCAGACATCAAATCTATCTTCTAAGAAGACTATAGAGAAGATACCATGCCACTTGGTTTACACCATCTAAATCTGGGTATTAACAAGTCTTAGAATACTCCCACTAAGTTTAGATTATTTTAGGATTCACTTGGGGAATAACTATTTTTAGTTATAAGTCTAGAATACAGATTCCAAATGTTTGATGGACTGGAAAAAGAAAAGGGGGAAATAGTATACTAAGAGATGCTGAATGCTTGAAGGAATTCTCCTGATTCATTGATGATATAGGGTAAACAGAAAATCCTGGGGCACACAGCAAGTGTCTGAATGATGAATTATCATTAAACTTGAGTGTCTTTAAAAAAATACAATGGTTTTCACATGGTTGGTACTGAAATAAGTTTCATGAAACAAACTGCATAAACCCCTCAAAATCCAGTATTCCAAAAAGAGTCCAAATACAGAATTTAGTGGAATCAATTGCTTTGGATTCCCTTCACCTCAAAGACTGTTTTCTCTGAACCTTCCATCTTATTTTTTACAAATAGATGGTATGCTTTTCACTTGGAATTTCTCAAATTGCAGATGTGGACAGGGGAACAAATGCATCAATGCTATCTAAAAAACAACATACCACTACTGCTAAAAATGGAAAGGAAAGAATTTTATGAATTTACTTCATTGCATGACAGAAAATTTTAGGTACCAAGGGTATATTTACATTAATGAAACCACAGACCTCTTTAAGTACTTGAATATACCTATTGGTCCTTTGTCTCAAGGTCTTCAAAATGATTTATATTTCCCAAGAAATTTATCCTCAAAACATCCTGATAGTGGACATTACAGCTAGATAGGTGAAGCTATATGAACCAAATTAAATTGAACTTTGGGTCTTTATCTAATGCTCTGCCCACTATATAAAGTGGCAATTGTATCTATGGATTGGATTTACACGCAAATTTTATGGGTTGAGACCAGTTATTATGGATATAATACATTATTGCCTGCATCCCGTGCCTGCTCTAGCCTTATTCTTTTCTTAGCCATATGAACCTAAAAAGAAATGTGGAATGCACAGAAGCCTTGATTTGTACATTATCAGGAATAGATCAGAGCTTAGCCTTTTTGTGACCAAAATATTCTTACACAAAATTACTTTCTCACTGGACAGAAATTGGTTTCTCATTATTAGCATTCTTGGTAGTGAGACCAAGGATTGAAAGCATTTTCTGACCACATCTAGAGGCAACCATATTTTCTGAATCTCTCATTACTCGGTGTTATAAATAGAACCCATGAATAGTTGCATAACTTTTACCCTTAAGTTTACCACTTGAACAATAATCCAAAAGTATATGATTTAGTAACAAAACAAAACAATAGTTTCATTTCTGATATAGAAGGTTATCAGCAGCTAGCTTTTCCATCTCCATATCCAGATGGATCCATTATCACTACTTATTTCCATTATCACCATTTATTTTTAACATCATTTGTGTCTGTTGTATCACAATGTACAACAGACTTTCAGTATTTCATTAGTGTAAAATTTCCTCCCAACAGAAAGACTGGGTCTAAGCTCACTGTACCTCATTTACTTCAAGTTCCAAGCTACCATCACATCATCAAGTTTTTTGGAATATTCTATTTTTTAAAATTCCATTATAGAAATAGAAACAGGAGTTTCCTTCACCTTTGCATATCAGCTCCCAATAATCACACATCAGTCTCACAGGAAACAGAGCTCATAAGGGATTTTATAAGAAAAAAAATATGTAGATATTAGGTAAGGCATGATTTTAGGTGAAAAGATGGGCTAGTTGATAGTTTTGAAATATCCTCCTACTTTGATTCTGGTCCTTAAAACTGCTTTACAGAACATTTGCTTATTCTCAAATTCTCAGAGAATCAAAGATTTAGAGAATTTTAAAGACCCTCAGTGGCCTTCTACTCCAATTCATTCAAAATAAAGTATGACATAGATAATGGCGAAGATTTTGTGGAACTTGAGCTAAGTTTTAAAGGGAGTAAGAAATTCTTTGAGAGAGAACTGAGGAAGGAATGTACTCCAGATATGATGGACAGACAGTCCCAAAGCATGGAGATGATAAGATCCTGGATTTATAGCAAATGCTTACTTTTCCATATATCTACCAATAACTATAGGAAAAATTAACCCATGAACTATCATTTTCAGTTCTCAGAAACTGATGGGATACTGTGTATGAGGAGCAGATAAAAGATCAATTTGGCTGAATTGTAAAGGGTATGAAGAACTTTAAAAAACAAATATGAGTTTGGGATTATGTTTTGTCCTAAAGACAATAGGGAGCTTTTGTAAACTCTTGAATACAGGAGTGATGTGGTAGGATCTTCATTTGAGGAAAATTTCTTTGGTAGCTGACAGGAGGATGAATTGGCGTAGGGAGAGATTTGAGTTAGGAAGACCAGTTAAGAGGTTATTGCAATTGTCCAGGTAAGGCCTGATGGCAACCTGAAAAAATGATGGCAGTATGATTAGAGAGAAGAAATCCAACATAAGAAATGTGGTGGACATAGAAATGACTTTTTTTTTTTTTTTTTTGCAACTGACTGTCTATATAGGTGAGGAGCCCTTAATTGTGATTCTAAGTTTACAAACATAAGAGACTGTAAGAATAGGAAGTTCATGACAAATATAGGCATTGATTAGCCAGTCATCTTTTATGCAGAAATTCATACACTTATTCTGCAAATATTCTATGCATGTACATATATATGTCCTCCTATGTTTGTGTCGACCTTCTCTAGAAATTACAAAGAGAGCACAAGACTTTATCTCCAGTGGCTTGCATTTCAGTTGAATAATTAATTAAGACTATTCCATCTAAATGAGTATAACTTATATATATACTACTAATACCTCATCTACCTATATTTCTATAACTGTATCTGAAAGTTTTGATTAAATAATAACAATATAAATAATAATGATATGATAATATAACAATAGCATTCACTAGATCTTATTAGGCACTGTCCTAAATACTTTACACATAACATCTCATTTGATCCTTACAATAACCCTGGAAAGTAGGTGCTGTTATGATTTCTATTCTACAGATGAGAAAACGAAGGCATAAAGAAAACGAGGCACAAGAGTGACTTGTCCTAGATCTCACACAATTAGTAAGTATTTGAGACCAGATATGAAAACAGGTCTTCCTGACTTGAGACTTAGTATTCTATCAATTGTATCATCTAAACAGACATGTTTATTGTAAAAAAGATTTTTTAAAATTTGGAATTCACTTTAAACTTTATCGTTGTTATTTTTGTTTTTGGTTTAAATATTAGCAAATTCCATTTATTGTTTTAGTCCTTTACATATTGTTCCCTTTTCATGGAAGGATAGGAACAATGAAGTTGATAAAAATAATTTCTTATGGATAAACATTGATGTTGTGGGAGCAGTCTCTGGGGAGTCACAATGGGCGTGAAAAGAATAGTGTGACTATGAAAGGAATAGAATAAATGCTATTACTATACTAGTGGGCCATTGGCTGTTTTGAGAGATGTAGGTAACATGGGAGTAGAAGTGAAACTTCAATTGTTAGCTAGTTGTATACTGAAAATGGAAATGGAAAATCAAGAGGACACTGAAGCTCAATTTCATGTCCATTCAACAGCCCACTGTAGATTTCCAAATTGGGAAACTAGCACATCATTTTGATCTTTCATCTCTAGCTTTTCATTTCATTTTCCACTTACAAATTTGGCAGTCCCTGAATGATATATAAATATGGTGTCATTGTACTGTGGGGTAGGGGCATGTTGCCGGAGACAGATATCTTGAAAAGAAAATGAGATTGTAAATGAAAGACACATTCTAACCAGAAGATAGACTAGAGAGTTCGGAGTTTTAGCAAACCCACTTAAGAATCTAAATGAGCTTTTTTCAGTCATTTATTATAAACTAATTCAAGTCCTTAGGGCTGTATGAAAATTTGTGGAAAGCACCTCTTAACTGGCCAACTGTCAATTAGCAAAGGAGAAAATGTCTGAAATGTTCCATTATGCAATGATCAAATAAACCAGCTTTGATAACTGTAATAATGGTAATATAATTTATAAAAACTGCCCTTGTTTTAGATTTGAAAATAATTCATAATCATTGGTCATCTCAAAAAATCTACCATGGAAATCTACAAATGTAACTGCTCAATGAAGTCAATTTATTTTTTCTTTTTTTCTCAAACTTTTTAGGTGATCTAATATAATGAGAAACAATAATCATTAAGGTTTGCTCATGCTAATCTAATTTTCTGGATGACTTATTCACCTTTGAAGGCATATCTTTATTCTATATCCTTCCTCATTAGATCTGGCAATAATTAGGTCAAGACTGATGAACAAAAGTTGATCAGATGATCATGCCTTAGGGAATGGAGAATATATAACATGCTTTATGGTTTTAAGTTTGGGTTCTATTCCTGTATATTTAGCCACAAAAATCTTCTGTGTTTGATAGATTTTTTTCAACAAAAGTTGGATATTTTAGAAGAAAAATTATATTTTTCCAAATTGAAATACTTTAATTCCCTTCATGTCAACTCTATAAAATGAACAGAGACAGAAAAGAAGCAGTCTGTCTTAAATAGTTATATATATAATGTCTTGTCCTTATCTTGGTATTGACTTCTAATCTCTTTGGGAAAATAGCAATTCCTAAATACAGCAAGCTACAAGTATTGGCTATGAAGAAGGGGAAAAAATAATTACACCTTATTTCTTTCAATTGTGAATTACTTCCTTATAACTAATTTCTCAAATTTGAAATAAAAGATTTAGCCATTTAGACAGTGTGTATATTTCTTTCATCAAAAACTATTTTTATGTTGTGAATTTGGACAGTAGTATAATGAATGAATATATTATCATGCAAGTGGACGTGAATCACAGAATCTCCCTTGTTCTCAGTTTCTTTATTGACAAAATAAATCGTTTGGACTAGTTGTCTTTTAATTTGATAATAATAATGATTATGACAATAATGATAGCTGACATAAAGATAGCACTTGAATATTTGCAAAACACTCTCTATAGTACTTCATTTGATTTTTCTAATAATCCTGGGAGGAGGTTGCTATTATTATGTCTGTTTTACAGATAAGAAAATGAAAACTGAGAAAAGTTAAGTGACTTGTTTAGGACCACTCATTTAATAAATGTGTCATGTAGTCCTGAATCAGGAAGGTTCAGCTGGCTAAGTGCCTGGAACATCTGAGCCATTTAATTTTTTTTCCTATTGCTTGCTGATTGACTCCAAACTCAACTTTTTATCCACTATTTTACCTAGCTTTCTCTGCTATTCATATAAAAGCTCAGGAATGTCAAACACAATGCCATTATTGATGAGCATTTTTTCACCACTTCCTTTTCTCTTCCACCTCTCCAGCTACATTCCAAAGAGATTTCAGAGCTGCTTTTCCTAAGCACCCCTCCATTAAAGAACTAATTACCTTTCTAGAGAGAAAAAAAAATGGTGATTAAAAAAAAAAGAAAAGAAATACTAAAGCCTTGTCCAGAACAGACTAATTTCATTTCCTTTTTTTCTAGACAGGATAACTAACTTGTCAGAACCTTGGGATTATTCTATTTATCCTATATTCTACATAGAATTTGACAAAGTCTATATCATATGATTTTTTGTGGAAAACCTAGAGATTTGGGTGACATGATAATGCAATCTGTTGGATTCCTAAATAGTTGAACGGCTGGGTCCAAAGAAAAGTCATTCATTGTTCAGTGTCAATTTAGAAAGGGAAGACTAAAGTAGAATAACCCAAATAACTATTCTAACATTTTTATCAATAACTTGGATAAAGTCTGACACACATATCAAATCATGCAAATCTGGGAGGGATAGGTAACTCACTAAATAACAGGAAGGATTCAGAAAGATTTTAAAAAGCTTGAGCATTAGATTGAACTGGATAACATGAAATAAATGGGATCAATAAGTAGGATAAAAATGAAACCTTACATTTGTGCTAGAAAAATCAACTTCATAAGGAGTTTTCTTGAAAGAGATCTGGGGGCTGCAAAGGGACTATATGCTCAGATAGTTAACTCTATAATATGGTAGCCACAAAAGGTAATGGAAGCCTAAGGTACATTCTGTGAGTCACTTCTGGGAATAAGGATGTAATTATTAAGTTATATGGTACCTCAGTCAGACACTAATTGGAGTACTGTATTCACTTTGGGGTAAGTCTGAGAAAGCAATGATAAAATGGAGTGTGAAGAATAACTAAGATGCTGAAGGCTTTAAGTTCACACCAGATGAAGATGAGTTGAAGGAGTTGAGAATGTTAATCTGTACAAGACAAGAACAGGGTGGGAAGTGAGGGGGTGGTACAATAGTTATCTTCTAGTGTCTCTGACACTCTGACAGTCATTGTCTATAAGTTATTGCTGCAAATATTATATGAGTGACCCTGAGCAGGTCACTTTATTTTCTCAGTCTCCTTTTTTTTTCCATCTGTAAAACAGACATAATAATATTACTTTCCTTCCAGGATTGTTGGAAAAATCAAATAAAGTAACAGACAAATACAGCTTTAATACGGAGTGACTATGTGGCACAGTAGATAGAGTGCCAGGTTTAGAGTCAGAAAGACTCATTTTCCTCAGTTCAAATCTGGCCCAGACCCATACCAACTGTGTGAACTTAAGAAAGTCACTTAACACTTTTATCATCAGTTTTTTTATCTGTAAAATGCTCTGGAAAAGGAAATGGCAAACCACTCAAGTATCTTTGTCAAGAAAACCCAAAAGTGTTCACAAAGAGTTGGACACAGCAGAAAACAATTGTACAAGAAACAACAACAAAGCATCTAAATGATTGTCAAAATAGTTCTGCTTAGCCCCAAGGTGGAACCTGGAACGATGAGTGGAAGTTACAAAAAGGAAAATTT
Source organism: Antechinus flavipes (assembly GCF_016432865.1). Taxonomy (NCBI): domain Eukaryota; kingdom Metazoa; phylum Chordata; class Mammalia; order Dasyuromorphia; family Dasyuridae; genus Antechinus; species Antechinus flavipes. The sequence continues at coordinate 393,669,577 of NC_067400.1, read as the reverse complement.
AAGCTTAATATATTAATATACTTTCTACCAGTAAAAGCTTATCAAAAAGTAGTATGGATTGTCTTGGGATTCCCCTTCCTTGGAGGTCTTGGAATAGATAGCAAGATAATGATTAGGAGGGCATGTTATAGAAGTGTTATATATCTATGTATGGTTTGAAATCATTACCTTCTGAGGTCTTTCTCTTCCCTCTGAAATGTTATTGTAACAGAGAACTGGTCAGTAATCCCAGTCCTCATAAGTCTTTGCTGAGTCAATGTAATACTCAAGTGGAATTTGGAACATAAGTAGACTTTTTTGTAACTGACTCTGGTCCATGATCATATGATACAGAGCATCCACTGTATCCACTATGACTCTAGAAGTAACAAAACAAAAACAAAACACTTTTCTAGGTCTTCTCTAGTTTTACTTGATGTTTCTGAATATGCTACAGCTTCATAGATTATTGAAAAATTGAGGTGAATTTTTAAAGCCTAAAAAATGACTAACTCATGTTCCACTAGAGTCTGGTTGTTTTTATTTCTTCAATATTACAAACCTAAGCTTTCTCCAGGATGCCTATCTTTAAATAGCAAAATCCTAAGTTATGATCATTTCAAACACTGTTTAATAAGCCTAACAGCGTCTTTGCTTGTCAAACTCTTCATCATTTACATATCATAAGTGCAGATGAATTTGGTTAAGATATTTTAAATTAAAACTTACAAGAAAATCTTTCAAAAACTCTGCCTTAGTCTTATTTTATGCTGGTTGACAAGAATTAAGTGGAAATGTCATACAATTATATTTAGGAAAATGTTACGGATGTTATAATGAAAAGGTTTGCTCAATTCAAGAGATGGAGATGGATAGAAGAAAGAGTACCTAGTGATAGGTGTTTTCCTGTGCCATTTTGGGGGTTTTAAAAGACAAGCACAAAATGCTCATCAAATGAAAGGTAGTATCTTTCTTCCTTACCTTAATATGTGTCTTAAAGAGGTGCTGTAAATGGAATTCAATTTTAAAATTACCAGGAGGGAGGAAGGCTCTGGGTATGTCAGAAGGCCTGATTTCTTTGAAATAAGCTCTTTCTCTAAGTCAGGCAATAAAAGAACACTCAAGAAGTTAATACTGTTAAATAGTTTGCTGTGTTTAATAAGAGCATTTTTATTGCTAACAAATAGTAATTTTGAATATTTACCTAGTAATTGAAGACCTACAAAGTATTTTACATATCTTATCTAATCTGATTCATATGATCAAACTGAAAGAAAAGTGCTCTGGACATTACTTTCATTATTTTATTGCAATGGCTACTAAAGCTAAATGGTTTGTCTAAGATCACATGCTTAACAAATAAATGTTTGAGGTAAGAATAAAAATATGGATGCTCCTAACTCTAAGTATGGAACTTTAATCATTACATCATGCTGATTCTTTGTAAAGCAAATAAGATGGAAAATTAATGTTGTTATTTATTAATATCTTTATATTTAAGAGGACAGAATAGTTAACGATTATGAAAATTATAGATTGTTAGATGGACAAATTGATTAATGTATGAATAAATAGCTAGATAAATTTGAAAAAGTTAATAATATGGTAATATGCACATCAAACTTATTTTTACCAAGGAAACAGACTCAAGATGATTGTTCCTTAGAAGAAGTTACTAAAACTTAGAAGAAGTTAAAAAACCTCAGAAAAATACAGAAATGCATTTTTAATTATTTGATCCTTATGGCATTCTTATTTTTCACCATGGAATTAAATCTTCACCTAAAATATAATACCAAAGAAATAATAAGCTGATTTTTAACAACTCAGTTCTTATTGTGTACAGAGCAATGTGCTTATTAAGGAGATTTGATGAAGTTAAAATCAATGAAAATTATATAAAATTTGCTTTCAACTAAATAGACATGGAAGAAAGTTTTAAAGTACCTACGAAAACAGTTTTGTTAATTGACTTAGGCAATGCTTATCATGTCAAATTTTCCAGAATGAAAAGTAAGTAATTACTGGTAAATTATTACTTTTCTTTTAATCCAGACAATCTATCTTGCTATACACTTATGAAAGTTTCAATGGTTACTGAACTAAGGTTAGCCCTGGGGAAAAGCAATAGCAAACTTCTTTCCTCCTTATTTTTCTACACATGAAATTAATTATAAATTAACATCAAGATCATTTTGAAGTAATAAAGAAGTCATCAAAGAACCCACTAAGGAGTATCATAGAACCGTGAAGAAAAGTCACAATTGGTCTTTGCTTGGAGGACAGTATTGGGAGGAGGAAATCCATGGAATAATTCTATGTGAAAATCTCCTAAACTCTTTTTGTTGTTGTTGTTGTTGTTGTTGTTGGTTTGTTTTTTAAGAGGACTAACTGGCAGGTAGGTGGAGCAGTGAATTTTATTGAGTTTAAATCTGATCTCAGACACTTACTGGCTCTATGACCCTGGACAAGTTCTTGTCTCAGTTTCTTCATCTGTAAAATGACCTAGAGAAGGAAATGGCAAACCACTCCAGTATCTTTGTCAAGAAAACCCCAAATTGGTGCAGCTAGGTGGCACAGTAAATAGAGTAGCAGCCCTGAAGTCAGGAGAACCTCAGTTCAAATCTGGCCTGAGATACTTCCTAGCTGTGTGACCCTGGGCAAATCACTTAATCCCAATTGCCTCAGCAAAAAAACAAAACAAAAAAAATCCAAATAGGGTCATTAAAAAATCAGAAATGACTGAAAAACAACTAAACAAGCGACAACTTTAATTCCATTACAAAAAATGTTACACGTATTCTTGGCTTCTCCTGAGATATTTTATCCTGCGGTTTAGAAGGGCACGGATGCCCAGAGATTGTTGCAGTTAATTCTTTCTCAGCAACTTAGGAATTTTTAGAGAATTTCTTAGAATATTGAGAAATTAAGTGGCTTGTCCAGGGTCACATAGCCAGAATGTGTCAGAAGGAAGACTTGACTTCAGGTCTCCATACATTCTTTGTTAGTCTGCTACCTACAAAATCATATGTTTTTCATATGAAATGAAATGAGATATGTAAAATATTTTGCAAAATGTTAAGTTTTATAAAAATGCTAATTATTATTATTGATTGTGATTTGTTGCTAAAGCAAAAAAATGGACTTTTCCAAAGAAAAATCTAAATATGATCACAAAAAGTTGGACACAATTGAAACACTGAACAACAATAACAAAAAGAAAATGGGTGCTTCTGTCAGTATAAGGAACGAAAGCTATTTTAAAAATCTAAGTGGGAATCCAGTACCGATTTTTCTTTTTTGGGGGAGTTTTAAGTTGATTTGTTTTAATACCTAGAAGGGCTGCACTGCAGTTTTGCCACTGAATATCAGGAAATTTTTTAATATTCTTATTTTACCTATTGTTGTAAGATGATCTCCTGGTTATTTTTTTCTGAATTACTTCTACTTAGTTTACCTTTAAGTACTTTAATAATGGGAGAAATAGTCCTTTCCAACTGAGCTATCCTCTAGCACAACAAAAAGTTCAACTTTCTTTCTGGTCTGCTTCTCAGAAATGAAATCTGTATTCAGTATGTAACTTTCCTCCTGAAGTGCTTGGAGAATCAGAGAAAATGGTCCATTTTCATTTTAATGAATCATGCTGTAGAATAAATTTACATGATGTTAATACTGAGAACTGGAAGATGGCATGGTATAATGCTCATAATAAAGGATTTAGGAACCATGACAGTTCTGGGGTACAAATTCTGGTAAGCCATTCATGTGTGACTTGGGATAAGTTACTCGAGCTCCTAGTTTCTCAGTCAATTGAGATGAAATGCTAGAAAGAGGCAGTGAGTGCATCATTGAAAATCAGCTCCATGAAGTTGAAATGAAGGTAAACACTGTAGCAGGGCTTTACTTTTTTAAAAAAACACCACCAAAAACATAGAACAGTTTCAGAGATTAAACCATAACTTAATTTGGATTCTTATAAATTATACAGAAAGCACCTCAAAACTTTTGCTAAATAAAAGTTCCTTACTATAATCATGCACTTAAAAAAAAATCTGACTGGACCCATGATTTCTTCCTTCCTTCCTTCTTCCTTCCTGCCTGCCTGCCTTCCTGCCTTCCTGCCTTCCTGCTTTACCATCTTCCTGCAGGGAAGAGGGAGAGACAGAGAGAGAGAGAGAGAGAGAGAGAGAGAGAGAGACAGAGAGAGAGAGAGAGAGAGAGAGAGAGAGAGAGAGAGAGAGAGAGAGAGAGAAAGAGAGAGAGAGAAAGAGAGAGAGAAAGAGAGAGAGAGAGAGAGAGAGAGAGAGAGAAAACGAACAGTATGTGTATAGGTTTCTGTGAGAGTTGTTGATAATTATTCAAGTGTAAGATGCAGTCCTTATTTTCAGAATTTATAATCTAGGAAATGTGAATTATTCTTTGGAGATGATGGCATAGAAAGAAAACTAGATCTCAAGTTTGGAAGACCTCAGTTCAAAACTGGCCTCAGATAATTACTAGCTGCGTGATCTCGGCAAGAGACTTTACTTCTGACTCAGTTTCATTATCTATAAAGTAGGGACAATAATGCCATCTATGTCTCAGGGGTGTTGTGAGAAACCAAGGAGATAATATTTTTAAAGTACATCACAAGCCTTAAAACACTATTATTATTATTATTATCATTATCATCTGCATAAAGAGTTTATGCTTTAGATTATCAATGAAGCACTACAGGAGTTATATGAAAAATTGGTATTTTTTTCCTCCACAGACATAAGTGAGAACGATTACATTTTGTTGACTACTTATCATGGTTACTTTCCAAAGAAGACTAAAAGCCCAGTATTGTATTCAGGGTTTATAGAGACTGATTTTAAATCAGTGACTAAAGTCGCTGCCCTAAGAATCATAAGAATATAGCTTTAAAACTGTAAGGGACTTTAGAAATCATCTAGTTCAAATGGATCTTTTTACAGAAGAGGAAAATCAGGCCTAAGAGCTCAGCAGTTTGCTCAAGGTCACAAAACTAGTTAGTAGGATAACCAGAATTTAATGCTACATACTTTTGAAACAAAACCCAGAACACCTTGCTCTAAACCTGGCTGGCTCCCTCAATTATTTAAAAAGTGAATGCTCAATAAATACACATATATTATTTCTTACATTATCTAGCCCCTTTCTTGGAAATATCATCTTGATTACACTCCAGAGAAGTAGAGAGAATATAAGCTGACAGATGAGATGGTAGTCATAGGTTACAAATCTGGGTTCTAAAAAACATCCATGTATCTATAATTATGGATTCCTGACACTAAGGTATCTGTCAAATAGACCATTGAATTCAATAGCACGTCTACTCAAAATTCTCAGCGCCTAAAGTTCATAGTTTTTTGCATCTTGGGGAAGTCTAAAATTTTACTGATCTAAGTCATCATAGACATGCTTGCCTTGAAATATTTTCAGTTTATTATTGCATAGCAATACATTTTAGTTACTACACAAATTCTGGGGCAGGCAATAACTAAAGAATTATGTGTTTTGTCACTTCTAGAAACACACATGCAGAATTCAAAATTGTATATTATTTAGTGGACTAAGTATTTACTAAAGAGGCCATTTAAGAGGAAGAAAAGTGGAATCCGGTTAAACAACCTAATGAACCAAAACAAAACAAGTATATCACTCTGAGACTTAAGAAGGTTCTCAGTCCTGGAACTTTAAGAAATCAGTTTAACCCTTAGTATTTTGTTTAGTCATCAAAGCTAGCTGGCAAATCTAATCATTGAACTTTGACCAAAACTTTTCCCTATTCATTGGGGAAACAAGTGTCTATTTACATTAATATATTCAGACATTTGTTCACTTTTTGAAGTTATTCAGCAACCCCCACTTCCCATTTCTGTAGCCTTTTGGTCTGGTTTACAAAGAGATCAAACAGACTATCAATGGGAGCAGTGTTGAGGAGGTGGGAGGTGGGAGGTGTCCAGACAGAGGGTATACAAAAGGAAAGAAACAGAAGGATTCAACATTGATCCTGAAAGTTCTGAGATCTGCTTTATAATATGTATATTACCATCACCATTATAATTAATATTAATTGATTATTATTTGTTCTACATTATTTTATTGATAATAAACCAATTATTATTAATTAGTAGAACGGATGCTATTACTACAACCATTATATACCTAGCAAACCAGATGGCGAAACCTCTGGGGAGCAGCTTCACTTGGATCTGTCTGTGAAACTTTGTAATCATCTACTAGCTTCAAGAACACAACATGTTGCTATAGGGACTGGATGATAGTTACAGAGATTATCTATGGGATTGTTATTTACAGACAATTTATCCAATCTCTATTTATTTAATGAAACCGAAGCATAATGCCACATTTGTTAGATTCATCATATCTATGTACATTGTGTCTCATTACAATTTATAAATTATAGGAGAAACAGTCTTCTAGGTGCTTACTAGAGAGTTGATCAGTTATAATTTAATATAATGCAGAAGACTGTAAAACTGTATTTTAAGAACTTTTCTCTGTACATAGTACAGTATAAGAAACTGGTCAAAAATATTTTTTCTTTTAAAAAATTTGATATATAACTAGAAGAGCCAAGAAAACTGCTTTAAAACATGTGCAATTCCTGGTAGACTTCATCCCTTCTCTCAATCTCTTTATATCCTTCCATTACGGCTAACTTTGTCACCATTCCAACTAGTGAATCTACAGAAGCAAGTCATAGCAACTGTAAAAATGGAAACCACATCAAAATGCTTGACATTCCTTTAGAATTCAAGATAAGTCCTTTAGAAGAAAATATATAATTGCTGTACTATAGACTCAATAGGGGTCCTCAAACTTTTTAAATAGGGGGCCAGTTCACTGTCCCTCAGACTGTTGGAGGGCTGGACTATAGTAAAAACAAAAACTTTGTTTTGTGGGCCTTTAAATAAAGAAACTTCATAGCCCTGGGTGAGGAGGATAATTGTCCTCAGCTGCTACATCTAGCCCACAGGCTGTAGTTTGAGGACCCCTGCATAGAGTATGTAACTTTAATCAAGGGTTCTTAAAAAACACACACACACACACACACACACACACATATATGTATATATGTCAGTAACCATATTTTAATATAATTGGCTTTCTTTGTGATTCTATGTTCTTTATTTTATATATTTAGAAACATTCTGAGAAAGGGTCCATAGGCTTCACCACACTGCCAAAGGGGTCCATGACACAAAAAAAGGTTAAGAACCTCTGTTCTAGATTCTTAAACACACCAAAACAAGGGCTCCCAAATGAATAGCATGAATGCTGTGCTTGTTAGGAGACTTCCACTGAATTGTCTGGCTAGGGCTTCAAAGGGCTTTCTTTTAGATTTAGAGATTTATGGCTGCTCTAGCAGTTTTGAGCACTTTTAAATACCAAATTAAAAAGGGGAAATCTCACAGGAGTCAAGGTCACACTTGACTTGTCAAGATAATTTCATACCTGAATTAATAAAAGATTGCTTTTTAAAAACTCCATTTCTTTCTATATTTCAATATTCCACTTTTCAGTATTGATTTAAATATATAGGAAGAAATTCTATGTTTATTGAAACCAAAATTAATTTACTTTTAATGTAGTGAGGGATAATATTAAAATTCTTTTGTTTTCTCCATAATCCATATTCAAGGTTGAAAAAAGAAAAATTTCCCCCAAAATTTTCAGGCAAGGACACGTAATGTTAATATACTACTTTATTCACTGTTGCTCAGGAATGATATCATATCTTTTTATTTTGCAGATGTTCTGGGAGGCAGCACTTAAGTTAAAACTTCATTTGCATTATTTCTAAGAAACTGACATCATTTCAAATCAAACATTCAATTCAGTTGAACTTTATTCAAGAAATTATTAAGAATTACACAGTGGTGTTCATTTCACTGTGCTATGATTATTGATAGAGAAAAATGAAACAATACTGGACCTGCACTGTCCTTATGAAGCTTGCAGTCAAACAAAGGGAGAAGACAAAGTATAAATATACCCCAAACTGCAATTCAGATTAGAGTATAATAAGTGCTTCAGAGAAGTGAAAAAGGTCATAGGAAGGAGAAAGATCTTTTCCATCTATAGAAACAAGAAGGCCTTATGCAATCTTGCTTAGGACTTGTTGGAAATGAGGCATTTTAATTGGCAAAGCATATTTGTGGAGAAACTATAAAAGGTAAGTAGTATAGTAGTGAGTAAAGGCACAGGATTGGGGGAGAGAACAGAAGATTGAAGAAATGTAAGTGGTTTAGCTTAAAGTTAACTGAAATAGTTTGAGCAGTGGCTAGAGAGAGAGTACAGACCAAATTAGAGACAGCTTTGAATATCAGTCCAGGAAAATTGTTGCTATTGTTCTTTGCTAGAGACAAGCTATAGGTTTTTGAGTACTGACTGAAGTAGTTAGGACTCTTCATGAGGAACAATATTATGGCAGGAGTGTAAACGATGGGTTGACTCCCAGTTGGAGCAGGATTGACAACAACACAACTCAGTTCAATTTCACAAACATTGAGCACTTATGAATATGACAGATGAAGAATGTGAGCAATAATGTTTTAGTGGCTATTTGTTATATCTTCTGCACAGACAAAAATTGACTGCAGAATTTTCAGAGTGAAGCTCAGAATTCATCATAATTCTTTTGGCGAAAGAAGGTAGCTAGGTATCTCAGTAGGTAGAGAACTGAGGCTGGAGTCAGGAAGATCTGAGTTCAAATCTCACCATATACCAGTACTTACAATGGATACTTATACCAATTATGTTACCTGACACCCGTCCCCCCCAATTGAGAAGGTAAGACATTTTTCTTTTATAGATATGAGGTCATGCAAAATATATTTCCATATTAGCCATGTTGCAAAAGAATACATACACATATATGAACAACAAAAATCAAGAAAGTTAAAAAAAAAGTATGTTTCAATTTTCATTAAGAATTCATTAGTTATCTCTCTGGATCCAGATCAATAATATTTTTTGTCATGGGTCCTTTGGAATTATCTTAAATCACTCCCTTGACCACAATAACTAAGACTTTTACAGTTGATCAACCTTATGATATTGCTGTTACTATGTACAGTGATCTCCTGGTTCTGCTCAGTTCACTTTCCATTAGTCTTCCATATATGTCTTCCCAGGTTTTTCAGAAAACATCCTGTTTATTATTTCTTATGAAACAATAGTATTCCATCAAAGTCATATATGACTTATTCAGCCATTGCACAATTAATAGGTATCCCTTCCATTTCCAATTTGTACAAAGAAGTCCCTTTTCTCTCTCTCTCTTTTAATCTCTCTGGGATATAGACCTAGTAGTGATATTGCTGGACCAAAAAGTATGCATAGTTTTATAGCCCTATAGATGTAGTTCTGAATTTTTCTCCAGGATGACTGGACCAATTCACAGCTCCACCAACAGTTTATGAGTGTCATTGGCACCCTTTATATTTATTATATTTATTTTGGCACTCTTAAGACAAAGCTTCATTTTTCTGTCCTAGTTAGGGTTCTGCCTAAGCTGTGCTATCTTATCTCACTACTATTCCATTTTTCTTACTTCTCTTTTACTGATAATTTTCACAAAAACTAATCTGTACCAAATATCTCCACTTTCTCACCAATCATTCACTACTCTTCTTCCCTATCACTTTACAGAAACTGGTTTCTCAAATGTCACCTGACATTCTTATAGCCAAATTTAATTTGACTATTTTTCTCCACTTTAAAATCTTCTTGATCTCTCTGTAGCATTTAGCATTGTTGAACTTACTTTCCCTGACACTTTCTTCTTCCTAGACAACTAGCTAGCACAGTGGAATTAGAAAGAGTTGAGTTCTGGGGCAACTAGGTGGTGCAGTGGATAGAGCACCAGGCCTGAAGACAGGAGGACCTGAGTTCAAATCTGAACTCAGACACTTAATACTTCCTGCTGTGTGATCTTGGGCAAGTACCTTAACCCCAATTGCCTCAGCAAAAATAAAAAATAAAAATAAAAAAGACCTGAGTTCAATTGCAGCCTTAGTTTCTTACTAAATCTGTGGCTTGGACAATTAAAACTCCATCTACCTCAATTTCCTCAACTATAAAACGGATGTTTTAAGCAATCTGATAACACCTTCATCCTTGTTGTCCTGAGGATCAAATGAGATAATATTTGTAAAGTACAGTGCCTGGCACATAGTAGGTACTTAATAGATGGGTTGTTTCCTTTTGCTTCTCTCATATTGCTTTTTTATATTTTCCTCCTCCCTCTTTTGACTACTTTTCTCTCTCCTGTGTTTATTTTTCTTCTTCCTAACCCCATAAGTAGATTTTCTCTAAGGTTTTCCTCTTGGCTCTCTTTCTTCAGCAATTTCATCCTCTCCCACAGCTTTAATTACAACACTTGGAAGAATGTTTCTTACATATAACTCTCTTGAACTTCTGATTCTCATTTACAATTGTGCACCATACATTTGTCCCTGGAAATTGCAGCAGTACCTCAAAATTCTCAGTATACAAAACATAATTTATCGTTTTACTTCAAATTGACTTTTTATAAGTTTCTTTGTCTATAGTAGGTAAAGGACAAATTGCTTTTAGTATACTAAACCTCTACTAAATGTTAATAAATTACAATGGAATGAATGATCAGGGATCATCATCAATTTTTGTTGTTGTTATTTTATTTTGCTTTGCTCATATATGCAAAGTTTAATGGAGAATTGAGGCAATTATGTGCACGTGAATTATTTTTTATTGTATTTGATGTTTTAAGCAACCTAATAATTTTTTCAATTTTCCCTTAATTTTCTCTTTGTGCAGCTATAGGATTGACATAGAATAATATTAATCTATATTTTTCTTTTCATTTTTGCCTTATATGTTGCTTTCTATTGAAGTCTCCCTAGACCCATCTAAGACCATTGCTGACTTTCTCTGTCCTCCAAATCTTCACTCTTCTTCTTCCTCCTTTACCTAATTACTTTTGAAAGAAGTAAGTAGGTCAACAACCTAGGGATCAGGCTTATTTTTTTATTTTTTCAGGACTGAATATAGCCTGAAATATTATAATACTTTAGTCATAGTGATTTATATTAACTCTACAAAAGATTTAAATTGTGGGATCTCTAGTGCCCTAGAAAGCATTAGGACTTCCTACTGATTTGTTCATCTCTTTTAGTGGCTTAACTGTTTTTCTGATCACTAAGTCTCAAAAACATGGCATCGAGTCTGATTCTTACTTTTCATCTTCTATATCAACTTATATGCATCATTTTTCATAGAAGGTTTCATCTTTCTTTGACTATTTAATTCCTACTTTTATTAATAGAAAACAAATTAACAAAACAAATAGGGAAGCAAATTATATATCTTAAAGATTTCAGAAGAGATTTTTTTTAAAGAAAAATAATAAGTTATCAATAGAGACTAATCTGCCCTCATCCCCAATCAGGAGATAAATGAATAGAGGCATTTTCCCTCCCTATATCTTAGTATATAGCCTTATCACTTCATGTCTAGATTACTTCAAAAGCCTCCTTGATTCTGCTATTTAAAAAAAAAAATCTTTGAAATACTCTTCCTGCTAATTAGTCTTTCACAATACTATTGTTATACTAAACTTTCTTATTCTTTTTTTTAACTGAGGCAGTTGGGGTTAAGTGACTTGCCCAGGGTCACACAGTTAGGAAGTGTTAAGTGTTTTAGACCACATTTGAACTCAGGTCCTCCTGATTTCAGGGGTGGTGTTCTATCCACTGAGTCACCTAGCTGCCCCTAAACTTTCTTAAACATAATTTTCAGCCTATCACTTCACTACTTTTTATAACTGCCCTGTCCCATTGTAGTACCAATGCAATTTAGGAAGATGGAGGCATAACCAGTATGTCATAATCTCACAAGTGTGAGACATGATTTATTTGGATTCCTACTCCATTCTAATCAATATTAATCAATTTGATAGAATCATATAAAATTCTGTATATTAAAACCCCAAAGCTATGAGTTGCAGATTCTAAATTCATTTTCTTAATTATAGAAAATCAACTAAAGGCCCTCCATTCTTGTTTTTCCTTATCATGGTGATTAAGCCCAGAATAGCAGAGGTAATTCAACTTTATGGAAAATCTCCCAAAATATTTTTGTATCTCCAGACCAATTTCTTGCTCAATAGGAGATGACCCTCTTTTGACCAATTAGCCACTAACTAGCTTGTGCCATTTCTTCCTGCCTAATCTATAGAGAAGCCTATATATCTCATGGGAAGATATTCCTTATTTTACCAAACCTGTGACCCTGATGACATATTATTTTGCTTATTCTAGCTTATGCATCACATGTCAGAAAATGGAATTAGTCTATATTTTGTTTAATTATTTCTGAATAATTAGACATGTAGTTGTACAAAAATAGGGCCCTGGAAATAGAAGACATCTCAGCTCACAAGGAAAATCTAAAGGCTACTTCTTTAGAGAGGACCAGAACCCTTTAATAAACCTAAGTTCAAATCTAGCCTCATACACTTAACACTTCCTAACTGTGTGACCCTGGGCAAGTCACTTAACCTCAATTGAGGCCATTGCCTCAGAGCTTTGTCTCAGCCTCTTTTGTTGTAGGTGGGATAAATTTAATCCCCACACAAAATAATTTTCTCAAGTAATCATTAGAGGAGGCAAAATGTCAGTCATATCATGACTGATAAACTCTACATAGTGTATCCTGGAAAACTATGAAAAGTTCTTTAGTTCACCAACCTTGACTCTTATTTTGACCCTTATGGACCCTTATTTTGTTTTTTTGTTTCACAATTCACTTCAGTCTTTGTCCATAGAAGTAAACTCTTTGAATTGAATTTAGCACAATAGTTGGGTTTGAATTATCATTCAAATTAGTAGTTGGATGAGTCCTTTCCCATTAAGTGCACTCTCCCCTTTGGGGATCATTAAAATTTATCTTTTTCCCATAAGTATGACTGACAAATATTAATGATTTCTGATTTCCATCCATAACAATTCAATTCAATGAACACATAAAGGACCTACTATGACAGCACTGATGCTCTCAAGCAATCTGTCCCCAGATTTAGTGTCAATTCAGTTCAATGGATTGGAGTGGGTGGTAATTCTTTATGATGAAGAGGACCAAAATGACATTACTATGTAAGGATAAATGTATGGTCTATCCAACTGTGGCTGATCAGACCAACATAAACTCTGAGGGCTCTACTACAGGTCGGGCACAAATAGTCTATAGGAACATTTAGGATGGAGATGTTTTTAAATTTTCACATTTCACATTTATTTTGAGCTACTATAATTCTGCTTTGCCCATAAAGCCAATTGTGTGTGGAACACAATGTTAAGTCCCGAGGAAAATGAAGAATTTAAAGATGAAATATTCTTGCTCTATATTCTATAAATGAAATGAAAAGAACTTAAAAAAGAGGCATTTAACTTTCGTCTTTTTATTTCTAGCACCTCCCATTCTGCCTGATACATAGTAGGATGTAATAAATGCTTAGTGGTTGATTACTGCATTTTACGTATAAAGGAGAAGACTCAGGACAATCTCTACTCAAAATGAGAATTTCCCCAAACTACTAAAAGTACAAGGTGCTAATAATGTTTTTGACATTCTTTATTCTTTAAGACAATTATGATACAACCAACACCTAGTGATTGGCTAATTGAAATTTGTGGCCTATGGTAACAAGGTGATTTTTACTGTTGGTCAGTTGTTTCAGTCATATCCAAATCTTAGTGACCCCATTTGGGGTTTTCTTGGCAAAACCATTTTCTTTTCCAGATGAGGAAAATAAGGCAAACAGGTTTAATCACTTGCTCAGAGTCACACAGCTAGGCAGTGTCTAAAACTGGATTTAAACTCAAGTTTTCCTTACTCTAGGCTTGGTACTCCATATCACCTAGCTCCCTTAAGCAAGATGATTGGCTTGTAATTTCATTGTTTCAGGGAAGTTCTAGTGAGGAAAATTTCCCTACTGACTCAGATTCATTACTATCTATATAGAGTCATAGTAAGTTGCCAAGAGCACTCACAGTTCAAAAGTGACTTGTCCAGGTTGTCCACCAGTTTTTGTCTGAAGTAGAATCGGAACCTGGATTTTCCTGAATTTGAGTTCAGCTCACCATCTCACTGATTCCTCACTGCCTCTCAGAAATATACTATGCACTTTTGACTATTCAATGACATCACAAAGTTTCTTGAATTTCTTTTTGTCAAATATGATTATAGCTGATTGCAATAGCACAGTAAAAATAATTTATTATTATAATAAATCATCAGGAGCACAATCAATTAATAAAGCATTTTTTCTCTTATTCAGCCCTTCTCAGGGTCAAACTTTATGCTGCATATAATGAAATTAAATGTTTTTATATAAAGAAGAATTGGGAGAACAGTGATTTATAGAAGATCCCTGACAATAGCCAAAAGATCTTTTCACACAAAACATCCTCATTAGACTTCCGTGCCTCTCCTTCAGAGTACATCAATCTTTTATAGTGTTCCAAAATGTTGTATTTCCATCTCTCTAGCCCAAATGCCACAGATGGTTGAATAGCCAAACAAGTGCAAGAAATTAAACAAAACAGGTATGATGATGACCCAAGAGTCTCATTAGTTATAGACAGATTTGTTACAGAATTGAAAAGACTTCATTCCCTTAATAATAAGTTATCAATCTGCATTTTAAAACTGGCAAGACTTGGCCAATTTCATGGTTCTATTCCAGTCACTAAGCATGCAACCAACTCTAATGCATTGTTAATGTATTGGAAATTCTGCATGTGGGGGATAATGAAAAATAGTGAAATACAGCACCTCTCACCTATTCCCAGTTTCCTGTTTTTCCTTCTATAGCTCGTTGGACATTGAACTCCCAAGATTGCTCATCTGAATAATACCACATCTGCCATATATCTTAGGACATCCCTGTGGTGGCAAATTATGACAGTACTTGGGATGCCTTCCCCTGAGTATAGCTGTCTAATGGATTAATGGTTGTTTAATTGTTACTCTCAAACTTTTATTCCTAAATGACAAAGCTGTAGAATCAGACTTATGAACAGTGTCACAAAGCATACTGTGACTAGAATTCAATAATGTCGGGAAGGGTTTGGTCCTTGTGTGGAGTATTATGGATTCCCCCCCCACCCCCAATATATTTAATTCACACTGTCATTGGGAGAGTGAGAAAAATAATGTTTTATTTACATTTATTAAAAGCATTGGGGCAACAAGGGCAACAAAGCCCCTCAGGCTTGGAGTCAATCTGAGTTCAAATGCAGCCTCAGACATTTACTATCTGTATAATCCCAGGAAAGTCAATTAAATCTATATTTGCCTTAGTGCCTCATCTGTAAAATAGGAACATGTTGGAGAAGTATGGTAAACCACTACAGTATCTTTACCAAGAAAAGGTCATGGACAAAGCCCATGGCATCATGTAAAATTAGACATAACTAAACAACTAAAACCAGTGTTTTTTCTCTAGTCAAGTATGAGGCTTAAGGGTGCATTTTACATTAAGCTCATTCAAATAATAGTACATCAAGAAAGGTAAAAACTCAAACCACAAAACTTTTTTTTGTCCCATGGGACAATTGGAGATATATTTGGTCCCCTGGTCTTGTTCTGTTATTTTGTTGACCCTTGGATTTGATTATTTGTAGGTTTAATATATTTGAAAGAAAATATTTATTTGTAAAATACTATTCCTGAATTCTAATGTAATTCTCCAGGCTACTGAGTCCTGTTATCTTTCTGCATATAGATGACTACACTAAGCACTATAATCTGAGAAATAAGAAAAATGTTGCATTTAATAATCTTAAAGCTACAGAAACATCTAACTCATAATGTTTTAGATTTATGATCTATATCTGTCATGCGAATATATCTCTAGTCCTGTCATGATCTAGCAGGAAATATGCCCTGAGTCATATGGTAAGGGCAGAGCTGTTTAGACCATGGGCATGAAAACTGAAAGTTGACAAAAATATCCAGAGGCCTGTGCATGTTCATTTCTTATGTCTGAGTTTTAAAAGCCAAATGTCACCTCTATAGTAATAGAAATAAAAAATCCCAGAACAAAACAAAACAAAACAAAACAAAATGAACAGAAACCCACCCCGCCCTGAACAAAACATTAGTTTCTGTAATTTTTTATAAAGGATAATTCTCTGACTAACAAATATTTATCAGTATATATATATATATATATATATATATATAGTGGTATAATTAAAAAAAATGCACTGATTTTGAGCCTTAGGATATGGGTTCAAATCCCACTTCTGATGCTTGCTACCAGTAGGGGCAAATCATTTAACCCACCTTGACCATAGATTCCTCATCTGTAAACAAAACAAGATGATTGACAATGGCTTCCAAGAATACATATCTAAAGGCACATTTAATATAACATATCCATGCTATATTCAAAATAAACAAAACTATTTAAGCCATACTAGGATTTTATGTACTCTTTTTTGTATTTATTATCCAATCACTCAATAAAAAAGAAGCAAAAGTCACATTTCCATTAAAGTAGTAAAACTGAAAATATCAAGAACATTTAATATGTTTTAAATGTTTTTTATTCCTAATTATCTAAGCCAAGAAAATTAAACAAAACCTTAATAATCAACTTTTATTTTGCCAATCAACATTTTAAAAAAGATATATTCTTTCCCTTAGTCTTAAGAATATTAAAGTCCCAATATTTTTTACTGTAATATTTCATTGATTATATTTTGCGCCTTACTGGCCTTGGATCGCTTTGTACTACTTTTGTATATGTTTCCGTTAGCAAAAAATTTGGTGTTTCAAATGATTGCTGAGATATCTTGAATATATAATATAAATTCCAGGAAGCCTAGAAGCTTCTGGGCAGCCTATGAATTGAAGCAAATTCTCTATCTTCCAGGAAATTCTTCATTATATGAACCCAATCTTTTTTAATGTGACATTAGCAGATTTTAAGAAATAAAGCCATAGTTCTGGCATCTGAGCAGAGGTGAATGAGCTAGGAGGTGTCCAATGCCTTGCTAATGACAACACATTCAGATAAGCACCAGCCAAAGGTGGGTTATCTAAGATGACAGAAGAGTAATTCTTAATCTTTGGGGAATTGGTTTGAATTAGATGAAACACAAATTCCCTGGAATGCCTTACAAGCTTGTATCCCAATCTTTTTGGATTTCTCTTGTCTCTAAATTTTGAGTTTAACAATTTATTTTTAGCCTTGGTATCCTAGGGCTTTGAAAGTAATAAACCAAGCTTGTATTTTCTGAATAAGATGATTTTCCTATGCATTTCAAGCCTGACTTTTTCGACCCAGGGATGCCAACTTTTCCCATATTTTGGGTATTTATTTCAGTGTTGGAATGCATGGTTCCTATGCCATGCAGGGCAGGATCACTCATTTTTGTAATATGTGAGGATAGGTTAGAGAAGATCATTTGCCTTTTCTCTTACATTCTTTATAACAGCAGCCTCTTCTGTTAGGCTTTCTCATTTTTGTAGCTGAATTTGACACTGTTCTTTGATCATTCCTCATCAACATCATGTTAAACATAAACATTATTCTGACATTGTTTATCAGCTATTTAAATAAAATTTTGAAATAAGCTGGGACTTCACTAAGAAGTGTACACCCCTGAATTGATTTTGATGTTTCAACATTCTAAATATTTTTAACTTTAAATTTGAACTTCATAATCTAGGGTAACGAGCTTAAAATAGTGATGAAAACAAACCAGTTTATCCTTATACAGGATATCCTTATACAATTGTCACAAATAACACCTTATAAATTTACCTACATACTCCTTTTAGGATGAAACTGTGTACTTAAATACAGTTACACAGTATATACAGTATATCCTTATACAATTGTAACAAATAAAACCTTATAAATTTACCTACATACTCCTTTTAGGATGAAACTGTGTACTTAAATACAGTTATACAATATATACAGTATATCCTTTATACAATTGTCACAAATAAAACCTTGTAAATTAACCTACATACTCCTTTTAGGATGAAACTGTGTACTTAAATACAGTTATACAGTATATACAGTATATCCTTTATACAATTGTCACAAATAAAACCTTGTAAATTAACCTACATACTCCTTTTAGGATGAAACTGTGTACTTAAATACAGTTATACAGTATATACAGTATATCCTTTATACAATTGTCACAAATAAAACCTTGTAAATTAACCTACATACTCCTTTTAGGATGAAAACTTAAATAATAATTGCCAGAATACCTGGATTCTTAATAAAGATATTCCAGGAAGCTCATTGCTTCTGGGAAGCATATGTGCATTGAAAGAAATATCCTATTTCCAGGGCTTTAAATAGATTACAATAAGCTAATTTAAACACCGTCATTCTTTTCACACATCTTCACTGGGTCTAACAAAGATAGGTCAGGAAGAGTGGCTACTTCTTCATCAGAGTTCTCATATAGCACTTTGGTCATTTTTTATGCCCTCTTCTTGGTATCTGATCTCCTGGTATAGGGATATATACAAACATCTATCAGCACTTGAAGTTGTATGGACAATAATTCTTCACTGTTTGTTATTGTGTAAAATTAGTCTTTAATATAGAGTCATTTAGCATTAACCTTTAACCTTAACTTGACTTTGTCTGCAGCCAGCTGACAAAAAAGAATAAGTGGTCAGCATGCACACTGGTTTTAGCTCCTTAACAATAATCCCATCTCCTCATAAAAAGTAAGTGGAAGCTAGCCTGCTGGGTATGTGCACTTAACCCATCTTTTTATAAGAAATGCATACCAATCAAAATATAAGGAGAAGATAAGATAGCCTTAGCCCCATCTTCTCACTGAAAAAGAATGAATGAATCAAGATTATTTTTTCTTTACAAAAAAATGGTTTACTCTTATTTATAAGAAGGAGCAATACAATTCAAATCAGGATTGGCCTACTGTCTTGACTTGTTAAATAAAATTTCTTTTAACTTTTTGAGTTTACCTTATTAATCAGGATAAAGGCCTGAATAAAAATTTCTTTTAGCATTACCTGAAGATAGAAGAAAACACCTTAAAAATATGTGGTCAGTGTTTTTTATTTTATTCAGTCTTTCACTTTCTTTTTTTTCCTCTGACCTCCTTTCTTCCCTCCATTTACTTTTTTTGTGTGTCTTTAAAAGCACTTTTAAGGCTGGTTAACTAGTTTCATAAAATTAAAGATTCTGGGTATTTTTACTTATTAACTGTGGAGAAGGCTAGGAATTCAGAAATCCATTCAGTCATTAACTAAGGATGAATATGGTTACTTTGGAATAGATGTCCTATTTTCCAATCAAACTTCTTTCATTTAAGCTAAAACTGAAAAACTGGATAGGTGTACTAGTCTTCTTGAACTACCTTGACCACTCCATTCTGTCAGTATTATAGATTTAGGATACATCAACTAAAATGGGAAAAGGGGGAAAAGGCAAGGCAGATTTGTCTTCTGCCTCATCACAGTATGATAATTGCAAACATGGGTACTGTGTAGTTTCTGTAAGGAGATTTAGGGCTGGGTGAATGCCTAACTTTGTGTCAGTGAAAAGAGCAACATGGAAGTCTTTAGGAATTCTGGTGAGAATGTATAAAAAAATAGTATGGTCTAGGAGTGTGCTTTCAAAAATGAGAGTGTGGGAATGTGTTGTTAAATATAGAGTGGGCAAGCTTAGGGGACATAGGGTATGTTATTTGGTGAAGGATCAAAGGGATTAAGAATTGATAGTACTTTCAAAGAATATGTTACTTATCCATATAAATTTAAGAAATAAAACCACTATCATATTCCATTTATTATGAACATTGTCCTGATATGCATCAAACAATATGTCAATAGGATTATATATTATCAAAAAAATTAAACCTATCTTGATTTTTCATTTCTTCCCTAATTATGGTCAGAAAAGTTACCTTTCTTTTCTTTTCTTTTCTTTTTTTTTTTTGAGTCAGATTTCCTTATCTCACCCAGGCTGGAAGTTTAGCTGCTCATAGAGCAACACTATTACTGCTTGGTGAGGAACATTTGATCTGCTCCATTCTGGACCTAAGGTATTTTCACTCTTCTTTAGGTAGGTTGGGGGCCTACTTAGAGCTCTTGGGACTAACGATGTTGCCGTTTTAGATCATGAAGACACTGGATTTGTTTTATTTCTTGTTTCTCTGTCCTCCCAGACTCAGTGTATCCACCAGCTACAGTTGTTTCCAGTATTAGGGATTATAGGTATTTACCACCACACCCATATGATTCACTTTTAGGAATTAAAAAAAAAATCAAATACTCCAAAATTGACCAACAAAGCATTATTGTTTGGAAATATAATTTCATGTGCAAATGTATGAATCATATAAAATTTTATATAAGCTATATTTATATGATTTGAATATATATAAACAGGCATCTATTTCACAGATGTGTGTATACAAAATAGTCTTTTTTTCCCCACAGTAACCAAGTTTCCCATAAGAATTATTTACATTTTATATCTCTGTATTGATTTGCAACTGGCATAGTAATAAATAATAACTTTTCAACAACTTGATGTGTTTCTTCTTTTTGGCATATTCATAACTTGTGTTGAAATCAGTGGGAGTTACTTAATACAACTATTGAAAGAACATCAGGCTGACTGTAATTAACTCTTGCTTCTGTTCCTATTAATAGTTACTTGTTTTCAATAAAGGGTACTATATTTTAGAAATTTCGCACGTTAGCATCCTACCAGCAAATGAAATGACTATATTTCTTATAAATGAAGGTTTTCACCATCACAATGCATTCTCTTAAAAAAAAATGAAATGAGAAGAGACACATGTTATTACATTTTACTAGATTTCTGTTTCATGCTGAAAGATTCCAGAACAGAGATTGCATAAAGAATATTAAAATCTTGGAAGTTCAGCTAAAAAATACAGATACAGATTTTTTATTATATGCTAGAACAATGTTCAAGAAACTTCAGAAAGTTGAATACTACAACTAGAAAAATCAGTTTTCTGATATGATAGTCACTGTTCCTTATTTTCATACCCCTCACTAAGAATCCGTTAGTATTTTATTTCCTTTCTGTCCAGTTACCTTGAAACCTGGAACTATACAATAAAGTTCTTGACATTTATAAAGTGCTTTTTAAAAGTGGAATGTGAATATTATTTTTAATGCAATTCAGATAAGTATGCAAATTCATTATCCATTTGCAAAAAAAAAAAAAAAAAAAAAAGGTAAATGACTACTGATGGCAGGAGGCCTTTCACAGTTCTTCCAGTAATCAGTGTCTTCTCTTTAAAAATTATCTTTTAACAGGAATTTGTGACCAAATATGAACTGGAACTCATTATTAAACACCAAATATATAATTTTGATTGTATTAAGTTAAAAAGTGTTTGCGCAAACAAAACCAATGCAGACAAGATCAAAAGGGAAACAATAAACTGGGAAAACATTTTTACATTTAAGGGTTCTGGTAAAGGCCTCATTTCTAAAACATGTAGCAAATTGACTCAAATTAATAAGAATTCAAGCAATTCTCCAATTGATAAATGGTCAAAGGATATGAAAAGACAATTTTCAGATGAAGATATTGAAAGATATTTAAAAGAAAGTTAAGATATTTCTATCAACAGAAAAGGTCCTCTAAATCACTAGTGATGAGAGAAATGCAAATCAAGACAACCCTGAGATACTATTACTTACTTCTCAGATTGGCTAAGATGACAGGAAAAGATAATGATGAATGTTAGAGGAGATGTGGGAAAACTGGGATACTAATACATTTTTGGTGGAATTGTGAATAGATCCAACCATTCTGGAGAGCAATTTGGAACTATGTTCAAAAATTTATCAAACTGTGCATACCCTTTGATCCAGCAGTGTTTCTACTGGGCTTATACCCCAAAGAGATCTTAAAGGAGGGAAAGGGACCCACATGTGCAAAAATATTTGTGGCAGCCCTTTTTGTAGTGACTAGAAACTGGAAACTGAGTGGATGCCCATCAGTTGGAGAAAGGCTGAATAAGTTATGGTATATGAATGTTATGGAATATTATTGTTCTGTAAGAAACAACCAGCAGGATGATTTCAGAAAGGCCTGGAGAGACTTACATGAAGTGATGCTGAGTAAAATGAACAGAACCAGGAGATCATTGTACATGGCAACAACGAGACTATACGATGATCAATTCTGATGGACACGGCTCTTTTCAACAATGAAAAGATTGAGGCCAGTTCCAATGATCCCATGATGAAAAAAGCCATCTGCACCCAGACAGAGGACTGTGGGAACTGAATGGATCACAACATAGCATTTTCATTCTTTTTGTTGTTGTTTGCTTGTATTTTATTTTATTTTCTCATTTTTTCCTGTTTGATTTGATTTTTCTTTGCAGCATGATGATTTTCTAAATATTCATGTATATATCGGATTTAGCATATATTTCTACCATGTTTAACATATATTGAATTATTTGCCATCTAGGGGAGAGTGTCGGGGAAAGGGAAGGAAAATTGGAATACAAGGTTTTGCAAAGGTCAATGTTGAAAAATTATCCATGCATATGTTTTTGAAAATGAAAAGCTTTAATAAAAAATATTCTATCTATAATATACTTTATTTAGGTTCAGTGAGGTGATACATTGAATAGAGTATTAGGCTTGGAGTCAGGAAGATTTTTCTCTTTGAATTGAAATGAACTGGTTTGGCCTCAGACCCTTACTTTCTGGTAACTCTGGGCAAGTCACTTAAACCAATTTTTCTTAGTTTTCTTATCTATAACATGAATTCAGGAAGAAAATGGCAAACTACTCCAGTATGTATGTCATCAAAAGCCCATATAGTGCCTAGCATATAGTAAGTACTAAGGCAAGTGCTTTTGATTGATGGGTTGTTTCACTTAAGAATCAAGACAATATAAGCTCAAATGGCCCAAAACTCATGGAAGAATTTCTCTTCTATGAACTTTTAGCATAAAGAGTTCTTGAGGAGGATATAAAAGAGAAGGGTGAAGGACTGAAAGACAGAACTCTTTCCATTTGTTTTCCATCGACAATGACAATGAATACTGATTTTGTTGTTTAAGTGGAAAATAAATGTGCAAAACTTAGATTTTTGTTTTTTAATGATTTTCTCAAACAACCATGAGGACAAAAAAAGTCAGAAGGGATAAAATATTTCCTTTATTTAATACTTTTCTTGAATCAGGTCAGATAAAGAAAGACAATTCTCAGAGTAACCACAATCAGGAATTATTATCTACGATTTCTTCTTCTTCTTCTTCTTCTTCTTCTTCTTCTTCTTCTTCTTCTTCTTCTTCTTCTTCTTCTTCTTCTTTTTCTTCTTCTTCTTCTTCTTCTTCTTCTTCTTCTTCTTCTTCTTCTTCTTTTTCTTCTTCTTCTTTTTCTTCTTCTTCTTCTTCTTCTTCTTCTTTTTCTTCTTCTTCTTCTTCTTCTTCTTCTTCTTCTTCTTCTTCTTCTTTCTTCTTCTTCTTTTTTGAACACAGTTAGGCTTAAGTGACTTATCTAGGACATAAAGCTAGTAAGTATCCAAGGCCAGATGTGAAGTCAGGCCCTCCTGATTGCAGAGGTAATGTTTTATCCCTGTTATTTATTGTTCCTATTCTTTACTCTTAAAATAATTTGGGTCATCCAGGGCTAATAGTTTGTTTATTACTTGTAGTCAGCAACAGAGCTAGAGAGAATATAAATTCATGGATAGAGAGCAAATGGTGGAACAGTACAGTACACACCTTGTTTGAACATTACTATTTACTCTTCAGGGCTAGTAAAAGTGATTTGAAACAGGATACTTAGCCTACTCTCTATACATATACTTAGAAATACTCTTTATCATGCAATCTAGAATGAAGAACCCTTTATAGACTTCTATAAATATAAACTAAATAAAATATGACCCACTGTCAAAAAAGTAAAACCACAGCAAAATGTGAAATGGAAATTTTAGATAGTTTAAATACTTATTTGACACAATTCCCTATTTTAGGAAAGAGAATATACAAAGATTAACCAACTTATACACAAAGAGCCATAAACTTTCAAAATTTTGTTCTTACCTTTTAATGAAATGTTTACACACTATTTTTGTATAAGTTATTTTGGTATTCTCTAGATTTTAAGCTTCTTCAGATCAGGGATCCTGTTTTATTTATCTTAGTATTTTGTAATTGTTTTTTTTTTTTTTGCACAAACAAATGTTTGTTGAAGGATTGAATGGAGTGTTATCTTGTTTTCTGGTATCACCTTGTAACATGCTGAAATTTTCAATAATGCTGTGTAGTAATGGTATTATTGTAATACTGGAAAGAACAGTAAGGTAAGCAAAAATCATTTATAACAGAGGATTTGAATAGGTTGTTTTAATGTTGATAGGAAAGAGAAAGCAGCTGATTTTTCTTAATTTTTTTCACGGCTCTTGCTATGATTCTGTCAGCCATTAGTGTCATAATGAAATCAGCTAAATGTCAACAGACACCTTCTGAATCCCACAAAGACAACAGTAACATTTTATGTTAAAGAATTCTCAGCAGATACTAAAGCTTTAACATATGTAAAAGGAAATTAAGTATTAACATGAAACACAGGGTAACACAGTGGATATAGTTCTGTACTTGGAGCCAGGAAGGTCTGAGTTCAGATCTGGCTGCAGATACTAGCTATGTAATACTGGGCAAG
This sequence comes from Antechinus flavipes, assembly GCF_016432865.1. Classification (NCBI taxonomy): domain Eukaryota; kingdom Metazoa; phylum Chordata; class Mammalia; order Dasyuromorphia; family Dasyuridae; genus Antechinus; species Antechinus flavipes. The sequence goes on along the minus strand of NC_067400.1, from coordinate 393,644,836 downwards.
TCACTTGGTTCTGTCTCAATTTCCTCATATGTCAAATAGGGACATTAATGATATCTACCTTCCAGAGTTGATGGTGGGATCAAATGATATCATATTTGTAAAGTGCTTAGCAAAGTGCAGCACATAGTAGGCATTATACAAATTCTAGCTATTACTATCATTTCTATTATTAACAACAAAATGTGATAACAATTATAAGGTCTTATTGATATTTAATTATTTTAGGAGTGTTAACATGGGACTAGATGAAGGTTCTACTTTTTAACTAATTCATAAATTAAATGTTCATCTTAGATATGAAGTATTGTTTCTTGCATAGTATTTTTCTTCCAATTTAATTCTTTATATTTACAAACAATTTCATTTTTTAAAAAACAAGAAAATAAACAAGAAAATAAGTCCTCCTTTATATATGTAGGGACATTTTCAGAGTCATTAAGTTGAATTCAAGTCTAAATACTTGAAAAAAAATGACTGCACTCCTCAATATCGACTTAAACTGAATTTTTGGATTTGTTTGTATTTGGTGAGGATTTGAAGGAAAAAAAAAGCAAAGTTGAAAACATATTTTTGAAAAGCCTAAGAAGTTAGCCTTGCCCATGTATATATATACACATATGTATTTTTATTCAAGTGATAAAATTTCTTCAACATTTCTTGCATGTCAAATGCTTTCTTAATTGTTTATTATAGGCAAATTTTCCATACTATGCACAGTATGTGTTGAAAAGTACTGCAGGTAAAGCTATTTCACAACAAAATATGAATTGAGCTAAATACACACACACACACACATATACATATATGATATGTACACAAAATTTAAATACATTGACTTTGAGCTAGGTTAACCAAATATATATATTGTTTTCCTAGGAAACAATTATCCATTTACACATTAATTCCTTCAAGTATTCCCAGTGGATTTTATGAATACATGTCAAGCATCACAGGGAATGAGAAATAAGAGTCCACTTCTTTTATCCTGAACAATATGCTCTTCCTTGTGATATTCTTTGTGGAAACCTGTGAAATCATCTTCTGGAAATATATGATGACATTAATGTAGAAGCTCTCTTCCTGATTTGGAGCCTTCTCATATATTTTGACTGTTTTCTTTCTACTTACTGTATGGAAAAGCAAAGACTTTAATTGACAGATGAAATGGAACTGAAGTACATACAAAAGGCTCCAGTGGAAATTTTCTTTCTCTACCTGGTAACTTTCAATGAGGTAAAAGAACTTCTATAAACTTCTGAGTAGGGAAAATGATTTTCACTTTCATTCCTACATCACCATGTGTCCCATGAATCCACAACCCTGTTACAATCGTATTTATTTTATTTTTTTTAATTCTAAGGGAGTAAATTATAGTCATGAAGAGTCAGATATGACTGAAACCTTAACAATAACAGTCAACTTTTGGGAGCAACTAGGTAGCCCACTGGATTTAGTGCTGGGCCTGGAGTCAGGAAGACATCTTCTTGAGTCCAAATCTGGCCTCAGATAGCAATTTATATTAATTGTGCCTCAGTTTCCTCATCTCTAAAATGAGCTGGAGAAGAAAACAGCAAAATGCTCCAGTATTTTTGCTAAGAAAACCCCAAATAGCATCGTGAAGAATCAGACATCACTAAAATGACTAAAAAACAACAGGTGAGTAAGAGTGGGAGACAAAAAAAGCCTTTGATCTTCAAAAATCAGAAGGGCCACCAGAGATACAAAAACTGGAGTTCATAAAGACTCTGAAAATAGTTGATCCCATTGAGCCAGCACAGTTTTGAGGAGCAATTTCCTTGAACTTGCCCTCTAATAATTGATGTGGGAATCAAAACCTATGTCCCACAAGCAAGGGAGTGACTTATTACATTGACTATACTGTATCCAAGAGTGAAAATAGTGGAAGAAATGTTTAGCTCCTTCTTATGGCATAGAAAAAAAATTGGATAACTTTCCCTAGAACATCCCAGAATACTAAAGAGAGATGGAGCAGGAACCTTGTCTAGGACCCCATCCCTTGAATGCTACTGGAATTGGAAGAGGAGTTCTTATGTTTTGAAATGCTACTTATCAATCATATTCCTAAAGGAAAAAGTACTTTTAAGAACATTTTAAAATTCTAATGATAAAGGTAATGATAAAGATGCTTTCTTAATGTTTTGTATTGTTTCATGAAGCACAACATTAGGAGCATAGTAATAAGTGACTTAAAAACTGTGCAACTTAATTGTATTTAATGACCTTTGTTATCAATTTCTCTTGAAGTCTGTTTTTTTTCCATCATAAGATTATACAAATCCTTTATTGAAAATATACTTTCAGAATACTTTTTAACTTATTATACATTCAAAAGATGAAGAAAAGCAGTAGATAAAATCAAGTAAAATTTGAATAGTGACAATTAGATTTAGGAATCAATTTTAACAAGTATTAAAATCCATAAAGCCCTATGGCAGCCATCATCCAATTACAAGGTATCATCATGTGAGTATTTAAATGAAGAAATCAATGGAAATAGGGAACTTAATCTCACTGACAAGAAAAGTAAGTTTATGGAGGATGAATATGAGAACAATGCTTAAACCTGAATTAATACAATATAAAGATTTCTATGGTAAAATCAACTTTACTTATAACTGAAAAGAATTTAAAAAAATAACAAGAAGCAAAAAAAAAGTCATATAATTTTCAATTATATTTGGTAAGTTAGTCTAAACTTGAAATCAGGCTGGCAAATTATGGAGCTTGTTTTTGAACCAGGGAGCTACTAATATATATATGTACATATATATATATTTAACTTCTAAAATAAACTTTTATTATATTTAAAATGTAAAAAACATTCTTTATTTGAGAATTATACAAAAACTGGTGGTGGGTTAGATTTGAGCCTAGAGGCATAGTTCACTGATCCCTGGTTTAATCCACATTAAAAAGGGGAGTAGACTTCATAAAGGGCTGGGGTGTGCACTGGTAAATGTTTAACAACTGCTTCTTTAGGAATCCATTATGCTTTTGAGTTTAATCTATATTAGTAATACTCCCTCCATCATTTTCTTAAGTTTATATATTGGCAACATAATAAATTAATCCTTGATTTGTACCTTTTGCTAATTTTTAATGTGTAAATGCTCATACTTAAAGAAAATCAACTATCAGCTGTTGTGCCATGGTTAGAGATGGTTCTTTTAAACCTGAAGCTTTATCTTATAAAGGCATAACTAAGTAGCCCAAGAGATCCATTTGCGAAATTAAGTTTACATTTTTATTCATTCAGATCTAAACATGCAATTCTCCAAGAGAAATTTTCAATGTTTGGGTGATGAAAACAAGCCAGATCACCAAATATGGGATTAAAAAGCTTGGGTTTAAATATTCCACTCTGCTAATTATAACTTTCATGATTCTGGGTAAACTAACTTCTAATAGGCCTCAGGTTTTCTGTCCATAAGATGAAGTAATTGGCCAGTTGATGGTAAGTTTTCTTACAGATCTGAAGCTTATGATCTATTTTAAAAATATTTTTAGCCAGTAAAAAATCTACAGTTTTCAAAGAGGTAATCATTTTGTCCATCATCTTGCTCATTTAGAACAAAAGGAACTCAGGAAATCATCTGGTCATAAGATCATAGTGCCACAGATTTCGAACTGGAAGGATTTCATCTAGTTTAACTTCCCCTTTCCCTTTTGCAGATGACAGTTTAGATGACTAGTCCACAGTTCCTAGAGCAAATTAAATTCTTTCATTTTACAGATTAGAAACCAAGGTACAGACAGATATAGAGACTTGTCAAAGGATAAAACATAAGAGGAAAAAAAATCAATTTAGAGAAATTAGAAAAATTTAAAAAACTCAATTTCATATCACATGAAGTATTCCATATTAAAGTTCTCCACTTCAGCAAAGAAGGAGAGAGGGAGATTTTTCATTTCTTTAGATAAATCTTACAATGACATGATGCTAATTTCTATTTTATTGTTATTGCTTGTGATTGTAAATTGTATTTCTGGCTTAACACTTCCTGCATTTCTCTAAATTCTCTATATTGATTATTTTTTATCATGAAAATATTCCATTACTTGTTCATTTGTTTAACCACTCCATGTGTGTCTAATCAAGTTAACAATAAATTTCAGTTTTTTTGAGTACTGTTCGTCCATACTTTTTGACCACTTATGCATTGAGGAATGACTCTTAGTTTTATATATTTGTGTTTCTTCCCTATGTATTATACCCTGTATATCATACCCTTATCATTTGCATTATTTGATAAAAAAAATCCTCCCAGTTTCCCCTTTTTATTCTGGTTAAATTGATTTTTTTTTTTTGGTATGCAAAAGATCTTCAAATTAATGAATAGAAATTATATTTTTTATATTGACTTTTACTTTTATTTTTTGATATGTGGAACAATTAATTAGAGCTCAGTCAAACCATAGAGAACCTCATTTGCTATTAATGGGCTGGTTATCACTCCTGAAATACTTACTAGATAGGGTGGTAGTAGGAAGAAAACAACTCAAGAAGACATTATGATCAACAGGTCAATTTATCATTTTAGCAGAGGCACTGAGAAGACAGAGGCAATGTGCTTCAGTTCTCTGAATGGGGTGGCAACCATCCAATTTGAAGAACAGACACCAATTAGCTAAATCAGAAACTCAATCAAGCTCTGATTCCTCAAGAGGTTAGTTCCAGAATCAACTCCAACACATGGAGAAAAGATGTCTGCAAATCTAAGTAATAGGAACTGTTGTAAATTATATATACTCTGAATGAAAATCAGAGGGGTTGTTTAGAGGAACATTAACAGAGGCTTCTGTTGAGCATTAGGATGCTTATTTTAAAAGAAATGGCTCTGAGTGGTGTTTCATGATTAGATTTTTTTTTTTTAAGAGTTAGTTATAGAAGTGTTAACTATTAGTTAATTTGTTAAAGAAGGCTACTTAGTTAAAAGTACCAGAGACACGCAAGTGCCATCTAGTGGTGAAACAAATACACCTTTAATAGTACAGAGAAATTGAGTGAAACTTCAATATTTCGAAGCTCAACAAATTCATGTCTGTAGATTGCTAAGGTGCTAGGGTTCTGGCTGTGCCTTACTTCACTGCTGCATTAGGAAAAAAAAATTGCTTTCTTAACTTATACATCAGAAGGATTGAGCTAATTTCTGGACGTCTTCATAGACTATCCCCCTTAGTAAATTATCATTGCGGGATGGGGCTATATTGAGCATAGAAAGCATTCTGGAGGAGCAGTTGGCACAAATTTGTGACCCATTACCATCTTCTTTGGGAAGGTAACTTGAAATACCTGGGAAGATAACCTAAGAATGAAATGGTAGAAAGAGTTGATATACTAAGTGTCCTCTTCTATACAATGGGAACAATAATAAAATTTACCTCACTAAATTGTTGTGAATGTTGAATTAGATTATATTTAATGCACTTTGCAAAACCTAAAGAAAATAATGTTATTATTGATGATGCTGATAAGGAATACATTCTGACTGAGGGAATACTGAAAACAGACTATATGGGGACAGTGAGAAAGAAATGGGATAGGAGAAGGTAATATGAGGTCATGATGGCATGAGAGTCCTGGGTATACAGCAGATATGAACAGCTTAGATGGGAGGTTGAAATCCTAAATCTGATACTTACTACTTTTATGGCCTTAGGCATTTAGTCTTTTTCAGGACCTCAGTTTATCATTTAAAAATGAAGGGGCTGGACTGTGTGATCTACAAAGTCCTTTTTGGTGCTAAATTAGATGAGACATTTAGGCCAACTGGTTGTCTTACTGATTTGTTCCTGATAAGAAACTATAGATATAAATAAATCAAAACTGAGAAAAGTAGGACTGGGAAAGCAGAGATAGGCAAATATTTTAATTAGTAGTCACCATTTCCCAAACAAGAAAACATATGCATTGGCACAAGATGTTTGTGGAAAAAAATTTAAAAAAAAGTTATTTTGCATAAAGTATGGATACAGGCATTTTTTTTCCTTTGTTACTTATTATATAGTCCTATCTCTCACTAGTGACATCTGAGGTTTTTGTTTTGTTTTATTTGTTTTGTTTGTTTTTTGTTGATTTTTGGATATGATCAAAACATAGTTATGAAAACTGAGAATTTTACCTCCTCAAATTTGGATTCTGGTTCCTTTTTCTGAAACAGAAATGGCAAAATTCCATTACTTGTAATTCAGATGTGACCTACAACTTGATAGCAATATGTCCTAGTTTCACATAACTACTTAATTTTTTACTGCATTTTTTTCTCTCATGTCTTTATATCCCAGAGATAAGTGACTATGAGGTAGAATTTGTAACACTGGGTGTTGTGCATTAGAATGGCATACTACATATCGGCTGATATTTGTGGTAGTCACAACACAGCCCCCTTTCCCCAAATGATAACTTACTAAGGAGAATAGCCTATAAAGTAGTCCAGAAATAAGCTCATTCCTTCTGAAGTATAAGTTAAGAAGGCATGTTTTTCTTAATGCAGCAGTGAAGTAAGGCACAGCCAGAAATCTTTTTGAAAAGAATGGTACCTCAATATCAGAAATGGCCAGTCAAGACAAATTATGAAGTAAGAACAAGCCAAGAAACTGCTAGAATTAATGAAAAGTTTAAGTCTTCCAGTGGATATAGTCTGTCTCCCAAATCATATAGGATCCAATAATCATGGACTTCATAAGGTTCCAGAGAAACAAAAATATCCTATATGAGTTCTGAGAGGCATACAATCCAGGGTCATACATCCCTCTACTAAGAATGGCCACCATAATCAAACTATTGAATGTTTCTCACAGCTTTTTTTTTTTGCTTTATAATACATAGTACTGAATGAAATTCTGACAAAGGTGGGCCTCATCTGAATCAGCCAAAGCTAGCTTTAATATACATTTAATTTGGGTTCAAATTTTGATGTTCAGCTTTAATACATAGCACCAGTTGTACTTTTCCCCTAAACAGCTTTCAAAAACATGTTTAGTTCTTAATAATTTCAATATTTCTAGCAATAAAAATAACATATGATCTCTTATTTCATTAAAGATAATTGGAAATATTGTGTAGCAAATATCTATACCTATATCTATCTATCTAGAGAGAGAAAGAGAGGAAGGGAGAGGGAGGGGGAAGGAGGAAGGGGAGCATAGATACATACAGAATGAGCTAGGGAATAACACGTATGTGTCAGGACAGCTCAAAACTCTGGGACTCTGAGGAACTGTCTATGATATTCTTCATTAAGTGTGAAAGAGATGTTCCCATTTTTAAATGGATGTGATCTGTTCTGTGCTTTAATAATACCACACTAGGTACCAACATATGAGCCAAGCTAGTCTATCCTACTGAGCTGTTTTTGTTTGTTTGTTTGTTTTTCTGTTGTACTTTGAAGTTCATCCTCTGTTTATCTGGACTTCCTCCTCCATAGCAACTGTGGTATCAATCACTTTCAGATTCAGGCTTAACTGAGGATTTCAGCCAAAATAGTGTTATGTTCTTTTTATAAAAGGTAATAACCTTACTATAAAGTTGGCAAAAAACCTCTTTAACTGTTTCTTAGCAGAATTTTTTCTCCTCCTCTACCTCTCAGCAACAATAGCTAACAAGGAAAGAATTATTTTCTATCTTCTCTCTTTTTCATCTAAGAAAAAAAACATTAAAAATAGTAAAATGTATTTTTTCCCTATTTCTTCAAGAAGGAATCACAGCCAGGCAGAAAGAATTTGAGAGTAGAAAGAGGCTTCAGTGTCCATCTAATTCAACCCAGACATGAAAAGCATACCCACTGTTAGTTACTTTATAAGTAGCCATTCAACCCTTCTTGCTGACTTCCATGCAGGAGTGAACCCACTAACTCTTTCCTTTGCACTTCTAGACAGCTGTAATTGGTAGGAAGTTGTTATTGTTGTTTTGAGATCAAGCCTAAATTTTTCCTTTTCTGTGTGAATTCCATCCATTGGCTCTGATTCTGCCCTCTGTGGTCAAATAGAAGAAGTCTAGTCCTCCTGGCAGCACTTCAGGTATTTGAAGATAGCTCTCATACTTCCTTTTCCTATCTCAAGTCTTTGCCTTTCCTTAATATTCTTTGAAGAAGCAAGTCACAATAAAGAGCAGATTATATTTGCTCTATTCCTTCTTCTTATCATCAATTGACTGTAAAGAGTACATAACCTTCTCTTTGAACAAGCAATCTGCCCAGCAAAAAATGTCAGTGAAAAGAGTTATGGTTTCTTTTTAACAGCTCTGAAATCTGCATTTTCACTTTTCTTTTCCTCTTCTTCCTTTTTTGATTCAGCATCAAACTTCGCTTTGTGAATAATCTTATTTTAGATTATAATTAGTGATCAAATTTTCACCAGCTTAAATCAGATAAATAACATTTGTCTAATAATCATAAAAAGTTCTGGTATCCATATTTATTTGCTTATTAATCTTAAAATTCTTCTGTTCTTCAATACTTCATATTCAAATCAGTGAGGCAGAATATAATTTCCATTCTCTCCAAAATTCCACAGCCTCTCAAAAGTAAATTAACAGTTTCTGTTTCAAAACAGAACTCCAAGGCAGGCTCAACTCAGTGACTATTTCACTGAGAACCCATTAGTCAGATTTATTCTACAGTCAAATGCTCTCTTACAGCTGGATTTTCTGCATAAAAGATTTCTAGTTACTATGGCATTTCTAATGTCTTTCTGGGATTGTAATGAGTCCCAGAATCCAAAACCAAAATTCATCTCTTTTTGTAAAATTGTTGGGAACAGTTTAAGTGGTTCCAATTATCTAGTGATTCCCATTGGCCAACCTACTGAGGACTACATTCACAAGAATTTTTAAAGCTTTTGTCTTAAATGAACATACCAATGAAAGGTAGCATGTTTTAGTGGGAGGGTTGCTAGTTTTAGAATTTTAGAATCTAGATTTTAATCCTTGCTTTGCTACTTAATCCTGTGTGTTTTATAGAAAGTAATGATCCTTCCAAGACTCAATTTTCTCATCTGCAAAATGAAGGATAGGGCTAAATGAATTTGAAAGTTGCTTATACTTCAAAATCATACAAGAAAAGGAAAATAATACACATTTATTAAAGCACCTGCTATGATCCCAATGCTGTGCTAAGCACTTTACAAATATGCTCTCATTTTATCCAATCAAAGTATATGATCCAAAATATTTTAGCATCATCAAACTTGGTTTGAGAAAAGTGTCCAAATTTCTCATTCTGACAGAAACAAATGATTTCTCTAGAGTCTAGACAATATAGCTGAATGCGTATGTATATGTATGCATATATATATATATATATATATATATATATATATATATATATACAAATGCATATATATATATATGTATATACAAATGCATACGTGTGTGTTCCTAGTTGCACCTACTGGGAACAAGTAAAACTTATCTAATTCCTGGCTTGACATAACAATCCTTCAAATATCTGAAGAAACATAACATGCTTTCTTCACAACTCCAAGCTCACTCTATAATCTTTATATTTCTGTATTTAATTTTCCAGGTCCTAAAAATTAGCTTCATGTTGTTTGGTTTCCAGTCCTCTCAAAATTTTGGTAATTCTTCTGGATGTGGATAAATTTATTTATTTTTGTTTGTTTATTTGTTTTTCCTCTCACATTGTGGTGTCAAGAATGGATATAATACTACAGATAAAGAATCTGAGAAAAGCAGAGTACAATGGACTTATCTCATCCCTTGCTCTGGAGGTAATTTTAACATAGTAGTATAGCCTAAGATAGCAATGGCTACCTTGATTATTGTTCAAGTCATGTCTGACTTTTCATGATCCCATATGAATTTTTCTTGGCAACGATACTGGAATTGTTTTCCATTTTCTTCTCTGGATCATTTTACAAATGAGGAAACTGAAATAAATAGGGGTAGGTAAATACCTAGGGTCACAAAGCTAGTAAATATTTGCAGCCAGATCTGAAGTCAGAAAGATGAATCCTTAAGACTCCAAGATGTAGCTGGCAAGATGTTGCAGGGGATAGAGTGTCAGACCTAGAGTCAGTAAAAGACTCATCTTTTTTGTGCTCAAATCTGGTCTCAGACTATTACTAGCTATGTGACCCCATACTTAACCCAATTTACCTCAGTTTTCTCATTTGTAAAATAAGCCAGAGAAGAAAATGGCAAACAATTCTAGTATCTTTGCCAAGAAAACAACAAATGGGGTTAGAAGTGTCAGACATGACTGAAAATGTAAAACCTTGACTGTAGCAATTGCTAAAACATTTGGAACTTAATCACATAACTTTTATCCATCCTATGCTTTGACACGTTGATTTAGTGAAGGCCAAGGGTAGAACTTTACGTTTATCCTTATTGCATTTTGTTGTGTTAGATGTGGTTTATTATTCTAACCAATTGAGATCATTTTGGATCTAGTCTCTATTAACCTAACATCTGAACTATCCCTCTTAGGCACTTGTCATCTGGTGCTTGTTATTTGCAAATGTGACAAAAATGCCTTTATGTTTTCATTTAAGTTACTCATGAAAATCTGAGTAACTGAAGGCCAAGAATAAATCTCTGGCACACTCCACTATTCAATTGTCAATCTGCAATCCATTCATTGATGAGTCTTTGGGTCCAATCCTTCAAGAATTTCCCAATCTACCTAACTATACTATTTCAGAATCAATGCTAGTCCACAAGCACAGAATTGGAAACAGACAAATAATCTGCTGAGATTCCAAAGTGAAGTCTATTATAAACATTTGCAACAAAGGAAGGCAATTTCACCCTTACACTATATTTATGAACCTTCCCTTAGCTACAACCAGTGTAATTATCCTGTCAAAAAAGCAAATGGGGTTAATTTGGCATGACCTATTCTTAATAAAAGCCTTGCTGGCTTTTAGTGATCTTTGTTTACATTTTTTAATGCTCCTTTAATCTCTTTAATAATGTTATACTATTTTGTCAGGGATATAAGTTATGCTCCATAATCTATAGAATGTAAAGAGCTCAAATGGACCTTAAAATGTTAATCACTACAATGCCCTTACATTTTATACATGAGTTTTCTATTGGGAAACTGAGCCACAAAGAGGGGGAGTGATTTGTTCACTGTGATATACACGATTAGCGAAGAACAGAGACCAGAATTCTGGTCTGTCTCCAATTTCTTCAGTAAGTTTGTTTTTCATTGACACAGCATGTCAAATCTTCTAAATTTTTCTAAGAGCCTAGGCATTTCTGCTTCTAATATATTTTTACATCCTGGTTGTGCTACTTCTAGGAAGAAGTACCACTAAAAATAAAAATTAAAAAAAAAAAAAACAACAACACTTTCCCTATGAGTGAAAGTTCACAACCCACCTACTTTATTTTTAAAATACACCTGGATAATTAGGTCAAATATTTGGAAGTGTCCACAGTTGCTAATGTCACTTCACTTCCCATTTGTGTGTTTTGACTTAGTTTTTCATGATTACAAAGAAAGCTACATGTTACCATTTAAAAAGATCACCCAAAAGCCTTGTAAGTGGTTTATTGGCAAACATTTTAATGTAGAACTCTGATAATTCTAAACATCTTCTATTCACACTGTATTCATCATGGATAATTTAACTAGATGGATTAAGGAGAACATAAATTATTCAAGTGTAAATGATTTAAAAGCAAACAGCACAGTCATTTCATCATTTTTCTTAAAGCCTTTCATTAAAATTCAGTCATTCTTCAATTACTTGTCACTATTTTCTGGCCAATACACAGATTTTCTATCATATCCAAAAACAAATTATTTGAATTTTAAAACCTTATTCTAAATGTAGTTTACTGAAAATTTCAAACCTTGACAGTATTATAACATATTTATGCTATGAAAAATGGTTCTTTTCTTTTTACTTGTCACATTTCTTTAAGTTAGTTATAGGTGAAATTGCAACCCTGACTTTTATCTCATGTTAACTGACGACAAGAAAATATATTTGACTATCTATCAAGCTATTTGACCTGGAAGCTTTTCATTGGTTGAGAAAATTGTTACTGCATGTTACTACATGAATAATTACTATACCTTTCTAAAGGATTCCTTATCATGTCTACTGACATACTTGTTTTATTTGAGATATTCAGAGGTGAATCTTTTGAATTACTGAATTTTGGGGGTAAGGGTAAAGGGAGTAGATATGTCCACATCACTTTAATTTTTATTATCTACAGAGATGATTATATAAGTGGATTGTAAAATACTACTAGGTTCAATGGGAAATTCAGAATTTTGCTCATGCTTTTAAACAAGCAAAGGTGACTGCTTTGGCCTCTGGAGTTGGAGGACTTGGCTTCAATTTTCATCTTTACCACTTACTACCAGTGTGACTGGGCAAATTAGTTATTCTCTTTGTAGTATTGCTGGTGAGAGGACCTGTATTAGGGTGATGGCTATGTGAATAAAGAAAAGGGACATATGATGTGAGCAGAAATTACAAGATTGTCAACTGATTGAAGATAAGAGGTGAAAGCAAATGAGTTGACTATAATGTTGAGGCTGGAGTCTGAAAAAATGGTGGGGGTTTTGAAAGGAATCAGACAAAACAAATGGATAAAAAATATAGAAAGCCTATCTTTGGTAAGTTATTAAAGAAAGTTGTTTAAATTGTGGGATATGTTTGTGATGGAATACTACTGTGCTATATGAAATGATAAGCGTGATGATCTTAAAAAAAACATGGATAGATATGCATGAAATAATGAAGAGAGAAATGAGCAGAACCAAGAGAATGTAGGATGCAGTAATAGCAATATTGTTTTAAGAACGATTTTGAACAACCAAGTCATTTTGGCTATTATAAATACTCAAAGTAACTACAAGGACATATGAAGGGAAATGCTATCTGCATCCAGAGGAAGAACTGATAAATAGATATATGTAAAGAATATTTTACATATATACACATATATGTGCACATGCATACATGTGTGTGGGCATGGATATAGACAGATATGCATGTATATAAATAAAGAGGAATATAGATATATGCAAATGTGTTTGTATATGTACACATACATATCTATCTATACACACATATTTGTGTCTAATGGTAGCCATCTTGAGAATGGGGGGCGATAAGGGAGAGAAAGAAGAGTCACTCTGGGAAGGAAAGGAGGCAAGGAAATGAAAAAAAGAGCCTTGTGTACAGGACTTACCATTCAGTACTTTTTAATATGCAAATGTATTTAGGATTCTGCTAACACTATAGCTTACCTTTATAACAGCTCTAACCTCCTAAAAACAGAACATGACTTTCCTTATCTTTTTGCCTTTGAGAATATGAAAATATATTTAGCTGTTCTAAAAAGATCTTTTGTAATCCACACCCAAAAACTGGAATGTGGTTTTAATAATAAAAAGAGTTCATGGATAACACTGGTCCTTAATGAAACTAGGATCAAGTGAATGCTTATTCAACCAAGTAGCAGCTGGATCCTTGATTAGTATGCTTTGGAAAGGACATCGTGATTAAAACAGAAGCCCAATTGTTTGTAACAAAATTGTAAAAAGACAAAATGAGAAAATGCGAAGTGTCATTCCTTTGGCTCACAATACAAAAGATCTTCTCTTGTGTTATTTTACCTGAAGAAGTTTGAATAGAGCCAAAAGATTGTTCAACACATTAAAATCTTACCTCGAATATCATTATAAACACATGTCAGATAATGTTATGGGAAATTTAAAAGTTATTACTAGGACAAAGAACTCTACAGAGCCTTTCAATTTATGCAAGATCATCATCTTGGAAAATATTCTCAGCATGAAGAGTATGACTGTTGGCCTTGGAAAAAAAATATGCACATATCCTTATGATATATCTGCTTATACAGTAAGGTTCCATATTATGAGATTTCTATTCATTTTCCAAACATGTTAACTCAGGCAATCTCACCTACATGTATCAGGGTGAGTACCCATGCTGTCATAAGATTTAACATTAGAGTACCCTGATAAGATTGCTTCAGTAAATCAGTGTCTTTGGGGGGTATTCAAGAGTCACAGGGCTGGAAGGAACCTTCTGTAATAATCTAGTTAGCTTAGTTTCTTTTCTCCCTACAGGGCTCTACCTAACCTCTTCCAGACTAAAAGGATTGTTTGAACTCCCTCTAAAAGATAATTAAAATATGAGCATCTCTCTCTGGAAACCAGTTCACTCTCCCAAACCCTTCCCAGCAGGATGATTTACCTTTTGTTTAGTATTGGATGTGTATGAGAAATAACTGTTTAATCCACTGCTGTGGATGAGTGCACAAAGTGCAGAGCTAACAGGAACAAGGTCAGGGATGCTTTTTTCTGTGCCAGACACTTTACTGTGGCTTGGTTCCATAACCACAGACTGCCCCATTAATGCCAGCATACCAGCTCATGCCAAAAGGTCATGATGGCCCTGCACAACTTAAAATGTAGTCTCTACTCTGCAAAATCGAATAGAATTACCTTGACATTCTTATGTAATTTATGCCTGTTGACGAATCTCAGAATAATAGTTCTTCTTTTAAAAATCAATAGAACCATATTGTTGATTCACATCTACTCTACTATCAACTAAGCCTTCTTAGTCCTTTCTGCTGTATTGACACATATCTAGATTTTCATCCCTTGAGGTACCAGCCTGTTGTTGATATTGATCCTCAATCTGCTTGCTTTTGACCTCTTCTCCAGCTTGTCAAAACCACATTCAAATCTAACCTCCATAAGCTGAGGAAATGGTCATTCTTGAAAACATCTCTGAATTTAAGGCACCCTCCCCTTGTTCTGGTTCCAGGATTACTGAAATAAGCCCCAGGTTCTTCAGCTCTTTTATATGTGGTATAATTAAAATAGCCTTGGGGGGAAAAGGAGATATGTTTTGAGAAATAAGATGATATTGTTTTTTTCCCCTTAAGCTATGATTATCAGATGCTGTGAACTTATTTATTTTGCCATTCTGTGTGACAAAACTATTATTATGCGGTTGGTAGAATGCTGGACATGAAATCAAAAGAAGTTGGGTTCAAATTCCTCTTCAGACACAAGCATTGTGATTTTAGGCGGTCATTTAACTTTCTGAGGCTCAGTTTCTTTATCTGGAATAAATGGGGGATATAATTATCTATGGTACTCATCTAACAGTTGTTGATGATAAAGGGTTTTATGAATTTTAAAGCTTTGTATAAGTGTCAGAAATTATAAGGAAAATATCACCTCAATTAATGAAATGATCATGGATCATTTTGTTTTTATATTTTTATGCCCAGTTCCTAGCATTTCATCTTAGTCAACATAGGGGATGCTAAATAAATGTTTGCTTAATTTAATTTATCAAGATACACTTAACAAATGGGCAATTCTTGTTTGATTCCAGCCTATGGTTACTACTATATCAACATTAGCAGGGTCTTTAAGTTTATTGAAACTTTAAAATATTTTAAGGTAAACTTTCTCTATCTTAAGATGCAATAAAACTGTACGACTCCCTTTCGACTTTGAGCCTGTGTTCAACTTCTTGCACTGCTAGGCAACTAGGGACTTAGAAAACAGTTAGTTCCAAGACCTTAGTTGCAAAGTTAAACTGTAATGATAGCATATACTAACTAGATGAGTGCCTGGGGGAAGAAAGAGTATTTAGGATTCTACAGTCTTTAGTATTCTCTTGCCCTTCTCAAATCTGCCGAGTTGGCAGTAGGATATACTTCAATGAGCCACAACTTTCTCTTGAAAAAAAAAATGATGGCCTAGATAAACACTGCCTGAAAAGTACTACCAGATATGCAATAATGGGAGGATAGAAGAGGAAATTATATTCTCATTTTTACAAATTATTTCAGATATGTAAAATATTTTTTCAATAAATTTTAATGCTCCAAATATAGTTCAATAATGTAGTTATCTAAGTTTTTGGAGACTGAAAAATGGAAATGGACCATATTTTAGAAAAATATTTTTAGCACATTAACCAAGTGACATTACATTTGCTATCAATCACTCTAGCCTTAACATTTTAAAATGAAATAATGTATAGATTTTCCATCACAGATTTAGTGGGAAACAAGTTTACAAATTGGCAATTATAGTATTCTAGTTTCTTTTACAAAAACAAATAAATATGTAAAAATTTAAAAAAATTGAATACATTTTGCTATATAAAAAATTTTAGAATTCTAAAATCTATTTCTATTGATCCTACAAAACTATTTGAAAAGTAAAAATGGGGGGTTTTTGTTTTGGTTGTTATTAAGGTGGTCAAATAGAGAATTCAGTCAAGTCAATACAATGAAGTTGATAAAATCACTCCTTATTCCCCTTCAGGTGTAAATTTCCTATAAGTCAGTGGCTAATCAATTTTACCATAAATTTCACACTCATCGGCCTTGTTCCTCCTATTCTAGTAAACTAAAGATCCAGATATTCATCCACTTAGTCAATAACTACTATTGGAGAAAGCTACATAACCATGTTGTCTAGGTCCTTTATACAGTTTAACTGAATTTAACTGGGCCCTTATATTGAATCCATATACTTCTTCCAAGCTGACTTCCAACTCCCATATCAGTTACCCCAAACCTTTTCTTAACTCTTTTATTTTTCAACTTCCTTTCAGTAGTGATTATTTTTCCTTTTGCATTCATGTTGTGCTTTTTGACCTGTTCCATTTATTTGGTGTTTAATCTATTCTACTCTGATATTATATACATCTTAATGTCATTTACCTCAAATCCCATTATCTCTCCCCAAGAGGGAGTGATTTTATGTCCAGTTCCTAGTTTTAGAGCTGAGATAACTATGCAAGGTATGTTTATTGATAGTGATGATGACAATGTAGATTTAAGAATCTAATTAACAAAGTTGATTAATTTGTTGTTGTTCATACTATCCAATATTCTCATTTGAAATTTTCTTAGCAGTGATAATGGAATGGTTTACCAATTCCTTTTCTAGTTCATTTGAGAAGACTGAGGCAAACAGTTAAGTGACTTGTCCAGGATCACATAGCTATTAAGTGTCTGAATCCAGATTTGAACTCAGGAAGATGAGTCTTCTAATTTCAGACAAGTTGCTCCATTTACCTTGGCATCTATCTGCCTGAAGAGGATTGTTAGCTTGGCCAATATTTACCTTTTACAAACTCGTGAAGTTTAAGCATTAAGTATTTAAATTACACAAGGCTATTCTTCAGGTCCTAAATAATTCTTAGCATAAAAAGAAGGAATCCTTGCCAGATATTTTATAAAGGTGTCAAGATATATTCCAAGGGTTTCTTGACAAAAGTGTCATTTGGCCTATGGAAACAAACCTTAGCTTCTTTATCTGTAAAATGATGAGACTTTACAAGATTTCCTGAAAGAGCCATTCTAATTCTACATCTATGTTCATATAATCCTATGAATGTTTATGCTGTAAATTCAGTGGACACAAAAAATACTGCTTTGATTAAACAATTTGAGTCACTATCTCTGTGTAGCAGTAGCCTTTATCATTCAGAAACTCTAGAGATTTAAACACTTTTAATTTAACTTTTCTTTCATCTAATTTTATCAGCTATTGAAGACTGTATAAAACACTTAAAATTAATATTATTATTTAATAAAAGTATTGACTGATTTCAGAGATTTAGACAGACTCAGTGGAAAATGTTGTTAGCACAGATACAATGAGTAAGAATGAAGTTTCAGTTCAGATTAAAGTTCATTCCAAATCAGTTTAAATCAATGAAAAATAAAGGATTATAAGAAGAACAAGTGAAACTTGGGGTTGGATCCTTTTAGGTAAATAATATTCATTTTTGCTAAGGCCAATCTATTGATGGTGCAATTAAAAAGGCTTCTGTTTATTGAATCTAACATAAACCAAGGAAACTCCTTAACATAAACCTGCTGACTCCAGGATAAAGCAAAAGGGACTTATAAGCAATAAAACTGATACTAGGACTAGAATGCTCTTTTGGGGGGAAGTACTTCTTCATTCATGCTTTTTTGTGCCATCTTGAGTAACTATGAAGAACAATATTTAATTCTTCATATTTAATTACTTCAAATTTTATAGCTTGTTCAGATTTTAATATAGTGGATATTCATGATTGGTATGATTAGAGATAGCAGAAGAAAAGATAAGTTTTTTTGCAAATACTGGATCTTATTATGTTTTAATACTTAATCTATACTGTAGACACCTGCTCATTAATAGCAGTTAGCAATCCCCATAGTCATCAATGAGCACAGAATTATAGAACTAAAAAGGAGACTTGAGAAGTCTTTTAATTCACACCATGCCTCCCACTAGAACTACACTTTACCATCTCCAAAAAAAAAATCTATCTAATTTACAATCCTATGTGCTATGTCTCTACAATTAAGAAGGAATATCCTTAACAGATGAGAACTATCACATGATGCTTGTTACATTTCAGATACAATCTTACCTCCTTAATAGGTAACTTGTCATGTTTTTCTACAAAGAGGGTTGCTATAGTGAAAAAGCCATTGAGTATGAGTCTAAAAAATATATACTAAGAAAAATAATAAGAAAAAAATGTATTACTTTGGTGCTTTCACAAATCTGAGTAATTACAAGCTCTACATTGTTTTGTTCAAAGTGGGCAACATTATTCATATTTAAGGAAATGTTTTTAAAATTACATGAGCTAAATATTGGAGGGGTTGTGGGAAAACTGGGGCACTAATGCATTATTGATGGAGTTGTGAAATGATTTAACATTCTAGAGAGCAATCTGGAACTGTGGCCAAGGGCCATAAAACTGTGCATACCCTTTGACCCAGCAGTGCCATTACTCGGTCTTTATCCCAAGGAAATAAAAAAGGAGGGGAAAAGATCCACATGTACAAAAATATTTATAGCAGCTCTTTTTGTGGAAGCAAAGAATTGGAAAATGAGCAGATGCCTATCAACTGGGGAATGGCCAAACAAGTTGTGGTATATGGGGGTAATGGAATATTATTGTTTTATAAAGCTGATTTTAGAAAAGCCCAGAAAGACTTACATAAGCTGATGCTCAGTAAAATAAGCAGAACCAGGAATACACTGTACACAATAACAAGAAGAAAGACTTAGTTCTTTTTTTAAAATTTTTTTTATTTTTAAATAACTTTTTATTGCCAGAACCCATGCCAGGGTGATTTTTTACAACATTATCCCTAGCACCCACTTCTGTTCCGATTTTTCTCCTCCCTCCTTCCACTCCCTCCCCCAGATGGCAAGCAGTCCTATACATGTTAAATATGTTGCAGTATATCCTAGATACAATATATGTTTGCAGAACCGAACAGTTCTCTTGTTGCACAGGAAGAATTGGATTCAGAAGGTATAAATAACCCGGGAAGAAAAACAAAAATGCAAGCAGTTTATATTCATCTCCCAGTGTTCTTTCTTTGGGTGTAGCTATTTCTGTCCATCCTTGATCAATTGAAACTGACTTAGCTCTCTTTATCAAAGAGATCCATTTCCATCAGAATACATCCTCAAACAGTATCATTGTTGAGGTATATAATGATCTCCTGGTTCTGTTCATTTCACTCAGCATCAGTTCATGTGAGTCTCGCCAGTCCTCTTTGTATTCATCCTGCTGGTCATTTCTTACAGAACAATAATATTCCATAACATTCATATACCACAGTTTACTCAACCATTCTCCAATTGATGGGCATCCATTCATTTTCCAGCTTCTAGCCACTACAAACAGGGCTGCCACAAACGTTTTGGCACATACAGGTCCCTTTCCTTTCTTTAGTATCTCTTTAGGATATAAGCCCAGTAGAAACACTGCTGGATCAAAGGGTATGCACAGTTTGATAACTTTTTGAGCATAGTTCCAAATTGCTCTCCAGAATGGGTGGATACATTCACTATTCCAACAACAATGTATCAGTGTCCCTGTTTTCCCACATCCCCTCAAACATTCTGCATTATCTTTGCCTGTCATTCTAGCCAATCTGACAGGTATGTAGTGATATCTCAGAGTTGTCTTAATTTGCATTTCTCTGATTAATAATGATTCGGAGCATATTTTCATATGGCTATAAACAGTTTTAATTTCTTTGTCTGAGAATTGTCTGTTAATATCCTTTGACCATTTATCAATTGGAGAATGGCTTGATTTCTTATAAATTAGAGTCAATTCTCTATATATTTTGGAAATGAGGCCTTTATCAGAACCTTTAACTGTAAAAATGTTTTCCCAACTCATTGCTTCCCTTCTAATCTTGTCTGCATTAGTTTTGTTTGTACAAAAACTTTTCAATTTGATATAATCAAAATTTTCTATTTTGTGGTCAATAGTGATCTCTAGTTCTTCTTTGGTCATAAATTCCTTCCTCTTCCACAGGAGACTTAGTTCTTCCCAGTGGTTCAGTAATCCAAAGCAATCCCAATCGACTTTGGACAGAAAATACTATCTGCATGCAGAAAAAGATCTAAGGAGACCGGATGTAAATCAACACAGGCTCTGTTCACCTTTTTTTTTTTTTTTTTTTTTTTTTCTGTTTTTTATCTCTCCCATGGTTTTTCCCTTTTGCTCTGATTCTTTTCTCCCAATGTGATTCATAAAGCAATGTGTATTAAAAATAAATTAAATCAAAATAAAGTTGTTTGAGGTTAACCTTCTCTAAATTATCAGAAGACCTGTTGATCATAACATCAGACTATACTATGAATGCTATGAGGACATAAACCGATGGAATATGCTTACCTAAAGAACAGAATAAACAAAAATTAAATCCCAGTGCAACATGTCATTTGTTATTAGTGATAGGAGTATCTAAATATTTTAGACAAGAATTTGAACCTGCATAGCTTTACAGTCACCACACTAGTATTTTTTTTTTTTTTGTCTTTGTAGCTTCCTAGGGAGCCATTTTCTTCTGAAGTTAAGTGTTAATAATAGTACCAATATTATAACATCAAGAGGTGCATTATTTACTTTGGCCACTAATTTTAAATCTGTTCCTAATGAATGCTTTCCTTTAAAAGATAATTCTCTTTTCATTGTTGTTGTTGAGTTGTTTCATTCATGTCCCCCTCTTCATGACCCTTTTTTGGAGTTTTCTTGGAAAAAATATTAGAGTGCTTTGCCATTCCCTTGATTAATTACAGATGAGGAAAATGAGGCAAACAGGGTTGAATGATTTCTCCAAGGTCACCAAACTATTAAGTATCTGAGGGCACATATGAACTCACAAAGATGAATCTTACTGACTCAAGGCCCAGTATTCCCTATTCTTTCTAGCTAGTCAACTCTCTTTCCTACAGTCTTTTTTGGTGGTTCTCCTAATTTTTTTCAGTAAGCATGAAAAATGAAGAAATAACTGCAAAATAAAAGAAAATATTTGTTTCCAGGAATGAATAAAGAAATTAAGCTTATTTGTTTTAGAGATTTGATGAATATTTCAATGTTCTCCCAAGACTACACAAGTTAAAGCCTATAGAAGCATTTATATTTTAAAAGCATTTCCATAAACTAAATTTCAGAATAGAGATCACCTCAGAGACCTAAAACCAAGTCAAATAGAATTAATTTTTAAATGTTAATTGGGTAAGTTTTCTATATGCTTTTTGATCAGTTTAGAATAAACATGTCCCTTAAGTAAAAAAATTAGATACATTAGAAAAATCAAAACACATAAAAATGATTTTAAAAAGTCAAAAGAAGGAATGAAAAAGAAGATGGAAAAAGTTATAAGGGAAGAATTGAAATAAGAGCAAGAAGATCTAATACTAATATTTAAGAATGTGAATATATAGGTTACAATGAGAAAGGAAAAAAAAATTGAGAAAAATTGCTTTATTCATTGAAATAACTAGAAAGAGTCTATTCTGGGTATATTATTGTATCTACTGAGTCAGAATTCTAGGTATATAATGATGCCTTAAACCTAAGCCATTATATAGATAGATTAGAGTCACTTCCCCCCATTTAAAGTTGATTCCATCAAGCTCCAGAGGCTCTTCTTCATTATGAGCTTTTTTAGTTTCTCAGCCATGTTTTAACTAAAGTGAGGTGATTGAGGTTTTTATGCTAAGCATTTTAGGTTAGAGAGTGGGTTTCAAAACAGATATGTATGCCAATGGATGCACTTATCTTTCTCAATGGTCTTTGGAAAGTGACTGCTGGTTTTATTGAAATCCTCTGAGGATTCCATTTCTGGCAAGCAATTTCTTGATGCTGAAGATTTTTTTTTGAACGATGTAAATACTGGGCAATAATGGATGAGATAATACAAGTTTAGCCCTAGAAAACAGTGTCATCTTCAAGTGATATCCAACAGGCCACACTGAAACAATCTTGACTGATTTCCTATTATATGGAGACCCTGAGGTGTCTTGAAAAATGCTTAGGTATGGAGAAGGGATGTAATAGGCACTCAATAAACACTTATTGATTTGAATTATGTAAGTAGTACAGTAACTGACAGTTATTCCATAAACCTGAAAAACAAGAAAGCTATTCCTCAGCTTTCAGAGAATTATAACATTTTATGACTTAAAAATGATAAATTCCCTTTGAACACAGAGATTTTTTATGTTGTGGATCCAAATTGCTTATAGAGCTAAAGGGAATTTGGGCCTAGACTTGATTAAATTAAGCAAATACATTTTTTTCCATTTTTCATTTTTCTCTTCATTCCCATTTCTTCTTGTGACTTGTTAAGAGAATTCAAATTATTCAGCAATGCATTCAACTAAGGTGCTGTGATACAAAGGTGAAAAATAACTCAATCTTAATCTCTGAGGGATTTACAAATTACTGCAAGTTGCAGTCAGAAAGTTGTTTTTTTTTTTTTTTTTTTTTTGGTATACATCTTAATATCTAATTATTTCAGTTTTAGTGCCTTGTTTCTCACTTAGACTTGTCAAAAGGAAAAGTTTGTTTTTGTGGAATGAATTGTGCAACAACTCTCTTATTCAGAACAGGGTAGGCACCTTCAATGTGAAATTACTTAGGGATGAATTGTATGATCACAAAACCCTCTCCTCCTTCTGACCAGTATTATATGACATGATTTCTGTAATGCTCAACAGACAATGTAATAGATTGAAGCATGATAACTGGTTTGCTTGTGAAATCATCTGGATATATCTACTGGGCCCAGAGGCTAATTTAGTTGTGAAATAATGAGGTCAGCTACTTTCTTTGACAGAATAAATACCTGCATAACCACTATATATAAGAAAAAATACTTTTTATTCCATACACGTCTCTCTATTACAATAGAGTAGATGTTCCAAAGGTTCATTAACTGCCCAATTTTCCTTATGAATATATTATAATAGATTCTCCTCTATACTATATGCCCAGAAGGGGAAAAGATGATAAAGGCCACCAAGTCTCTGTTATTTCAAAACAAAGAACAAGGAAGAAAATTACTTCTCAACAACTGGCAAGTTGCTAGTAGTTTATTCTTGATGTGTTAATGGCTGCTGTTCTGTAGTTACTTTGAAGTGCTTTTTTACTGTTTATTGCACGTTGGGAGGTAATATTTACTACGTGTAGAAGTTTTTGTATGACACATTTATTGATCTTACACTGAACTTTTGATATGATGTGCTAATTTGATTTTTTAAAATTTGTTTTGGAAAATAAAGTGACATTCATTTTATTAAAATAAAAAATATGAGATCATGTGCTTAGATTTAAAAAAAACCTTAAAAAGTAAAGCATTTAAAGTTAATATAATTCATTTATTTTACATTAGAATGGTTTTTACCTCCACACAAATCCTATTTCAATGTTGTATCTAGATAAATAGATTATTAGTATGGGTTCTAAAAGGCTATGCCAGTGGATTATATATTTTAATAGATATTATGAAAACATAAATAAGCAGGGCACAGTGAACAGAAAACTGGTTCAGAGCTAGGAAGACTTAGATTCAAGACCTACCTCTGATACTAGCTGCGTGTTTCTGGCCAATACATTTAAGCTCTTAGTGCTCTAGGCAACTTTTTAATCCTATACATTGTATAGATGATATCTCCAACATTGGTCAAGAGAATTTCCTCACATGGAAGTTACCTATCCCAATAAAATCATAAGTCCAGACTCCATCCTTGCCAATTTGGAAAGGTTTCAAAAATTAGCTCATTGACAGATTGTGTGTACAGTGTGAGCCTAAGTTTCCTCAAGTTTGGCAATATTCATCACTAGGCTGGCCAACTTGGAATGCACTATTTTTCAGTGACAACAATTCAAGAAGACTATCTTCTAAGGTGCAGGGGAACTATGATCTGCCCTGACAGAATAAATGCGTAATTTGAAATTGTGTCCACTGAATTGGTCTCTTCACAATATAGTCTAAAGTGTCAGATGCTCATCATATATTAAGTTCAAACAAGGCATCTAAAGGACATAAATTTCCAGGTAATTGTGTCCTGTGAAAAGGGTGCTGGATTCAAATCTTATATTCACTGCTTGAATTACCTTGGTTAAATCAGTTTATTTTGGAGGGCCTCAGGTTAAAAATGCAGAACCTCTAAATAGAAGGTGGGATGTTATAGATGTGGAGGTGATATACACTGATAGATGAGTTCATTATCTTTTGCTATTACTTAAATACACATGTGCATGTGCACACATATTCCATATGTAAGTATACATATGAATATATATTTATATATACACACATACACAACACACCTCTCCATATGTAGGGTTCCATATGAACCCACATGTAAGGTTCATGTATATGCTTACAAGGATCAGTTTAACAAAAGGTCAAAAAGGGTAAGTAGATACAAGAGCAAAAAAAAAAAAATACCATTAAAAAAAAAAGTAGTATGGGACTTAAATTAGGTGATCTCTTTTTCATTCCAAATCTATGAAGTATCCTCCTGCTTTAAGACAATGACAATTTCAAGCATATTTCAGGGACCTTATCCATGGTATCTTTATGCTAATATTTTTGCAAAATCAGTAGTATTTTAGTGGCTTCCACCATTTCTAATGTGAGGTTCCATATACAGTGCTTAGCTTTACTCAACTCTGCCCATGCTTCTAAATCAATATTCTTGATTACAAACTATTTCTGTGAGATATTACACATCATAATGGTTTTCTGCAAAAGCTCATGATTAAAGTCATTCTAACCAGCTTTCCTACTTGACAAAGTAGTGCGGATTCAGACAATTGGTCCAATATTGAGTTGGTTAATTTGCAGGCTGATATCATTTTGATTCAGTAGTCTGATAAGAAGTAAGAAAATGATTCAAGCCTTCAGCCTCTTCTTTATATCCTTGCTATTTTATTATTTCATTTCACTCCATCATTGACACTCTATCATCTCCAACTGGTACTGAAAAGAATGTAAAAATTACTGAAAATTGTTACTTCAGCAGTACTCCATCTTCCCAGAACTGATCAGCTGCTGCTCTGGTTGCAGCTTTCATTCTCTCCCAGCTGAAGTAGAATGAGCAGGCAGTGCTGCTGTGCAATAAATCCCACCCAGAAAGATTTGAATTTAATCACCCAGCCTCCCTCATTTTAAAGTAAACAAGTATGAATGTAATCTTTATGAAAATGAGTGAGGTCACCACTCAAGCTGGAGGGAACACATCTCCTGACAATGCCAGAATAGGGATTAGTGAGGGCTGGGGGCAGCACCCATGCTCCTTTCTATTTATGGCCTCATTTGAACTAATTTATCTATAGCCTTCACATCTCTTCTGTCTCAGCAGTTATAAACTACATCACCTTTCCTTAACCAAAGAAGGCAGTCAAGCTTTTCCCAGTGGAAACTGTACTAATGGTGCTCTGTGGATCAGTTGACAGAAGGTGCTGAAAAGTGATGGATGCTTTACCCTTCCTCCTGAGGCTCAATGATGCTTTGCACCTTTTCTGCATCAGTTTTGGGCTCTTGAGAGTACTCTGAGATCTGGAAATCCTAAAGTGCTATGTGATTTCTGGCATCTTCTGCATGGATAATATCAGCAACCATTCTGAATTTATGGAGCCAACCTCAGGGAAACTGACTGCAAACTTGTCAAAATTTTCAGATGACAGAAAACATGAATAAGCAACTAGAAAATGGGTTTCCTGGCTGACACCTAGCAAATGGAATTTAAGCTCAAAAGGATAGCAAAGTATTTCATGTTGATGGCAAAAATGGGAGGGAGGGTAGTCCCAAAAGCTTCCTGGGTATTTCTGGTCTGACAAAAGTTAGTTTCCTGTCCCCAATTCTGACTAAATAATCTTTTCTCATTTTCCCTCTTATATTGACTTTGCTCTTTCAGACCTATGCCCCCAATTCTACTGGCTTAGGTCTGTTCCTCTTAAAGATTGGCTCTAAGCCAAGAGTTGGAACTCTTTTAAATCTTTCAGTGGCTGCTTCCTCTAATTTCTCATCAACAGAGGATTCAGAATCGACTCTTGCTTACTGCCATTAGTTAGATGGGGGCTATATTCTGTGAAGAATCCTCCCATGAGTATCTGCCTCAGCTGTTAAGGTTGGGGCTGCTTATTAAAGTGACACTAATGTGGAAAGATTAAGAGGTCTGTGACTGTTTCTGCTCACAAATCTCCTCACTGGTGTGAAATTGTAGAGTGCTGAAAACAAAGAGTATTTTCCCCCTATGTGGAAAGTGAAACATCTAGAAGCAGAGTGGTCACAGCAATCATAGCAGTACTACATTGTGTGTTCAAGGGCTGTGAAATGTTTCATCACTTTTGGGTTTCATTTAATAGGATATCACTTTATACAGGAATGAGTCTTTGATATATTGTGTTAATGATGGATGATGGGCATGCAAGCAAATTAAGTTTGGCAACTCAACAACTAACATACAATGGAAAATTTCAAAATGTCATCAAGCTGCTATTTTAAATGTCCTCACAGGGTCATAGTACTTGGATTGTAAGGGACCTTGGAGGATAACTAGTCCAGTTCCCTCATTTTATAGTTTGGAAAAATTAAATGAGAATATCACACAGATATATATATGTGACTGAAGTAGGATTTGAATCTAGCTCCTTTGACCCTAGAATTTCTGCATTTTTCCATCAATCAATTTATTAATTGCAGTAGACACAGTATTAAGTATTAGAAATACCAAAGCAAAAACCAGACAGTCCCTATACTCTAGGATCTCAATTGTGACAACTGTTATGTTTCTTTAAACATATTAATGTTATAACAGAAAAAAGGGACTTTTTATTAAAACTAATTTCATACTACATGGATGGCTTCTGTTTATTCACCATTTAACATATACCTAAAAAGAGCCATGAGACTTTTGAGGAATTTAAGAACCTTTCTTTTTTGGCTTTCAAACAGGATCAAACTGATCCTATAGTTCTCCCATGGACTCTCACTAAACACACCAGAGAAATGAGCCAACTAATGATATGGAGATCACCAGGGACCATTTCCAAGAACTTCTCTATCAGCAGGAAAATAATAAAAAAGCAACATTGGTCAGTCTTATCATCTATCTAGGTATAATTCCTTAAATGCTTACAGAAAGCTACTTATTGGCTAATCATACATCAGAGTGTATATACTTCATTAGGGAACACAGGCTTTCTCATTCATACAATTGCAATCATTTATTTCTGCATTTATTTTTAGGGCCTCTTTTTTTCTTACCAAGACCCAGATGTGAATGATTCCAGAAGGAAGGAAACATTTGCAAAATGAACAATGGAAATCTATCTTCCTAAAACTAGGTTTAAAATCCATGTGTGGTTTCAGGAACTGTTAAGAACCAATCATTTGTTTGACACAAGGTTTCTGGTCTGATTTCACAGTTAAGATTGGGATTCACAATGCTTAGAGTTAGAAATTTGGCAGCATACAGTTTTTCCAATGTAATAATTCTAATGTATTACTCTAAAAAGCCAATCATTTCTTTTTTAACTCAATTTTCAAAGTAAATTGTTTTGATAAAATTTAGTCTCAAATGCCCAAATTTTTAATCTCCCATGCTCAAATAATTATTTTGAAAATAAAGTTTGAAGGGATATGTTTGGCTTTTTAAAGTAATGTACTCAAACATGTGATCACTCTTCCTTGTATCAATATGATCTATGTGATTACCAAGACTTAGAAGAAATTCTCAAATCCCTGCATTTTTTCCTAATACTAATCATTTTATATTACCTCTTTTTATAAATTCATCTTACTTTGATTCTTGTTATAGTGTGATACATATGTGTACAGATATGTTATTTGACATAACTAACCTCAAGTTTTGAAAAATATTGAAAACTGTAGGAATTCTTGTGACACCTCAAACTAAATGGAAGTGGGTTAAAAACAGTGAAATGCTTTTAATGTAGATTCATGACACTTTTCAGACTAGCATAAATTTTGATCTTTCTTTTTTAGTTTAGCTTTTCACCTATTAAACTATAAAACTTATATGTCACATATATCATTGTGTTTTCTCTATTTGGTTTCAGAGTTAATATCAGTTTTCTAAAGCTGGAAAAATTCCTACTCATTTAAAAATTTTCAATTTCTAAAATTCATTTTCCATTGTCTACCCCATGTCCATTTTGAGAGCCTTTAAAATAGACAGATAATCGTATAACATATTGTATGTCACAGAATTCTTATTTTTGACAAAGATTAATGTCAAAATTTAAAAAATATGCTTATGTAACCTTTAAGTTTACTTTTAGTATTAGACATAAAAAATTATAAAAACTGGCTTTCCATAAAAAAATATTAATATGCTTAAAAGTGATCAAACAAAAAAAAACATGTCAAAAATAAATATATGAATTTCAAAACAGAAAATTAGCTTCAAGCTAATTTACCTGTTACCATCTCATCATAAATGAAAAGGTAGAAAAAATGCATTGTATTTATTTTATTCCAAGTACAAATAACCTTTTTTTTTTTTTTTTTAAACATCCAGGAAACAACTGACTTTTAATGCAAGAAGAGGTTCTAGGAGAGTCAGCTTCAGAATGTCTACAAAATTTAAAATGTGCCAGTAGCTTATCAGCCACAATATGTTAATTTTTCTAATGGTATAATGGAGTCTGACACGCAGAGATGTTACTATGATAATGGGCCTGTTTAAAACAACATTAAGAGAACCTTGCTTATGGGTTGCTCAGGAAAGTATAATTTTTGCATCACGTTTACTGCTTAGAGAAAACTCATTTTCATATCAAGTATTACAGTGGTACATTTCAGTACCCTCTGCTCTCACCCCAAGAGACAATTGGAATATTTAAGAGTTTGTTCAGTTAATGTGCCTTAGATTATCTGTGTACTGAAGAGATATAGATTGGCAACAATCTAATTTTCTATGGACACACACTGTATGATTGTTGAGCATCCTCATGTAGTCTTAGAGATGTACTCTATAAAGAGGGTGGGGTCATTCCACCAGCAGACTCCTAAGTAGAGATATACATTGTGTGCCAAAACTAGAATCTCTGATGTCCAACATGAAGCAAACATTTTAGAGACTTATTAATATGCACAGTACTAGACCAATTAGGTGTTTTCAACACTGGAAGTCTAAGAGTAAATGTCCAGAGTATCTTTAGATTCATGGATTGCCACAATTTTATCGCCATATTCAAGTGTATTGGGTAGATCCCTTGTGGAGAATTTATGAAAAGGCATGGATAAGAACTAGTGATCAAAGCAGAGGTAACCATATTTTTATCTCTTCTGACTGATACTTAGCTATAAAATGATTGAAATTTGACATGTCATTGGGTTAGGTTTGACACATTGAACATAAAAATATCTCAACATTTTCAAGTAAATGTTTGATTCTAGTACTAGATACCATCACTAATCCATTCAGGATTTATTAAGCACCTCATTTGTGCTTGCATTGTGTAGCAAAAGGACAAAAAAAGGAAATAGTTCCTATCTACAAGTGGTATTCAATCTATAAAGAATATCACATACAAAGATAAGTACTTTGCCTATATAACCTCATTTGATGTTGCTCTGAAACTCCAGTTATGCTGTTAGGTGCCTTTGCCATGAATAAGAGGAACAAAATGCCTGGACACTTTGGCTAGAGAAATAAAAGAGTAAATGACAAAAGCTGGCATAAAATATGGCATTAAATGTTATGATAGGTCGACTAAAGGAAAAATCAAAATGAAATTTTGCTACATTGAATGATTAATTTAATACCCCAAATTTTACCACATTGACAAAGATCAAAGTAAGGGGGAAAAGTTTCAAATTCTCATTATTTTTTATAAATATTAGTTTAAGGCCCAGAGAGGATAAATTACTTTGCCTCACTATCACAGGTGAGTTTCACGAGTGCACTAAATAGCTATAGTCAACTTGTCAAAAGAAATATAATTATCATGGTTCTGAACTCAACAAAAAAATTGTTGAAAAATCAGATTTAAAAAATAATAGATAAAGCACATTACAGAATAGACCTAAAATTTATTATTTCTGCATTAGTATGAATTCAGTCTTTTTAAAATTTGGCTCATTTTGTAAGGCTAAACATGTCTTGCTATTAAAGGCAATGCAATCAAACATACATTTGTTAGGTGCCTACTGTGTGTGAAATACTGTGGTAGGCTCTGAGGAAAATAAAAAAGAAGAAAAGTTCTTTCACTCATTCTACTTGGGGTGTTCAATATGTATACATATAAGTAAAAAAAAAAAAAGATCATTTCTGGAGGATGAGAGCTCTAGCACTGTTAGGATTAAATACTAGCTTTTATTTGCAACTGAGGAGGAAATTAAGGATTTATATGGAAATGACTGAAATTTATGACTCAAATTTATGACTTGAATTCCTATTGAAAATGGCACTGCAAGTGATAATTAATCATTGTTTCAAGTATATTATTATACTTTGATCAAATTCACTAGTGTCTTTGAGAATATGAAAAAACCTGAAATTCTACAAATTATAATTTCAAATAGCTCTGCATTTCATATGAGGAACTGTAGGTGTTCATTGTTGATACTTATGTTCAATAACATCTTAAATAAAAGATGAAGGCTAAATTCAGGAGCATACAATATTGAGATTAATATAATATCTGTTAAGTATTTTTTTTAAGAAAAGAAAACTAAGTATTATTCTACAGTTAGGTCACTTGACCCATAATTACTTTACTTGAAATTTCATACTTCTCTTGTCATCAACAAATGTAAAGGTTATAAAATTAGTCTGAATAAGAAATGGAAACAGTTCTAAATATTGTAAGAAAATGAAATTTCTATAAAAAGTAGTTTTAATACACTGATTTTTAAATTTTAAAAAAGGGTTGATTTTTTTCAGTACATATAGTGGCAATTTTAATTCTTAATTTGTATAGGGAATTATATAAAAAATTGGTTTAAAGAATTTATCACTATTCTCTTTTTCAAGTTTAAAAGCAGAGAATATTGATTTACATTCAAATATAAATCATTTCCATTTCTTTGCACATATCATATCTGTACTATATCTTCATTGATTTTTCACATAAATTGTTCTATATCCCCTACCCCCAAATCATTTTCTTCAAGATGTGATATTAAAGCAACTTGTTTTTTACAGTGTATTTTCCCTCCTATCAAAATAAACAGGAACCTGCTAATTAAATTCAATATTTCATGACCTATTAATTCAACAGTTATTATAATCCATCTTTAATTGGATTAGCTATAATTACAATTAAATGGTTCTTGGAATCATAAAAGGTTAAGTACAAGTAGGTTTTTTTTCATTTAAATACTTAAATATGTGTTAAAAAAGGAAAGATTTCATTCTGAGGTTAATTGCAAACTCCATTTTCCATTTTCATTAAAATAGTCTTATATTTTATCTTATTTTAATTTTATATAATGGGGATCTGGGATTGGACAATGAGAGTGAAGTTCATTAATACTTAAACAAAAAATATCTTATCCTTGATATAGGAAAGTCATTCAGAATTTTTTCTCTTATCAGTTTGTCCTACTGTTACCTCTCAGTTAATGTGGGTAATCTTAGTAACTCTTTAAACAACACTCCAAATGACTTTCCTGTATCAATAGGTGGACATTCCCTAGCATCATGAAAGGGTAATTACTGGTCTCTCGTGAGCAATATACACACAACACCACCAAAACCTATTGTATATAATCATATATTCTAATTCTCAACCTGTTAAGCAGGAATTTTTTACTTGTTCATTTGACTTCAAGTCATGTATACAGCAAATGCTCACAAGATTCATTATGTAACATGTAGAACTTTCATCTCAAATTCTTCCAAAGATCCCTTTTCTGCTTGAATGTTATAATCCTTATTTCTCTCACCTTTAAAAATAGCTGATGGGAAAGAAGTCAGTAGATAAGTCTCTATAATTCTAGTGTTTTATGCTTTTTGATTTATATTATTGTTCTATACTTTTGATTGAGTGAATTTCCTAAGCTTTTAAAAATTTATTTGGTTCTCATTTAGACTTATAAATCAGGTTGCTAGTAAAAAGTCCTAAACTCTAAGTAATGGAAAAACTGGATTGGTAGGGGTAATGAATTTATACATTAGACTGAAGTAGAGAAATTCAGAGACAAGAAATGAGACAAATAGGCAACATTGTGAAAAGTCAAGATGGATTTTTTAAATCTAATTTTTAAAACAAGAATGTAGAGATCTGTGCTGCAAAGGTAGTTAAAATGCAATCTATCCTTGCCAAGGATGAATTAGAAGAAATCTCAAATTCCCTTCCAACTTTGATTCCGAGATTCAAAATATTTAGCTATAATGAATAGAGAAAAGTGGGGGACAAATATCAGATGAGATAAGAAAATATATTGTGTTATAACGTCTATTTTGTGATGATTCATTTCATTATGACAAGGACTGTCAATATGGTGGGGCAACTGTGGCATTCTCCCAAGGCACCAAAATTTAGATGGTACTGATGGTCTTTGTCCTCATTAGGTAGAAACAATGAGACTTAGTTATCAAAAATACTTATTTCAAATGGGAATTTAAGTGATGGTTCAGTCCCATCTGAATTCCTCAATGGCTCAGAGTTTAATTGTTTTCTCTCTGATTATAATCCTCCTAAGTAGCCAGCTTGTCATTATCCCAAAGTATTTCCCCAAACTGGCCAACATCCTAAGATCCATCTCTCCTACCACAGTGGTATGTCCCAAAATTCCTCCTCATTTTGCCATTGTAAAATGTGAAAAGTTTATTTGAGAGTGATTTTTTTTGTCCTCTTATCCCAGGAAAAAACTGCTATTTACAATTCTCTTATGATCTATTATTAAATTTTTTTAGAATGCAAATAAGTACAGGATCATAGACTTGGAAAACAAAAGGTATCAGGCAAAATGTAAAGTTGAATGAATGTTTTAAAATGACATATCTCTAAACTATTTAGCTTAAGTTTATAAATTAAGATCAGGGTACGTGCATTACCAACTTCACACAACTGTTGATATGAAAGATGGTTTTCAGCAGTGACTTTTCTTGAAGTCTTGAGACATTTATGCTAATGTTGCTACCATCCCTGACTTCATAATAATTCCCATTTTTTTTCTGCAATTTGCTAATGGCTACAATTAAATGAAAATATGTCCATGAAATCATTTTTGCTATTAGAAGATATAATTATAAAACACTTATTTATAAACTGGTCATAATAGTGTAGAATAATGGATAAACAGTTGACGTCTGAGTTGGGAAGACCTAATTTCAAGTCCTACCTCTGACACATACCAGGATACTTTGATAAAATCATTTAAACTCCCATTGCCATAAGGCCACTCTGTAAGTGGCAAAGAAATTAAGTGAATAAAAAATTTTAAGTGCCTATTATGTGCCAGGTGCTGTTGTAAACAATGGAAATATAAACATGACAGACAGACACCCGTACACACACACACACACACACACACACACACACACAGAACACCAATTTGCTTTGATGGAGGGAATTCCTATGCAGAAGCTTTCCACAACAACTGGAACTCCAGGTTCAATGGAAAAAATATAAGCCTCCCTCCCCCCAAAAAATCAAAGATGTAAATTGTTACTGTTTCATAGATTATGTTTTGTTGGTTAGAAGCTATGCTTCTTCACTAATGTAGGAGACTTATAATAAATTCTCTCCACCAATATCTATTGACTTTGTAATATTTGGCCCTAATTAGTTGCTAGATTCTAAGATACTAAGTTAATTGCTTAGGGTAACACGACTAATATATGCCAAAAGTCAGTACTTTGGTCCAGTAAAAATTTATCTAACCCTATAAAGAAGAGGAGAAAGAAGAAAGAAAAGGGAGGGGCTAGATAGAAAGGAGGGCGGAAATAGTAGAGAAAAAAGGTAAGAGAAAGGAGGATGGGTGATAGAAGATGAAGTAGTGGGCAGGATGGTTTAAAAAATACTACTAAGAGAAGGGGAAAGGGTGATAGAAGAAAAAGTAGTAGTGGGTGGGTTAAAAACTCAACTAAAGACAGGGTGGAAACAGAGAACAACACTATATACAGAGAAAAAAATAGAATAGAGGAAAATACAGAGCTGGTAATCATGTCTGGGAATAACAGAGTGGATTAAAAAACAGAATTCTACACTGTGTTGTTTATAAGAAACACATACGACGCACAGAGAGACACATACAGAACAAAGGTAAAAGGCTGAAACAGAACTTTTTATGCTTCAGCTGGAGTAAAAAAAAAAAAAGCAGGAGTAGCAAAAGTAAAAATAGTAAAAAGTAAAAAAAAAAGTAAAAATAGATCTAGTTAAAAGAGATATAAATTGAAAATACATCTTGATAAAGGGTTCCAAAAACAATGAAATGGTAATGTTATTAAATGTAAATGCACCAAGTGGTAAAGCATACAAATTCCTAGAGAAGATATTAAGCCAGATAAAAGAAGAAATAGACAGCAGAACTATATTAGTGGGAGATTTCAACCTTCCTCTTTCAGATTCAGACAAATCTAACCACAAAAGAAACAAATAAAGAAACTAGAGAGGTTAATAGAATCCTAGAAAATCTAGATGTGATAGACCTCTGGAGAAAATTAAAGAGACAGAAAAGAATACACCTTTTTCTTAAGAGTACATGGTATCTACATAAAAATTGACCATGTATTAGGATATAGAAACCTTACAATCAAATGCAGAAAGGCAGAAATAGTAAATGCTTCCTTTTCAGACCACAATGCAATAAAAATTATATTTAATAAAGGGCTACAGAAAAATAAACTAAAAATCAATTGGAAAATAAATAATCTAATTCTAAAAAATGAGTGGGTCAAACAACAAATCACAGAAACAATCCATAATTTCATCTAAGAAAATGACAATAATAAGATAATAAATCAAAACCTATGGGATGTAGCCAAAGTGGTTCTTAGGAGAAATTTTTTATTGCTAAATAGCTAAATGAATAAAATAGCGAAAGAGGAGATCAATGAATTGGGCAACTAAAAAAGCTAGAAAAGGAATAAATTTATAACTCCCAATTAAATACCCAATTAGAAATTCTGAAAGTTAAAGGAGAGATTAATAAAACTGAAATTGAAATTCTTTTGAGACATGAGTAGGTTGGTGACTGTTGGTTTCCCTTTCCAGCTATAAAATCCTGTGATTGTGTGAATCAATCTCATTTTAGCTATCCCATTGCTAAAGATTTCCACTACTGTCCAAAACATTCAGAGACTGTAAGTTAGCAACTCTGTTAAAGTCTAGAGGAAATTCTAAGTATTTTTTTTTAAATGTGGGCTGATTTTTAAAGCCAATTAACTGGATTGGTTTATGTTTTTAAATTTTTTTTAAAGAATAAAGACAAAACTAATTCTTCTAGATTCTTGCTGATGAACAACATCATCTTCCCTGAAGTAGCAACATTCTCTTCTTCAGTCTGCTTAGTCATCAGCTTACTCATTTGGACTCTTGGATTTATGATTCATCTAGACAACATGAAGAGTCTTTTTACTATATTGATAATCTGCATGTTATGTAAGGAGAAATGCTGGAATTAAAAATAATGTGTTCTTTGTTAAAGCATATTTAGAGTTGTAAAAGAACCACATTCAAAAATTGTAAAATTGGAATTTTGAATAAAGTATACCCCCTTATTATCTGAATATGATTGAGAGGTAAACTGAACCACTTTTCTGCTGTAGGGTCTTGTGGAGCTAAAAAGATATCAGAATTGTAGAAGTATTTTAGCAGCATGCTGACTTTCTGATTGATCAGAAATTATATTATAACAAAATAATGATGAGTTTTATGATTTTTAGCAAGAGGCAAAGAGTTTTGAACTTTTTAGAACTTCATATATACTGATTATATGTCCTAGTTCATATGAATAATAAGGAGTTATATTTACAGGGGAAACTCATTTATACAGTTCATTATATATGTCACAAACATGTTCATTTATATCTAATAAATTTTGCTAGTGCCCATTAGTAATCTTTTTACAGGATGTCTTTCCAGTGTTTACTTCCTAGAAAACTGAATTATGTCATGAATAATATAATCAAAGAAATTAGCAGGAACTCAAAGATATTTTTGGGAAAAAATAGATAGTAGTTTCTAATATTTAAGACCTTCAATAATGATTCAGTGGGGATTAATGGATATACAACTAGAGTTCTGCATTGATATAAAATGCAAATAGTCTTACAGGAAAGCCATCATCAGGTACGGTAGATGCCCTAAGGAAGATTTATGGAAGAGCACAAGAAAGAATTCCACAGGATGAAAAAGTACAGATAGATAGCAAACTTATAGAGTTGGAGGAAGCACTCATGTAAGTGAGATCATGGATTCACTGAAGAAGTATTAGAAGATAATTATAGTCATAGGGAGGAGCTGAGTTCAAATCCTACCTTTTAAATTATTCCCTGTATTTCTTTGAATAAATCATGTGACTCCTTGAACTTTAATTTTACAATCTGTAAAATTAAGGCATTGTATTAGAGGATCTTTCAAGTCCCTGCCAAATCAAGAACAATTGTTCTATAGAGAGAAATTTAAACAGTCCACAAAAGCCAAAATAATTCATTTCAATTATTTGACAGGTTTCATTTCCAGTTAGTAGAAAGAAGAAACATGGCCTAATCATCTTACATCCCGGCTCAATTCCAGTCAACCTTTGTTGTTTAATGATCACCCTTAATGATTTGGTCTAGGTCCAATCATTGCCATTGCCCTGACTTCTAGCATCCTAGCATTAAGCAGTTGGATTGTAATGATTTTTCAGACAGTAAACAGTTTATTTTTTGTTTAAAATCCCCTATGCAGAATAAGCAGATATTGTGCTGCATTCAAACCTGCTTTTACAAAACTGCTTCAGTTGTGATATACATTTTTAATAGAATATACTGACTGCATGATGAAATGTCCACTATCAACAAACTCATAAAAATCCATTGGTAAAACCTATTTCTCAATTAAGGGAAGTCTATGACTGTG
This sequence comes from Antechinus flavipes, assembly GCF_016432865.1. Taxonomy (NCBI): domain Eukaryota; kingdom Metazoa; phylum Chordata; class Mammalia; order Dasyuromorphia; family Dasyuridae; genus Antechinus; species Antechinus flavipes. Next base: position 393,607,441 of record NC_067400.1, on the reverse strand, counting down.
GAGGTTAGAAAAAAAAAAATTGCCTGGAATGAATGGAAGGCTCAATCAAATTTCCCACAAATCACAGGAGTTAAGCATACTATTTGGGTTTCAGAGAGTATCAATTTGGACTGTAACTCAAGGACAAACTTCACTGACCTTTCTGTTCTTTTCATCAGCAATGATATTTTGATTCCTTCAAAAAAGCAAAGCCTGATTTTTAAGACCTTATTACTATTCCAAGTGTAAAAGCAGGGGAGTTGTTTGGCCAAATACAACATGCATTCTGAGCAGAAGGTGCTAGATCTAAAATGTTTCACAGCTTCCAGAATGATATGAATGTCAGATAGGGGGAAGAAGAGGTTATCAGAAATTATAATCATATGCTTGATAGACAGACCTTGGAGAAACCTAGATTTTGATTCCCCCAGGTTTCCATTTCTTTGCTTTGTCCTTTCTTCAATATCTGACATGTTACGGTATTCTGACAATTGAGGAGCTTCTCTAGAGTGTGTATGTGCTCTTGACTATGTGAAACTGTATGGATTAAAGAAGAGAAGAATTAGACAGTGTATTCCTCATTGGAATTGTAGAATGCTAAATAATCAAGAGAAATACAAGTGCCCAAAAGACATATTTTAAATATTTCTTTCTTTCTAAGGTCTTTCAAATTAAAAGCATGGGACAATATTAATCTGACCACAAAGAAGTGAGGATTACATGAAGTATCTGCAGCCTGCCTCTGGTAAAAACCTCACATTTGTCTAGACTTTATTTAAGTTCTGTTTTTGGCATAACTAGTTGTTACCACTGAGAGCCAAATTATAACAGTCTTGTATAACAGAAATCTCAGAGGAAGATGAATTCTATAGTGGGCAGGATTTTTAAAAATATATTTTAAAAATTCTTTTTGTGTTTAAGAAGTCCATAAACTGGAGAGCCCTTCTACTCATTTTGAATTAACTAGGAGTAGACAAAAGGAGAGGAAAGGAGAAGGGGGAAGGCTCTTTTTATCTACTCTCTCCTGTTCTCTAGCCCCCAAACTATTTTGAGATTCTAAGGCCTCTATTTAATCCATTATGTTCTGATCTTCCCTATTATTTAACATAGGTTGTCTTCCTATGGAAACTGCCATACTCCAATAGTGCATACTCTCATCCCTCAAAAGGAAGAAAAGTTAAAATCTTAAACTGTATAAAAGCATTTGTGCCCAGGCAAAACAGGTTATTCTGGATGTGTTCCAGCCTCACATAAAGTTAAAAAAACCTTTTTTTGGCAGTATAATTTGTACAAATAAGAAAGCAGTGTTCTTCTGCTTTCAAAAATGCATATGTGTGTGAAAGACAAAGAGACAAAGAAAGAGACAGAGATGGAGGGGCAGAGAGACAGAAGACAGAAACAGAGATACAGAGACAGACAGAGAGACAGAGAGGAGAGGGGGAGAGAGTAAAAGGGGGAGAAAGGAGAAGGGGAGAGAGAAAGGGAGAGAGGGAGGAGAGAGACAGAGAGGAATTGTTTGCAAACAGGTTTCAGACTATCATTCAACTGATAGTTTCATTCAAAGTTAACCAATGACTTTTTAATTGCCAAATCCGGAGGTTTTTTTTTCCCCTCATCTCTTGTTCTTTTCAACCTATCTGCTACATTTGATACTGCTGACCACTCTCTCTTTGTCTCTCCTTTCTGAATTTTTGTTACACTAATTTCTTTAAGTTTTCTTTCTATACCTGTCCAAACACCACCTTTTAAGTCTCTTTTGTTGAATCATCACTTATATCAGGACCTTTTCTGTTAGTATTCCACACTATTCTGTCCTGTGACATTCCTCTATCTACATTCTTTCTCAGTGGCCTCATTAGTTCCCAAAGGCTTAATTATCATTTTTATAAAGGTAAGTTATTGATCTTCATGTCCAACCTTAGCCTCTCCCCAGAGATTCAGGGTTGTATCACTAACTGCTTAGTAGACATTTCAAACTGTATGATATATCAAAACAATAGACATAGTAAAAACAAAATATCCATAAGAAAGTTCATTATCTTTTCTCCCTAAACTCATTATCTTTAACCCCAAAGCCATCCCTCTTCCAAACTGCCCTGTGTCTATCAAAAACATCACCATTATTCCACTTTCCAGGACTTGTAACCCTGATCCCCTTACTCCTTGCTCTCTCAACCTATATAGCTAATCAATTGTCAACTCTTACAGCATCTAATGCCACAATATTTCTCTCATCTACATTCTCTCTCAGTGGCCTCATTAGCTCTAGTCACCTAACCACTACCTTAGTTCAGGACCTCATCACTTCTCAGGTGATTGTAATGGCCTGCTAATCAGTCTTTCTGTCTCCAATCTCTCTCTATTCTAACCCATCCTCCACATAGCTGTCAAAATCGTTTTGCTAAAGCACAAATCTAGCCATTGCAATCTCTTACCCAATAAACTCCAAGGGGTCCCTATTGCCTCTAGGATACTCTATTTAGTTTTTAAAGCCCTTCAATTACTTGTCCCTAAATTCTTTCTTAGTCTCATACTCTGTGAGTCAGACAAACATACCTTCTCTTCCCCTAGCATTCCCATATTCATGCCTTTGTCTTGGACATCTCTGGTTCCTGGAAAACACCCCCGCTTGACCTGTGCCTCACAGAATTTGTCTTCCTTTAATACACAACTTAATTAACGCCATCCACATGAAATCTTTCCTGATCCTAAAATTGCAAATGTTCTCCACCTCTTTGAACTAGTATATATTTATTAAATTTATTCTTTGTTTCTATTAAAATGTAAGCTCTTTGAGAATAGTGATCTTTTCAGCTGTAAATGACTTTGCTATTCTCAGCAGTACAATGATCCAAGATTACTCTGAAAAACTTAACATGAAAAATCCTATCCATACCCAGAGAAGGAATTGATTGTATCCAAATACAAATTGAAACTCTGCCTCTTTCCTCTCTCTGTCTCTATCTCTGTCTGTCTGTCTGTCTGTCCTCTTTCTGTCTCTGTCTTGTTTTTATTGTTTTTTTTTTTTTTTTTTTTAGGGTGAGAGATGTATGTTTTCTTTCACAGCATGACTTTTATGGAAATGTTTTGCATAACTTTACATGTGGTTTCTTAATGAGGGCTGTGGGTGGGGTAAGGGAGAGAATCTGAAATTCAAAAGTTTTAAAAGCAATGTTTTAAATGTTACTTGGGAAAATATTAAATAAATAAAAATACATTAGACAAAGAATCGTGATCTTTAAATTTTTTTTTTTTTTGTATTAGCATTTGTAGTGTCTGACACATAGTAAGACCTTACTAAGTATTTATTGCTTGATTGAAATGAGTTCAGTCAGTCAAAATTATGCTGAATATTCCTGTAGTAATAATGGCATATGTGAATAAAAGAGTTTATATTTATGGATAGAAGTCTCAAAGACTTCTTTGAGAAACCCCTTTATTAACTATTGATTTTTATCTTTCTCCTGTTATCTCATTCAGAAGTGGTTTATTAGAATTTTAAATTCTTTATAAGACCTGGTTTTTACCATTGGGGTAAAAAGTAGGTCTTATTTCATTGGGATGGATGAAAAAGAAGGAAAAGAAAACCACAGATAAGTAGCAGGCAACTAGTGAGAAACGGATATGGAAAACTCTTAATGAGAACAATATACTCACCCTCTACACCTGTCATGAAAAATGAAGAACTGACTATATCCAGATAACATGTGAACTTTAACTTCCCAACTGCTAAATCAAAAATGTCCATGGTTCAGGTAGAAATTGATCTGACTAGGAATCTCTAACTCTCTAAGCATTATATTCAAGATTTGCACAAAGATAAAAGAATCATCCATAAACTATTTTTATCCCCACTGTCTATACACATCTTAAAAGTCCAAATGAGGGTGTTAAGAGTCAGAGAACCTTCTATATATATTTTAAATAGGAACTACCATGGAGTCTTCACTTTTTTTTTTTAAACTATGAATATATTAACACATACTAGACCTGATGAAACATGCCAGCTAAGTGTTTAACAAATATAATGGAATTATGTGACAAAAATCTGATATTGTAATAGAAGTAGAAAAGTAGATGGATGGGAGAACTTCTAACTGAACACTTAGATCATTGTATTATAAGAAAGGAGAGTCTTAGACCTCTTGGAATGACATTTACACTGCAAGTTACCGGTCATTGACTTAAGGAAACAAGAGATGTTTAAAAAGAAACTTACATTGCCAATATTGATTGTAAAAATCTATTTTCGGGATAGAGTTAATCAAAACCTTCTTTTAATGGCTTCATTAACATGCACTATATGAATGAACCATTCATATATCAATCCCCAGTTTAGCTTCTCAGACACAAAGGCACTATCTGATTTGATCTTTTAGTTTTAGACAAAGTGATTGGTAGTAATAATTTCAATGAATTCCACCAATGTTCTCTATGGCATATTAAGAACATAAGAATATTATTTTTAAAATATATTTTACTTTTAAATATTGATAAAATCTTAGGATTGTTCTTTTTCCCACAGAATAAGTAATAATAAAATTTACTATGATGCTATTTTGTGCACTGTGCTAAGCATTTTATAAATATTTCATTTCATTCTCAAATCAGCTCTAGGATGTAAGTGCCATATTATCCCCATTTTACAGTTGAAAAAACTGAGGCAAACAGAGGTTAAAGAACTTTATAAAGATCACAGAGCTAGTAAGAGGCTAAGGTTGGACTTGAACTCAGATCTTCTTTACTACAAGCCCAGCATTCTATCCACTATATTAGTGAAATCAGAAACTAGACTTTGAACAAATGATTGAGGTATGTATTAAAGAAAGAAAAGGTGTAGGAAAAAAGTGTTAAACTAAATTCAATTTTTTGGAAAGATATTGTTTAAATTTTAATATTTGTAAGTTATTAGTAATCTTTATGAAATGATTATTTCACACCATAAAAGATGAGATAGTTCCTAAAGATGCAAAGATATAAATCTCTTCTATAGACTGTTGTCTATCCAGTTTTCCATTATGCTTTTCCCATATATATATATATATATATATAATTTCATCTTCACTAATTTACTGATGCAGAGCTAATTCATCTCTGCACATATGCTGGCACACCACCAGGTCTATACAGATTCATTGATGTATAAGCTAGTTTCTGAGCACTAGCAATTTAAACCATACCCAAAGCACATCTACAACTATTGTGTAGTTTGACCATTATCTTATTTGACAAGCATATGACATCCTGATTAGGCAGATTGTTTTAAATCTACACTCAGAAGACAGACCATTACACATGGTACTTAATAACTTTTGATTTACCATGTACATATTTCCAGGGGGAGAAATCCACACCTGCGGTACAGTCAACCATCTTCTGTGTTTGCAGTCTGTTATAAAAGAAGCTGATCTACTACAGATGCTGATGAAAGTTCTAATACTGGAAGTACTCTATTCTCAAACAGGGTGAAAGTGCTGATGCCTTCTCAAATATGCATGAGGTGGCTGATGCATACTCAGGAATACACCAGAAATGCTGGCACATGCTCAAACAATAAATAAACATTAAGTAGATTTTTCACTTAAAGTTAAAATATCAAGACCAGCTTATATGTTCTTGCAGAAGGAACAAGCAAATTAGAAGTGGTCCCCTGATCTGAGTATGAAAACAATAAGATGAAAATCTAATGCTAATTACAAAGGTCATTTTTTATTAGACAATATGATAATGGGAAGATTTTTTTCTATGTTCTCAGCATTTCCTTCAGATGTTTGTACTCAGAGGCTTTAAAGATGATGAAAGAAATGACTGAACTTGATGGTTTTCCAGCTTCCACATTTGGTCTCGAAGGTCTCTGAATTTTCTGTCTCAATTTCTCAGATGAAGAACTTGACAAAATGAGACAGAAAGTGTCAAGTACAAAGTAGGAAAGGAGTCACTGGTAAACAAAACAGGTTACTGAGTAGTGGCAGAAAACACCCCTTCTGACTACTGATGGCCATCACAATTAGGTTCTTTGCTAATTACAATACTTCTGCTACTTCTCTCTATGCAATGATGATAAACAGAGAATTAGTGGCATTTTCTAATTAGAAACCAATTTTATGGCTGCCCTCGAGATCAGGTCGCCGAATAGGAGCTTCAAAACAGCCACTAGGTGGGGATGTTGCATAATGTTTTGGCTTTCATGGTTTCAAAGTATCTCTCATTCTACCATCATCCTTACAGATAAAAGAAAAATATTTAGAAACTCTGAACATGGTAAATGGAAGATGGTTTAAAGTCTATCTTACTCTTAAGGTTCTATATAGAGTTCTACATAGAATTTTCTATATAGAAAGGAAAATGTGGCTACATCTGCCAAATTTCTCTCATGGTTCTATTTGTAAGGGTTAGCCACTAGAAATTAGCATGATCTCAGACTATGTAGAAAGTCCCATAATGTCTAATCAAAAAACACAAATAGCAAAAAGTTATATGATGTTATATTATTGTTTTGTAATAGCAAAAATATGTACTTTCTAAAATGTGTAGGGATGGTATTATCTATCCATCCATCTATCTATCTATCATCTATCCATCCATCCATCCATCTATTCTCCTTAGTATTTTTAGAATTCCTGGATTTTTTCACCCTCAAAGAACTATTTTAATTTGTGATTCCTTTTAAAAAAACAGAAGTAATTGGCTAGTCCACAAAACAACATGATAAATCACCATAGCAATGACTACCCCAATCTCTATTATGATAAACAGAACTGCAAATGGTTACTTGAGTCACTGAAGAGTACCTCAATAGATGTTTATTTTCTTCCTATTTCAAGTTGATTTTAAAGTAATGTACATTATATTGTAAGCAACTGACTTGTGTAGAGAAATTTCTGTATGAAATATTTCAAATGATTGTAATACATAGGAATATTTAGAATACATTTATTTGTAAATGTTTGTAATTAAAACAAATTTCATTCCATGCTTAACTTAAAATGCAGGTGGAGTAAAGCTGTGATAGTAGATCTCTATTCTGAACATATTTTTAATATGTCTATTGCATGCATTAAATATACTTTGTTTTTCTCCATTAAAATGTAAAATCCTTGAGGATAGGGGTATTTTTTGTCTTTGTATTCTCAGAGCATGACACAGTATTTGGCACATAGTAAGTCCTTAATAAATGTTTGTTGATGGATTGATTTCTCTACAAAGGTTACTTAGTCTAATCGGTCCTTGAATGGAATTCCATCTTCAACATTCCTAACAAGTGATCATTCAAATTGAATCTTTGATTGGTATGAAGACATTGGTTATTATGGAATCCATTCTAATTTTTGCATATTATTTTATTTTGTTCTGTTTATATCAAATTGAAATTTGCCTCTCTGCAATTTCTACTATTAGTCCTACAATTGTTACAATGCCCAGCCCAGCTACTGTTTAGCCATTTTTCAGTTGTGAATGATTCTTCGTGACCCCCATTAGGGATTTTCTTGGTAAAGATATCCTAAAGTGGTTTAGCATTCCTTCTTTAGCTCATTTTACAGATGAGGAAACTAAGGCAAAGAGAGTTAAGTAACTTGCCCAGAGTTGCACAGAAAATAAAAGTCTGAGGCCAAATTTGAACTCAGGTCTTCCAAACTTCAGGCTGACATTCTATCTACAATGCTACTTCACTTCTCCTTAGTTGGTGCTTAATCAATGTTTATTGATTGATTTTGCACCAGCACAACAGATTATAACAATGTAAAGCAAGCAGCATAAGTAGAACAAAAATTAACTCTCTTACAAAGCTTTTTGGGTTTCTTCTGATGCTTTCTTTTGCCCAACATCTCTGGAAATCAATAAATCCAATCTTTTTATTTTTTATTAAAGCTTTTTATTTTTCAAAACATATACATGGATATATTAATCCTTGCAAAACCTTGTGTTTCAATTTCTTCCCCTTCCTCCACTCCTTCCTTTAGATGGCAAGTAGTACAATATATATGTTAAACATGGTAGAAATATATGTAAAATCCAACAATGCACACATATTTATATAGTTATCTTGCTGCACAAGAAAAAACAAATCAAACTGGGAAAAACTGAGGAAGAAAATAAAATGCTAACAACAAAAAGAGTAAAAATCCTATGCTGTGAACCACTCAGTTCCTACAACCCTCTCTCTGGGTGTTGATGGCTCTCTTCATCACAATATCATTGGAACTGGACTGAATCACCTCACTGTTGGAAAGAGTCACATCCTTCAGAACTGATCATTATATAATCTTGTTGTTGCCGTGTACAATGATCTCTTGGTTCTGCTCACTTCGCTTATCAATTCATGTAAGTCTCTCTCAGCTTCTCTGAAATCAACCTCCTGATCATTTCTTACAGAACAATAATGCTCCATAACATTCATATACCACAATTTATTCAGCCATTCTCCAATTGATGAGCATCCACTCAGTTTCCAGTCTCTAGCCACTACAAAAAGGGCTGCCACAAACATTTTTGCACATGTGGGTACCTTTCCCTCCTTTATATCTCTTTGGGATATAATTCCAGTAGAAACATTGCTGGATCAAAGGGTATGCACAGTTTGATAACTTTCTGAGGATAGTTCCAAACTGTTCTCCAGAATGGTCGGATATATTCACAATTCTACCACAAATGAATAACTCTAGTCTTAAAAGCTCTTTGATATTTGCTAGATGTACATTTTGAAAAGATAGTATAACTTTTATAATTTACATTTTTGGTTTTTGTTGAGGCAATTGGGGTTAAGTGACTCGCCCAGGGTCACACAGGCAGGAAGTGTCTGAGACCAGATTTGAACTTAGGTCCTTCTAACTTGAGGGCTAGTGCTCCATCCACTGCGCCACCTAGCTTCCCCTTCTATAGTTTACATTAAAGAGACATGATTTCTTCAGTATCTTTCAGCAGGGCACCGTCAAACAGCTAAACTTTTCTTCCAATCATAATTTGCCTTTGGATGTTAGAGGGTATAAGAGAGTGATATAGGAAAAAAAAAAAAAAAGCAAGGAGATCCAAAGGCAAATTAAGATTCCCATTTGTCTTTTCAGATTCTTTTCTTCCATCCTATTTTTCTGTCTAGATGTTTCTCCTACTTTTCAAGGAATGTTTCATGCTTCCTGATAACCAGGAAAGGTAAGAAGTATTTTTCTCTCCTCAAATTCACTTATTTTCTCAACTATTTTTCTCATTCCAACCATTAAAATAATTCTGAATTTAACCAAAAACCAAAGCGAACACTTTAGAATATATAGTAAAGGAAAGAAGGATTATAGATAAAAACCACTAATTTCCTTGTATGAATAGTTTGCTTTTCAAGAATATAATAAATTTGACATAAATTACTTTTAGAACTGTCCTGCTTGTCTGTAAATTTTTTTCTGTGTATTTCAAAATGTTTCAATTATGTTTTTTCTCCCTCTCTCCCTCCCTCCTTCCTTCCCTCTCTTCTTTCCTTCCTTCCTTCCTTTTTTCCTTCCTTCCTTTCTAATAATTATTATTTGAGGGCATTTTTTTCTTATGCTTGTTGAAAACTTGGATTTCTTCCTTCAAAAATTGATTATATTCTTTGATCATTTTATTTTTGGGTAATGGCTCTTGTTCTTAGAAACTAAATTAGTTTCTTGTACATTGAATATGAGACTTTGCCAGAAAAATATGATATAAATATTTTTCTCAGTTACCTGTTTCTTTTCTAATTGTAACTGTATTGATTTTGGTTGTTAAAGTCATTCTTAGGTGTTTGTTTTCTGGAATTCTCTCTATCCCTTATTTGGTTATGTACTTTTTCTTTATTCATATTTATAAAAATATTACCTTCTTTGTTATTATAAATTTTTTTATATAATGTGGATCTATTTTGTCTATAGCTAATTTCTGCATGACTGCATTCCAGTTTTCCTAAAAGTATACTTTCCTCCCTAAGTGAATTCATAGCATAACCTCTAGAGTTTAACTAGTTTTAAAGTATTTTGATTATTAATTTGTCATATAATCTAAAATCTAGTATTACCAGATTCCTTTCTTTCCAGTTTTTCCCATGGTTTCCTTTGTGATTCTTAATCTTTTGTTTCCTTAAATAAATGTTACATTTTTTCTAGCTCTGTAAAGTAATTCTTTGGTAGCTTGATTGGTACAGCATTGAATAAATAAAACAATCTGGGCTATATTGTCATTTATTGACATAGTCTACCTCTTCGTAATTAATATTTTTTCAGTAATTTAGATTTGCTTTTAATTCTGTAGAGAGTGGTTTATAATTGTATTTCTATTTTTCCTGTGTAGGTCTTGGTAGATAGACTCTTCTTTCTAGAGTTGATTCTTAAGTAATATGCAAAAATGTTTATGTTTTATATGGGTTCATTTTTATATCCTATAACTATTTTGAAATTATTGTTTCATTTTTTAAAATTTTGAGTTCTCTGCATATTAACTACAAAAGCAATAATTTATTTATTTTTAATGGAACTTTATGGACTACACTTAGTCACTCAGATTATTTTGCTTTTCTAAATGCTATGGCTAGCTTTGGTAAAACTTTATCAAATTATACTCATGATAATGGACATCCTTGATTTATCTCAGTTTTCCTCAATCTTAATGGAAATGTCTCTTGGTGTAACATTAGTTATAATGTTGACTCTGTGTTTAAGATTGTTACTATTTAGCATAATAAGGAAAAATACAGAAATTCCTATGTTTTCTAATGATTTTTAACAGAAGTAGGCACTGTATTTTTACAAAAGACTTTTCAGTATCTACTGATATAATCACGTTTTTTATTTTTGTTATTGATAGTCTGTTAATTATGGTTATAGTTTTCTTTACTTTGAACCAACCCTCCTTTTCTCATATAAACCCAATCTGATCATGATATGTAATCTTTTGAATATACTTTTGTAGCTTCTGTGTCAATAATTTGGCAATTAAAATTAATTTCATTAAGGATATTGATCTATAGTTCTCTTTATTTGCTTTGTAACTTCCTCCTCACTTATTTTTTTTTTTATTATGGCTGCTAGATCCTTTGTTGGTCTGATTAACAATACCTGAAACTATTGAACACAAGATTTTATATATCGCTTTTGGTTTTTTCCTCTTTTATTATTTTTTTTTCCTGAGATTTTCTAATCATTTTCTTCCAATGCAACTATTTGTCCCCTTACTCTGCCGGGGTGGAATTATGATAATTTTTTACATCATAGACTAAATACAAAAAGATTCCACTTTTAGCTATTTGCAAGATTATATGTAGGATTTTGCCTTTGAAACCTGTCCTAACTTTTTTTTTTCTCTTCTCTGCTACCACTGATGACCAGACTACAAAACATTTCCTTGCTGTTTTTCTATCTCATCATTTTTTGTTGCTTCAGAATCTTCAAAAAAAATTTACTGCTGATATATGATTTTTAAAAAATTTAACATTGTCTTCAATTAAAAGATTCCCAGAAGTCATTCAGCAATGAACATCCTTATGGTGTTCATTATTAGTGTTCACAATCACAGTTTTTAAAATTTATTTAAAAGTGAAATATGGTTATATTTTACAGATTAATTTCCAATTTACAAATTGGGTACATTATAAATAGTGAATCTTAGCAGATTACAGAAATATATAGAGTAGGAGTTCTTAAAAATAAACACAAAAATCACAGTTCTCAGAACTGATCCTGAACTTGTAGTTATAAAATAATCACACTTTAAATGTTCTCTTATCTACATGATCCATTCATTGCTATAGAGCGTGGCTTTCCTTTCTAAGCATTCTGAATCATATTTTCTTAGAGTTGTATAGGTCTTTTAGAAGCAAGATTTTAGAGCTGGAAGGGAGTTTAGATATAGTCTGATCTAATCTCCATATATTATATTTGAGGAAACTTTGTCCCAGAAATGTGAAAGAAATTTCCCATAGCCAAATTTGGAAGTCTTGTTTCAATGGTGATACTTAGATTGTTTTATTTAAGTTATTCTCCTTTGTTTGGGGACTTTTCTATCAAGCTGTAGCTTTTACACTATGTTAAACTTCAGATACTTTTGATAACTTCCTGAACAACCAATGCATATTTACACATGATATTTATTGTACTATAGAAATTTTCTTGAATCTAACACCATGACTTCAATTTGTGGCACAGTATTTTGATACCTATCTGATGCTTGAATGGCCTAAGAAGAGAATTTTATTTTTTTCAGAATAGAGGATATACTCAACTGTATTGGACATAATGTTTCACCTTAATTTTTTTAAAGAGAACGCATTAATTTTTTAGGGATTGAGAAATTCTTTCAGATGAACAGTGAAGTTATTGCAACACTAAACAATATGGGGTTTGTTTCTTTTCTATATGTTAATCTCATTAGAATTCTTTCCTCCTTTGTCTCCATCTTCCCAAGTCTTAAATTGTTTCTCTGTGCTTAAACTTATCTTCTGATACCTCTTCTCAAGTTATGTAATCTAATTTAAAGCATACATTAAATGTTTTTTTTTTCTTTTGTGAAGTTTGTCCACAAGGGAATAAAAGTCCTTCTTTTTTCATCCAAATACCTCAAATAAACCCCATGTGCAATATCAACTCCACACAGTTCACATCAACAATATACCTCCAATCAAGAATAAAAGGAACTGAAAATGAAGCATCTAGATGGTGCAGAAGAAAGCACATTAGGCCTAGAATCAGGAACACCTGAATTCTAGCCCTGACAGAGACTTACTAGCTGTGTGGCCCTTGGCAAGTCACTTAATCTCTGTCTCAGTTTTCTCAGGTATAAGATGGCAATAAGAATAGAAGCCACCTCCTAAAGTTGTTGTAAAAATCAAATGAAATAAAGTTTATAACATATTAGTATGATATCTGGCACATAGTAGATACTATATAAATAGTAGCTATTATCATTATCTCTTAAATTTATCAATGAAACGAGCATTATCATTTTAGGAGACTAGTGTGATTTGTAAAATAATAGAAACAATTTCTAATTCTAAATGGGGATTTTCATATTTCTTTTTAGGTCACACAAGATTTATTGTAATCTTAATTTGCTTTTTTCTCATAACTGTAAGATTAATACTAGATTGTATTTTTGTAGGTATAGTGTAGAAAATCTCAGTATGAATACCTTGGGAAGATATTAAAATATTAGTGATCCATATTAAATAAGTCATATCAAAGCACCACACATCTCAATATTGTTTTAGACAATATAAAATATTTCATGTTCCTCCGACTTTAAACATCTACCAAACTGTAAATGGACATGGTTAGGTTATTAGCAATTTACTAGTTCACTAAGAATTCATTACAATATCTTTTTTTTGAGGGGATATCTTAAAAGAAGTTAAATAATCTATTGGAACATTAATTAATAAAACTTTGCATGAATCTACAAAGATGATATTAATTATTTACTAATTACTAAATTATTTAGCAATTTTTTTACTAATTACTAAAATTTATTAATATGAAAAGTTATAAAAACTATAGCCTGATAAACTAGTTCATCTATTGCTAGGCATTGGAAATTGGTAGCTAATCAATATTTGTATAAAAAACTCAGAATATTTTAGAAATCCAAATAAGAGAAATCAGAAAATGTATTAATTCAACATTGTAATCCAAGTCCAATTTATACTTTATTTCCTTCAGACTCCAATTCATATTGAGTGTGTTCTCTGAACTGCACACATTGCACATTGTATTTGTAGATTTCAGTTCATCACTTTATGTGTAGCCCATTGCTGCCTGTATGCTCTCGAGTGATTTCCTAGAACCCTATGCCACTGAATGCAATTAACACAGAGGAAAATATGACTTTTGAGAGACTTCAGAAAAAAAAAAAACAGAATAATTTGACCAGCTAATGCCTTTTGTATGCACAAATATACATGCAGCAAATTCTAACTGTGGCCATACTATTTTTCTCACCATACAATAAGTGGACAGAAAACAGACACAGAAAGCATGTGCACTTGCCAAATTAGGGTCAGAGCCTTCATTCTGGTTTTTTGGAAGCAAGTTCCCTAAACAGCCATATGGGTTGGCATCAGGCAGAACTCTGCGATTGAGCATAAAATTGGGTTTTCATCAGCTAGTTCTTGCTCCTTTTCTTATACATGTTTTGTCTTCCCCTTTGATAGTAAATTCTTCATTAAAGGTGGAGCTAAAGACTGAAGCTTCTTACATAGCTTTGGAACATAATACTTAGGAATTAAAAGCTAAGAACTAAAAGGGACTTTTGCAATCATCTATTCTAATCCATCATTTTACAGAATTGATGGATATTTGGTAAGTGATATTAAACTGGGGACAGTGAAACACCATAACATAAAAGGTTTTTTCCTCTCTGATGCTATTTGCAGTTAAAAGGAAGATCCTTTTTTTTTTTTTTTAGGGGCAGAAAGAATTGGGAAGAACAAGATAGAAGGATTGAAGGCATCTGGAGCAGAACTCTGATTATGAAGAGATTTTTCTTTCCTCTCTTAGCAGTCTGTTGTCAAGTCCAAATAGAGGCCTGAGCCAAGCAGGACACCGGATTAAATCAAAGGTGTCAAACTTGGGGGCTGTAAAACTCCTGAGTAGAGCTCAACCAGATTAATTGTGAAAAATGAAAATAAAAGATAACATAAATTTTCTAAGTCAATATGAGGCTTGCAGAAATTTATCTGTATTTGAGTTTGATACTATTGCTTTAGTTCACTATGACTCATTTTTATGATAAAGCTTGAAATATGGAAGTTGGTTTGCTGCTCTTATGATATTTAGTTGAAATGCCTTCAAATATTCTTTTGAATAGTCTCACTTCCAGTTTGCTGACATCAGAGGAATGGTATTTCAATGAGCACATTTTTTTTTAATGTCAAGATCCTTGAGATAGCTTCCCTGTTAGTGATCCAAAAGAAACCAGAGATTCCACAGTTTTCTGACTCAGGAAAATGCTCAAGGGAATGGAGATGGCCTTAGAACATCAAGGAAACTGAGGTTCCTAAATCAAGTTATGTAAAAGTGACTGGAATGTCTGAGATAAAGGCAAATAGAGGATGGTGCAGCTGAGGTAGAAAAATTGGTGATTGGAGCGGGGTAGAGGCAGGGGTTTATGATGGCAGAGGTCAAAATAGGCATCTTTATATTTCCTCTAGATGTGGAGCCCATCAGTGGCTGAATCCCCTAGTAAATACAAACCTTCTATGCTTTTTACTTTGTGTTGTGTAGTTGATGATAGATAAAACTTAGTTGAAAAGCTTACTCTTATTTTGAGAAGCTCTTGCAAGAACCTTGCCATTAGAGTAAAGAATGAAATGTTTAGAGAGTAATAAATAGGATTCATAATGAAAGGTAAGGTCAAACTTCAGCTTGGTAGACTGAATTATGATTCACAAAAGTGAACTGCTTTAGCTTCACACAGTGTGATTATTTTGTGGTTTAGAACAAACATTATGCATGCTATTAAATAAATTTTTACAATGTATATATCTGTGCCCTAGAGAAAGATGATCAAATCCCACATGCTATAACAAACACTAAAAACAACAGTAAAATCTTGCTCCTTGGAGCTTGGTCCTTCAGAATTGCTCTGGACCTGAAAATAGCAAAATAAAACTAAATAAAGTATAAAACCCATAAACAACTGTCCCAAACCTCTTTGGAATCAAAGAGGCAATTCTTGAATATCCTGCAGCAAAATGACAAAATCTTAAAGAATACAAAAACTAAAAAACAAACAAACAAAAAAACCCAACCAAACAAAAAACCAACAATCACCAAAAAAACACAAAACAAAACACATTAGATATTATAAGCTAGTTTGTTTTCACTCCCTCCCTTCTTCCCTCCCTCTCTCCCTCCCTCCTTCCTTTCTTCTTCCTTCCTCTCCCTCATTCTTTCCTTCCTCTCTCACATGTTCACAAAATGAACAAATCAATGTGTTAGGTATAAGAGAGATATAAAGATAATTATGATCTTAATTGGAAATCTCTTGCATTGTTCTCATTTCCAATTTGCCAAATGGAAGCCAAGGAACTCTCTTAGCTATGCCTTTTTATATGTAAGTATGGGAGGAGTGATAAGAGATGAAAACACAAAAGAGAAGGTGAAGTCAATCAATATCTGAGATGGGATATGAATCCAAAGTTTTCTGACTCCAAGTCTCTGTGTCTACTTTACCAATTGCATTTCAAACAAAAGAGCAGACAAGACTAGCTACCAAACTGAAAGTCTACAGAGCCTCTGACCTTATTCTTGTACGCCTGTGAAATCTGGACGGCATACCAGTACCATGCCAAACTGAATTGTTCCCATTTTGAATTGTCTTAGGAAGATTCTGAAGATGACCTAGCAAGATAAGATACCAGACACTGAGGTTCTTTCTCGAACTAAACTGCCAAACATTCCAACTCTACTGCAGAGCACAACTCTGTTGGTCTGGCCACAATGTTCAAATACCAAATGTGTGCTTGCCAAAAAGATTATTTTATGGAAAACTCACACAGGGAACTCTCTCACAAGGTGGTCAGAAAAGGTGATACAAGGATACCCTCGAGGTCTCTTTTAAGAACTTTAGAATTGATTGTATAGCAAAGGAGGTGCTGGCCCAGGATCACCCAGCATGGTGTGCCCTAGTCAGAGAAGGTGCTGTGCTTTATGAGCAAAACAGAATTGAATTAGCTCAGAAAAAAAGGGAGGTGTGCAAAGTTAGAGAATCCACCCCAAATGTTCAAATGGACTATTTGTATCTGACCTGTGGCAGAGCATTCCAAGCTCATATTGGTCTGATCAGCCACAGATAAACTTCTGGATACTCCTTGAACATAGATCTTCATGATTGTCAAGATACCTCTTTATCCACTATAACATGCTATCTCACTTGCTTTGAATATAGCAGGCTTTTAAATATTAGTTGATACACTGTACACTGTATACAGGGTACTCAATACACTGTAACTCAACTTTAACAGTATTATCATTTTGGTCCTCCTCAAGAATAACAGTGAGAGCATGTATAGGCATATATATATATGTGTGTGTGTGTGTGTGTGTGTGTGTGTGTGTGTGTGTGTGACATATACATGCATTAAATGGAGGGTGATGGTGGACGAGCAGAAAGTGGCTGTGAAGTGGGACAGTAAAGAGTTATTTAAATGTTAGAGTGATACTTTTACAATTGTGTCACACTAAAATCAAATAAGCCTTAGAACCTACACCTAGGAGATTGTGAAACTCGCTTGGAGAAAAAAAGAATAGTGTGTGGTAAGAGGTTTCTTATGTTCCTGCCTACCAATCATCAATCCAAGCAATAGATGCTGTTCAGAACAGGGTGGTTAGAACAATAAAAATTTTATGACAAAGACAATTCTTCATATTGTCATTTTCAAATATAATACAGCATTAAACATGCAAATTCAAATTTGCTTGGATCTAGATTTTGTTGAAAGTTGAATATGAAGGAGAATTTAGGGAAAATTGAGGTGACATTTCAGTGTTTCCAGAAGTGTTATTTTGTCTTTTGATAATGACCTTTTGTCAACTTTGCAGTAAACCTTTTCTTCATACATGAGTAGAAATTTTTTTAAAAAATGAGGGGACTTCTCTCCAATATAATAAAGAATCTCATTGCTAATGAAAGTAAAGTGAATTGCCAAGAAAATACTGGTTGTCCACTGTGTTGGTGATTAAATGCTATTCAACTAATATTTAAAAGCCTGCTATATTCAAAGCAAGTGAGACAGCATGTTATAGTGGATAAAGAAGTATCTTGAAAATCATGAAGATCTATATTCATGTCCTAGTCAGGATATGATATACTAAGTATATGACTGTGGTTAAGACATTCAACCTTTAATTGCTCAGGCAACTCTCTAGGTGCTATATGTGCAGAAAAAAGTGCCAGCCTGCCTTGGTAGAAATAGAGTATCAATGAAATTATAGGTCCAGTCCTTATGTTTATGTTCAAGGCCCTATACTGTCATCTAGGAATACAAAATAGTCCCTCTCCTCAAGGAGCTTACATTTTAAGAAGAGCACTGTGTACAAAAAAGTATAGTACAAGGAAAACTTTGTAATGCAAGAGCATTAACACCTAAAGAGCATCAAAAAAGGCTTAACGGAGGAAGTGGCACTCTCTGAGTTGAACCTTGAAGGAAAAAAAGAGTTACACATGAGAAAGGAGTATGTTTCACTCACAGTGAAAGACTTGTGAAAATATAAAGTTTGGAGATGGCATATCAGGGAACACAGAAATCTCACTTCCACTTTGCTGACATCACTTGTGTATTTGATACATGTAAACAAAAATGGATTCCCACTAGATAGAGTTAATGAAACCATAAAGATACAAGAATGAAATCAAGGGACCTTCAAAGTGTGACACATAAATGAATTTAGCCAACAATGTCAACAAAAAAAGAATGGAACAAAGGACTTCTTTGGAGAAATGGAGGGATTTATGAAGTCACTTCAGGACCAGGTTATTTCTACCTGATATTACAAGAGGGATTATCTTTAAGTGACCTAGATTTATGCTCAAAATAGAAGAAAAAAAAGGAACATATTGCAGGCTATAAAAATCTAACAACTATTGAAAACTTAAAAAATATGACATGATAATTAAAATTAGTATAATAAATTTGGTTATTTTTCATAGACTAGAAGACTATAAATCCTTAAATCTGTAAGTAGATCTTAAAATATCCTCAAAAATTCAGTCAATAAACGACATTGAAAACAGACAATTATTACAAACTAAATAAATGTTTACTCACAATTGCCAGGATATAATATTCATTCTTAAAAGCTTAAGAACATTTCTTTTTACTAAAGGTTGCCATACCCAAATATTCTTAATCGGTAACCTACATGGAATGAATATCTTTTAAATGATAAGAAATTAAGCAGAAGTAAAATATATACATATATGTATACATATATGTGTATATATATGTATACACACATATTTATATATATATATATAAAAACAATGTCGTCCTTGTCCTGATTTTGACTAGAGTTATATCAAGAGATGCTTTCAGGAACATTAAATATGATAACTTTAAAAGTTGATACTTTCATTTAACTACAAAAAACCCAGTTACTTTGTACACTTGTTCATAGACCATTAAGTATTGAAGAATAAAAGAGGACAGTGATGTCTCAAGATCATTTCTATCTAAGTTTAACCTAAAAAGATGAGAACAAGATAATGATAATAATAGCTAATATTAAGGCTTGCAAAGCACTTCACATAAATTAACTTATCTGATCCTTAAAATAGCCCTGTGAGACAGCTGTTATTATCAACATTTTAAATGAGGAAATGGAGAATCAAAGATCTAGTCATTTGCCACAATTTATAGAATCAGTAAGTAATGGAAGTATTAATCTTCCTGATCCTAAATCCATTCCTCTATCCACTATTGCTGTGTTGCTATATCCTTCTCAGAACTGGTATTTAGAATCAAAGATGATACTTATAATATGCTCTAACTAGGAAAAAATTCAGTAGGACTAATAGCTTCCCTAGTCTAATGGGATTCAGCCTGAGACAGTATTAGCTTTTTTGGTGACTCATGGAACTTGCATATTTTTTCACGAGATTTGTTGCTTGGCTGTGTCTCTTCTATCTAATAACTATAATAATTTTTAATTCAACATTTACTTTTATTCTACTTCTTCTTATATGCAATATATTATTCTAAACTAGTTAGGTACTTTTGGATCCTAATTCTATCCTCAAAGGTATAAACTATTCCTCTATATTCCATGCAATTGTAAGACTTATTTATAGCTTCATCCAGGTCATTGACAGAAATGTTGATTGCATGTATATTGCTAAATTCTTCACTATATTTTAGAGTGCTCATTATTGGAATAGCCTCAGAATTTTGAAAGATCTCATCAGCCTTTTGACTATCTCATCACTACCCTTCCCTTCTCTCATTGGAGGCTATAAATTCCAATTTCCATGTAAAGCGAGAGGTCAGCTCATATATCTCCTTATTTCTCATATGGTTGCACTACTTTGAGACTGATCTGACTGATTTCTCTACCATGCCCTTGCTTTGAATTTCTGTTTCTCCTTATCCCTCACCTTTGATTTTTACCTTCTTTTGTTTGCTGTTTTTCTCTATTAGACTGTTAATTTGTTGAGTGAAGGAACTGTTTGTCTTTTCTTTTTAAAAATATTTTTATCTTCATCACTTAGCACCTGGCATATAGTAGGCTCTTAATAAATATTTATTGGCTATTGGCTATATGCTTCTGCATCACACAGTAACTACTCTTTGTGATGATGATCATTAGGAGAAAAAAAGACAAAATCACACATTCAGTGCATTCTGTTTAATAGAGCTGGGAAATGTACACTGGACCTTACAAAGATTTCCATAATTTTCTAAAATCCCTGGTATCTAAAGAATTATTACTTAATTAACTGGCAAACTCTATTACCCATAGCAGTTCAGTCAGGATTCTGGATTAACAAGGTATTGATTATAAGTGACAATAAAAACATCATTTCCTTTGAACTTGACAATGAGTGAAACATCCCTTACATTGCTAATCTTCATCCTTCTTTGTTTTAGTGTTGAGAAACTTCCACCACTGCATAGCAGTTCCCCATAACTACAAACATTATTCTAGGACCTAAAAAATATGCATTATTTGAGCTCCCTCTACTGGTGTGACATTATTCCATTATTATAATTTTATGAGCATCGCGTTTTTGTAGCAACAGGTAAAACAAAACTATCTTTGTGCAAAAACAAAACAAAAAACCAAACCAAAACAAAACAAAACAGCCCTCTCCAACACAATAAAAAGGTTATCTCTAGATATCACAAAGTAATGCTTTCTGAGAAAAGACAAACACAAAAAATGTTTTAAAGTGTTTGACAATGTCCTTATAGACATACATCCAAGACTGGAAAGCATGGAAATTGCTGTCTTTAGAGTGACTCTAAAGATGCTCATGCTTTCTGCTCCTGGCTTAGAGCACTGGTACAGTGATGAGCAGAGCTTAATTGAAGAGAAACTTACATAACGAGAGCAGATTTTTGTTCCAATAGCTCTTTGAGAAAAGCTGCAGCCTTTGGATAAAGAAAGTAAAATCGAGAAGGTGCTACATGGAGGTTGAACCAAGTCTATTCTGGGGTGTTAAATTTTTAGTTTGAAAGTGACTTCCCTGAACCATCAGCCTAGCTGGGAATCAAAATTTTAAAAATCCAGAATTTCCAGAATTAGTTTTTATATCTTAAGTTATTTAAAATGGTTGTCTCTGGGGAGGAAAATTCAGTGAGGAAATCAATCACAAACTTAGGTAAAAAGTTATTTATTATGTGGACATTCGCACTGACAAAGATGCAGGATTGTTACAAAGGTATTGCTATTAACAGAAGGGATAAGCTGTCACAGGAAACATAATGAAGGAAATAGGACTCCCACTCTTGAGTCAGCAAAAGAGAGCTGTTGGTTCATGTTAGCTGCTATATTTATAAGATAGCAATTTGATTATATATGATTTTGTTATCACAATCTGTTACATAGCTTACATAGTATATAAATATGGAAAATCATTTGGGGCCCAACTTACAAAACTGCCTATTTTTATATTTTACCTTTTACTGCCTCACCAATGATTTTTTTAATGGAAATAAATCTTAATAAGCAAATTCATACAGTTTAACTGAAAACTTGTACATACAAGCCTGGTGAAAGGCTGTTAATCTTAAAAATCAAAACCCCATAAATCTACCCAATCATTAAATAAGAAAATCTGCTAATGGTCTCATTGATCTGGGTATCCCTTTCATTTATATAAAACCCATACTGTGTGACTTTTCAATAGTCTTCCATGACTTCCTCATAGGGATGGGGGGATCTACTAGATATTCTTTTTTAATCCCTTGAAACTGTGTATAGCCCAATGAAGCATGTGACCATCCATCAATTATCCTTTGCTTTTGTTTCATGATCAGCTTTTTGTTTTATCATATGTTTTTCTGATGACTTTTTCAAAAAAAATTCTGATTCTCCTGTGTAATTCCTCATTCGCAATTTGGTGTGACCTACTCACAACCACCACATCCTCTCCATTGCCCTTTGGGTGAGCCTACGCTTCATCATTAAAAACTAGAGAAAATTTCATGAGCTAAACATAGCATGTTCTAATATATGAGCCCTGATTTAAAGAGGGAAAAATTCCTTATGCACTGCTGTTGATCACACCTTTCTTCACAGTAAAAGTATATTCATGTTGAGTCTTGCAAGCTCAGGACAAAAACTGTATTTAACCTCAGAATTGTTTTTGCTTTCAGAAATATCAATAACTATTAATTTTATCATTAAAATGTCAGAATCAAATTTTATTTTCATTTTAAATTGTCACATTGGAACATGTGAGTGGATTTTGCCAGTAAATTCCAAGAAATTACACATTATTTTCAAGGGGACTAAGATTTATTTGTTTTTTTTTGGGGGGGAGAAATATTATAATAATTTTAGGGTCTGTTATTATATGCTATTTTTCATTAACAATGATAAGGCTAACAACTTATCTACAGTTTTCAGTTTCAACATCATATGCCCAAAGAAGATTCACAGTTCCTAGTATTTTTCCATCTATTCTTTTTCCTTCTGGGGTCATAAGCCTTAGAGAACTATAACTGCCCAATTGGTTTGAAACAGAAGGAGAGAATGTAAACAACATTAAATTTTCTGTAGTGGATCCATATAGTACTAAGTTATCCAAGAAGAGTCCTGAATAGACAATTTCTCTGTAAGGAACAAAGACAAGTCTTAGAAAAAGCTCCTAAGGTACTGTATCCCCTCTGGGATACTCCTTCAAGCTTCACATGAATAAGTATGAGTTGGTCCTTCAAAGGGAACTAATTGTTTTTCTGATTCTAGTGTGAGTACTCTATGGAGACATACTTCTAAAGCTATAGCTAATGATCATCCAACAATTCTAGTTCAGCCTCTTATTACCTTTTGCCTGGACTACTGCAATATTTCTCTCACTAGTCTCCCTTCTACAATCCCACTTATCTTCGGCTCTTAAGGTAACCATTACCCTTTTTTCCCTCTTCAATGAATCCCAGTGTCTCTCTATTACCTGCAAAAACAACTATAGCCTCTTTTGGCATTTAAAGCTCATCATAATCTAGACCACACAGGGGTCCTCAAACTACGGCCCGCGGGCCAGATGCAGCAGCTGAGGACATTTATCCCCCTCACCCAGACTATGAAGTTTCTTTATTTAAAGGCCCACAAAACAAAGTTTTTGTTTTTACTATGGTCCGGTCCTCCAACAGTCTGAGGCCCCCTGATAGAGCCTTCCTGTTTTTAAGGGTTTTTTTTAAACTTTGTTCATCTTCTACAAAACATTATAGACACAAAACATTTCTAGTAACTAAAACAATTTCCTCCATAAAATCTGAATAAACTCTACTACAAATACTATCCAAGTGAAGAGTAGGTTCAAAATGGTAGCAACACACACATTATACAAGAATGGCAAAAGCAAGTCTGATCCAGATATTGAAGGGTTTAGAAGTTCTTTCCCTTGAAGTCCTCACACTGCTTCCCATGGGCAGCATCTTTGCTAGTTGAGTTGTTGAGGTAGGTTTATTATTATCCTTATTCTAACTCACTTCTATGCTGTTACAATTCAAGCTTCTTGAAGTTGCATCCTTGCTAGGCTAACTGCTTCTATATTTGTCTGGAGTGTGTGCCTCTGATCCCTGCTGGATGAAGTGTCTCCCGATGGCCCAATGGCTCGCCTTCAAAATTACATGGATAATGGAGAGGTTGAGTAGGAGGACATTTTCTCATTTTTTCCTATCACAGGTAGCTTCTAGCTTTCATCTTTCTGAGTCTCACTATTTAAGTTCATCTAGGGCTAACATTTTTAAATTCTGTACTGAAACAGCTGATGAGCATGGTGGTGAAGTGGATTGTACCAGGCCCAGGGTCAGGAAAACCTGAGTTCAAATCCAAACTCAAATATTTAACTTGCTGTGTGATCTGGGATAAGTCATTGAACCCTATGCTTCAGTTTATTTACCTGTAAAATGAGTATCTTTGTCAAGAAAATCATAAATGGGTTCATAATGAGGTGAATATGACTAAGAAATGACTGAACAACAACTGGGATATAGCCAACTTATTGGATCAGCAATTCCAGTTTGTTTTCTTCAAATCCACTGGAGAAAAATGCTCATACATTATAAATTTTTTTAACCTGCTTGAATATATATGTATATATGTGAATTTAATAATTATATCAATATAACTAATTTCCTTTATATTTGCATATGTTTTATTTTGTTCATTTAAAAATATTATACAAAGATGAGGCCTGTGGATTTCATGAGACTGTTAAAAACTATCAAAAAGAGTTAAGAATTTCTATTATGAAAGGATAAAATAACAGAGGTAGTTTTGTAGTTAATTCAACACCTCATTAACATCATAACAAATTTGAATGTGTGTATGGTGTGTATAAGATTGTATTACTATATATATATATATATGTATATATAGTTCTATCCTGACCTAAGGATGATAGAGAACAAAAAAGACATCAGGAGATGTCTAGGTGGCAAGTATAAGTATTAAGGGTTGACTAGATCCCTCCAATTTTCCAATGACAAAAAGTTGGGCTGGTCTCTTAATTTAATTTTTATCTGTTCTTGAAAAAAAACATATTGCATTCAATGAAGTTTCTACTAATAATATCAGTTGTTAATGAGATGAACCAAATCAGTTTCAATAGAACAGTAATGAACTGAACTAGCTACACTCAGCGAAAGAACCCTGGGAGATGACTATGAACCACTACATAGAATTCCCAATCCCTCTATTTATGTCCACCTGCATTTTTGATTTCCTTCACAGGCTAATTGTACATTATTTCAAAATCTGATTCTTTTTGTACAGCAAAATAACTGTTTGGACAAGTATGCATATATTGTATTTAATTTATACTTTAACATATTTAACATGTATTGGTCAACCTGCCATCTGGGGGAAGGGGTGGGAGGAAGGAGGGGAAAAGTTGGAACAAGAGGTTTTGCAGTTGTCAATGCTAAAAAATTACCCATGCATATATCTTGTAAATAAAAAGCTATAATAAAAAAAAGAACAAAAAAATATCAGTTGTTACTACAAAGCAAGAAAAAAAGTTCTGTTTTAGAAGATGTACCAGAAAGGAATCCCCTCAGAAAAAGGATTTCCCTTCATGTTCTTTCACTTGAAAAAAGCCTTGGATTTTGTTATAACATTCAACTCTGTTCCATAATTCTTCTGTGATCATGGACATGTTGCTTCCCCTATATGATTTTTATTTATTCAACTATAACAAGAGGAAGCTATGTGAATTCCAAGATTTTTCCTAGTTTTAAACAGCATGAGGGGAGACCAATGTAGTGACCAAGTAGAGTATTAATACTTAAAATAATATAAATAATTCTCATCCATATAGCTCTACATGGCCTGTAAGTCAAATGTAAAAGTTCATAGCCATTTTAAAAGCCTTGTTATATAATCCGCATGATTGAAGCTTTGGTAACTATTTAAATTCAATACTGCTATTATTGAGTACTTGCACCTGGTTATAGGTATTATATTGGGGATCCTATGATGAGTTAGACATGACATCTACTTTCAAGGACCTTATAATCTAGGGGACAAAAATTAAGAAGAGTGGACAAATAATTCAAATACAAAATAGAATATGATTGGTACAAAAGGTGATATGAGAGATCAGAGGAAGAAGAGATGATTATTGGTTGGGATTATCAGGGAAAGCTCCATGAAAGATTTAACCTTTAAGTATTTGGTCTTGGAAAATTTAGCTCTATGAGCCCAATGACTTCAGAAGGAAGAGATATATAGGACCAGTGGTATTCTAGTTGTAAAGAATGGCATGAGCAAATGCCCAGAGGTGCGCTAAATTTGAAAAAACTGCAAATGATCCCATTTGGTATTACTCTTATCTCTCATATATACTCTTTTGTTTACTGCCACCTTCCTTCTAGTGGTCCTGATTATCTCTCATTCATCATCTTTATCATACTTTTTCTTGTTGGCTTTGATTTTCAGAATCTTTTTTTTTCCCCATAAAGAATTAGATTTTATGTCCCTAATCTTGATCAGAATCAAAGCAAATACAATGACTACCCTCAGAATTCTGTGCTCTCTACAGTAATTTTTGAACAACTTGAGGGAAATCAATGAGTCTGAGCACTGGGAGGAGGGATCAAGTCAGCAGGAATTCATATGAGATTGCACTTGGGGAATCCTCAGACTTTCACTGCTGATTACTTTGATAGGGGAAGCCCCATGGCATTCCTAGTGCCATTTCTTCCCCTCCTGGAATCCCTGAGTATTGATTCAACACCATGGCAGCTAAATCTTAGAAGCAGGAGAGCTTTTTTTGTCCTCATCTGCTTCCCTAATTTGAACTGTTATCAGTTGTTGTTGCATTGTCAGCAGCTACTTTGTTCTCAGTCTCTTGGCAATCATAATTTCCTTAAGTCATGGGTTTCTTCTAAGAGCTCTCCCGAGTCCAAAGACTGTCATAAAATATAGTTGGAAGCAAGTCATTTCCCCAATCTGACATTCTCCTACATTTTATTTAATGAAATTCAAATTCATGACTCTGGTAAACATACAGGACGTTTCTCTTTGTTTCTGTATCTGTCTCTATCTGCCTCTATAACACTCTCCCCCTCTCTTTCTCTTTCTTTCTTTCTTTTTTGATAAAATAAGTATAATTATAAATGTGGTTATGCTTTTATTGTCCTTAGTGATATTTTCTGAATAGTTGATATTAAGTAAAGAACTTCCTTAAAAACAACAAACCTCCCAAAACTTTGTATAGCCTCTCAGCATAGCAATTTCAAGACTGATTAAGTTATTAAATGTGATTCTATGCTTATTTTCATTCAATCATTTTCAGTCATTTGACTTTTTGTGACCCCATTTGGGGTTTTCCTGGCAACGATAATGGAGTGTTTTGCCATTTCCTTCTCCAGTTCAGTTTGCAGATAAGGGAACTGAGGCAAATAGAGTTAACTGATTTGCCCAGAATCACACAACTATTAAGTGTCTGCAGTCAGGATTGAATTCATGAAGATGGATTTTCCTGATTTCAGTCTCAGCCTCTATTCACTGTGCCACCTATTATAAGGCTACATTAATTTTTCAGTCTAACAAAAAAAAAATTCAGGTTACAAAAAGAAATTTCCTCAGTGTGTAAAATCTCAATGAGCAATATAAAAATATAAATTAGGAATCTCCCATAGCATTTCCTCCATTTCATTCCTCTTTTGGGAGAAAGTGACAGACACAAATAAATGAAATGATACCAGAGATTTTTTCATAAAATATGCCATTGATCACGGGACATACAGAATCTCTTTTATCATATACCTTAGCAGAGACAATGTCGTTTAGGAGTAAAAAGTTCATTGAACCAGAAATAAGAAGATTCATATTTTTGCCTTTAGGATAAACTTTTAAATTTCACTGTTTAGCTTTGACAATCCTTCACAAGCTTCACAACCTGGCTGTGTCATCAGATTCATATTTTGGTTGAAGTTCTTCCATAAACTAGTTTAAGTGAATAAGTTTACCTTTCTGGACTTCAATATCTTCATCATCTTTACAAAGAGAGGGTTAAAGTATATAACCTTGAGGAGTCCTTTCAGTACTTACATTCTATGATACATATAATACTGTATATAATAATATCCAGTGATGTTGATAAACATTAAAATTATGATCCTGAGAACAAAACCTATACTTTTTTGATGCTTACTATATCAGAGTTTACTAACATTAAACATGTTTTAGAATTATTTAAAACAGAAAGGGTTTGATGTAACAAAATTAATCAGAATACCACATTCTAGTTAAAATTTCACTGTTTTACGTTACAGATGATACCAAACTACCCTATATTGCCTACACCTTGGAAAGCAGGTGAAGGATCTGAAATGATTTTAGATTAATTAGAGCAATGGCCTGACCTAAGTGAAATTTAATACCTTAGTGGCTAAATGCAAGATATTAGATTCAGGCAAGAATCCAACAAACCAAAATAGAATAGGTCAAGAGAAGCTGGAGAATAAGGAAAAACAATTTGAGGGAATCATAGCAGAGTACAAAGTTTACATAAATTGACATGGCCAGAAGTAGGCTTATAAAAACAGGGGTATAATGATATGGGAAAAACTAACTACCCACTGATTAAATGTTAGTGAAAATATAAGCTAATGCTTGACTATTATGAGGGACAAACCAAAATAAATAAAATATACAAATTAACAAAAAATATTTAATAACTGGAACTATTTTTAGTTAGTTCAATGTTTTAATTCTCACTTCAACTTTTCAGTGAACAATGAAATGTCTCAGACTTGCGTGTCCTGCAAGCAAAAGAGAAAAACTGACTACGAAACAACTCATGAATACAAGAATCAGTAAGTACGGCAAGGACTGTGTCTTTACTTGATACTGTGCAAATCCCAGCAATAACATGTACTGCACCTGAGACCTTAATGTAGTAAATAGATTTTGATGATGATGGCATCTATTTTCAGGACTCATCATTGGGAGAGCATGAATAGTGGTGGAGAGAAGAGCAAAAAGAATAAATGAGTTATAATGTGATCTATGAAGGCAAATAGAAGAATTAGAGTTATTTAGTCTAAGAAAGGAACCTTCTTTTGAGTATAAAGTACAAAAAAGGTGATTCTGAGGCTACCTAAGGCCAAGGAATGACTCATTCAAAAAGAAACTTTGGTGAATTCAATAAAATATCAGAAATAGTATACTTGGGAAGGCTGCAACAACAACAACGACAAATTCTTAGCAGTTTTAAGGAATAGAAGAGACAAATCATTTGGAGGACTGGTTTAGATAATTTTATATTCCTCATGATGTCTATTAGTACTGTCTTTTCTCTTTCATATATTATTTATTTATTTGAGTTTATAATATTTTAACATTTTGCCTGCAAAAGAATGTTAGCTCCTCAAGAGGAGGAAATGTTCCACTTTTGTCTTCTTATCTCCAGTATTTAGGGATTAATATAAGGAATTTCTAGATGAGGAAATTTATTCTACCAATGCAAGTAGGTATCTTCTCTGAAAGTTATAATCTCACAGTATCACCATCTATAATTCATGGGCAAAATTCAGGAAATAGATCTGTTTTAGGATATAAATAGTTGGTTGCATTTACTACAGCATTTCATGTACTGTGGACAAATAGCATAAACTCCAAGGACAGAAAAAAGTTTAAGGATCCAGGAAATAATATCACTTTTAATTTCTTCCTCAATATTTTATTCAGATATATAATTTATTTAAAAACAATGCTTAAACTTTCATCCTTTTTCTTTCAATAATAACGTTTAAAGGCAACTTTTACATCATATGCTAGATGTTCACACCTGTTGCATTTTATATGTAGGGCAGTTAGATGGTACAGTGGACAGAGAGCTGAGCCTTTAGTTAGGAAGACATGAGTTCAAATCCAGACTTAGATATTTATTAGCTGTGTGAGGTTACACAAGTCATTTGACCTTTGTTTCAGTTTCCTCATCTATAAAATGGGGATAGTAATGGTACTTGCCTCCTAGGTTTGCTATGAGGATCAAATGAAATAACACAGTGCCTGGCACATAGAAAATTCTGTATAGATTTTAATCATTATTCCATTAACTTTCATTGTCCCACAGAAGCTCTCCAATTTATGAAAATCATAAGATATGCTACAAGACCTAAATGACCTTCAAAAACTATGATATGAAATTGTAATTAGTCATGTTTTTGCTTAAAATTTAAAAAAACATAGTATGACGGCATATAGAAAGAACAGCAACTCTAGAATCTAGAATTCAAATCCTGCCTGATAGTTACTACCTATTCTACTTTGGGCAAATCTCTCAACTCTTCTTCTCTTGAATTTCAATAAAAGGGCGTGGCCTATGGCCCATCTAAGTTTCTTCTATCTTTTCTAGTCCAATTCCCTCCTCCTTTTTTTAGAGGAGAACCTATGATGAGAACTCTATGCTAAAAGCACTAGTGTTGGTATGGTACATAAACTTGAAAGTCAATAATTAAAATAAGAAATACCATTAAATTGCCAACTCTTTGAAGTCAGGAACTCTTTTCCTTCTTTTTGTGTCATCAGCACTTATCACAGTGTCTGACACATATTAGGAATTTAATAAATCTTTATTGATTAAAATGAAGATTAGATTTTATTTCCCTATATGATTGTTGCTCTCTATTCCCACAGATTTAATGTTCAATACTAGTCCATCCCTAAATTCATTTCAACGGTGTCCTAGTTGCTATCCCAGCTCAAAGCTCTTTTCTCTCCAATCTGTTTCACACAGCTGCCAAAGTGATTTTCCTTAAATGCTGATCTGATCATATCACTTCTCTACTCAATACATTCCAGTATTCCTTATTGCCTTTAGGATAAACTTTTAAATTTCACTGTTTAGCTTTGACAATCCTTCACAAGCTCCACAACCTGGCTTCAACTGATCTTTCCAATTCAACTATACATTATCCTGCCCCATTTCCCCTCTTCCCCATCCCCACACGCATCCCTGCAGGTCAACCAAACTATTTCTCATCCCTTGTACCTCATATCCCATCTCTAAGTCATTGCATTGTTCACCTACCCACCCCAATCCCTGGAATATTTTCAAGGCCACCTTGTTTCTTTTCCTTTCAGATGCAACTTAAATGATTCCATCTACTTGAAATCATTCTTATTTCCCCAATTTCTGACATTCTTCCTTCCTAACTATATTGTATTTATTTCCATGCCTTCTCTTTCTATTTATTGTATAGGATTCTGATATTAGTAATTATTTCCCCTCTACTTTCTACCCCCTATTAGAATAAATTTTCTTTTGGAGTAGTAATTATTTCATTAAAATCTAGCATATCACCTTATATGTACTAGGAACTTAATAAATGCTGCAATTCTTCCTAATATTCAAAGCCTTTCCTAGCATTTGTTTATACTTCTTTTGTATATATGTAATCTATGTTATATTTATACATGTGTGTATGTGTGGTGAGCAGAACTAGTTGATGAAAGCCCATGAACTTGAATACATGTAGATTTGTGCTTCCTGGTAGATGCATGTGCAGATGCTTGCCAGAGGTGAGCCTAATTTCAGTTATGACTGACTTAGAGGTCTGAAGGAGGAAGACTCTGGTTGTCTGTGGAGATGGAGCAATCAACAACTCTCTCACCAAACAGATCATTGCAGTCCTTCCTTTGTGTGCTAACAAAAAGGCATGTGTCAAAACTAAGGAAGGAAGGAACACAACCAAGCACCAATCCTCCAGTCACTCATGACTAGAAGCAGGCTCACTTGGTTATATTGGAAACAAAATGAAAAATTTGGATATGCTTTTTATAACCAACCCACCAGAAAAGGCAAATTCCAGCAAGTTCTAAGGACTAATAGGCTCTCTTTGGCCAGTCTCCCTATTGTATTATCTACTAAACTATAAACACTTAAGGAAATTTTCTCTGAATATCTGAGCCTTACAAACACATATACACATAAAAATATAATATAATGTAAACCAAACTTGTGCACCGGAAGTGCAAACAAATTTGATAAGAAGCTTTGAATATTCAGTGCAAAGTCCACTGGTGTAGGCCCAATTGAATGAAACAACTATTTTATGTGTCTGCCTGCAAACTGGCATTAGGATGGAATAGTCAAAATAAGGGATCCCAAAACTATCACACTCACAGGATGCTTTTGCATGTGGGCTGCACAAAAGGACAACAGTAACAGATTGAAACAGATGCCATCTAGACAAGATTACTATAAGGAGAAAGGAAGAAAAATGCAGATGGAAAAAAATGAGAGGGAAGGTGAGAAGATCAAGTTTAGAACATTTGTTCCATTAGTAATGGATCCAATGAAAACAACTCAACTATAGATTAAGAATCTGGTAGCTTAGGGGATATATATATACATATATATATATAATTTGATTATTTTCCTTTGTTAATCTTCAAAACCATGTGTTAAAATACAACACACAAACACATAACATACTGGAATACAAAGTTATGGAGGGCTTTGAACACCAAATAGGATTTTGATTCTGATTGTGATAGGGAATCACTGGTGTGTGTGGCAGGAGCAGGGGGGGGGGAGGGGGGGAGGGGGTGGTTGATGTATGTGAAAAGGTTAGACCTGTGCTTTAAGGAAGATCAATTTGACAGCTTAGTGAAGAATGAATGGAGTTGAGAGAGACTTGGAGGTTAACTAGAAAGCGGGTTGTTATAAATGTCCAAGAATAAAGTGATTAGAGCCTATGACAGGGGAGAGAAGGGCTAGAAATATGTATAACTAGATATTATCATACCCTCAACCAACACAAGTAAATGATCTCTAAATTTTGGTGACAATGAGTGAAAACAAATCAATATTAAAAAAACAAACACTATTTTCTTTCTTTTGATTTTTATCATTCCCATTTAAAATTTTTTCCTTGCCCAAATTCCTTTGTTCTTTCTCCCAGTTTCTTCATCCCATCAGTGCCTCATTCATTCTTCCTCAGCTATGTTCCTCCTTCCAGATACTGTTTCTCTCTGTTGCAGAAAAGGTAAGACAGATTCTAACCTTTAAAATGCTGAGATCAGACTGCAACTCACTTTCAGAATTCTGTAAACTCATCTTGAGGCAGAGCAGTAAATCTCGGCAATGGGAGTGCAGAAGAAAAAGCAATGGTTTCTTCTTTTCCCTGCATGTTCTGCCCTTGGAGAATCTCAAATCTTGCATGCTTGGTAGGATTTCCCTATTGGATCAGCATTACAGCTGAATCTACTTGCAATTGATGAGCTACTTGTCAATTGCAGGCCTCTTGAGCAGCACTGCTGACCCAATAGAGAAAAATAGGGTAAGGCACATTTTTTTTCCCCTTTCTGCTTGAAAGCATCTTCATTTTGGCTAAGGTTGCCAGAACTTTATTCTAGCATTAGGAGGGCAGGGCACTAATTTGTCTCAGTAATGTAAATAAAAATAGAACCTATGGCAAAATTAAATATTTGAAGATGAATTGTTTTACTTTATCTTAGCACATTTGTAGAATAAAAGTTGATTTTTTTGTTGTTTAAGAAAGTATTTAGGGTCTCAAGTTTCTGGTTTTTGCTTTTATTTTTGTTTTTCCAAGTATAAATAATTAAATTTTTAACAATTTTGAACAGCTTAAAGCATCTTGTCAATTTTTGTGTTTTTAGACAAGACTGCATTAGGACCATGATGGAGAGATGCATTTTGAATTAACTTCCAAAATTAAAACTTCCTAAATGTTTGCTAAGTGATGCATAATATTTAGATCCTTTCACAATTTAAAACTCTCCTTTTTATTATGGTATTAACAGAGATGAAGTAAAACTTTAAAATTATGGCATTTCAGAGATCATTAAGTTAAGCAAAGGACATCACATAATGTAGCTGTTCATTGTAAAATACTTTATGAAAACTAGCTTTCTAAGTCAGATCTTTGTAATTTCAGTTGCCTGGATAATTTAGCCCTTCCCATTCCAAATATTCCTTACTTTGTACAATATTAGTATACCCAAAGTATTTACATCATAATTCTACTGTATCTTTTAGAAAAGTCCTCAATCCTTATTATTTTATAAAATTATATTTACTAAAGCTACTGAGTATTATAACAAATATTTTAATTGTGAATGATTTTTTTTGCAACTATAACCATTCAATGCACATAATAAGTAATCAAGAAATTTCTTTGTGATGATTATTAAGAGGTTAAATACTGATTTCCTTTAATTTTACTTAGTTATTGAATCAACCAATAAAACCTCAGTGAATCCAGAAGCTTTATAATACATGACATAGAGGAAGATCTTCAAAGCTTTGTTCTTTTTAGTACCATTTTGAGAGGCGGGAAGAGGAAAGGGGTGGGGTTATCCTTCAGCCACCCACATAACTCTGGTTTTCAAGAGTAATACTACTTTAATACTAATTTCTACTGCAGTATCTGCTGCCTAAGAAAGCTTGTGGGTGGATAAGATGCTATTATTCTTCCTACACACACACACACACACACACACACACACACACACACACACACACACTCCTTTTCTCTCTGTCTCTTTCTCTCTTTGTCTCTGTCTCAAACACACACACACACACACACACACACACACACACATACACACACACACACTCTTTCCTACTAATAATATAAAATATCCAAACATTCATGTAAATGAAATGCAATTGCTATTCTTCGAAGCATCGTCCAAAATCATTCGGAATTTACTCCCCTATTCTGTCACATTTCTTGGTAAAAAAACAACACCCCCCCCAAAAAAAAAAAAAACCAACAACCAAAAAACACCTCATATCTGACAATTAATTGTAGTTCATTCTAAATGTTTCAGTCAGCACATAAGAGATCATTTGATACAAAATGTTTTGAACCAAACATTTCCTATTTTAATATGTAATAAGACAAGCAGTGCAGTTTATTATTTTCTAAATGGACAATATGTGTCATCTATGCTAATGAAATTCAATTTTCATCAAAAGGAATGAGCTATCACATTGGAAAACATCAATACATGAGATTTACATGAAACATCTACAACTCATTATTGCTTCATGCAAATTCTATGCATGCCTGCACATGTTCAGGTAATGTCCTATGTAAAACAATTTTTACAAACACGGATCACAATTTAACAGGCTCCCTTACCCATACAAATAAATAATTTTATATTTTTAAATTCCATAGAGAATTTGCTAGATTGATTAATATGCATTTGATAAAGATTTCACTTTCACATGACAATAAAAATTCCCCCTCAGTTGCAGAGAATTATAAATATTATGTGCTTATCAGTAGTGGTTTTAACAATTAAGAAAATCATCTAGTTCCATTTTAAATGCTAGAACAATGCTCCTCTCCCTTAAAAAAAGCTAAAAATATGGGAAAAGTTAAATTTGAACTGTTTTACCTCAGAATTATGTGTTTAAATTACAATATTTATCACATGCTAACTTTACCATTTAAACAAATTCACATCTATCTGTAGCTATTTAACTTGTATTAAAAATAACGAAGGGCTCAAAACAGCATTGGTTAGCTACATCTGCAAGTATGTGCACAGATACTCCTAATTTTTCCAAAACCCTGTGGGAAAAATGCTTCTTTTGGCTCAATCAAGAGTATCTAATTTATGAGATAACTATAATAACCCAACAACCTCAACTAATTTAATTATGTTCAATTAACTGAAAGGAACACAATATCACCCAACTGTTTCAATGCCCTACAAACACTGGCCCAATTTAAGAACTGATTAAAAAATACCATTAAAATATGGATATGGCACTCCCGATTATTCAATAAAGTGGGCTTCAAGATACGTAGGATTGTATTTTTTTTTTTTAGCTCATTCTACCCTAGGTTATAATATTCTGGATAGACTGTTTATCACTATCTTGTAATAAAATAATTTAAAAAACACAAGTTTTTCATGCTAAAATAGCATAGATGAGAGCGCACACATATTCATAATATATGTATATAAACTCATACACATTATATATGAAGATATGTTCTTTACCACTCTTTGCAATGAAATAATACTCTTTATATTTTCTGTATTTATACTGTGGTACATTTTTAAAAATTTTGTTTTGGTTCAGTCTTCAAATTAGAAATGAAAATAAAGAAACAGAAGAAGAAAAAAAAGAAACAAGAATTCATAATCACTTATATGAAGTAATATCGACTGAATGTAAACCATAAGCCATCTGCTTCTGATGAGAAAAGAGATGAAAGAAAAAAAAGAATAAAAAAATGATTTGAGATATAAACAAATTAAGGAATGCAGAAATAGACCGATGAATTAAGTTCCTATTCAAAAAAAAAATTCTGAATACATCAGTAGTACTAGTAAAATGTTTGGTTCACAAGTTTTTTTGTTTAAATGATCCTAGAAAATAATCAGGTTTTGTGGTAGAAATGGTAGAACAGGGCCGACACAATGTACTTGAAATTGAGTTGTCTACACAAGCATCAAACAGCTGGAAAACATACAGAATTTTGCATATAAACAACTTCCACAGGGAACATTTTCTAAATTGATCAATTTCTTAACATTTTAATGGTGAAACACCTAAGAGAAGAATTTTTTTATGGCTTCATTTGCTTTTCCAGCTCATGTTTTCGAAACCTCAAGGGAAGCTTTCTCAGGAGTGGTATATTAATCAGGGAGCAAAAATCTTTATCTTCTTAAAGATATTGAAAGATTGTGGCCTATAGCATATCATTTGATGTTGAAACTACATTTCATGCTCTAGTGACACTCACTCTTGACTAGAGGACTGTATTATAGCTTTTATGGAAAAAACTGTGCATTGTCTTTGATTTCACAAGATGAGGCGGTCTACTTCTCTACTTAGGTTACCAACTAAGCTTTAGATTATTTAAGACAGTTCTGTAGACCTTTCAAATACAATGTGCCAACAGATCTTATCTACTTCACAGATTCACTTTCTAAGCAGCTGTCTAGTCTCCCCATGGTCCTCTTCTACTTGTCTTTTGTCAAACTCGAATTCTGCTTTTAGCTTAAAATTATTTGGAAATCATGCTTTCTGTTGCTATGCAACATAAGGCAGAAATTCATTATCTTGGAAGAATGGTCATGCTCATAGCCACCATATTTTGTTTAAATCAGACACAGTATGATTCATGTTTCTTGCTCTTTCTATAAGCTTAATCCTAGTTGCCTTTCATCTGCAAAAACACCTTAAAACAGATTCAATAAATAAAATCTATGTTGAAAAATTCGATGGTCAAATTGAGTTTTAAGTCTTTTTAGCCTAACTTGATTTAATCCTGAATGTTTCTTAAAGATACAATAAAGTTTGAAAATAAGTTATGTTTTTGCAATTATGACCAATGCTAGGCCAAATTAAAAAAAAAAAAGATGTGATCTTCCTTTTCATTGATTAAAATTCTCGTTAAAAATGTTTTTATTTTTCACTTCATTTTTCTCATACAAAATATCTTTTAGTTTCATATTGTGGGTCAAAATATTTTTAATGAAACTTATTTAAAACTCAGACATTTTGACATGATTGACACCCATCAAAACAGAATGTTTTTTTTAAATGATGTTTCAAGAGCTTTCTCCAAAATTTTCTTAGGTATTGTCAATCACTTTTTGGAAATTTATATCAAGAAGCTTATCAATACTGAAAATCTGAGCAGGACTCTCCAAATAGAATGTATACAGACTTTCTTAAAATAAAACAATTAAAATATATTAATGACTAGAAATAGTAGATGGAGATAGAGTTTTTAGTATAGCTTGTAAATAATACAAAATAATTTGCATAAGATAAAAACTTACTTACTAATGATGTATATAATATTCATCATTGCCAAATATTCAGATTATTTTTTTTATAAATTATAAACAAGAAAAATATAACATATCCACTCAACAAACATGTATGTATAAAATTTCAGACTTATTATAAAGCAATTCCTACCTCCATCTCCAGATCCTGATCCTGCATCTGAAAAATAAGGAAATATGAATAAGTATAAAAATGATACTTTTTGCTTATTTTATGCCTATCTTAATAGCTAAAGATATTATGTCAATTGAGTAAATTATAGATATCTAGTATGATCACTTAATTTTTTAGGAGGATGAACTTGATTTTTCATTTCAAATACCTTAGGAAAAAAACTAATTTTTTTTGCTCTTATCAAATTTAATATCTCAAAAGTAAAAGTGCACCCAAATTTCAGATTCATCTTACATTTTCTAGGAAAAATCTTCTGTATTTATTTTTAATCGAATCAAATTCAGAATTAAACAGAAAATAAAAATTACAGTGAAAAGAGATGCTTGTAACAATCAGTGAGTTTCACAGATGTAACACTCTAAGGAATACAGCAGCAGAAGCACTTAATTGGCATTCCTATCCTTGTAAATTGGATGCATACAAAGAGAATAGCATTTAAAAATGAATATCTTCATATTAAGTTGCTAATACTTTTTACAAATATGTAAGTAATTATAGATGATATCTACTGAAGGAACTGAAATCACTTTTTTTCTTTATGAAGTCAATATAATGCTAAGCTCAGTTTTCCCCTTTGTACTAAGAATTGTTTTTTACTGGTTCATCAGGGAGAAATAGTACCTCTCTACTCCTCTTTTCTCACATATTATAACAAAGCAAAGCTTTTTATCTCTAGGAGCTATGTTTCCAGGTGCATTCACTAGATAATTGAACCCCATTCTTTGCCCCTTCACACCCCAAGTCAGAAGATTTGGATTCTGGCGAGAAATGGAGACTTCCACTACAGTTTTTGTTCTAGCTCTGATATCCTATTTGAGTTAGATATGCCCGAGGCTACAAAGTCATCCTTGCAAAGTGTCTGTCTGTTCCTATGTGAAAAGAAATAAGATATACCTTTCCTCTTATGCCTCTCAGCCCTTTTTGTACCTCCCTTTTCATTACAAAAATGTCCTTTTGCCATCCTTCCATTTTGGTAGTTACAGATTAAGGCAACTATTTTGATATGAACAACCACTTGTCCACTTGTTCTCCCTATGAAGTTGGCACTAGGGAACAATACCTACCTCAAAGGTCAACTTTGTTATATTTACTTTAGGCTATGTCAGAGAATTTATTTTGCCCTAGGAGGAATGAATACCCTATAGCATATTTTCAAGTTCTGTAATAATGATTAATCCACATTATATTGATTTTGTGAGTTACTTTTAGAATGAAATTCTAATGTACTTAGCTTAAAAATAAATAAGAATATTTGAATTACTATATTTTTAAAAATCGTAAGTATATTAAAATATATTAATATATTGGGAATTTTTAATGTACATGTATGTTTAAAGGGAAAAATGAAAAGCAAATCAAAATTTCATATTTAAAGCTAAGTTATCAATGGATTAGAAACCAACTAATAAAGTATTTCCATTTTATAGATAAAGAAACTAAGACTCAAAGGGAATGAATGACTTTTCCAATGTTATACATATGTTAATTAGTGGATTTTCAAAACAAGGTCTTTTGATCATCATAGTCACTTTTCACTTTTTGTTAGAATACTTTTTGTCAAGTAATATATATATACATATATATTTATATAGTGATATATATGTATATATATTTATATGTATGTATATATCAAAGCAGTATGATTACTTTGCCAGTAATATATATTTTTTAGACATAAAAGACTTCAATGACCCTTCTCATTTCTAGCTTGACCCAAATAACAAACATGGAAGGAGCAAATGCATTGGAGAAAATGATACTGAATGACCACATATCTCTATAAGATAGTTTTGGATGGCTAATCCCACTCAATCACGATAGTTATCCATTGATTGAAGACAATTCAATGTTTAACACAAGACTTCTCTTTTCACGCTAAATATTTTTAGTTTCCTTGACCAATCTTTATATAAAAGAATTTCAAGTCCTTCCATCACCTTAATTACTTTTTTTCTGACCATGTCACAGTTTGTCAATGCTCTTCCTAACCCTATTCATTCAGAATTGTTCATAATACTCCACGTGAGATGACCCTAAGATCTTTTTTTCTACCCACACTGTTATTTAGCCATATTCAATCACTATATAATCATGAAAGGTTTACTAAGTGTCAGGCCCTGTGCTAAGTGCTAGGGATACAAAGAAGGGCAAAAACCAGTTTGTCTTCGGGGAGATCATGCTCCAATGGGGGATGGCAACATGTAAATAAGTAGCTATAACTTTGACTCCTATATGCTTCCTTTATATTTGAGTGTGAATGTGTGAATTAGAGTGTGAAATAGAGTATATTAGAATGTGAATTAGAATATGAAATGTCAGACTTTACTAATAAGATGTTTCTCAATACAAAGGCAGATTTCTTTATAAATTCAATATTATGAAATAAATAGAAAGTTCCATCTTCTAGTAATGTATATTTCTCAGGATCACAGGTTGCAGCCTCCATTCGGTGTCAAAGAGAATTAGAAAATAAATGGCAAATTTAAAGAGTTGAGATTGGGATTCCATTTGGATATCAAAAGTCAGAACCCCAATTTATTTACAGTCAGACCTGGTTAATCTAAATCACTTTTATACCTCCATCATTATTCAGATTAAAAACCCTTCAGATTTACAAGTCAATGGAAGATACATTCTGCAAGACTGATTTACTAATTAAATCTTGTAGAAGTCTAGATGTGTTGATGAGCCAAGGATGGATCGCTCAATTGTGATTAAATTTTCTACTTGACTAAGTGTTTATTTTCATGGTATTATCAATACATCAGGGAACAGGGTATTAAGACTTGAAGAAAGTATGGGAATGAAAATGTATATGTTGATGACAGCTTGAAATTTAGCAAATAGGGAAATGACACTTGGCTAGCAAGTATCACTGGCCACATAAAAATCCCAGGACTTGTTTACATGCTCTGTTACCTTTAGATATGTCCTTCTCAGTGTCTCTTGCTTTATTTTTGCCTAGAAACTGGCAGCAAAGGCCCACTATCCTTTTCCTTTTTTTTCTAGTCTTAATGAATCATCACCCACTTATTTTCTTCTTAAGTATCTTGATTTCTTACCATTCTTTCTCCCATTATGTCCAGAAAAGTTTTCTAACCTTTCTCAATATAATTGACCCAACTTCCCAACCTTTTGGTTATAGGACCACAGGTCCTTTTGAATCTTTCCAACTGAGGAAGACCAATGCTTACTCATAATTCTCTTCTAACTTGTTTTATGACATTCATTCTTCAGTAGTGAGCAACCCTGATGGTTAACCAGAAATACTAACTTCATCAAATTAAAACCTAATTCTGACAAATGGTCATCCAGTCGTTGCTTAAAATTTCTAGTGATGGGGTCCCCATTAAGTGGCAGCTAGGTAGTATGGTGGGTAGAGTTAGGAAGAATTGAGTTCATATCTGGCCTCAGTTACTGTTGTTGATCTTGGACAAGTCACTTTACATTGTTTGCCTCAGTTTCCTCATCTGCAAAATGAGCTAGAGAATTCCAGTACTGTTGCCAAGAAAACCTGAAATGGAGTCACAAAGCTTCAGACATGAGTGAACAACAGAAACCCAATCACCTTGGCCATTCCACTTTTGTACTCACTTTTTTTAAAGGCTTGACTAAAGAGAATTTTCCTACAAGAAATCTTTCCTAGTTTCCCCTGTTTTTTAATCTTATCCCTGAAATTACTTTGTATTTATCTTGTACATATTAAATATTTGCTTCTCTGTATTTATGCTATTTCCTTCCATAGAATGTAAGCTTCTTTACTGTATTTATCTTTCTAGCACTTAGACCCACGCTTGGCACATATTAAGAATTAAGTCAATGCTATATTTATATTTATAGGACAAAGCTTACTTCATTTTTGTATTTGTATCCCTAGTGCTTGGCATAGAACCCAGAACATAAGTTGGTGTTTACTAAATGCTTGCTGAAATGAATTGATTTTGATGCTGTTGACTCATATTGAGTTTTTAAAATGACTAAAACAGCAGATCTCTTTTTAAAGGCAAACGGGTATCTAGCCATGTCATTTCCAACTTGTTTTTTGTCAAATGACTTATTTTTTTGTTCCCAAACATAAGAATTGGCATTTAGCCATATTAAAAGGCCTATCCCCATCTTTTCAAATCATAATTTGTATCCAGTATATTTGATCTCTTCCTCTGTTTCACCTACTAATTTGAGAACCACATTTCTCCAAATCATCAACAAAAAATGTTAAATAACAAAAAACCCATGGAGAAATCTCTGCATTGGAAATGTCCCTTCATGTTAATATTTAACCATTAATAAATATACTTTGGATTTTAATTATTAATTATTTTGCTTTTCAAAATAAAACATTCCCAACAAACACCTATGATATGCTATGATATACAAAAAAGTATTAATTGCTTAGGAAAAAGTTAAACCATGAAAATACGATACTAATATTGTATTTGATATGTGACCAGAGTTAACTGACAGACCACATTGATTTTATTTTTCTTGTTACATTTATTTTTATTTTGTCTATGTACCATTTCATAGAGGTTTCCATATCTCTCTGATCACTATGCTTTGGCTTCATTCATTCATACAGTTTGAATCTATCAACATTTCTCAATCTTGTACACAAGGATTAAGGACTTAATCAAATCCTTTACTAAGGATCTAGAGTATGTATAGCTATTGTATTCCTCTGAAATACTTTTTAAAGAAGGGAAGTGAAGTTTTCTATTATGATTTTTCTTGAGAAAGCTCTTCTGCCTCTTAACTATTCCTTTTTTCAGTGATAACTAGCTATCCTTTTAAGAAAATACTACAAAAGCTTGCAACAAATGAAAACTGAGAGTACTAGATTAGAATTTATGGAATCTACTTCCTTTCTCTTCTCCTTTTCTCTCTTTTTTAGTCTTCAGAGGTAAATTACCTGGGAGATGGGGCCAATCATATTTAGCCATACCAGTTTCACCTTGATGAATGTTATCATTATTATTATTTTTTGCTAATCCACAGTATTATAGGATCAAAGGGAGCTACAAAATAATGAGCAGCTTCCTTTGTATTTTCCTTTCTTTGCCACTATGACCACCTTCTACCTTCAACAAATAAACCCAATCCTTATTGTAAAAGTACATGTTATTTTAGATGAGTTTTTCCATAGAAAAAGACTTTTCCCTGCAGTACTTTTGCTAACACTGATTCTTAGACAAAGCCTGTTTTTTTATAGCATTATTATTTTTCTTTGAAAATAGTCAGATCACTCAATCTCTCAGAAAGTAGCACAACTCTCCTGAAAGACATGTATTTCCTAATAGTTGCAACAATCAGAGGGCACTGTGGTATATCAAGTAGTTTTTCCCACCCCATGTACTTTTCTTATTGACTCTTTCATCCTAACTAAAAAAAAAGTCTACTTCAATTTGAAGATTTCCTTCAACAACAAAAGCTTTCTCATTCTCTTCTTAAGTTAACTTTTTTCCACCTATATTATTGGTCTGCATTAATAAAATGACAACACACAAAAGGACAACAGGAATAGCTTTGGCACATATTAAATCAGATTTCCTATTCATTTTCTTTTCTGTAAACTAGGGACAATATAAGAAAAATAGTTTGTAGCCTTTAAGGTTAACTGAGCCAGGAAAGACAGATGACTTCAGAAATAATGTCTATCACCAACATATCCTTCAAAAGATTCTGCCCCCAAATGAGAATCACATTGTGTGAACTTGAGAAAACAAGCCACACCTTCAATTGAGTCCATTTTTAAGAAGCTTCCATGATATGCAATTTTTTAAAATTCCATTTCTTTCATTTGACATAATGCTATTGTTCTAAACAGAAAAGATCTGAAACAATTCCTTTCTGTATGTCTGGCATGTGGCCAGTCCATCCAGGTTTCTAATTATATGTAATTTCTTCTCATCTGTCTGAAGTTCATAAAATGCTGTATAACATATGTATTAAAATACAACTATGACAAATTTCTTGCTTCAGCCAGATTTTACACACACAAACACACACACACACACACAGATTAAAGATGTACGGAGTCATTAACCACAAAGCAAAGCAAAAATATCAATTTCATTTGGAGCCAACATAACTGAAAAACCAAAAATGCACTCATGACATGCAGTTTTAGGTCACTTTCTGAGTATACACACCTGTGGCACATGACCCCTCTGACGCCACAAGTATTTCACTCTGCTGTTTGCAGGCTGCCTGTCTCAAGTAGCACTCATTTTGATAGGTATCCCCATTGGAACCACACACCGGCAC
Organism: Antechinus flavipes; assembly: GCF_016432865.1. Classification (NCBI taxonomy): domain Eukaryota; kingdom Metazoa; phylum Chordata; class Mammalia; order Dasyuromorphia; family Dasyuridae; genus Antechinus; species Antechinus flavipes. The sequence goes on along the minus strand of NC_067400.1, from coordinate 393,563,560 downwards.
GTAGTCACTGTTACACTGAAGAATATTAAAAAAAAAAAAAAAGGTTAGAAAGCAATGTGGTTTCTGAGATAAACACAATTTTATACAGCCAGTTAAAAACAAAGATATCTACCACCTTTTACAAGTAAGCAATACTTTGGGGTGATTTTATTGATATCAAATAATTTTAATGTTTTAAGAAACAGCTCTTAATTGCAAAAAGAATATCCATTGTTTCAACAATTATTAATTAAGCAAATTTAGGTACTATATCAGGTGATGGGAGAGATCTAAAGAGAAAAAAAAATAGGACATGGTCTCCTGTCCTCAGAAAATCTCAGAATACAGTGGGGAACAGGTGGGGGGAAATATGACATATAGAGAAATAATTATCATATAAAATAAAAAAGTGTTATTAGAAAGTTACAAACACAGTTTTATGAAAATGTGGATGAGAGAGAGATCAATTCTCAAAAAGTGGATCACAGGATTATAGATTTAAAACTGGGAAGGATTTTGATAACCAGCTATCTCATTTTATACTTCAGATAACCAAGGCTCCATTAAGTGAAGTGATTTGCTCAAAGTCACACAAGTTAGTGAATATCTGGAGTAGAACTAGAACCCATATCTTCATTACCTCTTAGAAGGGGTTGCAATTCAGTTGAATCTTAAAAAATGGGTGGCATTTTAATAGCTAGAAATCATCACTGGAAAATAAGATGCATGACTATATGCATATTATTTTTATTATCAAACCAAAACTATTTAGTGATAATATTTGATTCAGTTAAACTTAATTCAGTAGGAAAAAAATAATTGATTTAAATCGACCAGTCAATTCAGGCAAGGTGAATGGGCAGAGAGCTTGAAGTAGATATAGATAAAAAAAATTAGGTTCATTTTCTAGTCAGTTAAAAAGAATCTATTAAATGATTTCTATGTGCCAGTTACTGTACTAAGCACTGCATTGGGAATATAAGGAAAGTAAAAAAAATCATGCGGTGATAAGAGCACTAGATTTGCTTTCAGAAGAACGGTTTGTATTCCAGCTTTGCAACTTCATACATTTTATAATGGATAGAGATGCATTTGGAGGTTATGAAGACATGAATTCAAATCCAGCCTATGATATTTGTGGCTAGGTAACCATGAATAAATCACTAAACCTGTGTCATTTTTCCCTTTTCTAAAAATTAGAAGTATAATCCTTATAATACTCCTCTCATAATATTATCATGATGGCAAAAAAGAGTAAGTGCTTTCCAAACATGAAACTATCATGGAAATGAAAATTAATTATTATTTATAATTATTACATATATACCTCTGTAGGCAGATCATTTCAAATCTCTTCCTTAACCATAAATGAGTTGGATTACATTAGAAGTTCTTCAAATTTTTGTGATATCTGTAGTGGTCTAGTGAGGACTATGGACTGAATGAACCCTTCTCAGAATGATGCTTTTAAATGCATGAAACAATAATAGGATCACAAAGGAAGCTGATTATATCTTTTTTTTTTTTTTTTTTTTTTTTTAGAAATTCATAGATCCCAGATTAAGATCCCTGTTAAATGCTCTCTAAAGTCTCTTTCAGTTTTAATCTCATAATTGCTTTTTATCTGCTATAATGCTCAGCTGGGAGAAGGAGAGAGGAAGGGAAGAGAAAGAGAGAGAGACACAGAGAGATAGAGAGATGGAGACAGAGATAGAGACACACACATTGAGAGAGATAGAGACAGAGAAACAGAGACAAAGACAGAGACAGAGAAAGAGAGAGAATTATCTTTCCAAGTTTAAAGTGAAAAGCATTTAGTAAAAATCTGAAAACTTCATTTCAATTTTTTTAGACAATACTAAACATCTTAAGCATTTTTTATTATAAACTTAATAATCAACAAAGTTAAAGATTTTAAGATTCAAAAAACAGGTAAGAGGATTTTATATAATAAATGGTGAACTTGTATTATGTAACATTTTGTATATATATTCACACGTACACATACATGCATGAATATTTAATTTAACAAGATAGTAACAAAACTCATGCTGTCAATAGCTAAACATTTTCCAAGTATTCAAATATTTATTACTATTGAACTAAAATTTATGATAATTACATGTTCTACATTTCTTTGGTAAAACATTGTGTAGCTATGATGTAGTCAGTAGACTGCACAATATGGCGAAAAAAATGGATACCAGGTGACTTGAGTTAAAGAGCCCAATTTGGGAGCTTTTCTAGTTGTTTGAACATGAGCATATAATATAATCTCTCTGAGACTCAGTCTCTTCATGAGTCTTGGTATATTTCAAAACATCATAAAAAGTAAGGTATGGCATTTTAAGGAACATGAGATCAATTAAAACATAACTCAGTATTCCAAATTACTAAATGAATATATTCTGTGAAAAAGAAATATTACCTATTTACTTATTTATAAAAAAAAAAAGTCCCAAGGGGCAGCTAGATGGCACAGTGTATAGAGCACTGGCCCTGGAGTCAGGAGAAACTAGTTTCAAATCTGGTCTCAGATAATATTTATTAGCTGTGTGACCCTGGTTATGTCACTTAATTCTGACTGCTTGACCCCCATTTTTTTTTAAAGTTTTAGTTGTTGTTTGCTTGTTTTTTCTTCTCATTATTTTTTTCCTTTTTGTTCTGATTTTACTTGTGCAGCATAATAAATGTGGAAATATGTTTAGAGAATTGCACATTTAGCTTATATTGGATTATTCACTATCTAAGGGAGAGGGGAGGTGGGGACAAAAATTTAGAACATAAGGTTCTGCAAGGGTAGATATTGAAACCTTTCTTTGCATGTATTTTGAAAAATAAATAGCTATTATTTAAAAAAAGAAAAAAAGCCCCCCCCCACCTTTTGATAGTGGAAATTAGGCAGCCTACAGGGCATTATTATCATAAATAATCACACTCGGAGGTATTTGAAATACTTGGCTGTGTCTTATACCTGCTAATTATACCAGGGATGTGATTATCCCATGATTAGAACACTACTGATATGCCTCATTATTTAACTATAACAAATATAATGATCAAGATTATTATTTACATATGAATCCTTGTTTAAACTAAGATGAAATTTTAAAAGAATTTTAAAAATACTCTGAATATTATTTTTACCTTCAAGCATCTGAACATTTAATGCAATGTCAATACACATAACATGTAAAATAAATGAAGAATATACTTATGAGAAATTTGTAATCTGTTCATATAAAAAAATTAAGACATAATTTCAATTTAGCAAACTTTAATACAAAATAAGCAATATAAATATGCACAATAACTGGGTAGAGGGATCATTTGGACCAAAATGATATTTCTCCTTATAGTATATTTCTTTGGAAATCAGGATTCATAATCAAAATTTTGCTGTAGTTACTCTCATTCAGTGTTATAAGAAAGCTAGATATTTCAGTAGATAGAATCCTGAATTTGGAGTCAAGAACACTTGAATTTATATATGGTCTCAGATATATACAATCATTTCTGTGATCCTGGCAAGTCACTTTAACCATTTTTATCTGAACTAGGTATAACAATAGCATCTACTTCCCTGGGTTGTTGTGTGAATAGTTAGCACAATGCCTGATAAATAGAAGGTTCTTAAAAAGGCTTTCTTACTTCCTCTGTCCCTCCCTCCCTTCCTCTCTCCTTCCTTTCTTCTTTCTTCTTTTCCTTCCTTCCTTCCTTCTTTCTTTCTTTCTTTCCTTCCTTCCTTCCTTCCTTCCTTCCTTCCTTCCTTCCTTCCTTCCTTCCTTCCTTCCTTCCTTCCTTCTTCCTTCCTTCCTTCCTTCCTTCCTTCCTTCCTTCCTTCCTTCCTTTCTTCTTTCTTCCTTCCTTCCTTCCTTCTTTCTTTCCTTCCTTCCTTCCTTCCTTCCTTCTTAGCTGCTTTCCTTACTTTCCCTACCTATCTTCTTTCCTTCATGTTAAGAATTTGCTACTCTGCAATATAGAATTTCAGAGTAACTCCTCAAAGAAATTCATAGAAAGGTACAACTAATATAACAGCTAACTTTTAAGGTAGCAAAATATCTTTCTCCTATGATGTCTGGCCATGTAAATTAAAATAGAAATAAAAAATTTTCTTTTCAAGTTACAATCTATTTATTGTAATACATCCTCTAAAAGAGATCTTCTTTCATTGTGTTCACACTGATGATCAGAATTTGTTTGGTTCTATATTTAGGCTTATAAATTGTTATAAACCAGGTTTATTGAAAGAAAAGGCCAAATGGTAAAAACAATTATTTTTGTATAATCCTACCATTATTATATCTGTTTCAGATCTGATACTATTAAGGCTTTATGTAGGAGAAAGCACAGTGATAAACTAATCTACCGGTTCTATATGTGGCTCTGAACTCTCTGAAGGATTAAGAATATTGGAAAGCGACTCTTCTACATCCCTATCTTTTAACTCTTTCTTTTTTTAATTTAAGAATCATTTTATAATAAAGGTCACAGAGCCACAGGAAAAGAAGTAGTCTGCATTTGAATGTGTATGTGAAGTTTTATATGCCATACTCTAGTAGAAATCTTGCTAAACTGGAGATTATACAGAGGATGGTGATCAAGGCCTTGATGATGAAGGGTCTTGAGATCATGTGATATAAAAAATCTTACTAAGCTACAAAAGAGAAGATTTTGGGAGGGTTGTGAGAAAGAGTGGTAGTCATCAATTTTTTTTCCAAAGGTTGTCCTGTGATAGAGGAAATGAATTTGGTCTATATGGAGACAAAGGGCAGAGCTAGATTTCAAATAATAAGGCAATAAATTTAATCTATACGTAAAGAAAAAAAAGTTGATTTTTTTAAAAAGTTGAATGAATTGCCCCTGGATATGATAAATCAATTTTTTAGATCTTCAAGAAGAGGCTGGATGATTATTTATCAGGGATGATATACAGCAAACTATTGTTCAATCAGGCACAAGTTGGCAACTGTGGATATTAATGTCCCTTTAAATTCCCATATTATATAATTCCATAAGAAAGCCAGGCATGCACATAAGTTTTCTGATTCCAAGCTAGGAAGAAACTTAAGAAAGAGAGGCAATAGATGATCCCCAGGAGTTAAACAGCACCCTTTAAATCTCACAGTGGCAAATGAGTTTGGAGTGGGAGAGATAGGGGAGGAGATAGCAACAGGATGGATGGAACTGCTCTTATTCATATATAGTTCTTAATCTCCAAGTCTGATTATAATATTTTATCAAATAGATTTTGATACAATATTTGCATTATAGATGACCTATAGTTCCATGGTTGACTTTTCCTACCAATTTCAACAGATTGAAGTACAGTAGAGCTTATGTGGGGGAAGGGCTATTTATCTTTTTCTAAGTTCTGGAGCACGACATCTAGGTAAATAGATAAAACACCATATGCCTTTTTTGAGTAATAAAAGACAAATATGAATTGTGCTAAAAGCCCATGCTGCCAAGTTCCTTGTGAAGACAAAAGAAAGATTTGTATGGAGAAGAAAGAAATTTGGATTAGATTATTATCACAATTTTTTTGCACTTAATAATTCACTTCATTTATAATCATTTATATGAGTATCAGAAAAAATGATCATGGGTCAAACATCTGAGGTAGAAGATTGGGTAGACCTTGTTTCTTTTTATTGATTAAATTTAACATTTAGAATTGTAGCGATTTCAGTGCCTAAAGCAGGGGTTATTAACTTGGGGCTAATAACAAATCCCTTAATGGTCAGTGAATATTTTTCTGGGAGACTGTGAATTTTTAACATTTTAAGAATTATTTTAATATGGTTGATTTCCTTTTTAAATTATATTTTCTTTGATACACTTAAGGCATTTTTTAAAGAAGGACTACAAATTGTCAAAGGGGTTCATGACACACTAAAATATTAAAAAGTCATGACCTAAAGAGATCTTAAAGGTCATATAGTGAAACATTATCATTTTTACAGATGAGGAACCAGAGACCCAGAGAGCCACAATTACTTTCTCAAAAACGCAAAAGGAGTGGGTGGCAAAGGTAGATCTAAAATCCTAATATCCTAATTCTTATTTCAATCATATTATGCTGTCCTGAAAATATGTGACCTTGAATAAATTGCTCAACAATTAAGTATTTCACAACTGTGTGCCCTCAGTTTCTCTTTTTAAAATGGGGAGACTTCTACTTGTTAATTTCTCAAGGAAATTTTAGAAATTAATGAAGCCATGTTTTCCAACTCTTTGAAAATCTTAAGTGAATACATTTCTCTTTAATGGGGTTTACTTTAAATAGCACACTTACATATCATATAGTTACTTTTGAAATATAATTCTTTAAAGAAAAACCACCCCCAAAAATAAGAAAAAAAGATTGGTATGAATTTCTCCCACTTGTAAACAGCAGAGTTGCTATCATTAAATATGTCAAAATTACTTTACGAGTTTCTTTCCTTAACCCTGTGAATTTACCAATAACTCAAAGTCTTTTGAAATAAAATATAATTTTCTTAGAATGTTTTTCATCAACTGTCTGCTAGATTTTTCCTTATTCAATTTCCCTAATTATTACTTTAATAGGTGAAAGTAGAGGAAGCAAAGTCAAGAAAGGAAGAATAAATTAAATGACATCCAAACATATGGTGGCATTTGTTCTTCTTCAAATAAAAACATAATTTGCATGGGAGAGAGACATTTTAAATGGGTTATTGTTCATATAGCTAGACAAGCATTCTTTCAGTTTGTTTTTTCCAAACTATTAATATTTGTTCAAATTAACTACTTAGATAAGGTACTCAGCAAGTTTTGTATATCTCAGGATCTTATATCTCTCAGTTGTCAAAAACTCAAATAAATAATGACTTAGTATGTTCCTACTATGTTTTTATTCCAGTGTAGGAAGCAGGAGAAATTCTGCCTGGCCATTGTATCCTGTCATCTTACATTTTAAATTTATTAATTCCTTGAGCATTTAAACAAAATGACATAATTCTGCCAAGATTATCAGAAAAATCCGCCTTTAAATGTGAAATAGTATATAGAACTCAAATATAGGTTGTTGAATGGAAATATTTAGCATCCTAAGTTGTGAAAATATTTAAATTAACTTCAAATCAAATGACAGTTGAGAGGATAATTTCTACTCTGACAGCATCAGAGAAGGATAGAGTTATATGCTTAGTGACAATTGGGGGTAAACATGATTTGTTCGCAGTTGATGATGCTAGTTTTTTTTTTTTTCCCTATAAACTATATTTTCTAATATGAGACTGACCGGTGTGTTCAGTTATAGTTCAATCATATTCAACTTTTTGTGCACCATTCAGTCTTTTCTTGGCAAAGATATTAGAGTGATTTGCCATTTCTTTCTCCAGCTTATTTTACAGGTAATGAAACTGAGGCAAACAAGATTAAGTGACTTGCCTAGGGTCACACATCTGAGTTCTTTATCTGAAGCCAGATTTAAACTCAAGAAGGTAAATCTTCTTGACTCCAGGTCTGGCCCTCTCTCCATGGTACTGCTTAGTAGCCTTATAGAAAAACATATATTATATTCAAAACCCCTCTGCATTTGCACTAACATACTTCAAATTGCGTTTTAAATGCAAGATTATCAGCTTTAGTAAGTTATACAGAATGTGCAAATAGTTAAGGTTCTATCTTCTCGTTAAAAATAATTTTACTGTTTTTATTTTATTAATTTTTTTTATTTAACTGGCATAGGGAGGTCTCTATTAAAGAACCCTCCTCTAAGTGATTTATCCAGTCATCTAGGCAGTCTGTGTTAGAGGCAGAATCTGAACCCAGATCTTACTGGCTTAATTTTGAGGAAACTCTCTATCCACTATCCTATGTAGCTTCCCTTTAAATTGCATTAGTTATTCAAATTATTTTTGAGACCTAGTTTATAATCAGAAATGTTGAGCTTGCTTTGATAATGAAATGGAATATGTATTTATTAAGTATTTAACTAAATGCCAGACATTAAGCTACATGTGAGTTGAAGATTCCAATGAAATATGTCCACAATAATGCTTTGAGCAGGATATTCTTTTTGTACTTATTCAATTGATTTTTCTTTGAAATCTTTCTTCTGGTCAGTAATGTTATAGTAATTATCCTATTAGAAAGAAAGATTTGTACTCATATTAAAAAACAAACAAAAACTAACTAGGGGAAAATTATAACCATAACAACCAGGTCTCAGAGGAATGATGAAAGAAAACAAGCATTTATTAAAGGCCTACTATGTGCTGGTCACTGTGCTAAGCCTTTTACAAATATTATTTTATTTGTTCCTCTCAACAGTCATAGAAGGTAGGTACTATAATTATTCCCATTTTGCAATTGAGGAAATGGAGGCAGATAGATATTAAGTCATTTGCTCAGTTTCATAAAGCTACTAAGTATCAAAATTGGCTAGCCAGAAGTTTTAAATAGTATAATGGAAAATAAATTTTTATCCTTTACTTTGGATGATAGAGTAGGAACAAAAAAACATAAATTAATTACATCCAAGAGAAGTCTTAAAATAATAAAAATGAATAGATAACAATGGAATTTGAAACGACACAAGCATAGCTTAAAATATTTCTCATCTTATCTGTATGAAGTATTTTAATCTTGATCACTACATTATTTTTGCCATGCTATAATACTAGCTTGGGGCTGGATCTATATTTTCACCTCCAGAGCTGTTTCCTCTTTTCAGAATGACCTCTGATCATAGCACAAGCAATAAATAGAATTTCCATGAAGAAAACTTGAAAAAATACAAGCACCAAAAGATGTCAAATTACATTTTGATTATAAATTCAATTTTATCAATCAAAAGTAAAATCTTTCTCCCAATTATATTAAATTAGGAACAAAAATGATGGAATGACCAATAGTTATAAAACAATACAAAAAATGAACCTAAGCTTCTGTTTTATTTAAATCCCTTAATTAATATTTATACTAGCTCATCAAATATTATTCTCAGCAACATAGTTTACATTCACATGACCTCCCTAGAATGAAGAACTATTCTACATTCTATTTTATTAAAGCTTATCCATTTATAGATTCCCTAGATGCTCTCTTTCTTCAGATAAAGAACTCTGACTATAAAGTATGTTAGTCCAGATTCATTTTCTACAGCTTATTAGTCAACTCTTAATTACCTATGACTGCTACAGGATCAAAATATGAGTACCCCAAACAAAAAGGGAGAAAAAAAGGATAAAGCCACTTCCTAGCCATTGACTTTTTCAAAGCTTTTAAAATAAATTAACCTATTCTGGGATGTTAGAAAAGGAAAATCTCTGTCTCTCCCTCTCATGTAGATTATTGAAAGAAACTAAATAAGTGGTATTGACTGGTATGATATCTCAGGGATTATATGCATTATATGTACCCACTTATTGATGACCAATATTATTATTGATTTCTCTTCTACTATATTATTGTGTAAATGTCACTGGCCTGGTTTCAACAGTACTTGCCCACCAGGAGGTGGTGCACTTTGCAAATATCAATAGTTATAGTGTGTACTTTTTTGGAGGAAAAAAAGCTTTTAGTCTATTTGAATGTCATTTTGATTACAATTAAGTATACAATCTCTTAATGTTTCTTAAATATAAAATGAATTAAATTAGAAAACACTTTGCTTCAGCAATCGCAATACTAGACAATGTGTTGTCTAGTATTAAGAAAGCTAAACTAAGTTTTTGTTCTAAACATGGGTTATCTGACACTCTTACTATCCTATAGGAATTACTTTCCTCATCTAAAAAATGAGGATGTTGAGCTAAAACAGGGTTTCGGTACCTTCTAAAATGTTATAATGTTCTATGAATTTGTACTTAATCCCTTTTAAGTTCTTGATTTTTCTCTATTCAAGTTATTTTTATTTTATTTTTCATTTTTTGCAACCTTGGAAGTTTTTTAAAACTTTAATTCATCTATTTGTGCTTATGTCATAGCAAGTTTGAGGGCAGCTTTTGAATATGTTAAAATACCAGAGTTCCCTAAAAAAAAAGCAGGGTTGTTTAAGTGACTGCAATCTGTCTGTCTATCTATCTATCTATCTATCTATCTATCTATCTATCTATCTATCATCTATCTACCTACTGCTTGAACTTAAGTGTATATCTAAATATATGTGTACATACATATATACATGTAAACATAAAAATCTTAATAGCAAAATTAGATAGTATAATTGATATGGACACCAAAAATTGTAAAATTATTGCAAATACCACTAAGAATTTAGTGCATCCACCTTTCAACATTTTGACTTGGAGCATTAGGCAAAGTATAGCTCTTTTCTCTTGGGAAATCTGTGCCCTTTTAGAGTCCCTGTAGTTAGCATTAATTGAATGAAATTCTACGTACAAAAGATTAAAACATTTTAGAAAGTTTTTGATAAGGGACAATTTGCTTCAAAAACAGAATGCTTAATAAATTGTTAAAAGCACTTTTTAAGAAATATTGAAAGCAAATTGACTACCACCAGATGAAAGATCTGGGACAATGAAAGCTGAGGACACTAAGCCATTTTGGGATCACATAAGACTAGATAAAAAGGTACAGAAGCTTAATCTTACTTTAATATCATAGGAGCAAAAGCCCAATCTTTGTATCTAAGTGGACATTTATATCTCCAACAACTGCATTTACCCCCTTAGAGATTTACATCTTCTTGACATCAGCTGGCTCTCCTCCTAGCTTTTCTACTTGTGCCAAATTTCCCTCTAATATGTAGAATTATAAGTACTAGGTTGTAAAAGAAGAGCTCTACTTTGAATTACATTGATGAATTAAAGAATGAAAATACCAGATTTCTTACCTTGAACTGACAGACACAAGTCACACTGTCTCCGATTCTTAAGCACTCCCCATCAAATTTACAGGTATTGGTGTCACAAAGAAAGAGATCATTTTCTCTGTCATCATAACCTCAAATTTAAAGAGAACAACATTCAAATTCAGTCATGAAAAAAATACTGTGATAACTTTTAAAATAATAAAAAAATGTCATTTTAAGGCTTTAAAAAAGTTCCTGCCCCACCTCCACCACTGGCATATAATATACAAAGGATATCTACCATACAAAAATTTGACTTCAATTATTAATATTACTTTCTTTCTATATTCTATTTCTCTTTATTTATCTACTTTGATGTCCAATTATGTTTTTGGGCTGGAAGAGAAGATAGAAAAATCATACTTATTCCTTTGCCCTATCATTTCTAAATTAAGTAGACTTAAAAGTCTATAGTTTTGGTGAAGGTTAGTCTTTTGATTCAAGGTCTTAAACAACTCCTTCTTTGGAATTCCTCCAGACAATGAGGAAACAAAGCCCCAATAATAAAGATAAACAGGCACAGTGTTTTCTGTGATGGTCTGTCTCATTCAAATGAAGATTGATTACCTCTAAGTTAACAGGAGAGGTGCCAGGTTCTTCACAAGCTGCTGAGAAAACCAGCTCCTTCTCTTTAGTTCCTATAGATATACTAACTGATCTGGCTAAAGATGCAGGTCTTGATTGCCAACACCAATTCCGTATTTAAGCTAGTTGTTATTCCATTTCAACATTATAGTTAGACATTAAACAAAACAATTATATTAGACTTCAGACGCATTAAGAGTGAAGCCCATTGATTTTTTTTTTTTAAGGTTGTTTAGTGCTCCTATAATGTTATGGATTAAAAGTGAAAAGGCAAGTGCATAATGGAACTTATTCTTTCAAGAATTACAATTAGATATATCTAGTACAAAGAGAAGTTAAAGGGAATACTTCCAAGATTTGTTCAAATGCTTTATTTAGACATTGATAAAATAGCACAAAGGCATGGCTTGCTGACCCAAATGTCAGACCTCAGTAAAGGTCAAATTTACTTTATGAATGGTAAATTATCATGAAAATCCTATTCTTTTTTTAGATGTTGGTTTTTACATCAGTAATAACTAACTATCCTCAATTCTTTCAGACTCTAGGTTTCAGTTACTAATCTTCTCTCAGCTGTTGACATACTAACTACTAAAGCCAAATTCTTCTAGGAACAGGACTTTACTAAGATGTAAAGACATAGTTACACTTAATGTTGATATGAAAATTAAAATATGCATTTATTAAAATGAAATGCAATTAAGCATTCAGAAATATACTATATACTATATATACTATAGCACTGGGTTTACAATGTCTTTGAAATAACATGATAAGATATATAATAATGCTGGAATCCTTAAAGTATAAAGCAGGTTTATGAGTGTAGTAACTTCTAATCCTAGGCTTTTCCTTACTTAATTGGTAAGTATCATTAGGAATTTAGTGTAAAAAGGAGGAAAGGAACATAATTAAACCCCAGCTAACCAACTGAAGTACCAGCACAAGGATGATTTTCTTTTGGGTCTTTCTCTCTGCCTTACTTGTAGCATTTATTCCTTGCATCTCTCTCTCTCTCTCTCTCTCTCTCTCTCTCTCTCTCTCTCTCTCTCTCTCTCTCTCTCTCTCTCTCTCTCCCCCCTCCTTGTATGTGAGAAATGCAAGTCTAAGAGACACACAATATATTTATTCTCTTAACTTCCCTCTGGCACCTACAGGTTTCTGAGTGTGTGTGTGTGTAAAATATATATATATATATATATATATATTATAAAATGTGTTATATAGATATAATGTGTTATATAGATATAATGTGTTTATATATATATATATATATATATACATATATATATATATATATATATATCCATCTTTTGGCTAGAAAACTAAATCTTAAGCCAAGCCAAAAAAGTGGGGGGGGGGGTAGAGGGAGGTGAAAGGGTGATAAGGAAATCTTTACTCAAAATCTTTTCTGATCATCAGATACTGGGTCCTAGACCATAGACCAGCACATCTTATTTGCACTTTTGCAAGGGATCAGCGGTTCTCAGTCACAGGATGGTTTATTACTGTCTCTCTTCCAAAGTTATTTGACTGATCTTCCAGCCTTACTTTTTTCATGATGGAAAAGGGACAGTGTAAGTATGATAATAAAATTGTGCTAGATTCCGTGAATATACAAAATATCCCGTCGGCTTCTCCGAAAGACTGATCAATTCAAATTGAAGTGTTGGGCTGACAAGACTCATTCACATATCGAACACTTTCTGTCCTCCTCATCAAACACTCTCTTATGTACCCTTTAAAATTTAACAAAAGCTAGATGTGCTATCGGTAGTGCGAAGCAGCGAGCTATAGGGGTTTGAAAAGATGGAAGGAAAGAGTAGAGGAATGGGTGAGTGGAGAAACACGAATGTTGAAGATGACTTTTACACACCCCCCCTTCCTCAACCCCTTACCGCACCTTTTCTAGTAAAGATATGGTTTGAGGGTATTTGGTTTGTAGCTTACCAGAACAGTTCCAACCGGTAGGCGTTTGACAGTCACTTAAGGAGGTAGGGAAAGCTGCAAGTTTCACGGGCCGGGCAATGATGAGTAACATCACTGGTAGCAGCAGCAGCCAGCAAAAGCCATCGCAAAGTGTCCAGCTGCTACACTGCCGCGGGGATTCCCAGAGCACCATGACTAGTTCACTCAACTCTGCAGCTGCAAAAAGGCTCTCCCCAAAACCAAAGGATCGCTGGGTCCGGGAACTGAGCTACTGAGCATCCCGGGGCCCCAGGCAACAGCAGCGGCTAGAGCAACGACGGCGGCAACAGCAGCAGCACCCGGCGTCAAAGCAGCCAAGCCCTCGCATGATCCTGAGAGTTTCAGCAACATCCAGTGACCCAGCTCAGCCCAGGGCGCGAGAGGGTCGTCCGTAGAGGTGCAGCAAAGATGCAGGCAGCCACTGCCATAGGGCTCCGCTCTCGGGAAAGAAGAAGGAAGCTGGATACAGGACAACGGGAAGAAGGAGAGAGAAAGGCTGGAGAAGAGAGCAAGAGCTAGAAGGGGCTAAGGAGAGAGTCAGTCACCGCGCTCCGCAGCCCAGCAACCACCTCTCCCGCTCTGTCGCCCGCATCCCTCTGGCGTGGGGGAAGCAGCAGGTCCTCAGCCCGCCTGGGATCACGTGGGAGGAGGCAACCAGCCCCTGATTGGCGAAGCGGGATGCAGGTCCCGGGAGGGAGGGGTCGGCTGGGAGGTGGAGTGAAGGAGGAGGAGGAAGAAGTGAAGGAGGAGGAAGAGGAGGAGGAAGACGAGGAGGAGGAGGAGGCAGCAGCAGCAGCAGCGGCAGATGCCACAGACTGACTTGTTCGGTGTTGGCCGGCAGGTTGCGAAACCTAGGACTTTGCCCAAGCAAGATCTCGTGGTGCTTGGAGGAACACCGTGCAAATGTATTTCTCCCTCATCCCTCCGGCTGGCTCCCTATTCGAAATCTTCCCACGCGCAAGCCCCAACCAGCTCCCAATGCAGCGCCCTGCCAGCCTCTCTGGTAACCCTGGTCGGCCTTCGCCCTGCACCGCCGGCTGATGTCTGAGTCAGCTACAGTGGGGACGTAGGTGGTTGATGGTGAACACCGCAGTGGTGAGAGTAAAGGGAAGAGAACGGAGCTATCCTGCTGGAGCTTTGCACTTAAGTGTTTTGACTGGTGGGGTTTTGGAACAGGCTGGAAGGTTGGAATAGAACAGTGTGATGCTGCCTCTCTGTGGGCGCTGAAAGGGGACAGTGGCTCCCTAGGGTGGGTGCGGGAAGCTGGGAGAAGAAGAACAGATCTGTCCTGACTGGGGCAATGATTTCCTCTTGAGTCTGCATCGCTGCGGAAGCTTCCAAAGCTGGCAGGACCATACTGTTCGCTCTTTCCCTCCCTTGTTCCATCTCTCTCTCACCCTTCCTTCTTTCCTGTTTTTCTTCAGTTCTTCCCAACCCCCTCCCCATCCCCACCTCACACCCCCCAGTCAATCCAGGCACAGCTCGGGAGAAGGAAAGATTCCCCACCCACATACACTTTTCTCAAGTCAGGAGGAGCTACGGGAAGCTGATTATCCGTCTGTCCATCTGTGAGCTAGTGACAAACAATTAGAAGGTCAGATCTGGCCCGAACAAGTAGGTAGGGAAATGAAGGAGAGGGAAGCCTGGAGGATTCAAGGCCCCTCCAGAAAAGCCACGGGTGGGCGTGCACGGTGCCGCAACAGTGAAGCGGGTGACCGGGAAATGCAGGTTCACTGTGGCATGCGGGGCGGGTTTTACCCTCAAACGTTTAACGCAGATCTGGTACTTGGATCATGCCAGTTACCTGAGGGATGTGAGAATGTAAAACTCTGCAGGAGCCTCTCTCTGTATTTGCCTCTTTCTCTCGCTCCAGCAGGCGACTTGCAAACGGGGTTGCCAGGATCCGCCTTTCGCCTGCTGCATTCTTCACACAGTTACATACTTTTGTGCCTAATGGCATTTTAGTTGATAGTAACTGGACTGTGTAGTTACTAGAGAGTTTTCCCGGACACGATACTCTTTCCATTTTGACCTTTGGTCTTTAGTGCTCTTACAGTATCTAAGGCATCAGACCAGGCAAAGTTTCTTTTTTCTTTTTCCCCCTCTTTTTTCTTTCTTTCCCCTTTTCTTTTTAATGGGTTTAGTGATTATTCAAACAAAGCTCTCTTTACTTCTATCCCAAGCCCTGTATTTAGAAAGGGATTGTTTTTACAACATGGCAGGTAATAAGCTTTCATTTCTAGTCATAAAAAGGAGACACCGACATACTTATTCAGCAAACACCAATTCGGATCCTAACAATCACCATGAGAAAACAAATTTTGCTAGAACTCTCCTTTCAAGTACCTTAACCTGCAACCTCCTTCCACTCCCTCGCTTTTTAACTTCTCTTTTGAGAGACTTGATCGTGCAGTACCTTGGTGTCTCAAAGGAATCCAAAATTTTCCTACTATGTGAAACCCAGCCCATTAGCCCACAGCCCCGCCTCTGCTCCAACACATATATGCTACACCCCCTCCCCCCAAATCACCCTCTCCCGCCCCTTTGCTCTGCACCCCTCCCCAAGGATTTCTGAATTACACAGTGACTCTCAATCCTGGCAATTAAGCTGCGGATCTTCACATTCTGGTCTGTGGCATCTCTCTCCTTTCCGAAAAAAGACTCCATTAAAACAAATCAATCTGACCAGACGTTGGAGGCATCAGAAAATCGGCTTCTAGATGTAGCAGCTAAATCCTTTAAGAAGGAGGAATGCCCATTAGACAGAACTGCCATCGGATATTGCAAAAGCACGGAATCAGAGATCTTGCCTCCTGCTGCAGCCTTTTAACAGAAGCCATAGCATAAATATAAGTTTAATGTAGATAGAGATTTAGTAACTCAACAGTAAGCAGGCAAGCATGTTTCATTTTCTCTAGCTGAGCTAGTGTGGCAACTAATCAAGCTTATGAAAATAAACCATGCATTAAACTAAAGGGAAAGTCCTTAAAAGTGTTTATGCAGCAATTATGATAATATAACCAAACCTGGTAAGATTTCAGTGCTGGGCTATACAAACAGGATCTTCATTCAACCTCTTAGCAAATTGAAAGTAAAATTGCTATTGAATTTTATGCTAAGTAAATTTCTGGCATGCTTACTAAGCATATATACTCCTAATACATCTTTCCCCCTGCCTTTTCCCTCCCCATGTAACTTAAAACTCCCATATAATTAATTAGCGGTTGTGAATGGTTAGCAAGTATAGTTAAATCCATTGAGTTCTTTTAAAAAATCTAAATAATTAAGGAGTTTAAGTAAAACCATGCTAATTGGAATGCTTTGGTTTTATGTTGCTTTTTTGTTATTGACTGTTAGGATGCCACCAAGAAAAATTCTAAAACTGGCAGGCACCACCATGTGGCAGGAGAACATCAGTCACTAAATACAGCCTCCTTGAATTGTTGAATAAGTAAACAGAAATGCACATTATTCACATCAGTCTTATCCTTAGGTATGAAGTAAGTAGATAAGCATTAAAATGAATAGAAATTAGAAAACAATGAGAATATCTTCTACTTTTCTTTTTTAAAGGTCAGAGATGAGTGGTCTCAATATCATTGTTGGGAGGTATAGTTTATTAAATAAACCAGAAATTCTGCATTCTAAGTTTTTAGTTGGAATGCTCATATGAAAGAACAGAAAAAAAAATAAATGAATCATTTCATTTAAATTGAAACAAATTTCAAATTTACAAAATGTTCTTTGACACACCCAAGACTGGCTTAATTGTGACAATATATTCATAATTAGTATTTTAAAGCAGTAGTCACCTACAACACTTTTCCAGAAAATTTCCATTCCCCATGTTCACCTTTTCCCTCCTCTTATTTCCCCCCACTCACGAGTATGAATATCTTAGATGGGTGTAAGAACACAGGGAAAATGTTTAATTGTAAAAACAGTTAAGGGGTGATAACTCACTTGGAAATGGTGAGATTAACTAGCCAATCAAATTTGTACTTCTGCCTCTTTCTTATGTGATACTTCTGTTGCTGGTGGTTCATTGAAATGCAGGAGGAAGTAAGTCAGTTATGGAAAAGACTCCATATATACATATATTTATATAATCTATGGAATTAGTAGAGTTCAGTCAGATTTCTGAGCCAATCTATACAAAAATTGCAGAGACAGAACTGGGTTTCTTTGGAATGGCTCCCTACAGAGAGAGACCCATAAAGTAATCTGTAACCCAGCACTTGGAGTATGGAAATTCTTTTGCAAAAAGTTTTCCTCCCGGATCAATTCACTCTCCTAATTTCTCTACCTCTCACCCAATAACCTTGCCTACTGAAGAGATAACTCTACCCTCTGAGACCCATGATGCTGACTGGTGATTTCCTGACTAGATCACCATTCATAAGAGATCTCAACAATTCATGTAACTCCTAGTTCTACTTCCTCCTTGGACTGTTTTACCCCCTTCTCCTACAGAATTTCTTTCTCTCTTCCAAGCTTATCAGTTCCTCTTTATGTTATATCTTCCCTAAACAGAATCCAAGCTCCTTGACAGCAGTTCCCAAAATTCAGCACATATATGTCTGGCATATATTAAATGCTTAATAAATGTATTATCTATTTAGTGACTCTAGATAGCTAGCATAAAGCAAAAGGACATCTACCATTTACAATCTATACAGTCATATTACCAGAGCTTAAATCTTTCTTTTTAACAATAAATACTTACAAAACCCCTACTGTGTGCTGGGCATTGTAACAAGCTCCTCTGAAATAAGTGGCATTATTTTAGCCATTTAACAGTTGAGGAAATTGAAACAAAAATTAAGTGACTAAGATCCCACAGACAAGAAGTTTCTATGGGCAGATTTGAACTCATGTCTTCCTGATTCCAGTCCTTATCTTTATCCATTGTGCCATCTAGCATTCCTATCCTTATCACATGATGCTATATTGTCATCTTTGTGCCACTGAAATGGTATGACTTTAAAAGTATCCTGGCTATGATATTTTTTGAAATTACAATAAAAATTTTTTAAAATATAAAAAGAGGAAGTTTGGACTAGATAAATTCTCAGGTCCCATACCTCTCTAAATCAATGATCTTAAAAGTTCAAAGAAAAATTAGATGAAAGAATAGTCTCTCATCTAAGTGAGAGAGCATGAGACACTCCACTTACTGAACCTCCTCCTTTTGTTGACCTGGAATCAGCCCTGGTAGTTTGATTCAGAAGCTTGAACTTTAGACTTAAGTATTACAGGATTTTACTGGAAGTCTGGGCATCTTAGAATCACAAAGTGTTTAAGCCTTCTAGGAGGGACCTCAGAGGTCTATGTAGTCCAAGCCTATCTAAACAGGCATCCCTTCTATACATCTCTCAAATAATGTAGAGAGCTCTAGGTCTGGAGTCAGAAACACCTGATTTCATATTTGACTTCAGATATTCAGATATGCAGATTTGCAAATCACTTAATCTGTTTCACTTTTTTCAGTTGTAAGATGGGATAATAATAGCACCTATCTCTAAGGATTATTGGGAGGATGATATTGGCAAAGGTCATAGTGTATGACAATAGTAGGTACTTTACAGATTCATGTCCCTTCACTAAAAGGCCTCAAATGATGGGAAATTCATCACCTCACAAATTAGTCCATTCTGTTTTTACATAATTCTAATTGTTAGTATGTCTCTATGTGTGTGTGTATATATATATATATATATATGTGTGTGTGTGTATGCATATTCATATGTACGAATGCATAGATACACATATGTTTTATATGTATATATGTGTATATATAGTCTAAGATCTGCTTCTCTGAAATATTTTCTATTTGCTCCTAGCTTAGTTTTTAGTGCCACACAAAGAGATTTTAATCCTTTTTCTATATTACAAATCTTCAAATAATTAAAGACAGCTATAATACCCAACTTTCCTAACTGCTCTTCTACCCTTCCCAAGTCTTCTCTTCTCTAGGTTAAAATTCCCTATCTCTTTCAACCAATGCTTGTATAATATGATTTGTAATTACTTTTTTCTGGACTTTCTGTCACTTGGAAAATCTTTCCTAAAATGTGCAACTTCCAGATTTGTTCTGATCATCAGAGCACCTGTGGTGCTTTTAATGTACTTTAGCTTTTTGGCTATTCTGCCACATTTGTGATTCATACTGACATTGAAGAAGAATAAAAATTTCTAGTCTTCTCACATAAACTGTTGTCCAATAATACTTTCCCATCTTGTACTTATGCAATTGATTTTCTGTACTCAAGTAAAAAAAATACTATACATTAATTTCCATAAAATTTTATTTTAAATCCTGAATTCTAGCCTGTTTAGATAAACACAATAGCATCTAATAGTTTTCTCTGTGTAATTTTCATGCAACTATAAAATTATTATTCAAGAATAAAAGTCTAGGGCTCACAGTGAGATAGAGAGATGTTAATATCTTATTTTATCAATTTTTCTCATATATCCTTATGAATTAAAATGTAATTTGAATAGACCAAAGCCACAAAATAAAATTTATCATTGTTCTGTTGTGTTCAACCCATCTCCAAAACATATGATACCACAGCATTCTATGATATATTTTGTCAACACAAGGATAACTGTTTGGGTTCTCATTCTAGATCTGTCATTTTCTAATGAAATAACTTTCAGAAATGATCTAGACTCTCAAAGCTATACTTTCCTCATTTATAATATATGGCTAATGGTATCTTCCTTGCTTTACTTGTTGTGAAGATCAAATGAAGAAATCTTATAAAGTATACTTAGAAAACTAAAACGACAGGTCAGTCTTGATTAACAAGTGCTGCATAGCTGCATTTTTTTTGGAAATGACAAGTTATTACTGAGAATGGGGAGCAACATGAGTCTGAGCTGTTAGCCAAGGATGTTTTCTCCCTAAAAAGTGAATTAGTCATTGTTGAATTAAAGACACACTGGTTTCACATACCCTCTGAAAGTCCAATGATTATTTGTACAGGAAAACAAATTAAACTGGTTAGTCTCAGATTTCAGTTAGGTACTTGGAATAAGATAGCAGAACACCTTTCTTGGCTAATACTTCAATATTTCTTTGTTGGATTTATGTTCTAATTGATATGGGTACTTCTCTAGATAGTATTGGCAAAACTCTATTATCATCTCCTATTCAGATCCATGTCTTTCTTCTTCCCAGTTGTATATCTGGCTCTAGTTGATTGTCCCTTACCAATTCCCATTAACCTTTCATAAAGCATTCAACAAGTGGACTGTATTGCTATCATTACGTTTCATATTTAAAATTTTGCTAATAGGATGCCAATAGCCTTATAGTTATTGGATTAGGATTATTATCAGGTTTGACATTCAAGAGAATAGACTGAACTAAAAATAGCCTCTACGTAATTGCTATACAATATACGTAAAACACAGAAACATTGGAAGTTTTTCCCTATGGGTTGATACCCATTAAGTGATCAATAATTTCATATAGCCCCCCCCCTCAATCTTGGTTGCAATTGATTAACTACAGTATGTTAGGAAATAAGTAGGACTCACTATGCTACTTGCACACCTTAGCAATACATCTTTAGCACCTTAATAAAGCATAGAGGGGAATGGTATATATACATAAAATTTATGTAGATGAACAGGTACATTAAATGCCTTTGATTATTATAAACCTAAATTGGTCTATAAAAAATCTTGACTTTATCTTATTCCTTTACTTCTGTCAGAAAATTCTTTTAGAGTTTCCTAGTGCATTTCATTACAAATCAGATATGGAACAGGAAGTTTTATTCCCACAAAAGAAAAGGAATGCTAAGCAATAGAATAAGTAGAATGATTGTTATCATTTGAGAGATTAGTATACAACCTCGTCATGATATTTGTAAAAGGATTGCTTGTTATCCATTAAAAATTTTACCTCTATTTTTATACTTAGATCAATGGCAAGTAGGCTTTTGTCCCTAAACACTTTCTCTCTCCATCTCCTTCTCTCTCTACCTCTTCCTTTCCCTTCCATTTTCCAGGTCTTTCCTCTCTCTTTCTCCCTTCACCCCCCTCTCTCTTTTCTCACCTCCTCTCTCTTATTTCTCAGTCTTCTACTTTCTCTCTTTTAGATTCAGTGACATTGGTCTCATGACAGCCTCATGAACAATACATTTCATCTCTTGCTTATATACATTTTCTCTTTCTGGCCCATTTCCACTCCATGTTTTCATTATTTTTGCTCTTCCACTATATCTACTTTTAATGGAATCCTTCCCCAACCCATCATAATTTTAGTTCATTTCCTCTCTTAATTACATCCTATTTGTGTTGTATGTATTTGTTTTGTAAATATTTATTTGTCCACTGCCTAGACAATACGAAATAAGAAAAACAGGAGAAGGCCCCATCTAAGATAGAGGGGGTGCCTAGGAAGTCTTGCGTTCGGAGCCTAGAGACTATATGTCTACCTTGTCCAAGATGTTTTAGCAAGGACACCTTCATTCTATTCCCTGATTATCTCTTAAATGCTATAAGAGTATAATATATTAAGATATAACTTATCTAGTTCTAGTTTTCTTGTTTCCCTTCCTCTCTCCCTTATTCCCCCTCTCTCTCTTTCTCTTTCTCTCTCTCTCTCTTCCTCCTTTCCTTCCTCCTTTTCTCCCTTCTTCCCTCTCTCCCTTCCTCCCTTCCTCCCTCTCTCCCTCCCTTCCTCCTTTCTTCCCTCCTTCCCTTCCTCCCTTCCTTCCTTTGTTTCTTCTATTTATTGGTTTGCTGTCTTAATATTTTGTAGATAGAATAAACAGATGATTCCTATCCCCTCCGACACTTCTTGCTCAAATTAAAGTATAAAGATAACGCTCTTTGCTTTGTATTTGAAGATCGGTGAAGATGTATTTTTTCCTCTACTGGGTTGGTAACTGGGAGCTTAAGGCCTTCTAGACAAAATTGTGTCTGTGATAGGACCATACTCTTTCTGTCTTTTTTTCCTTTCCTTCAGGGTTACAAAAAGCATTTTCTGCTTCCAGGGATCCTGAAACAATATGGTATTAACTACTATAGGAGTTGTTTGATAGCAGCAGTAGAAAATTTCTGGTATCAAGGCAAATTACAGTAAAATTATTGGAGAAAAAATAGTATGATGAAAACAAACAAAAAACCCCAATAAAAACAAACAAACAAACAAAAACCCTTTCATTTTGTCCTGCCTTTATTCTGCAAGTTTGCACTTTTTCACAAGTAATCAATGAATATAGTAATTTCTTCACAACCTCACCAGAATTGTTTTGTAGGTTTTAATTAGTTTTTCCAGTTTGATGGGCATAAGGTGGTGCATAGAAATTGCTTTAATTTGCATCTCCATATTATTAGTGAGGTTGATTATCTTGTCAAGTGGTTATTAACAATTTGGGTCTCCTTTTTAAAAAAAAACTTTATCAGTTTATATCCTTTGACCTTTTATTCATTTCAGACTAATAATTACTATTGTGGTCTTTTAAAAATCAGTTTTTAAAAATGTATTTTAAATGTTTTTTCCTATCATCTATCTATCTATCTATCTATCTATCTATCTATCTATCTATCATCTATCTATCTCTAAACCTTTAGGGTTGTACTCGGGATTTTCTCCATCAAATCACAGAAACTTAAAATGCTTTTTATTCTGAAAGCTTACTCCACATCTTGTATTCAGACATTGGAAGTACTCTTCTCTGCTAAGGTCTTTCTCTCTATCTCTCTCTTATTGAATGCCTCTTCCCATCTTTTACAGAAATCATTCTTCCTCCTTTCCTATGGACAACAATCCAGCTATTTCTTTAGTTTTCTTCAAGATGGATTTTAGACTTTTCCTAAAATGTCTCCTTATTCATGCCACTACCCCACCACTTTTTAGCTTCATTCTATGATTTTCTTAACTATTAGAATGTAAACAACTTGAATGAAAGGACTATTTCTGATTTTATTCATTTTACCAATACTTATTACAGTTCCCAGCACATGGTAAATGCTTAATAAATGCTTGTTAACTGACTGATATTTCCAACATGCCATTTCTCTTTTCTTTACTATTTCCATTTTTATCTTAATTTTTTAAACACTGTTGCAATTGAGTACATCCATCTTGTCCCCAATAATTCCACCCATTTATTGAATCCAAAATGTATTAATATCATAGCAATTAAGATAAATACTTTATTCTTCTTTTTTCATGTTTTCTAGATTAAATAAAAAGTATAAGGCTCTCATTCATCTGGAATTCACTGGAAATTTTGCATAAGATATGTCAAAATTCCTTTCCCAAAAAATTCATAAACAATTTCTTCAAATAATACATTTTTTTCTTTTCCTCTTTATTTTCTAAAGGGTTCTTAAACACCACACACACATATATATATATATATATATATATATATATATGTGTGTGTGGTTTAAGAACCCTATACATTTGGTTGTATGGCTGTTGTATTCATTATACTACTGAATAAACAAAGTGAATCAACTAGTATTGATACTAACCCAATGATCTATTTATCTGCTTTTCTTTCTTTCTTTCTTTCTTTCTTTCTTTCTTTCTTTCTTTCTTTCTTTCTTTCTTTCTTTCTTTCTTTCTTTCTTTCTTTCTTTCTTTCTTTCTTTTTTTGTTGTTGTTATTTTGCCCAGCATAGGATAATTTCGATGATAGAAAATTTAATGTGTCTTAAACTCTGGGAGTACTAGATGCTGTTCACAGAAAATTTCATCTTGTTCACTAGTTTCCCATTTGAATTTAATTTTGATTTTTCCTAGACCTATTTCACAGGCACTTGTTTTATTTTTAAATGACATTATATTAAATGCATTATTTTGGAATGTATTTTAAATTTAATACAATTACTAGACTCAACCATTAATATTGTCTCTCGAATTGTTTACATACTCTTTTGGTCATTATGATTCTATAATTCATCTTTTAGAGTTTCTATGTATAATTAGAAATGTTATTCTCCAAACATTTAATGGATAACCTTCCACAATCTCAGATGAACTGGTATCTTTTAATTTTTCTTTTACTATATTTTCTCTTACCAGTCCTCACTAATAATTATTCATAATGCAGTACAGAGGGGAAGATTCTATTATATTTATTTTTTCACCTTTATAGTCATGTCAATAGACTATAAAAATATTTCACTTTGTGTAACATGTGTATTGCTAAAGAGATGCATGTAAATGAAAATTTCATAAATGAAATCCTATTTAATCATTGCCTTTTCACAGGTTCTTTGTTGTTATTCCAAGTTGATTTTTAACTGTTCATTTCTTAAGCAAATTAATTTTGTTTTCTCTTCAGCTACATTTTTCTGAACATTATCTCTCTGTCAAATAATAATTATTTCTAGGATTTTTATATTGTTTTAATATTTATGAAGCAGTGGACTCAGATTATCTCATTTGAACCTCACAATAACAGATGCAGAAGCCAGGAATCAGAGAAATGAATTGATTTGTTCATAGTCATACAGCTTTTTAAGATTCAGAAAGAATATTGCAATCAAGTCTCTAGATTTCAGATGTCACACACTTTTATATTACATCACACTTCGTTAAGTGGTGAAAGATATAGCAAATAAATAAAATAGGGCAACTACAATTTTGAAGAACAATTTTGGAGAATGAAGAATACTTTTATATAATGAACAAGAAACTCCTTATTTCTCTGGCTCCAAATTTGTGGATGTGTTTGTTATTCTGTTGTCAGCACTTAATTTTTGAATTGCAAATTCAATATTAATAAGTTATTTTATGCTAATAATAATTTGTTTTCCATAGCATTATTAGGATCCTTTCCTCACAGCGATCATGTGAAGTAAATAGTGAAGATATTAGATTCTATTTGGTAGATAAAAAACTGAGGTTCTGGATGGGTAGGTCATTTGCCCATGATTCTTAGTCAATAAACTTGTGAGGCAGGAACTGAAATCTTTGGAATTTCAAATAATTTGTTATCAGATGAATGATTAACCTTGTTATGTGAGTAATCATATTATAGCACTAGGCAAAATTAATCAAAGGGAGAAATTAGCATGTTTTTCCATCCCCAAACTCCTTAAAATATACTCATTGAAATATGTAAACTTAGCTATATAAAGAAAGTCATAGCAACAGATAAATGTGTGTCATAGGGGATGAAGAGTAGGTTTTGGAATCAGGACAGTCACAGTTAAATTCTGGACTCTGACATATACTGTCTATATATATATATATATATATATAAACTGTTTTCCTCAGAAACAAGATTAAATCAAATAAATCAGTTCTGGAGCTATAGAACTCACAAAAAGATAGAGTGAAACAATTTCCCAGCTTATGATAACTTAAGTGGACTTCAGAATAAATCTGTCTCACTTGGGAAGAAGAGAACACAGACCAGTACAGATGTATCCAGATGTTCAGCCAGGAAAGTAGAAGACTTTTAGCCACAGCACAGTTCAGCAACTGAGGATTCATGATCCTGTTTCAGCAGGCTAGTGGCATAGCAGGCTATTTGTGAAGCATCCTGACCCAGTGAGAATGCAACTTTCAGTTAAAGAATTTACTGAGTAAATAGACTCAGGGAGCATGGGTTACAACAGCACAGTTGGTAAACTGCCAGTATCTGAGGTTTCGATGCAGGAAACCAGTGACCATGTCCATGTTTCCAGCACAAGAATCTTTGGACAGTGAGTCATCCTGGGAGTAGAGATCAATTTTTTTTTAAATTATAGAATAGACTAAAAATGAATAAAAACCAGAAAAGAGCCCTGACAGTAGAAATCTACTATTGTGACAGGGAAAATCAAAACACAAAAATTAAAGAGTAAAATAGTGGGATAAAAGGAAAGGGGAAAGCATAATGAGGTAAATTATATTATACAATGAAACAAGAAAGACTTATTACAGTCGTGGGAAAGAAGGGAAGGGGTGAGCATTATTTGAACCTTGCTTTCATTGAATTTGGCTCGAAGAGGGAATAACATACACACTTGGCTGCACGTACAAATTTATCTTACCTTAGAGGGAAGTGAATTGTTAAAGGAGAAAGAAAATGGGGATGAATAAAAGGGAAGGCAGAAGAAAAGTCAGAATTAGGAGAAAGGTGAGAAAAAATAGGGCAGATTGATAAGGTAGTAGTCAGAAGTTCAAAAATAGAAAAACTATCAGTATAATTGACCATATTAATAACAAAACTAATAGAAACCATGTGATATTATCCATAGATGCTAAAAAAAAACTTTTGACAAAATACAGCACTCATTCTTATTAAAAATACTGGAGAACATAGAAATAAATAAAGTTGTCCTGAAAATAATAAATATAAAACCATTAGCTTTATATGTAACTGTGAATAAAATAGAAGTTTTCCTAATAAAATCAAGGGTAAAACAACGACATCCATTGTCAACATTATTATTCAATATTGCACTAGAAGTATTATCTTTAGAATTAAGAAAAGAAAAAAATAAATTTAAAGAATTAGAATAGGTAATAAGTAAACAAATTCACTCTTTGAAGATAACATAATGATGTACTTAGAAAACATAAGAGAATCAATTATAAAGCTATTTTAAATAATTAATAACTTTAGTAAAGTTGCAGGTTATAAAATAAAGTGATAGAAATAATTAGAATTTCTATATATGACCAACAAAGACCAGCGCACGAGATACAGAAATTCTGTTTAAAATAATTATAGAAGATATAAAAGGTTTGGGAACCAAGAAAAACCTAGGAACTATATAAGCAAAATTACAAAACTTTTTTATACAAATAAAGCCAGATCTAAATAATCAGAAAAATACCAATTGCTCATGGGTAGGCTAAGATAATACAATAAAATGAAAACCCTACCTAAATTAGATTACTTTTCCAGTTCTGTATCAAACTCCCACAAAATTATTTTATAGAACTGGAAAAAAATTAATAACAAAATTCATCTAAAACCCTCCTAAATGTCAGGAATATCAATGGAATTAATGAAAAATAATACAAAATATGGTGACTTATCCATGCCAGATCTAAAACTATATTATAACATGGAAATTATTAAAACTGTTTGGTTTTGGCTAAGAAATAGAGTGGTGGATCAGCAAAATACGTTAAGTATACATGACACAGCAATAAATGACTAGAGTTACCTCTTATTTGATAAAATTAAATTCTCCAGCTTCTGGGATAAGAACTAATTCTGACAGAAATGGCTGGAAAAAACTGTAAGATAATATGGCAAATACTGGGAACAGATTAACATCTCACAATGCTTGAATAAGGTGAAAGTAGATATCAGGCTTAGCCCTAAAAGCTGACACTATAAATACATTAAGAGAATAAATAATTGTTAATTGGTCAGATCTCTAAAGAGGGGAAGACCAAAGAAGAGATAGAGAATATTATGAAATGCAAAATGGATAATTTTGATTATATTAAGTAAAAAAGATTGTATACAAACAAAATCAATGCAACCAAGATTAGAAGTAAAGCAGAAAGCTGGGAAACACTTTTTATATCCAGTGTTTCTGATAAAGATTTCCTTTCTCGATTATATATAGAACTGAAGCAAATTTATAAGAATACAAATCATTATCCAATTGATAGATAATAAAATAATATGAACAGTTGGTTTTCAGATAAAGAAATTAAAACTTGTTTGAATTTTATTTTCTTTCTCATTTTTTGATCTAATTTTTCTTGTGCAGCAAGATAATTGTATAAAGATGTAGGACTATTTTGGGCTTAACATATATTTTTACCAGTTTAACATAAATTGGATTACATGCCATCTAGGGTGGGGGGGAAGGAAGAGGGGAAATTGGAACACAAAGTTTTTCAAGATCAGTGTTGAAAAAATTATCCTTGCATATGTGTTGAAAATAACAAACTTCAACCAAAAATAAATAAACTTTTAGAAATAAAAAGAGAAGAAATTAAAACTATCTATAGTCATATTAAAGATGCTCTAAATAGCTATTGATTAGAGAAATGCTAATATTAAAAGAACTCTGAGGTAGCAACTCACATCTATCACACTGGCTACTATAATAGAAAAGGAAAATGATAAATGTTGGAGAAGATGTGGAAAAATTGGAATACTAAGGCATTGCTGTTGAAGTTGTGATGACAGGCAGTCAGATATGGTGGGCAGAGAGATGGCCTTAGAGTCAGTAAGAGATGGGTTCAAGTCCTATTTTTTTCCATTTACTTCCTGTGTATTGGGCAAGTTGCTTGACTGTTCATTATTTAAGGAAACTCTCTAAGACCCTAAATGTTATAGAAGTTGAGGTTGTACATCCCTGGGAGCTTCTGTCACTAGTGAAAAAAAAATAGTCCTTTCTTTACTTCCTTATTTAAATCTTCTATGAATCCAAATCTCAATTCAAGGATTTATTCTCAGTATATCTAACAATATTTGATATAAATTTACTTTCACTAAGGCTATTTTTAAAAATAAAGTAAAACAAACAAACAAAAAAAAAACCTTATGTGCTCTACTAAAAACATTGAATTTTTAAAACAACATTAAGAAAGAAGATTTTTTAAATTCAAAATTTAGATGTGATTCACATTATCATTGTTCTCATGTTTGCTATACTTCTGTTGTGATAGGGCAGCATACCACTGGGAAAAAGCACAGTAGTCTTGGGAACAAAAGTTCTAGGTTTGCGTCCCTATGCTGTCATTATTTTTGACACCCTGAAAAAAGCAACTTCATCTGTCTATACCTCTATTTCATCTTGTGAAAAATTGGGATATTAATATTTGCAGTACCTACCTCACTGAAAAAAACTTCATAAAAATTTAAAGCCAAGGCTTCTTAACTTGGATCTGCTGAACCCAAAGGGTCCATGAATAGAATTTTTGAATTTTTACAAAAATATTTTTATAACTCTATTTCAGCATACTTGTTCATTCATGCTATTTTATACATTTAAAAACATTATTGTGAGAAAGGATCCATAGGCTTCTTCAGATTATCATTGAGGTTCATGACACAAAAAAGTTAAGAACCTCTGTTTTAAGCAATATGTACCAGTTGTTATAATTATTTCTTTTATGTTTTATAAGTGACTCCTCCATGTCACCAGTTTTTATTAAAAAAATAATTTAGGAGTATATATTGACTAAAAATACTAGCACATTTTTTCCTCCTTAAATCTTACCTTTTAATGAATTTTAAGTGAACTAAATAGTACTTAATAATAATTGCATACTCCCCTACTTAAATCTCAGAAATAACTTTGAAGATGAAAGAAAACTAAGGCTTAAGCAAACAGCAAACTTATAAATTGCTGTGAAAGGTTATAAAGGCAGACAAAGGGAAACCATAGGTTTTTAGTCTACAAGACTTACTTCTAGGACCTATAGCTATTTTCTAAAATGTAAACTAGCCTTGACACTGCAGAGTTATCACTCAAGCAATGTTTAACAATTCTTAAATTCACAAAATCTCAGAACTGAAGAAGATTGCAGAGGACATCTGGTCTTATGTAACAGGAATATGCACTAAAATATCTAACAGAATATAAGTTTCTTGAAGGCAAGAAATATTTCATTTGTGTCTCTGTATCCTCAGTGCCTGGCACAGGAGCTGGCATACCCTAAGTTGTTTCCAGTATTGTTTGATTGATTAGTCTTTGGCCTATCTCTTCCCTTTGAAGGAAAACTTTCAGTTATAGTTTGGGAGAAGGACACATTGTAATCTTAGCTAGTTCATTTTACTTGAACAATATTTATATTTAGAAAGTTGTCTTTGTATCTGATTGAAACCTGCTATAATTTCCTCTCAGTATTCTCAATTCTGACCTTTAGGATGAAGCAGAATAAGTCATGAAAATTAGAGCCAGAAAAGATCTTAGAAATAATCTCAAATGAGATAATAGATGTAAAATGCTTGAAATACCTTAAAGTTTTGTATAAATAATAGTCATTATTTTCACTTTCATCATTATTATCACGATCACCATCATATAGTTAAATTTTTTACAAATTAGCAATCTGAAGCTGAGAAAGATTTTCATCTACCCAAAATTATAGAGAATAAAATACAGAGCCAAAGTAAAAAACAGATTCACATTACATATTCTGAGCTGTCCTAATTCCTCTTTCACAAAATACTTCTTAGAATACTTAAAGATCATTGCCATCTGATATTTAAGTCTTCTTTTTCATTCAGTCTAAATTTCCTTATTTCTACTAATGGAAAATAATATTTTGGTTTTAAGTCAGTTGGATTCTAGTAATTCTATCTCTGTCTCTGTCTCTGTCTCTCTCTCTCTTAAACAATGCAGCTTGTCAACGTCATTACTAAAACGTGACAGGCAGAGGAAAAAGGAAAAAAAAAATCTGTAGGTAATTTTGTCAACAGGAAATTGAGGAACTACTACACAAGGTATGCGAAGGAAGGGGAAATAACGAAGACAGCAAAAAAAAAAAAATTCTCAGAACTCTTAATATTACAAAAAGGTGACCAAAATCACATCAATAACTACCAGAATGTATACCTACTCTCTTGCCTGCATATAATCTTTATCAGATTGTAAATACATAAATCAAGGGCATCTTCAATAAGAATATTAATAGGAAACAGTTAGACTTTCAAAATTGTCATTTGTTGTGGAGCCATGCCTCAAGTGACAAAGATATTATAGAATATAAAATCACATTATGCTTATGATTTCCAGATTATAAAATAATGATTCAGGAGACCAAAATACTATCTTAGAAGCACATCTATGTCAAAATATTATCCAACTGTGCTTCATTCAGTATTCCTTGGGAGATACTCTTTGATAATAAATACCAGCTTTAGGAAGACTACTATAGAACAGGAATGTTAAAAGTGTTCAACATTGTAATAGAAAGATTTATCTTAGAGTCCAAGTTAAATAGGGATTACCTATGATTTGTGAAGTCTTCTACATAATTTTTTTTTTTTTTTTTTGTGGAAGACACCGTGCTGATTTCACCAGCGCACAGAATATTGCAGAGTCTTATGTGAGAGAGTCCTGTGATCACTTTAATGGGATTGTCTGTCTGGACAGGAAAGACTAAGTGGAAAATTTCAACATATTTTTGGATAGACTCTCAATATAGCTTATCCAACAATATGTATATTTTAGACAGATAGATATCACAGATGGACAATGAGCTAGGCCCAGATTGAAAGAGAGAAGACCAGGCTGGATTGCTTTTAGAAAATTATAAAATTCTTTTACCAGCTCCAACTTTCTCATGAAATAAAAGGCTCTTCTTTTCAATATTAATATTTTATCAGTAATCTTAAATGTCAATGAGTCATGGAATGAACTGCTTCCAAAGAATTGTAGATGAATATCAATCAAAAGTCAGTGGAGAGGGGGATAGAGCAAAGAAGAAGAGCAGACAAAACTTTGCCTGAGCTCCTCCTGGCTTCCTTAAGAATCAACAGTAGATCAAGGCTTTGAATGGATTTTGGAATAACGGAACCCACAAATATTTGGAGGGTAACAATTTTCCAGCATAAAATATCTTGGAAGAAATGCAAGAAAGATCTGTCTCAAACAAGCAAGGGAAAACTCAGCTCAGCACTACAGCAGAGTTGGCTACTCTTTCCTGGTTCAGAAGGTTAGTGGATCAGCAGACTAACTGTGAGACATCTAATGCAACTACAGAAGGCAAATAATAAGCCTCTGAACTGCAGCATAACAAGCAGGAGTTGGCCAGAATCACCCAGCACACCAGCTCCAGGGCAGCCAGTGAGAAACCACTATCCCCCTCTAGAAAAAGTTTGAGACAACTTATCCTGTTCTCAAGGAGCATATCTCAATCTTTAAAAATGAGCAAAAAGATGAAAAGAGCTTTGACTACAAAATTACTATGGAGACAGGGAAGAGCAGAAGCCAACCGCAGAAGAGTACCATAAAAGCAAAATGCCTTCAGATGAAGCCTTAAAGAGGGATATGAACTAGTTTCTAACTTAAAAGGCTTTCTTGGAAGAGTTCAAAAAAGATCTTAGAAGAAAGTTAGAAGAAAAATGGGGAAAAGAAATGAGAGTTTTGCAAGAGAGTTTGGAAAAGGAAACACAGAAATTGACTGAAGAAAACAACTCCTTAAAATGTACATTTGGTGAAATAGAAAAAAAAAACATACTGAAGGAAAAAACTTCATAAAAAATAGACTTGGCAAAATGGAAAAAGAAAACAACTCCTTGAAAAATAGAATTGATGAAATGAAAAAAAATAATTCAACGAATAAAATAATTTCTTTAAAAGTACAATTAGCCAAATGTAAAAGCAAAAAGTAAATTAAAGAAAATAATTTACTAAAAATTGGAATTGGAAAATGGAAGCAAATGATTCAATGAGACATTAAAAATTCAAATATCGAAGAGCCACAATCAGGATTACCCAGTGCCTAATAGCTTCCACTTTAAAAGATCAAAGGGTTTGAAATATGATATTTTGGGGGGCAAAGGAGCTTGGACTACAACCAAGGATCAACTACCCAGCAAAATTAAGCTTTATCTTTCAGGGGGAAAGATGAATATTCAATGAAAAAGGGGTTTTTAATTTTTTTCTTATAAAAAGACCAGAACTGACCAGAAAATCTAATCTTCAAATATGGTACTCAACAGAACCATAAGATGGTAAAAAAAGGTAAGGAAAAAACCCTGTATATTTTTTATAGCTTTTTATTTACAAATATATGCATAGTTAACTTTTCAGCATTGACAGTTGCAAATCCTTTTGTTCCAACTTTTTCCCTCCTTCCCCCCACCTCTTCCCCCAGATGGCAGGTTGACCAATACATGATAAATATGTTAAAGTATAAGTTAAATACAATATATGTATACATGTCCAAATAGTTATTTTGCTGTATAAAAAGAGTCGGACTTTGAAGTAGTATACAATTAATCTGTGAAGGAAATCAAAAATGCAGGCAGACACAAATAGAGATTGGGAATTCTATGTAATGGTTCTTTGTCATCTCCCAGAGTTCTTTCGCTGGGTGTAGCTGGTTCAGGTCATTACTGCTCCATTAGAACTGATTTGGTTCATCTCATTGCTGAAGATGGCCATTTCCATCAGAATTGATCATCATATAGTATTGTTGTTGAAGTATATAATGATCTCCTGGTCTTACTCATTTCACTCAGCAGCAGTTCATGTAAGTCTCTCCAGGCCTTTCTGAAATCATCCTGCTGGTCATTTCTTACTGAACAATAATATTGAATAGAATTTTAGAAAAAGTTAGGTGTGATAGACTTTTAAGGAAAATTAAATGGGGGTAGAAAGGAATATGCTTTTTTCTTAGTGGAACCTACACAAAAAACTGACCATGTATTAAGCCATAAAATCCTCACAATCAAATGCAGAAATAGTAAATGCATCCTTTTCAGATCATGATGCAAAAAATTACTTGTAATAAAGGGCCATGGAAAAGTATACCAAAAATTAATTGGAAACTAAGTAATCCAACTCTATAGAATGAGTGGGTGAAACAACAAATCCTAGAAACAATCATTAATTTCATTGAAGAAAATGACAAGAATCAGACAACATACCAAAATTTATGGAAGGCAGCTAAAGTAATTCTTAGGGGAAATTTTATGTCTCAAGACGCTTATTTGCATAAAATAAAGAGAATAGCCCTACTAAGAAAACATATGATTATATCAATAGATGCAGAAAAAACATTTGACCAAATACAGCACCCATTCCTGTTCAAAATACTAGGGAGTATATGAATAAGTGAAGTTTTCCTTAAAATGATAAATAGCATCTATTTAAAATTATCAACAAGCATTATATGTAATGGGGATAAAGTAGAAGCATTCCCAGTGAAATCAGGAGTGAAACAAGGTTGCCCACTATCATCATTGCTATACAATATTGTTTAGAAATGTTAGCTTTGCAAATAAGAGAAGAAAAAGAGATCAAAGGAATTAGAGTAGGTTATGAGGAAACAAAATTATCGCTCTTTGTAGATGATATTATGTTATACTTAGACAATTCTAGAGGATCAACTAAATTGAGGATTAGAAATAATGAACAACTTTAGCAAAATTTCAGGATATGAAATAACCCCACATTGCATTTCTTTATGTTACCAACAAAGTTCAACAACAAGAGCTAGAAATTTTAAATCCCTTTTAAAATAGCTGTAGGTAATATAAAATATTTGGGAATTTTACCTGTCAAAAGAAAGCCAGGAACTGTATGAACACTGTTACAAAACACTTTTCACATAAATAAATTAGGTCTAAACAATTGGAAGAATATCAATTCCTTATGTGTAGATTGAGCTAATATAATAAAATTGACAATTCTACCTCAATTAATCTATTTATTCTGTGCCATACTCCAAGAAATTACTTTATAGAGTTAGGAAAATGATAACCAGATTTATCTGGAAGAATAAAACGTCAACAATTTCAAGGGAATTAATTGGAAAAAAATGAAAGGAAGGTGATCTAGGTGTATCACACCTTAAATTATATTACAAAAGTAGCTATCATCAAAACCATTTGGAATGGGTTAAGAAATAAAATAGTGAATCAGTGGAATAGGTCAGGATTCACAAGACACAATATCAATGATTATAGTAGTCTAGTGTTTCATAAACCCCAAGACTCTGCAATAAGAATTCATTATTTGACAAAAAATTACTGGAAAATTGTATGGTAGAAACTAGGTATTGACAAACACTTAACATCCTATACCAAGATAAAGTCAAAATGGATTCATAATTTAGACATAAATGGTAATATTATAAGCATATTGGGAGAACAAGGGATAGTCTACCTCTCAGATCTATGGAGAAGGAAGGAATTGTGACTAGAGAACAACTAGAGAACAATCATGAAATGCAAAGTGGATAATTTTGATTATATTAAGATATATACAGGTTTTTTTTTTCAAACAAAGCCAATGCAGGCATGATTAGATGGAAAGAGAAAACTAGGGGAAAATTTTACATTCAATGTTTGTGATAAAGGCTTCATTTCCAAAATAAATAGAGAACTGACTCAAATTCAGAAGAATACAAGCCATTCTCTAATTGATAAGTGGTCAAAGAATATGAACAGACAATTTTCATATGACAAAGTTAAAGACATTTCTAGTCATATTAAAAATGCTCTTTCTCATTATTGATTAGAAAAATGCAAATTAAGATAACTCTGAGATATCACTTCACACCTCTCAGATTGGCTAAGATGACAGGACAAGATAACGCTAAATATTGGAGGGGATATGGCAAAACTGGGATACTAATATATTGGTGAATTATGAACTGATGCAACCATTCTGGAGAGCAATTTGTACTTTTGCCCAAAGGACTATCAAACCGTGCATAGCCTTTGATCCAGCAGTATCTTTATTGCATCTATATTCCAAAGATAACATAAAAAGAGGGAAAAGAATCCACATATGCAAAAATGTTTATAGCAGCCATTTTTGTAGTAGCAAGAAACTGAAAACTGAATGGATGCCCATCATGGGGGTTGTTTGAATAATTTATAGTATGTGAATGTTATGAAAAATTTATTGTTCTATAAGAAATGATGACCAGGCTGATTTCAGAAGAGCTTAGAAAGACTCACATGAACTGATGCTAAGTGAAGTGAGTAGGACCAAGAGAACATAGTACATAGCAACAGAAAGTTTATGTGATGATCAGTATGATGGACTTGGCTTCTTTCAACAATGAGGTAATAGATTCAAAGCAATTCCAATAGACTTGTAATGGAAAGAGCCATCCACATCCAGAGAGAGAACCATGGAGACTGAATGAGGTTTGCAACATTGTATTTTCACCTTTTTGTTATTTGTTTGCTTGTTTTTTATTTCTCATTTATTTCCCTTTTGATTTGATTTTTCTTGTGTAGCATGATGAATGCAGAAATATGTTTAGGAGAATTGCACATGTTTGTCTTATATTGGAATACTTGCTGTCTAGGGTAAGGGGGACATTTGCAAAAGTGAATTTTGAAAACTATCTTTGCTTGTATTTTGTTTTTAATTATAGCTTTTTATATACAAAACATATGCATGAGTAATTTTTCAACATTGACCCTTGCAAAAACTTCTGTTTCAACCTTCCCCCTCCTTCTTCCACTCCCTCCCATAGATGACAGGTAGTCACATACATGTTAAATATGTTAAAGTGTATGTTAAATACAAAATATGTATACACATTTATACAGTTATCTTGTTGCACAAGAAAGATCTGATTTAGAAAGAAGGTAAAAATAACCTGAGAAGAAAAAAACAAAAATGCAAACAAACAATAACAGAAAGAGTGGAAATGTTATGTTGTGGTCCATACTCATTTCCCAGTGTTCTTTCTCTGGGTACAGCTGACTCTTTTCATTACTGAACAATTGGAACTGATTTGGATCTTCTCATTGTTGAAGACAGCCACATCCATAAGAATTAATCATCATGTAGTATTGCTGTTGAAGTTTATAATGATCTCCTGGTTCTGCTCATTTAACTTAGCATCAGTTCATGTAAGTCTCTCCAAGCCTCTCTGTATTCATTCCGCTGGTCATTTCTTACAGAACAATAATATTCCATAACATTCATATACCACAATTTACCCAGCCATTCTCCAATTGGTGGGCATACATTCAATTTCCAGTTTCCACCATGAAAAGGGTTGCCATAAACATTTTTTTGGTTTGTATTTTGAAAAGTAAGAAGCTATTATTATTTTTTAAAAAGTCATTTGAGGGGATATGAGCAAGATGTAGCACATAACCAAGGAGAAATGACAAAGAACCAGAACAAAGGACTTCATTAAGCATTTATATGACACAAAGAACGAATGACCTAGCTGTGTGGTAAGAACAATATACAATGAATGAAACACTTGTAGTCCACTTTTGAAAGAATATGGGCAAGAGTCACACAGAATGAGCAGGCATAGATAGATTAAAATCTGTATCTTTGGAAGGAAAATTAGAATTGAAAAGATCCTAGATCTACTTGAGTATATTTCTGTTTTATAAAATGAAACATTGGTTGACTAACATCCCAGAAAAGCAAGATGACTATACAAATAATAAAAAAAAAGTCTTAGAAACCACAAGTCAAACATAGTGAAATGAAATATGGCAATCATCATTTAGCAAGTTCTACAAATCCTTTCTATTATATTTTTATTAATGCATTCTATGATCACAAGAGCTTTTGTGACTGACATCATATTGTCGACTTGTTTATTCTTCTTTCATTTCATTTTGTTATATTCAGTCTTTTAGTATATTTTTGAAGATAAGTTGGATTCCTAAATCCATATTCTATTATGTTACCTATCTCTAAATGACTCACTTTGTATCAACTGTAAATTTTATAAGCATACTATCTCCTCCCTCTTCTAAATTAATGTTAAAATTTTGAATTGAGCTAGACCAAAGAAAAATCCCTTTGATATTCCACAAGAATCATACTTTAAGAAGGACATAAACTTATTCATAACCACATTTTATTCATAACCACACTGTTCATTTTACTGATACTATTTGGAGTATCAAGTTTTTTACTACTATCCTGTCCGTATATTTCAGTGTCTTCTATGAGAATACCATGAGAAATCTTGTGGAATGACTTGTAAAAAACAGATATATAATATCTTGAATGCTGTAAGAATCAGAATATCTTTTCAGTTTTGTAATAAAGGTCTTTCTTGAGGGATATATTTGAAGGAGTTTCTTTTGTAATAATGGGTTTAAATCACAGAATTATAAAGGACTATAGACATCATCTACTCCAAACCTTTCATATTTAGATGAAGAAATGGAGATTGAGAGAAACAACATCTCTTGTCTCTGATTTTATGACTTGTTGTTTCTCCACTTTTAATCCTCTGTTGTATCCATTCAATCCTACTTTACATACTCCACACACATTCAAACCCACAAATGCACATACATCCACACAAAGAAATGATTATGTTAAAGAAACATATAAGGGCTTTTATCTTCATTTATAATGCTCACAACTTATTTTTAGAACACAAAACTCCTTGTGAACAGGCATTGCTTTTAATAGCCAATGGAGAAATGAAGAATTAAGACTGTTGATTTTGAAGGTAAAATTTTCTTTATACCATTTCTGAGCCAAGAAAATGAGATTTCTTTCTGTGGCAAACAAAGACATGGTAGGTTGTAAAATGCTTTGAACTATTAGGAAGAAAGTCTTATTGACTTTAAAGCAGGATTTGAAGTATTGACTTTGAAAGTCCAGAAATTCTAATGTTGCTTTAGTTGAGTATGACTTTCAAAATTAAAGATAATGAAAATATAGCATTATTTGATAAAATCAAGGACAAGTATATTGTATTTAAAGCAAATCTTATATTTTAAATTCTAAATTTATAAAATAGAAAAATCAGGAGTTTAATATTTTATCAAATAATGTCTCATTTTTTCTTGGAAAATTTGTTCTTTAATGTTTGAATTGATCTACAATTTCTATTTACATACAGATTTTCAATAATACACCTGTTATCTAAAGGTAATCCTTTATAATTACCTTTAAATAATGTCCTTATATAATTTAGGGCAACTTATACATTTTTATATAAGTCAAATGTATGAGAGTTGCATTTTATAGACACAATAAATGTACATGTATTTGAAAAAATAATGCACAGAAATCTTTAAAAACACAAAAAGGAATAGCTTAAGTCTTCATCACTGACATAAAAAAGGTGGGAAACAAAGTGATATTGCTGTGATGTAGTATAAAACATGAATACTTTGGAATATAGCAACAGTTACTCTTCTGTTTCTCTAGGGTATTGTTTTCAGTCACACAAGTGCTTTGTGACCCCATTTGGGATTTTCTTGGAAAAAAGATATTGGAATAGTTTGCTATTTCCTTCTCAAGATCATTTTACAGATGAGGAAATTGATGCAGACAGATTCAAGTGTCCTGTTCAGGATCACAGAGCTAGAACGTGTCACAGGTTTGCACTATGAAGGTGAGTCTTCTTGACTCAAGTATCAGTGCTCTCTCCAGCTAATTCATTCTCTATAGGTTATCCTTGAGAACTGGTTTTCTTATAGTCCACGAGCTCTAACAATGCATTGTTATCTTTAATTGCCCATTCCTGGCTGTTGTCAAATCTTATTTTAAAGCTGTGATCTCTAATATAATCATCCTTCCTATTCCAGGGACAGTTTACCTGGGATCCTTGAAAT
Organism: Antechinus flavipes; assembly: GCF_016432865.1. Classification (NCBI taxonomy): domain Eukaryota; kingdom Metazoa; phylum Chordata; class Mammalia; order Dasyuromorphia; family Dasyuridae; genus Antechinus; species Antechinus flavipes. Next base: position 393,523,991 of record NC_067400.1, on the reverse strand, counting down.
ATTTTTTTAAGTTAACAACTTGTACTTGATTTTATCAAGTTTAAGTTAAGATAATTGTATTTTGACATAATTGGTCATTTTGTCAGAACTGTTAATTTTATTGATAAAGAAATTGAGGCCAGAAAGGGCCTCATGTAGAAATGTAGAAAATACCAGAACTGAAGTCTTTGAATTCCAAACCTGTGTTTTTTGCTCTTGCTTTGTGGATCACTCACCTTGTTAATACTCTTAAACTAGACTTTTTGGGAAGGAGTGAGGCATTTGGGGTTATGTGACCTGTGCAGGGTCACACAGCTAGATTTGACTTCAGGTGTTCTAGCCTTGTGCCATCTAGCTACCCGCCTAGACTTGACTCCTGACTCATTCCCCGTCTCTGTTTTCCGTTTCCTTTCTTAGGATTCTATTGGAACTTCTATTCTCTCTATCTTTGAGTATCCCCAAGGCTCAATTTGGCCCCACTCCCTTTCTGTCGGTCCAAGCACTCCCTCAGGTGACATGACAGGAAATGAAAGCAAGTGAGTGTGCTAAGATTCTTCATCAGGGAGCATTCGTTCACCTCTAGGGGGCAACAAAGCTGGTTCATTGATTCTCAATATTTAAGCAGGCAGGCACACATTTTTAGAGCTAGACTTGGGTGTCAGGGTTTCTTCTAGTGATATTTTAAGAGAAGCGATCTTTCTGACTTCTTATTTCACTCACCACTTTTCACTTCGCGATTATCTTGTTATTTTATGTTTTAGCCATTTTTGTAGCACATCCTACTCTTAGATTGTAAACTTCACAAGGGACTGTTTAATCCACAAGGTTTATCCAGCACCTAGTCTAATTTCCCGAATGCAGCAGGCATGTAATACATTTTGATTGTCAAATTAAGGAAGATTAATCCACTAAATAAGCAATCATTTGATTGGTCATCTCGGTCTCCCCTTGTCCTGCTTCCTTTACAGAAGTAGCCTAGTGATGAAATTGGTGGGATGCTGTGCCTGGAGTTCAAATCTGGCTTCAGATACTGTGTGTGATACTGGGCAAGTTACTTCATTCCTTTGTGTCTCAGTTTCTTCAACTGTAAAATGGGAATTATTTCAGCACTTACCTTGCAGTGTTGTTGGAAGGACCAAAGGAACTGATATGTGTAAAATGCTCAGCACAGTATCCAATGGGGATTTATACAGGTACTATATAAATACTTTTTTCCACTCTTCTCCTGTGTTTTCCTCAAACCTGTCCTTATTGCCCTTAATTTCCCTAGTCACTGCCTATTCCAGCATATAATATAAACAAAGACTGAAGATTAATACAGCAAGCTAATACCCTTGAACTTTAGGGATTTTATGAGACAGAAACCCTTACAAACAAAGGGGAGAAGGTAATGAATATCAAAGAACCACAGGCATTATCTAAGCCAACATCTTTAGTTCACAAATAAGGAAACTAATCGAAGAACATAAAGGCCAAATGACTGATCCAAGATCATGCAGGTAATAACTAGTAGATTTGTGGTATATCAGCCCACGGCTTCTGCTTGTAAATCTATGCTTCTCTCTCCACACCATTTAGGGAGACTATGAGGAAAGTGACATTTCTCAGAAACCCAAATGTCTCCCTGGAATCTTTTTTTCTTTACCTCTCTTTTCTTCTGGTGGTAGTGATTAGAGATCAATGAAAGCTAAATGGCACAAGATGTCCCCTGCAGCTATTTTAGTTAATATTTTTAGGGAGCTAGGTATGTGGAAAAATAATGTTTAATTCCACATGTGTACACATATATGTATACCACACACATGCAACATGTGTTTATATATACATACCCATGTTTGTATATGTATTTATATATGTATATATATATAAACACATGTATATATATATATATATGTGTTTCTGTGTGTGTGTGTGTGTGTGTATATATATATATAATATATATATATATATATATATATATATATATATTTCCTCTTTTAAAAATCCCAGGTCACAACTGACCATTTCAATTTTAATTTCTGAAAAACATAAAGGAATTCTATATGTCTTCCAAAATATAAAGGCCAAAGATTATATATGGAAATAGAATTACAGTCTCAAGCCTATATTTTCATAAACTTTGAAGAAGGGTTGAAGCATAAGAGGAAAATAACATTACTGTGGAAGGACCATATATATACAGGTATAATATACCATGATTAGAGGTCACACAGAGGCTTGTTAAAATACAAATCTGGAAAAGTAACCATTTTAGACTCTTATTGCGTTTTACTGAAAGAAGTATCCTAAGTTTGCCAAGAATGCTATTGTTCAAAACCTTTTTAGCAGCAGGCTTATTTCAAGTCAAAGAAAGTAATAAATGCTATTATGTGAACTAGTCAATATATTTTTCTCCTTAGAATATGGTAATGTAAGAGCCAACAATGTCTACCTTTTTATTAAAACTTCCTAATTTTCTATCAGTTCTGGGAGCAATTGACTTTATCCAGATCTGGCTTTACCTCAAAATGATAATAGGGGAAAATTCCATTAACTCACTTAGAAAAACCAAAGAACATTTCATTCTTTATATATTCAATTAATACTTGATTTAAAATGTCAGAGTTGGAGTATAAGAGCAATGTTTCTCAAATCAATTAGCTGAGGGTACTTATTATTTAGGAATGATTTGAGGGTTTTAAAGCTGAACGTTAATATGAAATACATTTTTATTTTGACATGTATTTATCAAATGTGAACTTGGAAAGTTTGAAAATGGGGAAAGAAACTACTTTTCAGATTATAGTTCACATTTTATTTAGAAAAATGATTAAAGATAAAATGATTTAATTGTGGAAAATATGACATTACAAAATGAATATTATAAACTATCAATAGTAATATTTGATTAAGTCACTTATTTTGTTATTTTTCAGTAGTTCAGCCACGTGTGACTAGTATGTTATATAGTATGCTAGGCCCTTCTATCCTCACTATCTTCTAAAATCTGATCAATGTCACATTTATTACTTTCATTAAACTATCTACCCCATCTTCTACTGTCCCCTTTTGCCTTTAATGCCAATATCAAGGTTTTTTCATATGAGTCTTGTCTTCTCATTATGTGGGCAAAGTATTTAAGTTTCAGCTTCAATATTTGTCCTTCTTATGAAGTCTGAATTAATTTAAGTATTGATTGATTTGATCTATTTACTATCCAAGGCACTCTCAAAAATCTTCTCCTTCCCCATTATAGGAAAGCATTAATTCTGTGGCAAACATATTTCCTTATAGTCCAATTCTCACAGTAATACATTGTTTCTGGAAAAAAGCATAATTTGACTCTTTGCATCTTTGTCAACAAGATGATATTTCTGCTTTTTAGTGTGCTGTATGGATTAGCTAGAGCTTTTCTCCTAAAGAGCAATTATATCTTAATTTCAGGGCTTCAGTCACTAGTTGCAGTGATCTCTGAACCCAAGAATACAAAATCTCACACTGCTTTCATTAGTTCTTTCTCTATTTGCCAGGAAATGATGGGACCTATTGGCAATATATTAGTTTCTTTAGATGTTAAGCTTCAAGCCAACTTTTACATTCTCCTTTTTCAACCTCATCAAGAGACTTCTGAATTCTTATTTCCTTTTTGCCATCAAAGTGGTATTATCTTCATATCTATATCTGAAATTGTTGTTATTTCTTTCTGAAAGCTTAATTCTGGCTTTTGATTCATCCAGGTTGGCATTTCACATGAAGTACTTTCCATGAAATTTAATAAATAAGGTGACACTGCAAAACCTTAGCATGTTCCTTTCATAATCTTAAACCAATAAGTTGTTCCACATTTGACCACACGTAAGATGACCTGGTATTCTAGCTCTGAGAATTTGTCACTTTTTGGGGGTTATCCACACAATAAAAAGGTTTTTTTTTTTCCTTTTTTTTCTAGAACTTCCTTGTTTTCTCCATAATCTAAAGAATGTTGGCAATTTGGTCTTTAGTTCTTCTGCTTCTTTAAACATGAGCCTGTACTTCTGGTAATTCTCAGTTCACATACTGCTAAAGTTTAGCTTACAGAATCTCAAAAATAACCTTGCTGGCATGTGAAATGAGTACAATTGTTCAGTAATTGGAACATCTTTTGATATTCCCCTTCTTTGAGACTTTAACATAACTGATCTTTTCTAATCCAGTGAACTTTGTTGAGTTTTCCAAATTTGTCAACACATTGAGTATAGCACTTCAATAGCACCATCTTTTAGAATTTTAAATTGCTCAGCTGGAATTCTGTCACTTCCTTATTGTTAGCCTTACTGTTAGCAATGCTTCCTAAGGCCTACTTGACTTCATTCTACAGAATGTATGGTTTTAGATCAAGAACCACACTATTGGGATTTTCAGTGATCTTTCTTGTATAGTTCTGTATATTCTTGCCACCTCTCTTCCTAATTTTTTCTAGTTAGGTTACATCCCTACCATTTTTGAATTAAAATGTTTCATTGGCATTTCTAATTTTTTTGAAGATATATATTGTTTTCACTCATTCCATTCTTTTCTTCTATCATTTATTTAAGATTTTTTTATTTTTTTCCTTGCTATTCTTTGAATATCGGCATTCAGATGGCATATTTCTCCTGATCCTTTTCCTTTCTCTTTCCTTCTTTCCTCAGTTATTTGTAAAGCTTTATCAGCCACGTTATACTTTCTTGTTCCTTTTCTTTGGGATAGTTTTTATTGATGTCTTCTATATAATATTGAGAACATCTGCACATAGTTCTTCAGGGACTTGGTTTACCAGGTCAAATTACTTAAATGTATTTATCACCTTCATTTCATATTCACAAGGGATATTATTTAGATCATACCTATTTGGTCTGATGGTTTTCCTACTCTCTTCAATTTGTTTGATTTTCTCAATAAGAAAATCACATCTGAGCCATATTCAGCTCCATATTTTATTTTAACTTCTTATATAGTGCTTTACTACCTTTGGATGCAAAATATATAATCAAAGTGATTTTGATGCTGATCACCTGGTAATGTCAATATGCTTTTTGGGTTTTTGAAAGTGTTTGCTCTGACCAGCAAATTTTCTTGACAAAAGTCTATTGGTCTCTGTCTGCTTCATTTTGTACTTTAATGTTAAATTTGCCTGTTATTCCAATTATTTTATTTCCCACTTTAGCATTCCAGTCCCCTATGATGAATGTGACATCTTTTGGGGCATAATTTCTAGAAGATGTCATGGGTCTTTATAGAACTGATCAACGTTGTCTCTTCAGCATCAGTGTAGTATTGATTTCAAATATTGTGATGCTGAACAGTTTTACTGAATTTTAATAGATATCATTCTATCATTTTTGAGATCAGATTCCACTACTGCTTTTCTCACCCTTTCATTGAGTATGAGGGTTACTCTATTCATTCCAAGGGATTGTTGCCTTCAGTAGTATATGTAATGATCATCTGAATTAAATTTACCCATTCCTACTCATTAAGTTAGATGGGCATCCCAGACACTTCATTCTTTCTGAAGCATCTTATAATTTTATTCATTCTTGTTCTTTTATAAGAATATTTTATAGCACTGTATTAAAAATCTGTTTTATACACACACACATTAATAAAGAGAAAGAAACTACCTTTGTTTTTTTCTTTTTAAAATTTATTTAAACTTAAATACAAAAAGGGAAAGAAAAATATTGCCATATGCACAGTAGAACATGAGAGGATTCAGTATGTAAACTAACAAATTTCCATCTCAAGAAAGTCCATGTAATAAACACTATACATTGTATTCAGAACTGTCCATATATATATACATCTATACATGTGCATGTATGTATACATAGATATCTTTAATCATACACATATTTATGTAAGTCTGCATTATGCTTATTTGCATTTGTCATCTGCTTTTATGAAGGTGGATAGCATCTTCATTCATAAGTCCAAGTCTTTTCATATTCTTCTAAATCTACCAGCTCATCATTTCCTACAGCACAGCAAATTTCCAACCTTTAGAATGTCTAAAATAGTTTAAAACAATATTGATTAATTTGGCTGACATATAGTGTATTTTCTCTTTTGATTAAATCTTTTTTAGCTTTGATTCTGTCTGAGATCATGATTACTATCACTGCTTTTTTACATAATAAATTTTATTCCTGATTTGCATTTAATGTTTGTGTGCAGATCTCATTTTTATAACATTTCCTGAAAGCAACATATTGTTGAATTTAAATTTTTAATCTACTGTTTCCATTTTGTGGGTGAATTCATCCAATTCACATTCTAATCTATTATTACTTGCTATTTATTTTCCTTCCTATTTTTCCCCCTCTCCCTCTCATCCTATCCCTCTCTCTCCTCATTCCTTTGCTTTACTTCTACCCCTCACCCTATTCCCATTACTCCTAACTTCTATTTCAATTCTACTTGCTACCTTGCCTGTCTATTATTCAACCTACCCCTTTCCAATAAACCCTTCAATCCTCTCCCCCAATCCTATACCATCACCCTCTTTAGTCAGTTAGTCTATAGTCCAATAGTTATAACCTTCAATTCTCTTCTCTGTCCTAGAATCACCACCAAGAACTCAGCTCCTATAAGTACTTACAATCATCTGCATCTCTATCATACTGTTTCTGTGAGCATGTGCTTTTTCCTTCTCATCCAGGACCTTATTTCAGCAGCATAGCTGGACCTAGCATCCTTTGTCATCAGAGGTTCCCTCAATCTTCCTTTGTTCAGATGCCCAGTAGTGTCCAGGAAGTGAAAATTCAGGTGTTTGAGGCAGAGGCTACCTCAAAGCCTGGCTGCTTGCTATTTCAATGGAGCTAGCTTAGAGCTATTTATAATTAACAGGGATCAAATCTCCATCCTGAGATTTTTCTTTGGATTTTCACTGGTAGTCACAGTAGAACTATTCTGCTTTAATTCTTGTTTATTTTTGTTGCTCTACATTCATACCGAGTCACTATTTTGCCTTGTTTGAAATGGAAATGTGGAGTTTGGAAGTTTCTGACCTACTCTGCCATCTTCTCTGAATCCTCTCTTTAAACTACATTTGCTTATGCAAATCAAAACCTCTTCAGGTTTTACACACTTAACCAAGAACCACAATTACTTAAGTGACTTGGACAGGGTCACAAAACCATCATATCAGCAATAGGATTTGAAATCATATTATTCCCAGGGCTCCAACTGGCATTCTGTCTTCTATGTTGCATTGTTTCTCAACATATCAAAATAAATATAAAAGTAGACTTTCTTCTAGTAGTAAATTTAATGGAATCTTTGGATTAAAGGTTATATATAATTCAAAAATGTTTTCCAAATACTGATTCATAGCTCCACCAACAATGAACTTATATGCCCATCTTCCCTCAATTCTCCTGAGTTTTTTTTTAATCGTTGGCATTTTTGAAAATTTTTGGGGTATGTTTCAGAGCAAATCTTAGAAGTATAGAAAGATTTATAAGGAATGCAGAATGAAGGGAGTGGAGTTAAGAAAACCAAATATACAATACTACAACAATGTAAGTGGAAACAACTACCACACAACAAGAAAAAACCAATAATGCAAAGTTACAATGAATAAACAAGGCTAAAGTAGAAACTCCATGGTAATAAAACATTGCATATGATGTCAGATTTTTAAATTTGTATTTGGTATTGCTAATTTTTTTCTTTTTCTTTTCTTCTTTAAAATATTCTTTATTTTGTTGAATAGCTTTCTGTGATAGGGAAGGGACACTAGAAGAAATTGTTGATGAAAAAAGATCAAATAACATTTATTTAAGAAAAACTAATTATAAATATCTCAGTTTAAAGAATCTTTCTCCTTCTATTTTACCAATCTAAGGATTGTGAATTTATTATATAAAATTTCTGTTAAATGATACATGTAATATTCATGTTTTTGATTTTCAGTTATCACCCATTGTTTATTGGGAAAAACATGGCAATTGATATTATAAGGCCTGAGTTTGAATTGTTACTCTTTTTCTTACTACATGTTTGATCTAAATTCATATAATTTACTTAATTCTTCTGTGTCTGAGCTTCCTCATCTGTAAAATTAAGTGTTCAAGTAGATGGTCTGTAAGGTCTTTTTCCATTAAAAATCTATGTTTCTGTGAATCTATGATATTCCAGGTTAAAAGATGACAAAATCTTCTTTGTGAGATTTTAGGAGCTTTCAAGATTTTTTTCTGATCCTATCATTAGAAATGAATATCATCTTTACCCTGACTGCATGGAACAAAATTGTTGTCAGAGATACATAACCTCAGATGAAAGCTTTAGTTTTCTCTGGGCTACTAACTAGCTTTGTGACATTATATAAATCTCTATCTCTCTGTCTCTGTCTCTTTCTCACTCTCTCCTCCCTACCCTGTCTCTGTGTCTGTATCTCTCTCCCTCCCTTTCTCCTTCCCTCTGTGTGTGTATGTGGTGAGCTAGGAAGAGTAGTGGATCTTTCCCGTTATTTATCACAAAAGGTATTTAGGCTAAATGGTATCTAAAGTTTTGTCCTTTTTTTTTTTTTAACACATTATAGTTTTATTTACTTAATGAAGTGTGGAAAACATTTTTGAAATTGAATATTAATTCTAGATAATCAGCTTTCTCAATAAAATTACCACAATGTTGTTGATAGCTGGTGCTCACAGTTTACTGTAACTCTGTATTTCAAGTTCAGATCATTCAGCTTTGTGGGTCTAAAACTTTCATCTGAGATGAAGGCAATTAAGCCTTGGGAATAAAGATTAACTAATTAAATTCAGAAGAGAAAGTCCAATTTTAACTCTTTTAAGGCTAGATAAGTTTGACTGAGAATAGGTCATGGGTTACTTTCTTACTAAAAGAGATGGATTTACATGCCAGAAGGTTGATGAGTAGAGCCAATTCTGGACAAAATTTTCAAGGAAATAAAGTTTGTCCTCATTTTTTGGCTATATCTTCTATCTCAAACCACCAGTCTCTTCATTCTTGTATCTTACTCCTCTTTCCCAATCAAAATATGTTAACTCTCTCTTTAATCTAAGGATAAGCCATTCATCTCATTGATTCAGTTTCCTAACCTATACTGCTTTCAATGAGTTACAATGGCTTTGTGAAACACCTTTTTTTCACTCCACATTACTTGTTGAAAATAAATAATAGATACCTCTCATTCCTGATCTGGTAGTAAGAATATTCCATGTGAAGTCAAAGGACTTAGGGTCAAATCCTATTTCAAAAAAGTTACATTTTTGTGATCTTTAGGGAAAAAACACTTAACCTTTCTAGGTCTCAGTTTCTTCAATTGTGAAATGAATGTTTTGGGCTAGATGTCCTTAAAAGGAGCTTACATTAGCTCATGAACCTTAATTGTTAAATATTCAGTGTGAGCATGTACAACTCAATCATTAGCAAATGCTACAAACAAGATCACATCAATCCATAAGTCTACAAGACTATGATCTTCACAGGATAATGCCATTATCTCCCAAATCAAGGATTTCAGAGTTTTCTTTTTGCAGAAAATTTCCAGTGATTGTATTCTAAGGATATTGACTAGCATGTGTTTCACAGTTTTTTCCTACATATTTACCACTAAAATCATTAAGAATAAGTATTTTCAAAGACTCACCAGGTTTCACTTTTTTGGGGGGATTTGCCCTAGTGAATTGGTTTTGTAGTTTTTGTCCCATGTAGTAACTTAAAAAGTCTTTCCAAAATGTAATTTTAAACATTTTGTAATAGTAAGCACATGATTATTGCCAAATCTCCTACTTAAGCATTTGGATAGCCCATATGAAGTTTAAAAATTATATTACCTTATAGTTGAAAATGCCAACACAGTTTGTCCACTGGGCTTTGAGAATTCCCTGTAACTGATATGATTAATCATAAAATAAATATTGACTTACCAAAGAGAAGTTTAAAATTTGTGCACTTATGAAAATATGAAAAAATGTTATCCAATTCACTCTCTCCATCTTCAGACCATGGCAATTATGTGCTTTGCTAATCCTGACATTATTCTTCCATACCTTGGCAAGCCTTTTATGCTATCTTTCTATTACAATCTTTAAGCATTGTAATTCTCAGGAGCCATTAGTGATAACAGGTATTCATTGGAAATTTACAATATCTATAAATAGTGCTTACCAAAATTTTAGAGTTGAGAAGAATGAGGGTGATTACAAAACGCAACAGGACTCCAATAGGAAGCTCAAAGAGTATCATTGGGAATGTTAAACAAGGATACAACTACTTCATAGAATGAGGCTGATTCTCTGAATAATATTAGGAGAGGTCAGTACTACAGCTGCACATTTGATGAGCAGCTGTGTGAACTACTGAGAACAATGGACTGTCTGATTGGCACTGGACCCAGCAGTGCCAACGTTCAGTAAAGCAGAATGTTTTTTAAAGAATGGGACAGTGTTATTGCCTGCATCATGCTGTGGACACACTATCTACTGAGTAGCTAGAAGAGAATAGAAAGAGTTATTAGAATCACAAGCTCATATGGAAATTTATGGGGATCAATAGAACAGAAAATGTTGAAGATCATGATGGTAATCCAAGAAGATAGTTTCTATATGAATAATGAAAAAAGATAATTTTTTTTTTCATTTTCAGATTATGAAATGTGGTTTCTTTGGAAGTTTGTCATAGAAAGGTAAAGGAATGTACAAAGTCTCTTTTCCTTAGATATTTGAATTCTTTCTTCCTTAGGATGTATCCTGAATTGATATTAATTCTTCATATCATGATGAAATCAAACGTTGGGCAAGGGATGTAGCAAAGAGGTGACTTGTGACACCTAGTATTAGGAGAAAATGAATCAAGGCACTGACAAAGGTTATCTTTGCTAACATAATGATTTAAGCTTTTATACAGTGATTCATTTATTTGGATTGATACTTTTATCTGAATGGAAAACAAAATTTCATGGCACAAATAATCCAATGACTTTATTATTATAAAACTCATCAAGAATATGATTTGTATTTATGAGTTAGTCATTCAATCACTCAACAAGTATTTTTTCTCCCATTTTATTTTCTTCTTTTTCTCAATATAATTTTATTTTCCCAAATACTTGTAAAGATATTTTTCAGCATTCATTTTTGTAAGACTTTGTACTCCAATTTTTTCTCCCTACCCACCCCATGCCAAAAAACAATCAATCTGATATAGGTTAAATAAAATACTCCTTTTAAACACTTCCATAACTGTCAAGTTGTGCAATTTCCCAAAAAGGGAAAAAAACACAATAAAGAAAAACCAACACAAAAACAAATAAAAAATATCAAAATACAATGTTTGATCCACATTCAGTCTTCATAGTTCTTTTTCTACTTGAGTATGGCATTTTCTATCTCAAGTTTATTGGAATTGCCTGGAATCATTGCATTGTTGAAAAGAGCCAAGTCCATCATAATTAATCATTACATAATCTTCAACAAGTGTTTCTTAAGCTCTTACTATGCACCAGGATTTGAGGTACTGAAGAAAGATAAAAAAAAAATGGAAGGAGCTTATGTTCTATGGAATACTCAAAAGGTATATTTTCATTTGTTTTCAACCTAAAAAAGTGATTTGCACAAAGTAAAGAGAGGGACTGGGAGTGAATCTTTGATTTTGTTGATATGAGAAACTTCCAAATGAAGAAACTTCCCCTATTATTATAGACCTAATCTTTTTTTTTGGGGGGGGAAAGGAGAGGGGATGATTGTATGACACATTTACAATTTTAATCTTCTCTTCATACATTTTCTTAAGTCCACAATTCAACAAAACTATAAATCATGCCCTTAAGATTTGTTTATTGCCAAAATATAAATGTTCATACTGAAAATTTAGCAAGTAGCTTTGTGAGTTTGTTCAACATGACTCCAGTATACATTTATATGCAATTATATGTGGATTGGTTTTATGAATTATAGGCATATACTAGTGTAATGTTCTTCTCTAAAATATAATGTTCTCTGGGAGCAGGTTTCTTGGGGGGCTTCTGGGAGCAGACTTCGTTTAAGTTCAGTGTAATCATCCCGAATGCAGCCCGAATGCAGTCCAAATCCTTTACTGTCTCCTTCAAAGTTTTATCTCCTTCACTTGGGGCTCTCTTATTTTTTCTTAAAGGTCTTCTGTAGTCTTGGTTCTGAGAGCTTAAGTTGCCTTCTCTGGCTTGTGAATCTCCCGGAGTGAGTCCTGGTTGAGGCTCAGAGCTTATATATGCTCTCTTAAAGATGTGAATCTTGTGGAACATTAGTAAGTACTAAGTACATTACTGAACTAGAAAACTGTTAAGTACCATGCTAAATTAGATAATTATTGTCTCCATCAATTCCAGTGACTTAGGACCTTGTAAGAATCCTAATATACTAGCTTCATTAATATTTGTTTCATTTCTTACTAGAAAGATAACACCATATCTAGTCTCTCTCTCTCTCTGTCTCTGTCCTTCTCTGTTTTTTTCTCTGTCTCCCAACACTGACATACACTTTCCCCAAACTTGAAAATTGCTAATTGTTATCAATTCATTAGGGGCAGTAGGAGTACACACATAGAGACACACATATATACATATGCATATACATATACATATACAAACAGAAAGAGAGAGAAGAAAACTATTCAAGTTAGTATGGTATACTTCTGTATCTAGGATATACTGTGGTATATTTAACATGTATAGGACTGCTTGCCATCTAGGGGAGGGAGTGGAGGGAGGGAGAGGAAACATTGGAACAGAAGTGAGTGCAAGGGATAATGTAAAAAATTACCCTGGCATAGGTTCTGTCAATAAAAAGTTATTAAAAAAAAAGAAAGTATGGTATAGTTAACTTTCTTTTTCAATTGATCTTTTAAAAAGAGTTTTTAATTTCTTTTATACTTAAGTATAAGAATAAAGAAAAGGAAAAAAATAGTCATGTCTGCAGTAGAATATGACTCACTATAAAGCAATAAATTTCTATTTCAAGAAAACATATATAATAAATACTATACATCATTTTCAAAGATGTCCAGTTTTTCTTTGCTTTTTTTTTTTTTTAGGTTTGTGCACTTTTCTTTTCAGCTGTGCACTTTCTACTTTATTCTCCTCCTCCCCAGAAGACTGCAATTAAGCATGAAAGTAGCACACACATACACATTGTATATAATGTGTTTATACACATATAATATATACACATCCATATAGATATTTACATGGATATCTATAAACACACACATATATAAAACCATACTACATTTTTTCCACTTGTCATCTGTTTCTTTAAGAGTGGAGAGAACATCTTCTTTCATAAATCCTAGTCTTTCCATGTTTTTCTAAACAATCTAGCTCATTATTTTCCAAATAATTCCAACCCAGTATCATTCTATCTCAGAGATTCATTATCTATGAAATTTCCCCCCCACACACACCTCTCCAATTTTCTTCATTCCTTCTATTCCTGGCTGTCTAAATTTTTATTTATTCAAGAAAATTTATGTAATCAAATTTATCCATTTGCACTTCAACAATACTTTCAGCTTATAAATTTTTTTGAATAAATAAAAGCTCTAATACTATTAAATGTACTTCCTTCCCTGTCTCCCCCAGATTTCTTTGAAGTTTCTGATCTATTGTTCTTCTAAATAAACTTTATTATTTTTTCTAACTTAGTGAGATAATTTTTAGTAATTTAATTGGAATGCCATTATCTAAGATCTAACTTTGTATAAAACGCATTTTAAATTTATATTTATAATTCCTATATCTGTTTTGGCAGTTATATTCTTAGGTATTTTGTACTCTCTAGTAATTTTGAATGATTAAAACAATATTTAATATAATGACTGAAGCATAAAGTGTTTTTTTTTTTTTTTTCTCTTTTGAGTAAATTCATTTTAGCTCTAACTTTGTCTGAAATCATGATTGCTACTCTTGCCTTTTTATATGATAAATTTTTACTTCTGATCTTTATTTTATGTTTGTGAGTATCTCTCATTTTTATAGATTTCCTGAAAGTAACATATTGGGGAATTCAAATCCTTCTTTCTTTCTTTCTTTCTTTCTTTCTTTCTTTTTTGAGGCAATTGGGGTTAAGTGACTTGTTCAGAGTCACACAACTAGGAAATATTAAGTGTCTGAGATCAGATTTGAACTTAGATCCTCCTGATTTCGGGACTGGTACTCTATTCACTGCACCAACTAGCTGCTCCTGAATTCAAATTCTTATTCAGCTATTAGTTTCCCTTTTATAAGTAAATCCATCCTATTCACATTCTAAGCTATAATTATTTGTGGTATATTTTCCTCTTTCTTATTTTTCCTTCATTATCCTTCTTATCCTATTCTATCATTCCTCACTACCCTGCTTAACTTCTATTTTCCACTTTGCCCTCCTATTCCTTAACCTACTCATCTGATCCAACAAGAATCCCTTTCCTTTCCTCTCTCCTCACCCTATCTCCTGACCTTATTTCTTTCTAAATTTAGGAGACTTTCATATCTTTTTAGATATATATGTTGTTTCCTCTTTAACTCATTCCTAATGAGAGTAAGGTTTTAGCATTAGTCACCCTGCCCACAATTCCCTTCCTCTGTATCATTTTTTTTTTTCATTTTTAGCCTCATTTGTATGAGATAATTGCTTCTCTTTATTTCTCCCTATACAATTTTATTTGTTTATTTACTTTTGGAAAATTCCAAAATTTTCAGCTCAGTCCAAACCTTTCTTTCAATAACCCAAATAAAATTGATAATCATAAAAGAACTGATGTTTTTCTATATAAGAAGTAAATGATTTGACCTTATTGAGTCTATAAGAGACTCAATTATAGGAATTGCTTCTGAGTGTTTATACTTCATCTGAATGTTTTATGTTAATTTTTCCCTTAAATTCTTTTGTTTTTGTCACAAATACCTGAAAGTCTTTTAGTTCATTAAACATCTATTTTTCCTCATTCAGAATTGTACTTAATTTTGCTGAGTAAGTTATCCTTGTTCATAACACAACTCTTTTGCTCTGTGAAATATAGTATACCAAGATCTACCATACTTCAAAGTAGTAACTGTTAGGGCTTGTATAATTCTTATTGTAGCCCCATTTCTCTCCCTCCTTCCTTTCCTCCCTCCCTCCCTTCCTTTCCTCCCTCCCTCCCTTTCTTTCTTTCTTTCTTTCTTTCTTTCTTTCTTCCTTCCTTCCTTCCTTCTTTCTTTCTTTCTTCCTTCCTTCCTTCCTTCTTCCTTCCTTCCTTCCTTCCTTCCTTCTTCCTTCCTTCCTTCCTTTCTTCTTTCCTTCCTCTCTCCCTCTCTCCTTCCCTATCGCTCTCTCAATCTCTCTCTCTCTCTTTTTTTCTTTCTTTCTCTCTCTCTCTTTGTTTTTTTCTTGTTGCTTCCCATTTTTTTCTTCTTAACTTGGGATCTTTGCAACTTGGCTATTATATTACTGTAAGTTTTTCCTCTTAGGATCTCTTTTAGGCATTGATTGGTGCAATTTATATATATATATATATATTTTTTTTTTCTGCTTTGCTTTCTTGTTCTATAATTTCAGGGAAATTTTCCTTGATAATGCTTTGTAATATTGTGTCAAGATTCTATATATTTATGTTTTTAAGTGATCTGACTATTCTTATATTGTTGCTCTGTAACCTGTCTAATCTCAGTTCTTTTCTATTTTTTTCCATTTTAAAATTTTATTTTCTTTATGACTTTACATCTTAATATCATAGTTTCCCTTTGCCCCATTCTAGTTGTCAAGGATTTTTTTTTTCTCAAATTTTTGTTTCTCTATTTCAAGTTAATTGACTTTCTTTTCAAAATATTCTCAGTTTTCTTGGATTACTCTTATTTAGTTCCATAATTTCCCTGGATCTCTCTTATTTGATTTTTAAAATCTATATAAGTTCTAAGAAGTGTTTTTGTGTTTGGTACCGGAGTGACTTTTTAAGCTCCGATTTCTTCCTCTGACTATGAATCTAGAATTTCTTTATCTCTATAGTACCTATCTATGGTTGAGTTCTTTCTCCTTTATTTGCTCATTTTTATTTATTTTGTTTTCTTTTATTTTTACCAATTATTGGAATGATCAGCTTCCAGTCCAGAGGTATGAGGAATAATGTCCAAAGCATTCTTATTGTTATTTTCTGAGGTCTGCCCTAGGATTCAACCTTGAGTTCTCCTCTCTACTCCTAAACCATAGCTTGAACTTCCACAACACTGTCCTGAATATTATCTTTCTTCCTGCATTCCCTCCAGAGTCTCCAAATTATAGCTGTCCTGTCTTCTCTGAAACTGAAATCAGGGTTTTGTTATCCTGCAAATGCCACAGCCCAAAAGGTCTCACTTCTCTGCTACTGCATTCAACAGGGTTGTGCTAGCTCCTTCTTCCCTGCAGAGGCAGCCTAACAGGACATAACTGTTCAGCACAATTGTGCTTGGCATCCTTCCATTGTGGAAGGTCTTTCAATTTTCTCCTACTCATCACACCTTAATACAGTCCCTAAAAAGAAAGTTTCTAAAGTGGAGGCTGCCTCACAATCCCAGCTGCCCTTAAGGCTTATTCTTTGTTTATTCTGCATAATTGGCCTGGAAGTGTTTGCATTTCACTCTGGAAGAACCTCTGGGTTTAGAGCTCAGGTCTTTCAAGAATTCTTCTTAGGTTGTTTTAGGAGAACAAGGGCTTTATTCTGACATTTGCTTATTTCTGCTGTGCTATTGTGGAGGAAATTTGGAAAACTAAAAGTTTTCTGACTTACTCCACCATATTCCTTGAATCCTCTCTCACCCTGATCTTTAAAAATATTTCTTGCATGAAATAAATTCATCCTTCTCTTCTCATATAGCTTTTTTCACAGAGGAATTTTCTCAAACCTCTGTTACTATTTCTTCCTCTCTGATGACAGTCTCCACCTCATTACAGTGGCATGTCTGAATTAAATAGAACCACTTCCCTGATACTTTTTAAAAATTAATTTGCATTTAACTATTGAGTTTTCATGCCTTATATTATATGTTCTAAGAGTATGTTTGTGTTTAGGGTATATCTTGTAATTATGTCTCACTTTGTTAGGTGTTTGAATCTGCAAGTAGTATATAATATCACTGGAACATATTTCTTCTTGTGTTTCTATTGGGGAGCATCATTTGATGTTATTTTTTATTATTGAGAAATTTGTTCTACTTTCTGCTTTTTCTAAGGCATCTGTGAACTAGTGGAAAGAATGCTGGACTTCATGTTAGGAAGAGCTAAATCGAAATCCTGTCTCTGATATAAATGGAAAAGTAATTTAATCTTTCTCAGTCTCAAGTTTCTCATCTGTAAAAATGGGGAGGTCAATGGTAGCACTTAGAAGGAGCTGAGGGCAGTAGATAGAATATTGGGCCTACAGTCAGGAAGGCATGAGTTCAGATTCAGCCTCAGACACTTCCTTGTTCTGAGAAAGTTATAATCTGACTGCTTAATGAACTCAGTGAGAGTGAATATCATCATTCAGTTTTTTGTTAGTGAAATTTCTCTTTCTATCTCTTCCTACTGGATATTGGTGGAATTATAGAGAAATGCTGGTAATTCGTGTGGATTTATTCTATTACCTGCAACTTTGGTTAAAGCTGTTAATTGTTTGGTGTAATATTCTTCCCTAAAATATAATGTTCTCTAGGAATAGGTTTCTGGGAGGGGAGAGAGGGTTTCTGGAGGCAGCCTTAGTTTCACTTCAATAAATACCCCAAATGCAGCCAGGAGTTAAAGTCCAGATCCTTTATTTTCTCTTTCCAAATATTGTCTCCTTCCTTGGGCCCAGTTAGCTTTCTTAGAGGCCGATTTCTCTCCTTAGTTCCCAGAGCTCTTGCTGCTAGTCCTTTGCCTCTGCCAGCTTCAGCCTCTCCTCCAAATGTCTCCAGCCAGCACAAAGGTAGAAGTTGGAATGAATCTGACTCCGCCTCCAAGAGTGGGCTTGTGGGTTAGTGGACTTCCTCTTTAGTGGGCTTGAGAGCCCTTCCTTATTATATGCTCTCTTAAAGGTGTGAATCTTGTGGAACTCTAATAAGTACTAAGTACTTCTAGAGAACTGTTACTCACCCTGCTAAACAACCATTGTCTCTATCAATTCCACTGATTTAGCACCTTGTAAGAATTTTAACAGGTTGGAATAGTTTTTTTTTTTTTTTTTCATTGACTTGCTAGGGTTCTCTAAACCATCACATGATTTTTGTTGTTTTTGTTATAGATATAGACAATTATGCTTATAATTTTCCTATTATTCAATCAACCTGGAATTCCTTCTATAAAAATACCTTGGTCATAGTATACAATCTTTGTAATAAATTGCTCCAATTCTTGCTAATTCTTAAAAAAAAACTGCATCAATATTCATTAAAGATATTGTTCTATAGTTTTTCTGTTTTTGCTCTTCTTAATTATCAAATTCTTATATGTTTTGTATCCATTTCCCAAACAATTTATCTTTTAATGTTTCATAGAATTTGGTTGTAAATTCATTTAGTTTTGGTCTCTCACCCCACCCCTGTTGCTCACTAATGTCTTATTCAATTTCTTTTTCTAATATAGAATTATTTATTTTTTAAAATGTTCATTTCTATTGTCTGGGCACTTTAATTTTTGTAAATATTCATCTATTCCATTTAGATTGCCAGATTTATTGTCATACATGATTGGACAAAATAACTCCTGATAATAGCTTCGATTTTATCATCACTGATTGTAGAGTCACTTTTTGATGTTTTGAGGCATAAAATTTATTTTTCTTTTTTAAATTATATTTTTCAATTGTTTATTTTTAGAGTGTTGATTTTCAGGATTTTCATTTTGATATTTAATTGGGACTTTTAATTTATTCTATTCTAGTTTTATCTTTATTTGCATACCCAATTCATTAATCTGTTCTTTTTTAAAAAAATAATTAATTTTAGCACATATTGCTTTATGAATCATGTTGGGGGAGAAAAATCAGAGGAAAGGGGAAATACCATGGGAGAGATAAAAAAAAAAAAAAAGAAAAAAGAAGCAAACTTAGCATCTTGATTTACATTCAATATCTTTAGTTCTTTTTCTAAATGTAGATGGCATTTTCTTTCCAAAGTCTATGGGGGTTACTTTAGATCACTGAACCACTAAAAGAACCAAATTTTTCATAGTTGATCATAGCACATTCTTGGTGTTATTACGTACAATGTATTTTTGGTACTGCTTATTTTGCTCAGCATCAGTTCATGTAAATCTTTTCCAGAAATATTTCTTTCTAAAGTCAGTCCATCATTTTCTATAGAATAATAATGTACCATTACCTTCATATACCACAACTATTTCAGCCATTCCCCAGTTGATGGACATCTGCATTTTCGATCTGTTCCTTTAAAAATTTTAACTTTATATAAACATTTAGACATACCCTCCCATACTGCTTTGTCTACATCTCACAGTTTTTTGTTTTTAATATTTTGTTTCAATATTGTTCTTATTTAGTGAACATATTGACTGTTTTTATGATTTTTTTATCCAAAGTTTTTAAATTTAATTTTAAATTTAAATTTAATTTAATTTACATTTTAATTTTAATATTTTTAATTTAATTAAAAATAATGGATTCTTCACCAATCACTTATCTTAAGTTTGTATTTTTTTTGGGGGGGGGGTTGTTTTTTTTTTTTTTTTTTTTTGTATGCCCTCTTTTTAAATAGACTCCTCTGTTTACTGTCCTAATGATGGTAATGTTCTTAGAGTATTTTTTCTATAGCTCTCCTTCCCTCCCCCTTTTTCTCTCATTCTCTCTCTCTTTACCCCTCTTCCTTTCCTTCCCTTCCTCCTCCCTCCCCCTCTTTCTCTCCCTTCCTTTCTCCCTCCTTTCCTTTTTCTCCCTCCCTCCCTTCCCCCCCTTGTCTTTCTCTTTCTTTCTCTCTCTCTCTCTCCTTGTCTTTCTTCTTCTACCTCCTTCCCATATAAGAATGTAGGAAAGTAAATAATTTAAACTTATTAAGTAACTTATGCTTTCTCACTTGTTTGCTGTTTTGTGCTTATGTTTTAATATCAACTTTTCCATTCATCTATTCAGCACTTAGATCTTTTCACCAAAAATGTTCAAAAGTTCTATATTTCATTAAATGCTTTTCCCTCCTTTAGAATCATAGTCATTTCCCCCAGGTAGCTCATTCTTGATTATAATATCCTAAATCCTCCTCCCCTAAAATATCATATTCTAAGTCTTCCATTCCTTTATAATGATACTTGTTAAATCTTGTATGATCTTGATTGTGGCTCCATGGATTTGAATAATTTTCTTCTGGTTGTTTTCAGTATTTTCCCCTTGACTTGGACATTTTATATTTTGGCTATAACATTTCTGGGGATCTTTTCTTTGAAGATTCAGGAATTCATTGGTAGAATCTGTCAATTTCTACTTTGTTCTCTAGTTTAAACGTATCAGGGCAGTCTTCCTTTATAATTTCTTGAAATGTGTTATCTAGGCTCTTTTATATCTTGGCTTTCAAGTAGTCCAATTATTCTGAAATGAAAATTCCTCTGCTATTTTCAAGGTCAGCTATGATGTCCTATGTGATATTTCATATAGTCTTTTATTTTTCATTCTTTTGAGCTTATTTTATTTTTTCTAGCTCTATTATGGATTCATTAGCTTTTATTTGTGCAAATCTAATTTTAAGGTATTATTTTCTTTATTATTTTTGTATCCCTTTCTTCCCTTGGCCAATTTTCATTTTTTTTATAGTTTTGAAAGTAATATTCAATTTATTCCTTTTTTAAAGCAAGCACTATGGAATGGAGATTAATGATTTAATATGAAATCTGTGTTTTGATGAGTGTGGTGAGCTTTTTCTTCTCAAAACACAGCCAGGTGATAAAAGTTCAGATCTTTTATTATCTCGAATCTAGCCTGGTTAGCTTAGAGGCCTATCTCTCTGCTTGGTTCCAAGAGCTCTCTCCGAATGTCGCCAAATCCAAAGGTCTGGTCCTTCAGCCTCTGCCTCTGCTTTCTTCAGCCTCCAGCCAGCTCCAGTCTTCATGTCATTCCAGTGAAATCTGACCGAGAGCCTCTGTCTGTTTCTTTTATCCAAGAGGGAGGAATTGTGGGATATGAGAGAGAGGGATTATGGATTTTCTCCCATAGTGTTCTCTGGCCCAAAGAGCTTCAAGGGAGGTGTGAATTAACAAAGGTACAAAGTTTACTTTGTGAAGCTGGCATACTTGTGAACTCCAATGAGTAAAGGTGCAAACACAAGCATTGTACTAATTAGTCCTACTTAGTACCTTGTTTCAGGTTCTGCCCAAAACATCTTCTTGTAAGATTAGATCAACTCTAATTAGTTAGCAGTTAGTAAGGATTCCAACAGATGGGCACATACTAATGCTTTCTGTGTGTGTTTGTGTGTGTGTGTGTGTGTGTGTGTGTGTGTGTGTGTATGTGAGTGTGTGAGCGTGTGTTGGTGTTCATAATAAAAATGATTTTTTGGTTCTTTTATTATGTATAACATGGAATTATTTTCTTACTCTGGGTTTTTTGTTGGGCATTTTGCTTTTATATTGATTACTTCTTCTACCTGCTTTTTTTCCCCCTGTCCTATGAAGTGTCATTTGTCTTCAATTTATTTGAAATCTGTTATTGATACCAAGGTTATTGAGCCTCTTATTTAAGATATTCAGGGAAAAGATTCTACAATCACTGCTTTAAATTTTTCAAATACTATGTCTACAGCAATTTAAATCCTTTCAAGAAGATAAATATCAATATATTTATACATTGTAATTTGAGAAATAAGATACCAATGAATGGATAGGTCTTTCAAGTTATTTTCAGAGGCTCATAGTTTTCTCTCAGAGTAATGCTTAATGAGACTTAAAAGGTTAATATAAATTTAAGTGAATATTTTATTTTTATCAGCATGATCAGTTCTTTCCACAGATTACCAACATAGTCCTCAGACAGTATGGGACTAAGAAGGTGTAGGGAGGGCATCAAAAAAATCAACCTGGCCATGAAGATCTCTGCAATGATACATTATTTATCCAGAGTAATGAAACTATAGTTATAATTAAATTATTCACAGATCATCAGTTAGTTGAGAAATTCTTGTATATTTTTTCAAATTTTATCTGACCTATAAATGATTCTCAATTTTTGGATGCTTCATGTTTGCTAATACTTCAAATTATCTCCTTGATTCTTCTCTTTCTTTACTGGACATGCTTGAGATATTACTTGCCTTGATAATATATTATTTGCAATCTTTTCTAGATTTAAAGAATGAATGGATTTTTCAAAGGATCCTTCCTCAAACTTTTATAATTTAGAGTATTTATCCATCATTCTTTTCTTAAGACATCTTTATACATGTGCAGTTTCCTGATGACAACAGTGTCCATCCGCTATATCTCTTGGAATGATAGCTTCTCCAAGTTCTTGAGTAGGGGCCAACCAATGGGCCATTGTGAGCTCTGGTTTCCAATGTGACTGGCCATCTTATTGCCCCAGATGTACAGAGTTTAGGGGGTAGCAGCACAATACATTCCCTGGCTGGGACATTTCATGAATACCCACTCATACCTACAACCAACTGGGCTTCTAACTCACCTGATTTTTAAAGAAGTATTTTCTTCTGTTATTTTTGTACCTCTTTTAAATAAGCTATTAGTTACTTTTAATATTTTTTTTTGCATCGATTTCATTTATAGCTTTTCTAGAAATCCTCATTGAACTTGTGTCAATTCTACATTTGTCCTTTGGGCTTTGCCTATACATGTTTTCAAATCATTATCTTCTGAGTTTGTGTCTTGAGATTTTTATTCAACAGAGAAGCTTTTTATTATCAGGTATCTGTTTTGTTCTTTGTTCATTTTTCTAGTCTATTTCTTGACTTTGGAATTTATATTACACTTAGGATCTGCTTATATCTAGAGTTTGGAGATATATATGACCAAGTATCTGTGCTTTATGGCCTTTTGCTGCTTTCACAAATCAGGAGAGGCCTATAAGTTTTCAGTGTTTTCAATGCAGTATCTGAAGAGAGGTCTTCTCTTGCCCTATTGGTCTCTGCTCTGGTCTTTATGTTGATAGGCTCACTCATGACCATATCTGTTCCTCTCTCTGTGTCTTGGAACTATGATTCAGACGTAGGTCATAGGAAACAGAGTTGTTCCTATCCTCCTGAGCATAGTTTAAGGATTTCCTGGGATTTCTTTCTTACCAGTTATTTAGTCCCTTTATTACTACTGGGCTTTGTACCATTCGTTTTTGCTGTGGTCACCAACAAAAGTCATATGTTGCTCCCTCCACAGCTATGCTCCTGACCAGCCTCCTACATAGTGCCCACGGAATTATTTTTCAGTCTTCCTAAGATTCCTCGAGCTGGAAAAGTTACTCACTATGACTTTTAATTGGCTTTCCTGCCTACAATTGGTTAGACATATTTTTAACTTTTTTTTGGAGATGTATTGGGAGAATTTGGAAAAAATTTAGCTTTTATTATACCACCACAATTCTACTCCCTCTGTATATTGTTTTAAGGTTCCAATGTACCTTAGAAATTTTGGAAGAAGGTGCTCTCATTATTTCCATTTTACAGCTAGAAAGACAGAGAAAAGGGGATGAGGCAGGGAGAAAGACACACACACACACACACACACACACAGACAGACAGAAGAAGAAGGGAAGAAGAAATGGAGGGACAAGAAGAGGGAGGTAGGCAGAGAAGGAGAGAGGAGAGGGAGACAGAGACCAACAGACACATAGATACACAGACACACACAGAAAGACAGACCCAGAGACATTGCTTGTAAGGCAGGATCTTTATTTAGGCATTCTAAGATTTAAATCTAGCACTCATTCCACTATGCCATCTAGCAATAGTCTAAAGAGAAATTTCTTTTTAAAAAGATCATAAAATTCAGAGCAAATTTGTGCAGAATAGATTGGAGCAACTTCCCTTGACTGTAAAAAGAAACCAACTTATTTCTGATCTGTAATCATTTATCTAGTGCTCTGTTTTGCTGCCAATCTCTTGTCTCTTTCCTCAGCAATGGTGAGATGAATATCTATTCCTCCGGGCAGAGATATTCAAGATTTGTTAACTTTTCAATAAAAAAGAAGTTTGAAAACCTTGAGGCAGATCCTGTTCATGGATGACATCAAAAGAGCTAAACTATTTTTTGCAGTTTGTGAGCATACCATTATGATCCAAATTAGGTCACTGTTCATAGGTTATCAATATCAAACTTGATAAAAATAGTTATATTGCCAGTCTGTAAATTTGGATGACATAATTTTCCCCTTTTTAGAGAATATAGGTAATGACTGGTGTGTTTAGCTTAGAACACTAAATGAGGGAGGCCTTTTGTGCCCATGATAGTTTTTCTTACTTAGCGTAAATTTATGCTTTTCCTCTTTCGCTAATGAAAATGTAATTTTATGATGCAATGTAAAGCAAAATCCCCTTGCTAGCTTGTGTTCTCAATATTGAAGACATCCATAAAGGTAGAATGATTGTGTAAAGTCATGAGCTACCTTAACATCAATACGGATGAATCTTTGCATGCAGATTTTAACTTCATCTCCTGTCAGAGTATACTTCAATCTGTTTCTATGGAAAATGATGAATTGGAGAAATTTACTCAGTTTGTGGGAGCCTGTGATGGTCTGGGTGCAAAATTGCCTACCAATTTATCTAATACCTAATAGTTCAGAGCTTTTACATGATTCAGTTTCTTTCTGAAACCAAGTTATAAATCTATTGAAGTTTCAATAGGTATAACAACATGCTGTATTGGGTTTCTTATGAATTTTTTGATAACAGAGGACCCTGACCGATCACTTTTAGAGATCAGAATTGCTCCACGGTCACAGCAGAAACAAGACTGGTTTATGCAGAATACCGTGAATATAGACATCCTGGAACTTAAAAACAACTGACAAAAACTAAGTCTCTGGGTAGGAATTGAGATGCAAAAGGAGGACAAGGAGTCATTTGGAAAATTCTATTGTACCACCACTAGTTCAAGTTGATTCAAATACTTCAACCATTCTAGATTTCATTTTAAAATTACGTAAGAAAAATGAATAAACTATCCATACCCTTTGACCCAGAGATGTTACTACTAAGAACTAAGAACATGCCCAAGGAAGTCAGACAGGAAAAAAAAAAGATCCAATAAATAATAAAACATTCACTGCAGTACTTTTTGTGATAGCAAAGATTTTTTTGGGGTGAGTGCCAATTTTAAATAGATTTTATTCTCCTGGACAAGAACTGCATTTCTACTTGTTTATTGTACTGATAAAGTATTATTCATTTCACTCCCTTTGTACATATTCAAATATGCAGAATGCCCAGATTTATACAGTAGTTTAAATGTTACTTTTAAACTGCAACACATTGTCTTCACATTCGATTTTAATTTTTGGAAAACTATGTGCATTCTGGTGCATTTGGTTGACCTTTTTAATGGTGATGCCAGAAAAAAAACTTCCAGATGGGACTGGTTTATCCTCTGAGAATCCATCATGCCCCTTGTACTCTAGTACAGCTTAATAACGTTGTTGGGGTTGTTGACCTTCTCCAATTCTTTCTGCTGATACCAAAATTTTTCTGTTTCAGTAGGCTGGTTCTTCTCCAGTCAGTTCATTGTTTCATTATTGTCAAGGGTATTCTCATTGTTTTTATTATTAATTTTGCCTTAAAATTTTTTATCCTCTATATTGATCTTCTCATCGAAAGCACAAGGTTCAAGAGAGTTCTTGGAAGACAATGTATTTCTTTATTTCTTGCCTTTGCCTCTGTATTTCTCAGTGTCTTATACTACTTACTTAATGTCTTCATTGCTAAGATGATCTTTGTTATTAATGATTGTGTAAGGAATCCATGTGAGTAAGGAATTTTAAGTGAGTCTCAACCATGTCCTTTGTGTAACTTGACAATGTTCTTGCAGTTTTCTGATAGAATAGCAGGAAAGCACAAAGAAGTTGGAAAGCCATTCTTTCTTGTGCATTAATCAATGAAGATCTTTTATTGCAGGACTCTGTTTACCCTGAAAACTTGGCCAGTTCCTTGAATAAACAGTTTTCCTAAAGGAATGAACAAATATTCTCCTTGGTGGGCTTCTTGTGATGGAGCATCCTGTATGTGGAAGGCTGCTTCTTCTCAAGTGTCATGTATCAAATGAGAATACTTGGTATAATGTCTTTTTTGTTCTCAGCCTATTCAAACCCCATAGTGGAAAGAGACTTTGAGAATTCAACTAGGTAGCATTGAACAACTTACCTAGCAATGCCTCCCGCTTGAGACTCTGTACAGCTATGACCATGGATTCTCCCAGCCAAGGAATCCAGGTGTTGGTGCTTCCCTATAGTGGTGATGATGTATCTTATATGTTGTTTGTTATAGTGTCTTTATGGTGGCCACTGTGTTTGTTAATTGTATATTACTTTTGTATTATGAGTTTCCTCTTCCCTTATGTATTATTTAAATCAAGGTTCTGAGTAGTAATAAACTTGTATCCACCTTCTTTAAGACTATGCCTGCTGAATGAGAAATCTGAACCTAGATTAGTCTTATAGATGGTGATTTTATTCTCCTTGCCTTTGTTCTTATTCACAAAAGAAATTGAAAATATTATTTGCATTATTGCCAATTTTTACTTTAATATGAACCCCCCTTCCCAAGGGACAGGGGGAATTCTTGTGACTAAAGAAGCAAGTTGTTAGCTTTTGGCATTACTCTCTCAACTTCATAAACCTGAATAAGCACATCAGGTTGGTTATCTAAGTAAATAGTAAAGATATATCTGCTTCATGGGCATAGTCAGAATTTTTTTTATCAGAATTATAATATCCATTATCAGTTTTCATGGCAAGGGAAAGAGACAGGGCTTCTAATAGCAGCAAGTTCTGCATATTCTTAGTTTTATCTCCAGATAAGATAACAGTCTGGATAGTAAAACCATAGGCAACAACCTTATCAGGATAGTCTTGCCGACATATCCTTGCCATTGAAGAAGTTCTGCAGAAGATTCTGTATTTTGGGGATCACATAAGGATGGATTCAATTGTATGGCAGATGAAAAGTTTCATTTTGTTTATGGTGCTGAAGCAAAGCACTTCTTAATTATGGTTATTCCTGCTGATAAAATAATGTCAGTTTTTGGTAATGAATAACCAAGGACTTTTGTGAAAAGAAAGCACTTTTCTGGTAATTTACTATCTCCAGCTTTTGAATTTGAAGGAATGGTTTTCAAAATAAATGTCCACAGGAATTTGAATCCACAATAATATCTTAAAGCACTGGGCTGGAAGAATTATTATTCTAAAAGTTCTTGAATTTAAGAAACTGGGGTTTTGACTAGAATCTGAGGAAATATGGAGATCAAGATGATAGTGGTTGTTTGAATGACTTGGCACATGCTACTTTTTATTTCTTCCTCAAAGTGCCTAGCTTCTTTAACTAGAATTGCTAGTCTATCCTTCATGTGGTAGTTTGCCATTTAGAGAGGGTAGAGTACTTTACCATTGACTTTGGAATGGACAAGAAAAGCCTGATATATTAGATAATTATTGGACAGCACTTAGCACAATGCCTGGCAATAGGAGGTGTTTAAAAAATGCTTATTATTATGTTGGAATATCATTACACAGTGAGAAATGTTGAACATAAGGCATTCAGAGAAATATGAAAAGAGTTGTATCAGCTTATGTAGATCCAAATAAGCAGAACTGAAAGACAGATAACTTAATAAACATTTACTGCATACCACTCATGTGAAATGTGGAGGATTAAAAAAATAAGGAAATAAGACAGATTTTTTTTCTAAAGAAACTTACATTTTAATAGAAGAGAAAATATGTATCAAATGAAAGAAGGCCTGGGGAGAAAGGATAAGGCTTCCTGCATGGGTGGAAGGCAAATAGGGAGGAGGTGAAACAGACTGAAGGATGTGCTGGAAGAGAAATGAGCAGCATGGTTGAGGTTTCATGAGATAATGGCATTTCCAGGCAGGGATTCACAATCAGGAAGCAGTCATCAGAGTGAAGTCATACTTAGGTGAGCAAGAGGGCTGGTGGGGAAATGGATTTCATAAGGGAGTATGCATCATGTGCAGTGACCACAACACTATAAGGGAAAAGAGGACAAACTAGAGATGTAATTTGCATAAATGACAAGCCAGAGAGGACCTTAGAGAATATGTAATGAATTAAGGTATCATTTTTATGGGGAGAAGGGAGTGTATAAAGGGATGACTGAAACATTTTGATCTTTGTCATCATATTAGGTATTATTGCTGAATAATTTTCATTGTTATAAGAAAGTATTTAATTTAAGTGGAGAAATGGGGGAGAGAAGAGTTTTTCTACTTTTTTCTTGCTCCTAAAAATGACAACAGCAATGCAATAGCAAAATAAATCAAGAAAAATTTATTAATATAAGTATAAAGAAATTATCTACCTGCTACCAAAGTTTATAACACTGACATTATATGTATCTAAAACCATTTTTGTTTATAAACCAAGTCTGATAACAAACAAGCAATTAAACTTTCATTTTCACTTTCTTTGCCTTTGATTTGGTTTGATTATAATCACTTCCTAATGTCCCTGCCTTGCTAGTCCATACCACCCATCATCAAAATGATTTTTTTCTTAAATGTTACATTACTTATTAAACTCCAGTGGCTTACTATTACCTCTAGGACAATGATACAAACTTTTTGCCTTTTAAAGTTCTTAAAACCTGGGTTCAATTTAACTTCCTAGCCTTTTGTACACACTGTTCTCTACTCCCATATTCAGTGAACTTGTCAAGTCATATTTCTTTCTGTTACTCATGTATAATACTATCTCCCACCTCCATGCTTTTGCACTGATCTTTCTTCATACCTAGAATTTTATCTCCCTAACACAGAATTTCTAACTATGCTTTGCATGATATCTTTCCTGACTCTCTTACCCATTGTCTAATTTTACATCACTACCATGTTTTTAATGATAAAAATTATTTTGTATCTATTTTATGTATGTTTTTACATCTATATATGCTCATACTGCCTCCTCAGAAACAATGTAATCTCCATGAGAACAGAGAACATTTTCATGTTTGTATATCACCTCCTAATGTATTTATTACCTGGCATATAATAGATGTTTAATAAATGCATATTGATTAATTGATTTGTTATTTGTTAATGCTGTAAAATGAATGAAAAGTTAGATAGTTATAAGAGATAGGAAATTCAAAAAAATAGATAATATATAAACTAGAAAATGAAAAATCTGAGTGAACAAAAACAGCAATAATTAGCAGCAAAGGTTTCTGGAAAGGTTAGACTGCCTGAAAAGATAAAACAAAACATATTTATTCTAATCTCTTTTTTAAAGTTAGGGCTCCATATTTCCTAATTGATACTAATGCTAATCTCTAAGCCCTTTTCTTTCTTCCTAGTCAAGTGTATTCTCAACCAACATCCACTCTGCTAGTGACTGGGAAAAAGGCCAGCAAAGCCATGGGTGACACACTTCCTTCCTCAATGCCAGTGATCACATTGATTAGTAGTTTCTCTGTGGGAAATGGGGGACAGATGCTTTGTTCTAATTACAGTTTTAGCACCTTCCACTACACATACTCTGCTGTATAGGGTGCCTTACGGCCTTGGCAGATGCTTATTGCCAGTTGCAGGCATTGAACTCCATATTGAAAATAAAGTATTACTATAATCTCCCTGGAACTGAAAAATGAGGATTAAAACTGGAACTGGATGGCGTTGTCTGACATTTACCCAGAAGGAGAGAAACAAGCAGTTATAATTCCCTTTTTTATGATAGAGAAACTGAGGCATTTCGATTCATTTCTGGTATTTTGATTTTCTGATGGAACTGATGCTGTTATCAGTGCACAAAGCCTTGTGAAGTCCTCCCCATCATGTGCATTTCTTAACCCTTTTTAAATTGCCTAGTAGAAGGATAACCAGAGGACAGTCATGATTATGTGGGATCTTGAAATCATTCCTGGAAAGACTAAAGGAAATAAGAATGTTTAGCCTGAGGAAAAGAAGAATTAGAGGGGACATACATTTGAAGGGATATTGGAAAAGGAGCTAGTTGTGTTCTGCTTGGTGTAAAAGAACAGAACTAGGGTCAAGAATAGAAGTTCAAAAGAAGCAAATCTAGGCTTGATTAAGGAAATGTTCACCAACAATAAACATGTTCAAAAGTGGAATGCTTTAATTTCGTAAGATAGATGAGACAAGAGAAAAAAGAGAGAGAGACACAGACAGATAGACACAGATACACAGATGAGACAAGACACAGACACAGAGACACAGTGACACAGACAAAGAGACAGGGACACAGAGACAGTGAAAGACAGAGACAGAGAGGCAGAAATGGAAAGAGACAAAGACACAGAGAAAACATTTAGTAAATGCTTAATGTGCCAATCACTGTGGATTCTCCATAATTCAAGGTCTTAAATGAAGGGCTAGATCTTTGTTTTATCAGGTTTATTTATTTATTATTTCTCTCAAATAAACTCTGAAGTACTATGATTCTCTATATTTATATACAATAATAGAAGCTTCACGTTTATTTATATTTCCTAGGTTCTAGTAGAATATGGTAAAGCCCCATTTCTTGTGTTTCATTCACAGTGATCTGATTAATTTTCTGGTCATACATGTCCTTGATTGTACTTTTACACCACTTCTGTATACATTATTGGTGACACGCTGCTTCCTCCATATCTACAACATCTTTTTTTTATAATACTCACCTTTGGAATTCAATCATGGAACTGAGCTATTCTGATTAGTGAATGAATGAGAGCAAACTCATTTAATTCATGATTCCTAGTTGGTTTCAAAACATATTTTATATCTCATGCAGTCAAAATCACCTAGTGTCAATATCTAGCAAGATTTGAGAGTTTACAATAGAAAGTAGTCATGATCACTCTTATAGTTTCTTTCTACTGTAGAAATGTGATCAAGGAAGATACTTTCTAGATGCTCCATTCACCTTCTACTATGTAACCTAGGAGGCAGGATTTTCTATTGATTCACAAGTTCTCTGTTTCAAGAGACTAGGGATTCTTTAATTTTTGAACTGTTAGCCACTGGATCAGCAATAACTCCATTAGCTAAGGGACAGAGTGCCTCCAAATTCTCTATAGGATTCATCTATCTTTACTTCTTAGGAACTAATAAAAAATATTAATGATATCACAAGCACAAAACTTTTCTAATTCTGGTCTAATTCTGCACATACTAAGCTAGTTGTATTTTCTTTATTCCCCCTTCACCTCCCCAAAATCAACAGACATAAGTCAGAGATCACTTAGACAAGAATAAGGAATTAGAAACAGCTTAAAGAAATAGAGAAAATTATTCAGACTGTACTTTCCAGTTATATACTTGAGAATAATTAAATCTTTACTCTCCTTGCATTGATGCTTAAGGATTGACCACCATGAGGAATACCAGTTCATTCTAGTCATATCCCTCCTTCCCCCTTAGAGATCTTTATTTTATGAGTCAGAGACCCAGCATGCAATTTTCAGCCTTGAGCTTTGTCTGAACTGGTAGTATAAAAAGACTGTGGGGGCTTCTATATTACAAATCACCATTATATTGCTATTGCTGCTGCTATTACCACCTTTTAAACTGATTTTCTCTACCTTAGACCTTTTACTAAAATCTTACTCTAATATATCATTATGATGGTGTTCTTGTTGGCCTTTTTTTCTTATCAGTCCAGTGTCTTATTTTGATAGATTTGACCCACCTCCTTTATCCCAAGGTACCCCAGAATTGGCTCACTTGCCTCTAGCTGTAGAAGATAACCTGACTATTTATGGCAACCTCTGACTTCACTGAAGAAGGCAAGTGTCATTGTTGGCCGATAAGCCTTCAACGAATGTGGGACTATTAGGCTAGATTTGAAATTCCATAAATTAGTGCCCTTTGACTTCCAAGAATCCCAAGGGGGGCAGATTTTGGGGGATAGTCCAGATACAGAATCTTAATCGTGAGCCTCTTTTTCATTGGAACAGTTTTTCTTACCAGTTAGAGAAGAGAAAAAAAAAGACATTCCCCTTAACACCAGAGTTTCTAATAACAGGGAAAAAATCAGGATGAATAGTGAATTTCATGCTAAAAGTACTTTGTACTTTGTTTGAACCTTTTTGTCCCTAAAAAACTCAAAATGTTTTATAAATTCTGCATTTTGCATTGTGGATATTATTCCCAAGGATATTACTCTTGAGAATAATGTGCCTTTCTAGAAAAATTGCTAACAAATTGCTTATGTGTGAATATGAACTTCAGGAAAAATATAAAAACACATTTTTAGCCCATTTAGAAAATGTAATGTTCGCTACAATAACTAAGACAAATTTCTTAGGAACCTCTAGAACTTTCATTAGAACATTGTCTTAAGATTCTGTGTCCTAAAGATAAGAAATTACCTAATCAAGTATTTTTGCTATTCCAGTAACTGAAGGTCATGGATTAGGATTAGATTCAAGACAAAATACTTCATATCTTATTATGTTATATAGATGAAATGATGAAATAAGCAAGGACTAGTTGTTCTTGTGGAAACATATACCTAAGTCATAATTTAATGTCCTTAAGGGAAACCCTTTAGGTGGCATAAGTCAAAAAGAGTTTGATTATTGAGAAGCCCTCAATATTGACTCCAATTTATGCAGATTCCAAGCTTTTATTCTAAACAATGGCTTATAGTTATGTGACCATGAACAAATAAATTAAAATATCCTAAATTTTAGCTTTCTTCTCTGTAAAATGATGATAATTATACATGTCCAACTTACTTGACAGGGTTATTGTTAGAAGGTTCCTGGTCAACAATAAATGAATTTATACCTTGGTGTTTCACTTAGTCCTTTAAATTGCTATAGAGTAATTGATCTATTGCTGCATAGTAGTATGCATAAAATTAATATTTATATTCAGCACAAAATGAAAAGAATATTGTTAAGCTAACATATTTTATCAATTAAGCAACTATTCCAGAAAATTTAGATTTTTAATATATTTTTTTGGTCTAGATTTTCCAGATGGGCTGTCTAGAATGTCATGTTAATGGGGTAATTGATAAATACCCTTATTCTGTGTAAACATAGGGCATGAATCTAATAGACAAAGAAATGATTATGTACTTATCTACACTGGCTGGTAGAATTTTCTAATATCCATTCTTATTCAAATGTATGGTAAGCACCTACCTTGTACAAAACATTGAGGGGTATATCAAGTTTTAAAAAGACATAGTCTTTACTCTTGTCTTCTTACAATCTAAATGATTACTCTACCATCATTCAAATTTAGCTGTCAAGCATTCCTATGTATAATT
This sequence comes from Antechinus flavipes, assembly GCF_016432865.1. Taxonomy (NCBI): domain Eukaryota; kingdom Metazoa; phylum Chordata; class Mammalia; order Dasyuromorphia; family Dasyuridae; genus Antechinus; species Antechinus flavipes. The sequence continues at coordinate 393,490,661 of NC_067400.1, read as the reverse complement.
GAAAATGAAAATGCATTAAACATATATACATTATATATCTATTGAATATATATATACTCTAGATTGAAAGATAGAGTATAATAATTAATTATTATATATCACATTATATTATCAATAGTATTTAAACATTGATAATGCTTACTAATTTTATAAGAAAACTAAAGAATCTATACCAGTGATTCAAGACCCAATCCTATTTTCATGCCAATTACTTGACTGTTTTTAGAATAGGATGTTTTTCCCTTGAGGAAGAAGGGGTCATAACATATGGATATTTACCTTAGTTTTTTCACTTTTTACTGTAGACATATGAGCAAAGTTTTGGAAAATTTAAATTAACTTCTCAGAATATCATATGTACCTTTGTGGAGGAGGGGAATATCCAAAAATATGTTGATATGCCTTAGGAGGAAGTGATTTTTATATCTATAAATTTACTTAAGCAGAATCAGCATAACTCATTAGAGTCATACTCATCAGAGTATGATGTCTCCTACTCATTAGAGTTGAGTCAATACTCATGATATAAAGTTTAGACTAATTATCTAATATGGCCCTTTCAAATCTAGGATGTTAATTAAATTAAATAGAAGGACTTCTTTTAACATAAAAAGTTAGGACCATTCCAGAATTGACAGATCAGCCTCAGAGTTGAACTTCCATCACTTTCGTGATTATGAATGGACAAGATCGGAGGTAAGTCCTAAAGGGTGGACCAAAGTGAGTAGCCAATGGGGATAGGTCCAAATCAAGGAGAAGTCAGCAACAAAGATTTACAACAGAAGTCAAGTGGCAGATGTTTTGTCAAATAGGAAGTGCCTTGTAGCTGGGATGAGTGTCAATGTATGGTGGAAGAATAGGAAAAGATACAGGCAGTCACAATTGTGAGAAAATGACAATTTAATATGGGCAGTTTGCATACAGAGTAGAGTGCTAGACATCAATTAGTAGACAATGGATCAAGACTCTAGACCCTGGAAAAAAACAGAATGGAAAGGCAGATCTCTAGAATTAAGGGGTCTGAGGCACTAGAAGGAGAAATAAAACAGAGACTGTGGTACAGGCAATGAGATAAAGATAAGATGTGTACATTCAGATTAAAACTGGAAGCAAAATCAAGGTCATGCTGGACTACTTCTCTGAGTCTATGGATAAGATTGACCACAGAATCTTGAGTAGGGCAAAATCTTTAAGTGAGAGTTATAATATTAATATTAGTAGCCTTTATATGGTGTTTTAAGGTGTGTATAGTGTTTTACAGGTATTAACTCAGTTGATTTTTAACAATAGTCTTGTGATATAAATGGCAATATTATCCCCATTTTATAGACAAGGAAACTGAGTCTTAGGTTGTAATTTAGCCCAGTGTCAAATATTACATGCTGCCTGGGGCAGGGACTGTTTTGTTCCTTTCTTTGTATTCCTAGTAGCTATCCTAGTGCTTTGCACAAAGTTTAGAACTTCATGAATGTTTATTGAGACAAATTTAATCAAAATGTTCTCTCCTAAATTATCAGTGGTCCAATCTAATAATCTCTCCTCAATACTCATTCCTCTTAACTTCTTTGCACCCTTTGACAATGTCAGTGGTTATTCTCTTGATATTTTTCTTACTAAATGATTGTACTACTGCTCTCTTCTGTTTCACCTTTTACCTATCTAACTACTCCTTTGTTAGCTCTCAATCACATTGTTCTGGTTAATTGTGGATATCCCCTAAGATTATACCCCAGGTCTTGTTCTTCCTCCAGACAAATTACTTGATGATTTCATCAACTGCCATAATCATCACCTTTATGCAGATGACTTTCAGATCGATATATCCATTCCTAACTCTTCTGGGTTCCATTTTCACATACCCAGTTATTAAACACCTTGCATTAGATGTTTTGTAGATATATAAAATCAACATATGCAAACCTGAATTCATTAACTGCTTCTCCCACCAGCCTCTCCTTTTTTCTAAAAATCCCTATTACCCTGTTAATCATCTAAGATCACAACCTAGATGTCATTCTCAACTCTCTATTGTCTCTCCTCCCATATATAAATTGATTGCCAAATCCTATTTTTTCTACCTTCTCAACATTTATAACATGTCTTGTGGCACCTCTGACACTGACTTTACTTTAGTAAAGGAATCACCTCACACCTGGACTATTTCTGATTATAATCCCTTAAAATTCTTATCTAATTGACCAAGCTATCAAATTGATCTTTCCAAAGCACAAATCTAATCATTCTATCTTTTTTCCACCCCTACCCCATTTAATAAACTCTAGTAGTTTTCTTTTCCCTTCAGGATCTGAAGTGGGTTGTGGTCCCTTTAAGAAATTATATTTCCTATTGATTTGTGATTCCTTTCAGACTCCCAGATCCTCCTGGCAGAGGCATTTCAGTTCAGGAAGCAAGGGCCTTTGATTCACAAATCCTGGTCAAAAGCATCTCTTTGAATTTCAATAGGAGATCTGGGCTTGTCCTAGCCCCCATCGGATCTGAGCTAACTTGGGCTCTCCCAGCCCTCATTCTGATGATCTGCTCGGGTTTCCCAACCCCACCAAGACAAGCAATATAATGAGCTTCCATCAACTAAGGTCTTTGCAGATGGACTTTGGCAGGTTCCCTTTACTGCCAAGACCTTCTGCCCATTGAGAATTGCATTCTCAGTACAAAACTCCATTTTCCATAGATCTGTCCACTAGAATACTCTTTCCAGTGCCATTCCCCTCTTTACCCTCATCTATTTCCCTAACCAGACTTTAGCCTTATTTTCAATCCCCATGATAAACTTCTTTTATTAATCTAGGTTTGGGGGTCTGTAAATTCCTTTGCAGGGAAGCTCTGCACCGCCAGAAGGGAATCCCCAAAACTCCCTACCCTTATGTTGAATCCCAAGGGGTTGCAGGAGAGCTCCATTTGATTCCTTGAAACCTGAACCTGCCACTAGACCCATTTAACTCCTTGACCATCAGAAACCCTAATTTCATTTGGGTTCCCTAAATCCATACCTCATCAGATCTAATATAAAATCCTCTATTTGGCTTCTAAAGCTCTTCTCTACCTGGTCATTTTTTTACCTTCCCAAACTTCTTAAACTTTACTCCCTCTACATATTCTACAATCAAATGACAAAGACATATTTACTATTCCTTACACATAACACTCCATTTGCAGATTGAGTTTTTTTTTTTTCATCGTTGAACCCTTTTCTTTTTCTCCCTATGCATAATTAACTTTCCTCAAGCCTCCTCAATGGCAAAGTTCCATGTTATGCAAAAATCCTTTCCTGGTTCTTTTTAATGTCACTGTCTTCACCCTTAGAAAATCTCAAAATTATCCTTTCTAAATTATGTTTTTGTACATGGTTGCTTGCATATTATCACTCCCTACCCCTAGGCTGTGAGTTCTTTTAGAAAAGGGACTACAGGGACTACCTTTTGCCTTTGTATCCTTAACACTTAGCACAATGCTTGGCATGTTATGTGCTTAATAAATGTTTGTTGTCTTATGGAATGAAGTAGTCTAAACTGTGAAGTTTAGAGGAGACTGGCAAGTGTGGGGAACCAAATATATGATTATCTACCCAAAGAAAGAGTTATTTCTATAATATCTCTGATAATCAGACAGTTTATGCTCACATACACCAAGCCAGAATATTCATTACATAACGAAGCATCATTTTCATTGTTTGAAACCTCTATTTAGTAGGAATGTATGTGTGTGTGTGTGTGTGTGTGTGTGTGTGTGTGTGTGTGTGTAAGTGTAATTTTGCTGAAACTGGCTTTCCTGTAACTTCTACCCATGATCCTGCTCTGCACCCTGGAGCAACATTGAATGTTGAACCCCTTTCCCATGACATAGCCCTAGAAATAATTTGGTGGTTATTGTGTCTTCCCTTTTTCATATTAAATATCTCATCTCTGATTCTTTCTATTACTGTGACCTTGGCAAATCCCTTCTTCTTTCTGGTCCTCAGTTTCTTTATCTGTAAAATGAAGAGATTAGGTTCAATGACCTCAGAGATCCCTTGCAGCTCTAGATCTAGGATCCTATGAACCTCAGAAACTTCATTTATACTTCAAAAAAAAAAAAGAATAAAATTTTAAAATGTAATTGTTTTTTCTCTAAAAGCATTTTTTATGTTTGCAATTTTTGTTCTATCATATATTGTAATCTATCATACCATATTACATTATTAAGTTGTTCTCCTAGTACACATTAATATGGCATAAGGCTATACATATAGTCTCTACCTTTGAATTTTTCATATTTGGGAAATAGAATTTTCTAATTATCTTCTTTTTAATGTAGTGCATGTCCCTGAAGAAAATGTATTCTGGCTATGTCTTGGTGTACATAAGGTTAAAGTAGAGTCCTTGGGATGTCTGCCTCATGCTGAGCCTGATTGGATATGTAATGCAGATGACACAATGTAGTGTGAGGGATTCATTCTATTCATTTTGTTGGCTAGGTTGCAGAATAACATTTATATAGGCTTAGTAAAAAGCTGCCCATCTGTATGCCTTGTCAAATATAATGTATTGCAGCTTGAGGGTAGAGAAAGATATTCACTATATAGAGTCAAAAAATAAAAAGTAACAGCAAGAGGTCAGAAGACAGCTAACAGAAAACAGCATGCTTGGATTTTTAAGCACCTTTATGGCTCAAGACAGTAGGTTTTTTTGGCTGAACTCTTTGTTGGAAGAGGAGTAACAACATCTGATGCATTTGAAAGATGCAATTGAAAGTGATCAATTTCATTCAGAATGGCAAATAGCTCCTATACCATCATTTTGGAGATTTCCATTGTCTGACAATGACTCATGTTCACATCTTACTGTATCTTTAGCATTTTCTCCAAATTCATAAAGATAGAATATGACTCATTGGCAGACAATACAAAAAAAGCCACAAAAATCCTCTCTTCATAACAAAGAACATCTAGAAATAAAGTTGGGGTGAACTTTTGAGGTGAATTGACACTTATCCATCTCCATTTTACCTTTGTATTATCCTACCCAGATGTTCCTTTCTTGCATAAAAACTGTCAAAGGGAATACCTAAGATTCAAATAGGTTATATTGTAATATATTGTTCAGTGCTGCTTAACTAAACCCATACATAAATGCTCTTCATATGCTACATTTTTTCTTCCCATGTTAAATTCATTTTAAAGTCATTTTCCTATATTCTATCTATATGTAAAGCAAACCACTAAACAAATCAGTTTTTTGTTCCTTTCAAACATTTCTTATTCTTTCAATCATATGTGGGCATAATTAGCCAGAGACCTACAAACGGGAAATTGTATTGCTATCTTGATACACTATAGAATTATAAAGTGAAAAATTAAATATTAGAACTCAGATGTAAATGCTTTCCATTTCACATGATATAGTTACTGTCTTTATGAACAATTACCTTGTTTCTTTTGCTGTTGTTGGTATTTGGAAAGAAACAGTTTTCCCTTTTTCCTTCCTACTAATCTTATTATTTTTTCTGAAAACCCTTCTGTTTATTTATGTATCAGACAATCTAGTATGAAAAATTTCTAAAAGGAAAATTTTATCAAAAGATATAAGCAATGTTATTTCTCTAAAAAAAGATGCACTTTAATCCAAGCTAGTAATGGGTGACATGAGAAATATTTCAAAGTTGAAATTAACAGGCCTTGTCAACAGATTGGATATGGGGGTAGGGTGAGCATGAAGAGTCCAGGATTACTCCTAGGGTTTAAGCCTGAAGGATTGGGAAGGTTTCATTGTCTTCTAAATAATAGAAAAAATTAGAGATGGGAAGGGTTATTTCCATCTTGGACATACTGAGTTTTTTTTTTTTTTTAAATAGCTTTTTATTTACAAGTTATATGCATGGGTAATTTTACAGCATTGACAATTGCCAAACCTTTTGTTCCAATTTTTCCCCTCCTTCCCCCCAACCCCTCCCCTAGATGTCAGGATGACCAATACATGTCAAATATATTAGAGTATAAATTAAATACAAAATAAGTATACATGTCCAAACCATTATTTTGCTGTACAAAAAGAATCGGACTCCGAAATATTGTACAGTTAGCCTGTGAAGGAAATCAAAAATGCAGGTGGGCAAAAATATAGGGATTGGGAATTCAATGTAATGGTTCTTTGTCATCTTCCAGAGTTCTTTCGCTGGGCATAGCTGATTCAGTTCATTACTGCTCCATTAGAACTGATTTGGTTCATCTCATTGCTGAAGATGGCCACGTCCATCAGAATTGATCATCATATAGTATTGTTGTTGAAGTATATAATGATCTCCTGATTCTCCTCATTTCATTCAGCATCAGTTCGTGTAAGTCTCTCCAGGCCTTTCTAAAATCATCCTGTTGGTTGTTTCTTACCAAACAATAATATTCCATATTATTCATATACTACAATTTATTCAGCCATTCTCCAATTGATGGGCATCCATTCGGTTTCCAGTTTCTGGCCACTACAAAGAGACCTGCCACAAACATTCATGCACATACAGAGCCCTTTCCCTTCTTTAAAATCTCTTTGGGATATAAGCCCAGTAGTAACACTGCTGGATCAAAGGGTATGCACAGTTTGATAACTTTTTGAGCATAGTTCCAAATTGCTCTCCAGAATGGCTGGATGTGTTCACAATTCTACCAACAATGTATTAATGTCCCTGTTTTTCCACATCCCTTCCAACATTCTGAATTATTTTTCCCTATCATTCTAGCCCATCTGACAAGTGTGTAGTGGTATCTCAGAGTTGCCTTAATTTGCATTTCTCTGATTAATAATGACTTGGAGCATCTTTTCATGTGGCTAGAAATAGTTTCAATTTCTTCTTCTAAGAATTGTCTGTTCATATCCTTTGACCATTTATCAATTGGAGAATGGCTTGATTTTTTTTTATAAATTAGAGTCAATTCTCTACATATTTTAGATATGAGGCCTTTATTAGAACCTTTGACTGCAAAAATGTTTTCCCAGTTTATTGCTTCCCTTCTAATCTTGTCTGCATTAGTTTTGTTTGTACAAAAACTTTTCAATTTGATATAATCAAAATTTTCTATTTTGTGATTAGTAATGATCTCTAGTTCTTCTTTGGTCACAAATTCCTTCCTCTTCCATAGATCTGAGAGGTAAACTATCCTGTTTTCCTCTAATTTATTTATAATCTTATTCTTTATGCCTAGGTCATGAACCCATTTTGACCTTATCTTGGTGTACGATGTTAAGTGTAGGTCAATGCCTAGTTTGACAAGATTAGAAATCAGCAAAATATTTGAAGTAGGATAGGTAGATTTGAGAATCATTAACACAGAGATGATAATTAAATCCATAGAAACTGATGAAATAAGGAATGAAAATAGAAATAAGAATGAAATAAAGAAGAAGAAAAGAGAGCCCAGGACAGAGTCTTGACAACTTCAGTTAGAGGGTATAATTTGGAACACAACACAGCTAAGGAGACAGAAAAGGAGTAGACATACTGATAAAAAGAGAACCAAGAGAGAATGTCCTGAAAACCGAGAGATCTGAGAGCATCAAGGAAAACTGTTAAAGACCACTGACAGATCAAGAGAAATGATGATTAAGAAAAGGCTATTGGATATGGTAACTAAGAGATCATAAATATTTTTAAAATGAGCATTTTTAGTGGAATGATAAGGTCAGAAGTCACATTGAAAAGGGTTATCTGTTATTGTTATTTGTTTACTAGTTTTTTTTTTCTTTTTTTTTTTTCTTTCCCTTTTGATCTGATTTTTCTTGTGCAACATGACAATTGTGGAAATATATTTAGAAGAATTGCATATGTTTAACCTATATTGGATTACTTGATGTATAAGGAAGGGAGGAGGGGAAAGGGGAGGAAGAAAAATTTGGAACACAAGATTTTGTAAAAGTGAATGTTGAAAATTATCTTTGCATGTATTTTGAAAAATAAAGAAGCTTTTACTAAAAGAGGGTTAAGAAGAAATTGGAGGTAAGGCATTTTTTACATAATTAAGTTATAAGATGATAGTGAGGATAGAAATATCAAGTGAGTTTTTTTTTTTTTTTTTTTTTTTTGAACATGAGGGAACCATGAACACATTTGTAGGCAGTAGGAAATGAACTGGTAGACAGGGAGAGATTGAAAATAATTGAAAGAGTGACAATGATAGAAGGGAAAATCTGTTAGAGGAGACAGGATGGAATAATATCATGAATAAGTAGAGGGACTAGCCTTCATTTGCCTTGGACTTCTACACTAATGAAATCACAGATAATTTTGAGTAACATTAGTGTATATCTCCTGAAAAAGGAAAAATCACATATAGTATTTGAACGATAGGATTATCTAGGTCATTCCCCCCCCCCCCCCTTTTTTTTTTTTTTGGTTTTCTGTCTTCTACCATTGCTCTTACAAAATTCTCATTGACTGACCATGTAATACATTTTGAAATAGGTAGGTTGAAATTCTGAATCAAGGTTTGACCAGGAAGTCCAAATTAAATTTTGGCAAATGGAAGAACACAGAAGAGGTTATGATTAAGATCTGGATCTTATTCAAGTTCTAGCTATAGTATTTTATATGGAATTAGGGCACTTAGTGTGAAAGGTTGGGTAGGCAAGTGGAATATTGATAAATGAAAAGTAACTAAGATGAATATAACCAAGAGTTTCAACAAATTGAACAATCACAGATCTAGAAATATGAAAATTCCATTAGGTTTGATATACATTCTGCCCAGCAAGGTAGCAGAAGAATAGTGCTTTATTTGCTTGAATATTGTTAGTAGGCATATGCTTTTCAAGTCAACTTCATCCATACAAAACTGGTGAGCACCAATCAACATTCACAGATTTTGCCTATTAAGAACCTTGGTTTCTCCTTTCTCTGCCTTCACTTATCCATTCAACGAATTCTATCTCCATAGGGGTAGATAAAGACAACAATGAATACACAGCCAGAATTTTGCCTCGCAGCAGTCTGTTGTAGGACTTGGATTCCCTGAACATGCTTCATCTAAGAGTAAGGACTGTTTGTAGTACAAAGCACATTTTTCTTTTGAAGAACATACCCTAGAGCCAATCTTCTTTTCTATGTTTCCCTCTATTGTTCTAAATAAACTTTGCTTCTTTGATGTTTTTCTATTGACAGTCACATATACTATAAAGGGATTTGGGGATTTTTTTCCTTAGGAAACTCCCTCTGTTCAGTGCATCTGATCATGTTCAAACTATATTGGAAGGAAAGACATTAATGGGAAATCACAGCTATCCCATCCAGAACTTTTATAAATTCTTTTTAAGAGTAGTAGGAGCATAATTGGGGCAGAGGAAAAAATTTCCTTCATAGTTCTTATGAATCATACTTTATTAAATCATGGAAAGAGTAACTTTGTCAAACCTACTTCTAACATAATGTACTTAGCCCACTATATTGGTTTAAAAAACAATCATGGCATTTGAAATTATTTTATTTTGTATCTTTTTCTGGTATGTACTTTTACTTGATCACACTGTTCAGAAATGTAGTGACTGGCAAGCTTGCCATCTCTCCATGGTGCTAATATTTTGAAACTTCAATATGATCTCAATGATGTGGGTTCTCTCTCCAACAGGGCAGATCACAACCTATATATATAATTTTCCCTTAGTAATGTGCTAAAGCTTATTTATACCCACTGTGTCTCTCTATTGCCCTTTGGGGGATCTGTAACTAGAACTTTTTTTGAGATTGTTGCATTTCATGATTTACAGGTATATAACAACCACTGGAGTATATGGATCTTAAAAAAGATGAGTTTTTGCTATCCACATAAGAAAAAAACTCTGGCTGAAAAATGTCTATCTGTTGTCCATATTATAGTTAATAGTTAAAAATGTGATTGACCTAAATAGCTATACATAATCCATTCAGGTATAATTTAGGTACAATTTACTTATCCATTCAATGGTATAATAAAAGATATTCAGATATAATTCAGGATATTAATAGTACTTTCCCCACAGAGTTGTTGTATCAAATTAAATAATATATGTTAAATGCTTTGAAAACCTAGAAGGAAGTTTTACATAAAGTTCTAGCTATTGTTATTATTATTATTATTAATTTTTTCATAAAATAAAAAATAACATTTAAATATTATTATCATTCTCATTCAATTCAATAAAATTGGGTGCTATGATTTTTCCTCAGACAATTATTTATGTAGTACATTGACTGATTTTTTAAAAATGTAATTTTAATTAAATTATGTCAACATTACATCAAAATGATTAATTTTAAACATGTTTTATCCTAGAGTTTAGGGTATGTAAGTGTGATCTATTTTTTTCCATTAATGATCTAGTCTTATATATTTTTATTATACCTCTTCTGACTTTTTTAGAGTATTTCATAGTTAGGAATATTTGAGTGACTGCTGACTACATAATTAGCCAAGGGTACCGTTTCTCTATGTGTATCTATATTCATTAGGCCAATGTGAAAAAGTAACTGTTAGTTTCATGATATCTTTCCCTATAGGCAGCTGACACTTTCTGGGAGAAAAAAAATAATTGTTAGATACATATGGACTCATCATTAGACTAATGGTACCATTTTCTCTCAGTCTTTGTATGAAATAGCTGGGATAACAGAATTATGTCATTACTGCCCTGGAATATTAGTAAAGAAGAAATGCATAGAAGATCATTACTTCAAAAGAGGAATAAAAGAATATACAGATCCTCATTTTTTTTGGTAAGAGTATAATAGTAAAGAATGGCATCTGGTCAAAGGTATATTAGCATGCCTTTATATTCCCACTGCACTGCTGGTGAGATCTGTTTTCTTTCATGCATATTTTCAGATTCTTTGCTTTTTAATATGTAATTATTTTGATTTGTTAAATATTATTCTGTAGCACCTAAGGTTCTATCCTGGAATGACGCATGCAATATATGGCATGTTGTACATAGGAGTCAGCATCCACTCCAGATTATGTAGCCCTCACTAGGTGGAACAGTGCTGAAGCTGAATTCAAGAAGACATCTCCCTAAGTTCAAATTCAGCCTCAAATCCTGCACAAGGCACAATCCTGTTTGTCTCAGTTCCTCATCTATAAAATGAGCTGGAGAAGAACATGACAAACTACTCCATTATCTTTGCCAAGAAAGCCCCAAATGCGATCATGAAGAATTAGACATGACTTAAGTGACTGAATACCAACAATAGCCCTTACTCATATGTTTCCTTTTTTATCCAACTAGAAGGTACACTAGGTCAAAGAAAAAGACATTTAATTATCCATTATAGCAAGATAAGCATCAATAACTTTTTTTTAAAAATACTCTTCCATTAATTGCTTAGGTTTTAGGGGAGGAGTGGCCAAATGGAGAGAATATTTGCAAATGTGGAATAGACATAGCAAGGAGCATATGTAGGGAAAACACATTGAGAGCAATTCATTCTTCTTAGAATATCAGCTGAAGTGATCAAGATATAGGTACTCTCCTGTGACTGACGTCTTTCATTTTGTTAACTCTGCTAATGCCTTCTAGGCATTTCTATTGCTAAAGAGCTTTGATATGACTCTTTTCTGCTACCATTTACTTGTTTTCAGTTTCCTCATTGCCTCATGGACTCTGTCGGGTCTTTTGCTTGATAGCAGTGGAAATCATGTCTAGTAATATGACTCTGGGCAAGTTATTTAACCTCTCACATTCAGTTTTCTCCTCTCTAAAATGAGGATAAAAATAGGGCTTACATGGTAGTTGTAAGTGTCAAATGAAGCTGTTTGTAAAGCATTTTACTTTATTTAAAGGTTATATTAATATTAGACAGTATTTCTGTTGCAGCTATGCTACATCCCCTCCTGGCTATCCACCTAGGTACAGCAATTTTAAGTTTCCTTCTTAATTACTTTTTGAAATGTTTTTCATCTTGCTAGGGTCTAGCACCTTGATCTCAAGCTTCTGTCTAACTTAAAATTGTTCAATTTTATATCAAACACTGGTCATTAATCTGCATCCCTTGGTGACTACGTCTAGCAAGATGTCAAATGAACTATATGAAGTTGAGGTAACAGGACCTCTACTTGGCATGAAAATTAACTTGAACTAAGATTAAAAGATCAAGAAACAATTGATAATTTTTGTTTTATGATTTCTGTTCTAGCTTCTTTGTAAAGAATTTCAGCTCATAATAAAATTTCTCCTTTTTCTCAACTTTCATCCTCAAATTCTAACAAAACTATTAGTTTCAAATTATTTGTTGACTGCTTTGGGGATAAAGTTCTTCTAGCAAGTGAATCCTTTTCATTTAGTACTTGATCTGATTCTGATAGTCTATCCAATTCAGTTCAGTTTACCAAACATAAAGCAATATCTATGTGTTATATATTATGGTATAGTAGAATGAAAACAAGAGGAAAAAAGACACTGTCTTGGTCTTTGCTGAGCTTACCACTTACTGGTAGCAAGAACAAGCTATGATACACCCTTATATATATGACATAATATAAGATATAATGTTATATTGGTTTTTTTCCCATCTTATATAACATGCTCCTTCACCATTTTTTTTGTTCCAGGCAATTATTTTGAAATTTGCTAAGAATCAGTATTCTTTTGGCCAGGTATAATTCTTCTCTGATGAGTTGAAAGGGGATATGAAGAGTCCCTAGATTGGCTGTTGAGCTGGAACAGCTAATGAATAATTAGATGTACAAAAGCAAGTTACTGGTCTTTCTGCTACCCTCTTTCTTTCCATCTTAAAATATGAAGATGGGTATGATCTGTGTCCAGAATCAAATGGATAAAAGGGTAGTTGTACCTATTTCTTAGCTAACCTTTATCTACCTCTGAGTCTATGATTGCCTCAGCTTCTATGTTTATTCTTTCCTTAAATTAAATGAACAAATATTACATGATCAGAACTTATGATGACCTAATAAATTTCAAAAGAGCTGACAGTTTTGGAATCCTTGCAAGTGATGCATTTCTGGTTTCTTTGTAGTGATGATAGCTAATGGATAGAGGAAGGTTCTATATTAGAAAAGATAGCCATAAAAAATAAATGGACAAACCTAACCTGTTTTTTAGTTCATTTTGTTTTTAACAAGTTTAACAATTTTTAAAAAATGTGTATCAGAAGTATTTGGGCAGTGTCATAGCAAGGTGAAATATAAACTGAGAAGTTTTAATATTTTGATGAAGGCTATTAACTTCCCGGCAGATTGTAACAGTAGTTACAAATCAAGTTACTTGATCCTAATTATTCAGTTAATGTGCATAGTGGCTACTTTATGCTTAATATTCTTTTTTTTATGAGGAGGAATAGATCGTGTCATACATGATTTATACTCTACATTGAAAACCTTTTCTTCCTTAGATATGAACAATCTTTTTTTTTTGCTATAATTAGTCTCATTCCTGAAGCTGTGTTCATTAACAGTATTATGAATGAGAAAATGGAGAACTCTATCCTCCTAATCAGAGGTCAGATTTCTGTAAATCTGAACTTGGTCCTTAAACTGTAATAACTACATATATGACAGGAAGGATAAGGTACTGCCATATTTATGGGCTCATCTAAGCAGCTTCTCTACACTAGAATGTAAAAGCAGTAAAGAAGAGAACTAAACAAATAAATCTAGAAAATATAAATAGGCCAAGATCATTTTTATTTGAAATCGGGGGAGCAATTAGAAAAGACTTTGTAGAAGGGACTGAACCTGAAATAAAGCATGAAGGAAGAGAGAGTGAAAAATAGAGAGAAGGTGAGAGTACAAACATGGAGACTGGCCCTTTCAAATATGTGAAAGTAGAAGAAAACAATATATTTGAGGGGCATGGTTAGTGATCCAATTGGATTATAGAAGGCTGAAACTGAAAAAGTATGCTTGAATCAGATAGCAGAATATTTAAGGTTAATTACCTATTCGATGTGAGATTATGGCTCTATATACATATTTAGATAAGATGGTGAGGTGATGGCTCTTCCCACCATTGATGCTTGCTGGATGTTTGGATTTGGTGGCAAGATAATTGTAGGCAAGGATTGGAGGGCTGAGGAAGAGAAGTGAGAGTCACTTGGTGGCAGGATGAGGAGGAGAGAGGCTGGAGACTCTGAACTCCAGAATTCAGGATACATCTTAGGCAAGCGTGGCAGCTTGCCTGCCTCCTTCACTTCTCCCCCTAAAGACCAAGGACTTTGATTTATCCTGACTCTGGCTGACCCTGAGGCCCTCCGGGGAGCTATTCTGGACATTACATTGATCTATAAAAGAGAGTCTGAAGGGGTATAATATGAAATATTCTCATTTCTGTCCTCAAAGACTTTCTATTGCAAATACATAAAAACACAAAATGAATACGTGATACCTAAAATACCTAATAAAGTGCCTGTAATATAGTAAGTGTGGTGTTCTTCTTCTTTAATATATGACGGTTCTCTCTGGGAGCAGGTTTCTCAGGGATATTTTCTGGAGGCAGCCTTAATTTCAGTTAAAAGTAATAATCACCCCAAACACAGCCAGGTGATAAAAGTTCAAACGTTTATTTCTTATCTCTTTCCAAGCCCGGTTAGCTTTCTTAGAAACCTCTCTCTCTCCTTGGTTCTAAGAACTCTTGCAGCTTTGTCCTTTGCTTCTGCCTCTACTTCCTTCAGCCTCCAGCCAGCACAAAGGTGGAAGATGGAATGAATCTCTCTTGCCTCCCAGAGAGGGCTTCTGGCTCTCAATCTCCCAGAGTGCTCCTTCCAAATCTTGTCTCCTTGCCTGGGGCTCGACTAGCTTTCTGGAGAGCCTTTCAGACCAGCCTTGATCTCAGTGGGGGAAGTACAGGAGCCCAGCAACCACTGTGGTGTGAGATGGGATGAATGAACCTGGTTGCACCTCCGAGAATGGGATTGTGGGATCTGAGATTGGACTTATGGGTTTCATCCCAGAGTGCTCTCTGACCCTAAGAGCTTCTTGCTTATATGAACTCTCTAAAAGTGTGAACACAAGCATTGTTTCTCTCAGTTTCACTTAATACCTTGTTTCTTCTGGCCCATAACATCTTGTAAGATCAGATCAATCATACTGAACCATGCTAAATTAGACTTAACACTTTGTAAGGATTCCAACAAATAGGCACTTAATAAATAATTCTTAATTGATTAACATGACATGGTTTTCAGTTCCTTAATCTTTCTGCTTAACTTTGCTTTCCCATTTCATTTTTTTAAATAAGAAGGATATTTTTTCTCTTGTCCCCTGACTTTCTCAAGACAAAAAAAAAAAATTAGAATAAATATTCATGGTTAAGCAAAACCTATTTACATTCATTTAAAGGCACTCCAGTTTTTTAGTGTTTCTATATATCTTTTATAACTGAGAGTGATTTTCCAACCAAATGTAGTATATCTAGTTCATCATACAATAAGGACAACATATGTTTTGATATTCATAAGATATATGCAGCATAAAATATTCAGACAATCATATAACACTGAACTCTTGACACATCAAATTTTTATTCAACTCAGAGTCCTAGAGCTTTTTCATATGATCTGTTAAGATATTTCTCACTCATACTATACTCAAGTAGTTGATTTTTTAAAGTAAAGAACCTTATGTCTATCCCTAATATACCTCATCAGTGTTAATTTTGCCTGACCTTTCCCGCCAAGTAAGATGTCATAAAATTCTATCTCACCTGTATCTCACCCTGATTTTTGGCTTTCGTTAACTGGATAAATATGCATTCTAAGTTCTTATCTAAGTCACTGATTAAAATTTTGAACAGAATAGGACCAGGGAAACTTATAGTAAATCAAAGGAGAACTAGCACATTGATGATAGTGATTTTGCCACTTATGTGCAAAATTACCAATTCAAGTTTTAATTCAATTCAACAAGGATTTACTAAATGCTAGACACTGTGCACATTATGCTATCACAACTTTTATTTAAGTGTATTATGATGTTTTATAAGTCCCTCATTTACCAGTTAGATTACTATAGGAAAAAATGAGAGATGATTAGTTAACTTTTTTCTTTTGATAAATTGTCTTATATTTTTCCAATTACATGTTAAGATAGTTCCCAACTTCCAGGGAGGGAGCCAAGATGACAGAGTAAAGTCAGGAAGCTGCTTGAGCTCTCCTTCAAAAATCATATGAAACCAAGCCTCTGAACAGAATCTAAAGGAATGAAACCACTCTACAACTCAAGAAAAATTGGAAAAAACTTCAAGAAAGGTCAATATCACTAGAATGAAAAGAGTGCTCGGTCCATCTCAGATTGACTCTGGGAAAGCCAGTGAGAGGCTCCTAATCACAGCAAAATAGCAACTGAGACCCTCAGTCCCAGCTCATTAGAGAAGCAGATCAGTGGCGTAGTCAGCCATTTCCTGAAAAAAGCAGACAAAAACCGCTGACAACACAAGGGATCCCTTTATCTCTGGGAGCCCTCCAAGGTTATATATCCCCTATAAAAAAGATCTGCTTATGTTGAAGACTTTTGCTAAGTTCTTTTCAGAACTAAGTCCACTATGAGGTTACTCTCTTTCTTTCCCTCCTCATAATGCCTTCCCTCTAGTAGCATCATTCTCTTTACTAACCTGCCAAAGTTAAAGTTTAGAGCTTGAGAGGAAACTTGGAACAGTGCCCCTATACCTCATGAGCAGGGCTCCAGAATAAAAGTCACAAAAGAGGAAATACCAAAAGAAAAGGAAAGAAAATGAACAAGAAACAGAAAAGAACCTTGATCATAAAAAAAAAAAAAAAAAAACTTACTATGGTGACAGGGAAGATCAAAATACCAACTCAGATGAGGAGAAAATGTCTACAGTGGGAATCTCAAAACGTGATATGAATTGGTCTCAAGCCCAAAGAGACTTCTTTGAAGTGCTCATAAAAGATTTTAAAAGCCAAAAAAGAAAGGTAGAAGAAAAAATGAAAAAAGAAATGAGAGGTATAGAAGAAACAATCAATAGCTTCGAAAAGGATGAAAAAAAAATAACTGAAGAAAACAACTGCTTAAAAAATTGGTCAAATGCAAAAAAAAATCCACTGAAAAACACATCACCTTCAAAAGTACGATTAACCAGGGGCAGCTAGATGGTACAATGGATGGAGCACCAGCCCTGGGGACCTGAGTTCAAATCTGGCCTCAGATATTTAATATTTCCTGGCTGTGTGACCCTGGCCAAGTTACTTAACCCCAATTGACTCAGAAAAAAAACAAAAACAAAAAAAAACAAAGTAGAATGAACCAAATCGAAAAAAAGATACAAAAGATAACTAAACAAAATCACACATTAAAAACTAAAATTGGTCAAATGGAAGCCAGTGGCTCCATAAGATAGCCAGAATCAGTCAAATCAGTCAAACAAACTAAAAACAATGAAAAAAGAAAAGATATTTTGAAATACCTTATTGCAAAAAAAGCTGACCTGATAAATAGATCCAGAAGAGACAATTTAAAAAGCACTGCCCTGCTTGAAGGCCATAATTAAACAAAGAGCCTGGATAGCATTCTTCAAGAGATCACCAAATAAAACTGCCCTGATATTCTAGAAAAATGGGGGGAAAGTACTCCTCCATCGATCACTTTCAGAAAGAGATCTTACAAGAAAAACCCCATTGAAAATTGATGCAAAATTGTAGAAATACAATCTCAAAGAAAAAAGTCCATAAACTGCTTGTCAAATACACTTTAAATATCAAGAAGTAACAGTTACAATTACTCAGGATCTGGTAATTTCCACAATAAAGGGTCTGAGGGTCTGGATTACCATATTTCCAAAGGTAAGAACCTAGAGTTATAACCAAGAGTTATTCACCCAGGGAGAATGAGCATCAACTTTTAAGAAAGGCTGTGGAACTTCAATGCAGTAAGAGACTTTTAATCATTTCTATTGAAAAAAAGAGAACTAAACACAAAATTTAATCTACTAAACACAAAATCCAAACACAGAACTCAAGAGAAACATAGAAAGGTAAATAGGAAAAATTATATATGTATACATATATACATATAAAATAGAGAAAAAGAGATCAACAGATTGGACATGCAACTAAAAAATCTAGAAAAAAAACAAATTAAAAATTCACAATTAAATACCAAATTAGAAATTCTGAAGCTCATAGAAGAGATTAATGAAATTGGAACTAGGAAAACTATTGATGTAATTAATAAAACTAAGAAAGAGTTGGTTTTATGGAAAACCAATGAAATAGATAAAACTTTGGATAATTTGATTAGAAAAAGGAAAGAAAAAAACAAATCATCAGTATGAAAAATGAAAAGGATGAACTTTCCACCAATGAAAAATAAATTAAAACGATAATTAGGAGCTATTTTTTCCCAACTGTATGTCAACAGATCTGAAAATCTAATGAAAACATATGAATAAAAAAAACAGATGAATATTTACAAAATATAAATTGCTCAGATTAACAGAAGGGGAAATAAATGACCTAAATTCAGTGGTTCTCAAAGTATGGTCTAGAGAATCCTGGGGATCTCTGAAATCCTTTTAGAAGGTCTACAAATTCAAAAATAGTTTTTATTTCCAATGTGGTAAATGTCTATAAATATAATCCAGATAAACAAAAACGCTTTGGAGAGATCCTCAATAATTTTTAATATGATAAAGATACTGAAAACAAAAGTTTGAGAACCACTGATCTAAATTATTCCATTTTAGGAAAAAAAAAATGATGAATTTCCTAAGAAAAAATCTCCAAGGCCAGATGGATTCACAACTGAATCAAACATTTAAAAAACAATAATTCCAGTACTATGTAAACTATTTGGAAAAATAGGTAAAGAAGGAACTCTGTCAGATTCATTCTATGACACAAATATGGTACTGAGAGCTAACCAGGGAGGACCAAAACAGAGAAAGAACAAAGAACAAAGAAACCAAAACAGACCAAATTTCCTAATGAATATTGATGTAAAAATTTAAATAAAATATTAACAAAGAAATCACAGCAATTTGTCAGCAGGATAATCCACTATGACCAAGTGAGATTTATACCACATTTACAGGGCTGGTTCACTATCAGGGAAACAATTGTCACAATTGACCATATCAGTAACAAAACCAACATAAATCATATGATAATCTTAATACAGGCAGAAAAATCTTTTGATAAAATACAGTACCCATTCCTATTAAAACACTAGAGAGCATAGGCATAAAGGAAGCTTTCCTTAAAATAATAAATAGTATCTATCTAAAACCAACAGCAAGCATATTTGTAATGGAGAGTAGCTAGACACATTCCCCACAAGATCAGGGATGAAATAAGTATGCTCTTTATCACCACTATTATTCAACATTGTATTAGAAATTTTGGTTTTAGCATGAAGAAAAGAAAAAGTAATTAAAGAAATTAGATTAGGCAATGAGGAAATAAAATTATCACTCTTTGCAAATGATATGATGATATACTTAGAGAATCCTAGAAAATCATCCAAAAACCTACTTGAAACAATTTATAGCTTTAGCAAAATTGCAGGATATTAAATAAACCCACACAAATCATCAGCATTTCTATATATTACTGACAAATCCTATCAGCAAAAGAGACAAAGAGAAATTCCTTTTAAAATAGATGTAGACAAAATAAAATATTTGGGTATCTATCTGCCAAGACAAATCCAGAAACTATATGGACACGATTACAAAACACGTCTCACACAAATAAAGTCATATCTAAACAAATGGGAAAATATCAATTGCTCATAGATAGGCTAATATAATAAGCTAATATAATAAAAAACATAATTCTGCCTAAATTGGCCTTTTCTTCCTCAATGATAAAATTTGTGATTTTATTTTTAGAAATTTAATTGTAGATTTCTCATCCTATCTGGTTCATCTTCCTTCTAGTTAAGAGTATGGATACTGAGAACACCTATACATATATAAATGCATACATGCATTTTCTGTTAAGATTAAAAAAAAAAAACAATTGCTTTCCTAAAGTGGAGAGGTACATGGATAACTGAATATAGTGTTCTACTTTTTGGTTATTATAATTTTAAGAGAAACAACTATTTTCCCCAAGCTCTTTATCACATTGCCCTTTTCAACCAGTTTCTAGTTATTGGGTAGAGTAAAGTCCAGAGTACTTATGCCTTGTGTTACTAATATATTAATTTTTCACAGAAAAGAGTGCACATAGACCCAATTATTTAAAAAAAAAACAGCTAATTTAAATAATTATGTATATAATAAATCCACACAATTCATTAAAAATCGTTAGTACCTTGCTTTTACATTGTCAAACTTTACTAATCATCTTTTCCTTAAAGATAAGTGACAACATTTTCAGAAGAATTCTATTTCTTATTATTATATAGAAAATGATGTTCCATCTCACAATTGTTTCTATTTATTTCATTAAAGTTTAGTTTTCATAAGAACATTCAACCAGAGATATAAATTGAGGGTTTGATTTTATGTATAGCACAAAGAGCAATAAGAAAGATCTAATTTTGATATAAATATTCTTAGTGATATAAGAAGAAGGAGGAAATGAATTGCAGGAAACATGACATATACCACATGATATTCCGTATTTTAATGGAGGTATCAGCAAATCTTTGTTAAAAATAATATAAAACACACTTGTATCCCATATCTACATTTTACTCTTGTTCAAAGAATATTTATTTTCCTGGTGTGCTTGTTTAAGTATTAGTGTTAATTATGTACATATATTAAGACTATTACCCTTAATCTTGGATATTTAAAATATTTCTGTAGTTCTTTGCATCTGCATATATAACTATTAGTCTAAATCAGTAATTTAAAATGATACAAATCCTGTTGTGAAAATTCAATGTTATAAAGCCAATTGACAAGATAAAGGAAAAATTAACACAAATGTTCCATCTTGAGGATATTATTTTACAAGTAAAAATGCATAATGGCAAAAGTCAAATAAAAGCCAATAGTCATATAACTGACATTTTCCAGAAAACCAATAATGCTGCTGAAAATGTATTTAGAGTTGCTGCAGTCACTCTGACAGAAGAACTGAGTTTTAAGTTTACATGAGGGAATGGGATAGAAACATTCTTGTCTGAGGGCCCATGATGAGATTATGTATATAAATTTTTTCTATATACTCATATATCAAATGCTGAAACCACTTTTTAGAGAAGGGAAATGCCTGTAAGACTCACTGAAGAAGAAACTTCTCTGGAGAATTCAAGGAGATGGAGACGAGGTCAATAGGAGGAGAAAAAAAAGGCAAGAGAAAATACATTCTTTACTGCCAGATCCAAGTCTCAGCAAAGTTATTGTTACCAAAGTTTGATTTCAGCATCTCATATATACCCTTTTAAAGTGGTACTTCATTCCTAAGGAACCTAGTAGCTTCTTGCTAACTACACCATACTACCATGTTATTTAGATTATTTTTTGTATCATTCTATCCAAATACAACCTCTATAGGTCATATCTCATATTTTCCTTCTTTTAGAATTCTTGTCCTTCTACACATACCCCTCCTTCCCTCCAAAATCAAAACCTCTTTGCTATCCTATATCATTTTTTAGAACTCTTCCCTTTTTTTCCTATGTGACACCTAATTATAAACTGATAAGCTATCAGATGATTCTGTTAATTTTTGCTGAGAGTGCTTTTAGTTATAGAGATTTCAGTTATTGGAAGGCTGGAAGTACTGATATTCTGAGACAATGAGAATTATGTATTATGGGACTACTCCAAAAGAGAGGCAGACACTTTTTTTCTCCACATTCCCAAATCTGATCTTCTGGATTCTCCCATATTCCTTCCATATCTATTCCCATATGGATTGCTGTCTTCTCCAACTAGACATGACTAGCCCTGTTCATTGTTAAGGTTACATAAAATATGTCTGGGACGGGAAACAGCTGTTATCATTACTATCCTCCTTAAGAAAGAAAGCCAGTTAAATTTTTGGCAGATAGGTATGTTGGAGAAATACCTATGAGGGAAAACATTAAGAGAGAATGTGGTTTCAATTCAAATTGGTTAGTTTGGTGCTGTTTGATAATAGGTGAATTGTACTGTGTCAGTGAAGGAAAGAAATAGAGGCTGGTAATCTCTCTGTCTCTGCCTCTGTCTGTCTGTCTGTCTCTTTCCTTTTTTCCTTCTCTCTGTCTCTCTCTCTCTCTCTGTGTCTCTGTCTCTGTCTCTCTCTCTTTGTCTTTGTCTCTGTCTCTGTCTCTGTCTCTCTGTTTTTTTTTTTCTGTCTCTCTCTGTCTTTGTCTCTGTCTCTCCTCTCTCTCTCTGTCTTTCTCTCTCTCTTTTTCTCTCTCTCTCTGTCTCTCTCTGTCTTTGTCTCTGTCTCTCCTCTCTCTCTGTCTTTCTCTCTCTCTTTTTCTCTCTCTCTCTGTCTCTCTCTGTCTTTGTCTCTGTCTCTCCTCTCTCTCTGTCTTTCTCTCTCTTTTTTTCTCTCTCTCTCTGTCTTTGTCTCTGTCTCTTCTCTCTCTCTCTCTCTCTGTCTCTCTGTCTCTCTCTCTTGTCTTGTCTCTGTCTCTGTCTCTATCTCTCTCTTTTTCTCTCTCTCTTTCTCTCTCTCTTTCTGTCTCTTTGTCTTTGCTGTCTCTGTCTCTGTCTCTTTCTGTCTCTGTCTCTTCTCTCTCTCTTTCTCTTTCTCTCTCTCTCTGAATATGTCTGTGCCTCTCTCTATATATGAATATATAGATATAGATAGATACGTAGATATCTATATAAAATGTATATATATATGTGTGTGTGTGTGTGTATGTATACTTATATGCAACTTTTTTCATGTCTTGTTACTATTTCATGGACTTCATTAGCATATAATTTCTGTATGTTGCCCTGTTGGGTGTTATTTGACACTATAGATAATGTCTTCTATCTGGTTCAACAAAATGAAACAAAGAAATTTGAGATAGTGGAAATAAACAGAATATTCAATGAAGCTGAGTGAAATAGGAGTGAGAGGTTGCAAAGAAAATACAACATAAGATTGTAGAATAGTCTTTCCATCTTGGGCAATTTCATGTTACTTAAAAATAGATTGGAGAAGAGAACAAATTAGGGGAATTTAATAGTCTGAACATGGGATAGAGGATTATTAAGAGAAAGAGAAAATGTTTTTCATTGAAGTATTAAGAATTTGCAAGATAGTCTAACATAAACATAAGATTTACAATTTCTGTTTTAATATGGAAACTACCTGTATATATTATTCTTGAAGTGTATTTTGTTTTTTCTGTTTTAAAGAAGAAATTTTACTCTTCTCTTTGTGACAATTAGCACTTTTATTTTTCATACTTTAATTAGCAGTATAGAAGAGAGTTTTGGATTTGGAATCAGATTTGTTCCTCGTCCTAATATTTACTACATACACTAACTTGAAAAAGTCCTTAACCTGTGCTTGATTATATTGACTTTTTACATATCCATATTAAATAAATATGAGAAAAACTTCCCATGAATTTTAAATAAATTTTAATATTCATTTTTCTAATCAATAAATCTATAAATAATTGGAACATTCAAACTTTTGAATGTTAGCTGAGATGACTCTTTTTTGTCACTTGTGATCTAAATGGAAATAGTAACCAGGGCTTCAAGACATAAGTATTTGGCAGATGCTTTTCTAATCTTTCTCCTCTACTTGGTGGAGAATGAACTTTGGGCCTCTGTTCTTTCACTCTCTTCTCATTCCTATTAAACTGACTGTTTACTTTCTCTTAATTTTTAAATTTTGGAAGTGCATAGCCACATGTTTCAACTTAACTCTCCAAATATTGTTCTGTTGGCTACATATTCAGCTCCCCTCTTGGCTTAGCATAGGAATTGACTGACAATCTTTTTTCTTGTTCTTTCTCTCTCTATTTATACATATATGTATATACACATAACATAACACACATGCATACATGCACATTTCATACACACAAACACACATGCAGAGTGCACATATACACATGTAAAGTGTCACACATATATTTGTACATAAACACATGCCTGCACAATCAAAAGGCTGCTTATGTATATGTAATAATATACATATTGGGTATTATATGCACATGTGCACATGAATATAACACATATAACATATTCACATGTGTATAGATATGTATTATGTGTGTGTTATACCTTGAAGGTTGCTGTTGAGGACTAGCTCATAGAAGTAATTTTAACTGATTATATATTTGTATGAAGGAATTTTCTATGATAGTCTACACATAAGAGAGATCCAATTAAATTTGTATCTCTTCATCTCTCTCTTTTTCTCTCCCTGTATGTGTGTGTGTGTGTGTGTGGTGTGTCTTTCTGTCTATTTGTCTCCTCTCTGTACCAAGTACTCTATTAGTTATTCTTGGAAGTAATGCTTTTGAAAATAGTCTTCATTCTTCACAGATTTGGCATTCTGCAGCTTATTAGCAGTTTCTTTTTGAAAAATGCATTTTTAAAATGTATGAGTATCTCCTTTTCATTTAGTCTCTGTAGCAGATTCATGATGGAATAGAACAAAATGTTCTATTGCTTATAGTCAATAATTGGTGGAGGAAATTGAAAATTTTCATTAACAGCATAGATTTGATATGAATCAAATTTAGGGGAATAATGAGTTTCAATAAAAATTTACACCTTTCTTGAAGTGTATTTTGTTTTTTCTGTTTTAAAGAAGAAATTTTACTCTTCTCTTTGTGACAATTAGCACTTTTATTTTTCATACTTTAATTAGCAGTATAGAAGAGAGTTTTGGATTTGGAATCAGATTTGTTCCTCGTTCTAATATTTACTACATACACTAACTTGAAAAAGTCCTTAACCTGTGCTTGATTATATTGACTTTTTACATATCCATATTAAAAATATCTACAAGAATATCTTTCAGGGTTTTGAAAGGATGAAGTAGGATAATTTAAGCAAAGGTACTTTGTAAGTTATCTCCAGTCATCTTGATCTATGTCTTGCCACTGGACCTAGATGGCTCTGGAGGGGAAAATGAGGTAGGTGTAATAATCATTGTGTAATTATAAAAATTTGCAGCTCTATATTTCTCAAAATGATTTTGAATAACTAAAAATGAAAATAAATTTCAGGGTTGAGTGCTTGGGACTCATTTAGAAAAGCATCAAGAAGAGTATCTTTTAAAAGTAATATGACCCAGGATTTTAAATATTCCCTAATGATACTGATCATCCTGTAAGTTCTCAGCAGGAAGGAATTTTGGCTGTATTAATTTACAATCTGGATAATACTTTTAAATAAACTGGCTAAGTAGATAAAAAGTTGACCTTAGGATCAGAAAAACCTGGGTTTGTCTTACTGTGTGTGTATACATGGGTGTATGTACATGTTTGTATATATGTGTATATTTATATACACATATAAACAAAATAAGACAAACACAGATTTGTTATATATACATATATATGTATATATGAATATGGATACCACTTAACCATTCAGTGACCCAGGTAACGCTCAAAAACTAATTAAAGATGACTTTGACATCTGTATCAAGGATAACAATTTTCACATAGGGAGTTCTAAACACTGAACATTTCTTATAAGTCTAGGCCAAAAAAAGTTACAGATGAGAAAGAAATAATTTTAATTCAGGATTATTTATCCACTATAGATATACTTGTCCTAAACATAATGAAAATTACATATGTAATGGACCATGCTTGACCAGTGAGTTTCTTAAATAATTAGATCTTAATTTGCTTTTCTGATTAAACTTCAAACCAATATCTTCACAAACAGAATTACACCCACCTCTAAAGAAGCCAAGTGAAAAAATAGTTTCCTCTTCTGTAAACTGAAGAGTTTGAACTAAAGATCTTCCAGTTATTGAGAATCTGTCAGGACAAGTACTCCCTGTAAAGAACATCAAATAACAGTTGACATTTGTTACCATTTCTTTTTTCTTCTGGTAGAGCGTTAAGAGAGCTTTTGAATTGATAAGTTATTATTAATTAGTGCTTTTTTCAATAGGTAGATACTCTTTTTATTGGGCTTTGTTAGCAGTAAAAATAGTACTATTAATTTCCTCTTTGAAGGTGAGCCAGACATGGACATTATTGTTAAAATAGATAACATAGTTATTTTAGGTAAATGAAGACAAATTTAGAGAATAAAGTGGACAAGAGTCAGAATTGTTGAGGAGTATATCACATTGATTAGATTATAGCTATGAGTATTTGAGATCACATTTATTCCTAAACTAAAATCAAGATATCATTACCTAATACCTACTTCTCACATATCAAGAGAACTGAATAAAAGAAAAATGTTCCTCTTCTGAAATATTATCTGCAGCAGAGGGTCAGACTTCCTCTTTTTTTTTTTGAAAGAGTTTTTTATGTTTCCTATTTCCAAGTATTTAATCATCATTCTTTCATTAAAATTTTTTTTTCATCTTACAACCTCAAAGACAAAAGTCTTGATTTCCCTTTGCCTTTATATACTTTTTGTTTAGGTTTAATCCATCTCTCTCAAAGCCTGGAAGACAGAAATGTGCTTTAAGTTCTTTTACCTTTTCTTTCTTGTATCATGAGAATTTATGTTATTCTTTGGTGAAAGTACAAACATTTCATGTTCTGACTTTATTACAGATTTTTCCATGCTCTCCATATTAGCTAAAACTGTTTTGTCATTCTTCCTACTAACTACCCTACTAACTAGCTTCCTACTAACTGCTGATGATTTGGTGTGGGATTTTCAATTATCTATCACTTTCCTTGCCTTGATAATATTTTTTCAGCATCCTGAGCAACTTCTTGGCTTTTTAGTACTTTGATGGTTACATACAATCACTTTTATTTGGTTTTTATTAACTTCTTACATTGTTCAACCAATTTGTCTTATTTATCTTATCATATTATTCCTTCTTTTAGTTATTTTTCTTCCTCATATTACCTCCAGCTATTTTTCTACTCTTCTCCATTTCTTTTTTTTCCATTCAGTATCAAAGAATCTTACAGATGGAAGGCACTTTAGAAGAAATATAAGACAATCTTTACCTGAATAAAGATTGCCCCTACAATGGACTAATGACAAATCTTCAAGTCTTTTATATACTTCCAATGTAGCTGATTCCATTCTTGCCTAGTTTTAGTATCTGACAGATTCGTTACACTAAATTCAAATTTACCTATTTGCAAGTTACACTAACCATGGTCAAGGAAGTTCTTCAAACAACTTAATGAAATTGTTTTGATGATGAGACTGTTTTGAAAACATTTTCCTATAGAGAGTATGATTATTTCCACTAACATCTTGCTGAATAGAGAAAAGATTTCTGATTTCCTTTCAATGATTAGAATTATTCTGAAGATAAATTGGTTGGCTTGAAGTCGTTCCTTTTCATCTCCTATGGAGGATCAAGAAACTCAATTTTGAATTGTACTACCACAGTGAATTGAAGAAGGGTTGCCTATATAGTAGCTTCAAGGCTGTTTCTCATACAATGTATCTAAGGTCTCAGAGGATCTGAGTGAAAGATGGACTCACCAAATTGTCAGGTAAGTCAGAGAATTGTTCATTCATCAGTCTCCCACTATATTTTCTCCTGGGAAAAGTACAAATCTTAGGATAGCATTATGTGGACAGGGGAGATTGTATAAGACCTTGAAACAGGGACAATCCCAAATATTGGGATTTACCCTTCAGTCAGGATTTACCAAGTTAATTTCTCATTTGTCTAGGGAGTCCAAAACTTGAAAAATCTTCAAGTCTTGTGGAGAGGCAGAATTTTACTGATTATTTGCAAAGAGCTGAAATTCTTAAAAGGTGTGCTTGAATCAGACAACCAAGCACTTAAGGCTAATTACCTATTGGACAATAACTCTTATTAGCATATGCTTGGGAAAATGGCCCTTCTCACTTATTCCATGCTGGCTTGATCTTTTGGTGTATATAGATAATCATAGGAGGGATTAGAGGGTGGAGTGAGACAGCCAAATCACTTTGGAGGAGGCGGAGGAGAAGGGAGGTTGGTGGAAAGCTTGTGGCAGTTTTGTCCATCCCCTTCATTTCTCCCCCTAAAAACCAAGGTCTTTTACTTATCTTGACTCTGGCTGATTCTGAGGCCTCCAGGGAGCTAGTCTGGACTTCACAATTATTCATGAATTAGTTTTAATTCTTTACTTATTTTCTGCATAGTATATGGGTTCCTGTGTATCCTTTGTGTATTCTGAATTTTTAAAATAAATTTGTTACTAATTTATTTTTAACTTTAAAAAATTTTTGAATTCCAAATTTTCTTTATCCTACCTCTCTTCTATGAAGGCAAACAAAATTATGTCAATTATATATGTGACATCATATAAAAATACTAATCATATCACAAAAAAGCATTTCAGTTATATCAAAAATTCCACATTTTTGAATGGATATCTTGAACTCAATATTTTCATTTTCTACACTAAGTACTTATATGAGAACAGGGAATTAATGTGCTCACATGCATTGAGGCCTTTGTATGAATTACATTCTGAGATTTCTTAAAGTAGATAAATTTATGGTGGTACCCATCTAAATCAGAGAGATAGAGACAAAGAGAGACTGAGAGATAGGGACATAAACAGAAAGAGAGAAAGATAGAGAGAGAGAGAGAGACAGAGACAGAGACAGAGAGGAAGAGAGAAATCTATTTTCATTCTTCCAAGAATGAGAATGATTTTTATAGACTCAGAACTTAGTGCTCCTGGGCCACATGTTATTTACTCACTGCCCCTTGTTTGGCTCTCTCAAGCCAAAAAGAAAAAGACAGCTATCCAAATATTTTGAAAACAGCTTTTCCATCCAAATCTCTTGTCCATATTAATCACCTCTGATTTCCTCAAATCAAACTTATATGACATGACCTTGAGGCCCTTCTATAACTATTGTGGTTGTCTTCCTCAAGAGACTCTTCAACTTATCAATATTCTTCCTAAAATTGTACCCAGACCTGCACATAATGCTCCAGATATGCTCTATATGAGTAGGATTAAGGGGAATGGGATTATTACTTACCTAGTACTGAATAATACTTTTTATGCAGTCAAAAGATTCAATAACTTTTTTGGTTGCCATATGTCACTTAATGCATATTGAGTTACAGTTCTTTATAGACTTCATACCTTTTTCAGATGAATTGCAGGATAGCCACAATCCCATCCACTCCATCTCCATGTTATGATGTTGAATTTTTGTACCATAATGTAATGATAAACTTTGCATATATACATGTGGAATTTCTTTGCATTAATCTTGGCTCCAACTTGTAGATTATCTTTTTTTTTTTTAATGCTGCTCATCTATTAAGTTAATAAGCATATCCTCTACTTATTTATCCAAGTCAGTGATGGACATGTTAAACATCACAGAACCAAGTACTGATTCCACCCAAATGTCACTAGACTCCTCTCCAAGACTATTCCTTGAATTTGGCCAATTGATCATATTTAATTCCACCTTATTGTTCTGTTTTTTAGACCAGATCTCTCCATCTTTTCCACAAGGATACTAGGAAACACAATTTTAAATGCTTTGTTACTATTATTATGTTTGTTTTTTGTTCTTAAAGAGGACCATGATATCAAGAAGTGATTCCATGTCAAGCAAATGGATTGGATTTAAGTGAGGGAAGGATGTCCAAAGTCACTAGATTCACTTTCTCTTCTTGAGCCATTTGGATCCAGTAGCAAACTATTGAATAAGGTAAGTGGTGAGGGCCCAAATACTTTACTAATATCTAGAAAGAATATAGTTATAGTACTCTTTCATCTACCGACATAAGACTCCATTTAAAAAAAAAAAAAAGGGAAAAAAAGAAGGAAATAGAAATGAAGTCAGTTTAGTATTGATCTGTTTTTCCTGAATTTATATGGACTCTCTGTGCTCTTCATTTCTCTTTCTATATTTGTTTAAATGTCAGTTTTATGATAAATTATGATATTTGCTAAAATTTGATGTCAAATTGCTAGCCTACATATTTTTAAATGAAACCACAAATTCCTATTATTATAAAGTTAGTTTTTTTAAGAAAGCACATAATAAAATTAATGATGTTGACCCCAAAGCTGTTCTATTTGCCTATATATCCCGCTGAACTTCTTTCTGTTTTTTTTTTTTTTTATGAATTAAAAAACAAAAATTTTGATGTTTCTTCTTCCTTCCTTCCTTTCTTCCTTCCCTCCTTCCTTCTCTCCTTCCCTCCTTCCCTCCTTCCTTCTCTCCTTCCCTCCTTCCTTCCCTCCCTCCCTCCTTCCTTCCCTCCCTCCCTCCTTCCTTCCCTCCTTCTCTCCTTCCTTCCCTCCTTCCCTCCTTCCCTCCTTTCTTCCCCTCCTTCCTTCCTTCCTTCCTTCCTTCCTTCCTTCCTTCCTCCCTTCCTCCTTCCTTCCCTCCTTCCTCCCTTCCTTCCCTCCTTCCTCCCTTCCTCCCTTCCTTCCCTCCTTCCTTCCTTCCTTCCTTCCTTCCCTCCTTCCTCCCTTCCTCCCTTCCTCCCTTCCTTCCTTCCTTTCTTCCTCCCTTCCTCCCTTCCTCCCTTCCTTCCTTCCTCCCTTCCTCCCTTCCTCCCTTCCTTCCTCCCTTCCTTCCTCCTTCCTTCCTTCCTTCCTTCCTTCCTTCCTTCCTTCCTTCCTTCCTTCCTCCTTCCTTCCTTCCTCCCTCCCTCTCTTCCTTCCTTCCTTCCTTACCTCCCTCCCTCTTTCCTTTCTTTTTTCTTTCCTTCCTTCTTTTCTTCCTTTTTTCCTTCCTTCCTTCTTCCCTCCCTCACTAAAAATGATTTAGTAGTAAATGATTAGAGTTCATAGGATCACAGAATTATAGATTTAAAACCAAATATGTCATAACTTTGTCCAATTATTCTTTAATTGTAAATTAGACTTTGAAGGTGATATAATCCAGCATCATTTTTACAGATGAGGGAACGATCAAACACTTTATGTGACTGTTAAAGATTACATCAGGAGAAACTGACAACTGGCATGAGAAGTGGTACCTTTACATGCCAATTTCAGTGCTTTTCTCTAACCTCCTGACTGGCTCTTCAATTGCTGTTGAAAGTTCCTTTTGGAAGAAATAATAACTTGCTTACAAAATTTCAACCCCTGATTCATTAGTATAGTTTGTATGGATACTAAAAGTACTAGAAAAATAAAGTTTGATGGATTACAACAAATCTAAACAGCAAAATAATGCAATTTTACAACTGTCCAAAATGGATGAAAATTAGTGGCATTCCAGATCTTGAAGTGAAAATTGCTCAAGAAATTTTGAGACTGAAATATCTTGAATTATCTACAACTGCTCTTATATAAGGTATATCTTGACAATACCATAAAACATTGAGTAAAATAAATGAGTTCTTTCAGCAAATTTCTTCCTTGTGCAAATACAACTGGTAAAAGCTAAGAAGTGATGCCTGATTTATCTCTCTGTGAAGGACACATCACAGCAGTTCCTTCTATTACCCTTATATAGTTGTCTGACAACCACTTAAGTAAAAACATTGTCATTCATTGTTTTATGTATGGAAAAGGAAAAACAAAGTGAAAGAAGTAGAAAATAGTAACTTTGGAGTGCCCCTGATGGTAAACATGCTCTTTATCTTAAAATTATCATCAAAGATTGTGTGTGTGTATGTGTGTGTGGGGTCAGGATAGAGTTTTGATGTAACCAAAATATCAAAATATGCACACATTCCCCATTCTTTTTTAATTGTTTTTATATTAGTTAAAATTATAGAGAGATGCAAACACATGATAAGTGGAAACAGGTTTCAGCATATTGTCAGCATGCTTAAGACATGATATCAATTATAGCACCAAAGGTGTTACTGTGAGGAATAATTAACTGTTTATGGAGTAAAAATAACAGAAAATGGATGGAAAAAATGAATGTGATGTGGGTATAGTTGAGCTCAACTATACCCACCTCACCTTCATGGAAAAGGTTGCTAGTACTTTGGGATGGGTTTTCTACTGATGACATCAGAAGATTTAGATGAGAATCACATAGAGCATAAAGATATAAAGAATTTTCAGTATGCATTGATGAGAGAAGAACCACTAATATAATTAATTAATGCTGGCCTATTTTATATAAGAAGTATTAATCTGCTAATTAAATCACTGCTTAGTGAAAAACTGATGGGATAAAATATTTTGTGAATGAAAAACATAAGTTTGATGTATTCAGGAGGCTGAGGAATTTAAAATATCATATAAATACATAGATATGTACACATATGCAATGACATTTATATAGAACTTCATGGTTTACAAAAGCAACCCCATGCAATGACTTTACAGATATGCAACATGACAAGTTTGAACATTGGACTTAGGTTCATCAGTGACCTGGCTTTGATTTCTGATTTTAGTACTTATTAGCTGTATAATCATAGATGGCCTTCTTACTAGGTGGTTTGGGGCTGTTTCCTCATAATTATTTTTATTGTAGCTATCTTTCTATGGTTGTTGTGAGGATCAAATGAGATAAAATATAAAATGCTTTGTACATTTAAAAGAGCTATTTAAATGTTGAATATACATAATGTAGTATAGTTAGAACAATTTACATGTACATGCACATACAATTTACACGTATGTCTATGATGTATTAGTAGTGGTATAGTACGATAAATTTGGAAAGGGTTATAGTTATAGTGACATTTGTTTATGATATTCACAAACTTGATATGATAAAATCACATTAACAGAATGTTCACCATTATAGCAATGTTCAATGACCATTTACTAAGTGTGGTTATAATCAGTATCAATGGAGGAATTTACAACAATAAAATCATAGATATGTTGTACATTATAAGTATAATGACAAAAATCTAAAAGTGGAACAAGAAGACATCTATAAATTATTTTCTAGATCAGACCATCTTTGCCTAGGTTAACTATTTGGTCTAAAGATATTGATAATATAAGATTCTGCTCTGTTCATTCCTTATTATTATTTATTATTTATTTTTATTATCCACTGAAGTGAAATTGCTTTAAATCTTCAGTGACAAGATATACCCACATCCATCCACCTATATTCATACCCATCCCTGTGTGTGTATACAAATATGAAAATGATTATGTATATGCTAAGATTATACAAAATGTAGACATAAGGATAATTTTGTTGTATAATCTCTGATTACTAAATCTCAACCAAGACATAAGGGGTGACCAGCTTACCAAAATTATTTCCCTTTGTCATAAAGAACATCATAAGCAGAGTACAAATAGAGGAAGAATAGCTTATAGAGGTGAAAATTGGACCCAAAATTGAATGAAAGGAAGGGAATTGGAGGCCTGGATTGAGAAAACTATACAGTGCTATCAACCACACTAAACTGTTCGATAATAGAAAGAAAAATACTCTTTTACTGATGCCATGGGTTATAAACAATTGAATACCATTATCTCTAAAAAAATCAAAACTGAAAGTTACCCAAAGGACAATGATATGAAATGTGTAATGTGAAATGTATAAATCAGTGATGACATTCTACAGAAGTGCCATATGATATAAGCTCCAGAAAATGTAAGATCAGAAAGTGAAATGAGCCCAGCTTATAATGGGAATGAGACAGACATAACAAATGGATAGGTGCAGCATTGCATTTGTAGTCACAAAATACTAAGAAAAATCCCTGGAGAAGACCTTCAGCACTTTGCAGAAAATTTGCGATGACATAGAAAAATAATCACACAGGATTAGGATAGGTAGATAGCTTGTATTCTTTACTTGTGAAGAAAGTACCTGCAATGATAAGTCCAAGCTTCAAATGAATTGTTGAATGATCATGTAAGGGAACAAGAAACAGAAGTGTATTCATTCCAATACACAAATCTATTAAATTATGTGGCCAAAAAAGATTGTTAAAGCACATGCTATATGCTAAGACACAAATATAAAAGAAGGAACATTCTTTGTGTTTCCTACCAGAAATAACATTCATTGTTTTGGAGAGATATAGTATTCACAGATGAGTAACTAAAGGATACATATAAACAAAGGCAAAGTGATTTCAGGGAATCATGTTCTACTCAATTGTCACTAAATCTAATCTAATAAACATTTATTAAGTATTTACTATGTGCCAAAGTGTTCTAAGTACTGGTGATACAATTAATAAAAAGAAAAGCAATTCCTAACCTCAAGGAGCTTACAATCTAATAGGCTAAGATAATACACAGAAGGAGGCAAGAAAGCAGGGTATTGGGGGCTGGATGAAACCAAGAGGTACTTAACCCCCAAATTTCTTATTCCTTATGGTTGAAACCTGGCAGAGCAGCAGATGGGAAGTGTAGTGGGCTGAGAGGCCAATTTTTACACTCTATGAAGGAAAGTCTTGTAAGGAATTTGATATTCTACTCTCCAGTCTTTAATCAGAGGGAAGAGGAGAGCAAATAGGGTAGTATCAATCAAGGCTAAGAGTGAGCAGCAAGATGATGGGATTAGAAGTGATGATCTTATTCTTGGAGGGGTATAGAAAATGAAGAATAAAGGAAATCTCCCATTGGGAGCAAAGTAACTCAGCTCAGTCAAAAGAGTGTCCTAGATTATAAATAAGATGTAAATCATACTAATATGAAATAGTATATATATATATGTGTGTGTGTGTGTGTGTATATATTTATAAAAGTGTGTGTGTGTGTGTATGTGTGTGTGTGTGTGTGTGTATGTGTGTATGTATTTGTTCCATGAAACTATGTATTGGTATTTTTCAAGGGTCTGGTAAGATAAATGCCATAAAAGGGAAAAACACTACAAATCTGTCACCTAGGCAACTTGTACGACTTTTAAATGAAAATCACAGGGAACGAACTTTAAAAGGAGGCAACAGAGATGTATATAGCTAAGCCTCATTAATTTTCTTTTCAAGAAATCAAGAAAAAAAACTTAAATGGTAAATGCAGCATTTATGAATAACCCATATGAGCAATTTAAGTAGAATCAAATGCTTAGCATTTTCATTCATGTTTGATGTCAATCCAAAGTGACACATTAACTTAGTGGTGAATATGGGCATAGGTCAAAATGTGTCTTACTTGGGCAGATAGGGCTGCTGAGTTTTTCTGTTCAACATTTTTATTCCCATTTTGTAGGCATATGGTCAGACAGTGCCATGAGATTTTGGATGAAATTTTGTAATCTAAGAGGGATTTAGAGAATCTGGAGAGTTTTCAGGGGGAGAATCACAAAATAAAACAATTAAACCTAAGAGGAAATTTTAAATTTGGATTACTAGCCCAGAAAATATGTCATATTAATTATATGGCACACTGATTCATAATGGCTGCCAGTTTTGTAGTAGAGTTGCAGAGTACCTTACTTGTATTGTCTAATTTTGATTTTACAACTGTTCTATTAGTAGATGGAGCTAGTTCAAGAATAATTATTCTAATTTTATAGAAATTGAAGCAGAGAAATAAAGAGATTAATTGACTTGTCCAAGAATACACAATTTGAAACTAAGCTGGAAATTAAATTCCTCTTTGATACTTCACCATACTGCCTTGAGGACATTGACATTCTATGCTCTAATCTGTTAAGAAAAGCACAAAAATAGGTGAACATAATTAAGAATTAGAGGTTTTCGTAGATAAAATGTTATAAAGGTGAATAAATAAGGAAGAAACCATGAAAATATAGCATAGGGAGGGATAACCTTGTGGAAGATTTCTCCCTATAATGATAAATCATAAAATAGAAAAAGTTCTAAATGGGGAAAAAAAAAACTTTAAGAAAAAATGGCAAAACCTTCTACAAAATACTTCTCAGGGGAAAAAATGGAAACTAATTAACCAATTCACTCTACTTTTTCTCAGCCTAAGATCAACTCTTGGTAACATAATAATCCTAATGGTTGCTGTAATTCTAAAAACTAATATTTCTAAACTATGCAGTAGGTTGAATCAGAACTGTGTAAGGAAGAAATATGGTTTTAAAGGAATGAGGAACACTGAGGTATGAAAGAAGTAGGGGAAGGAGGAGATAAGTGCAGGTTTGTTGACAATTCATTCACATAGAAGACAAGTAGAAGACATGGGGTACAACATTGTATCTTTTATGTTAGAAAGGTGAGTGACTACTGGGGCAGAATGCTGCAGATATAACCAGATAGAGTTTCTATTGAATATTTTTTACTTTGTTTTCATTTTTCACAAGAAAGGCTGCAGTCTTGGTTTTAGGATGGAAACAGACCAGTTCAAATCAAATAAGACTCCAGGAAAAATAGGAGTCTTAAGAAGAAAAAAACCAGGACTTAACCTTAACTAGTGTGAAGTCTAAGCATCTCCAGGCTAGTTCTGCAAAAACTGCAAGAGGCTAGCAATGCCAGACACTGGTATTTAGCACACCTATTGAGTAGAATTTACTACTTAAAAAAAAAAAAAAGTCAGTGGTAGTAATCATGAACTCAGCCAAAGTTAAAACTAAAATAAGGTTTTATAAAAAGAGAAAATTAGGGAAACTAAGTCAGCCATCTTAATCAATATTGTTTTAGACTATTTAAAATAATTCATGTAATCCCAGAGAAACTGGGTCAAGACAGAGATTAGGGTTTTTAATATTTTAATAGTGGAGAATTTGCACTAGCTATACTAACTGCCTTGGATGGGACTCTCATCTCAAAGCATCCAGCAACCAGCAAGTAATTCCAGAGACTTTTATAGGGCTCCAGCTATCAGGGAAACAAAAGTAAGGGGGAACAGAGCACTGGGTGAGTGGAAATTCCAGGAAAGGACCATGAATTCCAATAAGTTGGGGCAAGAGACAGGAAGTCTGAGAACAGAAGATATCCAAGTATTTGAGATAAGCCATCTGGAATTTTATGACTCTTTGGAATGTGAAAGTGGCCAGAGGCCCCTATTCTCTGAATTCCAATGGGGCAAGGAAGATGGAGTTGCCACCAGGGAAACTGAGGAAGAATAATTCAAAAAAACTCAGGCAGGGAAACTGAGGTATTACCTTGTTTCCCCGATAATAAGACCTATCCCGAAAATAAGCCCTCTCCTTACTGTGTAAGATTCCTCTAAAATAAGCCTTCCCCCGAAAATAAGCCCTATTGAGATTGCTACTGTAGTGAAGGTGATCCCCTGCGCTACATGCTACATTACGGTACCCTCTGTATGCACCGCCCCTCCCACCCCCACCCCCAGATGAAACGCACACCGCACCCCAAGCTGCATCCAATCAGAGCTGCAGCAGTGAGCGCATCATCCTGTTCTTCCCCAGTGATTTGCTTGCTGGCGCCATTGAGAGCAGTGCCGGGGAGGAGAGCTGAGGCAGGACAACATAAAAACCCGGTATGTAAGTGAGGGGCATGATGGAGGATAAAAGAAGAACTTAGCCAGCACTCACTGCGCTAAAGAAATGAAGAACTTCCTTACAGAGAGAAGAATAGATCAAGTAATGATTCCTGCAGGAATGACTGCCTATCTCCAGTCGCTTGATATTGCAATAAACAAGCCATTCAAGGACCATTTGCGCATGGAAGTCAATGACTACATTGAAAATAGAATGGAAAGAAATCAGCGTGGAAACTTTGTGAAGCCCTGTCTGCAAGAAGTCGTGACTTGGGTGAAGAAGTCATGGGATAAAATTACTGACAGCTGTGTCACCAAGGCACTATGAGCAGGTTACTTGGACAAGACATGTTCATTTAAAGAGAGCTATATTGCTGGACATGACAGATTGGGTCCACTGCTTCTGAAGGAAATAGAGGCGCAAGATATCCAGGACGCAATTCAGGGTATGGACACTTATGAGGATGTTGTTGAAGAAGATGACATGATCATTATTGAATAAAGGTACTTTTTTTTGTTCACATTTACCTGTTTATTAAAATTGCTGTCAATGTTCATTAAAATAAGCCCTCCCCTGAAAATAAGCCCTCTGGTGTTTTTCTGTCCAAAAAATAATAAGACAGTGTCTTATTATCGGGGAAACACAGTACAATTCAGGGAAATTGAGGCAGAGAAATTGAGATATTTCACTAGACCATATAAGGTTGTGATATGTTGTTAGAGTTAGAAAATATGGAAAGAATTAGATTTGTGAAAGGAAGCTATTATCCATCTTCAGAGAAACAAAGGACAAGCATAGTATGATCTTACATAGATGCATATGAATGTATATATATATATATATATATATATATATATATAGTATGATAATAGATCTCTCAATATATATGTAGGTGCATTGTGTATATATCTATCTACAATTATGTTTCTGTATATATCTTCCTATAAATTTCTAGAAATTATATATATATATATATAGATGTGTGTGTGTGTGCATGAATGTATGTATATTCATACTTAATTGTATTCTCCTTGGGGGAGACTGGGTAGAAAAGGAAAAATAAAAAAATAAAGTAAAAAGAGCACAACAAGAAACAAAAGAAAATCTATAAGGAAGCAAAGAAAAGATAGATACTTCTGAACACAATGTGTACTATTTATTAAATAGGCTTTCTTGAAATAGAACTTTATTGCTTTATATTTTTAATCTTCTCATGTTCTGCTGTGCACATGGCAGTGTCTTCCCCTCACCTCTCTGCCCCGGAATATTTGTGTTTAAGATTAAAATAAATAAATATTTTTTGGAATAAGAAATTGTATGTATATCTTTATCTATATACATATACATATATTCATATAATGAATCAATATGTCATTCTAATTCCTATTCTGTTATTTATTTCTTTTGTAAGTGGAACAGGTCACTTTGTGTCTACAATTATTAGTTTTCTCATTCGCACAACTAAATTCTTGGAATTTGGAGATTTTGAAGTTTCTGTGACTCTTACGGCATTCTTTTCTTTGTCTTTTAAAAAGAATAATATTTCCTTTAGTCATATTACATCAACCCTACTTTATTTTTTAGTTCTTTTAATGTAAAAATGGTACCTTAATTTATGCAAATCATGAACTTAATTCAAATGATGGAGATAGTTTTTGATAGGATTGAATGAATACCTTTTTGTAGTCACTGTTTCTACTTTTATTCCTTTCCCTCACAAAGAGGTAAATGTTTAAAACAATGAATTCTTTACAGGGCTGGTTCAATATCAAGAAAACTATCAGCATATCAATGAATCAATAACCAAACTACTAGAAATCATATGGTTATTTCAACTGACATAATACAACACCCATTCCTACTGAAAAGAGTAGAGAACATAGGAATAAATGGATTTTTTCTTAAAATGATAAGATCTGTATAAAACCATCAGCAAGCATTGTATATAGTGAAAATAAATTAGAAACATTCCCAATAAAATCAGATGTGAAACTATTATTACTACTATTATTAAATATTGCTAAAAAGAAATTGAAAAAATTAGAGTAGGTAATGAGTAAACAAAACTATCATTCTTTGCAGCATACTTAGAGAATCCTAGAGAACCAACTAAAAATCTATTATAAATAATTAAAACTTTAGCAAAGTAACATATTATAAAATAAACCTAGATAAATCATCAGCATTTCTATATATTACCAACAAAGCCTAGCAGCAAGAGATAGAGAGAGAAATCCCATGTAAAATAATTGCAGATAATATAAAATAGTTAGGAGACAAAGCCAAAACCCATATGAAGACAATTACAAAATACTTTTCACACAGATAAAATTAGATGTAAACAATTGGAAGAATATTAATTGCTCATGGGTAGGCTGAGCTAATATAATAAAAAAGACAATTCCACCTAGATTAATCTACTTATTCAGTGCCATGCCAATCAAACTTTTAAGAAATTATTTTATAGAGTAAATAATAATCATTTGGAGGAAAAAAAGCTCAGGAATTTCAAGGGAATTAATAAAAAAAAAAAAGTAAAGAAAGGTGTACCAGACATATAAGTATAGTATAAAGCATAAGTCATGAAAACCATTTTGATACTAGCTAAGAAAAAGATTGGTGGAACAATGGAATAAGTTAGCTTCACAAGACATAATAGCTAATGACTATAATAATCTAGTGTTTGATAAATTCCAAGACTCAAGCTTTTGGGATAAGAACTCACTATTTGACAAAAATTTCTAGGAAGAGGCAGATAGGTGGTACAGTGGATAGAGTACCAGTCCTGAAGTCAGGAGGACCTGAGTTCAAATCTGGTCTCAGACACTTGATACTTCCTAGCTATATGACCCTGAGCAAGTCACTTTACCCTTATTGCCTCAGGGGAAAAATTTTTTTTCGAGGAAAACTGGAAACTAGGTATTGACCAGTATCTAATACATGATACCAAGTTAAGGTTGAAATAGGTTCATTATTTAGACACAAATGGCGATAAGAGCAAGGGATAGTCTGCATCTCAGATCTGTGGAGAAGGGAGGAATTTATGGCCAAAAAAGAACTAGAGAACATTATGAAATGCAAAATGGATAATTCTGATTACATTAAATTATAAAGGTTTTACACAAGCAAAACCAATAAACCAAGATTAGAAGGGAAGCATAAAGCTGGATAGAATTTTTTTTTAAATAATTTTGCTGATAAAACCCTCATTTCAAAATATATAGTTTGGTAATTGATATGGTCAATTATGCTGATAGTTTTCTTGACATTGAACCAGCCCTGCAAGGAATTCATTGTTTTAAACATTTACCTCTCTGTGAGGGAAAGGAAGAGAGGTAGAAATGGTGACTTGTATAAAAAAGGTATTGATGCAATTCTATCTAAAACTATCTCCATCATTTGAATTAAGTGCATGATTTACATAAATTAAGGTTCCATTTTCACATTAAAAGAGCTAAAAAAATAAAGTAGGGTTGATGTTCTATGACTAAAGGGAAAAAAATTAAAGGCAAAGAATACAATGCTGTAGGAGTCATAGAAAATTAAAAACCCCAAGTTTCAAGAATTTGGTTGTGCAAATGAGGAAACTAATAATCTTAAACACAAAGTGACCTGTCTCATTTACAAAAAAACAAATGACTAAATTGGTATTAGAATGACTAATTCATTGTATGAAGGCTTATATATTCATTAGAGAAAGGCAAACTAATATAACTCTGAGGTATCACTTCATACCTCTCAGATTGGCTAAGATGACAGGAAAACATAATGAAAAATGTTGGAGGGGATAGGGATATCTAGGACACTGATGTGTTATTGGTGGAGTTGTAAATGATCCAACCATTCTAGAGTACAACCTGGAACTATGTCCAGAAGGCTATAAAACTTTGCATGCCTTTTATTATAGCAGTGTCTTTATTGGCATGTGTATCACAAGATCATAAAAGAGTTGAAAAGACGTACATGTGCAAAAATGTTTTGTAGCAGCCCTTTCTGCAGTGGCAAGAAATCTTCAGTTGATAATGGCTGAATAAGTTACAGTATATGAATGTAATGGAATACTATTGCTCTGTAAGAAGTGATGAGCAGACTGATTTTAGAAAACCTGGGAAAGACTTACATGATCTAATGCTAAGTGAAGTGAGCAGAACTAAGAAAATATTGTAAACACTAACAACAAAATTAAGTGATGATCAACTGTGATGGACTTGACTCTTTTCAAAAGTGCAGTGATTCAATGGAATTCCAATAGTTTTGGGATGGAAATGTCATTCATATTCAGAGAGAGAACTAGGGAGAGTGAATATTAGTTGGAAGTATAGTGTTTTCTTCTTTTTATATTATTGTTTCCTTTTTTTCTTTCTCATAATTTATTTCCTTTTTGATTTGATTTTTTGTTGCATAACATAAGAAATATGGAAATATGTTTAAAAGAATTGCAAATATTTAACCTATATCAGATTGCTTGCTATCTTGGGGAGGTGGAAGGTAAGGGAAGGAAGGAGAAACATTTGGAGCACAAAGTTTTACAAAAGTGCATGTTGAAAAGTATCTTTACATGTATTTGAAAACACCAAAATAGTATAGAAAATTAACAATTACATTAAAAAAAACTACAAAGAATTCCTAGAATATAGGTCTAACCCTATCATTAACACTTGTAGCAGAGTATTTTTTAAAAAAAAGAAACAGTGGAGGAATTTCAGAAAATCATTCAATACATCAAAAATATGTAATATTCCATACCCATGAATGTTCATATCTGCAAAGGAGAAAGAAGTGGCTTCTTAAGTCTCATCTTTAGTAGTGTAATTTAGTGTATAATTACACAATGATCAGTGTCAATTGTTTTATGGTTGTTATTCCTTGTGTACATAGTTTACTTGGCTTATTCCTTTTAAATATCTCTATGGTCCTTCATATTTATTTTGTTCATTGTTTAGTACGGCGTGATAATATTCCATTACAGTTATGTATTACAATTTGTTTAGTCACTCCTTAATGGGATAGGCATCTAAATTGTTCTCCATTCTTTGCTAGCATAAGAAGTTCAATTACACATATTTTGGTTTATAGCAAGCTTTTCCTTTTTTCAAATGAGGACATTGGGTTATTTTCCTAAAAGT
This sequence comes from Antechinus flavipes, assembly GCF_016432865.1. Lineage (NCBI taxonomy): Eukaryota > Metazoa > Chordata > Mammalia > Dasyuromorphia > Dasyuridae > Antechinus > Antechinus flavipes. The sequence continues at coordinate 393,448,264 of NC_067400.1, read as the reverse complement.
GGAATTTCTGGGTAAAAGAATTTGAATATTGTAGTGACTTTGTATAATTCTAAATTGCTCCAGTAAGAATATATCAGTCTTCCTGCCTTTCTACAAGCCCTTTAATACTGAATAATTCAGTCTCTTGTCTTCTTTGTCATTTTACTGAATATGAACTAAAAAAAATTGGTCATTTAGGGTATTAATTTCAATAGTTGTTAATAGGTTGTAATTTTTTCTTAGAAAATATTTCATCATTCTTTTACTATCAATAAATGTCTTTCAAATGGCAGAAATATTAATGAATTCATTTCTTTGTCAGAATAATCTTAATACAAATTATGGCTGATTTTTTAATCTCTTTTTCCATTGAAGAATTGAATAAGACACCTTTTGTATTGAAAGTAATCAATCTGCCTATCCAGTTTAGAACACTAATTTTCTAGAACAGAAACTCTATTATAAGAATATAAGAAAGTGTGAGATTGTGAGTTCTTGGATTCTCATGCCAAATTCAGGTCAAATTATTAGTATTGTATTTCACATTTCTATATTAACATACTTTGCTCTAATAATCAGTCTCTGAAATGCTAAATAGATATCTAAACTAGAAAAGACAAAGATATAGCATAGGCATATTTATTACCACGTGGAAGATCACTTTACTCAATTTCATTTAAATCAAAATATTCTGAGTTCTGGCTTGTGATCATATGCATCTCTTTCTAAAATATAATCTCTTTCTAAATCTTTCTAAAATATAATCATTGTATCAGCCGTTGCAATCACCAAAGCAAATAGTTAACAAGACACATGCCTCTCTCTGTCTGGCCTTCTCTTAACTCTCATTGTTCTTATTCCCTAATACCCAATCCCCTAAAACACCTAATAATAAATATTCATTGAAAGATTGATAATGCCTTTTATAGTATATGCCTTATAGGCTTAACATGAGACTTGGAGAGAATCTATATTAATATGTTTGCAAACTTTTTTCAATCCTTTTTCAAGTCCGCATGATGTTCTCAAAATGAAAATATTTTGGCATTAATAGAATCCATAATTCAATATTTTAAACATAAAATAAATAAACAAATAAAATGGCAATAAAATTGTCTTTCATGAAAAAGAAAATAATAGGCTTAGATAAAATCAATTTTTTTACACCAACATTCAAATATAATACAAATCTGTGAACTGTTTTGAATTGTGCCAGGTAGATAATAGGTGCTTAATTTATGTTAATTGATTGAGTCATAGACTATTGTAATTTCTGATGAATTTAGGTTATGGTACATTAAGAGGGATAGAAGAAAGTACATAGGGAGTGTGAGTAGGCTGCAACATATTACCAACGGAAGGTTTCATGAAAAAGTGGCATGAAGGATATTACAATGACTATAAATCTCTTGATTATCTTCATTTCAAAAAAGGCCAAGGGATAATTGATAGACATTCAGTATGTTCTATTTTTTTGTATGCTTTTTAAAGAGATCTTAAGGATGATCCCAGCAAATTGGGTAACCATCAGTGAAGTATTTATTAGAAGACATAAGAAGAGCTATCTATGGTAGAGAAGAAAAGGATGGTTTATCTGCAAGGTTATTCAGAACACCCACATCAAGGAGATTGCAGTTTTTAAGTATGCATGCATGTGTATGATAGGCTTATAAATTTTTACTTTGTATGTATTTGTTTAGTGCTTGATGTATTTTTTCTGGTTTTATCAGTATAATGAAAATTGTAGAGTATAAGGTACTGGATAATATCTAATATAAGATATAAACGGATCAGATATTCAACAAACCCTCCTTAACTCTTCTTGAATAATTGCTCTCAGCTAACACAGATATAATTTTTTACTTCCAGATTATATGCTTTTTGTCACAAACAACTTCAAGCATTTAATTTACTAGAGATATATGTAAAAAAGACTATATTTTTGAATCCAAAAATGAAAATGTGTCTGACTATTAAGCAGCCATTATTTATGAATTTTTTTTAAATGAAATGATTTACAAAAATAAACAAACAAAACCCACAACCTTCTCCCTTCCCCCCACAATTTTACTGAAAAAGAACTTGAAATAATGACTTTCCTGGTAAGTCTGGGATACATGGTTGCTACAAATACATGGCACTTTGTGTGTCTATGTGTGTGTGTGTGTGAATGTGAAAGATTTAGATAGTTTGCTTAGGTAATTGTTTCTGTTCTAGAAGTGCATGCAATTTAATGATAAACACATGCAACATGAAACTAGCAAGATTGCATTTTAAAAATTGTTGATGAAAATCAGTTTATAGAAAAGCAATCTGCATTTAATATATCAAGGATGAATATATTTAAGCTGTTAATTACATCAAATTGCTATTCACTGAAGCTGTTCAGACTATTATTTAATTGTTTTCTATTGTGTTAAATGTTAGATTCATTAAAATAATTGTTTAAAAAGATGAATGCTAGCATGCTGAATTTGATTCCATTCAATTCAAAAAATGTTTCTTAAGCATTGATTATGCATAAGACATTATGCTAGCTGGTAGAACTTAACATCAGTAGAAATAGATATATGGTGTGTTGTACATGGTTTGAATGATTCAAGTTTTCTTGTACTAAGGAAAGTCCAATAGCATTTAGTAGCTATGGAGGTATATGAAAATTATTACAGCAATATCTGAAATTCTTAATAAAATTTCCAGTAATCCTCAGAACTTCTGTGTGACTAATGCAAATTTAATGAGAAAGAAATATTTCACCTTCTGGAATAACTCCAAGCACCAAGAGTTGATTTTTTAAAATAAAGAATCAACAAGAGTTTGGTGAGTTACCAACAAGATATAACAATTCTTTTCCCACCTACTTTATATCGTCCATCATTCACTGGGGATAATTCTAATTGATTAAAGAAGAAAACTATTCTTTTCGCTCAGAGCTATTGTATAATATTTCTTTTTTAGTTGGCCTTTCATCTTCCATTGATTATTCTCTGTTAATAGGTTGCAGAACACTAAGAATGCTCCCTTTGATGAAGAGTATTAGCAGAGGTAGACTAACTATAAAGCAGGAAGAAGTTGATAAGATTGTGGTACTGAGAACCACTCACTAGTGGTGTTCACTAGTTCACTAGTGAACATTCCATATTCAGTTTTAATATTTTATCCATAGAGAACAATAACCCTTGCTGGTATAAGATAGTTAATGGGCAATTAGGTGAGTAATATCACAAGGTGAGTTTTTGGGATTTTGATTTTAATCCACTCTTGGAAGGTGAAGACATTTCCACAAGTGACTTGTTGAGCAATTGAAATTATACTACTTTTACAAATAATTCTCATGGCACAGATTAAATGAGAAAAAGAAACTCCCACAACTCCAATATTATTAGTCCAGTCCCTTGGGCTTATGGCCTATAAAGAAACTTAGATCTTATTAGAATATTGGAAATTCTCTTTCTGACAATCTCACTTCATTTCCTTTCTGAGGAAAGTCCATATATATAATTATGATAAATACTATGAGGCTGAAGGCCTGTACAGGTTTCTGGTGCTGGAATGTCAGAGAATTGCTTCGATTGTTTATGGACTAATGTGAGAACTGTATGTTATTTAATGATAAACACATGCAACATGAAACTAGCAAGATTGCATTTTAAAAATTGTTGATGAAAATCAGTTTATAGAAAAGCAATCTGCATTTAATATATCAAGGATGAATATATTTAAGCTGTTAATTACATCAAATTGCTATTCACTGAAGCTGTTCAGACTATTATTTAATTGTTTTCTATTGTGTTAAATGTTAGATTCATTAAAATAATTGTTTAAAAAGATGAATGCTAGCATGCTGAATTTGATTCCATTCAATTCAAAAAATGTTTCTTAAGCATTGATTATGCATAAGACATTATGCTAGCTGGTAGAACTTAACATCAGTAGAAATAGATATATGGTGTGTTGTACATGGTTTGAATGATTCAAGTTTTCTTGTACTAAGGAAAGTCCAATAGCATTTAGTAGCTATGGAGGTATATGAAAATTATTACAGCAATATCTGAAATTCTTAATAAAATTTCCAGTAATCCTCAGAACTTCTGTGTGACTAATGCAAATTTAATGAGAAAGAAATATTTCACCTTCTGGAATAACTCCAAGCACCAAGAGTTGATTTTTTAAAATAAAGAATCAACAAGAGTTTGGTGAGTTACCAACAAGATATAACAATTCTTTTCCCACCTACTTTATATCGTCCATCATTCACTGGGGATAATTCTAATTGATTAAAGAAGAAAACTATTCTTTTCGCTCAGAGCTATTGTATAATATTTCTTTTTTAGTTGGCCTTTCATCTTCCATTGATTATTCTCTGTTAATAGGTTGCAGAACACTAAGAATGCTCCCTTTGATGAAGAGTATTAGCAGAGGTAGACTAACTATAAAGCAGGAAGAAGTTGATAAGATTGTGGTACTGAGAACCACTCACTAGTGGTGTTCACTAGTTCACTAGTGAACATTCCATATTCAGTTTTAATATTTTATCCATAGAGAACAATAACCCTTGCTGGTATAAGATAGTTAATGGGCAATTAGGTGAGTAATATCACAAGGTGAGTTTTTGGGATTTTGATTTTAATCCACTCTTGGAAGGTGAAGACATTTCCACAAGTGACTTGTTGAGCAATTGAAATTATACTACTTTTACAAATAATTCTCATGGCACAGATTAAATGAGAAAAAGAAACTCCCACAACTCCAATATTATTAGTCCAGTCCCTTGGGCTTATGGCCTATAAAGAAACTTAGATCTTATTAGAATATTGGAAATTCTCTTTCTGACAATCTCACTTCATTTCCTTTCTGAGGAAAGTCCATATATATAATTATGATAAATACTATGAGGCTGAAGGCCTGTACAGGTTTCTGGTGCTGGAATGTCAGAGAATTGCTTCGATTGTTTATGGACTAATGTGAGAACTGTATGTTATTTTGTATTTTGTATGGAGTGAAATAAGGACTGTCACCAATAGAAGAATTCTCTGGTGAGAATCTATTTCTCTAGCAGATTGCTCTCTTTGTTACTCCCCTCCCCTCTCTATTCTTCAACCTCTCCTTATGTACTGGCTACTTCTAGGATTTCATATTTATATTAATATATATTCTCATATATAGGTATGTGTGTATATCTATCTATCTATCTATCTATCTATCTATCTATCTATCTATCTATCTATCTATCTATCTCTTTCCTTCATCCTCTCATTTGATCTGACTAGTTAGCTACGTAGCTATTGTCCTTAATCTCTTCCTGCCTAAAGTCTTTGAAAAAGCTATTTATACTTAGTGCCTCCATTTCTTTTCCATTCATTCAGTTCCAGATTTTGCATTCTGGCTTTTGACTTTGTCATTCAAATAAAACTACTTAATCCAGAGTTATCAATGACCTAATTGCTAAATCTGATTGATTTTATTTAATCCTTATTCTTCTTAACTTCTCTGTTGTCTCTGACATTTGATCACTCCCTTCTCCCAAAAGGTTTTCATAATAATGCTCTCTTCTGGTTCTCCACCTATTTGTTTTACCACTCCTCAGTCTCCATTGTTGGATATTTATTCAGATCATTCCTACTTATTGTGGGTGTCCCCCAAGGCTCTATGCTATATACTCTCTTCTTCAGACTTTGTATTATCCTATCAGATAATCTCAAAAGCTGTATTCCATTATCTGCTCCCTCCTGAGCTCCAGTCTCATATCATCAACTTTTTTTTGGACAACTTTACCTACATGTTCTATAGAAATTTTAAAAGCAATATATCCCCAAATAGGACTAATTACCTTTCTTTCAAAACCATCTGCTCACTTTAATTTCCCAATTACTATTGATGTATATACTTAATGAAATAGAGCACTTTCAAGCATTCCTGATGAGATTAGAGTTGAATAGGAAATTTGACATTCAAGCACAGAACTTAAGGGAAGTATAAGAAGGCAAATACAGATTAGAAATCATCAATCTTGTGTTATTGTTGTTCAGTAATTTCAGTCATGTTTGATTGTCCATGATGCCATTTGGAAAAGATACTGGAGAAGTTTCCTTGTCTACTACATCACTTAGATGTCCTAAAAAGTTTAACTGAGGTTAAACTGTGTATTATTATAATGGGACATAACTAACTCTCAGAACTTTCTCATAACCAGGCATGTTAAAGGAAGTTTAATTAAAGAGTCTGGGTGGGATACTATTGTGTTTGGATGATCTTGAAAAAAATGAAAGGATGGAAAAGAGAAATACACAGGGAGTGATGGGGAAAGAGGAATATAGAGGAAAACTATCTGACATAAATCATATTCTCAAAGGAGAATTAAACAGTAGTTATATCAGGCAATGCTTGAAATTGTCTCATCTGGTTCAAAAATAAACATACACGTGTTTGAGTACATAAATTCATCTTACCAACAGCTAAGTATAAGGGAAAGGAGTTAAAAGGGAGGGATACATTTAAAAAAGCACAGGTAAGAAACAAAACATACTCCTAAAGAGGGGACAAAGTAAAAAAGAGAAGGATATATATCATAGGATGGAGAAAAATACATAAATAACAATATATCATCAACCATAAAATAGAAGTAGACATTAGGATGGAACAGAAACTGGAACTCAACAATATTTTGTTTACAAAAAAAATACATTAAAACAGAAAGATACATAAAAAATTAAAACAAAAGATTACAGCAGAATGTATTATGCTTCCTTTGAAGTAAAAAAAAAAAGGTAGATATGGTAATCATGATCTCAAAGAAAAAGCAAAATAGACTTAATTAAAATAGATAACCAATGAAATTATATTTTACTAAAAGCTACTATAGAGAATGGATTAATACCAGTGCTGAACATATATGCACCATATGTCATAGCCCCTAAACTGTTAAAAGAAAAGTTAAATTAATTACAGAGGAAATAATAAAACTGTAATAGTAGGGGAACCCAATACATCCATTTCACATTTTTATAAATCTAACCACAGATCTCTAGAGAATAATGAAGGATAGAAAGAATTATACCTATTTCTCAGATACATGTGGGTACCTCCACAAATATTAAAACTTTCTTAGCTCATGAAAATCTTTATAACAAATAGAAATTGAAACAATCTATCAATTACCTCCTGAAAGAGATCCAAAAATGAAAACTCCTAGGCATATTATGTCCAAATTCCAGAAATACTTAATCAAGGAGAAAATATTGCAAACAACCAAAAAAAAAAAAACAATTCAAATATTGTGGAACCATAGTTGGAATAATGCAAGATTTAGCAGCTTCTGGGCTAAAGAACTGGAGGGTTTGGAATAGATATTCCAGGGGCGGGGGAGATAAATTAGTATTACAACCGAGAATCACTTACCCAGCAAACCTGAGTATAAATACTTCAGGGAGAAAAATGGATATTCAATGAAATTGAGAACTTTCAAGAATTCCTCCTGAAAAAAGCAGAAATGAATAGAAAATGTGACTCTCAAATATGAGACTCAAAAGAAGCATAAAAAGGTAAACAGGACAGAGAAATCATAAGGGATTCAATTAGGTTAACCTATTTATATTCCTATATGGAAAAAATGATAACTTGTAAATCCTAAAAATGTTCTCATTGTTAGGGCAGTTAGAAGGAGTGTTCATAGATAAAAGGCACAGGTGTGGGTTGAATATGAAGGGATGATATCTTAAAAACAAAATTAAGGGGTGAGAAAGAGGAATGATTTGGGAAAAGGGGAAAGACAGAGATATAATGAGCAAATTATGTAACATAAATAATGCCCTAAAGAATTTTATAATACAAGAGACCAATAGAGGGGTAAAGAATACATTAACTTTATCCTATTTGGAAATGCCTCAAAGAGATAACAACATATATGCTTGATGTAGAAATCTATCTTACCATGCAGGAAAGTATAAGAAGAAAACAGCAAAAACTGGGGGTTGGTGCTTACATCAAAGAGGGAGAATCAAGAAAGTAAAAGTCAGAAACAAAACACTTTTGAGAATGAACAGGGTAAAAGGAGAGGAAGAATAGGATATATATGTTATTGAAATAGAATGATGGAAAATAGATAGTAAATATTATTGTGAAAAAAAATACTGCATATTTCTCTGATAAAGGATAATAGAAAACAGAACAAATTAAAGAAATAGGAGTCATCCCTCAATTAAGACATGGTTAAAGGATATTAACAGGCAGTTTTCATATGCATAAATCAAAGATATCTAGTCATATAAAAAATGCTCTAAATTAGTATTGATTAAAGAAATGCAAATTAAAAGAACTCTGACTACTACTACTACATACTTATCAGATTGGCTAATATGACCAAATATTAATAGAACAAAGAAAAATAATAAATGTTGAAGGGGATGTGGGGAAATTAAAACATTGATCACTGTTGGTGAAGTTGTATACTGATTCATCCATACTGGTGAGCAATTAGGAATTATGCCCAAAGGTCTTTTGACTAGCAATACCATTATTAGATCTGTATCCCAAAGGGATAAAAAATGAAACTGGACAAAAATATGTATATTAGATCTTGGAAATTGAGGGGATATCCATCAGTTGGAGGATAGCTGAACAAATTGTATATGATTGTGACAGAATAATATTGTGCTATAAGAAATGATGACTCAATAATTTTAGAAAATTTCATTTGCATAAAATCAGACTCATAAAATAATGAAGAATGAAATGAGAAGAACCAAGAGAATATTCTATACAGTTAAAGCAACATTCTTTTAAGAATAACTTTTGAGTGAATAAACCATTTTGACTATGGTAAATACCCAAATTGACTAAGATGGAGGAAAATAAGATGGAGGGAAATACAGAGCTGGTAATCATATCTGTGAATGGGAATGGCATGAACTCTCCCATAAAACAGAAGTGAATAGCAGAATGGATTAAAAAACAAAATTCTTCAATGTTATTTACAAGAGACATATTTAACACAGAGAGATACATACAGAGTAAAAGTATAAGGCTGGAAAAGAATTTTATTATGCTTTAACTGAAGTAAAAAAAAATGATAGCAATTTTGATTTCAGATAATGCAAATGTAAAAATAAATCTAATTAAAAGAGCAAAGGAAGGAAATTACATATTGATAAAGGGTATATGCACCAAATGGTAGAGCATACAAATACTTAAAGAAGATATTAAGCCAGTGATAAGAAGAAGCAGACAGCAAAACTATATTAGTGGGGGACCTCAACTTTCCCCTATTGCAATCAGACAAAAGTAACCACAAAATAAATAAGAAAGAAACTAGGAAGGATAATAGGATTCTAGAAAACCTAGATATGATAGACCTTTGGAGAAAATTGAATAGAGACAAAAAGAAATATAGTTTTTCTTGGCAGTTCATAGCACCTACACAAAAACTGACCACAGATTAGGGCATAAAAAAACCTCACATCTAATACAGAAAGGCAGAAAGAGCAAATACTTTCTTTTCAGATCATGATGAAATAAAAAATTATATTCAATAAGAGGTTAAGAAAAAATATACTAACAACCATTTCAAAATTAACTAATAAAATTTCAAAAAAATGAGTGGGTCAAACAACAAACCACAGAAACAATCCATTATTTTGTTCATGACAATGCCATTAACGAGACAGCATACCAAAATCTATGGTGTACAGCCAAACCAGTTCTTAGGGTAAATTTTTTATCTACAGATAGCAACATGAATAAAATAGAGAAATAAGAAATCAATGAATTGGGCATGGAACTAAAAAAGCTAGAAAAAGAACAAATTTAAAAATGTCCAATTAAATACCAAATTAGAAATTCTGTAACTCAGGGACATTAATAAAATTGAAACCAAGAAAACAATTTAATTAATAAAACTAGTGTTTTTATGAAAGCAACAACAACAAAATAGATAAATCTTTGGTTAATTTGATTAGAAAATGGAAAGAAAAATACCAAATCAACAGCATCAAAAATGACAAGGGTGAAATTTCCACCAATGAAGAGGAAATTAAAGCAACAATTAAGAGTTATTTTTTTCAAGTGTATGACAGCAAATCTGATAATCTAACAAAAATGGATGAATATTTACAAAATCAGATTAACAAAAGAGGAAATAAAGTACTTGAATAGTCTCATTTTAGAAAAAAATTGAACAAGCCATTAATGAACTCCCTAAGATATAATCTCCAGGGCCAGATGGATTCACAAATGAATTCTGCCAAACATTCAAAGAAAATTTAATTCTAATACTATGTAAACTATTTGGAAAAATAGGTAAAAAAGGACTCCTGCCCAATTCCATCTATGATACAAATATGGTACTGATAGCTAAAAGAGGAAAAGCCAAAACAGAGAAAGAAAATTCTGACCAAAATTCCTAATAAATATTGATGTAAAATTTAAATAAAATATTAGCAAAGAAATTGCAACAACTTATTAGCAGGATAATATACTATGACCAAGTGGGATTTATGTGAAGAATGCTGGGCTGGTTCAATACCAGGAAAATTATTGCCACAATTGACCATATCAATAACAAAGCCAATAGAAATCATATGATAATCTCAATAGGGACAGAAAAAGCTTTTGTTAAATACTGTACCCATTCCTATTAAAACACTAGTGAGCAGAAGGATAAAGGCAGATTTCCTTAAAATAATAAATAGAATCTGTCTAAAACCAACAGCAGCATTATTTTTAATGGAATGAAATTGAACACATTCTCAATAAGATCAGGGGTGAAACAAGGATGTCCATTATTACCACTATTATTCAACATTGTAATAGAAATGTTGGCTTTAGCAATAAGAAAAGAAAAACAAATTAAAGAAATTAGAATAGACAACAAGGAAATAAAACTGTCATTCTTTGCAGATGATATGGTGATACACTTAGAAAATCATCCAAAAACCTACTTGAGACAATTATCAATTTAGCAAAATTGCAGGATATAAAATAAATGCACACAGATCATCAGCATTTATATATATTACTGACAGCAAGCAGCAAGAGTTAGAAAGAGAAAGGCATTCAAAACAATTGTAAACAAAATAAAATATCTGGGTGTCTACTTGCCAAGACAAACCCAGGGACTATATGAACACAATTACAAAACACTTCTCACACAAATAAATTCAGAACTAAATAACTGGAAAAATATTAATTGCTCATGGATAGAGAGAGCTAATATAAAAATGACAATTCTGCCTAAATTGGTGTACTTGTTTAGTGCCATACCAATCAAACTGCCAAAAAATTACTTTATAGAACTAAAAAAAATAACATCAAAATTCATATGGAAGAACAAGGTCAAGAATATTAAGGGAATTAATGAAAAAAATACAAAGAATGGTGGCCTAGGAATATCAAATGTAAAACAATATTATAAAACAGCAGTTATCAAAACCATTTCGTACTGGCTAAGAAATAGAGTGGTGGATCAGTGGAATAAATTAGATGCACATGACATAATAATCAAGGAGTATATTAATCTAGTATTTGATAAACCACCAATCTCCAACTTCTGGAATAACAACTCATTATTTGACAACAATTGTTAGGAAAACTGGAAAATAACATGTCAGTATCTTAGTATAGACTTACATATCACAGCTCATATCAAAATAAGATCAAAATGGTGCATGACTTGGGAATAAAGGATGATACCATAAACAAATTAGGAAAGATGGGATGATTTATCTATCAGATGCTTGGAGAAGGGAGAAATTTATCATCAAAGGAAAACTAAAGAACATTATGAAAGGCAAAATGGACAACTTTGATTACATTAAATTAAAAAGGTTTTGCACAAAAAATGTTTGTGGCAGACCTTTTCATAGTGGCTAGAAACTGGAAATTGAATGGATGTCCATCAATTGGAGAATGGCTGAGTAAATTGTGGTATATGAGTGTTATGGAATATTATTTTTCTGTAAGAAATGACCAGCAGGAAAAGGCCTGGAGAGACTTACATGAACTGATGCTGAGTGAAATGAGCAGAACCAGGAGATCATTATATACCTCAACAACGATACTGTTTGAGGATGTATTCTGATGGAAGTGGATCTCTTCGATAAAGAGAGCCTTAATTGATCAAAGATGGACAGAAGCAGCTACACCCAGAGAAAGAACACTGGCAAATGAATATAAACTGCTTGCATTTTTGTTTTTCTTCCCGGGTTATTTATACCTTCTGAATTCAATTCTCCCTGTGTAACAAGAAAACTGTTCCGTTCTGCACACATATATTGTATCTAGGATGTACTTCAACCCATTCAACATGTAAAGGACTCTTGCCATCTGGGGGAAAGGGTGGAGGGAGGGAGGGGAAAAATTGGAACAGAAGTGAATGCAAGGGATAATGCTGTAAAAAATTACCCTGACATGCGTTCTATCAATAAAAAGTTATTTAAAAATTAAAAAAAAAAAAAGAAACAGCCTGGTTCCTCCAATCTGAGTTAAAATTTAGTGTAGGAAATAGGGTTCAAGATCTTGGCAGCTTCTTTAATTGAATAGGACTGCAAGTGGAAGACAGGAATATCTGAGGGTTCCCCCCCCCAAAAAAAAAGAAAACTAGCAGCCAAGTTATTTTCTTAACATCTATTGAAAACTCATCTTTACAATTTCCCCTAAACCTCTAGTATTTATCTCACCAGCCTATTGTGAAGCTCTGGGATACATAAAAACACTATTTAAAATAATTTATTTTGTCAATGTTTTTATACTGCATGATTATCTCAAATTCCTTTTCTTTGTTTTTTTTTCTTTTAAAAACATCATTTACACTAGTATTTCCACATTTTTAGAGATTAACTTTTCTTTTCACATTTTTAGAGACTAACTTTTCTTTTCTAGTTTGACAAGAGGAATAAGGTTTTTTTAATACCCAAACTGATTGTTCTGCTACTTATTTTTTTTCCTAGGTAGAGTATTCTCTAGATATTTCAATGCTTTTAACTTCATCACTGTGGGTACTACCTCTACTGACATAGCTGACACCTCTCCTTTAACTTAGTATAAAGTCCTTGAGAAATACTGTCATTGAAATATGCATTACCCTGGAGCAATGAGGTTAAATGTTTGTTGAATTTAGCTAGGCTGATCTCTACAAAAACAAATTATTCAAGAATTAATGCCATTCCATTTCCCAAATTCAGTATATTCTTGGGCACATACTCAAATCTTTTTAGTTTGACATAAATAGAACTTGTCCTTCATTGACATAGTCTTTGGTAACCAAGGATTACTTCCATGCTACAATGAAACATCTGAGTAGGTCCTCACTCTATCTCTCTTTTAACAATACTATATAAAATACAAGTAAATATTATTAGGATAGCTAAAAAGGAGTTCAAAAAGAAGTGAGATGATAATAGCTAAAATGTTTTATATTTTGTTTCTAAGCCAATCTTAACATTGAAATTACACATAGCCTTTTTGTTTCCTTCATTGATAGATAAGAGATTGTTCTATGGCAAAGAGTTCCTTTTTTTCCCTGCCTGTTCCATTCCTCTACAATGGACAAAGAAATGTTCTATGTTGATTTTTTTATTAGCTTTGTGTTCTTTGTGCTTCATTGAGATCACTGAATGCGTACCATTTTCTTTATGCTGTTCACAATAGTTATTTAAGACATTTATTATTTGATATATTTAAGAACACTTAAACTCCTAGACTGATTTTGTTGAATCAGCTGCTAATTTTTAGTTTAAAATACGGTAAACTCCTTGATGAAAGGACCTCAATCTCACCTAGATTTTGCCATTCCTTTGCTCCTATTCCTCTGCACAATATCTAACACACTATCATGTTTGATCAATGTTTGATGAATTGAATTGATCACATTAAATAAAAAAAAAAAAGTGCTATATGTTTTGTGCCATTGCTATATCACCTACAGAAAGACAAATAGCCTTTATGGTGAAAACTCCAGAGATGGAAATCCTGGAATTATATGCCAAAGCAGGTAAGTGAAGACTAAGTATATATAATATTCTCCTCCAGAGAATAGAAAACCATTTTGTTGTCCATTCCCTTTTTGTTTAGTCAAACAGATCAATTCTCTTGCCCATAAAAAAGAGTTTGTACTTTTTATTCTCTGCTTCTGTTTTTTTATTTTTTTTATTTTTTTTATTTTGGTCTGACAAAAAAAGCATTAATTCTCATCCATCCTTCAAGGTCCAGTTTCCCCATCGGGCTAATTTTTGGATCAACAACACACGTTGATCTGCTCTCTCCCTGGAATTCCTGTGGCAGTTTCTGTGCAGAAATCCTTTTCCTTATAAATGAACACTTGTTGCTTATTGCTGTAAGTTATAAAACTATTGCATTCAACATAAGCAATGAATAACATAAAATCCAATAGAATGTATAACCCCTTGTAATAAAGTGCACTTTCTTTAACAGGTAATCACAGGACTTTCCATCATATATTTCTTTATTCATTTAGGTAGGGCCATGCAGATAACTATCACCATCAGTTTGTACTATATTGAATGTGAAAGGAAAATAGTGAAGTAACATCATAAAAGGAACACCAGATAGAATGGGAACCAGGAGGCCAAGGTTCTCAAAGGATTATAAGGATCCAAAGATTTCCCAGAGACAGTATTACATGGAAGACAGTGTTGGATTTGGAGTCAGGAAGATCTGAGTTCAAATCCTATCTTTTACTATGGATTTGTAAAACTCAATAGTAGTTTCATCTCTTTGAGTCTGGAAAAGCTAATCTAGAAAATGGGAGTGAGTGGGTTGAGTGTTAGTATATGAATTAGACAGCCTCTAATGTTTATCTACCACTAAATATAAAACCATGTAATTCTATGAGAAAATGTGATATCAAAGCATCTTGAAAAGTGTAAAGCACCATGAAAATATGAAATACCAGGAATTGCTTAGCTACTGACCAGCTCTGAAACTTGGACAGGCTTCTGTATGCTTGAGCCTCAGTTTTCTCATCTGAAAAATGGGAGAGTTGGATATATAATATACACGCACACATATACAAGTTCACATATGTTTTTATGTCTGTATAGATATATGTATATATATACATATATTTATATATTATATATACATATTTCTTATATCTCTGAAATTCTACATTTTCTAATATTAATTTCCTATGAATAGGGGTCCTAAAAAAGAAACCACCCTTACCTTGGGTGAGAGTGATCAATGAAGCAAACATCAAACATTTATTGTGTTTTCTAGGTGCCAAGCACTTATCTTTGTGTTAGAGATACATATACGATGAATAAAACATCTCTCATTATAAGGAGTTTCTATTCCAATAGAAGTGATAAGAAAACAAGAATGCATAGAATAATTCTAAAGAAATCTTGAATTTACAAAGTAGTTAAATGTCGAGTTATGGGGAAGGAGAGTACAAGTGGTTGAAAGAATCAGTAACATTTTTATGCAGCTGGTGCTTAACTTCCTCTTGAAAGAGGGTCATTCTATGAAACAGAAATGAGCATTCATTCTAGGCATGAAGGATTGCAAGTGCAAATGTATAGAGGTAGAAGATGAATTTGCGTGTGTGTGTGTGTGTGTGTGTGTGTGTGTGTGTGTGTGTGTGTGTGTGCCTCAGGGACTTCCTGGCAGGAGAGGGCTGATCCTGGCTTTGCTTTAACCAAGCCTGGGGACTAAAGGAGGAATCGACCAGCTGTAGTAATACTGGTGATTGCCCTCTAGTCTTCAGACTTGCTTCTTATCTTCCAACTCTGAGAACAATGCTGTCAGTTTCCCAACTAAATTGTAAGCCACTTTAGAGCAAAAACCTTATCTTGTATAATTATAAGGAAGTTTATTATATTTCTTTGTAGTCTTACCACATTTCCTAGTCTAGTATATTGTTGATGGCTCAACAAAATATTTTATTGGTTAATTGATTGATGATAGGAGACAGAGTTCAAAAGTCACTAATTGGCCATAAGAATAGGTTGACAACTAAAATATGAAATTAATGAGCAATAAGGAAAGACAAACTGCTTACATTTAACCTTGGATTTTCAAAAAGAGCTATCATGGACTATATTATAGCTTTTCAGAATTGAAAGGGAACTTAGTGATTACATTCATTAATTTAATTACAAATTTTCAGATTAGAAAGATAAATCAAGAAAAATTAAATACATGCTTGAGGTCACCTAGATACTGAATGGGAGATCCAGGATTAGAGAGCAGGTTACCTTAGCTAAAGGAGGCTGAGAAATTTCTTTTCTCTCTTCCTTAATGCATATTGTTTATTTGAATATGGAGATTTTGGCATTATTATTATTATAGTTATCATTTGTGGAAACAAGTCCCTATTACAGGTCACACATGTTACTAATGATCATGTTTACTAAAAAAATTCATAATTTTACTTTAGAATTCTTATAGCACAGTAAAACTTTTTAGATGACTTCTCCAAAAACCTTTTCTTTTTACATCTATTTCTGAACTTTTTTCTTTTTAGCATACAAGAATTGATGGGAAAAACAACAGAAGTATTAAGAATAATATGTTATATTAATAGAATCAAAAATTGAAATCGGGCTGTGAAATGAAGTTTAGGCGTAGGAGAGGTTAAAGAAAATTGGACGAATAAGGAATTCTAAAAGTAAAATTCATTCTTTTGGTTTTTCCCTATTATTATTTCTTTAGGATTTAAGCCCCTATACAGGTTCTCTTCCTTCAGGTGGTTAAAATGTGTTCTGCACTTATGATTCTGACTCTTGAAAAAAAGCCTATCTTTGATTGCACACCTGGTCTTCTCCAGTTCAAAAGCTACTTGTTATGGCATTTCAAAATATATGGAGTGTATGTAAAATTGGCTGCTTGATATTTTCATTTGCATATCAAAACCTAGAATATTTTTTTCCAGTTTATGGTTCATTGATAGCAGTTGTATTGTCTGAGATCACAGATCAAAAAAAGAAGGTCTGGGAATGATTTTGATATTCTGAATTTTTAAAGAATGTAATAAGAAGTTGGAAAGAGATACAAAATCAGAACTTTTATATTATCCAATTTTTAAAATAAACAACAACAACAAAGCCCTCAAACTAGTAGTTAGAGAAACATTTGATCTTCTATTATCTTTCTGACTCAGTCTCAGCTGGCCAATATCCTTGGGCTGTGTTTTCTCACAGCTCATGGAATGTTATCACTGAGAAAATGTTAAAAACCCTTCTAATTCAAAGTTGTCATTTCATAGGCTAAGAAACCAAGAGAAGTAGAACTTGCCCAGTGACTCAGTGGCAGCAGTAGAACCAGTTTCTAAATGCCCATCCCAGTAACCCTATCATTAATTGAATACAGAATTCTTCCAGAAATTTCTCTTTATAGGAATTCCCTTTTCAGTTCATGCCATTGTGATCACTTTAGGATTTGTGGAGGCTGAAAAAAAAAAATCACTGAAAAAGCACTAGTGAATTCATTTGAAGCTTAGGTTAAATCTGTTACTATAATGGAATGCAACAAGTTTACTATCTAGGAATACCTAGAGAAGAGAACTGGCTAGGGTCCTAAAAATCTTTTGTACCCTTGACTATGGCACATGAAATCCCATTAGAAAGAACATTTCATACAGTCCAAACACAGGAATAGACTTGTGGTTGAATCAAGATCAATAGATCTTTAAACAGCTGTTCTGCTTAATGGCTCCATGACAATGGCCTCATTTCAATTAAATTGAGCATGCATTTATTTTATACTATGTGCAAGACACCAGGATAGCTTCTGAGCATATAAAGACAAAAAAAAAAAAAATCCCCCAAACCTGTCTCTTCTCTAGGAGTTAAATTCTACTTGGGAGATGGAAGTAGAGGTGGGGGAAAATATTCCAACAAATGCCTGTTGATAAGACTTGTAGCTAATGTCTTATAGATTGAAACTTTGAACTTTTTTTTTTTAACTTATATAAAAATATTATAAAGTACCAGGTCAAATGTTTTCAAAAATTGTGTTTTATATAGATATAAGTTTTAAAAAATTATTCATCATTTTATCAGTGGTCACATATAGCAATTTGCCATAATTTTTTATATTATTTTATCCATATGTAAACTTTAAAATATTATTTTATACAAATATAGCAAAACAATATTTTATCACATTTTTGTCCATAAAAATACATCCATCAATTATAGAAAAACAGTCTGTATGTTAGTAAAAAATTTATAAAGAAGTTTCTGTTTTCACAAAGCCATATAATTGGTTCATTATTAGGGATCATCTATGAAGACTTTAATCAGATAAATTCTACTGCTCAAGGCTTCTCCACAATGGACAATAACATGAATGCTGTATTTATACATATTCAGCTACCTATTTGAAATTGAATGTCCACTTAGCAACTCAACAAAATCTAAAATTGCATTTTTATTTTTTTATCTTTGTAAAACTATGACCATTACTTCAGCTAAATTTTTAAAAAAGTATACACAATAAAATCTGAAAGCTTCATCATGTTCATCAATACTTTTCTATTGTGTATCCCCAAAGTGCTGGATAAAGGTCCGGGAAGGTTTTGTATGATATGCTTGCCAGAGTGGGGCAAGCAAAGTCCACAAGACAGCTGTTAGAGGGAAAGAAAAATGGCATATGTCACCACATTTATAAATTTTCCTTTTTTTAGTCTGCCAGGAGACAAGCAGAAAAAAATCTCTTTTAATCTATTTTAAAATAATATCTCTTGCTTTAAGATTCCTCACAAATGCCCCTCTAAGATAAGTAACAGGAACATTATTCCTGGTTTTTATATATGGAAACAGGAGTAAATAAAACTGAAATGCTTTGCCTGGAGTCACATGGTAAATGGCAGAGCTGAAACCCAAACTTCGGTCCTCAGACTACAGGTTCAATTCTATACCCCACTGTGCAAAAGTAGGACACAGGAATCTGGTACAACTAACCATGCACTAGGTGGAGAAAGGTAGCTTTCCTCAAAGCCTTTGGTTTCCTGAGATTTGTCAGGGACATAGGTAATAAAGGCAACACCTGGTGCATGCATAGTGAAGAGAAAGAAATCCAACAGAGTGAGAGGTGAGAGGGAGCACAGGTGTTACTGTGCCTTGGATACTGCCTTCAGAGGCTTCACAGTGCCCTTGTTACCGAGAACAGCTGGGAAAATGAAGGCTGACTGTATTAACCTCTTTCCATAAGCCTTCCATAGTCAGGATGAGAATGAGAAACAGATGAGGGAACACGGATGGTGTATCTTTGCTTGAGCTGGTTATTACAATTTTACGGTATGCAGAGAGGTTATGCTAGAGAAGAGAATAAAGAAGGAAGTTGGAACTGTTAGGAATAGGAGCACATGGTGCTTGGACCCAACTTGTAGGTATGCAGAAAACGATTTTCATTGGTCTTTTCCCTTGCTCTCAAGGCCAATGGGAATGCTCTCCCAAAGTTTGCTGGTACTCAGCCAGAAACCTGAAATCCTTATCTTGCAACATATGGAGCTCTTTGGAAATACATTCTTGTGTTTGGTGATTTCCATTCCTCCAGAAAGCTAGTTATGGGAGCTGTGGCAACAGCCCTTGAAGTGCTATGTGTGCCTTGCAGCCCACGTGTTTATGTCTAAGAGAGTCTGGATAAAAACACTTCCCCAGAATTAGCAGTTGTTGCTAAAGCTACATCTCTGAGAATATGCTTTCTCTGAGTAACAGCTGCTCCAAGGGCATTTCTGCATCAATGGTAAGGGTCATGTTATGAGTTGGTAGATCAGGATTTATAGCTAAGTAAGGGCTAAAGGCTATTTCAACTCTTCCATAATTTGCAGTAGCTCAGGAGGGTGGCAATATTTTGGATCTGCCAGAAATCTCATTAATATGTGTATTAATTAGACTCTCAGCTTGAAGGCACTATATAACCTAGGGAAAGTTGAGAAAAAGTGCCAGATTAAACAGACTGGCAAGATGTGGTTGGCACTAGTAAGTGAATTTTGGTACCAGAAAAGCAGACTCATCAAGCTGAGGCAAAAAAAATTTAGGATAAACCAAGATAGAGAATTGAACCCAGAGAGTTCAAATCATTAAAAAAGAGTTGGGAAGATCTAGAAATAAAATTAGACTTCTACAGCTGGAAGGGACCTAAAAAGCTATCTCATCTAATTCTGTCATCATACCAATGAGGAAAATGAGTTTTTTTTTTTAATTTCTATTTTTATTTATTTATTTATTTTTAATACATATTGCTTTATGAATCATTTTGGGAGACAAAAATCAGAACAGAAGTAGAAAAGCCAAGCGAGAGAGAAACCCTCACTTCCCCAAAAAGAAGTGAACATAGCATATGTTGATGTACATGAAATCTCTACAATTCATTTTATGGATCCCTGATTGCATTTTCTATCCAAAGTCTATTGGAATTATGTTAGATCACTGAACCACTGAAATGAACCAAGTATTTCATCACTGATCATCACAAATTCTTGTTATTATTGTGTACAATGTATTCCTGGTTTTTCTTGTCTCACTCAGTATCAGTTAGTATAAATCTCTCCAAATTTTTCTAAAATCAGCTTGTTCAGCATTTTTGTAGAACAATATTTATATTCCATTACCTTTATATATGACAACTTGTTCAGCTATTCCTCAATTAATGAGTAGCCACTCCTTTTCTGATTCTTTGCTACCACAAAAAGAGCTGCTACAAATATTTTTGCATAAGTGAGCCTTTTATTATTTCCTTGGGATACAGACCTGCTAATGGCACTACTGGATCAAAGGTTATGCAAAGTTTTATAGCCTTTTAGGTATAGTTGCTCTCAAGAATGGTTGTATCAGTTCACAACTTCACCAACAATTCATTAATGTCCCATTTTTCTCACATCTCCTCCAACATTTATCAGTATTTTTTCCGGTCATCTTAGCCAATCTGAGAGATGTGAAGGTACCTCAGAGTTGTTTTAATTTGCATTTCTCTAATAAATAGTGACTTAGATCATTTTTTCATATGACTATAGATGGTTTTAATTTCATCATCTGAAAATTATCTATTCATATCCTTTGACCATTTATCATTTGCAGAATGACTTGTATTCTTATAAATTTGACCCAGTTCATCTATTTTAGAAATTAGACCTTTATCAGAAACACTGGCTGTAAAAAAATTTTCCCCCAAATTTGTACTTCCATTTTAATCTTATTTCTGTTGGATTTGTTTGTGCAAAAACTTTTTAATTTAATGTAACCAAAGTTATCCATTTTACCTTTTATAATGTTTTCTTTTTATTCTTTAGTGATAAACTCCTCCCCTTTCCAAAGATTTGATAGGTAAACTTTCCCTTGCAGTCCTAATTTGCTTATGTTATCAACCTTTCTGCCCAAATCATGTACCAATTTTGACCTCATTTTGGTATGGGGTGTAAGATGTAGGTCAATGCCGAATTTCTGACATATTATTTTTCAGATTTCCCAGCAATTTTTATCAAATAGTGAATTCTTATTCCAGAAAGTGGAATTTGGGAGTATCAAATCCTAGACTATTATAGGCCTTGATTACTGAGTTGTGTGTATCTAAACTATTCCACTACTCCACCACTCTTATTTCTTAGCCAGTATCAAATGGGTTTGATGACTGCTGTCTTAGAATATAGTTTTAGGTCTATTACTGCTAAACCACCGTTTGTATTTTTTCATTAATTTCCTTGATATTCTTGAATATTTGTTCTTCCAGATGAATTTTGTTATTATTTTTTCTAGTTCTATAAAGTGATTTTTGGCAGTTTGATTGGTATGGCACTGAACAAGTAGGACAATTTAGGCAGAATTCTCATTTTTATTATATTAGCTCAGCCTATCCATGAGCAATTGATATTTTTACCAGTTGTTTAGATCTAACTTTATTTGTGTGAGAAGTGTTTTATAATTATGTTCATGTAGTTCCTGGGTTTGTCTTAGCAAGTAGATAACCAAATATTTTATTGTATAAAGTTATTTTAAATGGAATTTCTTTTTCTATCTCTTGTTGCTGAGCTTTGTCAATGAAATATAGAAATGCTGATGATTTCTATACTTTTATTTTATATCTTGCAACTTTGCTGAAACTTAATTGTTTCAAATAGGTTTTTGGATGATTTTCTGGGATTCTTTCAGTATATCATTATACCATCTGCAAAGAATGATAGTTTTATTTCCTCATTGCCTATTCTAGTTCTTTTAATTTCTTTTTCTTTTCTTATTGCTAAAGCCAACATTTTTAGTGCAATATTGAATAATAGTGGTGAAAATGGGCATCCTTGTTCACTCTTAATCTTCTTGGTAATGTGTCCAACTTCTCTCCATTACAAATAACCCTTGATGTTGGTTTTATCTAGATACTGCTTATTATTTTTAGGTTCTTATCCTCATGCTCTCTTGTGTTTTTAAAAGAAATGGGTGCTATATTTTGTCAGAACTTTTTCTGCATCTATTGAGATTATCATATGACAGGTGGTTTTGTCATTGATATGATTGATTGTGGCAAAACTTTTCTTGATATTGAACCAGCCCTATGTTACTGGTATAAATCCCACTTGGTCTTAGTATACTATCCTGCTGATAAGTTGCTGTGATTTCTTTTATTATGTTTTATTAAAATTTTTGCATCCTTGTTCATTAGGTCGATTGGGATATAATTTCCTTTATTTTCTTCTTGGTTTAGCTATCAGTACAATCTTTGTGTCATAGAAGGACTTTGTTAGAACTTCTTTACTTATTTTTTCTATATGGTTTACATAGTATTGGAATTAATTTCTCTTTAAATGTTTGGTAAAATTCACTTGTGAATCAATCTGGACATGGAGATTTCTTTCTGAGGGAGTCCATTAATAGCTTGTCCAATTTATTTTTCTAAAATAGGACTAGGTACATAATATATTTCCTCCTCTGTTAATTGGGAATATAGTTTTGTAAGTATTGAGTCATATCACTTAGATTATCAGATTGGTTAGCATATAGTTGGGAAAAATAGCTCCTAATTATTGCTTTAAATTTTTCTTCATTAATGGAAAATTCACCCTTGTCATTATTGATACTGATGATTTCTTTTTTTTTTCCTTTCCTTTTTGTAATCAAATTAATGAAAGGTTTATCTATTTTTTTTTTCATAAAACCAACTCTCTCAATCTTATTAATTAGTCCAATAGATTTTTTTTTAGTTTCAATTTTATCAATCTCTCCTTTGAGATTCAGAATTTTTAATTTAGTATTTAGCCGGGGGGTTGTTATCTGTTATTTTTCTAGCTTTTTTAGTTGGCTCCCCAATTCATTGATCTTTTCTTTCTCTATTTTGTTCACATAACTATTTGAAGATATAAAATTTCCTAAGAATTGTTTTGGCTGTGTCCCATAGGTTTTGTTATGTTGTCTCATTATTATCATTCTCTTGGATGATATCATGTATTGTTTCTGTGATTAGTTGTTTGACCCACTTATTTTATAGAGTTAGATTATTTAATTTCCAATTAGTTTTTTTTTTTGAGTATAGAACATATATTCTTTTTATTATTATTATAGTTTTTTATTGACAAAATATATGCATGGGTAATTTTTCAACATTGACCTTTGTAAAAACTTCTGTTCCAATTTTTCCCCTCCTTTCCTCTATCCCCTCCCCTAGATGGCAAGTAGTCCCATACATGTTAAATATGTTAAAGTATATGTTAAATAATAAATTGTATATGTATACATATTTATACAGTTGTCTCACTAGACCAGAAAAATTGGATTTAGAAAGAAGGTAAAAATAACCTGGGAAGAAAAACAAAAATGCAAGCAAACAATAACAGAAATAGTGTAACTGCTATATTGTGGTCCACACTCATTTCCGAATGTTCTTTCACTGGGTGTAACTGGTTCTGTTCATTACTAATCAATTGGAACTGATTTGGATCCTCTTGTTGTTGAAGATAGACACTTCCATCAAATTGATCCTCATATAGTATTGTTATTGAAGTATATAATGATTTCCTAGTTCTTCTCATTTCACTTAGTATAAGTTCATGTAAGTCCAATTAGTTATTAGTCTATCTTTCCCTGATCCTTTATTGAATATAATTTTTATTGCATCATGGTCTTCAAAAGAAGCATTTACTATTTCTGCCTTTCTGTATTTGATCATGAGATTTTTATGTCCTTATTCATGGTAAGTTTTTGGGTAGATGCCATATATTGTTGAAAAAATATGTATTCCTTTCTTTCTTTATTCAGTTTTCTCCAGAGGTCTATCATATCCAAGTTTTCTCAGATCCTCTTAAGCTCTTTAATTATTTTTTATTTATTTTGTGTTTAGATTTGTCTGATTCTGAGACAGGAAAATTGAGGTCCCCCATCAATATATTTCTTCTCATAACTAGATCAATATAATCTCTAGTAATTTTTATTCTCTATCAATTGGTGCATATGTACTTAGTATACACTTAAAAACTTCATTGTTTATGGTATTCCTTGTCAAGATGTACTTTCCTTCCTTTACTCCTGACATTAGATCTATATTTACCTTGGCTTTATCTGAGATCAGAATTGCTATCCCTGCTTTTTTTTTAAATTTCTTTTTTTACTTTTTCTGAAGCATAATAAATTCTCTTCCAGCCTTTTACCTCTGTGTCTCTTTGTGTCAAATGTGTTTCTTGTAAACAACATATTGTAGGATTCTGTTTTTTGATCTACTCTGCTATTCGCTTCTGTTTTATGGGAGAGTTCATCCCATTCACATTCACAGTTATGATTATCAGCTCTGTATTTTCCACCATCCTGTCCTTAGTTGTATTTTTTTTTCATTCACTCCACCCATTATCTTATCTTTTATTATCTCTTTTCTCTTCTCTTGCCTTTGTTTTTTTAATGTTTCTGCCCTCCCTTCTATCTAGCTCTCCCTTTTCTTCCCTGTTTTACCTCCTACTTCTTTATAAGGCGAGATAAATTCCTATACCCAACTGAATCATTATGTTATTCCCATTTTGAGTCAAAACTGCTGAGATCAAACTTTAGACAATGCTCATCCCCTTCCCTTCTTTCCCTCTATTATAATAGGGCTTTTGTCCTCTTCATTTGATCTAATTTGTCCCATTATACCTCCTCTTTTCTCTTGTTCTAGCACAGTGCTTTTATTCACCCCTTGTCTTTTTCTTTAACATCAGAGTCCATTCATATCCATATCCTCTATCCTTTTGATGGGCTCCTCTATCTGTAGCAGTGACAAATATTCTCAAGAATTATAGATATCATTTTCCCATCTAGGGATATAAACAGTTTAATTTTTAAATATATGTTTTCCCCTGTTTACCTTTCTGTGTTTCTCTTGAGCCTTGAAAATTAAATTTTCAGTTTAGCTGTGGTTTTGTCAATAGAAATTGTTGAAAGTTTCCTACATCATTGAAGATCCATCTCTTGCCTTGAATGATGATGCTCAGTCTCCCTAGGTAGTTAATTCTTTCTTGCAATCCTAGGTCCTTTTCTTTTTGGAATATGGCAATCCAGGTCCTCTGATCCTTTATTGTAAAAGCTGCCAGATCCTGGATAATCCTGACTGTTGCTCCTTGATATCTGAATTTTTTTTTTTTTCTGTCAGCTCACAGTATTATTTTCCCTTGAGATTGTAGTTCTGGAGTTTGGAGTTTTTCTTGTGGGATCTCTTTCAGAAGGGGACTGGTGGATGATTTCAATGACAATTTCCCCCTCTGTTTCTAGAATATTGGAGAAGTTTTCCTTGATGGTGTCTTGAAGAATGCTATCTGGTCTCTTTTTTTTTTTTGAGGAGGGGGGATCATGGTCTTCAGGTAGACCAACAATTTTTAATTTGTCTCTTCTGGATCTATTTTCCAGGTCAGCTGTTTTTCCAATGAGGGAATTTACATTTTCTTCCATTTTTTCATTCTTTTTAGTTTGTTTGATTTTTCAGATTTCATAGTCATTAGCTTCCATTTGCCCCAGTTTGTTTTTAAATTGTGATTTTCTTCAGTTAGCTTTTATATATATTTTTTCCATTTAGTTTTTTCTCCTTTTGAAAGTGATGTTTTATTCAGTGTTTTTTTTTTTTTTTTATTGCATTTGGATTGTGGTAATTTTTTTAAGGAATTGTTTTCCTTTTCCAAGTTGTTGACTCTTTCTTGCATGCCTCTCATTTATTTTCTATTTTTTTCCCCTTCTAACCTTTCTTATTCGTTTTTTAAAAATCTTTTAGTGGCATTTCCAAGAAGCCTCTTTGGACTGGAGACCAATTCATATCATTCTTTCAGATTTCCTCTGTCTTCATTTTGTCCTCTTCTGATTTGGTGTTTTGGTCTTTCCTGTCACCATAGTAGCTTTCTCTCATCAATGTTCTTTTCTGTTTCTGATTGTTTTCTTTACTTCTCTTTTGGCATTTCTTCTTTTTTTTGAAAATAAAGGGAGTAATGTTCCAATCTTATGCAGCTCTGAGCCTTGGCTTTGAGCACAAAGGGTAGCTTTATCTTCTCTTCCCAGGAAACACCCTGGTTTCCTAGAATTTGCTTTCTGAGCTGGGTCTGAAGAACCCTGGTTTCCTAGAATTT
Organism: Antechinus flavipes; assembly: GCF_016432865.1. NCBI lineage: Eukaryota > Metazoa > Chordata > Mammalia > Dasyuromorphia > Dasyuridae > Antechinus > Antechinus flavipes. Next base: position 393,421,764 of record NC_067400.1, on the reverse strand, counting down.
GCTTTCTGAGCTGGGTCTGAAGACTATCCTACTGGTTTGCTCCACTAATGAGCCAGAACAGAGGACCTCAGTTGCTTATCTGCTGTGATTACGACCTTCTCACTGAGTTTCTCAGATTCTCTCTGAGCTGGACTAATAACTCTTTTCATCCCAGCAAGACTGACCTTTCTTGAAGTTTTTCCAAACTGTCTTGAGCTGCAGAGTAGTTCCATCCCATCAGAATCCATTCAGAATCTTGGTTTCATGTGGCTTTCAATGGAAAGTGGGAGAGCTCAAGCAGTTTTCTGGGTTAACTCTCCCATCTTGGCTCAGAAAATGAGGTATAAAACAGTAAACTTACTTGTCTCACATCTATAGTGAGTATCAGAGGGGGAAACTTGAATCCAAGTTCTTTAATTTTAACAGCACTATGCTTTATAGTACACTATACTTCATCCTTAGGTTAATAATCAATATTCAATAATTAAAATAAATTGGCAATGGGTGATATTACCATGTATATTATCTTTCTTTTTCAGTATCTGGATAATAACATGATAGCCTCATTCCTCTTTCATATCATAGAATATCAGGATTCTGGTTAGTGTGGCATATGACATCTTTCTGATAGGGGAAACTAAGTGGCTTAGTGGATAAAATACTCCTGGAGGCAGGAAATCTCCAGTTCCCAAGTTCAAATTTGGGCAAGTCATTTAACCTTTTTTTGCCTCAGTTTCCATATTTATAAAATGAGCTGGAGAAGGAAATGGAAAACCACTTTCTTTTCTCTTTCAAGAAAATTCCAAAGGGGGTCATGAAGAGTCAGATATCTATGAAATATTATCATGAATATTTAATTGAAAGTGCTTTTACATAGCATATTCATGGGTGCAAACGAGTATATCAAGAAACCTTTTTTCCTTGGTTGCACAGTGGATATAGTGTAGGTCCTGGTGTTAGAAAGAACAAAATTCAAAGATGCCCTCAGACACTTTTAGTTATGTGACCCTGCACAAGTCATTTAACCTCTGTCTACTTTGTTTATTCATCTGTAAAAAAGGGATAATAGCAGCATCTACCTGTGAGAATAAAATGAGAAAATAATGTAATATCCTTTCAAAATTTATAGTGTTATATAAATCTAAGCGATCATTTGCTGTTGGCATTTAATATAAAGTATTATTAAAATGTATATTTTAGAACTAGGAAAATCAAAATGAAATAGAAAAGAGTAATCTGTCCTTTAAGCCAGAAATACCTGATTTCTAATGTAATTTGGCATAGAGGATGTTTGATACTGGGGTTGTCATTTAACTTGTCACTGCCCTAGTAGCCCTCTGAGACTTTAAATTGCAGAGACATTGCATTTGTAGAAGCAGTTTCCTTATCTGGAAGTTTTCTAAATTATGTCAAAAGATCTCTTTCTATTTTAGATGACAATGATATGATTTGGGTAAACATATCCTATAAGTGTTGAGAATCAGAAGAATTTGGCAAAGTTGGTTATCTAACACAAAAAAGACGATCTTTCATTGAACCCAGGATTTTTCAGGCATGTCCTCCCTTCAAATGAACTGAAAGCAAGATAATTCTTTCTTTGTTTGGAAGAGCTGGGTCCAAATCCCCCTGACATCCTAGTGAATTTGGACAAGATGAAAGGATCTATGTTTTACATTTTGGGGAATCATGTAAGAGAATGTGACAGAGACAGCAACAAGAACCAGAGAATTGCAGGTAGAAATTAAAGAATCTCCAGGGCATAAAAGAAAAAAAAATCCATGATAAACCACAATGAAATAAATTATGTTTAGTTAAAATAGGAAAGAAAGCTCCTGCAATTGTTTAATATATATTGTTTTACTTGCTATACAGGAGAAGGGGTGTGGGGAAGAGAGGGAAGAAAATTTGGAAAACAAGATTTTGCAAGGTGAATGTTGAAAACAATCTTTGGATATATTTTGAAAATAAAAAGCTATTATTTAAAAAAAAAAGAAAAGAAAACTTCCAAATAAAACAAAGAACCTGCTTAATAAGAAACAATATTTGGAATCACATCAGGCTTCTTAAGGAGAAAAAGGAAGATTACAGATGGTGAAATAAAATATTTACAAAATTAAGAAGCATAGGCCATGAATCCTATATTATTTACCCAGCAAATTTCAGCATATTTTATGAAGAAAAGAGGTGGAAAATTGAGAAGCAAACAGATTTTAAAATGTTTCCAGAAGAACAAAACTATTTCATGGACGTTCAACAACAAACACCTCTCTCAACTCAATCAGTGAGGAATGGGAGTTTTGGGACTATTGAACTGGCTAATTCTTTAATGTTTTGAGAAGTATTTCAGAGAAATGAAGGTTAAAAGGAAACAGAGCAAAGAAATTTCTTAATTTGATGATGGGATATCCAAGTTAAAATTACCTGCATTGTTATGAATATAAATTAATGAACATCATTTAAAACAGGGCTTCTTAAACTTTTCCCAGTAGTAATTCCTTTTTATCTGAGAAATTTTTATATGACGCTAGGTATATAGGTTTACAAAATAGGTATTCAAATATTTACCAGTAATAAATCATAATTTTGTGACACCTACATTCATATGGGGTTTCACATGGGGGTCTTAATCCACCGTTTAAGAAGTTTGGATTCAGAGTAATACAATTGAAATAGGATTAATAATATAAATAATAAGAATAATAAAGTTCATATTCCCTCCTGATGGAATGACCAAAGAAAAGCTTAATCTTACAATTACAATGCCATTAAGAATATATTTATCTCCTCATAAAGTTCAAGTTGCAAAATGTATTTTTAAAATAACCTGCGATATATTGTGTGAGAAATATCATCATTATTATTATCATCATCATCAGCAACAGCAACATTAGTAATTATGGCTAAAAAAGTACTTTATACTTAGAAAAAGTATAAAGCAGTGTTTATAAGTACTTTAAAATTTGTAAAATACTGTACATAGGTTATTTAATTTGACTGTGCTATTACTAGCCCTATTTTATAAATTTGAAAACGGGTTGAGAGAGGTTAAGTGACATCCACCATAGGGTTCAAACTCACTTCTTCTTGACTTTATTTACATTCACTCTGAGGCAATTCTGGCTACCACAAACACCAAATGGTCTTGACCTAATACTTTTTGTTGTTTAATCAATGAGAACCAGAATGATTTGAGTTTGAGGCATACTCTTTAAGAAGAAATCTAGCTCATGTACCTTAAGATAAGGAAGAAAAGAAGGAAGGAAGGAAAGAAAGAAGGAGGAAAGGAAGAAGGGAAGGAGGGAAGGAAGGAAGACAGAAAAGAGAGGAGGAAGGGAAAAAGGAAGGAGAGAAGAAAGGAAGGAAGGAAGGAAAAAAGGAAGGAAGGAAAGAACAGATAGCCAAAGTAGAAGTTTTTTGCCCAAGGAACAAAGGTCTCCCACTGATCCAAAACTATTTCTAAGCATCTTAATCAGTATCTTTCTATTGGACCCAAATGTTTCTGTCAGATAGGGGAGGAAATGGGGAGACAGAGAGGAAAATTTGGAACAAAAGCTTTTGCAAGGAATATTGAAAAAATTACCCATGCATATGCTTTGTAAATAAAAAGCTTTAATTAAAAAAAAAAAAAAAAAGAAAAAAAGAAAAGGAACATTAGATATAATGTATTCCAAAGCTTTCATCTTAAAAATAAAGAAATTGAGATCCAGAGAGATGAAGTTACTTGTCCAAAGTGACACAGCAAGTATATAGCAGTATTAGAATTTGATTGGCTCCAAATCCAATGTTCTTTTCATGACACAACTAATTCCTGCCAGGTAAATTCAACTCAATTAAGGCAGTCAGGACTTTATTACCATACTCTCAGTTTTACTGAATGTATTAACCATCCTTTTTTCCAGGCTAGTGGTCAGTTTACATTATACAGAAATTTTCCAATCTTAATTTTCTTCTTGAAAAATGAACTTTTCAAATATCAAAGAGAAAACCCACTTGAAACTTCCTAGAGCAGGAACCAGGGAAAATGCATTCCCTTCTCTTCTACTTCCCTGTGATTCAATCACAATGTAAGTGGTCCAGCAAATCTCTTCACAGTCCTATTCTCTGAGCTTCTCAGAAAAAGATTTGGGAGGCTTAACCTTGCTAGTGTTCAGGATTTACCGGTTTTCAGAAAGATGGATTATCAACTTTTAAACTGTATTATCTCTCTGAAACACAGACCATGCTTGGGTAAAGGAAGGAAAAACAAGTATCATTAGTCCTGATTTGCTGATAGGGAAATTGGGATACAAAGAGTCCCATATCTTAAATTTTTCTTTTTAAAAGAATATACTTTATGGGTATTTTTTATTTATATATCACTTACAATTCCTATTGTACTTTTCAGTCCTGTCTCCCAGAAAACTATCTTGTATAACAAAGCATTAAAAAAAGAACTCAAAGAATAAACAAAAAAAAAATTGCCAAACCTATCAACATATAGAAAAATTGGGCTTCCCTATCTTCAAGGAATAAAGGGAAATGTCTTCTCATGTATCTTCTCATTTCTGGAGTCAAATTTGATATTTATAATTTTATAACATTTAGTTCTGTTTGCTTTGTGGTCATTATGTTTATATTTTAAAATATATTTGAAATATTTTCTTGATGTCTTTTTATATTACCCTAATTTCCCTCAGTATTCTTTTGTTCCTCCTCCCAGAGAGTAATTCTTTATATCAAATAGTATTTTAAAGGTTTTTTTTTTTTTTCCCACTGATTAATGCCCTGAAAAAAATCTGAAAACATACAATGTATAATATTTATGGGTCTTCTACCCCTGGAAAAGATTTGGGTGGGAATTACACACACACACACACACACACACACACACACACACACACAGGTATACATGCGTGCCTCGGTAAATATATATGTGTGTGTGTGTGTGTGTGTGTGTGTGTGTGTGTGTGTATAATACATGAATATACATATATACTATAATATCGATATTTCTAGTTTTTCCTCTTCATATTTAAGGGTGACTTAGTTTCCAGTGGACAGACAAAATAGCAAGAGGCATAGGTAAGATGGAATCTGATTGAGAAAGTTTTTGTTTCCTAAGCAAGGTTGCTAAAGGTAACTGGGTCTCAAAAAGCGCTTTGTATTTCTGAAATTTCAAGAGGACAGTAATCAGCTAGGAGCAATCTGAAAGCCAATCCATTTTTCCAGGCTGAAAATTAATCCTAACACTTGAGGATTCATTTCTGTTTCCCACCACTTCTTCCAATGAAATTGGGAACTTTTTAACCTGCCTCTTCATTAAAAAATCTACTAATGCAGATTCCCTTGCTTTCACCAGGGGAATTCCCAATAATGTTCTCTTAGGCCAATCAGAGGGAAGATATAACTAGGACTATACCTATATCCTGTAGGCCCCTCATGCTGGTCTTTGATCATCCAGAGAGATCTCATTTATTGGTTACTGCTAGCCTAATTGATCATGCTTAAGGCCTTGGCTGAAGTACCAGCATGACTAGTTTTCTGAACAGTATATATGTCACTATTATTGAAAAGATATGATTATTTGAAATAATTAAAATTAAAATGATCTTGCCTTACGGAGTATTGTACTTCGGCAACATTTTTATTCACCACACATTTCTTTGTGTGTGATTAGAGGGTCACAGAACAAAGTTGCTTCTTATAAATTTTATGGAATCCTGAATAAAGAACAAGTTTGATTAGTGTATAGGAGATACCTTTTTGAATGACAGCCCTTAAGATATCATTTTGCTCTACAAAATTCAATACTTTATTTTTATAATCAGAAAAAAAAAACACAATAGTATCTTGTACTCTGAATAACATTCAGATAATCATGGGATGGTAAAGATTATTTTACTGTGGAATATCACATATTAAAGCCTGCATGTTACTTACCATAAGCTCGTAATTGGGAAAAACCTCATGATCCTGCATGATCCCATCATCTCTTATCACTAGTCTTTGTCCTATTCAGAGGGTGGAGCCATGAACTCCAAAGTTTCTATTTAAGGAGTGTTCCCAAATCAGACTATCTCATTTTCACCTCTATCTATTAATTTAAAACTTCTCTGATTTTTCCATTATTCTCCATCCACTTACATAACTTACTATCTCTGGGCTGACAGATTTCTGCTGCTGCCATTGTTCCAGCTTTCTTCAAGGTCCTCCAAGATTTCTGATACTGTTATTATGTTCCTAGTTTGCTTCCTTGCTAGTTTCATGGACATCTCAGACTTCCTAAGTTGTCTTAGGCTGGAAAGAATATCTTATTCTGATGTCTTATTGGATCTGCTGCTTCAAAATTTGATTTGGGTAGTGACTTCCATTTTTTCATTCACTTCATTTCCTTCACTTAATTTCATTCACATTCATTTTATTCACTAATCTTATCAGTAAAGTAGTTTTGGATACATTCTCCCACTTATAAATTATGTATATCAATCTCTAGTATATATCTGTATATATACTATAAAATATGAAACACAATTTATAAAGGATGAAATATATAAAATAATATGAAAGAAAGTTTCCTAAATAATCATTGGAATTTGAGTTGGGAAAATGATGTGGCCAAACCTACAGTATAGGAAAATCATTTTGGCTGTTGAATGGAAGTTATATTGGAGAGGAGAGACATTTGAAGCAGGGAAGCTTTTGTAGTAATCCTGGTGAGTGGTGATGAAGGACATTGAGACAGTAGTTGCATATGTAGAAATAAATTAATAAACGTGAGAGATAAGTAGATAGTAATGACAATATTTGGTGACTTTTTGGATATGTAGTATGTGAGATAGGGAGAATTTGAAGATGACACCAAAATTGTGAAACTGATTGACTGGGAATATAGTCCTGCCTTGTGCAGTGATGTGCAAGTATGAAAATAGGCTGGGTATTTGGGGAAAGAGAAAGTACTATATCTGTGATCAGTTATAATGCATCTACTCCTATTTGTCCAGAGCACTTAGTAAAGTTTAAAATCAAAATCAAAACTGCTTAATATCAGGCATTTCGAAGTATTTTATGTTTTTCTTATCTTGACAGGTAACTGCAGGTTTTTAGCTCACAAAATATGAAAGATTTTTTAATAAGAAACTATCTTATTCACAAGACAAAATAAAAGATATTGTTGAGACTATACTGAGACTATGACATGTCTGAGCTATTTTATTCTTTGCTCATAAAATGTATTCATTGTAGTTTGCATAATTAACACAACTAATAACAAGCTTCATAGATTACCTGAATTTTAATAAATGCATACTAATTGACTGATTAATTATGAGATGAGCATTGCTTTTCTGTCAGGCTAGTAAACACAAATTTATTTGGAGCAGGGATAGATGAAAGAATGAAGACTTGAAAATAAAATGGAATTGAATTTTTAAGAAATAAATGTCAAATTGAATCAGGACTCTGTGTTCTAGTTGAAAGAGCCCTTGGTTAAGTCGGAAGTAGGGGAATGAGATTGTTAACCTTTCTAGGCCTCAGGTTTCACACAGGGAATAACAGTGAATGTAAGATGACAGAATACTTTTAAGATCACCCTTCACCACAAACTACATAAATGCAAGGTGTTAATGTTCAAGACTTAAACATGTTATTATAAATCAAAATTGGGAATGACCCAGTGCTAAGCATTCTGGAAATTTGATTCTGATCTTTTCTCTACTTGTTAACTAGTTATCTAACTCTAGGTAAGTCACTTACTTACTCTCCCTAGATCTCAGTTTCCTAATCTATAAAATAAAAGGATTAAAATTAATGATCTCTTATTTTCCTTTGAGCTATTAAAGTCACTGCCCCTAAAACTGCATAGCTGTATGTCACTGAACATTTTTAAAATCTCTAATTGATACTAGTAACATCTTTAGAACAAGACATAAATTCAGTATAAGGATGAAAAATAGTTTTTTGGTACATTAAGACTCATAAGATTCTAAATTATATCACAGTCCTAATATTAAACATTTAGAAAGTTAATCACAATGATTTGCCCAAGTGTGGAAAAAATCAGAATGTTTTTAGAATTAATAATAATAATTCCATCATTAGAAATGCACTTAACTAATGATGACACTTATACAATGCCATTTTTAGAAGCAGCATGGAGTAGTGAAGAGAATAGCTCTGGAGTCACAAAAATCTGAATTCAAGTCTTGCCTCGTATATAACTGTAATGTAATTATGAATATCATTAAATTTAGGAAAAAAATCTAAGATTATGAGTTACATATCAGTTGCCAGTCTTCACTGGAGGAAGTTTTCACATTGAGAATTCTCTAGTAACAAATGTTTTGATGACTGCTGCTTTATAATATAATATAATATAATATTTAAGTCTGGTATAGCTAGGCCACCTTCATTTGGTGTTTTTTCATTAATTTCCTCGAAATTCTTGACCTTTTGTTCTTCCAGAATAAATTTTTTTATCATTTTTTTCTAGCTCTGTAAAATAATTTCTTGGGAGTTTGATTGGTATGGCACTGAATAAGTAAATTAATTTAGGTAGTATTGTCATTTAAAAAATTAGCTTGGCTTATCCATAAGCACTTAATCTTTTTCCAATTGATTAGATCTGACTTTATTTAGGTGGAAAGTGTTTTGTAATTGTATTCATATAGTTCCTGATTTTGCCTTGGCAAGTAAACTGCCAAATATTTTATATTACTTACAGTTATTTTGAATGGAATTTCTTTGTGTCACTTGCTGCTGGATTTGTTGGTTACATATAAAAATGTTGATGATTTATTTTGTATCCTGCAAGTTTGCCAAAGTTGTGAATTGCTTCTAGTAGTTTTTTAGTTGGTTTTCTAAGTATACCATCATATCATCTACAAAGAATGATAATTTGGTTTTCTCATTACCTACTCTAATTCCTTTAATTTCTTTTTATTCTTATTGCTAAAGCTAACATTTCTAATACAATATTAAATAGTAATGGTAAGAATGGACAACCTTGTTTCACTCCTGATCTTATTGAGAATGGTTCTAGTTTATTCCCAGTACATATGATACTTGCTGATGGTTTTAAATAGATGCTACTGACCATTTTAAGGAAAACTCTCCTTATTCATATACTCCCTAGTGTTTTTAATAGTAATGGGTGTTGGATTTTGTCAAATGTTTTTTCTTCATCTATTGAAATATGATTTTTGTTAGTTTGGTTATTGATATAGTCAATTATACTAATAGTTTTCCTAAGATGTATTGTCATGGAGATAATTTGTTGTAATCTCTTTGTCAATATTTTATTTAAGATTTTTGCATTAATATTCACTAGAAAAAATGGGTTATAATTTTCTTTCTCTGTTTTGATCCTACCTGGGTTAGGTAATAGCACCATATCCAAATACTTTGCATAGTATTGGAATTGTTGCTTAAATATTTGGTAGAATTCACATGTAAATCCATCTGGACTTGGAGATTTTTTCTTAGGGAGTTAATTAATAGCTTATTCAATTTCTTTATTTTCTAAAATGGCCCTGTTTAAGTAATTTATTTCCTTCTCTCTTAAAATTGGCAATCTATATTTTTGTAAGTATTGATCCATTTCACTTAGATTATCAGATTTATTGGCATATAGCTGGGCAAAACAGCTCCTAATTATTGCTCTAATTTCCTCTTCATTGTGGAAAGTTCATTCTTTTCATTTTTGATATGTTGTGAATTACATCATTTTCCACTTTTTTATTTTGTTTGCCTGCATTTTGTTTTCTTTCTCATTCTTTTCTTTTTTTATCTGATTTTTTTTTTTTTTTGTGCATCATGGTAATTGTGAAAATATATGTAGAAGAGTTGCACATGTTTAACATATAATAGTTTACTTGCAGTCTAAGGGAGGGGTTGGGAGACAGGGAGGCAAAATTTGGAACACAAGATTTTGCAAGGGTGAATGTTGAAAATTATCTATGCATATGTTTTGAAAATAAAAAAGCTTTAATAAAAAAAGGAGATTTTTCCCCAGACATCTGAAATCCAGGTATGGATGAAAAAACAATGCATTTACAGAATGCCTTTATATTACAAAATACTTTCTTTCCAATAACTCTGTGAGTTATATTGTGTACATATTGTACCCATTTTACAGATAAAGAAACCAAAGAATATAGAGGTTAAGTGATTTACCTAGAATCATACTATAATTTTTCAGTCTGTAAAGAAAAAGTCTGGTCTTTGGATGTCACAATTAGCAAGTGGTCTTTTCCATTGCTCATCTTTTGCAACAGTTTTTGTTTGCCAAAAGCAAATAATTCCCAGTGAATTTAGTCATCAATTTGAAAATAACTTTATCCTTTTTTTTCTTTTTCTTCTCCTTCCAAAAGGAACAATGCCAAGAATGAATTAATATTCCATTGTTAATAATTCATTTCCTGATCATTGATAAATGCATTTTTAAAGCAAATAAAGACTTTTATCTTCATTTTATGTGCAAATAAAAGGGAAAAAAGAACATTAAAACTAAAAAAAAAAGTATGCCTATGTATAACTTCTGAAAAAGAAAAGTCAGCAAAGCCCTAAGCTCTGAAGCCCCAGCTGCAGTTAACAGTATGACACTAAGCTCTCATGCACAATACTGGTACTGTTTCAATTTAGGGCCCCATTAATGCAGTTGGGTTTTGTTTTTAGAAGACAAAAATGTTCATGAAATAACTACAGTTCTCACTAAGCTATGTGAAGTTTCATCTGTTCAGATTGATTGGACAAAAGTAAAAAAAAAAAATAAGCTAAGAACTTAAAACAAACAAACAAAGTAAAAACCTGTTCCATCCTGTTTCAGTGGGAAGAAGACAATAAACTCCAATATTTTTGTTCCTGCCCCAGCAAGTTAAAAAGCATAAGGGTATCATTATTTTGAAATATGTTGGAGAAAATGATCTTTTAGCAGGTGAAGGAATGAAAAAACAAGGACCTCAAACATTGTTCTTCATCTGTAAAAGTCGACCTGCTCTAAAATATTCATGTCATGAACATTTTACTGCACAGGCTGGCTGCAAGAACAGGGAATTTCTGTTGGTTGAATAGTTCCATTTTCTTAAGGGCAAGGAGGTAAGTAACACTGTGGATCTGAGTGAAAAGATCAAAGTCAGAACATCAATATGCTTTTGATTCTCATGTATAAGTGTGGGATTTCACACAGCTAACAGTTACTGGAAATTTAATGTCAGATCTTTTTTTTTTTTTTATTTGAGACATGAACTACAATGTAAATATAAAATGTTTTTATGATGAAGAGGTTAGTATTGAAGATTTGTGATTAGTTGAAAAAGTTTAAACATTGTGCTGATTAAACTTTTCAATACACACTTGTATTAGTGTCCTTGGCAAGACAAATATTATAATTTCTCATGATTAATGATGCTTACATATAATGTACCCTTTAATTTAAATACACAGTGAGGAAACATTTTTCTATTTTAGGGAAAAGCATTAAATAACTTTACTTTTTTAGAGAAAAGGGTTATTTTATTTTTATTGATTTTGATAGTTTATGCATTCCAGCAAAGCTTTTAAATAAATTGCGTAGCATTATTAATTTTTAAATTGATCCAAATACTGTTGATTATATAACAAAGTTTTAGAATTTTTCTAGGATTACAGAAGTATTTCCCTTAATGTCTAAATTTTCCTATCTTGAAAACTTCTCCATCAATGAAATGTGAAAAGTGGACCAAAGGCTATTTCTAACTCCCAAATCTAATTAATCAGTTTGGTTTTACTAACATGACAGAAAAGCAATATTCATTTCATAATTAATTAGAATACATTTATTATGTGCCAGGCACTAAGCACTGGGATATATAAAAAAAGTAAAAGAAGGCTTTGCCCTCAAGGAGGTGATATTCTTGTCTGGAATAGTTTATATTTTTAGTACTAATTCAAATTTTAAGCTTCCCTTCATTTCCTCCCTCCCTGCTTCCCTTCCTCTATATTTCCCTCCCTCTCTCTTTCTATTCCTTCTTTTCTTTGTCCCTCATTTTCTTTCTTCTTCTTCTTCTTTTTTTTTTTTTTTTTTTTTTGGTTAGGGTTAGGATTATCCTGGAGTTAGTTCTAATTGTCTGAATGTTAGAATTTCAAGGTGAGCCTTTATAGCTCAGAAATCAGCAAATGCAACAAAATACTTGATTATTTGGACTTAAGAAAGTGTTAATGATGCAGTTTGAACTGAAAATTCTATGTGCACAGAGAGCTCCATTGTTAAAATAAAAATTACAAGTATTACACTGGGGTTTAACTCATTTTTACCTTTCATTTAGGCCTTTGCAATAGCTCCCTATTAAGACTCTCTCCTTTTGTTCTTTCTTCATTCCTATTCATCCTCACAATTGCTGCCAAAATGATTTTCATAAAACATGGTTCTGATTATTTTGCCTTCAGACTCCCCACTGAACAAGTTTTAGTGGCTAGCTACTATTACCTCTAGGTTCAAACAAACTCCAACAGCCTTTGAAACTTTCCACAACTTGCAGCCTTCCTAGATTTCCAGCCTTATATGCCCATCCACATACTTTATAATCCAGTTGTACTGGTCTCCTGAGTTTCTTATGAACTACATATTCCATCTCATCTACACATGGAATATTCTCCCTCTTCATTTCCATCACTTAGAATGTCTGGCATCCTTTAAAACTCAATTCAAGGGCCATATTCCACAGAATGCCTTTTCTGTCCCTCCAGTTGTTAGTGCTTTTTCTTTTGAGGTCACTTTGGACTTATATTTATATATCTCATATATATATTTATATATCTATACTATACACATATATGCATGTATATATGCAAATATGTATATATGCATATATATGTGTGTGTATATATATATATAAATATATATATATATATAATATATATATATATGTAGTATCTTTCAGACTACCTAAAGTTGTAGCATAATAATAATAGCTATGCCTTTTGAACTGCAATCAAAGAAAACTGATTCCCTTTCAAAGTTTTTCAAAGTTCTGATCAATTTGTATTTTTATACAAGGATTATATATATATATTTATATATACACATATCTCTATCTATATATAACTTTAAAGTATTCATAAATTTTCACAAACAGCCAGAAGACAACATGAATACTTAAAGAAAACCTTTTGCTGTGTTAGATAGTAAGGTGATCTATTAAAAAAATAGCTAGAATAAATTCTCTTACTCTATATTCATATCATGTTATGACTTGGATAGAGCCCTCTAATTCTAATGTTTTGTAGATTTCTTAATTTGTGAAATTCAGTTGTGAATATCAATTTGTAGGCTGTAAAGAAAAAGAGTAGGAGTCAGAAAGGGACATTTGTAGAGATCTCCTATCGTGTTCCAGCATATTTATGAAAATGTGGATAATTCTACCACTTGTTATATTTGTTGGACATTAAATTATTCATTTTTTCCTGTAAGGCAATTGAATCAGTAATAAATGGAAGCAGTGAAACAGTTTTTGTGCTTATTTTAATGCATTATAAACTTCAAAATGGAACATGGAATTGTTTGTAGGAGGGCAATTATAAATCAGAAAACACAACAAATAGGAGAAACCAAATTCACCTACTGAGAAAACAGATATTACCTGTAGCAGTAAGAAAAAGCTGTTGTTGTCTGTTAGCTTTAAATTTCATAATTATGCCTTTTAAAATAACAAGGTGAAAGTACTAAATATGTTCAACAGCTTGTGAAATGACTGAGTTCTTTTAGTTGCATGGAAACTGTTCAGATGATATTCTTCAAAAATGATCCTTAAAGATCATTTACCTAACATTATCCACAGGCACTATAATATAATCTACTATTTTGCTACGAATATTTTCTAGTAAACTGGATTTTGCCTAAACCATTAAGATTTTAGAGATTAACTAGAAAGAAACAGAAATGTAAATTGGGATAGAGAATTCAATCTGAATAAATACTTGAAATTTTCAAACTGAGTACTTAAGGTAAGTAAATCCATAATTGATATAAATTCCCTAAAACTGAAAAGAATAGGAGAGGATTAATGTGTACTTAAAATAGAATATAAAAAATAATATAAAATAATAATAAATATAATGAATTCAGAGTAATTATATTTAATTAAAGACCTTATCTATAGGTCTTAACTATAGGCCTAATAATCATAATAGGGAACTTTACTTTGAAAAACTGACTGTTCATATCATTTGAGCATTTTTTTTTAGAAATTGCTCACTCATATATTTGAACCAGCTTAGATGATATGTTACACCTCAATCAGAAAGACATGTTAAAAATTTGATTTGTCCCCCACCCCAATCCAGTTAACCTTTGGCATTTCTAAGTTTAATTGCACTTGCTTTATTTGTATTAAAATCTTAAAATTTTTATGTAATTAAAGTCATTCATTTTATTTTGTGTAGTCTTTTCTCTCACCTTTTTTTTTTTTTTTTTCCCACTATGAACTCTTCCCCACTCACAGATCTGAAAGGTAATTTCTTTCTCAATTCTCTAATTTGTTGATGGTATAACCTTTTATATCTAAGTAATTAAACTTCATTTGGAGTTTGTCTTGGTATGAGGTACTGGTCTAAATCTAATGTCAATTGCTTTTTAGTTTCTCCATAATTTTTCTCAAAAATATTTCTCTAATAGCTGGAATTTTTTGGTTTACTGAACATAATGCTTTAGTGTTAATTTCTTTCTAAATGTTGAGTGGCAAAGTTATTCCATTAATAAGACTTTTTTGTTTTTAACAGTGCCAAATAATTTTGACAATTATTGCTTGGTAAGGTAATTTGAGAATTGCTACTCTTAGAGTCCCTTCTTTAATTGCTCAATATATGTTTGCTACATCTTCATACTTTTTAATCTGTTGATAGTTTATTTAATTTGACACTCAATGAGTAAGTTCATTTAGACATTTTTGTCATTTTCATTATATTAGCTTTGTCCATTTACGTGCCTTTTACATTTTTCCAACTATAAATTTTATAGTTTATAAATATAAAGAGTGTTTTGTTACTATAGTCACATTTTCTCTGTGTGTCTTGATAGACGAATACATAAGGATTTTTAATATCCTTTAGATAATTTAAATTCAATTTCTGTATTGTATTTTGCTTTATATACAAAAGTGGCAATAACTTATCCTTATTTATTTACTTCTAATTTTGCTGGTTATTAATTTATTTCAACTAATTTTCATTTGACTCTGTAGGGTTTTCTAAGTATACCACTCTATCATTTGTAAGTAATGATAATTTTGTTTCTTCTTTGCCTATCCTTACTGTACAATTTCCTTTTGTTGTTAAAACCAATCTTTCTGGAAATATGAAGAGTAATATTGGGAATAATAAACATACTTGTGTTACCCCTGTTCTCACTGGAGAGGTTTCTAGTTTATTCCTGTTACAAATAATGGTTTCAGAAATAATATATATATTGTATTGAGAAAAATCATCGATTCATGTGATTTTTATTTATTTTAAAAGAAATAATAGTTGTATTTTGTCAGAAGCTTTTTATCCACTATTTGTTTTACCATGTGATTTTTAGTGTTATCACTATGATACATTTTATTGATAGTCTTCCTAATATTAAATTATCCCTGAAATTCTGTTACAAATCCAACATGGTAATATTATATATTTTGATAAGTTGTTTTAACTTTTTAACTTATCTTTTGTCTAAATTTTTCACATCAAAATTCATTATTTCTGTTTTAACTCTGCTTAGTTCATATAACAAGAAGATATATGAGTAACATAGAAATAATTTTGCAAGAAGTGCTCTTTTCCATATTAACAAAGAGTTTATATAATATTAGGATTGATTTTTTTTTAAGTTTCACAAATTTTGCTTGTAAATTCAATTGACTCCTTTGGGATTTCATTCATGGCTTGTTCAATGTCATATATTGTTATTTAAATTATTGATTTCTTATCTATTAACATACTTTTTTTTTTTATTTAGGTGAATATTCCTCCATTTAATTTAGATGGTTGGCTATATTAACATGGAATTTGCCCAAATAATTTATAATTATTACCTTTATTTCTTGTTTTTTAAAATTTTTTCCTGAATTTTTTATTGTTACAGTATTTTATTTTCCCAAATTCCCAAAACCTTGTGTTCTAAATTTTTATCCCTCCCTCTGTTCCTCCCTCCTCCAAGACAGCAAGCAATTTGACATAGTTTAAACATTTAGCAATTTTAGAAGCATATTTTCATATTCATCATGCTGAGCAAGAAAAATCAGACCAAAAGTGAAAAAAAAAAGACCATAAGAAAGAAATAAAACAAGCAAGCAAATAATAAAAAGTTGAAAATGCTAGATTTTGATACAATTCAGTCTCCAAATTCTCTCTTTGGATGCAAATGGCATTTCCATATGTCTATTGAAATTGCCTTGATTCTCCTCATTTTTGAAAAAGGTTAAGTACATCACAGTAAATCATTATATAATCTTTTTGTTACTATGTACAATGCTCTCTTGATTCTGCTCACTTCACTTAATATCAATTCATGTAAATCTTTCTTGAAACCAGTTTGGGCATCATTTCTTATAGAACATTAATATTCCATTACATTCACATCCCATAACATTTAGCCATTCCCTAACTGATGGGCATTCACTCACTTTCCTACAAAAAAGGCTGCTAAAAACATTTGTGGATGCTTTCCCCTCTTTTATGATCTCTCTGGGATATACATCTACTAGAGATATTGCTGGATGAAATGGTATGCACAATTTGACAGCTCTTTGGACAAAGTTTCAAATTACTCTTCAGATTGGTTGAATCAATTCACAATACTACCACCAATGCATTAGTGTTCCAGTTTTCCCGATCCCTTCCAACATTTATCATTATCAATCTGAGAGGTGTAACAGAATTTTGCATATTCTCTAATCAATAGTGTTTTGGAGAATTTTTTCACATGACTAGACATAGCTTTAATTGCTTCATCTGAAAATTGTCTGTTCTTATCTATTTATTAATTGGGGGAATGGCTTGTATTCTTATAAATTCTAGTCAATTCTCTATATATTTTGGAAATGAGGCTTTTATTGGAAATCCTTCCCCCTACCCCCAAGTTTTCTACTTCTCTTCTTAATCTTGGCTGCATTGGCTTTGTTTGTGCAAAAACTTTTTAATTTAACATAATCAAAATTGTTCAATGAATTTTATAATGTTTTTAAATTCTCCTTTGGCCATAATTTCCTCCCTTCTTCACAGATTTGAGATAGAAACTATTCCTTGTTTTCCTAATTTGCTTATCATATTACCCTTTAAATCTAAATCATGAATCCACTTCAACCTTATTTTAATATAATATGATAGATGATGATCAGTTCCTAGTTTCTGTCATTATTTTCTAGTTTTCTAGCAATTTTTGTCAAATAGTGAGTTTTTATTACAAACACTGTAGTCTTTGGTTTATCAAACATTAGATGATTGTAGTCATTGACTACTGTATCTTGTGAACCTAACCTATTCCATTGATCCATTATTATATTTCTTAACAAGTACCAAATGGTTTTGGTGATAGTATAGTTTTTGCCCTAATTTTAATTGTCATTATTATTATTATTATTTTTGATACTGCTAACTTGGTTTTTCCTTTTATTTTTCCTATCAAATTAGTTAATAGATTACTGTTTCATTTTTTTAAATTGCCCTCCTGAATGTGTTAATTGAATGAAAAAATAAATATATGTTTTGATTTTTATTATTTGTTTTAGTGGATATATACTTTATTCAACATAATCCTATGTTTTTTCCTCTTTTTTCTCCTAGTCCAGGCCATTAGTCACAGGAGCTTAACTTTAATTAATTTTTATTAAATCCCTTTTCATGATTCTTCCTTCAGTAGTAGAAATAGTCACTCTCAAAACTGGTCTCAGAAATTGAGCCTTTGGGAACCCATCTTATAAGCATCCATGCCAAATACAGGACTAACTCAGTACTGATGCCAAGCATCCTTGGTTTTTTAGTGTAAGTGAGAAGAAAACATAATTGTTGTATCATTAAAACATTCCCTCATTATACTGCATAACAAGTCACAATTATCTATTTCATCACAGGAATAACATTAATTTCCTATGTATCCTCTAAACATTTTGTCTCAGCAGCTATCAGAAGTATGATCTTCATCAAACTAAAGAAGCAACTATTTCTTCTTTGATGTTATAAACTTCTTTGGAAATGTTATAAACTCATCAGTCACTCATATTTACCACCAAGATCAGATACAATTTCATTTCTATCATTTGTTCCACAATAGGTAGTGACTAACACTTGAATACTTTCCTTCATGATAGGTCTTTAGAATTACCTTCTTGTTGATCAGTCATTTTTCTGCTATGTCCATTTCTTTGTGAATCTATTTGAGGTTTTCCTGGCAAAGATACTGGAGTATTTTCCCATTTCCCTTCAGCTCATTTTATAGATGAGGAAAGAGACAACAGGATTAAGTGACTTTCCTAGAATCATACAGCTAGTAAGTGTCTAAGGACAGATTTGAACTCAGGAAATAAGTCTTCCTGACATCAAGCTCAATACTCTATCCACTGTGCCATATGGGTGCCTGAAAATATTCTTGGGACACTCTGCTTCTATTCCTTGCGCAGACATTCTCTCAATTTCTGTTAATTTAAGGTCACTAGAAAGCTACAGAAAATCACCCAGGGACATATAAACTGTTTTTAAATATAGACTACATAAAAATGAGCTTATTGTAAATGAGCCCTTGATAGCCATGGTGCAGTGATGTTTTATGATAAAATTTTACTGTTTCATGTTTCTGCACTGCTTAGAATGAGTAAATGAATGAATAAAACATTTATTAAGCATGTGCAATATGTGAAGCACAGTGACAAGTATTTGTGATACAAATAGAAATGTTAGATATTCCCTGCTCTCAAAAAACTTCTATTCTAAGGAAGGAGACTGTGTGTGTGTGTGTGTGTGTTCCGAAGTAATTCCTGGCTCTAGCTCAACTCCGAACTCTTGGCTTCTTCTGAACTGATGCTCCTCCCCTCTGAATCTTTTCAGCTGAACTCGCGTGACTGGCTCACTGAAGCTCTATTTATGCTCCTTCTCCGAGAGAGGCATTGTGGGATACGAAAGAGTGGGGTTTCCTCCCAGAGTGCTCACTGGCCCTAAGAACTTCAAGGGAGGTGTGAATTCACAAAGTATATATATATATATATATATATATATATATATATATATATATATATATATATATATATATATATATGGCTTTTTAAAAGAAGACTAGCTTTGGAGTTTGATCACTTAAAGAGAGATCAAAGGAAAATATGTGTGTGTGTGTGTGTGTGTGTGTGTAAGATGGAAAGATCCCATGATTTCCACTAATAAAATCATATCTTTTTTTGTTGTTGAACTATTTGAGAAGCTTGGCAGCAATTTTTTTTTCTTTTCCATATTTTCAATGTATGTAGCAATTATCAGACTGCATCCCCATAAGTGTTTCCTGTGTAAAACAATGGAATGATAGCTGCAGGCACTAAGCTGGAAGCATGGCTATTCCAAAAGATTATGGGATATCTCTGTCATAGTCCATCGGGAGATGGGGGTTAAAGTTCTGGTGGTTGTTTGATTTACTTAGTAAATTCTTACTCTTGATCCATTATTGGGTATCTTCAATGCTTCTCTGGGTTAATATACCTGTGCTGTGAATTACAATTAATTGGAAGTTGATGAGAATGGCTAGTCTCTGCTCCATTCTCCATCTAATTACCGTGAGGGTTGAGTTAGACAGGGAGTCTGGAGCAGGCTGCTATTCTTAAGATTCGTGTGCTCATCTCACTGTTGGTGGAAGCAGTTGGTGGTAGTGTTTAAAAACGTAGACTGTTCTCCACTATAATTTCTCCCTTCAATAATGACTGTGGGGCCCAAACTGGAACCAGATCTATAAGTCTTAAGATTTTAAGAATCAGGGCTCTGGGCACTCTTCTTTAGGATCTGAGGGGAGATGGGGGGCAAAGAGGTAGAGCTGGTTTGACTTGCCTGTAACATGTTTTGGGAATCTTGTTGTGATGATCATGTTTTCTTGGCTAAGCTTTTCTAGAAACTCCAATAATCAAACTCAATGCTTTTTGCTTCAGTCTAATTATTTTGTGGTGTTTGTGTATGTGTGTGTGTGTGTGTGTGTGTGTGTGTGTGTGTGAGAGAGAGAGAGAGAAGAGAGAGAGAGAGAGAGAGAGAGAGAGAGAGAGAGAGAAGAGAGAGAGAGAGAAGAGAGAGAGAGAAAAAGAGAGAGGAACAGAGAGAGAGAGAGAGAGAGAGACAGAGAGACAGAGAGACAGAGAGAGAAGAGAGAGAGAGAGAGAGAGAGAGAGAGAGAGAGAGAGAGAGAGAGAGAGAAGAACAGAGAGAGAGAGAGAGAGAGAGAGAGAGAGAGAGAGAGAGAGAGAGATCTGGCTTTTTAAAACAAGACTAGCTTTGGAGTTTGATCACTTAAAGAGATATCAAAGGAAAAACCATATTGAGAGGAGGACAAGGATACTACAGTATTAGCAAAGATGAATTTAGTTAGCAAAGAGCGTTAAATGATTCAAAAAGATAAAAGAGAATGAGGAGTAAGTCTAGTTAGGCAAAAAGTGATTAAGAATTTTGCTTTTCTTTCTCTTTTTTTGAGGAAGTTGGGAATTAAATGACTTGCTGAGAGTTACACTACTGGTAAGTATCTGAGTTGAGATTTGACCTCAGATACTGTACTTCAGGGCAGGTGCTCTATTCACTGTACCATCTAGCTGCCCTTTTTAGTTTTCTTAACTATACAATAGTAGTAATAATATCACCTACTTCTCAGGGTCATTGTAAAAATAAAATAATATTTACAAAGTGCTTTCTAAATATTAAAGTACTATATAAATGTTATTTTTTAATAGCATTCCAAATGAACAAGGACTTTTAGCAAAAGCTATATTTAAAAAATATATATACATAAGATGAAACAACATAGCAAATATAATTCCTTTGCACAAGCAACCTGCAATAATTGTGATTTCTGTATTCAGAATTTCCCCTAATTTCTTTAAGAAATAAGAAAGAAAGACATTTTTTTCCTAGGATATTTTTAATCCTGAGGGTAACACCTGGAAAAAATACATTACTTCCTGCCTTATAGCTTTGAAATCCACAGTCTGATTCCATAGATTATTTACTAGTTCTTAATTCAATTTTGACATTATTGAGTTACTATGGTTGAATGTGCTTTTAAGTACTTCAGGTCTTTCTCATCAATAATGATCTCCAAATGCATTTAGTCCATCACACCTTTGCTGTGTCTCTTGAATACATCTTCTCTCCTCTTATGCTGTGACTACCCTGATACAGGGTTTCATCACACCATACCTGAACTATTGCAATAGAAGTAAAGTGCATCCTAAAGCTGGGAAAACATCTTTCTGAGTTCAGGTCTGCCTAAGACAGTTACTACCTGTGGGCAAGTCACTTAATTGTGTTTACCTCAGTTTCTCATCCATTAAAGAAATCGGAGAAGGAAATAGCATCTTTGGCCAGAAAACCCCAAATGGCTTCATGAAAAATCAGACATGAATAAAGCAAATCAAACAATAGTATCCCTCATATAAATCTCTCCCCACTCAAGTTCATTCTCTATTCAGCCATCAGATCGATTTTCCTAAAGTGCAGGTCTGACCATGTCACCTCCTACTCAATAAACTCTAGGTCTCTATTACTTCCAAGGTCAAATATAAAATCCTTCAATGTTAAAAGACTTTCACAATCACCATTTCCCCATATTTCCAGTCTTATACTTCATTGAATACTTTTTGATTCAGAGATACTGACTTCCTGCCTCTTCTACAAACAAGATATTCCATCTATCAGCTCTTGGAATTCTTTGATTTTTTCATCCATTCTCTTTATGGCTAGAATATTCTCCCTTTTCATTTCTGTCCACTGACCTTAATAGTTTCCTTTAAATGCCAAATAAAATTTCATTTTCTACAGGAAGACAACCATTCCAGTGTCTTAACTGTTTGTCAATTATTTGCTATTAATCCTGAATATAACTTGCTTGTACATTAGTATTTGCATGTTGTCTCTTCCATTAGCTTCTTGAGGACTTGTACTATTTTTTTGCCTCTCTCTCTTTTTTTTTTATCTCCAGTGCTTAGCACAGTGCTTGGTACATAGTAGTGTACAAAATTTTTTATTGACAGTCTTCCCCCTCACTTTCTATCAAGGCACAGATAAATATCACCTTTTCTATAAAGACTTGCCTGATTCTTCTAGCTGCTTTCTACTCAAAAAACTTTAAGTCAATTTCATATCTGTTTTCATATATACTTATATATTGATATGTCTCCTAAAAAGACTGTAAGCTACTTGAGGAAAGAAACTGTTCAATTACTGTTGTTTCTTGAGTGCCTAGCAAAGGTATTTCGTATATGTGTTTGTTGATTGATTTCTTCATTACTTCCCAGAAATGTATTTGAGCTTTCAATGTCATTACATCAGAATTTTTTAGAAATATTTCCCTCAAATGGTCAATTGAGAAACCATTTAAGATTAGAGAGGTGATGTCATGATACCTACTCTTTGGGTCTCACTTTTTTCTTTCTATTCATTTAAGGAATATAATTTCCTTACCAGATTATCAACCTGACCTTAAGGAAACCATCCACTAATTTGTTCATTTACTGTAGATTTAAGTGTGTTTCTCTCCTAACCCTCTTTCTGACTCAGTTTCTTTAACTATAAAATAGTAGTAATTATAGTATCCATTTCTGAGTTGTTGCCAGGATCAAGTAATTTAGCATAGAGCCTAGTACAGAGGTTGGTACTTTGTAGATGCTTAATAACTTGTTCCTGTCTCTCTTTTCCTTTCATTCATCCTTAGTGTACTCATCCTAGTGGTGAGAATAGTACATCAATGATCCTAAATCACTATTACTAACTCAAAGTCTTTAGATACACTGGTATTAATAGTTAATAAAATTCTATCATTTAAGATCCTGAACTAAATCTGGGGATACAAAGAAAAAAATAATCCATTCTTGCCATGAAGAATAACAATTCTATCGTAAAACCATATGCACATAACTATATAGAATGTATATGAAATAAATGCAAGAAAAATTTGAAGTTGCAGCAGAGTGCTTGAAACTGGGGAAATAAAGAGAGGCTTTTTGAAGGTGGTGCTTGAGCTGAGTTTTAAAGGATAATTGGAATTTCAAGATGTTGAGGTGATATGGGAAGGCATTCCAAGCAAGGGGATGCAGCTAAATGGTTCAATGGATAGTGCAGGGCTGGGTGTGAGGAAGTTTCATCTTTCTGAATTCAAATATGTTTTCAGTTTCGGTTTGTTTCAGTTTCCTCATCTGCAAAATGACCTGGAGAAGGAAATGGGGAAACACTCCAGTATCTCTGCGGAGAACACTTCCTATAGTGTCACTAAAAGTTGGAAACTATGGAGCATCAACAGCAATGCAGTCATAGGGGATAGCGAGTGCAAAGGGATACTCAAGTTAACAGGCATTAAATGCCTACTACATGCCAGTTACTATACTAAAGAAAGGGGAGAAATGGAAATATGGGCAAAACAATATCTTTATATAATGAAAATATTTTCAAAACTATTTACAAATTTTCATGTCTCTTTGGCTAATAATAAAATATTTCTTGATCTGATATTGATAAAATATAGAACCAATATCTCATTTTACCCAAATGTCATTTTGAAAAGTTCATAGGACCATATAATAATAAAGTTAAAAGGAACCTTTAAAGATCTATCTAACCCAACTCTTTCAATTTGTAGAGGAAGATACAGACATAGAATGAATAAGCAACTTGTCAGAGGTCACAAAAATTAGTATCTTTGTTAGCAGAAAGATCATATTTGAAAGTATCAACTGAAATTTTATAAATGAAATTTTATTTTTATTTTTGACTTAAGTGACCTTTTTCAGAAGTATGTCTTCATTTTTGTAGATTCATTAATTTCATTTTAAATTTTATTATTTTTCTTTCTGTTCTGCATTATTATTCCCCTCAAAGTTTTCCTTTGAGTAGTTAATTATTTTTAAATGACCAGTTAAACTGAAAAGTGTATTTTTAGAAAAGTGAAATAAATAAAATCATTTTTTATTAATAACTGATCCAGAAATACATCATGATTTTTTTGATTTGGTAAATCATGTATACAACTTTGCAGAGGCAACAGAGTATAGAGATTTCTTCTTAGATAAAAAAGATCTAAGCTCAAAGCCTGCCTCTGTCCCTTAATTGTGTGATTCTTGCCAAGTTATCTAACCTTACTGTACCTCTAGAAACTCTCTTAAAGTTTTTATTCAGTCATAAATGACTCGTGATCTACTTTTGTGGAGAGTGTTCCTACATTCTGAATTGAAAATGGTGAGAAAATGTTTAAAAAAATCCTTTACCTATATTGAAGAATATTGAAAACAATTTTATTTTACTTATTTATTCATTTGTTTGTTCATTTATTCATTCATCCATTTAAACCTAGAACTCTTAAGATAACATTCCATCCAGGGCATTAGTTCACTCACCTTTAATTGAGTTCTTATAAACTTGGTTAAAGCACTGGTATGAAGCTGGTCCCAAATAGATTTTATTGAAATCTCTAGTATCACAGCCATGGCTATTTATATAAAAGATCAGGGGGACCAGGGAGTTAAGTATTTCCATGATTTTATTATTATAATAATGACTGCTGCCTAATTAACCTTGAACTTAGTCTAGAGAATAAAGGCATCCCAGAGTACAATTAAAAATCTGAAGCATGAGGGCATGTAGAACAGAAGGAAAGTGAAAACTTGGCAGAATAAAATTTTGAGATTCTGATATATGGATAGAAATTTTATTTCTCACCTTCCTCTTTGTTATAAAAGGGGTCTCTCTGCTGACATAAATTCAGTCCACCATGAATGCCCTAGATGTTCTTGGATTAAGAAATGCAATACAAAAGGAAATGTGAAGAAGGGTGCTAAACATATGAGAAACTGAATGGAGGAAGTTTCTGCAAACTGGTAAACAATGATTGTATATATGCCTGTCTCATGGAGTGATTTTTGTTTAAGAATATTAAATAAATTCATTGTAAATATAGAAGATACATTGATGATACATTTATGATATACAAATCTGCTTTAATTTGAAGGAAGTTCAAAGGAGTTAAGTTCAATGCCACAGGGTACCTGTGTCATAGCAAGGACAGATTTTTGCTACCAATTTATCCCCTTTTACTGCATTAAGTTTTCAAAAATAAATCCATTTGATTTCACTTTTTTCTTAATGTAAAGAGTTCCCTCAGTGTATGAAAGTAGTTTAAGCTCTAGCACTTTTCTACTACTCTACTTTACCAATATAGCAGTAATTTTTATTTTCCTTATAAAGGTGGGACTTGTTGGAGAAATAGTTTATTATTTTGGTATGCAGGGTTAGTAATGCTATAAAAGAGTAAATCTCATTAAAATAGGATTCATGTTTCATCATAGTCTAAAGGTTAGTATGAGATTTCAAAGAGAGAACCAGCAGTATGAATGCCCTAGAAGATTCTATTGAGCTATAATGTCTTTCAGTATGGTTCCAGAGATCAACCATATGTCTGTCATCTGTGGATCAGCCTACATATATCAGAAAAGTTCATCAATTGAAAACTGACTTCCAGGCTATCTAATCCCTGTCAAAGGAATTAAAGACATTCTATTTAGGCACGTAGTTTTTGGGATCTGTGTTGCTAAAAAGGAATAGACACATTAGTGACATCCTAGATCTTTTGAAATATTGGAAAAGGAATTTGGATCTGGACTTGAAGAGTGAAAAAATATTATAAACCATGTAGACTGGCCATAAATTGGAATCTGATAGTCATATAAAAAGGCTGAGACAGACACTGAAGCATTAAATCATTTACTGAGTATCACATAGTCAGTGTGTCCGAAGCAGGATTTGACTTCAGTCTGGCCTTCTATTCATTATGCAATACTCACTGCTTCTGTTAAATTGGAAAAAGATTATTTGTCTGTATTTACATTGGGGCATATGCAAAACTTCAAACATTTTCTAGCTTGGGATTTCACAGAAATATTATTTTATTTTAGGCAATAGAAAATGCAGCCAAGAACATACTTTAAAATCATTTCATACACATAATTTCATAATTACATAACCTTAATCAAGCTCAAAATTGAAACATTTTGGATTTTTGTAATACAGGCTGAGATGCTCTATAGTTCATCCATAATAAACTACCTCAGTTAAAAATACCAAAATTCAGTCACTACATTTTATTCTTAAGTATTCTTAATCTTTACTGGGAAAATGCTAAGTGAACCAAGTCAGTTAGAAATAAGTTACTACCAACTGACTCCTTCTTTTCCAAAAATAGTTTAACATCATTTTTCAAATTTACTTCTCACATTTATTCATGAATAAATGAATATGTAAATGTTGGGAGAAATGAGTGGCTCTAAAAGTTTAGAAGTTAATGATACATTTAGTAAGGCCTGTCTTTAAAAAATTGCAATATCTTTCTTCTTAGCTCAGTTCCCATATCATCCACTATTTCTTGGACCTCTTGAATCAGCTGTCCTGTAAAGATGTGCAACTCAATGTATTTAAAACAAAATTCATCTTTTCTTTAAAAACAAACAAACAAAAAACAACAACCTGTGTCTGATGCCAACTTTCCTATTACTGTGGAGGGAACTGCCACCTAGTCATGGACCAGTGATATCCAGTCATAACCTCAGTGTCATCCTTTATCTCTCAATAACTCCATCTTTCTAATCTAGTGTAAAATCTTATCATTATTGCTGTCATCACATCTCTTGTATACATCTCCATTTTTCAACTTACATCTCTACCACCTTAGAATAGACCTCATTCACTGTTTGCCTGGATAATTGCAATATCTTTCTAGTTGATCTCCTGTGACTCAGCTCATTTTCTACAGTGATTTTTCCCCCCCAAAATACATGAGGTCTGAGGATGTCAATCTTACACACACACAGACACACACACACCGCTCAATGGTGGTTAGCTCCTTATTTACCTTCAAGATTAAACATAAATCTTCATTGAACACTTGCAGACCTTCACTTTCAGACCACTTACAACCTTTTCAGTTTTCTTAACCTTTTCTCAGTCTTAACATACTCTATCAGTCAGCTATACTGGCCTTTTTGCCACTCTTCACAAATAACACTTTCCAGATTCCACACATTTGCTTTATCTGTCCCTCATGCTTTGAAAGTTGTAACTTCGTACCTTTGCCTCCTGACTTCCCTGAAGTTCTTCAAGACTCAGCTCACATCCTATTTATACATTTCTAAGGTCCCTTTCTATTTATACTATAGTTACATTGTCTGTCCCATTATAATGTCAGCTCTTGGAGAGCCCAGTCTGTTTGTTTTTGCTTTCATTGTATCCGCAACACTTAGCACAGTGCTTTATTCATACTTAATGAATGTTAGTTGCTTTGATGACCAAGAGAAATGAAGCAGAGCGATTTCATGGTCGCCTTTATTTTCCTCAATAGCTTGGATTCCCAAGTACATAAAATTCTTATCTTATTCAGTTAGATTTTTAAGGACACACACACACACACACACACACACACACACTTATACAATTCAAGTAAATGGAACATGACACTTGGTCTAATACACTAACTTGTGGCTGAAATCAGATTGTTATATGTTAAATGATAGATTACCACATTACTATGAATATTGTCAAAAATATTGATCCTATCTGTTTTAGCTAACTCTATTGGCATATGGGAATGATTTAAGTGTACAACTCTATATTTAAGAGTTTGAGTTCAGGGAATTGAATAATTGTGTATCTTACCTCAGATAACTTGTTAGATGTGTGTCCCTGGGCAAAACCTGTAAATCTTCAGTGAGTCTCAGTTTCCATATTGTAAAAGGGGATAATAATAGCATCTTTTTTCCCTTTTAAAAAATTTAATAATAGCTTTTTATTTTCAAAATATATGCAAAGATAATTTTCAACATTCATCCTTGCAAAACCTTATGTTTCAAAATTTTCTCCCTCGCTTCCCCCATCCCTCTCCCCTAGACACTAAGTCCAGTATAGGTTAAACATGTGCAATTCTTCTAAGCATATTTCCATATTTATCATGTTACACATGAAAAAGCAGATCAAAAAGGACAAATAAAAAAAAATCAAGAAACAACAGCAAAAAAGGTGAAAATACTATGTGTGATCCACATACAGTTCCCATAGTCCTCTTTCTGGATGTAGATGGCTCTCTCCTAAGAAGGCCTGAATCACCTCATTGTAATAACACCTATCTTAAAAGGTTTTTCTAATTATCAAATAAGGTAATATGTAGAAAGTGTTTTGCAAGTTTTAAAGTGGTATATAAATATTAGCTATTATTCACTATTTGCTATTTATTCACTTTAAATATTCATTATTAAAATGTGTCTATGTATGTCTCAATATGGATATCTAATTGTAAAAGATCAGTTTCTTGCTACATTTTTTGTTCTTATAATTTTTTGATGATAAAATCATTTGATTTCTTTTAGTTAACCTGTGTAATTCCATCAGTGAATGCAATCAATGTCATCTAGTACTTTACTTTTCAATTTGATATCAAGGTAAAAGCATTTTTTCTTCATAAAAAGAACTTTTTGGAGAAATAGCGTATTGTTATGGCAGCTTGGTCTAATAATGCCATAGATTTATCTTCATATATGGCATGCAGGATGCATTAGCACCCATTAGAGCCAGGTGTAGGTAAAATATTAACAGAGCTTTTGTAACATATCTATTTCACCACAATATCCTTCCAGTAATATGTACCATGCATTTAAATATAGCTCCCTTTTCTAAACAGGCTTATAACAAAAGCCTGTTTTTTTGGCAGTTATTATATTGTCCTGTCCTGTAAAGATGTGCAATGACATCTTTGACAGTTATTAGTATTTACTTGTACTGCTTTACTGATCAACCAACATATAAAATAAATGTTATTGTATATCTTATAAAATGATATTTTAATTTCCATTTTTATTTCTAACATAACTATTCAAAATAATAAACTTTTCCTTATTCTCCCCCATTTTCTGTTGTCTATTTTATTCTTCCAAATAAATTTAATGATCCTTACAAATCATTTCAGAAAGCAAATTGAATTATTAAACTCTAGCCCATAAAATGACATTAATAGCTTATATTTATTTGTGATTTTAAGATCTATAAAATGCTTTATACATATATATTTATATTTGTTATTATTATTATTATTTGATTCTTCTTACAAACCTGTGATGTAGATGTATAATTATCCCAACTTTATTATGGAAAAACTGAGATTCAGAGATGTGATTTGTTAAAGATCACTCAACTAATAAATACCTTAAACAAGACTTGATCATATCTTCTTGACTATGAGACTAGTGCTCTTTTTAGTACACCAAACTGCTACCAAACCTTGTAATTGTTTTCATTGACCAATTCTTTCTTTACTCTCTCTTAAACCATTCCTTATATTTTCCAACATGAATGTGTGCTTTCAGTATTAATGTTTTAAAGGAAATATCTCAGTTAACAACAATGACTAGCCTCTCAAATTGTGAATTTTACATGTTCAAATAGCAAATCATAGCAATAGATACTTTCCCCCCATCAATTAAACACATTTTAAAGGTAAAAAACAACATTTCTTTTTACTTTTTGAATGGGTAGGCTTGTTATGGAACCTAGAAAAGCTTTTTTTTTTCTTTTTGGACAAACATATCCTTTCGATCAGTACATAGATGATATGCAATAGATACACTGATAAATTTCACTAATTTATGCAGTATTGGGAAACTATCATGTACTCTGTGAAAAAATAAAATTATTTCTGACAATATTTAAGTGTCTTTAATTTCCAGATTAAATTTAAGCTTAAGTGAGATGATGTAGTCTAAGGATATTTGGTAATAAAACAGTTGATTAGTTTAGATGGAACAATATTTAAAAATAGCTTTTTATTTTTCAGAATACATGCAAAGATAGTTTTCAATATCCACCCTTGCAAAATCTTGTGTTCCAAATTTTTCTCCTTCCTTCTTCTCTCTTCCTCCTCTAGACAGAAAAATAATACAATATAGGTTACACACATGCGATTCATCTAAACATACTTCCATATATAGTATTGCATGCAGCACAAGAAAATCAGATCAAAAGGGGGAAAATGAGAAAAATGAGAAATGAGCAAACAACAATAATAAAGGTGAAAATACAACGTTGTAATCTACAGTCAGTCTCCAGAGTGCTCTCTCTGGATGTGAATAGCTCTTTTGATCACAAGTCTATTGGAATTACTTTGAGTCATCTCATTGTTGAAAAAGAGCCAAATCCATTGCAGTTGAACATCACATTATCTTGTTGCTCTGTTCAATGTTCTCTTGGTTCTACTCACTTTACTTAGCATCAGTTCATGTAAGTCTTTCCAGGCTTTTCTGAAATCATCCTGCTGATCATTGCCTATAGGACAATAATATTCCTTCACATTTATATACCTTATTCAGCCATTCCCCAATTGATGGGCATCCACTCCATTTCCAATTCCTTGCCACTATAAAAAGGGCTGCCACAAACATTTTTGCACATGTTGGTCCTTTTCCTTTTTTTTTTTTTTTTTTAATGATCTCTTTGGGACACAGAACCATGAGAGATACTGCTGGATCACAGGGTATGCACAGTCTGATAGTCCTTTGGGAATAGAAGCAATTTATTCAAGTGACAAAAATCAGTCCAATTTGTCATATGGAATTGCTGAGATTAATCTGTAAATTAGAATTTTTCATTTTTTAACTAACAGTTCTTATTTGATATAGATGAAACTCTGGGTTTAATTCTTAAATTTTAAACATTACTGTCTATAAATTTTACTGACTTTTAGTTGAAGTCAGTGTATTCAATGAGAAGGAAATAGATATGAGACCCTAGTTCACCATGATGCCCAAGCTGCATCAAAAATAGTCTTGGACTTGGAATCAGGAAGAACTTAGTTCAAGTTCTGTGTGAGGCATTTAGTACCTAAGCCTCCCTGAACATGTCACTTAATCTGTGTCAGTTTCAGTTCCTTCATCTATAAAATAGGCATAATAACATCAGCTCAGAGATGTAGTGAGGATCAAATGAGTTGACCTATAAAAATTGTTATGTTAAATGTTATTCAATTATTTTTTCAGTCAGGTCCAATGCTTCATGACCCCATTTAGGGTTTTCTTGGCATGTTAGTGGAGTGATTTGCCATTTTTTTCTCCAGCTAATTTTACAGATGAAGAGATTCAATCAATCAGGATGAATTGATTTTCCAGGGTCACCCGTATCGTAAGTGTCTGTAGCCAAATTTGAACTCAGGAAGATGAATCTTTCTCACTTCAGGTCTAGTATTCTATCCATGGTGGCACTTAACTGTGTAAAGGATTTTGCAAATCTTAAAGCTCTCTATATTCGTTACTCAATCAACAATCCTATATATCATGTGGCATTGTACAAATGCATTTATTAAATGGAACTTTAAAGATTTCTACTGGCAATAGTTTATAGTATTTTATATTGATAAGTTGCTTACACATATCCTATTATAACTAATATTAAGAAAAAAATTAGATAATATTTCAAATGACACAGTGTGTCTATAGAAAAAAAGCTGGATTTGGGAAGGGAGTACATGAATTAAATCTTGTGTGACCTGTGTGACCTAATTGGATCTCTCATTCTCAGGTTTTTTTATTTGTAAAATGCATACTTTTAAATAAGATGGACTCTCTGGGCCTTCCAGTGCTTCACACCAGTGCTTCAGATGATATACAGCAAAATTTCTTAAACTACAGTTCATGAACTCATAAGGGGTCACATAACTGACTGTAGGGGTCATAAACTATGATTTGTTATCAACAAATGTCTGATTTCCATACCTATTTTGCATGTATAGATACTTAGAATCCTGTAAAATTTCTTGGACAAAAAGGCATGTTGAATGGAAAAAGTATGAGAAGCCCTGATCTAGAGTCTTGCAATTTGAGCAAATAATTTCACTTCTCTGGGCCATTGAAAGGATTAAGAAAAATGAAATATATAAAAACATTTTCCAATTTGTAAAACACAATGCAAATAGTGCTCAATCATAGCTGACTCTGTGACCACTTTTAGAGTTTTCTCAGCAGAGATACTGGATTGGTTTGCCATTTCCTTCTCTAGTTCATTTTATAGATGAAGAAACTGAGGCAAAGGGGTTCAGTGACTTGCTTAAAATCACACAGTTGAGGCCACCT
Source organism: Antechinus flavipes (assembly GCF_016432865.1). Lineage (NCBI taxonomy): Eukaryota > Metazoa > Chordata > Mammalia > Dasyuromorphia > Dasyuridae > Antechinus > Antechinus flavipes. Next base: position 393,389,476 of record NC_067400.1, on the reverse strand, counting down.
TATAACTGAGGTCTTCCTGACTCCTTCCTAATTTCCTGAAGCCTTATCTACTGTGTTATCTAGCTACCATTTTGGGATGTAGTGGGAATATTGAGCTTAGAGTCAGGAAGACTTTGCTGAGTTCAAATCTGGCCTCACTACTACTATATGTTCTACTAGCTATATGATTCCATAATATATATTCCATAATCTATAAAAATAATGAAATGTTAGATATCACAGCATATTAATAACCTTATTATAGTCTATTTGCTATGAATTCAGATTTAGTATAACATGGATCTGCTTTGTATTTTTAATTATCAAAGTACTGAAAAGAAGCAAGGAAAAAGGTTATTTAAATAATGGCATCCTTTTTCCTTATAACTTTAACATGCTTACTGTTGATGTTCTTAAAATATCACATTCAAATTTTTGGCGGGTCACATCTGCCCCGTCATTCTGGTGTTACTCATCAATCCTATCCATGCACAGTGACTGGTAGAGTAGTCTAGTCTTGAATACAGCTTTTGATTATGTTTAAATTCTGAGGATTAAATCATTGACATGAATTTGCTTTGTTTGATGATCCATATCCCATGAGGCTTGGCTATTCATCCATCTCTATGTGTGCAGATCATATGTTGTCTTATAGCTGGAATGAAATCTTAGAGAATCACCTTGTTCAAAATACTCTCTTTATCCAGATTAGAGAAAGTAGTCTCATAGGGATGAAGTCACTTATCCAAGGTCACAAATGTTATGATATAAATTTTCTATTAGTTACATAGACTCTGTCAAACAAGCAGAGTTTGGAATGAGTCCTAATTTAGTCTTCCTATTACATGCTTGTAAGGATTCTTTATGGAACTACTGCATAGGTAAAATCATCTCAGAATAATGAGGACTTAAATTTTTATTGTGCTTTATTTTAGTAAGGATGTTACTTATATTAACTCATTTGATACTAGCAATAATCCCATGATGTAAACAAAATAATTCACATTACATATTAAAGAATTACAAAATATTTACCTTTACAAAAACAAAAACAAAATCCCCAGATTATGCATTAGGAGAGGTAATGGGAGTTAAGAGGCACCATAGATAGAGTGTCTTACCCTGGAATCAAGAAGACTCATCTTCCTAAGTTGAAATCTGACCTCAAGAACTTACTAACTATGTGACTCTGGACACGTCATTTACCTGCTTTTGCCTTGGTTTCCTCCTCTGTAAAATGAGCTAATGGAATAAATGATAAAATACTTGAATATCTTTGCCAAGAAAATTCCAAAAGGGATCACAAAGAGTCAGACACACACAAAAAAATGACTGACAACAGGAGGAGAAGTAAAATGACATGGTTGTAATCATTTAAGTAGTGGAAAAAATTAGCTCCAATACTTGGACCAAGTACCTCAGAATATTTGTCTTTTCTATACTACCTGCCTCTTTTAGTACTTTTCTAATTAAAAGAAAAAGGCTGACAAATGAATCTATAGCTTATAGGTTATAACAAAGTTACAGTAATCAATCAACACATTTTAAGTTCCTACTATATACATAGACTTGTGTTACAGGAAATACTTGTGATACAAAGGCAAAAAAAAGAAACGATTCATGTTTTCAATGAACATTTATTTATCAGGAGCACAACAACATATATTCAATTACTTAACTACTGTCTGATTATAAATCCTTGATACTAGAGAAACTCAGGTAGTGGGTCACCAGCTCAGAAGTTCTGAACTTCAGTAGGCTTAAAAATAACTAAGTGTTTGCAATAAGTCTGACACCAGTATATCTTAATGAGGGTGGAGGGGGTGGAGGATGTTAGCATATAGTCTGTACAAAGAGGTGTGAACTATATGAAATCATCTATGGAGCAGGAGTTAGTTCTGTAATGGAACTGGACATTGAATGACTCTTAATGAATGGCTCTTGACTGATGCTAAGAGAAATGAGCAGAACCAGGAGATCATTATATACCTCAACAACGATACTGTTTGAGGATGTATTCTGATGGAAGTGGATCTCTTTGATAAAGAGAGCTAATTCACTTTCAATTGATCTAGGATGGACAGAAGCAACTATACCCAAAGAAAGAACACTGGGAAATGAATATAAACTGCTTGCCTTTTTGTTTTTTTTTTTTTTTCCCCTGGGTTATTTATACCTTCTGAATCCAATTCTCTCTGTGCAACAAGAGAACTGTTTGGTTCTGCACACATATATTTTATCTAGGATATACTATAACCTATTCAACATGTAAAGGACTGCTTGCCATCTGAGGGAGGGGGTGGAGGGAGGGAGGGGACAGAAGTGAATGCAAGGGATAATGCTGTAAAAAATTACCCCGGCATGGGTTTAAAAAAAAAAAAAAGAAGCTCCTGTTCCCATACTCCTGGGAGTGACTTTTGAGGAAACCCCTAAGCCTGCCCAAGATATGTTCCTTCTTGATTAGAAGGCCAAATTCTAGCATTTTAAAGCCTAGAGCATTTCCTCCTCTAATTAGGAAGTTAAGATTAAGGAGCATTGTCCATGAACTCTTGTTTTGTGGTAATCGGGACAACAAAATGTAGGTCTTTTTTAATAGCACAGTGGAAAGAACATTAGCTTGGGAGTGGGGAAACGGGTTTAAATCCTGTCTCTGAAGATTATTGACTATCTTGGCTAAATCATTTGACAGGAAATACAAAGTGGAAAATGAGATTTCTTTGTGAAACTGTTTATGGGGTAGAATGGACCTTGTAATAAAAAACAACTAGGAATAAAAAATAAAAATGAATGGCTCTTGAATGGCTTAGTTCTGCTCCCAACCTGGATGAAATAAATGAAAGAAACAAAAAGAGAGAGGGAGAGTGAGAGAGAAAGGGAGCATGAGAAGGAGAGTGAGAGGGAGAGGGAGAAGAAAAAAGAAAAAGAAAGAAAAAATAAAAAGAAATCCTACAAACCCCTCACTGTGGTTCTACCAGTGTCTAGTCCTCAAGTTACATTGGACCAGTTTATATCAATTAGCTTTTCCAAAAAGAAATTTACTTCAAGGTATAGTAAGGACAAGAATGCAAGTATTTCTCTATGCATTGTCTCTTACACTACTTTAATCTCAGGGGGAGATAGGCTTAAACTTCATTTTCTATTTAGCATTGGTACTTCAGTTGTTAAGTTGTTCATTTCAAAATGTTGTTTATTTCAAATTGTTATTGAATGAGTTCTTATCTCTGCTGAATTGAGTTCTAAAGTTAGCTTTTTATTCCTCAGCTTTTCTTTGACTAGATTGACTGAATCCAAACTTTAGCAAAAACTCTCCTCCTATATCTTCTGGTGAATTGCTTTCCTGATCTTTTCCAAACTCTAGGTTGGAGACTTAAATCCTTTTATCTGAAATGAAAGAATAAGCACTAAGTGAAGAACTCAGGCTTATTTTAATAGACTGCATGTTGGCTTTGGATGAGGAGGGCCCAAAGACTCTCCCTTTATAATATTTGTCTCCCACAACAGTATTCTCTCATTTTCTTTTTTAATCTGAATGCTGTCTGATGGGAAAGATTCAAAAGCAAGAGAGTGAAGGACAAGGTTGATTACAGCCTTTTGTATCCTCCTCTTCCTCTCCAATGCTGGCTATGCAGCCATAGTCAAAGAGGCTTTTCTTCTCAAATGTCACAGTGAAGACTCCGTTATAGAACATTTGTGCACACTCCAAATCTCTTTAAGGGCACTTTCATTACATATCATCCCAGCTCTCCCTGAAACAGGCTTCTTACCCTCATCCACATGGGAAATTGCATCAGAGAGCCTCTGCATAAGTTCATAAGTATTGGGGTCATTGACCACTTCCCTGTTATGTGGTCAGTTCAAGAGGGAGAGATTACTAATGACTGGCTAGAATTCAGAGAAGCCTAATGCATGTAGTAGCATCTCAGCTAATCTTTGATAGAAGAAAGGAATTCTATAAGGCGGGACTGAAAAGGAATTGTGTTTCTTACTTGGGGATCATTTGTGTAAAACCATGAAGGCAGCAGGTGGGATGTTGTTCATGGGAAGCAGCTAACAGGTCATGTTGGCTAAAAAGAAGGAAGGCAAAGAAAGGAGAATGATATGATATGATCAAAAAGGCAGATGGAAATCAAATTGTGGAGGGTTTTAAATACTAGACTGAAGAGTTAATATTTTATTCTAAATATAATAGTGAGCTAGTAATGAGTTTTGAACACGGTAAAGACACAATGGTGACATCTCTATTCTATGTCTAATGACAAATTCTACTTACATGTAGACAGTGTCTTATTGTAGAAAGTAGTCATCAGTAGTCATCAAACAGTATATGAGCAAATTTCTAAGGCTGCAATAAAAGCTTAGAATTCTCTCCCTGGACAGAAAGATGGAAATAATGTTTTCACAAAAATAGAGCAAGGTCCCAATGAACCTTTTGCAGATTTTGTGGGACGTTTACAAACAGCTGTAATAAGAACCATTGGAGATAATGCAGCAACAGAAATAATGACTAGACATTTGGCTAAGGAAAATGCCAATGAGGTTTGCAAAAGAATTATATGGGGGCTAAACAAAGATGCTCCTTTGGAGGAGATTATAAGACGCTGTGCCACAGTGGGCACAAATGCTTATTATGCCCAAACTATGATGAACATGGAAAGACAAGGTCCTTCTTGGCAAAGGAATTCTAGAGAAACTCGTCGATGTTTTCAATGTGGAAAAGTTGGACATCTAAGAGCCCAATGTAGATACAGAGATACAGTGAGAAGACAGGGTGAGAGAAAACCCAAAACCCCATGTCCAAAATGTAACCGAGGCTTTCACTGGGCCTCTAAATGTATATTGACCCAGAGGAAGGAGAGGCAAAGCCCAGGGTGGGGCATGATAGCAGCTGAGGTTACACCCAGAGAGACTTTAGAAATTCAGAATTCTGATGTCATCAACCAACAGAAAAGCAATCAGGATTACAGTTGGGAAGAATACAGGCCTTTTTAGAGAATCTGGATTCAAGAATCCCATGGTCTGCCCAGCCACTAAACAAATTATAAATCTTGAACTTGTCATTTTACTTCCTTGGACCATAATGTTGCTATGTGTAAAATGAAGAAAGTGGACTAAAAGAATCATATCACCTGTCCTGATTCTAATATTCTATTAGCCTATATATAGTTTATATAGTAAGTTTGAAATGGTCTATGGAATAGATAAAGTGGTTCAGGATCAAGATCAACATAGTTCTTTTATACAATTTCAGATGACTTATAGTTTAATTTACAATGTCACTCCTCCTTGTGAAAATTCTAAAAATTTTCTTGACGTGATTAAGCAAAAAACAAAAAACAAAAAAACAAAACAAAAAAAACACAAAAAAACTATTAAAAGTAAATAAAGCCTTCCACAAAAAAAATAGTAACAAAAATTTTAAGTGCAAAAAAAGTCATTCCTCCCTCCTGAAATATTTAGTTTTCCTCAAAAAAATTCACAAAATAATTTATCTTATTTAATATTGAACTTCCAACTATGTCAACTATAAAAGTTGTTTGTATTTTTAGCCTGAGAAATATTTCCTATATGTCAAAGTAATCTCATTTTTGGTCACGATAGCATGAGGGAAGAATGCAGGAAAGACTCTCTCCCCTACATCCTGTATATTGATGTGACTCTATCTTGCTTCTAAAATTGATTTCTTTCCTTCTCAGGAAGGTATAGACTATATGCAGGCATAAAATGCATTCAATTAACACTGTATTGCATACAAATTTACTGGTAGCATAAACTATATTGATTTTTTTCTTTGGATTCATAAATCAGATTATTCTTTCTCCATTCATTCAAATTAAAAACCAACAACATATGTGGATTCCTACCACATAAATAATTTGTATCAATTTTTGCTCTACTTTGCCATAAATATTGTGTGTGTGTGTGCGTGTGTGTATGTATGTGTGTGTGAAAATTGTATGGTTCTTGGAACTATGACAATAGAAAATCTTAATTTTTAACCGTATTTTCTCCTGTAAATGTTATTTATGAAAATTTCACAGAAAGTGAAGGCATATGTGGTTTTATGATAAATGGAAAAAAGTCTAACAAAGAGGCTCTTTTCAATTGCAAATTCTTACAAAAATATATTAATGTTAGATGTATTCTGAGTAATACTTAACACATTTTAAGTTCTTAGATAATGTTATCAAACCATATGTTAGTTCATGTCATATAATGTGTGGAAATGGAGGTGACATTGTCTGTTTCAATGTGATGCCAAACACAGAGATAAAAAAAGGAAATGTCTAATCAATCACCTGGATCTTTCCAAACAGAAATATATGGTGCTGGAGAGACAAAACCTGCAAATAATTTATTTTTCATCCAATTGTTTTGGCTTCATTATACAAGCAACATGTTTCCCATCAGGCATAAAACATAGTTTGCTAGTGCTTCCCCAATTCTTGAATTTAATACATAATAAAAACATAACCTAGAAAGGTTAAATGATTTTCCTAAAATCAAACAGCTAATTAGTAGAAGTACTAAAATTGGGGCACTATTATAAAGTGGGAAGCATATAGTCTTTGGGTAACTAGGACCTGGATTATAATCCTGAATTTGTTACTATTGAGTTGACTATATTTCTATAGCAAAGTGGGTAATTCTAGCTATTGTTGGTGTTGGTTTTTTAAGGTGTATGCTTCCAACCAATGAAAGATTACATGAAAATGAGAATGGGTGATTAAGGATTCTAAATAAATCAAAACTTCCAACCCTTATGACTTCAATTCACTTAAAATTCTTATTTCAGAAGACTATTGAGAGCTGAGAGAGATTCAAATAATTCTGTGACACACCTATCAGATTGGCTAATATGACATAAGAGAAAAATGACAAATGTTGGAAGGAAGTGGGAAAATTGGGACATTAATATATTGTTGGTGGAATTATGAAGTGATCCAAACATTCTGGAGAGCAATTTGGAATTTTCCTCAAAGGGCAATCATATTGTGCATTTCCTTTGATATAGCAATATCGGTGTTACGTGTGTGACCCCAGACAGATTCCCCTAAAGGGGAAAAAAAGACCTAATTGTACAAAAATATTTATAGCATCTGGAAAGAATTGGAAATTGAGGGGATATCCCTTAATTAAATAATAGTTAAACAAAATATAATTCATGAATGTAATGCAAATTATGCTATAAGAAGTGATGAGCAGGAGGATTTCTGAAAAGCCTGGAAAGACTTATATACAAAGTGAAGTGAACAGAATCTGGAGAACATTATGTACAGTAACTGAAACATTTTGATGTTTGATTATGTTACTTCACTTTTCTCAGCAACACAGCAATTCAAGACAATTCCAAAGGTCATTATGATAAAAAGTACTGTTCAAATGCAGAGAAATAACTAATGGAATCTTAATGTTGAAGCATATTATTTTTCACTTTATATTTTTTTATGATTTTTTGGTCTGTTTTTCATAACATGACTAATATGGAAATTTGTCTTATATGATTGCACATATATATCTATATCAAATTGCTTGCCTTCCCAGGGAGGAGAATGTGAAGGGAAAAGGAAGAAAATCTGAAATTCAATTAAAAACATTTTTAAAATTGTCTTTATGTGTAATTAGAAAAATAAAAATACTATTAAAAAAGAATGTTGTGACACCATTTTATGTCACAAGCTTGGGTAGAAAGCTTCTCCAAAACTGCAAATCTTAATTCATCTATTCCTTTTCTATACTCCTATGGAATGTACATTATGTAACATGTAATTATTTTCTCCATTTTCTGCATATATGTGAAATTTATGACCCAAAATGAATCAAATATTTGTTATTTGTGTGCAAAGCACTGTGTTATAAGTGCTGGGAATATACATAATTAATAACAATTAGCAAATATACTAGTTTAGTTTTCCTAGCTGAAAATATCTTCTGTAGGTTACATCCTGAGGGAAGAGAATGAACAGGGTGAGTTGTATAGTAATTCTACTATTTTCTAAGAGCTAGAAGAAAAAGGCCTCACTATTCAGTTTTCTGAGACTTCGAGAGATGTAGTATGTAAGAAATACTGTTGTTTTCCTCTTGGCCTGAAAGAGAAATCTCACATGAGATATGACAGGGAACAAAAAAACCAAGGGGATTGAAATAGGGGGATTTTAGTTCAGACATATATAAGAAAGAAGGAAGAGAGATGGCATGGACCTATGATGGGTGGTACTTCATAAGCAATCAAGGCTATATAGCTGCTTCCTTTGTTTTTTTCTTATCTATACAGAACAGTCTGAATTTGGGATAGACCAGCTATATGGAACTTTGACCTTTAGGAGAACTAATAGAAGGAAATTTCTTTGTATCTTTTCTCCTTTTCTTTACTTCTTTATCCCATCCCAGAAATTCATTTATTAAATCCAAAAGTTGTCTTGTTCTTTGAAGTTTGTTCACATTTCTAATTAATTAGTTCTAAACATTACCTTCATAAAGCAAATAATCACAACTGCTTCTGATTTTTGTGTTTTGTTACTTGTAAATATGAAAGAGACAAAGGAATTGGTAAAGGAAGTTATTCAGATGGCAAAGACAGAATCTCTCTCTGAATTGTTGAGGTGGGATCTGAGTAACTGTGACTCTAGAGTTAAACAAGAGAGAATTTTATTTAAAAATTTTAGCTTCCCCAAATATTAAGGGTAAGGAATGTTTTTGGATTTGTATCTTCAGTATGTAGTTCAGTGCCTGGAAATAATAATCTACTAGAACTGATTTAGATGTAGAAGGGACCTTAGTGGTAATTTAGTTCAACTTTCTTATTTTATTGACTATTAAATTGAAGTTGAGTAAGTTTCTTTCTTTTTTTTTAAATAGCTTTTTATTTACAAGTTATATGTATGGGTAATTTTACAGCATTGACAATTGCCAAACCTTTTGTTCCAATTTTCCCCTCCTTCCCCCCACCTCTTCCCCTAGATGGCAGGATGATTAGTAGATGTTAAATATATTAAAGTATAAATTAGATACACAATAAGTATATGTGAGCAAACCATTATTTTGCTGTACAAAAAGAATCGGACTCTGAAATATTGTACAATCAGCCTATGAAGGAAATCAAAATGCAGGCAGGCAAAAATATAGGGACTGGGAATTCAATGTAATGGTTCTTAGTCATCTCCCAGAGTTCTTTCGCTGGGTGTAGCTGGTTCAATTCATTCCTGCTCCATTGGAACTGATTTGCTTCATCTCTTTGTTGAAAAGGGCCAGGTCCATCAGAATTGATCATCATATAGTATTGTTGTTGAAGTATATAATGATCTCCTAGTCTTGCTCATTTCACTCAGCAGCAGTTCATGTAAGTCTCTCCAGGCCTTTCTGAAATCATCCTGCTGGTCATTTCTTACCACACAATAATATTCCATAATATTCATATATCACAATGTATTCAGCCATTCTCCAATTGATGGGCATCCATTCAGTTTCCAGTTTCTGGCCACTACAAAGAGGGCTGCCACAAACATTCTTGCCTATACAGGTCCCTTTCCCTTCTTTAGTATCTCTTTGGGATTTAAGCCCAGTAGGAACACTGCTGGCTCAAAGGATATGCACAGTTTGATAACTTCTTGAGCATAGATCCAAATTGCTCTCCAGAATGGCTGGATGTGTCCACAATTCCACAACAATGTATTAGTGTCCCTGTTTTCCCACATCCCCTCCAACATTCCGCATTATCTTTCCCTGTCATTCTAGCCAATCTGACAGGTGTGTAATGGGAGTAAGTTTCAATAATGAGACCATAATCAGACAGGTAGTAAATGATAGGTTAAAATTTTATTGTTGGAGGAGGGCGGAGCCAAGATGGCAGAGAAAGCACATACCACTCTCTAAGCTCCTCTCATCTCTCTCATAACCAACTATTAAATTCAGCCTCAAAAATAACTTCACAGCTTAAATTCATGAAGATTAGAAGCACTACAACTTACCAGCAGAAGATAATCTGGAAGCTCGCCAGGAAAGGTTTGTCCTGAGGGGCCAGGAACAGACTAGTACAGGCAACAAGACTAGCATCCTGAGCAGACCAGGGGCGGGGGTGATCTCTGTGGCTAGAGAAGTTATAGAGACGACTCTACTACAGGCTAACTGCTCTGCCTTGACTACAAAGCAGTAAACTGGCAGAGAGATTAAAGCCTAAAACAGAGGGAATTCTAAAAAATGCCAGAATCTAACAAGATCTGGCTGTAACCAATCAAACCCGGAAGTGACTCAGGCAAACTATAACGCAGCCCTGCAGTCATATCCTGCAGTTCGGGGCTTTTGCAGGGGGCAGTTACAAATCTGCATGGCAGGGGGGCATAGCCTGGGCAGCCTCTAATCTGCAGAGTGGGGGGCTGGGCCTGGGGCAATAGAACTTCCCCAGCAGACTGTGCTTCCTGGGCAGACACTTCTAGTCCCTGCAAATCCATTCACTCCTCAACAGCTAACACCCACAGCCCCAGGGCAGGCTTTGGCTTGAGGTAGTGAAACTCTCACTGCTCAGCATCTAGCCCCAGGGCAGTCATTATCTCATACAGCAGGGGTTCTTTGCAGGGCACTTTCCCAGCTTGGCTCTGCAGGCCTGAGTTACTCCCTGGTGGGGAACTCTTTCCCAGAGCATTCCAATACTTGGCTGCTTTTTATAGTTGGTTGGCAGGACAGCTACCTGTCCATATACCTTTCACTGCTCTGCAGAGGAAGCTGGTAACCTCCTGGCTCTGAAGGCAGACAGGCTTTAACATAATGAGTAAAAAAAAAAAAAAAAATCAAAAGGACAATTGATAGTTTCTATACAGAAAGAGAGCAGCTTTTCAACCCTGAAGAGACTAATAGCAGACAGTCTCCAGACAATTGTTGGTCCCCAATACAAAAGGCTCTCCTCGAGGAGACTATTAAAAACCTTAAAAGAGAGTTAGAAGAGAAATGGGGAAAGGAAAGAGAAGCTATGCAAGAGAGCAACAACTTCCTGAAATGTGAATTGGAAAAGATAAAAAACTCCCAAGAAGAACAGGGAAACAGAATTTATGAACTGGAAAAGATTAAGAATTCCCAAGAAAGTAGGATTTGTGAATTGGAAAAAGAAAATAACTCACTAAAAAAAAAATTAGTGAAATGGAAAAAAAAATTCCATAGAGCAAAACAACTCATTTAAAAACTCAATTGGACATATACAAAAAGAAGTAAAAAAAGCTAATGAAAAAAATAACTCACTAAAAATTAGAACTGCACAAATAGAAATGACTGATTCATTGAGACATCAAGAATCAGTCAAGCAAAAGCAAAAAAATGAAAGATTGGGAAAAAAAATGTCAAACATTTACTTGGAAAAACAACAAACCTGGAAAATAGATATAGAAGAGATAACCTGAGAATCATTGGACTACCCAAAAATTATGATGAAAAAAAGAGCCTAGATACTATTTTATGAAATCATCAAAGAGAACTGCCCAGAAGTAATAGAACCGGAGGTCAAATAGGCGTTGAAAGAATTCATCAAACACCTTCTGAAAAAGACCCTAAACTAAAGACTCCAAGGAATATTGTGTCCAAACTTCAGAATTTTCAGACTAAAGAAAAAATTTTACAAGCAGCCAGGAAAAAAAAAAAACAGTTCAAATACCAAGGTGCCACAATAAGTGTCAGAAAAAGGGAAAATGGGAGATAAAAAGAGAGAAACTACATGCGACGACGAGGCAAAGGAAACCTATCATATCTGAGGGAACTTAGAGAGAGGGAGGAACATTGTGTGAATCCTATTCTCATCAGAGTTGGCTGAAAGAGGAAATAATTGACATATTTGTTTTACAGAGAGACTTCTCTCACCTCATTAAAAAGTGGGAGAAGAAAAGGGAAAAAGAAAAAGAGTAATAAAGGAAGGGTACAAGAAAGGGGAAGGGATTCAAAGGGAGGAGGGAAGGATCCTAAAGAGGGAGAGTTGTGTGACACAAGTCAGATTCATACATTTAATACTAGGGAAAGGGGTAAAGGGGGGGGCAAGAAAAAGAAAAGCATAATCTGGGGATATTATGATGGCAGGAAATACAGAATTAGTAATTTTATGGGATGAAATCTCCCATAAAGCAGAAGCAATAGCAGATTGGATCCAAAGTCAGAACCCTACAATATGTTGTTTACAGGAAGAGAGATACAGAGTAAAGGTAAGAGGTTGGAGCAGAATCTACTATGCTTCAGGTAAAATAAAAAAAGCAGGAGTAGCCATCCTGATCTCAGATCAAGCAAAAGCAAAAATTGATCTAAGTAAAAGAAATAAGGAAGGAAACTATATCTTGCTAAAGAGTATTATAGACAATGAAGCAATATCAATATTAAACATATATACACCAAGTGGTATAGCATCTAACATCCTAAAGGAGAAGTTAAGAGAGGTACAAGAAGAAATAGACAGCAAAACTATAATAGCGGGAAATCTCAATCTTACACTCTCAGATTTAGATAAATCCAATCACAAAACAAATAAAAAAGAAATTAAAGTGGTAAATAGAATATTAGAAAAATTATATATGATAGATCTCTGGAGAAAACTGAATTGTGACAGAAAGGAGTATACTTTCTTCTGAGCAGTTCATGGAACCTACACAAAAATTGACCATAAATTAGGACATAAAGACCTCAAAATTAAATGCAGGAAGGTAGAAATAGTAAATGCTTTCTTTTCAGATCACAATGCAATAAAAACTACATTCAACAAAAAGTTAGGTGTAAATAGACCAAAAAGTAATTGGAAACTAAATAATTTCATCTTGAAGAATGATTGGGTGAAACAGCAAATTATAGACACAATTAATAATTTCACTCAAGATAATGACAATGATGAGATATCATTCCAAAATTTGTGGGATGCAGCCAAAGCGGTAATAAGGGGAAATTTTATATCCTTAGAGGCTTAGTTGAATAAAATAGAGAAAGAGAAAATCAATGAATTGGGCTTCCAACTTAAAAAGTTGGAAAAAGACCAAATTTAAAACCCCCAATCAATTACCAAACTTGAAATTCTAAAATTAAAAGGAGAAATTAATAATATTGAAAGTAAAAAACTATTGAACTAATAAATAAAACTAAGAGTTGGTTTTATGAAAAAACCAATAAAATTGATAAACCTTTGATAAATCTGATTAGAAAAAGGAGAGAGGAAAATCAAATTATTAGTCTTAAAAATGAAAAGGGAGAACTTTCCACCAATGAAGAGAAAATTAAAGAAATAATAAGGGGCTACTTTGCCCAACTTTATGCCAATAAATTTGATAACCTAAGTGAAATGGATGACTACCTCCAAAAACATAGGCTCTCCAGATTATCAGAGGAGGAAGTAAATTGCCTAAATAGTCCCATTTCAGAAAAAGAAATACAACAAGCGATTAATCAACTCCCTAAAAAAAAATCCCCAGGACCAGATGGATTTACATATGAATTCTACCAAACATTCAAAGAACAATTAGCCCCAATGCTTTATAAACTATTTGAAAAAATAGAGAAAGAAGGAGTCCTACCAAATTCCTTTTATGACACAGACATGGTACTGATACCTAAAACAAGTAGGCTGAAAACAGAAAGAAAATTGTAGACCAATCTCTCTAATGAATATTGATGCTAAAATCTTAAATAAGATATTAGCAAAAAGACTACAGAAAATCATTCCCAGGATAATACACTATGATCAAGTAGGATTTATACCAGGAATGCAGGGCTGGTTCAATATTAGGAAAACTATCAGTACAATTGGCCATATTAATAGCCAAATTAACAAAAACCATATGATCATCTCAATAGATGCAGAAAAAGCATTTGATAAAATCCAACATCCATTCCTCTTAAAAACACTTGAGAGTATAGGAATAAATGGACTTTTTCCTTAAAATAATCAGTAGCATCTATTTAAAACCATCAGTAAGCATCATATGTAATGGGGACAAACTGCAACCATTCCCAATAAGAGCAGGAGTGAAACAAAGTTGCCCACTATCACCGTTACTATTTAATATGTATTAGAAATACTAGCTTTGGCAATAAGAGTTGATAAAGAGATTAAAGGAATAAGAATAGGCAATGAGGAAACCGAATTATCACTCTTTGCTGAAGATAAGATGGTATACTTAGAGAACCCCAGAGATTCTACTAAAAAGTTATTAGAAACAATCCACACCTTTAGCAAAGTTGCAGGATACAAAATAAACCCACATAAATCATCAGCATTCTTATATCACTAACAAAATACAACAGTCAGAATTATAAAAAGAAATTCCATTTAAAGTAACTACTGATAATATAAAATACTTAGGAATCTATCTGCCAAGGGAAAATCAGAAAATTTATGAGCAAAACTAAAAAACACTCTTCACACAAATTAAGTCTGATCTAACCAATTGGAAAAAATTTTAAATACTCTTGGATAGGGCCATCGAATATAATAAAGATGACAATACTACCTAAAGTAATCTATTTATTTAGTGCTCCCCCAAAATATTTTGATGACCTAGAAAAAATAACAACAATGTTCATATGGAGAAACAAAAGGTCAAGAATTTCAAGGGAATTAATGAAAAAAAAAATCAAATGAAGGTGGCCTAGCTGTACCAGATCTAAAATTATATTATAAAGCAGCAGTTACTAAAACCATCTGGTATTGGCTAAGAAATAGACTAGGTTCAATAGGTTCAAAGGACAAAACAGTCATTAATTAATAATCTAGTATTTGACAAACCCAAAGACCCCTGTTTTTGGGATAAGAATGCATTGTTTGACAAAAATTGCTGGGAAAATTGGAAATTAGTATGGCAGAAACTAGGCATTGACCCACACTTAACACCATACACCAAGATAAGGTCAAAATGGGTTCATGATCTAGGCATAAAGAATGAGATGATAAATAAATTGGAAGAGCATAGGATAGTTTACCTCTCAGACCTGTGGAAGAGGGAGGAATTTATGACCAAAGAAGAATTAGAGATCACTATTGACCACAACATAGAAAATTTTGATTATATCAAATTGAAAAGTTTTTGTACAAACAAAACAAATGCAAACAAGATTAGAAGGGAAACAATAAACTGGGAAAACATTTTTACAATCAAAGATTCTGATAAAGGCCTCATTTCCAAAATATATAGAGAATTGACTCTAATCTATAAGAAATCAAACCATTCTCCAATTGATAAATGGTCAAAGGATATGAACAGACAATTCTCAGATGAAGAAATTGAAACTATTTATAGACATATGAAAATATGCTCCAAATCATTATTAATCAGAGAAATGCAAATTAAGACAACTCTGAGGTACCACTATACACCTGTCAGATTGGCTAGAATGACAGGGAAAGATAATGCAGAATGTTGGAGGGGATGTGGGAAAACAGGGACACTGATACATTGTTGGTGGAATTGTGAACACATCCAGCCATTCTGGAAAGCAATCTGGAACTATGCTCAAAAAGTTATCAAACTGTGCATACCCTTTGATCCAGCAGTGTTTCTACTGGGCTTATACCCCAAAGAGATCTTAAAAGAGGGAAAGGGACCCACATGTGCACAAATGTTTGTGGCAGCCCTGCTTGTAGTGGCTAGAAGCTGAAAAATGAATGGTTTTATCAATTAGAGAATGGTTGAGTAAATTGTGGTATATGAATGTTATGGAATATTATTGTTCTGTAAGAAATGACCAGCCGAAGATGACAGGAAAAAATAACGATGAATGTTGGAGGGGATGCGGGAAAACTGGGACACTAATGCATTGTTGGTGGAGTTGTGAACGAATCCAACCATTCTGGAGAGCAATCTGGAATTATGCCCCCAAAATTATCAAATTGTACATACCCTTTGATCCAGCAGTGTTTCTATTGGGCTTATATCCCAAAGAAATACTAAAGAAGGGAAAGGGACCTGTATTGCCAAAATGTTTGTAGCAGCCCTGTTTGTAGTGGCTAGAAACTGGAAAATGAATGGATGCCCATCAATTGGAGAATGGCTGGGTAAATTGTGGTATATGAATGTTATGGAATATTATTGTTCTGTAAGAAATGACCAGCAGGATGAATACAGAGAGGACTGGCGAGACTTACATGAACTGATGCTAAGTGAAATGAGCAGAACCAGGAGATCATTATACACTTCGACAACGATATTGTATGAGGACATATTTTGATGGAAGTGGATTTCTTTGACAAAGAGACCTGAGTTTCAATTGATAAATGACGGACAAAAGCAGCTACACCCAAAGAAAGAACACTGGGAAACGAATGTGAACTATCTGCATTTTTGTTTTTCTTCCCGGGTTATTTATGCCTTCTGAATCCAATTCTCCCTATGCAACAAGAGAACTGTTTGGTTCTGCAAACATATATTGTATCTAGGATATACTGCAACGTATCCAACATATAAAGGACTGCTTGCCATCTAGGGGAGGGGGTGGAGGGAGGGAGGGAAAAAAAAAATCGGAACAGAAACGAGTGTCAATATAATTATTAAATAAAGATTAAAAAAAAAAAAAAAAAAAAAAAGAAATGACCAGCCGGATGAACAGAGTGAGGCATGGAGAGACTTACATGAACTGATGCTAAGTGAAATGAGCAGAACCAGGAGATCATTATATACCTCAACAATGATACTGTATGAGAATGTATTCAGATGGAAGGGTATTTTTTCGACAAAGAGATCTAACTCAGTTTCAACTGATCAATGATGGGCAGAATCAGCTACACCCAATGAAAGGACACTGGGAAATGAATGTAAACTGCTTGCATTTTTGTTTTTCTTCCCGGGTTATTTATACCTTCTGAATCCAATTCTCTCTGTACAAGAAGAGCACTGTTTGGTTTTGCACACATATATTGTATCTAGGATATATTGTAACATATTTAACATGTATAGGACTGCTTGCCATTTGGGGGAGGGGGTGGAAGGATGGAGGGGGAAAATCAGAACAGAAGTGAGTGCAACAGATAATGTTGTAAAAAATTACCCTGGCATGGGCTCTGTCAATAAAAAGTTATTTTAAAAAATTTTTATTTTTGTTATATTATAAGAAAAAAACAACTACAAAGCAACTTTAAGTGACAGAAGATAAATGGATAGCAAATTATTTACTTTGCAAAGACAACTTAAAGATGATCAGAATTATATTGGCGTAGGTTGATTAAAGAATATATTTTTTTACCCAGAATATAGTTCAGATTCCCAAAATAATGACGTACTTTCCCTCTCTATGCTAAACAAATATGGCATTAAATAATCAATCAACATTTTAAAAAAGTACCTACTAAGAACTAGGCATAGTGCTGCTACTGGAATTACAACTACAAGGAGAAAGAAAGGCAGTTCCTGCCCTCAAGGAAATTGCTTTCTAATTGTTTTCAGTTGTGTCCAATTTCTAAGGATTTTCCTGGGGAAAGATTCTGAAGTGGTTTGCCACTTTTTTCTCCAACTCATTTTTCAGATGAGAAACAGGCAAATAAGGTTAAGTGATTTGCTCAGAGTAAATAGCTAGCAATTTTTGAACTCAAAAAGATGAGTCTTTCTTATTCCAAACACAGTCCTCTATTCTCTGCACCACCTATTTGTCCTTTCACTCTAATGAGGGGAAATAACACATAAAAGAAAATTGAAAATGAGATGGAGTTGTAGAGTGGAAAATAAAGGGACATGGTAGAAAAAAATCTGAGAGTAAAGCATATATTCTAGAGAGAAATGAAGCACAAGAAGAAGGAGAATTAGAAAAGCAAAGGATTACTTCCAATTTGTAAAGTGTGTATTTGTAAAATTGTTAATGTGTAACAAGAAAGTCTGGGAGAGAGTCAGGAGTATCATCTTCAGGGGAGAAAAATAATTTTAAAAAGGGTGACTTTCTACCTGTCAGCTTGTTTTGGTTTATATTTCTGTATCTCCTATACATAGTCGCTTATCTAATGCTTCATGATTTGAAGAAGACATAGTAAATGTAATGATTGTTGATACTGTGACTTTCTATATAGTTCTTATAGAATGTTTCCCTCACTACATCCCTATCACATAGATCAGTAATTTAATCAATAAACATTTATTAAATACTATGTTCCAAGAATTGTGTTAAAATAGGATATTTTATTATATTTTATCTTACAGATAAAAAAAAATTGACAATCAGACATGTTAAATGTCTTGTTCATGGCCATCAGGGGAAAGAATTTGAATCTTTTGACTCTTAGATATATACTGTTTTTTTTAAGCATTATTGCCTCTGAGTAATCAAGTTAACATAAGTCTACATATTTTCTAACAAGTTGTTGGCATTTATTTTTAATTTTTTTAAACTAATTTTATTTGTGCCTTTTGTTTCTTATTTCACAGATATTTCCAGATATTTCTCCATTTGATCTCATTATCCTCCCTTCTAAACAAAAATAAGGAAAAAATACAGTTAGTAAAAATGATCAGTAAAACAAAACATGATATTAAATAGTCTTTTCTTCCAAACCGGCTTTTGCACAACAATATTGTTGGTTATATGAACGTAGATATGAATACAGCTAACATCCTTGACCAGGAAGCAAAAAGAATGAAATCTTGGATTTTCTCCAGGTGCAGCTTTGTAAATGGTAGCTTTGATTTTAACCAGGATTTAGCACCTTCCTTTTGCCAAAATGCTTTTGCTCCATAGGCCACATCTCAGGTTCAGCTTTCATTACACCAGGATAATCCTCGAAATTCTTTTAGCATCAGTTATTTAAGTCAGTGGCACACTGAACAGTTGTGCTTGTTTTCATCATAATCTCCTGATTTTTTTTTAAAAGAGAGAAGAGAGACTTTTTAGTTAAGCTCTAATGCTCTCATTCTAAGCCTGTAGGGCTCATTCTTTATTCAAAAAAACTAGGTTTTTATGGAGATGAGTGGAAAAAGTTTAAAATTGAAAAAAAAAAGCCAAACAAAAGTAGAATTTATAAGATAATTAATTAAAATCTTTTTTTGGTCATTAGTTTGCCTCCTTAGTATGACATCATATATTAAAGGGATTTTTCAAAGTCAAAAGTGACAAAGATCCTAGATCCTTGATTACTTCCTGAAATGACAGGAAATAATAGACCATTTGGTTCAGAGATAAAGCATGAATGAATCTTCCTAAGGGCTCAAGAAGAACTAAAATCCTTTAAGCAGAAGGCAAGGGTTTTGAATCTTTGCAGAAAACCAGCTCTGTTTACATAGAGTATGAATGTTTGAATATGGCTGAAAAAAGGGAAGGGATTCTGGCATTCCAATGGTTTTTAGCTGTTGCCTCATTTGACTATCTGGAATACATCAAAGATGGGTGGTACTTCCAGGGTTCAGAACCCTGAAATCCTGCTTTGGAAACAGTGCCACAATATATTTTGGCTAACTCAAATTTCCCATTTTAGCAAATAGAAATTTCTATTTTCTATTCTCTCTTTTCCTTAATACTTCTTTGCTAAAGCAACTAGCTTTTCCCCCCATGAAAGGAAGAGTTTTTATTGTCCCTGGAGTATTTCTGAAGGAGAGATAGAAAGGAGAGAATGATATGTGCCAGGAAAATCAAACTACCATCTTGATCATCTCCTTCTTTTATACCCCAAAGAGCAAAGCCCAGGACACTGAATCCAAGAACTTTGGAATAATAGGGCCCCCTCACACCACCAATACTGGTTTCAGATTGGGCCTTGTAGCTGTCACTGAGGAGAAGCAATACTTTCCTCGCCACCTCCACCAACTGCTAAGCTACTGCCACTGATGGATACGTGGATAAGATGGATAAAGGATGCATGGAGATACTACATCTCCCCTTAAATACAACATTTTGATAAGCAAACAACTCCTGTAGAGGGCAGAACTCTGGAGAAGTATACTTGAAACAAGGTGTTAATTCAGAGGAATTGATGAGATAATGGTCATCTAGTTTACATACATACTTAGTACTTAGCACAGTGATATAATGATTCTCTAAATTCACATATACATTGTATGCTGTAATGTTGTAATTGTAATAGAGTATATAAGGACCAACAAGGACGGGAAGAGAGACATTCCATCTCCCACCATCCTGGTGGCTCTCCTGCCTCCTCCTACATTCCTCCACTTAGACCAAGGCCCATTTGAAGGTCCCCCAGAAAGCTGGTCCAGCCCCAGTTGAAGGAGACAGACTGTGAAGGAGATAATAAAGACTTTGGATTTTATTCCTGATTATTCTTGTGGTGATTATTCTGCTGAAACCAAAGCCCATTCAGAGGACCTCCAGAGAACTAACCAGAACATTATAAACCCCCCTCTCAGATATGACAATACTTACTAAATTAAGATCCAGAATAGAAAATTCTCATCACCAAATTCCTTGGCACAGTCAAATAGTTCAGTATTACAAAATGATATGATTTTGTGAATGAAAAAAAAATTTAAAAGTATTGTTATTTGTTTTGCCGCTGAACCTTAAGGACTATGGGACCTTTCCATCTGACTTAGAGCTGAAATTTTCTGGAGGAGTTCTCTCCCCTATGTAAATTCCTTTGAAAACAGAACCCATCTTTTCTACTACACCCCTTGCATTTAATATAATGCTTTGCACACAGTGAGTGTTTAACAAATGTCTTTTCATTCATCAGTCCATCCATTCATTCATTTATCCCCTAAACAATTCTAGTTAAATGTCTCCATTATAAGGATTCTATGTGGCCATGGCTTCCCATGATCTAGAAGCTATTTAATTTTACTATTGATGATAATAAATAAATACAGCATTTTCTTAGTATCTGGTGAAGAATATTTCTTTTCCATAGAGATCCAGAGACTTGCTGACTACCTTGAAGATTCACTTATAATCTGTCACACTTGAGGGAAAGATCACACTCTCTCCTTTCTAGCTCTCCTTCAGAAATCTTTGGAATTTCTCTTGTCACCAATAATATCATAAAAATAATCAAGTTGTGGTAAGCTCCTTGTGTTATGCTAGAATGCTAGGTAATATCTATCTTAGTTTTCACTCTTTCAAGTAAGGATGGCATAACTTTTGGGGCATTTGCCATAGAAAAAAAATCTTGGCATATAGCTTATATTGTATTCTTCCCAATTTCTGCCAATGTAGTGAACTAAAAGATCTGGGTTGCATATGAGGAAAGACTCTAAAGAGTTTAGTGCCCAAGTGGAGGGTTTTTTCTGCCTTACAAACTAAAAGACTATTATGCTCCTGTTCAGCACTTTGTTTATTTATATTGTTAATACTAAATAATGCCCATGGAAATCTAACATTATACAGATGAGAGAGAACTCCTATTGCTAAATGATGTGTGTCTGCATTTGTAAGCAGCGAACTACTTCTCAGGAACTCAGATAGCTTTTGACACATTGATCTCTACCCACACACTACAGAGATGGTCTTTTTTGTCTTTCTGCCTGTCTTGGATTCTGTGATGGGTGTGAAATGACAGGAAACCATTGTCAAGGTGTTTGCTGCCAATGTTCTTATGGGATTTGATGAAATATGACAAACAGTGCCTTGCATGGCATACTTTGAGAAATACATCATTTGTTTTATGAAGTCAATGTTGACAGTATTTTCGATTCTGTTCAGAGTATTCCTGAATCATTTTAGAAGGTAAAAGATCTTGAGAAGAGTCTGTTGCAGCAATAAGTTTCCAAATGCTCACCAGAAACTCAGATCTTTAAAATATCATACTATCATAAAAAGGAGAACAGACCCACATGTATTAAAATATGTATAACAGCTCTTTTTGTGATGGCAAAAAATTAGAAATTGAGGGTATGCCCTTCAATTGGAGAATGGCCAAACAAATTATAGCATATGAATGTAACGGAATATTGTTATGCTATAAGAAATGATGAGCAATTACATTTCAAAAAAAACCTTGAAAGACTTACATGAACTGATGCTGAGAAAAGCAAGCAGAACCAGCATAACATTATACATAGTAATAACAACACAGTGCAATGATCATGTATCAGCAATGCAATTATCCAAGGCAATTACCGGGGAAGAATTCTGTAGTTTTTTAATTCAAATTGAAGTATACTATTTTCACGTTGTTTTGTTTATTTTTCCTTTCTCATTGTTTTCCCCTTTTGTTCTAATTCTTTTACAACATGACTAATTTGGTAATATGTTTCACATGATTGTACATACATAATCAACCTCAGGTTTCTTGCTCTCTCAGAGAATGAGAAGGAAAGAGAGGGAAGGAAAAAACAGCACTAAAAATCTCTTTTTTTCCACTGAGGTAATTGGGGCTAAATGACTTGCCTAGGATCACACAGCTAGGAAGTGTTAAATGTCTGAGGTCACATTTGAACTTACGTCTTCTGACTTCAAGGCTGGTACTTGGTGCTAAAAATCTTACAAAGATAAGTTTAAAATTATCTTTACATATAATTGAAAAAAAATATTATTAAGTTAAAAAAAACTTACAAAAAAATGAGTAGCCATCATGGTTGTGCAATCATTCTGTGTAAAAGCTGTTTGTAATTGGATGATAGTTTAAACTTAGGTTTAATTAATAAAACCTTTCTGAAAATTGAGGTAACTAAAAACTGCCACAAATCTAAGGATGGGAGATCAAGCAACAAGAGGGACACTGAATTGTGCAGAAATGTCCACTGGGATATATAAGGATCTTTATATAGTAGGAAGGAGCCAAGTGCATGAGGAGTTTAATGGAAGTCAAGATTGGTCATTATTTGCATCAAGTGATTGAATGAAAAAGTTTAATATTTGATGACAAAAAGATTGTAGGATGTGAGAGTTGTGGAATGCTTGACTTATGACAGAGATAGAATATGAGAGGCACTAGTGATTTGGTCTTAGGTTTTTCTTCCTTGCATCTTGATTATATTATTTATGCTATGAGGATTTGTGAGTGTCTCTATATCTCAGGATCTGTCTACACAGTCTTATTTCAGAAATAAGGAAACCATTAATGACAAAGACTGTGATCTTCATCAGTTTAACCCTGTCTAACTGATTTTTTTTTCTAAGTTTCTGCCCTCAAAAAGAAGTAGCATATAGAGTTGAAGGAAATCAGAAAAACTTTCTCAGGGTTTATACTCATTCCAAGTCAAATGAAATTTATTGAAATAAAATGTGATTTTATATTATTAATTTACCTACACATGTGTCCCAACTCTGAGAGTAATTCTTTATGAAAAAGAATGTTACATAGAAAAAAAATCATCAAATTAACCAATATATCAACAATGTACTACTGTTCCCCATCTAATTTTCCACTTTGTAAAGAAGTAAAAGATCTTTATTCTTATTTTTCCCCTTTAAAGGACAGCATGGATATGATAATTGCACATTTATTTTAATTCCCTTCCCATTATTATATCATTGTGCATATTATTTTTCCACTTCTTCTGACTTCTCAGTTCTTATGTGTTCTTCTCTTACTTTTTTATTCCTGTTCCTTATTTCATATGTGAAATATTGTCATCCATATTCATGTATTACTATTTTTTTTTTATCCCTTTCCCAATTGCCAAGTACCTTTTAAATTTTCAGTCTAGGATATATCTCAAACATCAGAGTGGATAGGACTCTTCAGAGTTAATGGTCCTAATCTTACTTATTAGAAAGTATGTTTAGCACTTTGATGATAGAAGGTTCTTTCCAGAAGTAGGACAAACCCCTAATGCAGAGCTCTTAACTCAGAGAAAAATGGATTACTACAAGATGCTTACAGACTTAAAAAAAAAAAAAAAACCTCACAAATTAACATGAACTATGTTGTGTTTTTTATATATTTTATTAAATATTTTCCAATCTCATTTTAATTTGATTGTGTCATAACGGGGTGCTTTGGACTTTGCTTAATACCTGTATACTAACATACTACTTGCCTAAATTTACGACGTACTTCCCCATTTCTATAAACAATGCCTTTTCATAAGGCACTATATTGGGACTTTTAGGGAAGATGAAGGTAAAAGACACATTCTTTCTTGAAGAAGAAAAGGTTCATATGTACATCTACATATGCACACATGTGTATATATATATATATATGCAACCCTATAATACAAAACTAGAACAACGCACAGACTATCACAACAGATATCTGTGGGAAACATCATTTATATCTGGGATGAATCTAGAATGGCACAATTTGACTTAGATCTTGATGGATGGGTAGGGTTTCAATAGTCAAAGTTGTGTGTGTGTGTGTGTGTGTGTGTGTGTGTTCTCTAGGTAGAGAAAAATAGCGTGAACATGAAGTGAATACTTCTAACAAAATAAAAAAAACCATGCTAACCTTTTCATGAACCAAATTAGACCTATTTAATCATCCATATTCTAAGTGAGATTGGACAGACCAGAAACCCAGAAAACATGGGGAATTGTTTACTACACATAATTATGGCAAATCATTCAACAAAGATCGACTACAATTGTGTTAACTATAGTTTTAAGGGCAAAATATTATTTTATTCCTGCATTGAAGACTCTAACAGGTATTTTCTCTTCTCCAAGTTCTTTGTGTGTCCGTAAGCAGGGTGGAACAAAGGAAAGAGTGGTGTAAAATGACTCCACTTCTGTCTCACATTCTGCCACAATCAGCAATTTGTATATTTTTCAACATCTTCCTATGACTGAGAAGTACCCTCTATAAAAAGAATCTTTTGGTGAGCAAAATTTGTAAGAATTGTCATTGTTTTGCCAGTATTTTTGGTAGAAAATACAACAATAATTAAAAAGAATTTTATCTACTATATGTGATAAACACAGTTCTAGGCACTGGTGTAACGACAAAAGGAATAGATAGTACTTCTCATCAGGAAGCATATAGTGACTACTGGAAAAGTGATTGCAAGTAATGACATTTAGGGGATTGGAAGCAGAGGGAAAAACCTTTTATTGCTACTCTTTTTTTTTTTTTTTTTTACTGTGTCAGTTACATTTATTCATTCATTCAACAAAATTTTTCATCTGCTTTTTTAAAAGCTTCGTAGAAAAGATCTGTTATTATTTCTCAGAATCTATGATCTCACAATGTGGATAAAGCCACTAGCAATGTAAATTATAACCTCTCTGGGCTTGACCACCTTATCCCTATAAAAATTTCTTTAAAAGGTTCAATCCATATGAATTGGAATTCCTGAATTTCCTGATATAGAAAGGATACCATTGGATCAAACAAGGAACCTATTAGATCTGTTTCATATTAAATAATGTGTACACACACACGCCTATCTATCTTTCTGCTATTTAAAAAAAATGGTTGATATTAAATGGAGGTAGGCATAGTGCTTGTCCCCAAGGAATTTACAATCTATCTGAACGTAATATTTTCTATGGTTTTTTTTTTTTTTTTTTTTTTTTTTGCTTTCACCCTTTATAAAGCACTTTAATCACATCATACTGGATTTTCACCACAATACTATGAAGCAAGAACGACAAGTATTATTTCCCCTTAACATATAAGAAAACTCAATTTCAGAGGGTATAGTGACCTGCACAAGATCATATTCATCAGTAAATTTCTGGGATGATATTGGAATTCATATTCATGTAATTTTTAGTTCATTCAATTCAACACCTTTTTATAAAGAACCTATTATGGGCAAAACGTGTGCTAGAAATGGAGCTAGTCAAGTACCTTTTCTAGTACTCCATAGTTCATTAAAATACTGATATTCTATCCTGTTGAGGCTTTAAAGACAATTCTAAATATATCTGTGGGGCATAGGGCACATAGTGCTGGACCTGAAGTTAGGAATTCTCATCTTCCTGGGTTCAAATCTGGCCTCAGACACTTACTAGCTGTATGATCCTGGGCAAGTCATTCAATCTTACTTTCCTTATCTGCCAAATGTACTGGAAAAGGAAATGGTGAATCACACTATTATCTTTGCCATGAAAACTCAAAATGGATCATGAAGAGTCGGACCAGAGTGAAACGACTGAATAACAATATATATTTTTATACCTTAAAGTACATTGCTATGCTTAGTAAAATATCCCCACGGGGTTGAAAACACTTTTTTAGAAGTAGCCCATATTAAGCTTGGTCTAACAGAGTAAGACAGTGAATTAGTGTTTTCTTTCTAACTTGAGAGAAAGGTGAGACAAGAACTTGGCCCTCTTGATTGTTTGGTGGAGAAATTGATTAATGCTAACAATTTCTCCTGGTAGGTACCATGGTCAGTAACAACAGGTAGTGTTTTCTTTTGTTTGACCACGATCTCAAAATTGTAACCAGGAATGACCCTCTTTGCCCTGCTTTGGGCTGTTAAACACAAGATGCTATCTCAGAAAACAAATAGCAAACCTTTTATTTTAGTAGTAGGTAGAAATACTCTGTAAAAGTAGAAACGCAGCTTTTACTTTATCAGGCCTAGGTGAAGGTGAAGAAGTTACTGTTAAACAACAAGGTATAATTCAATTAGGTATTAAAAAAAGAGAATATTAAACTTTGAATTCATAATTGCTGTAATGACAAATTTGGCTTCCAAATAACATGATATAATATATTATTTCCCCCTTCTCCATAAAGAAGTGGAAGACTATGGAGTCAGATTGTTGCATCTCTCTCCATTCATACACTCTAGTTCTCCAAGCTGAAATTAATAAGTAATGGTGAAAAATGTCAGAATGTACTCTGGGACCTAGTTTCTCTCTCTCAATATTTCCCCCAAACGATTTTAAAATAACATCCTAGAGTGACAGAACCAACAAAAAGATGGAGGGAGACATTTAAGTATAAGATATTTCAAAGCTTAAAAGGCTTATTTCTTTCCTTTTTTCATGCACACACACACATATATTTTATATATGCATTTACACATGTACATATGCATCTAAAATAGTATTGATATGGCTGACATATAATGTGTATTCTCTCTTGATTGAATCTTTAAGTTTGACTTTGAGATCAATGATTACTAACCTTACATTTTTTTCCCTAATGAATTCTATTCCTGATACTTGTTCCAATGTTTGTGTATATCTCTTATTTCCTATCCTTGCTAACTCTTTTACTTTACTACTCCTTAAGTTGCCTTGATTATTTCTTAACTTCCCCCCTCCTATGGATCCCTCCCTTATCTTCCTCCCTCAATTTTCCTTTTACTTTTTATCCCATTCCTATTAATCTACAGATATTATCCTCCTACTGCTAATCTAAATAAATTTCTTCACCCTACCTTATCCTATGCTATTCTTTCCCTTCCTCTTCACCCCTTTCCCACTAATTTATACAACTTGTCCCACTGTCATAAATCTACATATCTTTTTGTACTTCACTTTATCCTATTCACTTTCCCTTATTTTTAATAAATTTTGGAAAGTGCTATACTCTTCATGATATCTTTATCTTTATATCAATCTATCTATATCTATCTATCCATCTATCTTTCTTTATATATGCACACACATACACACATACGTATGTTTGTATTATTTCCTATTTAACCCATTCCCTATGTAAGTAGGTTTTCAGAACTACCAGCCCTCATCCTCCCTCTAATGCCTCTGTGTCACTTCTTCCTCTGTACCTCATACATATAACGGAATTATTATTTTTTACCTTTTCTGTGATAGGCTTGCTTTTTAGAATCAGATCATATCCTGCTCTGCTCTAATCTTTTTTTTGAGCAACCCAATTACTGATGTCAATCTTAAACATAGGGCATGAATTTTCATGTAAAAAACAATTTGTCCTTGATGAGTCCTTTAGAATTAACCTTTAATGTTGACTCATGTTAAATTTTCTAACTATTCTATTTCTATATATAAAAATTGCTAAATATTTCTAAAATATCTAAACATTTCTCTTCACGTTTGGTAGAGACAAAGTCCTGAAGTTCTTTTTAAAATTCAATATTATAGTTAGATAGTTTTGTTAGAGGAAATACTTTTGACCACAGGCCTAATTATTTTGATTTTATATATATATATATATATATCATTTCAAGACCTCTTTTATTGTAGCTGCTAATAAATGCTATACAATTCTAATTGTAACTCTAGAATAATTGATTTTTTATTGTTGTTGGTGTGTTCATCTGTTTCTTGTAGAATTTTATCTTTTATGTGGAGGTTTCAAAATCTGGCAATACTATTTCTGTTTTTTCCATATAGGATTTCGTTGGAATGGTTATTGGTGGATTTTTTTTCTATTTCTACTTTTCCCTTGTGTTCTATCACTTCAGAAAAATTTTGTTTGATTCTTCTATTTTTCCTTCTTCATATTTTGTTATTTTTTGGTGTTCTTATAGCTTCACTGGCATCCCCTTGCCAAATACTAATTTTCAATGAAGTATTCTATTCTTTAAGACTCTGTATCTCTGTTTCTAGTTGGTTAATTTTTTTCATATTATTCTTCTTTTTCTTGGATGGTTCTTCTTTTATTTTTTAGCTTTTCATTAATCTCTCTTATTTGATTATAAAGTCTTTTTTGAGTTCTGTAAATTCTGTCTGAGCAAATAGTCATTTAATGTTAGTCGGGGATAGAAAATTGTTTTTTACTTCAATATCCTCTTCTTAAGATAAATGTTGGTCTTCTCTATTCCCATAATATGTTTCTCTGCTTAGGTTCTTTCTTTTTTGCTATTCATTGTATTTTGTTGTGTTTTATATAAGAACTATTGGTGTAAATACCTCTAATTCTGGGATTGGGGAGGGATGATTCCTCTAGCTCTTCAGCTCTCCCTTCTGACCTGGAACTCCAAACCAAAAGCTGAAAAGACCCCTAGCCAGAAGCATCCCTACCTCACTGCCTCTATATTCACCAGGTGTTTTGATTGCTTCCCATCCAGGGTGGGTTCTGTGTACCACAGCTGGGTTTGGTGTTTCTAATTAGCAAAGGCTTTCGCAGTCTTTCTATACTCAGACCCTGGATTCCTTGTGGTCCAGAAAGTGAAAATTCCTGTGGTTGAGACTTCTTTGAACAATCTAGCCACAGGGCTCCCAACTTGCAATTTCTGAAGAGCTAGCCTGGAGGTGTTTACACTTAATACCAGCTAAATCTAAGTTTTGGGGTCTTTCTCTGAGCCTTTTTGTGTTGTCTCAGGAAAACCACTGTTCAATGGTCTATATTTAGCAATTTTCTTTTGTTTGTGGGAGAAATTTAAAGAGCTTGGGATTTTCTGATTTACTTTGCAATCTGCCCAGAATCTTCCCCAATAAGGCAAGAATCTGAAACAAAACAGTAAGTCAAAGTGCTTCACATAAGAATTTTTGTCTTATTTATTCTTCCCTTTTATTTGTAGAAGGGTCTGAAGATATATCCAGCATAGGGAAGACCAATATTTCTGAGCCTCATAAATAAATCACATAGATTTTCTTGGATTATCTTGCCCAACACTAGATAATTGTTTTGGAATACAAATTCACCACAAAGAGACTAATTAGGATTCTAAGGAATTTCTGACCCTAAATTAGGGACAGACTGTTCAGATTTAGGTTAAGACAGTCTTTTTAAATATAGGTCAGTTACTTGCATGTGCTACTCATCTGACATGCTATTTTGTGTTTTAAAAAAGTCTGACCCTTACAGGCCATGGCACTCCTTTCAAAGAAAAAAAAAAAAAAACAACTACTGATGCCTGAGACTTAGGGAATCAAAACATCTTCCCTTTTCTCATGGGAAGAAAAGCAGCTAAGGGATTTTTCCCTTTTCTGTCCGATTTTTTTTTTTTTCCTAATGGAGTTTAAGCTTCTGGTCTTTAAATAAGAGAGAGAGAGAGAGAGAGAGAGAGAGAGAGAGAAGAAGAAGAAGAAGAAGAAGAAGAAGAAGAAGAAGAAGAAGAAGAAGAAGAAGAAGAAGAAGAAGAAGAAGAAGAAGAAGGAAGAGGAGGAGGAGAAGGAGGAGGAGAAGGAGGAGTAGAAGGAGGAGGAGGAGGAGGAGGAGGAGGAGGAGGAGGAGAGGAGGAGGAGAAAGAGGAGGAGGAGGAGGAGGAAGGGAGGGAAAGGAGGAAGGGAGGGAGAGAGAGAGGGAGGAAAAGAGGGAAAGAGG
Source organism: Antechinus flavipes (assembly GCF_016432865.1). Classification (NCBI taxonomy): domain Eukaryota; kingdom Metazoa; phylum Chordata; class Mammalia; order Dasyuromorphia; family Dasyuridae; genus Antechinus; species Antechinus flavipes. The sequence goes on along the minus strand of NC_067400.1, from coordinate 393,359,523 downwards.
GAGGGAGGGAGGAAGGGAAGGGGGAGGAGGGAGAGGGAGAGAGGGAGGGAGAGGATTCTTAATCCCATTCTTTTTATGGGACAGAAACTGCCCTATGGAAGAAACTGGAAGCTGCAGTGTTTTATAACCACATGCTCAGAAGAACCAATCCTTGGAGAAAAAAGAACAACAGAATGTTTTTATCATGAATCTTCAGAACAGACACGCAGTACACAGCAGATACAACACATTATAGAAGACCATTGAAAAGCAGGTCTAGAGGGATAAGTATAATTACATGAACAAAGGATATCAGCAATGTTGTAGTGTCAGAAGCATAATTTATCCCTCTTAATGGATAGTCTTTATAAACATGTCCCCTGAGTGTATGCCACTGAACATATGAACCTTTGTAAAGAATATTTCCCATATTTGCATGCCTTATCAATAGCTAGACTTTCTACTGATAATATTGTATTTGTTACAGTATGACCTAGTTATATGGGGCAAGTGCTCTTTTCTTATTATATTGCTTGAATAAAAATCTTTGCTTTGAACAAATTGAATATCCTATATCACGAGTAAAAGTAAACATATAAGTGTGGGCTTATCAGTTAAAAATTGTGACTGGCTGCATATCCACAGAATACCTTGAACCTAAAACAGCTTTCAGTGGATATACATGGCTAAGTGGAGATGCCTTCAAGTATGGTCCAATTTAGATTGGGTGACATAAAGCCACAGGTATCCACTGGGGAAAGATACATGTGCACGTATATCTATGTTTGTGCATATGACTATGTCTTCTAAGTTAGTCTAGGCTTATACATGTATATATATTTATAGATACACATATTTATACAATAAGAAAGCTGGCATGTAAACATACCTAGAGGTTTGTAGTATATATATATGTGTGTGTGTGTGTGTATGTGTGCATACATGTATGTATTGATTTAAGATTTGGAAAGAATTTCCAAATATCTCATTTGATTGTTATAACATCCTGGAGTAGGACTATTTTTCATCCTCATTTTATTGGTAAGGAAACTGCCACAAATAAAGGTTAAGTGAATTATTCAAGTGACACAGCAAGCATGTGCCTGAGGTTAGATTTGAACTCGTGTTCCTGACTCCAAGTCCATCACTATATATTTTTTTGCCACCTACTTGCCTGAAGAATATTTTTTAAATTTTTTTAATTTTTATTTAATAATTACTTTATATTGACAGAATCCATGCCAAGGTAATTTTTTTTTTACAACATTATCCCTTGCACTCGTTTCTGTTCCGATTTTTTTCCCCTCCTTCCCTCCACCCCCTCCCCTAGATGGCAAGCAGTCCTTTATATATTGGATATGTTGCAGTATATCCTAGATACAATATATGTTTGCAGAACCGAAAAGTTCTCTTGTTGCATAGGGAGAATTGGATTCAGAAGGTATAAATAACCCGGGAAGAAAAACAAAAATGCAGATAGTTCACATTCATTTCCCAGTGTTCCTTCTTTGGGTGTAGCTGCTTTTATCCGTCATTTATCAATTGAAACTCAGTTAGGTCTCTTTGTCAAAGAAATCCACTTCCATCAAAATATGTCCTCATACAATATCGTTGTCGAAGTGTATAATGATCTCCTGGTTCTGCTCATTTCACTTAGCATCAGTTCATGTAAGTCTCGCCAGTCCTCTCTGTATTCATCCTGCTGGTCATTTCTTACAGAACAATAATATTCCATAACATTCATATACCACAATTTACCCAGCCATTCTCCAATTGATGGGCATCCATTCATTTTCCAGTTTCTAGCCACTACAAATAGGGCTGCTACAAACATTTTGGCACATACAGGTCCCTTTCCCTTCTTTAGTATTTCTTTGGGATATAAGCCCAATAGAAACACTGCTGGATCAAAGGGTATGCACAATTTGATAATTTTTTGGGCATAATTCCAGATTGCTCTCCAGAATGGTTGGATTCGTTCACAACTCCACCAACATGCCTGAAGAAATTTTTGTAGATATTATACATCTATATATTTAGAGAAGGGCTTCATAAACTTTTTGTACTTTTCTTCCAAGAAATTTTTATATGATGCTGGATATATAGACATATAAAATAGGTATGCTAATCAAACATTTCCTGAAAAGAAATCATAATTTCACTACCCACACATTCAGTTACAAGATCCTATATGGTGTTGAGAAGCATAATATAAGAACCTGGGGTTTAGAGAGCAGTGTGTTTTAATTTTTATATTAAGTGATAACAGTGTGAAGGATTGAAGATGAAGCACAGCATTCAAATCCTGACAGAGTTAATAAACTTAAAAAGTAGAGATCAGCAGTTACTTTTGAGTCAAATCAATGTAGCAGTTTGTTTTGCTGAATTATGCATGTTTATGATGAAAGTTTTACTTTTCTTTATTTTTTGCTTATTAGGCAGGGACAGAATATAAATGCATGTATGAGTAAATTAATTTATTAAAAAAACAGGTAATGATAGTTTTCCATAAATTTTACCTGACTATTTGTTTAAGTACTAATATTAATATTGACTTCATTGCTGGGCACATTTAGACCATATTTTAGTCACAATTAGCACCATTTGTTCAACATTTCATTAAATCAAAAAGCATTTCTTAAATTTCTTAAATGTCTGTTATGTGTCAATTGCCTTCACTGATTTAAACACTAGTCAATAAAATCCTAAAATATAATAGTATCTTTTTCAAGGAATTTGTATTCTACTCTGGTGGTGGTAAGATAGCATACAAATAAGCAAGTATAAATTCTGAACCAAAAATACAAAGGAAATTTAGTAGGGGAGTGAGGTGGAAGGAAGGTGGACTAACAAAGAAATCACTTAAAAACAAGCAAAATACATCTTGTAGAAGATGATATATTTATGAGCCTTACAGGGAGAATAAGATTTTTTCAAAGTATAGAAATGAGAACAAAGAATATTCAAAGTATGGCAACCATTTAAAGCATAGAAAATGAAAATGTTATATATAAGAAACAATGAAAAGGCCAGTTTATCTGGAATGTTGAGTATGATGGGAACCAATACACATGCAGTCTGGAAAGGTAAACTGGATTATGATTTTAATGGTCTTTAAATGCCAACCTTAAAAAAATCTGTATTTTAACTTTAATGTGTGAAGAAGTCCTTGAAGCTTCTGGGACAAAACAATTAAATGCTTTAAAAATGTTAGTTTGGTAACTATATGGTGGATGAACTTGAAAGAAAAGAAATTGAATTCACATCAGCAGGTTCTTAGAATACTTCAGGCAAGAGATGATATGAGATTTATCAAGATGAATGGCCATGTGAATGGATAAGAAATGATTATGAGATATGGGGTTGTAATTAGTAAAACTAACAATTAATAAAAACATATGAAATTACAAATGCTCTTGAGGTTCAGTGAAAGTAAAGAATCATATAACTTTGAAGTTGGAATGGATCTTTATGGCCATTAAATCCAAATCTTACTGTCTGTACTTTTTTAACTTCATAGGATCTACCAGAACCCACTGGCATAATTATAATCTACTCTTTGATATTTAATGGATTTTTGTACATATTATCACCTTAGGCAGAATATGATTTTCTTGAGGCTTGGTTTGTATTTTTAATTTTAAAAAATATTAATCCTTCAGAGTTTCTGTGAATTTTTTTGGGCAGGAATTAGGGACAGTATTTAATGATAATAGCAATAGTTAATACTTTTTCAAAGTTCTGTCAAGTCTGCAGAAATTACTCTAAAATCTTCAGTCTTTTTCTATCAAATATAATAGTTTTCTCATTTCTTATTCTTTAAAAATTCCCTTCTTCATTTGTACTACCTCCTTAAAAATTTCTCCTGGGCCTCTATAAAATCTAGGTTTTTCTCCTTCTCCTGGAATTACTTCTTCTCTATATTCTTTCCCCCTGCTTCTTAACTAATCTTCCTTCAAAGATTGCTTTTTGGTTCCCTGCCTTTGTTCTTTTATAGAAAGTTCTTCAAAGAAAACTATTATTTAAAATTGATAATTTTTTTCTATGTGTATGACTATTAAACATCAGTATAGACTTTAATCTAAGTCCTAGACCTAATTTTGTAGATGCAAGACCTCTACTTATATACTTGATTCCATCTCGCTGATCAACACAGTGCCTCACATACTGTAGGTACTTTGCAGATATTTACTGATTTATCTTACCCATATTTTTTTGGCATATTGCTCCTAGAATCACGTGCCCTCTAATTTTCAGCCATCTATCCTCAATAATATTGTCATTTAAAAACAACCACAAAACAAAACAAAATGAACAAAAAACCTTTTACTTAACCCTGTTGTGGTGTTTTTTGAATCATTTCCATTGTGTCTGACTCTTCACTATCCCATTTGGGCTTTTCTTGGAAAGGGTACTGGAATTTTTTGCCACTTTCTCCTCCAACTAATTTTACAGCTGAAGAAAATGAAGCAAACAGAGTTAGGTGACTTGTCCAACTTCATAGAACTAGTAAGTATCAGAAACAAGATTTGAAGTTTGGTCCTTCTGGGTCCAGGTGCTCTGTCCCCTGTGCTAGTTAGCTGCCTTTATTTAACCATACCATATAACTATATAACTATAACTATAACTATATATATATATATTGCATGTATAATTTACATCATATTGCTGTCACCTACTACATTGCCTGGCATGTAGTAGTTAGTTAATAAATTATTGTTAGTTTATTGACTGATGACTTCATTTCATACACTAATGCCAGATTAATCCTCCCAAATGACTTTTTAAAACTATGTTCCCTGATTAAAAATCTCTATTAAATGGCCTTATACTATACAACCTAACAACCTAACTCACTATGTACCTCTCATCCAGTTAGCCAAGAAATCAGCTAACAAATATTTCTTGTGTTCCAGACACTGTGCATAGTAAAAAGGATTCAAAGTAAGGCAAAAATATGGTCCTGCACTTATGGAGCTCACAATCTAGTGGGAGAGATAATATGCAACTAGTTCTGTGTATGTATGTATAACATATGCATATACATGTAATTGTTCACGTATATAGAAAATACATACTATATAATAACATAACATGTACAATCATACACCTGTGCACACATTTACATATACATACACACATGAATGAAATAGGTAATAATGAACCAACAATCTACAAGTTATTTTTAGGTAAGTTGGTATCTAGCTATTCCTTCCTCATTTAGTACTATTTTTAAAAATTCTTTCTGGTGATTTTATTAGTACTAAGGACTGTTTTCTGTACTAAGCAAGTGGAGTGTGTTTGTATATATTCAACTTCTGTGTATATATATGTATATACATCATATATATACATACATACACACATATGTAAATATGTATGTATATATAAATATATAATTCCTTCAACAATATAAAAAGTCAATTTTATACATATATACATACATATACATACATTCATAACCACAGAGAGAGAGAAAGAATAGGGAAAGTAAGTTCAAAGCAAAAGGACTATTAGTAGTTAGGACTAGGAAAGTCTACTTAAATAAAGATTGAACTGAAACTGAGGAATTAAAGGAAACCAATTAGTCTGCTGTCAGGTTGAAAAAACTCAACTTCCTTAGTACAGGAGAAGAGTCAGCATGACACAGGAAATAGAAAGTGGGCCTTAGAATCAGAGGCTGGGTTCAGGTTCCACCTCTAACACATATCCTGGACAAGTTGCTCAATTGATCAGTACTCAATTTTCTAACACTATGATTTTAGAACAGATAGTAATCTTTATTGGTAAAAAGAGTTTTTTTTTTAAACTAGAATGTTCTCTACACCAATGAAATCACCAGTCTGGATTTAAAAAAAAGGTACTAGATAAGGAAGGAATGATCAAATACCAATTCTTTTTAAAATAGCTTATGCGTTGAACATTCATTATCTTTCATGATCCATGGTTGATTTACCTTTTTTTCTATTTAAGAAGCCTGTCACTTTTTTCTTTGCCATTCTTGTTTGATGAAATTCTTTAGCTTTCCAATGCCCATCTTTGTCTCTTCATTACCCTTAGAGTGAAACTTTAATTTTTAGACAATAATAGGACTTAATAGATATAGAGTGTCATTGACATAACATCATTATAAAAATGGCCCTTCATTCTAGGACAAGTATAAGAACATTAAAAGTACTTGCCAAGTTCCCAAAGACAATGAAGCCATATTTTAGCAAGATATTAGGAAACAAGACAATTTCCTGAAGAGATCAACAAGTATGACAAAGACCCTGGAAGTCTTATCATTGTTAGAATTGAGGATATTTAACCTGAAGGGGAGAAAACTTACCAAAGATTGACATGTACATTTAAAAAAAATTGAAGAGGGATTAGGTATGCTACATGGTCCCAAAAGAGAATTAAGAAAATGAATAGAAGTTGCCAATAAAAAAAAAAAAAACTTCTTAGTGATTAGAGTGATTCAAAAATATCTGGGCAAGATCACTCCTCACTGTATGTCTTTGAAAGTCAAATAATTTTGACTTTTTATGTTGTTGAATAATTTTTTTTTCAGATAAGAACTGAAACAGATGGCCTTTGAGATCTTTTCAACTTTGAAATTCTAAAGTTCACCAAAGAAGTGATACTCTACTCTGTTCCTATATACGTGCTTTGCATCCACTTTGAAACTTTGCCTACTTCTCCTTCTATGCTAATCTAAATTCTAAATGATTATCTTCAAGGTCCAATCAAGTAATACTCTTTGTCTTTACTAATTATCCCTTTCTATTACCTCAATTATCTATTTCTTCCCATCCCAGAGTTTACTTAATACTTACAAGTTTTAAGCATACTTTCAAGAATTTAATATTATCCTGTGCTTTATGCATAATAGTATTTAATATATTGTCATTTGTATATCATTTTAGATCTCTTCAAAGCCTTTTCAATCTATTATTTAATTTGATCTTCACAGCAGCAATGTAAAGTAGACAAATTATTATCATCATTGCATAATTATGAAAAGTGAGACTCAGGGAGATTAAGTAATGTGTTCAATGTCACCTAAGTGGCTAATGGCAGAATTGCTTCTATAACTGGGGCATTTTGACTGCCAGTCCCATCATCCTTCTCACAATCTATGAGAAGGATGATGGGACTGGCAGTGCACTGCAATTCTTCAACAGATCTATGGCCCCATTAATGTGAGTGTATCTTCCAATGGTGCATATCAGCATTAATCAATTCTTTCTCAAGACTCCTGCCTATGTTCCCACATAAATTCTTGACAGGGTGTTCATCCAAAGTTTGGAGGCCTACTTCAACATATTCTAGCACTGCATGTGTACTAATGAAGCACATGGGCTTTTAACAACTAACTGAGTTCTGGTTTTTAAAAAATGAAATTTATAATTATTATTTTTAAATGTTTGAGCAACTTTTTATTTTAAAAAGGGCAGAATTAAAAAAAAACATCTTAGGAGAAAAATTTACGAATATATCTGATGTATATACCATATATATATATATATATATATATATACATATATATTTATCTTGAAATGTAATACTACAATTGAATGTACTTGGAAAATGAATGTACTTTAAAGAAAATCCATTGTGGGAGGTTCTGGTATAATTAGATGGTTATTTTTTTAAATTCTGAATTTAATCAATTAATTAAAATTAAAATATTGAAATCACCATAAACTGAAAATTATGAGGGAGAAAAATATTTCCTATAGGGCACCTCATGTATGTATGTATATAGCTTTTCCCCTTTAAAAATGTCTTTCTTCAAGACACTTTGTAGGAAGCCAGCTGAATAGGCAGAGAGATGTCTAAACACACATATACGTATATATGCAGAGGAGTACTGAAAACAGTTCAAAATAACTCATAAGAGCTGATTATTAATTTTTCAGGGTGATTATTTATACCTTGGAAATCAGCAAACACAAATCAGAGCTAGATTTCTTATTTTGTTGATTGCTAAACTTAAGAAACTGATGGCAAAATGTCAATAAAGCAGATTACATGAAATGTACATTTTTGGCGAAGTGGTTACTAAAATTGTTTTAAGTACATCCCTGTTCACTGTGTGTGTCAATTAGTGATAGATAAGATGTGTATATGCATATTAGGTGCTATAAATTAAAAATAAACTAAGCTTAACACCAAATAGTATGTGCAGAAAGGATGGGACTTTTGAGAAACAGAACAGTGTTTTTAATGACTCAAAGCTCATCCCTGGAACAAAAGCCTGATCATTTAGTATCAATATAATTTTGTAAATGGCAGCAAAGCATAGTGGAAAAAGGGCTGACCTTGGAGCCAAATAAGCTTAGCTTCTGGGCCATCCTCTGAATATATTTATTATATGATGCTTGGGAAATCATAGCACTCTAAGATTAGTACCAACTTTTGCTGGAATCAGGAATTTCCTCATCTTAGGATTCCCTGTATCAGGGAAATGATAGCTCTAATGACAGCTCTAATCTCTCTGTTTATGTCTCTGTTTCTCTACTCTTTCCCTATATATCTCTCTGTTTGTCTGTCTCTCTCCCCCTTCTTTCTATCTTCTCTCTATCTTACTCTGATGTTATTCTTTAGCTGGATGCTGAGAATGAAATAACCCAGTCACCTGAAATGACAGCATAACACTGCCTAAAATGCGTAGATATTAGCTGCTTGTGCTTTTGGAAGTTCACTAATCTTTTGATTGACTTGAACTTGGTATTTGATGCTATTTATGCATCTGGGAACTATAGTATTTAAGATACCATTCTGCCATCAGGGTTGTTTAGTCCAAAAATTTCATCTTGTCAGTATAGCTATATCATTCAGTGCATTATTTACAGGAGAAAGAAAATGTGGCCTTTCCCATATCCTGTGTATTTGACTATTTGGAAAATATATTTAGGGGAATAAACACTGGAACTGAGTGCTGAAATATCACTTATCTGAAAAAAAAACCAAGGTAAATATAGGTGTGATTATAGGGTTGGCAATGATCTTGAGTGAAAATATCTCAATTAAACAATCACCTAAATAGTTAAAGTCTCTTATTCCACATTTGCTCACTCTCTATATTTAAAGTTATAAACATTGCTGTGAATGAAACTTTATGAAATATAAGTAATCAGGACTTTTATAGGGAAGGAGCTAGTCCAAGGAAAACATGACTGCTTGTTCTGTTGGCCATGAAAGCTACTTATATAGTGAATTGCCCATCTGCACAGGCCTGGAATAAGAACAATGCAGAGCTCACATTTGGACTGATGTTACCATTTTATGTGCTTTCCAGCAAACCATTCATAAAATTCATGGCTGCAGCTGATCCAAGTTACTGGGTTTCTTTTTGCACATTTTTCTTGGAAAAGACTTTTCCACATCTTTATGGAGCTGTGCACAAAAGAGTAATGCTTGACCTAAAGCAAACTAAAGGCCTTATAGTCACATCATCAGCTGTATATGGAGAACTGGTCAAATGGTCAATTACATGTCACTGACAGCACTGGGCAATGTTCCAGGTGCTATTGCTGCTCTTTCTGTGTTTAAAGCAAAGATTTCCAGGAAAAAGGAGGGAAGAAGTCAGTCTTTAGTTGGAGTAGAAGAAATCAAATAAGAATCACTAGAGGGAGAAAAACTGATATGTGTAGTGAGAAGAATACTGATTTTATTGGTGGGGAGACAATGGGCTCAACTTGCATTCTATCAATAACCTACTTTATGACCTTGAGCCAACCATTTTCCTCTTTAGTGTTTCCTTATTTGTAAAATGGGGGATTTGGACTCTTGAAAGTTCTTTTTAGATAAGTAATGCTATATGATGATTTATATGATTAACAAGTTGACAGGATATTTTAGTTGTTGTTGTGTCATTTATATATATATATATATATATGAGGAAATTGAAATAAACAGGATTAAATGAATTACCCAGGGTCACATAGCTAGTAGCTATCTGAGATAGAATTTTTATTCAGACCTTCCTAACTCCAGTTAGCTATTCTATATAATGTGCCACCTAGCTGTTCCTGGAAGCTTTAAAGTGAGTACATTCTCCACCCCCCCCCCCCATATATATTTTTTCTTATCTATTTAAATACCACATATGATCTTCAAGGTTCAAGTTAGATAGTTGTGGCATAAAATATTTCAATCAAATGTTAGAATTTTTTTTTTTTTTGCTTTATTTTGACCCAGAATTATGTGACAGCAAATCTGTAATTATAAGCTGTACTCTCCCCACTGTGCATGTATCAGCAGCAAACTCAGTCTGGAATAATTCTTCTCAGAGTCATACATGATCTTCTTTAGCTCTGAGCCAGATTCTCAAGTACCCAAGCTTTTCTTGGGTTAGCATGGTGTATATTTTTGGAAGTTGTGCTACTCCATTCAGCCCATATGATCTGTAATCTTGGAAATAACTATTTTATCTTTAAAACAAATTTATTATGACTTCTACTGTTTGTTCCATTTACTCATTTTGTTCTATTCCTGAAATTTTGGATTTGGTTCACCATGTGAACATTTGTTATCATTATTATTACTACAAGAGAAGAGTTGAAGATGCTCTATCCTCTTTTACCCTTTACTAGATAATAACACATTTTAATCAATCAAAAAAACCTTAGATTAACTATCAAAAAATGTCTTTGAAAGCCATTTTATGATATAAAATGAGCTAGGCAAAATTTTTTTTTCCTAGTAGAATGTGAGATTTCTTTTATGTCCCTATCACTATGATAGAAGGTTACTCCCCAGACTGGATCGAGTGGTTTCCAAGGACATTGTGGAAAAGAAAATCCCTGGTGAGGGGTAGGGGGAGTAATATTGGCTTTCATCATATTTCTTGCCTCCCAACCTTTTTTTTTTTTTTTTTTTGACCAAAAGTATACATTCTTGCTTTGAAGTATTTAAAAGATGTAGGATTTCTCATCAGTGCCATAAATCATATCCCTGGATAAATTTGTCAAAGTTGCTGCAGCAATGGGAGCTAAGAAAGTGATAGAGAAAATGTTCGTTATACAGATTAAATTTAAAAATATGTACTATGTACATTCCCTTCTCTCCCAAAGCAGATTGTTAAAACATTTCCCCAATTACCACTATTCTGATCCAGCTAGATTATCCCTAAACCCATGAAGGGAATATATAGACAAACTCTTGGAATCTGTCTCATTTGTGAAAGTGGGAATTGAGATCAGTCCGCATCAAAGCCTATATAAACTACATTAATAGTTAAAAGTTTAGAAAACTTTAAAATTCTTATATACATACACTTACATACATGACATGACACTGAAGTTTTTAGAATAGGCTTCTTTTTAGATTTGATTTTAATATACTTTATGAATCATATTGGGGGAGAAAAATCAGAACAAAATGGAAAAACAACAGAAGAAAAAAAAGCAGAAAAAAATAAGTGAACATAGAATGTGTTAATTTACATTCAGTCTCCATAGTTCTTTTTCTGGATGCAGATGGCTTTTTCTATCAAAAATTTTTGGTTCTACTTGTTTTGCTCAGCATCAGTTAATGTAAATCTTTCTAGGCTTTTGTAAAATAAACTTATTCATCATTTTATTGCCTTGTAGTTGTGCTACTGGGTCAAAAAGTATGCATTGTTTTATAATCCTTTGGACAAAGTTCCAAATTGCTTTCCAGAATAATTGGATCATTTCACAACTCCACCAACAATGCAATTAGTGTTCTAGTTTTCCCACATGTCCTCTAACATTTATCATTATATTTTTCTGTCATTTTAACCAATCTGAGAGATATGAAGTGGTACTTCAGAGTTGTTTTAATTTGAATTTCTTTAATTAATAGTAATTTAGAGCATTTTTTCATATGACTATAGCTTTAGTTTCATCATCTGAAATTTATCTATTCATGTTCTTTGACTATTTATTAAATGAGAAATGACTTTGTATTCTTATAAATTTAAGACAGTTCTTTATATATTTTAGAAATGAGACCTTTATCAGAAATACTGGATGTAAATTTTTTCCCCCAGCTTTGTACTTCCCTTTTAATCTTGTTTCTGTTGCTGTTGTTTCTGCAAAAGATTTTTAATTTAATGTAATCAAACTTATCATGCTTTCCATTTCATAGTGTTCACTAGTTCTTCTTTGATTGTAACTACTTCCTTTTACCAAAGATCTGATAGGTAAATTATCTGTTACTCTCTTAATTTGCTTATGTTATCAGCCTTCATGCATAAATCATGTATCCATTTTGGTTTTATTTTACTATGGGTTGTGAGATGTTGGTCTCTGCCAAGTTTCTGACATGTTGTTTTCCAGTTTTTCCAGATTTTTTTTGAAATAGCAAGCTCTTAACCCAGAAAGTGGAGCTTGGTTGTTTATCACGTACTGCATTATTATAGTCACTGATTATGGTGTCATGTCTATCTAATTACCCAATGGTTTTTATGACTGCTGATTTATAATATAGTTTAATAATATGGTACTGCTAAATCACAATCCTTGTTTTTTTTAAATCAATTCTCTTGATATTCTTGTCCTTTTGTTCTTCCAGGTGAATTTTTTTATTATTTTTTTCTTAGTCTATAAAATAATTTTTTGGCAATTTTATTGGTATAGCACTGAATAAAGTAGATCAATCTAGGCAGAATTTTCATTTGCTATTTTTCCAATTGTTTAGATCTGATTTTATTTGTGTGAGAAATGTTTTGTAATTGTGTTCATATAGTTCCTGGATTTTTCTTGGCAGGTAGACACCCATATATTTTATCTTGACTACAGTTATTTTAAATGTAATTTCCCTTTATATTGCTGCTTGCTGTCAGTAATGCACATATACACACATATAAATGCTGATGATTTGTGTGGGTTTATTTTATATTCAGCTACTTTGCTAAAGATTAATTGTTTCCAATAGGTTTTTGGATGATTTTCAAGATTCTTTAAGCATATCATGATATTATCTGCAAAGATAGGTTTATCTCCTCATTGTCTATTTTAATTCCTTTAATTTTTTTTCCTTTCTTATTACTAAAGCCAAGATTTCTAGTACAACATTGAATAATAGTGATGATAATGGGCATCCTTGTTTCATCCCTAATCTTATTGGGAATGTGTACAACTTCTCTCCATTACAAATAAGATTTGCTGTTGGGTTTAGATATATACTGCTTATTACTTTAAGGAAAATTCCCTTCATCTCTATACTTGCTATTGTTTTTAATAGGAGTAGTTGCATTTTGTCAAAAGCTTTTTCTTCTATTGAGATTATCATATGATTTCTACTGGTTTTGTTATTGATATGGTTGATTCTAGTAATCGTTTTCCTGACATTGAACCAGCCCTGAATTCCTGCTATAAATCCCCCTTTGTCATAGTACATTATCCTGCTGATAAGTTGTAGTAATGTCTTTGCTAATATTTTATTTAAATTTTTTGCATCAATAGAATATGCTACTTTTAAAATTGAATTCTATGATATATAGTCATGTAGAGCTTGACATTCTGATTCAAATCTTTTTTTATATTTATTATTTATAACCTAGTTATTTTTCCTTGTTTTCAAACAAAGATTAGATGGCTTATGAGAGCCCTTTCATTTCTAAATCTATGGTCCTGTAGAGGAAAATACAGATGTAGATAATGATACAACCTGCTGTCAGAGAAGATCACTTTCCATCAGGTTTATCTTCCCGTCTTTAATTCAGCATTGGAAAATAGCATAATTCTATTATATAAGAAAACAAAAGCATCCAGGAATTCATTCTGGGAACTTAGGCCTTTGAAATTCTCTTTAAATACATCTAAGTAAAGTGGCTATAGATTTTTAATTTATTAGAAGAGATTTATTCTTTGAGTGAAGATTACTAAAATCCCAGAACTGCTTGAAAATTCTGTAATTCTAGGAAGGTAACAACCCTGAAATAAAGGATACATTACGAAGTTATTTTATATAAAGAAAAAAAATAATTTGCCTTAAACAAGAATCAAATAGTATGTATAATAATAAGAGAAAAAATACAGATATAATTATTTACTTACCTACTTTTGAAAATACCAAATTGCCACAATATGCTCATTATGGGGATATGATACCAAATGTAAAAAAATGTCCTTAGAAATAAAGTATCTGGGACTCATTTGATGTACAGGTAATATATACCTGTTTCTTGCCTGTGTGATTAGTTATGTCTAAAGTTGTCATAACGTCTGGCATATAAAACATGTAATACAGCAATGAACACAATTACAGCTCATAAAGGCACTAATGGGCCAGGCCAGCACCACCAGCTTTCCCCATTGGGATGATCCATTGTAAGAAGGTTTGGACAAAAATTCAACACCAAACTATGTGGCAGGTGTATACAAACTAATTGGATTTGCTTCTGTATTTGAGGAAGAATTTTGTTGAATGTCAGGGAGAGTTCTTTACTCAATTAGGAAAATGCAACATCTGCTCTGACCATGTTGGTGAAAACTGATGCACTGTAATTCAAATATTCAATTTCCAGTGTGATTCTGCTCAAATCACATTTTGGGTGCTTTACAAATTGTTAGCAACAGAAGTTCCTTGCTTGGAGCAACCAGCTAAGACCAAGTAGCTAACTATTCTGCAAATCATAGAATGAGATTAAGGAGGAAGGAAAAAGGGAAGCTTTATTCATTCCCAAATAAATGCATTGTTCTCTTAGTCATTCTGGGAAAAAGTGTGTGTGTAATTTTCTTTCCAAATTTGTGTATTGGCTGCATTTACAGAAGTACAAACTCTAACACCTGTTTTCCAGATATTGCACAGATGTTAGGACTGTGTGAAATTATCAATTTTTCCTTTTTGCCTCCAAGATCAGAAGCTTCATTTCATGGCAATTCTAATCCCTATGCCAAAGTTTTTGCTTTTTGTTTCAAATTATGCTATGTTTCAAATAGGAGAAGTTTTAAAACCTTGAAATGAATACAACACAGCTGTTGTATCTACATACATGGGCATATCTGACTGGATTTAGTCTTTTTAAAATGGAATGTATCAGGAAGAAACTTTGCTACATTGAATCAAAAATTGATTGAAATACTCAATTTTTACTAAATGTCTTCCTTAAGTGTTGATTCTAGATGCCACTAGCTATATGAAGCTCATTTCATGTGGTGAGAAAGGAAGTACTCCACATTATCTTTTTTATAGCAATTTGATTGATATTTCTCTGAATCCAACCTCTTTTTTTGTCAATAAAATCTCACATACTTTCCTTGTAGTGTTTGGCTAGAACCTAAAATCTAATTTCATAGATAGAAAGACAATTATTTAAACCACTATATGTGTGATCTAATTGGAGGACCCTGACCTTTAGACATCATATATGTCCTTTTCTAGATCTTCTTTTCTTTGGAGAATAATGAACTTAGAGCTTGAAGGGATCTTTGAGATCATGTAGTTCAATATTTTCCCTTTACAAATGAAGAAACGGTTACCCAGAGGTTTTAAAGTGATTTTTTTCTAAGATCATAGAGACAGTAAAGAAGCAAAGTGAAAATTTTAACAGAGGACATTTGATTCCAGATCTAGTGTACTCTGTCTTTCATGTATTAAATAAATTATTGAACCATTTGATTCCTAAGGTCCATTGTTGCTCTGTCTATTCTATACCATTTACTACCCTCAAACTGAACATTATGGTACATGGAGGAATTATTAAATAATTTATATTTATCTGCTAACTCTATAAATTTCAGTAGGGGAAATTTTTGCCCTTAAGAAGTGTTGGGAGGAAAAAATATATCTGTGTAATCATTTTTCTTTACCATAGAAACATGTGGCTTGGACAGTTACATTATATCCTTGGTTATAAGTTTATGCTTTCTGATTGGCTCTCTACTGGTTGATTGATAGGTGCTTTTCCATGAAAAGAGATTTTACTTCCTTTGGTTGGGCATTAGAGATTTGAAGTAAAGACCTGGCATTCACTGCATTTCATGGGTTTTGCCTTTTAAATGATCCTTTCAGTTTTAGTTTGTTTTCCACAAAGATGGGGCTTAAAGCAAGGGCAGACTATTGATTTCTTATTGACTCAATTGACTGGATAGATAGAACGAGTTATGAAATTGTTGTTCCTGTTAGCTGACATCATTTTCTATTGAAAACCCCCAGAGAGAAGAATTTGAAGTGATATGGCCTGCTCAATTCCCAGAGGCATATGATTTCAGTAGGAAGGTTATTTTTAGCAATGGTATTTTTTCAGAAGAAAAATATTTGTATTTTTATGGAATGTCAGATTTCAAATGCAAATTCACCTTGTTTCACATTTTATAAAGAGTCTAGTTGTAGAATTGGTTCATATTTTTTCATCACTGGCATTTCAATATCCTTTTATTTCTTTTTAATCTCTTTTCCTGTTCCTTCTTCATACAAACCAAAATGCACTGAATCTGGACCAAATTTCTGAAGATATTTACTTAAAGCTTTTTCCTCTTGAAAATGAGTAAGAATTGCTTTTTGAACAGAAACTATATAAGATAGATCTTAACATTATATCTGTGACATTAACTATCTTTTTTACTATAATGACTTCTTTCCTACTCCTACACATTTTAAACTATTCCTGTTGCTACTCAATGCTTGTAAATGATCTCTATTTAATCATGCTTTGCTTTACTACAAATACTCATTAAAAACATAGAGCCCTTCAGCATTTTTCAGCAGTGATGGTAACTTCTTTGTAAAGGATATAAGCTCATTTATTCTCTTTTCTTGTCATATTTTGAAAACCAAAATAAAATCACTTCTGAAATGGAGGGATGAAAGGAAGAGAACAGTATATTTTATGATAAGCCCTAGCAATATCTAGTTGCCATGGACTCCAGTGACTAGTTTCTCTGAAAGTAGAAGGGGAGAGTGGATAATTTGCTTTCCAGGTGGTGAAGCTTTTTCTGGGACTGGCCCCTTGCCTCTCTGAGGCTATCAGAGACATTGGAAGGTGGGGCCAAAAGGAGGTGTAGGATAGCCACATGGGGTTGGAGCTGTATTGCTGTGGTTTGGCTTCTTGCCTCCTCATTGCAAAGAGCCAAGGGCAGCCAGAAGGAAGGCAATCGCCTGCCAAATACTCATCAGCACCAGCATATAGGTTCCCCTCCCTTTCTCCCCATCTGCATGGATGAACTCCCACACCAATTAACTGAAGCATTGGAAATGTTTGGGTGCATTCATTCTTTGACCACATTCATATATAAATACATATATCTGTATCTATATCCCCTTTTGAATTCAGTTTTTATAAATAATAATAAATCAATAGCACAATAGTGTTAATTCTTCTGAATAATATTAATAGTATGAATTTCACTCACCAAGCTTCTGAGTCAAATCAGTTACTTGATTTCCATGGTATAGTAGAAAGCATGTTTTTCTGTAGTCTGAGATTCTGGATTCTGATCTCACTTCTGATGTTTATTACCTGTGTGACTTTAGGCAATTTTCTTCTCCCTATACACTCAATAATATTTCATTCTCCCCAATTACATGTAAATGTAGTTTTCAACGTAAACATATATGATATTTTGAGTTCAAAATTGCTCTCCTCCTCCCTTCTCACCTCTCCCCAAAATAGCAAGCAATTTGATATAGATTATACACGTACAGATATATTAAACCTATTTTTGTATTATTTATGTCGTATTAGTTATCTATTAGAACAAATGGGAAAAACCACAGGAAAGAAAATCCAAATTAAAAAAAATGAAAATTATATACTTTGTTCTTCCTTCAGACTCCATAGCTCTTTCTTTGGATGTGGATAGCATTTTCCATTATGAGTCTTTAGGAACTGTTTTAGATCATTGTATTACTGAGATGATCTAGGTCTATACAAGTTGACCATTGCATAATGCTGTTATTATCATATACAATGATCTCTTGGTTCTTTTCACTTCACTTATTGTCAGTTCATATAAGTCTTTCCAGATTTTTCTGAAACCTTCTTGATTAACATTTTTTTCATAAAAATATTACATTACATTCACACAACACAGCTTGTTCAGCCATTTCCCAACTTTTGGCCATCTCCTCAATTTTCAAATCTTTTCCACTAAAAAAGTGCTGTTGTAAATATTTTTTGTACATGAGGGTTCGTTTCCCTTTTTATAATATCTTTGGGATACAGACATAGTAGTGATGTTTCTGGATCAAAGGGTAGGCACAGTTTTATAGACTTTTGTTCTCCAGAATGGTTGGATCAGTTCACAACTAAATCAAGAATGTATTAATCTTTGAATTTTCCCACATTTTCTCTAACATTTATCATTTTACTGTTCTATCATATCAGCCATTTTAATAGTATGAGGTAATACTTCAGAGATGTTTTAATTTGCATTTCTCTAATGCATTTTTCATATAGATAACTTTAATTTCTTCATTGAAAACCTATTATTCATATTCTTTGGCCATTTATCAATTGGAGAATGATTTTATTTTTAATTTGACTCAGTTCTATAAATGAGATACAGTCTTTGAGTTCATCAAAGTGATTACTCTAGCCATTGATTCTTGTGTACCTAAGCTATTCCACTCATCTACCATTTTATTTCTTAGCTAGTATCAATTAGTTTTGATAATTACCATTTTACAATATAATTTCAGATGTGGTATGACTAGGCTCTCTTCCTTTGCATTTTTTTTCATTGCTTCCCTCGGTATTCTTGACCATTTTTTCCTAGATGAATTTTATTTTTTTCTAGCTGTATAAAGTATTTTTTTTGTAGTTGATGGGTGTATCAGTGAATAAATAACAAATATTAGGTAGAATTATCTTTTATGTATTAGTTCAGACTATCCATGAGCAATTGATATTTTCCCAGTCATTTAGATATTACTTTATTTGTAAGAAAAGTATTTTGTAATGTGTTAATATAGCTCCAGAGTTTGTCTTGGCAGTTAAACTCCCAAATATTTCATATTCTCTACTGTCATTTTAAATTTAATTTCTCTTTCTATCTCTTGCTACTAAACTTTGTTAGTTAATATATAGAAATGTTGAAATGCTGATGATTTATGTGGGCTTATTTTATATTCTGCAACTGTAATAAAGTTGTTAATTATTGTAAGTAGTTTTTTTCAGTTGATTTTTTAGGGCTCTTTAAGTATAACATTATATCATCTGCAAAACAGTTTCGTTTCCTCCTTGTGTATTCTAATTACTTCAATTTCCTTCTCTTATCATTAAAGCTAACATTTCTAGTACTATGTTGAATAGTAGTGGCGATAATAAACATCCTTGCTTCATCCCTGATCTTAATAGGAGTGTGTCTAGCTTAAATTCATTACATATAATGCTTGCTGATGGTTTTAAATAGATACTACTTATCATTTTAAGGAAAACTCCATTTATTCCTGTGCTTTATTGGGTATTTGATAAGAATGGATGCTGTATTTTTTCAAAAGATTTTTCTGCAATTATTGAGATAATCATATGATTTCTATTAGTCTGGATAATTCTCTTAACTTTTTTGTCTTTATCAACATGAAAAAGTTGGATTAGATCAGGGATTCTTAACTTTTTGTGTGTGTGCATGTATGTACATGAGTGCATGTGTATATGTGTGTGTTTGTATATGTATAGACTCCTTTGCCAATGTGATCAAGCCTTTGTTTCCTTCAGAGAATATTTTTAAAACAAAAAATAAACTACCCAAGAATAGAAAGAAAACAATTAATTTGAAATAAAGATGTAATTTTTTTCCCATCCAAATTCACAGACCCCCATTAATCTTGGACCTTGGCTTAAAATGTTCAGGACTAGACTGCATTTTAAGATTTCTTCCAATTTTTAATTTTTCAGTTTTGCTCACTCTGTCTCTCCCTCTCTATCTCCTTCCCTTTTGTGTCTCCCTCTCCTCTTTTCCCCTTTCCTCCCTCCTTCTCTCTCTCTCTCTCTCTCTCTCTCTCTCTCTCTCTCTCTCTCTTTCTCTCTCTCTCTCTCTCTCTCTCTCTCTCTCTCTCTCTCTCTCTCGCATTTATTTTCACATATATGTACACATTTCAAGGCACTTATAATAGGGGTGATAACAAAGTCCTTTTTCTTTTGTCCTAGCACAGTGTCAAGGACCATCATAACTATATACACTGTCCCAGAATATTGGAATTTACACAAGGACTTATTTCATTTTTCCCACTTTTAGTTCTGATTTGGAAGACTTGGTTCAAAGTCTCTTCCTCTCTAAAGGACCTATGCCTTTGAAATATGCAGGGACTTTGTAAGGTAGAGTTTGGGGATTCAGAAGGGGCTTCCTAACAAATAGCTCTCGGGAAAAAGTTATTTTGAAGAGACCAGTTTAAACAATCAAATACTATTGCTATAAGAAACAGTGATATATAGCAACATATTATCTTCAGGACTCTGGAACCAATTTGACCCCAAAACGCATGATATAGCCTGACTTTAATAATAAATCTAGCCACTCATACTATTAGCATCTCCCATGCCATACTATGACATCTTCCTAGTCATATTACTACATCTTCCATGACATACTTCATAATCTTGAAAGAAATATTCTTACATGAATTTCTTTAAGAAAATCCTTACCTACCCTCAATTCATATTATATATGCCTTTATCATGGATAAAAAACAAGCTTATTAATGTGACATAAATATCATTGTGATTTGCAATACACTAAATACAGCAGTTGACATACAGTAGATGCTCAGGAAATAATGTGGGATAAATTAATCTGAAGCTCATTAGCTATATCCATTCATATGGAGATTAAAGTTTCTCAGTTTTGAGACCATCAGTCATGAGAAAGGTAATTGTAGGGCATTACTGGCAAGAAAAAGACATTCTATCATTCCAATGATGATTTCTTACTTGGTTTTGAATGAGAGATTGAAGGCACTGTTACCAAGCCCTTTTGCAAAGACATAGTATTATTTTTTATTTCCTCTCTTCATAGTATAGCAATAGGCTGTACAATGAAGAGAGGAAATAAAAAGTAATACCACATGTTGCTTTGGGAATATTCCAGCAAAAAGGATTAGTATTAATATTCACCAAACATTTGGTTTATTTTTGTTGGGCTGCAGGGGAGACATTTTTTTCTTTCCTGAAAATACCAGGTCTTAAGAAAGTTTGACAAAACCATGAAACATCGAAGCCAATAGCTTAGTACTACAATTTGAAATCTCTTTTTTTTAGGGTTGCCTAGCAACTATCCATTTTAATCCAAATTGAATGAGAATGGACTCTAATCTTTATTCTATAGACACATAAAACAGAGAAAAACTATGAAAGTTTGTCTTTTCTAATTTGTAACATCTTTCTTAACATATTTTTTTCCATTTTAAGAAATATCAAGTACTAGAAGAAGAAAGCAATAAGAATAATACTTTATGTGAACCTTTAATTTTGTAAAGAGGAACATGATCCTTGGAAATCTAAACTTCATTTAACCTTTGGAAACACATCTAAAAATTGTATTCTATTTTAGATATAATCTTGTGGTCATAATGAGATTTGGTCTTTACTAGCTACTATACTTTTTATTATTCCTTAGATTTAGGTCAACTCCCAAGGTGAACTAGATGTAGGATTCAGACATTTGCTTTTGTGACAGTATGTACAGTGGCTTGCGATGTCAACCATGTAAATTAGAAATAGAATGTAGGCTTAATTTTACTTTCTTAGCTTTGTCTACTTCTCTCTATATAAATATATTTTGAACTCTGTTCCATAACTTCACCCTTTATGTTTACTTCAAATTTTTGCAAAAATCAATAGTTATACTTTTTTCTAGATATTCCATCTTCCATTAGTGATTTGTATATCTGAATATAGTGGGCCAAATCCTTATGCACAGGTACAGACACACAGACACACACACACCACACACCACACTATTTTCACTGAAAATCAGTTCAGCTGTGTGGAGATTTTGACTTAAAAATGACACAGGAGAAAAAGAAGGAATACTTTTGATAATCATAGCTAAGGGAAATCTTGGGGGATTTAATACCTCAATTATTCTGAGAAGTGCTATTTTAGAAGCTAGATTGGATGAGCCAAAGAAGCTTGTTTTCCTGGGAACAGAAATGTTGATTTCTTTGAATAATAAAAGGGTCTGTGAGATGGCACAATGGATAGAATACCAGCTCTGGACAGGAGAACCTGAGTTCAATTCTAGTCTCAGCCATTTAACACTTTCCAGCTGTGTGATCTTGAGTAAGTCATTTTAACCAATTCCTTTGCAAAAAAAAAAAAAAAAGACAAGAAAAATAAAACTCAAATTAGGATAAAGGGATTATTTTTGTGCTTGACAATATAAAGAAATTTTAAGACATCTAGTATGTTTGGATCAAGTATGCCATTCAGGTAATCTGAGAAGAAAGAAAAGTAAAAAAAACAAAAACAAAAACAAAAACAAAAAAAGTACTTGTATCAAAGTAATCCACCTTGGAAGAGAGAGAATCAAATTTCAATGTCTAGATAAATTCCACTGATTTCCATTATAGGATTCTAATCCAGTTCTCAAAAACGGGTTGTCTATGGTATCTCCTCATACTCAAATTTTGAACTATTTATCATATTGGAACTATAGCCATTTTTTTTAACGGCTATAAAACTGTGCATATTCTTTGATCCAATAATACCACTACAAAATTTGTATCCAAAAGGCATTAAAGAAAAGGAAAAAGGGTCAATATGTACAAAACAGGTAGAATAGCTCTTTTTTGTGGAGACAGAATAGGAAATTGAAGGAATGCCCAGCAACTGGGGAATGATTGAAGAAGTTGTGGTGTATGATTGTGGCGGAATGCTATTGTGCTATAAAGAATACCAAAGGAGATAATTTCAGAAAAAATCTAGGAAGACTTAAATGAACTGATTCAAAGTGAAGTGAGTAGAATTAGGAACATTGTACATATTAACAACAATATTATAGTAACAATTGTGAATGATTTACCTATTCTGATCAATATAATTATTTGCAACAGTGCCAAAAGACTCATGACGAAAAATACTATCCATCTCCAAAGAGAGAACTGATGAAATATAATGCAGTCTGCAGTATATTTTCTTTCATTTCTTCCAATATGACTAATGTAGAAATATGTTTTGTATGACTTCATATTAGGATATAATGTGGCCTTCTCAATGGGTTTGTGAAGGTAGGGAGGAAGAGAGACATTATGGAATTAGAAATAAAAAACAAAAAGTCATTCAATTTTTATAAACTGCATTTTTTGTCATTTGAAACTACTTGGGATTTATAATGGGCATTACAAATGGTCAGTAAGATATAATATTTTTTAAATTTAAGTGAGAGATCTCATCATTAGTATGGGGGATAATATGAAGTCAATTGTACATTATAGAATCATAGAATTTAGAGGAAGAAGACCCTTGGACATTATGTTTGGGACAAATGGCCTATTTGAATCCAAGCTGTACCACTTACTGTGTGACTTTTGGTAAGGCACTTAATCTCTTTGGGTATGGACTTCATTTGTAAAATAAAATCTTTGGACTACATGTTCTCCAAAGCCATTTCAATCTCTACATTTCTGATTTAATCATTATTCTCTCAACTTACAGATGAAGAAGGTGAGGTCCATTAAAGTTAAATTAAATTCATCTGCCTTAAATACCTTCTACAATTCTTTATTTAGATATCAAATTGATTTGTTGTAGTACCTATATGAAAATATTATCTCCCAATTCAGTGTCTCCCTGAATCTTCACTGTCTCCCTGAATCACTCTACTTTTACCTTTTTAGGCTTCTTATATCTTAGGCCCATCCTTGTCTTCTGTGATACTTTCTTCTATTCTTCATCAAGACCTTCAGTCTACACTTGGCCATTTCTAGATTGCCTGGTTTCCTTCATGTGCCAGCTAAAAGTTCTACCTTCTACATGACATCTTTCCTAGTCTTCCTTAATCAGTGTTTTCCTTTTGAGGTTATCTCCAATTTACCTTGTATGTATTCTGTTTGTACATTGCAAATTGTTTCCTCCTTTAGACTGTTAATTCCTTGAGAGCAGAGGTTATCTTTTTTGTTTTTGTTTTTTTGTGAGACAATTGGGATTAGGTGACTTGCTTAGGATCCCATATTTAGGAAGTGTTACATGTCTGAGGTTTGATTAGAACTCAGATCCTCCTGATCGCAGGGCCAATGCTTTCTTCACCTTGCTATCTAACAGACCCTGATCAGGGACTGTGTATGTATGTGCATGTGTGTGTCCCCAAGGATGAATATATTGCATGGCAAATACCAGAAGCTTAATAAATGCTAATTGATGGACTTGCTTGTGATCATACTATTAAGTAGCAGAACTATGATTAGATACCACATACGTTAATATCAAAATCTAATCTTTCACAACAAAGATGAAAGCACTGCAATTTCCTGTTTCTATTAGATAGGGATATATTTATAGAACAATGACTCTTAAGCTTGAAGCAACTTCAAACAATGTCTACTCCTCTAATACCCTTCTCTACTTCTTCAATTTGAGACCTAAGGAAATCAAATGACTTAGCAAGATTGTATACATCAGAAGAAGAATTCAAATCCCTGTCCTATGACTTGAAAATCTGCACTCATTCATGCACTTACCTTTGCAAGAGCATATACATCAATATATATATCATGACAAATAATTATCTGAACATATGGAAATAGCAACTGCTGAAGTTCCTAAAATGATGGTCTGTTTTTGTGTTTGTTTTAATTGATAGATGCTGCCTGCTAAGAGATCATTAATACATGGCCAGGAACAGCCTAGCTAAGAGTCTCTCATCATCATATTAGCTGCAAAGTGAAATATTCTTTGGCTATAGGAACTCCATGAGAACAAGATACTGAATCGTGGAAGAGCTTTGATTTACCAAGTAAGAGTGTCCAGGCAGATGGAAAACAAACTTTTTTATTGAAAAACCATGTTGGGTAGAAACTATCCAATTAAAATAACATAAATTTTACTTTTATCTACTCTTAAGTTTTCTGAGTTAAATGCTATCTTTTGAAGTATTCAATGAATAGAATAAGAGACACTAAGGATAATAAATCAATATAAGATTGAAAAGTATCAACATAAACATAATCTAATGATATTAATCTTTAGTAATACAGATTATTGATATTAACGGATTCATATATTATGATCTATATTTTGGGAATGTGGGACTGAAAATGGAGATGAGCACATCACATAACAAGAACAAGGGATAAAAACTGAGTAGCCCAACTGCCTCAGTGGTATTCAGTGAATGTTAAAGAAATAACAAAATAGTAATGAAAAAAAAATTGTAAAACCTCCAGAATTTTGATTAGGTACTCTCTAGAGGATTTTAGGGAGATTAGGGACAAGAATCATGCAGGATGAGAAGTTTTAGATATGATATAATATGTACCATAGAAAGGATTAGCCACATTAGTGAGAATTTGAGTCCAGTGGAAACAAAATGGAAGTATAGGAAGTGACTAAATAAACAGATAGTTTAATCTACATTTTCTACAATGCCCTTAGCACAGTATCACTTCAGAGGAATATATTTAGTTAAGGAAAACATTTTTGAACAGTAAATGGACCTAAATAGAACCCAAATGCAAAGAAGTTGGATGAGCTTTATATAATTAATAAAATTGTAAATACAACTCAATTCAGACTTATGCAAAAATCTTTTTTTCTTACCACTAAATTCAACTAAAGATAAGGTCAAAATCTTGAATCCATTAGAAGGGATATATGAAGGATTTGAAAACTTTACTTTTAAGACTTTGAAGGACAGAATCTCACTCAAAGGTTGCTAGGGTAAATGGGCCAGGGAAGAACAGATGAGGACTAAACAAGAATTAAAATAGAAAGGTGAGGTAATGTGATATATTGTCTAGCCATCACAACTAAAAGGTGATTTATTAAAGAGAGAAGACATCTTTGGGTACAATTAATCCAAAATTGAATTTGGAGCTCAGAATTCTGGGCCAGACTTCAAGTCAAAGGATGACAACAAAGATGTCAAGAAAGTGAGCCAAGGCTGGTATCTAGAGAAGGGAGCCCAGCACAAAGTCACAGGTAGGATTCAAACTAGATTGGCACATGGGCAGCTAGATGGCACAGTAAATAAAGCACCAGCTCTGAAGTGAGGAAGACTTAAGTTCATACTGACTTCAGATACTTCACACTTCCTAGCTGTGTGATTCTGGGCAAGTCCCTTAACTTCAATTGCCTCAGCAACAACAACAACAACAACAAACTAGACTATCACAAACACATGGAGAACAAAATTCCAACAGGGAGACTAGGACAGGCCATTTCAGGATTTAATACAGGAAACTCCAATGTATCCACAAAGTAAGAACATAGCTATTAATCTCTAGAAAGCATGAGGTAGCTGGCAGCTTAATGGGTAGAAATTTGGGCCTGAAATAAGGAAAATCAGAGATCAAATTCAGCTTGTGGTGTGATGGATCAAGTCACTAACGCTCATTATTTGACAAAATACATCTACTGAATCTACTGGAGAAGGAAATGACAAATCACTTCAGGGATCAGATGCTACTGAAATGGCTGAACAATACCATAGGCAGTATAATTTGATTTTAAGCACCATTTCTGGAGTAGGCATATTTATACTGTAAATGTATAAACAAGAATGAGCATTGTGCTTTAAAGTTTATCCCCAGGCCCTTGATTTCAGGAAGTGTTGAATTTATAGGAAACTGATAATATTCTGATAGGATAAAAAATGAATAAGAATAATTAATTAATAAAGGCAGCTATCACATAATTTAGGTAAAGTTATCTACATTTTTCCCCATATAGTTTCTGAAAACAGTATAATGCCAATGCCTGAGATCTCTCTCTTCCTAAATGTTAGTGTCCCATCATCTTCCCTTCAACTGATAACACACATGGTGCTGCTCACTCCAGGTAGGGTTTTTTAGCCCAGGTATAGGTGTAAATATTACCAGTTTCAATTAGGATTTATTGTTCCTTGGTGTGCAGGACAACTCTATCAAGCTAGTTCCTACTGACTTAGAAAGAAACTGATTGTTTTCTGAGAAATTCTCAGAAAGAGACAATTATACTTTGTTTAGCTTAGGAATGAGAAGACTTGGGAAGATTAATAAAATTGAAAATAAAAAGATTATTGAATTAATAAATAAAACTAAGACTTGATTTTATGAAAAAGAATGAACAAAATAGATAAACCTTTAGTTAATTTGATTAGAAAAAGGAAAGAGGAAAATCAAATTGTAAGTTTCAGAAATGAAAAGGGAGAACTATCCATCAATGAAGAGGAAATTAGAGCAATAATTAGGAGTAATTTTGCCCAAATATATGTCAATAAATTTGATAATCTAAGTGAAATGGAGGAATACCAACAAAAATATAGCTGGTCCAAGTTAATAGAAAAGTAAATATATTAATTAAATAGTCTCACTTTAGAAAAAGAAATAGAATAAGCTATTAATCAACTCCCTAAGAAAAAATCTCCAGGACAAGATGGATTTACATTACATGTGAATTCTACAAAACATTTAAAGAACAATTAATTCCAATATTATATAAACTATTTGAGAAAATAGGAAAATAAGGAGTCCTACCAAATTCCTTTTATGACACAAATATGATGCTGATACGTAAACCAGGTAAGGTGAAAACAAAGAAAAAAGTATAGACCAATTTCCCTAATGAATATTGATGCAAAAATTTTAAATAAAATATTACCAAAGAGATTATAGAAAGTCATCCATAGTATAATTCACCATGATCAAGTAGGATTTATACCAGGAATGCAGGGCTGCTTTAACATTAAGAAAACTATTAGCATAATTGACTGTATCAATAACCCAAACTAACAAAAATCATGATTATCTTAATAGATGAAGAAAAATCATTTGACAAAATCCAACACCCATTCCTATTAAAACATTACAGAGTATAGCAATAAATGGAGTTTATTTAATGAAAATTAAGATAACTCTCAGGTATTACTACACATCTCTCAGATATGTGGCTAAGATGACAGGAAAAGATAATGTCAAATGTTGGAGGGGGTGTTGGAAAACTGGAACACTAATACATTGTTGGTAGAATTGTAAATTGATCTAATCATTCTGGAGAGAAACTTGGGACTATGCCTAGAGTTATCAAAATGTGCATACCCTTTGACCCAGTAGTTTTTCTA
Source organism: Antechinus flavipes (assembly GCF_016432865.1). Lineage (NCBI taxonomy): Eukaryota > Metazoa > Chordata > Mammalia > Dasyuromorphia > Dasyuridae > Antechinus > Antechinus flavipes. The sequence continues at coordinate 393,331,387 of NC_067400.1, read as the reverse complement.
CTGGGATTATATTCCAAAGGATCTTAAAAGAGAGAAAGGGACGCACATGTGTAATGGTCTGAAACTGAGCAGATGCACTGAGATTTGGACAAGCAAGCACTTAAGGCTAATTACCAATTGGACAGTACTCTATTAGCATTTGCTTGGAAAATGGCCCGCCCCACCATTCTGTGTAGGCTCTATCTGTTGGTATATAGAGAGATGAGGAGGAGGGATTGGAGGGTGGAGTGAGAAAATCAGAGTAATTCCTGGCCAGATTCATGTTTCCATTCCTCTCATGTCCACAAAGAACAAAGATCAAGGACTTTTGCTTATCCTGACTCTGGCTGATTCTAAAATATCCAGGGTGCTAATGCAGTCTTCACATTTGGCGTCGAATGTGGAGCCAAGGACCCTACTTTCACTGAAGAAGTCTCTGATGACCAGGAAATTTGGTAAGTATTTTAATAGACAAAGAGGGAACTTACTTTTTTAAGGGCCAAGTAACCTCTTCTGGCTGAAATGGGGTAGATGCTAGGAAAAGATTCTCCTCCATCCCCAGACCCATCTTTACCCCCTACCCCCGCCCCGAAGGAATGCTATAGAAAGCATGCTGAACTTGATCAAGGGACAAGGCTTAATTATAACTTGGGAACAGATCTCTAGACTTTTGGATACATTAGAACACATGTCCCCTTGGTTCTTAGAGGAAGAACAAATCATGCCAGATAATTGGAAACTTGTAGGACAACAATTATGTGAACACTACAATGATAAAGGTCCTTGTTTGATTTCCATTGAAGCATTCTACATATACAACTCAATACAATTGACCTTAAAGAATCCTGCAAGTTATAGAAAAAAAAAAGTTTTAGGAACAGCCAGATGAGGAAGTGTGAAGAAAAAGAGGAAGACAAAGAATAGTTTAATGACCATATTGCTAGAGGGCATGAGAATTTAGTGAGGTTCAAGAGTGTGGTGATTTTCTATCTCACCAGGCAGCTTCAATCCTGCCTACAGAGCAGAAAATTGACTCTCCCATATCAACTCCACCTTCCAAGATGGAGGGAGGCGGAGTAGTTGGGTTCCCAAGATCCCAATTTGGGAAGACAGGATCCCTTCTGGCAAGAGACTTCCAGAGATACTTGTCAATGCTTTCAATGTGGTAAAGTAGGGCATCTGAAAGCTCAATGTTGGCATAGAGACAGAATGAGAAAACAGGGTAGGAGAACAAGACCCAATACCCCATGTCCAAAATGCAACAGGGGCTTCCATTGAGCATCAGAATGTAGACTTATTCAGGGAAATGGAATGAGGGGCCCAGCCCCAGAGCCCAAGGCAAAAAACACTTGGGGCATGATGGCAGTTGATGGTACATCCAGAGAGTGCTTAGAAGTCCAGTACCTAGACATGACCAATCAGCCAGGAAGCCATCTGATAGGAGAAAGGGATTACAATTGGGGAGAATAGAGCTGTATGCAGCTGAGACAACTGAGATACTCCCTGGAGAAGTGAAATCTGTTCTCTCTAGCCTTTGGATCCCTTGCCTCCAGGCACAGTAAGCTTGACCATTTCACCTCCTGAGAGTACGTACAAAACAGTGTCCATCCATATACCGATATGGGAAATTGGGGAATGTGTAGATAATATCCCAGTCACTAATACAGGTAGACAATGTGTGACTTATCACCCAGGAGAAGTAGTAGCATCAGGTTTACTGATACAGACTCCTAATAAGCAATCTGGTGATAGTCACCCAGATTCTGACTCCAAGCAATAAAATCCAGGAATATACTAGACAGCAGCTGTGACAGCTGACCGACCTATGCTCACTATCTATATAAATGGCAGACCAGAAGGATTAGAAGACACTGGTGCAGACTGTACAGTTATTAGAGGTGCCAACTGGCCTGGTCACTGGCCAACGAGGTAAGGCAGACACCTACATGTCTGGCGTGGGAGGATCCATAGTAGCTGAAGTTAGTGCTGCCCCTTTGAGAGGGACTTTTGAAGGCAAAACAGAAGTTTTTACTCCTTTTATAGTTGAAAAAAATCCCCATCAAACTGTGGGGAAGAGACATTTTTCAACAATTAGGGTTAAAAATGAGTACTTCGGTTTTTTAAGCAGGGCTGCTGTTGAAGGCCTGCCAACACTTTCACCTGTTCCTATCCAATGGAAAACTGATACACCAGTGTGGATAGAACAGTGGCCCTTAAGCAGTGATAAAGTTCAGGCCTTATTAGATATAACACAGAAGCAACTTGATTAAGGACACTTACAACCTTCTCTAAGTCCTTGGAATTCCCCAGTATTTGTTGTAAGACAGAAATCTGGAAAATGGAGGATGTTGACTGATTTAAGAAAGGTAAATGAACAGATGGAAAGTATGGGAACTCTTCAGCCTGGACTTCCATCTCCTACTCAGTTCCCTAGAGAATGGCCTCTTTGGGTTATAGACATTAAGGATTGTTTCTATTCTATCCCTCTGGATAAGGAGGATATGAAAAGATTTACCTTTTCAGTGCCCAGAGGTATCTTAGCTGAGCCTTATAAAAGATATGAATGGATAGTTTTACCACAGGGAATGAAAAACAGTCCTACTATGTGTCAAATGTATGTTGCTGCTACTCTTGTTCCAATAAGAAAAGCATTTCCAAAAGTAATGTTATTACATTACATGGCTGATATATTGGGATGTGCACCTGACGAACAAATGTTAGAAGCATGTCTACAAAAGGCCATAGAAACACTAAGGAACTACAAATTGCACATAGCTCCAGAAAAAATTCAAAGACATGCTCCTTTTCAATATTTAGGATATGAAGTATACCCTAAGGTACTTACAGTACAAAAACTTTCCTTAAGAACACAGAAGCTAAACACTTTAAATGACTTTCAGAAATTGATAAGAGATATCCAATGGATGTGTGCAGAGTTAGGCTTGACTACCTATCAATTGCAAAAGTTATATGACATTTTAAGGGGAGATAGTGCTTTAAACTCACTACGCCAGCTTACAAAAGAAGCTCAAGAGGCTTTGAGAGAAGTTTATCCAATGTGGTTGAAAGAGTCACTGAAAAACCTTTGGGAATATCAGTTTTTGCTACACAAGAGGCACTCATAGCAGTTCTTCATCAAGAAGACAGTGTGATAGAGTGGGTAAACCTCCTGGCACAACCAGAATAAAGCCTTACTCCTTACCCAGTGCTTGTGGCTAGAATTTTATTAAAGGCCATTAAGTGAGCAGTACAATGATCTGGGATAAGACCTGAGAAGATATACACCTTTTATACTAATACACACATTAATGTGTGCTGTGAAACCATCCCAGAGTGGCAAATTTTATTAGCCATGGCTCCACATTTTACACATGGGTCTCCATTAAAGATAACCAGATTATTACATAATTGGCGATGGATTCTTGAAGAAAAGATTTCTAAAGTTCCTCTTAAAGGACCAACTATCTTTACAGATGCATCCAAACATAATATTTGTGTTGTATACTCTCATGACAACTACAAAGAGTAGTCAGAACTCCTTTTCAGTCCACTCAGCAGAATGAATTGTATGCAATCATTCTAGCTCTTACTTATTATCCAGGAGATATAAATATAATATCTGATTTGGCCTATTCACTAGATATGGTACAAAGAATTACCACAACCCAAATAAAGTTTGTAGCCTCTAATATATATCAACCCTTTAAGGGACTTCAAGAGCAAGTGAGCAAGAATCCAGTTAAGATTTATATTTTGTATGTCCACTTTCATAGTGGACTTCCAAGTCCTATTTTTGATAGTAATTCAAAGGGAGGATAGCCTTCTAACTATGATGGCCAATATTCCTTTATTTCAAGAAGTTCAGGAATCTCATTCTAAATGTCATCAGGCTGCTCAAGTTTTACGTTCACAATTTGTAATAACAAGAGAGGAAGCTAGGAGCATAGTAAAAGCCTATATAGCTTGCCTTCCTTTCCACTCTCCTACATTGCCTCCAGGGAAGAAACCTCATGGTTTGAGATCCAATGAAATTTGGCAAATGGATGTGACCCATTATAAATCTTTTGGTCGTCTGTCTTTTACCCATGTTGTGGTAGACAACCTTTCAGGATTCACCTTTGCAATACCAGCAGCAAAAGAGACAATCTGAGTGGTCATTGAATTCCTTATCCAAGCATTTGCAATTATGGATGTGCCACAAGCAATAAAAACAGATAATGGACCTGCATATACTTCTATTTATTTAGTTATTATTTTTTTTTAATTTGCTGAGGCAATTGGGGTTAAGTGACCTGCCCAGGGTCACACAGCTAGGAAGTGTTAAGTGTCTGAGACTAGATTTGAACTCAGGTCCTCCTGACTTCAAGGCTCGTGCTCTATCCACTGTACTATCTAGCTGCCCCATGCATACACTTCCAAACATTTTGCACACTTTTGTGCACAGTATAAGATTTTACACACCACTGACATACCCTTTAATCCTCAAGGACAGGCAATAATAGAGAGGAGAAACAGAGACATTAAGACCGCTGCTCCAAAAGCAAAAGAAAGGGGGAGCCACAGGTAACCCTAGAGAACTTCTAAATCTAGGCCTTTATTACTATTAACTTCTTGATTTTTGACAAAGTTGCATTGGTTCCAGCAGACAGGTTTTTATAACCCCCCAGAAGGGCAGTGTCCAGTGCGAACAGCTCCACTATCTTTAGATAATCACCAGGTGATGTGGAGAGATCCAGAAAGTGGTGAATGGAAGGGACCAGATAGGTTAACTGCTTGGGGGAGAGGGTTTGCTTCTATCTTCACAGGTGGAGAAGGAATCAGATGGGTGCCAATGAGCCATATTCGTCTTGTCCATCGGAGAGAGATGAAGCAGACCCTTGAAATGAAGAAGACCCAAGAAACATCAGGTGATTCCATCACTGATTGTGCCCATCACTGAAAGAGCATGGCAGTTATGGTATCTGACTCATGGACATCAAAATTGTTGGACTTGAAAGCCCTCAGGAATCATTGGATTCTCTGAAAAATGATAAGACTGTTGCAGAAATTCAAAAACTTGTGGGGATCATTTGATTCCCTGACACGTGAAGCAATGGACAATGGATTGGTTTTAGACTATCTCTTGACTGCTGAAGAAGGCATAAGTGTGACTGTTGTATAGATACCCTCCTTCTAGGACTTCTGGAAATCTTTTATACCACCATGTTGATTCATATTGTTTGTTATATCACTACTTGCGTGTACAATTCATGTTTATTGAGCCTACACTGACTGTGGGTCGAGTCATCACTAATAACCTCTGCGTTATTGCTGTGTGCTTGTGTAATACCTCCCATGCTGATGGGTTTGTGTATACCTGTTTCTAATACGACCCTTCAGTCCAGAAACCCACTAGCAATCCCCACTTGCCTTTGGTGCTTTTCATTTCCCTTCCTAAGATGTCAGGGAGGGCGTGATCATCTCCTTTTTAGTGCTTTCACCTCTCTTCCTGAAAAGTCGGGAGGGGGGTCAGCGTGATCACCTCCTTTTCGGTGTTTTTACCTCCTTTTTTGAGAAGTCAGGGATGGCGTGACTATCTGTGTTCTAAAACAAAAGAAAGTGGGAGATGTAATGGGCTGAAATTGAGCAGATGCACTGAGGTTCGGACAAGCAAGCACTTAAGGCTAATTACAAATTGGACAATACTCTATTAGCATTTGCTTGGAAAATGGCCTGCCCCATCATTCTGTGCGGGCTTGATCTGTTGGTGTATAGAGAGATGAGGAGGAGGGATTGGAGGGTGGAGTGAGAAAGCCAGAGTGACTCCTGGATGGATTCGTGTCGCCATTCCTCTCATGTCCACAAAGAATAATGATCAAGGACTTTTGCTTATGCTGACTTGGCTGATTCATTTCCAATAATCTTGTGATGAAGAGAACCATCCCATATCCCAGAGAGGACTATGGGGACTTATATGGAACACAACATAGCATTTTTTACTCTTTTTGTTTTTTGATTTCATTTTATTTTCTCACTCATTTTTTTTCCTGTTTGATTTGATTTTTCTTCTGCAGCAAGATAATTGTATAAATATGCATACACATATTGGATTTAGCATATATTACTACCATGTTTAACATATATTGGATTACTTGCCATCTAGTTGAAGGGATGGGAAAAGGGAGGGAAAATTGAAACACAAAATTTTGCAAGGGTTAATGTTGAAAAATTATGCATATATTTTGAAACTAAAAAGCTTTACAATAAACTGGAAAAACATTTTCACAGTTTAAGGTTCTGATAAAGGCCTCCTTTCTAAAATATATAGAGAATTGACTCTAATTTATAAGAAATCAAGCCATTCTCCAATTGAACAGACAATTTTCAGATGATGAAGTTGAAACTATTTCCACTAATATGAAAGAGTGTTCCAAATCACTATTTGATCAGAGAAATGCAAATTAAGACAACTCTGAGATACTACTACACACTTGTCAGATTGGCTAAGATGACAGGAAAAAAATAATGATCAATGTTGGAGGGGATGCGGGAAAACTGGGATACTGATGCATCGTTGGTGGAGTTGTGAGCAAATCCAACCATTTTGGAGAGCAATCTGGAATTATGCCCCAAAAGTTATCAAACTGTGCATACCCTTTGATCCAGGAGTGCTACTACTGGGCTTATATCCCAAAGAGATACTAAAGAAGGGAAAGGGACCTTTATGTGCCAAAATATTTGTGGTAGCCTTGTTTGTAGTGGCTAGAAACTGGAAAATGAATGGATGCCCATCAATTGAGGAATGGTTGGGTAAATTGTAGTATATGAATGTTATATAGTATTATTGTTCTATTAGAAATGACCAACAGGATGAATACAGAGAGGCTTGGAGAGACTTACATGAACTGATGCTAAGTGAAGGAGATCATTATATAGTTCAACAATAATACTCTATGAGAATGCATTCTGACAGAAGTGCATTTTTTCGAGAAAGAAAAGCTCTAACTCAGTTTCAATTGATCAATGATGGACAGAAGCAGCTACACCCAAAGAATACTGGGAAATGAATGTAAACTGTTTGCATTTTTGTTTTTCTTCCCGGGTTATTTTTGCCTCCTGAATCCAATTCTTCCTGTGCAACAATAGAACTGTTGGGTTTTGCACACATATATTGTGTCTAGGATATACTGTGACATATTCAACATGTATAGGACTGCTTGCCATCTGGGAGAGGGGGTAGAAGGAGGGAGAGATAAAGTCGGAACAGAAATGAATGCAAGGGATAATGTTGTAAAGAAATTTTTTTCAAAATAAAAAAAATTAAAAAAAAAGAAAAAGCTTTAATAATAAAAGAATTAGAAGACTTAATTGTCCAGTGAATTTGAAACCAAATTATTGGATCATTCTCAAATTGATTCATTTTCAAATAGGCAGCTTCCCACATATAAATGATAACATGCAGAGATTGTATATCCAAATATATAAGAATCTCTTGTTCCATTGGCAGCAATTCTTGTACCAATGAAGATTGCAAACCTTTTATAACTTAGTAGATGGTCTCCATATATTACTTTTCCTCCATCTCACCAAGGGAAAAAAAATCACCTGCTGGACACTTCAATGCTGACTTTTCAAATATTATGTACACAAGCCTTGGAATTATTTATCACAGGTCAAATCTGAATCTTTATTTTAGTACCTATCAGCCTGGTTTTTTATACTCTATTCTATCATAACTAGGAATCAGAAAATTTGGGTTCTACTCTCAACTGTGCCACAAATATTAGTCCTATGATGATAAACATGTCCTTTAGCCTTTATGCATTCCATAATCTTCATTTGTAAAATGTGGGTAATTATACCACGGGGATTTTTCAGAAGAACAAATGAGATAATGTAGGCTAAAGTGCTTTGAAAGTTGTATTGTGCATTAAGTGGTTATTGCTTTTTTCATTCATTTTATTTCATAAAATGATAGGAAAGCTGAGATAAGCCTTTATTCCTATCATAGTTGGAAATACTTATGGAGTTCAGGGAAAGAAAATGGATACGAAGTCTTACATAAATCTCATAATTTTCTGTATAAGAGCCAATATAACAGCTGTGTGTTATCCACAATTATTTTTGAGTCAAGAGTCTTTTAAGATAAACTATAGCTAGGAAAAAAAGGCTAAAAAAATTGAAATATCCAAAGAGATCCTTAGTATCATTTAGCCTTTTCTCCATCTTTTTACATATATCTTAATGGATACATGGAACTTTGGATGGAGGATGATCACTAATGATTTTTGTTTTTGTTGTTTTGTTGTTTCCACCATGCTCAAGTATTTGTGAACCCATTTATAACTGAATAATTTGAAGTAAACAAGGTTAAATGACTTGCATAGGATCATATAGTCAGTAATGACTGAGGCCAGATTTGAATTCATGAAGATGAGTTTTTCTGACTTCACGCCTATCACTGTAATCATAGTGCCACCTATTAATAGTAATTCTATGTTTGTAAACTTCATAGGCATTAAGCATTGCCTTGAAACCCTTCATTTCCTTGTTGCACTTTTTTTTAATCTTCAGTACCTAGGGGTGCTTGGCAAAGTACTTAATGCTTATTATGTGATTGAATGAGGGGATATATGATCATTTAATGGAGAAGAAATTCCAGATCTAAAAATGTTTTCTAATTTCATGAAATAAAAATATTTGATAATACCTTTTTATTGAGACATTAACAGTTGAATATTTGTTCACATGTCAATTCTTTTCTATTAAACAAGTATTTATTAAACACATAACTATATTTAAAGCACTATGCTATGTATTTGGAATAAAAAGACAGCTATGAAATATTCCATCTCCTCAAAAAATGTAAATTACAGTGGGATTTCTTTCTCTGCTACTGTTTTAAACTTTAATTACCCCATCTCCCATTTTGGTTTCTTTGTACTAGGTGTTGCCAGTCTTTCTTAGAATATACACCTTCGAAAGGGGCCTGTATGTGCCAAAATGTTTGTGGCAGCCCTGTTTGTAGTGGCTAGAACCTGGAAAATGAATGGATGCCCATCAATTGGAGCTTGGCTGAGTAAATTGTGGTATATGAACGTTATGGAATATTATTGTTCTGTAAGGAATGACCAGCAGGATGAATACAGAGAGGACTGGCGAGACTTACATGAACTGATGCTAAGTAAAATGAGCAGAACCAGGAGATCATTATATACCTCAACAATGATACTGTTTGAAGATGTATTTGAATGAAGTGGATCTCTTCAATAAAGAGAGCTAATTCAGTTTTCAATTGATCAAAGATGGGCAGAAGCAGCTACACACAAAGAGAGAACACTGGGAGATGAATATAAACTGCTTGCATTTTTGTTTTTCTTCCCGGGTTATTTATACCTTCTGAATTCAATTCTCTCTGTGCAACAAGAAAACTGTTCGGTTCTGCACACGTATATTGTATCCAGGATATACTGTAACCTATTCAACATGTAAAGGATTGCTTGCCATCTGGGGAAGGGGGTGGAGGGAGGGAGGGGAAAAATCGGAACAGAAGTGAGTGCAAGGGATAATGCTGTAAAAAATTACCCTGGCATGGGTTCTGTCAATAAAAAGTTATTAAAAAAAAACAGTTCTCTGTCATCGTATTAATCCTTAATCCCAAAGGGAAAAAAAAAAAGTGGAGAAAGATTTAAACCACGGCATAGCAAAATTAGGTAACAGAAGAGAAAAACTGGAATCCTCAAAGGCAAATCTCACTAAAGAAACAAATGAGAACAGTAGTTTGAGATTGTAATTATCTAGAAGAAGAAGAGAAAGAATATATATGTGTATATATGTGTGTGTGTCTGTGTGTCTGTGTATATATGTATATACTCATTTTGTAAGGAAGATATTAAACCTTAAGATCACAGGTCCCAGAATGACATGATAGGACAAATATAACATTTAAATGACAATGAAGGAATGACATAAGATAATTTTCAAGAATTTCTGATCATAGAAAATTAAATTCCAACTGAAAAAATTCACAGATCACTTGCAGAAAAATCCCAAGGCTACAAACTCTAAGACATATTGGCTAAATTTACCAACAAGTTAAACTGTTAGAGATGGGGAAAGACTTTCAAATACAAAGGAAAGAACATTCAAATAACATAAGGCTGTTCTATGCCAACTAGAAAAAGGAAGAGAGAATGGAATAATGTCAAAGTACAATAGAGTTCCAGATGTAGCTGAAGTGATTTACTCTGCAAATCTGAGCTTAACCATATAGAAAATAAAAAGATTGGTCATACTATAAGAAAGAAGAAATATCTCTGGAATGAAAATCAAAATTCAAGGAATTATTTGCTCTTTGAACACCTCCAACAACAGAAAGGCAGAAATGAATAAATATAGCAAGCAAGGGCAGCAACAATAAGAATGATAACAGAAAGAGCACTAAGAGATTTCTTTCTAAATGTGCACAACAAAACAAAAGGAAATGTAGAAATCTGCAACCAGTAAAACTGAAGAATTAAACAGCTGACATTATGGACAAACTAAATAAAACTATCACCAGGTGATTTTTTTGTTGTAGGTAGGATATACCACAACTTGGGAAGGTACATGAAGGTGGGGAGGGAAGCAAAGAGATAGAGAGGAATATTTAAAGTTGCCAGGGTTAATTCAAAGGGTAGCAATAAGGGAATAGTATTATCTATGGTCCAAGAAATGGAAGCATTTAAAGGGGAATGGGCAGATAGAAGTATTGAAAACAGAGTGAAAGGTACTTAACACTTTGAAGGTTTTTCGTGTACAAAGATCATGATTTCTTTTAACTGTATTACCTCTTTTATTTCCCTTCTTCCAGAGTGTTCTTCACTTCTGTGAATTCACATTCTCAATCATTTGTTCTCTCTTTTGTTTTTTGGTAAGACTTATCAGAGTATATAATATCAAGTATTTCTTTTTGCCAAATAATTCTGCTATCTAGAACATAAAATCAGCTTTCATGATTCTCATTTCGATCGGACCATTTGGGAACATCCTATTATGTTTTCATGTTCTCTTGGGACTCCACAGGTTTCTTTGCCTCATCCAGGGCATCGATTCATTTTTCTTTGTCTTGGAATATTTATTCAAAGATATTTGGACTAGTTTAGATGGCTTGGAGCTTATATTCTTTTCTGTTATTAATATCTTCCCTGTAGGTTTAATTGCTTGTGCTCAAGGTTTTTAATTGAGTTTTATTCCTCTTGAGATTTTTGGTAACTGCATTTTTTTTATTATTGCCTTATCACTCACTTTCTGACTCCTGTTTTGATGGCAAATTCTCCATGGGTTAGATTTTAAAACTCTCTCAGCTTCCTCTCATTCTGGGAAATTCATTTTTCATTGACCTCAGTTCCTGCCTCAAGTAACTTCCAGGGAGTCAGAATAGGCCTTATCTGCATACCCGTCATTTTTCCTTCAAGGCTTTTAATCTGCCCCTACTCTTTCCCATTCATATACTAGCACCATGTTATTTCCCCTTTTCCCCTTGGTTTTCCTGGCTGAACACTACTGCAGCACCTTGCCCTGTCACTCCAGGCAGATTTTTTCCCCTAGATTTCCATCTCCCTTTGTACTATTGTATTTTCTTTTTTGAGGAAGTGAAGTATGAGACAGTAAGTGCAGATTATTTAGGACAATACCTGGCACATAGTAGGGCATAGTAAATCTTTGTTTTCTTTTCCCTTTCTTATTACCACGAGCAAAGGCAATATGGTATGCTGACAAATATACCAATAGAAATGGAATTACAAGTGAGTCATGGTGCACAAGCCCATATGTCAACTTGTGTTTACAACAAGGGATCTTGGGAATTTGTGGTGGTGGATGTTCTGAATGCACACCTTAGGGAATATGTCTTATCTTTCTGTTATGTTAATTCATTAGGTTAATTTGTTATCTTACTCTTGGTATCTTAGTTTATAGAAACTATTAAAATTAGTTTGCCTCTTGGCCATAAATCTTATTTTGGAGAAATCATAAGAATCAGCGTTAGTTTCCTGTCTTCTTGTTAGTTTCCTATCTTCTTGTTCACATGACCCAGTTTATTTGAATGTTTTGGGTAGTTTTCAGCCAAGGTAACAGGTGAGAGATCATTTTTGTACCCTTCTCTAACTTACATAGAACATAACATGGAGTGTGCAAAGAAGAAGGGAGACAGGAATAGAGCCACTCTATTTTAAAAGGTCTCATGAGACTTAAGTTTTTTTTTTTTTTTTTCTCATTTGGAATTGCCTTGTTACCTGAAAGCAATCAAACTCAAATCATCCATGGACATCCAGAAACAGTAGGGGGAATGGGAAGAAGGGCTGTCATTTTCCAAGTGTTTTAATAGCTGAGCAAGCACATCTGTCCAAGTGCCTAAGAGAATCAGGAAAAGAGGTTTTGTTGAACACCATTACTTTTGTAACTGTTTCAAATGTCTTATATAATATATTATGTAGTTCTTGTATCTATAGCTGTACAGATTGCATTCCATATTAAAATATAAACTCCTTGAGGCAAGGACCTCTCTTTTTTTTCTATTTATTATTAACATTTGACACAGTGTTTCATACACAGCAGGTGATTAATCAATACTTCCTTGATTATATCTAAATTTGGCTTTTTGTGACTTTTGCTCACAGTCCCTGGTTTTCTTTTTGTGAAATCTTGAAATCCTGTTATTTCATTGAATGATCATTTTTTCCCTTGAAGTATTATGTTTAATTTCACTATGTTGGTAATTCTTGCTTGTAGTCCCACTTCCATTGCCTTTTAGAATATCACGTTCTGGGTCTATGTTGAAACACTAGGGGGTCTGGTTGCTGAAGGTTGTCCATTTGTCCCAGATTATGCTAAGGCATGTGACAGTTTTTGAAGCTGGGATCTGCTAGTTTCCCTTACTATGCTGAGGCAGTGAGGGGTAAGGGGCCTGGTATTGGTGTTGCCTATCCCACCACATTGAGTTTCAGGATTACCTGCTGGCTTGATGGAACACTTCTTGTACTGGGCTGCATTCTCCCTTTACCTGCTCAATACAGACTTTTCTTGCTGATCTTCCAAGTTTCTTGCGCTAAACTATTATTTCACCCCATCTTTTTGCTGGTTTTTCTGTTCCAGTATGCTATTTTATGGGGTGCTATTTTATGTTTGCCTAAAAGTGAATATGAGAAAGTAGCAGCAATTTACTGCTTACTCTGTCATCTTGACTTCAGAAGAGGACTTCTTTTTTCTAAACAGTTACTTGGGGCACCGATAAATTTATTCACTTGGCCAGCTTTATATGTCCAGTATGACTCAGAGTTAGGGTTTATACCTAGGTCTTCCAGATTTCTAGGCTTTCCTTTATTACCCAAAATTACTGCAATTTTTTTAACAAAAGTCATTTTAAAAAAATTATTCCCAAAGGTCATTCTATTGCATTTTTAAAAATTAAAAACATATTAAACTTTAATTTCCAAAAACAAAATTGAAAATCAAATGAAATAGAAAATGCCCTCTCATACAAGCCCTTACCATTTAATAAATTACCAGAAGCATGAAATATATTGGTTTCTCTTTTGCTTTTCAAATTATTTTCTTTTTTTAAGTTGAATTTTTCCCTAATTTTTGCTATTCCTTCATTCAGAATTTAATAACATTATGCTATAGAAAAGATTGGGAAATACTGCTGGAGAACATTTTGTAAGCACACCAGAGTTACATATTTTCCACTGCAGTCAAACATTCTAAAAGTATATACCTACTTTCATTGTAAAGCTCATGGGAGCTCTTGAAAAGTGTTATAGAAAACCAAATTCTACTCTATTTCATTCCATTTTTCACTTTTACTGAATGTTCTTGAGCCACTACCATAGAAAGCTTTGTGCATGTGTGCGTGCTGCTATTTTTCCATTTTGCAATAAGGGAATAAATTGGAAAACCATTTTTAGTGAACAATATTTCCACTTAGTGACAGATGCAATAGGTCCTTGATTCACTTTAAGTGGGGCAGAAGATCATAAGAATTTTACCTTTATGTCAAAGTCACCTCTGCTAGCAACTCAAATCTTCTCTCTGGCCCTCAGTCCTTTTGCACAGAATTGTTTCTCTGTAATAAGATTTCATAATTTTTAACCACCATAGACATATTTTTAAATATCTCATTGTACTCTCTTACCTTATTGTTTTCATTTATCTCTGCAGCACAAATTCTGGTAATAATAGTATCAATTGTTAATGGGCACTGCTTAGTATGACTCTTCCTACCTATTAATTTGATAGGTCGTTACAGGTCAACAATTCAAAGTCACTAAAACTGCCTTCAGGGACTATCTTATCCCCATATTCTAGTAGCCTGTTTGAGCAATATAGTTTCAGTGTATACATTTATACACTTGATAAATCTCATGAGAGATTTTGAATCCATAGAATTTATATGTTATGAAAAGCACACAGAAAACCACTGATTTTCTCATTTCGAGAATCTCAGTGTTGTTTGTTTATGAAAATGTAATATAAACTCATGCTGCAATTTATGGTAGAGAGATAGAGCCATTGCATGGACTACTCTTTCCCCTTGAAGAGATTGGAGGAAGGGGAGAGTGAGCTCAAGGACCAATAACTGGAAAACCATTCCTTAACACAAGGCTTCATTTCAAGAGAAAGCAAATAAGTCTCCTCAAATGGTTCATTTAATAACTATATGCAGATTTTAATGAAACATCTAAGGAAATTCTGCTTAGAGTACTAGGAGAAATTGACAACTAGCATAAACATCTCACATTTATATTGTGGCAAAAAGTTTAAAGTATTTTAAAACATTCTTATATATACAAATACATACATACATACATACACACTATGATCTAACTATGTCATTCTGCTCTCAAAAAATTCTAGTAGTTCATATCAACTCTGGAATCAAATAGAAATTCCTCTTTTTGATATAAAAAGTACTTTACTATTTTTCTTCAGCCTATTTTTCCATGCTTGTTACACATTATTCCTCTTTTACACATAATGTAGGCCAACAAAGCTGACTTTTTAATGGTCATAATAGATGGCATTGTCTTATCCCGTGTCTATGATTTTGCTCTGCCTGTGCCCTATGGTTGAAATATACTCCTTTTTCTATGCACATTAGCCCCTTTTACATTCTTTTAATGTTTTATTCCCTTCAAGGTTCAGTTGCAATTCCATCTTTTGAAGGAAGTCTTTGACCTTCCCAGATGCTATTGCCTTGTTCCTTCTCCCCAAATAACTCTATATTTCTTACATATATATTTAATATATCTCTCTATATGTGCATATTCAGCCAGAATGTGAATCCCTTTAAGATAGGGATTATTTGATTTTTGGCTTTGTTTCTTAAGAATTTAGCAGAATGATCCCCACATTTGGTTGTCCTTTGTTCTCAGAGGACCTAATGACATTACTACATTAAATCAAGTTACAATATATCTGACTGTGCTGGTCAGACCAATAGGAACTTAGAATGCTCTGCAACAGATCAGACACAAATAGTTTCCATGACAATTGAGATAGCTTTTCTAATTTGATGCATCTCACTTTTCTTTTGAGTTAATTCAAATCTCCTTATATCACTTTTTCTTACCACCTTGTAAGTGCTTGCCCTGTGTGAGTTCTCCTTAAAGCAGTCTTTTTGGCAAACATACATTGGCATTTGAACATTATGACCAGACCAATGAACTTATGCTCTTTGCTCTGAAGTAGAGTTTGAATGCTTGGCAGTTGAGTTTGAGAAAGAACTTCAGTGTCTGGTATCTTCTTCTGCCAGGCGATTTTGACAATGTTTCTACGACAATTCAAATTGAAGCAATTCAGTTTCCTGCCATGGCGCTAGGTAAGCTGTCCAGATTTCCCAGGTATACTACAATGAAGTCAGCACAATGGCTTTTTAGACCTTCAGTCTGGTAGTAATTCTAATACCTCCCCTCTCCTATACTTTCCTTTAGAGCATCCCAAACATTGGACTATCTCTGGCAATATGTGTGTCAATCTCATTATCAATGTGGACATGCCTGAAAAGTATAGGACCAAGGGAAGTGAACTTATTCCCAGCATTCAAAATTTCACCATTTGCTGTAATTGATGGTTCCACATATGGATGGTGTGGTGCTGACTAATGAAATATTTATGTTCTCTTGACACATGGCAAATATTGAAATACTGATTATTTTCTTTGACCATTTAATTAAGTCATACAATTAATTTGTAATTCCAGGAAATATATAATCATATGTATCGATATAGCTAAAACAAGTTAGTTGTCAGCTAACCATGAACTAGTGAATACTTATGTTTCATAGCTACAACATGTCTCCATTATTTAAATATATATGTATATTCATATACATGAAGTCATTAGAAAAAATCATAAGTATTCTTCACACTATCTGGATTTAATTCTCATACTCAGATCTATTCCCAGTCCCTGCTTATCTGATGCTTTTGCCTCATCTCAAAGTGATATCATTCTTTGGTGACACTCATCATTTTACTGGGAACCCTCTTTGATCATTATTCTTTGTACTTTCTTGACCCTTTTAAGAACATTGTCTGCTTTGTCGATAGCAGTTTAGTATCTTGTTATATATAAAATCATTTCTCATTACCATATTGATAGATTGTTACAGAACATAAATGAATACCACCTAAACCCAAATGTTTCTTCAGGCAGTTCTGCAGCTTCTTACACCAAACCTCTGGGTACAAATGATGCTAATACACACAGAGAATTTTACTAGTAAAATTCTTTCCTGCCCTAAATATATATCATGCATTTTTCCCAACCTCACTTTGTGGATGACTATATACTGATATAACAAGATGGGATATTATTTACCTAATAAGTCAGTGCTAAATGTCTAGATCTACTAGTCACTATTTTTCTATGTTGTGATAATTGAAATGCATTTAGAATTTTTTATTTGTTTCACAATTGACATTTCCAACTATTCACATGGTTGTGGATTTAAATACTCATGCAATCTCCTTAAGCATTAAAAAAAATACATATATAACCAAATCAAATTAACTACAAACACACACACACACACACACACACTTACAGTACATCTTAGCAGAAGGTGCCATGGAATTACAAAATAAAGACTTAGTTTTAAATTCTGACTCTTATACTTATAATTGTTATGATTATGAGCAATTTACTTAGACAAAATTATTTTTCTGTTAAATGAGGATTTAATTCTGTTCTTCTATTACCTGTCAGTTTTATCAAATAAATATATTATACATAATAAAATAATATATAATATATAAATATTTTATTATTATTCTACCAGTTTCACTCTTTGTATATCTAAGTATCATAGAATCAAATGTTAAACTTTTTATTCCAGTTCTTCCATAATTTCAAATGATATATATGTGCATATTTATTATTTTGTATATATATATTTGCTGGCGCAATTGGGTTTAAGTGACTTGCCCAGGGTCATAAAGCTAGAAAGTGTTAAGTGTCTGAGACCAGTCCATATTATATTTTAAAGTAACATTTTATTACTAATATCTGGGAATTTAAATGTATTCATATTTTGTGTGATCATGCTACTAGTTGTTTCCATTATAATAGATAATATCTGGCAGTGCCTTATTTATCTAGCAGCAAGCTGTCCAACAACCTAAACCATATAGGATTCAGCAAAAGAATTGGAAAGTAAACAAAAATGGTTCTTGGAACAACAGAAGAGCTCTCACAGAATCTATACACTTAAGGTTCATAGGAGAGACATTTAGCTGCTCCCATTAAATAGCTGACTGACTAAGATTTTATGTCAACTAAGGTTTCTGATATAATAAACTTATTTATTTGTTTTCTCTATCAATTCTGTATTGGCTATAGATATCAACAACAGGAGGGATTAGGGAGGGGTTGGTTGCTCAAAACAGATATAATGAGAAGTGACGGTCAATAGTATAGGAGCCCTCCAGATAATAAAACCATATAAGTATATATTATTTATTTATTTACACAAATGCATGATATTCATGTATACACATATACATAGATGTATAGAATAAATGTATAAAATAAATAAATAAATGCACATCTATGATTTATTTTCTATATCTTCATCTCACCTTTTTGTTTGGCTGGATTGTGAGAGTAAATTTGTTGATGTAATAGAGGAAGTCCTGGTCTTAGAGTCAGGAAGACCTTAGTGTAAATCCAGCCTCAGATACTACTTCTGTGACCTTGGACAAGTCACTTAACCATTGTCTATCTGTTTCTTTATGTGCAAAATAGGGACAATTATTAACATGTCCTCCGCATGATTATTGTGAGGTAGAGATGAGTTAATATTTATGACATGCTTTTATTGCTAAATAAGTGATAGTTATTCCTTTGAGGATTCATCACAAAATAACCTTCTTTGGAAAAATTTCCCTATTGTCTCAGCTACTTAGCCTTCAGCTTTCAGTTTCCCTTCCATCTATTCTCTATCTTTTTTATATGTACTTATTTGTTTTCATTTCTTTCCTGATAGAAGGTAAGCTCCTGGAGGACAAATACTATTTTTGTTGCCTTTCTTTATATACCCAGTTCTTACGAAAAACTTCTCAAATCTTCCTGAGGTAAACATGACATATTTTTTAAAAATTAAGAATTCTTTGATTAAATGATTTTATTTCATTTTAATATTGAACATGGATTCCATATTAAATTATGATAAGTACCAATAAAAATGAGTGAGGCCTGGCCTATAGTACCATACTTTTTAATAGAATGGAGTTAAAGTCAACTAAAAAAAATCAACATTTAGTCCTAGAATGTAGGATATGTTCAGGGAATATTAGCACCTGTGGGGTGAGAGGGACTGAGTCCTTTACAGAGATGATTTTTACCTTTGGTATCCACCTGATTCATCTAACTCTTACCTGTGGCTCTAAGAAACTGTAGCAAACACCCAGAGAAGGAACACTGGGATTAATGTGGACTACTTGCATTTTTGTTTTTCTTCCCAGGTTATTTTTACCTTCTGAATCCAATATTTCTTGTGCAACAAGAGAACTGTACGGATCTGCACATGTATATTGTATCATAGATATACTTTAACATGTTTAACATGTATAAGACTGCCTGCCATCTAGGGGAGGGGGTGGAGGGAGGGAAGGAAAAAGCTGGAACAGAAGTGAGTGCAAGGGACAATGTTGCAAAAATTACCCATGCATATGTACTGTAAATAAAAAACAATAATAAAAAAAAAAAAAAGAAAGAAAAGAAAGTGTAGCAAGCACAGCAGCCATGCCCGGGCAAACCATTTTGTCAAATAGGTTAAACCAGGTTGAGGATTTCTGATAGGTTTCAAACCCAATATGTACCCCAAACGTATGAAGATTTCCCCTGGTGGAAGGGGAGGATGAAAATAATGTTCCAAATAGCCACAAAAGCAGCTGAAATTGGCATTGTGCACTGTTTAAAATCTTGGCTAGACATCAAAAGACTACAAAGTCATCCACAGAATTTCAAGCCATCACGAATCGCTTTGATTATATACTACCATAGAACAATGATGACTCTGGAAGAGAGTGTGAAGCTGATGACTTTGTGTATCTTTGCCTCACTTAAATCCAATTTAAGCATGAATCAATAGATGCCACCCATACCATTTTTTTTCTATTTTTACTTATCCCAAAGTCCTGTGATGATAGGCAAGTGATGAAGTAGTTTTCTTCTCAAAAAGCAGCCAGGTGATAAAAGTTCAGATCTTTTATTATCTCCAATATAGCCCTGTTAGCTTAGAGGCCTATCTCTCTGCTTGGTTCCAAGAGCTCTCTCCAAATGTCTTTAAATCCAAAGGTCTGGTCTTTCAGCCTCTGCCTCTGCTTTCTTCAGCCTCCAGCCAGCTCCAGTCTTCATGTCATTCCGGTGAAATCTCGACTTGTAGCGTCTTCCTCTGAAGAACTCTCCGACTGGCCCATTGGCCTATTTATGCTCCTTCCAGAGAGAGGGATTATGGGTTTTCTCTCATAGTGCTCTCTGGCCCAAAGAGCTTCAAGGGAGGTATGAACTCATTGAACTCCAATGAGTAAAGGTGTGAACACAAGCCTTGTATTAATTAGTTCTACTTAGTGCCTTGTTTCAGGTTCTGCCCAAAACATCTTCTTGTAAGATTAGATCAACTCTAATTAGTTAACAGTTAGTAAGGATTCCAACAGTTGGGGAAGCTACACTGGGGCCAATAGTCACAATCCTGTCAAGGAATAGAGTCATTTTTCTGGAAGCAGTAGTAAGATTTGGAAACCCTCTCAGTATTTGAGCAGCCTTTTTAGGATTGCATACTCTCCTCAAAGTGCAATGAAGGGACTAGAAAAGATGGTCTAAAATTTTTCTGCTTGCACAAACCTGGCTGTGGCAGGTAGGCATTCTACCCTGCTTTTGGAATGAAGAAAAATGTACAAAAAACTTCTGCAACAATGATTCTAGTCACCATCAGTATGATTTGTTTGCACACTTATAGACAACACAATCGCCAGTAAATTTGAAATACAAACACCTCTTGTTGTGAGAGAACTTAGTATCTAAATAGCAGCCTCGAGTGAAGAAAGGCTGGCAGATGAAGTCCAGTTTACTGAAGTTAGAACTGGATACACATTTTTCTGGAGTGGCCACAGTGAAGGGGAATGCAATGGAGTTGGTATAGGTTTTGCAATAAAAACTAATCTAATCAATAATCTTGTAATCCTACAAAAATGAGTCATTATCATGGCAGTCCCATGATAATGCAATTGCCATTTGCAGAAAAATACCGTGCCACCATCATCAGTGCCTATGCTCCCACTATGACAAAATCTGGTGAGGTTAAAGAAACATTTTATTAAGACCTGGAAGCACTTTCTATTGATGGGCCAAAAGATGATATGTTTATAATTCTGGTTGACTAATGCTAGAGTAGGCTCAAACTACAAATGTGGCAGGGAGTTCTTGGAAAGAATGGAGTTGCAAACAGAAATATCAATTTACTACTGAAGCCTTTGCATCTCATGACCTTCTTATCACTAACACTATCTTTAATTTATCTAAATTCAATAAAATTTCATGTATGTATCATCATAGAAAAATTGGTATTTAATAGACTATGTGATTGTAAGGAGAAGAGACAGACAGTATGTGAGAATGACAAAGGCAATGTGTGGTGCTTAGTCCTGGACTAATCCCAGTCTTATCCTCTCCAAAATTAGTATTCACATTCAAAACAAAGCAGTAGTTCCAAGGCAAAAAGCCTACAAAAAATAGATTAGAATATTTCTCTCAGCAGGAACAGTTTGATGCTAACTTGGAGGAGAAGTTGAGCCAATGCACAGTTGGCAATAGTGGACCAGAAAAGGAGTGGGAAGCTTTTAGAGATTTGGTGTAAAGCACCACATTTGCTCATCTGGGTCAGAATACTTATAAACATCAAGACTGGTTAGCTGAACATGATGAGAAAATTCAGAAGCTGATAAATGGAAAATGACAACTCTACAGTGTGTAAGAGCAGTAGAGTTTGTCTCTCTCTAAGAAGGCAACATTTAATTCTACCAAATGTAAAATATAAACAAAGTTTAGAGAAATGCAGTATTCTTAGCTCAGTAAGAAGGCAGATAAAATTCAGTTTCATGCTGATAGTACCAATCCAAAGCTCTTTCCTGATATCTTGAAGACTGTTTATGGACCAAAGACTATGCAATTCAACTATTCAGTGATGATGGAACCATATAGATTAGTGATAAGATTATGATCCTGTAAATATGGGCTGAACATTTCCATAGTGTTCTCAACAGATAACCATCAACCAATGATAAAGATATTGGCTATTTATGTTAAATTGAAATCAATTCTCCCCTAGCTGAATTTCCGACTTCAGAAGAAGAGGTTTTGAATGTCACCTGATGCTGATTCAATTCTAGATATGGTGATGGTGGTAGTGGTGGTGGTGGTGGTGATGGTTGAGTCCACTGCTTAAAAAAATGCTGATTGAAGTTTTCCACATAATATACCAAGAGGAATTTGTCCTTCAGATGTTCAAGGACACCTCTATTGTTCATCACTTTAAAGCTAAAGGAAATATATTGTTCTGTGACACAATTGGGCTATGTTTCTCTCTCTTAATCATTGCTGACAACATTTTTGCAAGAGTCCTGCTTAATAGGTTTATACTTCATGTAGAAGATGATCACCTACCTGAGAGCCAGTGTGACTTCAAAAAGGGTCAAATCATAGTTGATAAGAAGTTTGCTGTTCAACATTTCCAGGAGAAATGCCAGAAAAAGAGCAAAAGGTCCCTATATGCAAGGTTTGTAAATCTGTCTAAATCCTTGGATACTGTCAGTCATGAAGGCTTATGAAAAATTATGTCAAAATTTGATTGCCTAGATAACTTTAACAGTATTTATCAGTATTGTTCAACAATTTCACAATGACATGCTCAACTGGGTTGTGAATAATGAACAATGTTCTTGTTCTTTCCCAGTCACCAATGGAGTGAAACAAGGATGGGTGCTTACTCCCATAATTTTTAACATGTTTTTAGCCTTGTTGTCAAATGCCTTAAATGAAGTCAATACAGCATCAAGATTAGCTATCACACTGACAGTCACTTATTTTACTTGAGAAGTCTACAAGTCAAGACTAAAGTGGAATGTTGGTACATGATATATTTTTTGTTTGCAGATAATTGTGCACTCAATGCAGCCTCTGAAGCTGAAATGCAACAAAATATGGATTGATTCTTTGCTGCTTATGCTAATTTTGGCATTACAATCAACACCAAGAAAACACAGGTGTTCGATCCGCTAGCACCACACCATTCATACATGAAACCATTCATTGGTTACCACAAAGAGACAAGTTTTGAATGCTGTGGTAAATTCACTCACCTTGGCAGCATACTTTGAAGGAATGACAAATTAATAATGAGGTTAATGCATGTATTGCTAGAGTTAGCTCAGTGTTTAGGAGGCTCTGAAGGAAAGTATAGGAGAGAAGAGA
The DNA here is from genome assembly GCF_016432865.1 of Antechinus flavipes. Taxonomy (NCBI): domain Eukaryota; kingdom Metazoa; phylum Chordata; class Mammalia; order Dasyuromorphia; family Dasyuridae; genus Antechinus; species Antechinus flavipes. Next base: position 393,308,418 of record NC_067400.1, on the reverse strand, counting down.
TATTAGGCTGCCTACCAAACTGAAGCTCTACAGAGCCATTGTGCAGACTTCATTGTTGTATGCCAGTATTTCAGTGCCATGCTGAGAAACTGAATCACTTTTCTCTGAATTGTCTTAGAAAGATTCTGAAGATCACCTGGAAGGAAAAGGTATCAAAAACTAACATCTTTTCTCAAACTAAATTTCAAAGTTTTCACACTCTGCACAGGGAGAGCAACTCCAGTGGACTGGATATTTTGTTCAAATGCCAAACATACACTTGTCAAAAAGAATATTTCATGGAGAATTCACATAAGGCAAGCACTCATAGTAGTCAAAAAAAGCAATACAAAAACGTTCTCAAATTCATTCTCAAAAACTTTGAAACTGACTTGTGACATGGGAGATGCTGGCATAGGACCACCCAGTTTGGAGTGTTCTAATCATAGAAGGAACTAGGTTGTAAAAGCCTAGCAGACTTGCATTAGCTGAAAAGAAACACAGGATGTGCAAGAGAAATTAGAGAATACACTCCCAAAATACATATGGGCTATTTGTGCCTGATCTGTGGTAGAGCATACCAAGTTTGTGTTGCTCTACTTAGCCATAGCCATACATACTGCAACTTGATTCTAAAACAGTTGTATCATTTTGGTCCTCTTTGATAATAAAGGACAATAACTGCTTTTTTTAAAATAAGGCATGAAATTAGAAAACGGGGTTACAAGGAAAACAAAGAATACAAGTCCTTGCCCTGGAGGAGATGAGAAGTGATGAGCAATAAATTAGGGTGGGTGAGTAGCCATGTGAATGAGGAGACAAGATAGTTGTGGAAGAGTTTTTGAAATTTTCAACAAAAGTTCGAATGTTTTTTTTTTTTTTTAAAGGAAACAAAGATTTTGAAACTCATTTTAGTAAATTCATTTAAGCAAAAGAGGTTAATAATTTTTAAAGTTTTCACACTTAAAATGATAAGCTTCAATTATGTGGAAAATTACCTTGTGTAGAATACCTCATTCCCCAATGATACCAGATAAATGAAGCATTACTGTAATAATAATATTTCTGCTGACAAGGCAGTGTATTTAGGAAATTTAAATTCTTGCTGTCTCTAATGGACCTACAAGTTTCTTTGTGGAAAAATGTGGTAATACAGTTTCTGACAGAGTTAAACCAGAATTTTTTTTTGCAGTGAAGGATGATAATTTTATTTTTATTCCGACCTCATTTCTGAAAGAAAAATCCTCATTTGCTATGTTATTTATAGCGTCTCCACACAGAGCCTTTTTTCATTATTATTTAATAGCGATTAAAGCCAACTAAGATACAAAGCACTCTTCTGTTTTTTCTCCCTTTTCTTAACATTGTGTTATTTATTGAAGATATATTGTGTTGTTCTAACTCTTTTTTAATTAAAAATTCTATTTCTTCTCATTTAAAATACTTCTAATAAAATTTGAGACTGTAAAACTCTGGGAAGTTTTGTATTGATCATAAATTAATCTGAAAATGCCATTTGGAATTTGGTTTACTGCTTTGCCCATTCATGACAGTTTCAAACCATTGTGTGTGTGGGAAGCTATTATAAGATATAAATGAGTCCCTTTTTTTTGAAATTTTTAGGAGACAATCATCTTAATTGCCTTCACTTTGATAAATAAAATGATTGATATAAAATAAAATGGGATCCTCAAAATTCAGGAGTTTGAAGCCTGAATAGAAGGCTTATGGAAAACAGAAGTCAATTTGCTAATATCCCTTGCAAGTTTTCTTAACCTGGGGTCTATGAATCCTTTTTATATACTTTGATAACTCTATTTCTATTTATTTACTTTCCTTTGCCATTTTATATATTTATGTATTTCAAGTCATTATTCTGAGAAGGGGAACTATGATACAAGATAAAACTAAGAGTTCTGTCTCTAAAGTTAGAGACTGTGGGAAATGCTTAACAATTGGATTTCTTTCATGGGGGGATGCCCACTAAACACTTCTAAACTTAATATGCATTATTAGCATTGGCTCTATCACTTTCTTGTCTAGACATTCAGCAAAACAATCAAACCAATCATTTGCTGAGGTATAAATGCTTACACTTACAAGTTAATAATTAACCATTTGGTATGAGCAATCTCTAGCACATCCCTAAAAAGTCTTCAGTTTAAAAATCTTCCTTTCCCCTTCCTCTTTCCCAATTATGCCCTCCAAGCCAGAATTAACTAGGAGAGGTTATGATTTTCATTATCACACTCCCTTAGCTTTAGCAAATGCTCTTGGTTATAGTTTTGTGTTTTAAAATGAAATAATTAATGAGGCAGCTAGTTGGTGCAGTCAGTAGAGCACCAGCCCTGGAATCAGGAGGATCTGAGTTCAAATCTGTTCTCAGACACTTAACACTTACTGATTGTATGACTGGGCAAGTTACTTAACCCTTATTGCCTTACAAAAAATGAAATAAAATAAAAAGACTTAGGGTAGATGAATGTTTAAACTTATTTCCCATCTTGTGACTCTGACTTTATAATTGTCATTCTAAGTGCCTCTATCCTGAGTCAAGCAGAAAAAAAATGATGACCAAGCGAGTGGATTTATAAAAGAATATGTTATATGAATACCTTCTCTTGATAATTTGAATATAAAATGAAGCCCTGAAGTTATCAGTAATGAATTTTATTGGTGATTTGCATTTTTAGTTTTAAAAACAACAACAAAACTGGCACTGATCATAATGTCTGATGCCCGGGTGATTTACATTTCTTAATTAACCCAGATAGCTTGGTGGATCAGTGTTCTATATTGCACAAAAACATTGACTGAAATGTAGGAAATCTTTATTTCTTTCTGAGAGGTTCAAAATGTGTTTAGCAGAAGTGCATAAATGTACATTAGGACACAGTAATTCAGTAACTAATCAAGGTCAGAGAAAAAAAAAAACAGTATATATTTTCTAATGTATTTCTACTGGAAAATTTCTTCCACAAGTGCCTCTGAGGTACTTATTTTAATTTTCCTATTGTGGTTTGTAATTACTATCTGGTTGATAAGAATATTATTCCAAATAAATTGTTTCTGCTATTGTTCATCTGATTGAAAATGCCCTTTGTTTAAACAAAACAAATTCAGAATACTAAGGGCTACTTAATGAAGGATTGAAGAATTCAATAAGAAAATGTCTTCATGCTTTGGGCTTTGTCACCTTTAGTTAAAATTTATTCTTTTTTGGGCAGATAATTTGCCTTCACTGATTTTGCATAGAAGTAAATATATTATGTGAACTTTTGTGTAAATACTAAGGCAAAGAAAATTTGGGCTTATTGCCACACTAATAAATCACTGAATATGCTGACAAATATGTAAGAAGCAAGCAACCCAAACTATGCATAATTCCTGTATTTGCAGGTATAAACATTTAGTTGACTAGCTATCCAGCCCAAGGCCTTTTAGATTGGGTTCTTAGTTCAAATCCATATTATAACACAAATTAATAACAATGATGAAAGAAGGATTTTTTTAAAACAAGCATTCATATATTCATGAACTTATTTCTTTTCTCTTAAATCTCAATTTTATAAACAATAAAAGTATAAAGTTTCAAATGAATTTCAGGAAACATTACAGAAACTAATGGGTAAGGCAATGTATTAGTTGGGATGGAGGGAATGAGGAAATATAGATGCGAAACCCCAAAATGTGTTTTCATTGACCTTATTTATTTACTCTTTATATTCCTTGCTTTTCTGGGGATAACCTCTAATCCAGTGGTGCCAGATTTAAATAGAAAAAAGCCTCTGAACTATCCCCAATATTATTCCTAAATTTTGACTTTAAAAAGTTACATATTAAATTTATCTCAATTCCATTGTATTTTTATTTTATTAAATATTTCCTAATTATATTTTAGTCTTGTTCAACAACTTAGGGCCCCCATGTTTGACACCTTTGTTCTGAACTAAATAGGAGAAAGTCAATGAAGGTCAATATAATTTATTTGTGTAAAAAGTTTTAATAAAGAGCTGTGTTTCTAAATTGAAAAATACACCTTGAGTTTTACACACACACACACACACACACACACACACACACACACACAAACACACACACGTACATTCATATGCATCTATGGAAGATTATACTATGTTTGTTTGTATTTTGTTTCTCTGAAGGTGTATAACATTTTTCTCATAAATCCAAGTTTTTCCATATTTTTCTAAATTCATTCACTCGTCATTTCCTATATCACAGCAATACTCTAACTTTGTATAGTCTAACTAGTTTAAGGAGTCTAAAACAATATTGATTAATATGGCGGACATAAAGTGTAGTTTCCCTATGTTTTTTTTTTTTTTTTTGTTAAATCTATTTTAATAACTTTAACTTTGTCTGAGATCATGATTACTACCTCCACTTTTTTCACTTAATAAACTCTACTACTGGTTTTTGTCTTATATTTGTATTTATCTCTTATTTCTTATCCTTCCTGACTCCTCGACTTTATTTCTAGCCACTACCTAGACCTTCTATTATTTAATCTGGTCTCCCTCCAAAGATAACTCCATTATCATTTCCACTCACCCTTTTCCATTGCTATCAATTCAGATGACTTTTAAAGTCTTCCAAATATATGTTATTCCCCCTTTATCCCATTTATATATATTTTTCTATATACCCTTCAACTTTATTCTCATTGCTGCTGCTTCTTCTTCTTCTTCTTCTTCTTCTTCTTCTTCTTCTTCTTCTTCTTCTTCTTCTTCTTCTTTTTCTTCTTCTTCAATACAAATTTAGAAGATTTTTATTCCCTTCTTCTTATTAGTTTGGAGATTTTTATTTTTTGTTAATTAAAGCCTTTTATTTTCAAAATATGTACATGAATAATTTTCAACATTCACTCTTAAAAAACTTTTGTGTTCTAATTTTTTCCTCCTTGCTCCCCATACTCTTCTCTAGAAGACAAGTTATCCAATGTACGTTAAAAATATAAAATACTTCTATGCATATTTCCACAAATATCCTGCTGCATAAGAAAAATTGTATCAACAAGGGAAAAAAATAAGAAAGAAAACAAAATGCAAACCAATGACAATGAAAAGAGTGAAAATACCATGATGTGATCCACAGTCACTTCCCACTATTCTCTCTTTGAGTGCAGATGACTCTCTTTATCACTAGACCATTGGAATTGGCCTAAATCATCTCATTGTTGGAAAAGTACCATGTTCATCACAGTTGATCAACACATAATCTTGCTGTTGCCATTGACAATGTCCTCTTGTTTCTATTCACTTCATTTAACATCAGTTCATGAAGTCTCTCCAGACCTCTCTGAAATCATCTTGCTGATCGTTTCTTACATAACAATAATATTCCATAACATTCACATACCATACCTTGTTTAGCCATTTTCCAGCTGATGGGCATCCAAACAGTTTCCTATTCCTTGCCACTACAAAGAGACTCTCCACAAACATTTTTACACATATGGGTTACTTTTCATCTTTTATGATCTCTTTGGGATACAGGTCCAGTAGAAAAAGTTCTGGATCAAAGGGTTTGAATGTCCTTTGGGCACAGGTCCAAATTGCTCTCCAGAATAGTTGAATCACTTTACAATGTAATAGTGTCTCAGTTTTCCCACATTTCCTCCAAATTTTATCATAACCTTTTCCTGTCCTCTTAGCCAATCTAAGAGATATACCGTGGTACCTCAGAGTTGTTTTAATTTGCATTTCTCTGATCAGTAGTGCTTTAGAGTACCTTTTCATGTGACTAGAAATAGTTTCAATTTTTTTTAATCTGAAAACTGCCTGTTCATATCCTTTGCCCAAATGGGCAATCAATTGGAGAATGACTTGAATTCTTATAAATCTGAGTCAATTCTCCATATATATTTTAGAAATGGGGCCATTATCATAACCCTTTAATGTCATTTTCCCCCTAATTGTTTCTGTTCTAATCTTGTCTACATTCATTTGGTGTGTACAAAATCTTTTAAACTTAATATAATCAAAATTATCAATTTTGCATTCAATTATATACTTGAGTTCTCCTTTGGCCACAAATTCATTCCTTTTCCATGATCTGAGAGGAAAACTATCCTTTCTTCTTCTAATTTGCTTATAATATCAAGTTTTATGTCTCAATCATGAACCCATTTTGATCTTATCTTGGTATAGAATGTTAGTTATTGGTCAATACCTGGTTTCTGCCATATTAATTTATTTCCAATTTTCCCGGCAGTTTTTTAGTGACTTCTTATTTCCAAAGCTGGGGTCTTTGGGTTTGCCAAACACACGATTACTATAGTCATTGATTATTTTGTCCTGTGAACCCGACCTATTCCACTGACCAACTAATCTTTTTCTTAGCCAGTACTAAAATAGTTTTGATGACCACTGTTGGAATCCTTACTAACTGCTAACTAATTAGAGTTGATCTAATCTTACAAGAAGATGTTTTGGGCAGAACCTGAAACAAGGTACTAAGTAGAACTAATTAATACAAGGCTTGTGTTCACACCTTTACTCATTGAAGTTCAATGAGTTCACACCTCCCTTGAAGCTCTTTGGGCCAGAGAGCATTATGGGAGAAAACCCACAATCCCTCTCTTGAAGGAGTATAAATAGAGCTTCAATGGGCCAATCAAAGAAGTTCTTCAGAGTGAAGAAGCTACAAGTCGAGATTTCACCGGAATGACATGAAGAGTGGAGCTGGCTGGAGACTGAAGAAAGCAGAGGCAGAGGCTGAAGGACAGAACCTTGGGATTTGGCGACATTCGGAGAGAGCTCTTGGAACCAAGCAGAGAGATAGGCCTCTAAGCTAACCGGGCTATATTGGAGATAATAAAAGATCTGAACTTTTATCACCTGGCTGCGTTTTGAGAAGAAAAAGCTCACCACATTTTGGCGCCCGAACAGGGACCGATTCAGATCCATCTGAACTAGATCACAACATTTTGGCACCCAACGTGGGGCTGACAGACCCTCTCAGTGGATTTCAGTGGAAAAGCTACGATCCTGATCCAGTGGAAAAGACTCTTCAACCCAGAAATTAGGGTGAGTGCAACAAAGAAATTTTGTTAGAAGAGTTAAAGTAGAATTTCAGCTAAGATGGGACAGATATTTAGAAAACAGCCTGTTTCTGTTCAAGGAAAATGTTTAGAGAGCATTGTCAAAATTATGGAAAGCCAAGGTTTAATTATAAGTTTACAGCAAATCACTGAATTTTTACAAACTGTAAAGGACATATGTCCTTGTTTCTCTCTTGATAAGGAATTAGATCTAAATGAATGGAAATTGGTTGGAGAGGATCTTTGTCAATTCTATGATAAAAATGGGCCTAACTCAATAATTAATACATATAATGTAATACAATTGGCTATAAGAAGTTATTTAAGTGATAGAATGATGAAAAGGAAAGTACAGGAGGAAGAAGTGCCAACTTTACTAGGTGAAAAGGAGGACGAATCAGATGAGAATGGAGTTAATTACAATTCTGAGTATGATACTTCACAGCAGGAGGAATTAGGTGATTCCACATCTCATGACCCTCCCCCCCACAATTAACCCTTCATGGGTGGAACAAGGGGGAGGGAGAGAGACAGAAACACAGTCAGCTTCTCCTGTAAAGCAGAATTTGACAAGATTAGAAAAAGCATTAATTAAAGCAAAAAATGAAGGAGAAGATATATCTGATTTTATAAATGCATATCCTGTGATTGAAGAGCTCAACTCCTCAGGTCAAAAAGAGAGAAAATATACTCCTTTTAACATGGAAAGACAAGGAGCTTCTTGGCAAAGGAATTCTAGAGAAACTCGTCGATGTTTTCAATGTGGAAAAGTTGGACATCTAAGAACCCAATGTAGAAATGGAGATAAAGTGAGAAGACAGAGTGAGAGAAAACCCAAAACCCCATGTCCAAAATGTAATCGAGGCTTTCACTGGGCCTCTAAATGTATATTGACCCAGAGGAAGGAGAGGCAAGGCCCAGCTCCAAAGTATCAATCAAAGGACAGGTGGGGCATGATAGCAGCTGAGGTTACACCCAGAGAGACTTTAGAAATTCAGAACTCTGATGTCATCAACCAACAGAAAAGCAATCAGGATTACAGTTGGGAAGAATACAGGCCTTTTAAGACAGCAAGGCAATATCCAGTGCAAACAGCTACAATGTAATTACCAGGTGATGAGGAGAAATCCCAAATTTGGTAAATAGAAGGGAATTAGATTAACTGCTTGGGGAAGAGGATCTGCTTATATTTCCACAGATGGAGAAAGAATCAAATGGCTGACAAGGAGACTGTTAAAAAGACTTTTAAAATCTTCAGGAATCATTGGATTTCCTAACACAAGATGAAACTGTTTTAGTTCTTGAAAAACCAGCAAGAATCATTGGGTTCCCTGAGATGAAAAATTGTTGATGAGACCTTTTGCAGTACTTCAGAGCTTACAAGAATTATTAGATTCCTGGCACATGAACTAATGGACAATGGATTGCTTATGGACTATTTCTAGGACTTATGGACATGTGTAAATCTTCAGGTTGATTCATGTTACATTATTACTAGCCTGTGTTATATTGCTATGTGCTTATGTAAATTATGTATAATGCCTCCCATATTGATGGATTTATGTATACCATGTATATCTGTTACAAAGTTCTGGCCCATATTGATGGATTTATGTGTACCCCCTCAGAAACCCACTAATCTGATTAGATTTCCTATTTCCTTTGGTGTTTTCATCTAACAAAAGAAAGGGGGAGATGTTGGAATCCTTACTAACTGCTAACTAATTGGAGTTGATCTAATCTTACAAGAAGATGTTTTTGGCAGAACCTGAAACAAGGTACTAAGTAGAACTAATTAATACAAGGCTTGTGTTCACACCTTTACTCATTGGAGTTCAATGAGTTCACACCTCCCTTGAAGCTCTTTGGGCCAGAGAGCACTATGGGAGAAAACCCACAATCCCTCTCTTGAAGGAGCATAAATAGAGCTTCAATGGGCCAGTCAAAGAAGTTCTTCAGAATGAAGAAGCTACAAGTCGAGATTTCACCGGAATGACATGAAGAGTGGAGCTGGCTGGAGGCTGAAGAAAGCAGAGGCAGAGGCTGAAGGACAGAACCTTTGGATTTGGTGACATTCGGAGAGAGCTCTTGGAACCAAGCAGAGAGATAGGCCTCTAAGCTAACCGGGCTATATTGGAGATAATAAAAGATCTGAACTTTTATCACCTGGCTGCGTTTTGAGAAGAAAAAGCTCACCACATTTTGGCGCCCGAACAGGGACCGATTCAGATCCATCTGAACTAGATCGCAACAACCACTGCTTTATAATTTGTGTGAAAAGTGTTTTGTAATTTTGTCCATATAGTTACTGACTTTGCCTTGGCAGGTAGACTCCCAAATATTTTATATTATAGTCAGTTGTTTTAACTGGAATTTTTCTTTATAGCTCTTGCTGCTAAATTTTGCTAGTAATATGTAGAAATGCTGATGATTTATGTACATTTATTTTGTACTCTGAAACTTTGATAAAGTTGTGAATTGTTTCTAGTAGTTTTTCAGTTGATTCTGTAGGATTCTCTAAATATACCATCATATCATCTGCAAAGATTGATAATTTGGTTTCCTGATTATCTACTCTAATTTCTTTACTGTCTTTTTCTTCTCTTATTGAGAAAGGTACCATTTCTGATACAATATCGAATGGGAATGGTGATAATGGGCAACTTTGTGTTTTTAATAGAAATGCATGTTGGATTTTGTAAAAATTTTTTTCTGTATCTTTTCAAAATAATCATATGATTTATGTTAATTTGGTTTTTGATATAGTCAATTGTGCTCATAGTTTTTCTAATATTGAACTATTCCTGCATTCCTGGTATAAATCCTACTTGGTCATGGTGTTTTATCCTGGAGCTTACTTTAATTTCTTTGATAATATTTCATTTAAGATTTTTGCATACATATAGGGGTGTGGAACACAGGGTTTTGTAAAAATTAATGTCGAAAAATTGTCCATGCATGTTTTGAAAAATTAAAAAAAACTTTAATAAAAAATAAAAATAAAGGCAAAAAAAGTATCAATATTCATTAGGGAAATTGGTCTATAATTCTCTTTCTTGGTTTTGACCCTACCTAGTTTAGGTATCAGCACCATGTCTGTGTTATTAAAAACAAACAAACTGTGATGACTGCACTAGAACCCAGGACATCCCAGAATCAGCCAGAGTCAGGATAAGCAAAAGTCCTTAATCTTTATTCTCAGTCCTTAGACGCAGGATTGAACAGGATGGAAGCAGAATCTCTGGGATCGCCTTCTCCCTCATCTACCGCCAAGAGTGTGTCTCACCAGTCTTACTACAATCCTCTATACACCAATCATTGAGCCAGTACAGATAGTTGAAAGGACCATTTTCCAAGCATATGCCCATAGAGTATTGTCCAATCAGTAGTTAGCCTCAAGCGCTTATCAGTCCCAACCTCAGTGCATCAACCCAATAGTTTCAGTCCTCTACAACAAACAAAAACTTGGTAGGATTCCTTCTTTTCCTATTTTTCCAAAGAGTTTTCATAATGTTGTAATTAGTTGTCCTTTATTTTTTTTTTTTAATTTTTATTTAATAATTACTTTATATTGACAGAATTCATGCCAGGGTAAGTTTTTTTTTTTTTTTTTTTTTTTTTATACAACATTATTCTTTGCACTCATTTCTGTTCCAATTTTTTTCCCCCTCCCTCCCTCTACCCCCTCCCCTAGATGGCAGGCAGTCCTTTATATGTTTGATATGTTGCAGTATATCCTAGATACAATATATGTTTGCAGAACCGAACAGTGCTCTTGTTGCATAGGGAGAATTGGATTCAGAAGGTATAAATAACCCGGGAAGAAAAACAAAAATGCAGATAGTTCACATTTGTTTCCCAATGTTCTTTCTTTGGGAGTAGCTGCTTTTGTCCGTCATTTATCAATTGAAACTCAGTTAGGTCTCTTTGTCAAAGAAATCCACTTCCATCAAAATATGTCCTCATACAATATTGTTGTCAAAGTGTATAATGATCTCCTGGTTCTGCTCATTTCACTTAGCATCAGTTCATGTAAGTCTCGCCAGTCCTCTCTGTATTCATCCTGCTGGTCATTTCTTACAGAACAATAATATTCCATAACATTCATATACCACAATTTACCCAGCCATTCTCCAACTGATGGGCATTCATTCATTTTCCAGTTTCTAGCCACTACAAATAGGGCTGCTACAAACATTTTGGCACATACAGGTCCCTTTCCCTTCTTTAGTATTTCTTTGGGATATAAGCCCAATAGGAACACTGCTGGATCAAAGGGTATGCACAATTTGATAATTTTTTGGGCATAATTCCAGATTGCTCTCCAGAATGGTTGGATTCGTTCACAATTCCACCAACAATGCATTAGTGTCCCAGTTTTCCCGCATCCCCTCCAACATTCATCATTATTTTTTCCTTTCATCTTAGCCAATCTGACAGGTGTGTAGTGGTATCTTAGAGTTGTCTTAATTTGCATTTCTCTGATCAATAATGATTTGGAACACTCTTTCATATGAGTGGTAATAGTTTCAATTTCATCCTCTGAAAATTGTCTGTTCATATCCTTTGACCATTTATCAATTGGAGAATGGTTTGATTTCTTATAAATTTGAATCAGTTCTCTATATATTTTGGAAATGAGGCCTTTATCAGAACCTTTAACTGTGAAGATGTTTTCCCAGTTTGTTGCTTCCCTTCTAATCTTGTTTGCATTAGTTTTATTTGTACAAAGGCTTTTTAATTTGATGTAATCAAAATTTTCTATTTTGTGATCAGTAATGGTCTCTAGTTCATCTTTGGTCACAAATTTCTTTCTCCTCCACAAGTCTGAGAGATAAACTATTCTATGTTCCTCTAATTTATTTATAATCTCTTTCTTTATGCCTAGGTCACGGACCCATTTTGATCTTATCTTGGTATATGGTGTTAAGTGTGGGTCCATGCCTAATTTCTGCCATACTAATTTCCAATTATCCCAGCAGTTTTTATCAAATAATGAATTCTTTTCCCAGAAGTTAGGGGCTTTGGGTTTGTCAAACACTAGATTGCTATAGTTGACTATTCTGTCTTGTGAACCTAACCTTTTCCACTGATCCACTAATCTATTTCTTAGCCAATACCAAATGGTTTTGGTGACTGCTGCTTTATAATATAGTTTTAGATCAGGTACAGCTAGGCCACCTTCATTTGATTTTTTTTTCATTAATTCCCTTGAGATTCTCGACTTTTTATTGTTCCATATGAATTTTGTTGTTATTTTTTCTAAATCATTAAAATATTTTTGTGGAAGTCTGATTGGTATAGCACTAAATAAATAGATTAGTTTAGGGAGTATTGTCATCTTTATTATGTTCGCTATTATGTTTTGCAATATTTTTTCCTTCGTCTGAGGGTTCTGGCATTTGGCCACTATATTCCTTGGTGTTTTGATTTTAGGATCCCTTTCAGTGGGTGATTGATGAATCCTTTCAATGTTTATTTTTTCCTCTGTTCCTATGACTTCTGGGCAGTTCTCTTTGATAATTTCCTGGAAAATAGTGTCCAGGCTCTTTTTTTCATCATGTTTTTCTGGGAGTCCAATGATTCTCAGATTGTCTCTCCTGGATCTGTTTTCCAGGTCTGTTGTCTTCCCCAGAAGGTATTTCACATTCTTTTCCATTGTTTGATTTTTTTGGATTTGCTTGACTGATTCTTCTTGTCTCCTCGAGTCATTCAATTCCAATTGTTCAATTCTGATTTTCAGTGAAGTATTTTCTTCACTCACTTTTTTAAAGTCTTTTTCTAATTGTCCCATTGAGTTCTTTTGTTCTGTGGAATTTTTTTCCATTTCGCCAATTTTGTTTTCCAGTTCACCAATCCTATTTTTCAAGGATTTTACTTCTTTATCCACTCTCTCTTTAACTGACTTCTCCAGGCTCTTTTGCCAAGCCTCCCTCTCCTTTTCCCAAGCTTCCCTCTCCTTTTGCCAAGCCTCACTCTGCTTTCCCCATTTTTCTTCTAGCTCCCTTGTGAGAGCCTTTTTAATCACTTCTATGAGGTTCATCTGTGCTGAGGAACAGATGATCTCCTCCTTTGGGGATTCACCTGGGGACTGTCTGTTTTTAGTCTCCTCAGGATTTAGAGTCTGCTCTCTATCTGTATAGAAGCTGTCAAGGGTTAAAGTCCTCTTCAGCTTCTTGCTCATTCTGTCTAATAATCAAAGACAAACTAGCAAAGAAAAACAGAAAAAACTGGAGTCTTTCTTTGGGGGAGGGGCTGGGTGTGTTACCGAGCTTCCTCTCCAGACTGCGGGGGCGCAGCAGTGAGGCACTAGCCCGACTGTGCTGCACCTGCGCTCTGAGATCCCAGAGCGTGCTGAGTCACTGTGGGGGGGGGAGGGGGAGTGGTCAGGTCCCGAGAGACTCCAGCTGTTTGGGGTTGTATTCTTCACCCCTGGTGTTTTTAGCTTCTCTGCTGGGCTGCTGACTTGCTGCCGGAGCAAAGTATCCATTCCTGTAGTGAAGCTCTCCCCGCAGAGATGGCTGCGATCACTCCCCACCCCCTCTCCAGTCTGCTCCCGTGCTCTCACTGCCGCTGCCCGCCACCTGCGCCCGATCTAAAACTGTCCCAGCCCTCCAGTAAAGACAGACCTTTCTTGGCGAATCTCAAGGATGGCTTCTCTTGGTAACTATTTGTGGGTTTTTTTTCAGTCAAGCATTAATTCAGAGACTTGTAATGAAATGGATAGTGAGAGAAAGCATGGAGCTTATGCAGCTGTGAGCCTCCTCTCCGCCATCTTAACCGGAAGTCCCTAGTTGTCCTTTAAATGTTTAGCAGAATTGACATACAAATTCATCTGTCCCTGGAGATTTTTTCTTAGGGAGTTCATTAATAGCTTATGCTAGTTCTTTCTCTAAAATAGGACTATTTAAGTAATTTATTTCCTTCTCTGTTAATATGGGCAATCTATATTTTTGTAAATATTTATCCATTTCCCTTTGATTATCAAAGGGAATAGGGCAAAATAACTCTTAATTTTTGCTCCAATTTCCTCTTCATTAGTGGAAAATTCACTTTTTTTATTTTTGACACCAATTTGATTTTCTTCTTTCTTTTTTTCTAATCAAATTAACTATAGGTTTATCTATTTTGTTGTTTTTTTTAATAAAACCAAATTTTAGTTTTATTTAATAATTCTATAGTTTTCTTGATTTTGTTGTATTGAGCTCTCCTTTTATTTTCAGAATTTCAAATTTTGTATTTAATTGGGATTTTTTAATTTGTTCTTTCTCTAAGTTTTTTAGTTGAATGCCCAATTCATTGATCTCTTTTTCTATTTTATGCAAGTAAGCATCTAGAGATATAAAACTTCCTCTAATAATTGCTTTGGCTTCATCCCATAAATTTTGGTATGTCATCTTATTATTGTCATTCTCTTGGATGAATTATTCCCTTATCAATATACATGTTGTCTAGCAAGATTATACAATGATCAATTCTGATGGACATGGCTCCTCTCAACAATGAGGTGATTCAGACCAAGTCTCAATGGTCATGTGATGAAGAAAGCCATCTGCACCTAGAGAAAGGACAGTGGGAACTGAATGTAGACTACAACATAGTATTTTTACTTTTTTTGTTGTTAGCTTGCATTTTTTTTTCTTTTTTTTTTTTTTTTGCCTTTTTGATTTGATTTTTCTTGTGTAGCATCATATTTATGGAAATATGTATAGAGCAATTGCACTTGTTTAACATATTTTGGGTAACTTACTGACTGTGGGAAGGTAGGGAAAAATAGAACACAGGGCTTTGTAGAGGTGGATGTTGAAAATTATCCATGTATATATTTTGAAAATTAAATACACACACATATACATACATACACACATATACACACATACACACATATACACGTTTTCTCTTTAACCCAAATCCAATGTTTTGGTCCCTCTAAAATTCCCTCCCTTTTTCCTTCTTTCATCCCTGTCTCTTTTTCCTCTTATTTCTTTCTGAATTTCAACTTTTATAGTTATATCTATGCATTGTTCCCTTTTTAATCTATTCCCAATGAAAATAGTTTCAGAACTATCAGCTCCCTTCCCCTTTTTAATCCCTCTCTTTCAGTTCTTTCTCTTGTACCTTATTTGAATAAGATAATTTCTCTTTTTACCTTTTCCTGCATGCTTTTACTTTTAAAAATCATTATCATACTCAGTTCTACCACAAACTTTTTTTCAAATTACTTAGTTACTAATGACAAGCATGGCATATGGTTTACATTTCCATGCATAAAAACCAAATGGCCTGTGCTTATTAAGCCCTTTGAAATTAGTCTTTGATGTTTATCTTATATTTCTCATATCTTTTATGTCAAATTTTCTATCAAGTTCAGGTCTTTTTGCAACAAAATCTTGAAAGTCTGGCATTTCATTGAATGTCCCTTCCCCCTAACCCTCTTTTCCCTAACCCCCCAACTCTATCCTCTTTACCCTCCCCCAACACCTTAACTCCATTCAGGATTACTTACCTCTGCTAGATATTGTATTTTGACCACGACACCTATTCTTTTGCTCTTTGATATAAACTATTCCAAGATCTGAGGTCTTTTAGTGTACCTGTTGCTAGGTCTTGTGTTATTCTCATTTGATTTTTCCTCCTTGCTGCTCCTCCTATGATCTATGATCTCTTTCAGGTGGTGATTGGCAGGTTTTTTTTTTTTTTTCTATATCTACTTTCCCTTCTTATTCTAACACTTTTTCCTATTTCATTTCTTATTTGTTTCATAGAGATAAGGAGGCTGAAGTAAAGAGTGCTAGAAAGAAGTGAGAGATAGACACTTTCAAAGTCTCTCTTAAGAACTTAACTGATTGTATGACATGGTAGACACTGGCACAGGACTGCCCAGAATGGCATGCCTTCATAAGAGAAGGGCTCTACAAGCAAAGCAAAATTGGATTAGCCCAGAAGAAACAGGAAATGCACAAAATTTGAGAAGCCACCCCAAATGTTCATATGGACTATTTGTGTCCAACTTGTGACATTTTGAGCTCATATTGATCTGATCAACCAAGTTGGATATCCTGTAATTCAGTCCTAACATAGTGATATCATTTTGGTTCTCTTTGAGTATGAAGGAAAACAACTGATCAGAAAGACAGAAGGCCAATTAATATAAGCCTGGGAGAATGCCTTATTTTAAAAGGTAGCTGATCATCTTATGTTATAGACTATTAATATTGCTACAGCATATGCTTCATGTATATATGATAACTCTTACACAAAGGAGAAAGATCATAGCATCACAGAGGTGTAATTGAAAAGGTATATTGGACATTATGAAATGCAATCTCTTCATTGTATAGATAAGGAAACTGGGAAAGAGAGAGAGGCTAAGTGATTGGTATTATCTGAGGTGGGATTTGAATCTGTCTTTTTATTTTGTTTACTTATTATCAGCTATGCCATATTGTCTCTGCTTGCCAAAGTCATAGTATTGAAGGTTACCCAACTTTTTTTTTTCTCAAAAATATCTATTGAAATTCTAACTTGACACTCCTTCCTTTAAGTTATAAGATTCATAAGAACAATTCATGTTGGAACACATTAAGGGCTATCATTTCTTCATACTTTAGATGAATTTGTTTAAAGTGTTTTCTATTTGAAACCTAACTGACCCGAAGGAATTCATTGTTAGATAGGATGGAGGCAGATTGGGAATTATTCTGTAAAATTCTTTTTGGAAGGGGCAGTCCTAGATGGAGTATTTCATTAATGAATTCTGAGCAAGTTGACGCTAACATAATGTTGCTCAGAGAAATGGCGGCAATAGATGCCATAAAGGGCACAGAAATCAAGGAGAAAGAGCAACCAAAACAAATATATAGCTTACAATTATCTTGTGGATAAATATGTTTATTTATGAGAAAAAAATTTTAAGGACCTTAGCTTTGTCTTGTCTTTGTTTCTCCAAAAGATGTTACAGAAGAACACATAAGATACCTGTCTATTCATCATAAATGATTCCTATGTAGCCATTTAAGATGCATAGGGATTTTATTACTTAGAAATGTAAGTTCACTTTTACACACACACACACACACACACACACACACACACACACACATGCACACACACACGCATACATATTTGGAAATAATGATAATATTTTTCCAAAACAATTTGTAATTCATGCTGACTTTCATCAAATTTGAATTAGGAAACTGTTATTGAATTCATTGAAAAACCCTTAGCTAAATAAGTAATTATGGTGCTATCATTTCATAATACTCAAATTTTTTGTTTTAAGCTTACCCCTATAAAGACACATTTGTTAGTTTTCTAAAGCATCTACTCCCCCTTTTCTTTATTATTAAATTCTCAATATGAATTCTGAGCCTAAAACCCAATATTTGTATAACTACTTGTATAATCTTTATGTCAGATTTTGACTGCCTTATTTCACTAGAGAAGTTATACTAAATTATATTAGAAAGTCTTCATATTGTCTATTAAATTAAAAAGAATAATGACAATTGATGGGGGGAACATGACAAAAAGGTTAAGATGAAAACCAAAGACAAGGTCTGTTAAAAAATTCTTTTTAAGCTGATAGCTTACTCTGTCCTTTGAACACAGTTGAGAAAGTTACACAGTTTTAATTAGCAACACACATTGTAGTACAGGGAACATTGGCACTCCATCTAACATGACTACAAAGACAAAGTATCTCATTGTACGACCTGATGTCTTCTGAACTGGATAGCAACACTAGAAAGAATCTTACATTTTGTACTGAATGGGGCTAGTGTTCTCTCACTTAGCATCTGATTCCTTTTACTGAGCCATAGGTCAATGGCTGCAATCAAATAAACATTTCCTGCTGCCAGTGGCAACTTCTGAAATATCAGATTATAATAACACTATATTTAGATATCACCTTACAAACTGATGGGTCTCAAAGCATTTAAAAGGAAAGAGAGAAACTATGAAAACCAATTTACAACTTATACTCAATTTAGGATTGTTTTGTTTGCTGCAGGAATGTAGGCATCTCTTGACTGAGACATGATAAATGATCAAGAAAATACAGCAACACTATGCAGTACCAAAATATATATATACTATTTCTGTGGTACTATAGGGGGACCTAAGAAAAGTAGAATGAAAATTAGCCAATTAGTTATTGATCAAAACATAGTGATTAACTCTTCTATTTTGGAAGAACCACATTTTAAATAAATGAAAACAGAATGAGAAACTTCAGTGGCTTGGTAAATCTATTTCCTTACTTCATGACTTTGCACAAGTTGTCCCCATACCTAAATAATTCTGCCCTCTAACTTCTGCTTCTTGGGTAAACTTCTTGATGATAGAGCACATTATTTTTATCTTGTTAATCCTAACTAGCATAGTGTTTTATGAAGAATACTTATTACTAGCTGTTTGACAATATACAAGACTCCAATTCATTGAGCATTTGAAGTTAGAAAATGCGCTTCTAACAGCTAGAGGTATACTTGTCCTGAATTATATTGTGGGCCACCCCCTCTTTTGTACAGGGACAATTATTTGTTATAGTTATTTCTAGAACTTCTTGTGTTTTTTAGAAAATTATGCAATGACTAAATCAGACACTGTAATGGTAAGATGTAGTCACGTTTAAATCTCATGATTTGTTTTCTCCTATTGAGTAAAAATAATTAGTCAAAATCATCATTTTATACACAATGTAAATTTATATCTTTTAAAACTTTTAAACAATGAAAATAATAGAATATTTTATTGGACATCATTACATTCTATAAGACTATTATTCTCATTGAAACAGACCTTCTTATATATTCTCTATCAGTTTAAAAAAAATTAAGGAAATTGTGATGAGCTCAGAAGTGAAACTTGACGAGCATTAATAAAACACTTTAAATTTGCCAGAGAAAATTATGCAAGGTCTATTGTAAAATTAAGGAATAGAAACAAAGAATAAAAAAAGAAATCTTTAGCATTTGGGACACTGGCTGTGCATATTAGTAAAATCCTATTACAACAAAACCCTTACTAATTGAAATTCTTATGGAGATCTAAATTCTAAAAATAATTTATTTGCTTTTCTCTTGGTCCTCACAAAAACCTTTGAAAGCAAGTATGATATAGTATGTTTTGGGTGAAGAAACAGATTTATGGCTTCACTGGCCTACTTATTTTTCCATATTCCATATCTCTGCCTTTGCTCAGGAAATTCCCTATTCTTGGAATTCACTGCTTCTTTACCCCCACTTCCTAGAATCTCTGGTTTTCTTCAAATCTCTTCCTTTCTCAGCACAAATTCCATCTTCTACATGGATTCTTTCCTAATCCCCCAGTTGCTAGTATACTGGCTTCCAAAATTACCTTGAAGTAATTTTTGTAAATATTATGTATATTCTTAAATATGCATTTTTTTTGCTTCATTTGAATGTGAATTCTTTGAGGATAGGTGTTGTTTATTTTATGTTTGTAACCCTAAGCCCTAGGACAATGCCTGTCACATTGTGAAAAATGCATGTGATTGATTGATAAGTTAGAGTCACATAATTAGTAAATGTTAAAAACAAGATTCAAACCCACTCCTTTATGATCCCTGATTTCTTCCTTTTGATAACAACATATTGTCCTAAAGAACACAGCATTCTAATTCATTTTTTTCAGTATAAATGATCTAGAGATGAAACCCAATTTACACTAATCTTCCTTTGGAGAAATATCTGTTGAGAATAAAAGCTTTGAAAGAGTTGAAAAAGATGAAGACAATACATATTGGATCCTATTTCTTCTACCTAGAATCTTAAGTGTATTTTTCTTTTGCTGAGTACCCTTAGGATGATTTAGTGTGTGTTCTGATTGTTTGATTGTTTTTTTGGTTAAGATGTGGCTGGTTATTAGAAATTGAAAAGTAATTTTTTTTGATAGACAAGAGAGCCAAAAAGAATTTCATTCATTCTTTGATTCACTTCTTTCCTTCTCTTAACTACTATGCAAAGAACACGGAGGTATTCAGTGACTGTGCTTGAAGACTAGAGAAAGCATTGTTATACAGGATTACACATAACACAGAATTTTGTTGTATAATAGGCTATTGATGGATGCATGGAAATAAACCATTTTATATAGAATCTTCTTTGTAAATATCATTCACTCTCGTGAGATTTTGTTTATACATTTAAACACATTTAATCTTCCTTATGAAAAATGGTGCTGATCATCTGTTCCCCAAAACCCTTCTCAGGATCTTATCTTGCTTGGAACCTTCTCTGGAAAAATTCCTGTACAATAAAACAAAGCAACTGACAGGCCACAGGGATGGCAAAATCTAGAAAAGCAGCCAATTAAACAATTCTACAGGTTGTCTGTTTTTTCACATGTTACTCAAATCAGAAGAATTATCACAGTGCTGAGCTACAGACAGGGCTTTAAAAGCCAACAGTTCCTCTCATTCATAGAAGTGATATTAGTATTCTACAGTTGGACATTAATACACCAGAATTGTCTAAAAGATTAATGAGTAACTTCAAAGAATCTTTAATGACAAAATGAAATCTGTCATTATGTTCTCTTTCTCTACTTGTTCTGTACTTTTTCCAGATCACAGAGAGAGACTCTTGACAGAGAATGGGTTTATGTTCTGCCAGATGTTTTCCTTTGTGAATCCTTCGTCTTTGGAAACACTAGTGGAAATGAGACAAAGAAGTACTAAATTTTAAGGACATCAGTGATCCATAGGTTCTTCACGTATTGCTTTTTCTTTATTTCTCCACTTAAATAATAAAAGATTTGGGTAAAATAGAGCTATTAGAATGTGTGCTTAGAAGATTAATCTTGCTGGTCACTGGGAATTTATTTCTATAATTGATGATTTGAAGTAAAACTCACAGAAAAGTTTAATTTTTTATTATTTAAAACAAAAGTAAGTGATATTTTGAAGTCTTAACAAGCAGAAGACTGCATACCAAAAGCTAGAGTTACTATTTAGCATGCCCAGTTGTATTTTATGGGATGCCTAGGTATGATCAGAGCCATCAAGGGGATCCAGAACTTAGGAAGAATATATATAAAAAAGCATCAATAAATTGGCAAACAAATTCCTTGTTACATAATTGGTGTATATTATACCATATAAATCAATGAAAATGCAAACTAGAAAAAAAGATTTCACTATTTTTTCCCTTCCAACATAGATTTATAAGTTAATAAAACTGGAAGGGACCTCAATGGTCACCAAATCCAATCTACTGAATTTCTTGATGAGTTAACTGAGTACTAGTGGCTTGAAATGATTTATCAATGGTTATACAAGAAGTTATAGGCAGATAAGTTATTTGAAGCCTGGTCTCTAAATCTAAGTCCAATGCTATTTTCCTAATGTTGTAGTTTCTGTTTTCAAAACTATAACTATTATCTTTTTGATGTAATGAAGAAGCAAAAAGTTTGGCTAAATCTGAAATGTCTATACCTACTAAAGTTTAAAAAAAAATCTTCCCTAATATTCAACTTACTGTAGTTATGATCATGTCATGCTAATACTAAGAGAAAAGTTATCTTAATTAAAGATAGGTAAGAATAGTAATTAGGGTAGCCAGGGGGAGCACTGGATGGAGTACCAGCCCTGGAAACAGGAGGATCTGTCAAACATGATCTCAGACTGTAGTAACTGTGCAATTCTGGCAAATCACTTAATCCTCACTTTCCTCATCTAGAAAATGACCTGGAGAAGAAAATGACAAACCATTATAGTATCTTTGTCAAGAAAACCCAAAATGGAGTTACAAAGAATTGGACACAACTAATACAACTCAAAAACAACATTTAAAAAAAATCATTTTTTTAATTAAAAAAAAAGATTAGAAAAGCAAAAACAAAACAGAATAAAACAAACCCATACAAACCAGAACAGTGTCGTGCTCAGCAGAACATCAGGGAAGATTAAAAACAAATAAAAATAAATTTCCAGTTCAAAAAAGTATATATAATAGTAGAATAAGTTATATTCACGACTGTCCATCTTTTCGTTGCTACCTTATAGGCTGTGCTTTTGTTCTCTGCTGTGTATTTTTTTCTTTTTCTTTTTTTCTCTTTTCATCTCCCTCACCTCCCCCAAGCAGGTTATAGGTAAGCCCAAATATAGTTCATAGACACATACATGTACACATGTACACACACACAGTCACACATACACATACCCACACCCATACATAACCATACTCACACTATCACCCATACATATATATATATTCATACTCATCCACAGATTCCATATATATACAGACACACACACACATATACCTATATTTACGCCTCTCTTTGTTGTGTTTGTGTATATCTTTTATTTCCTATCTCTACTAATTTTTCTACTTTAATTTTTCTCCTTAACCTTGTCTTGCTGTT
This sequence comes from Antechinus flavipes, assembly GCF_016432865.1. Taxonomy (NCBI): domain Eukaryota; kingdom Metazoa; phylum Chordata; class Mammalia; order Dasyuromorphia; family Dasyuridae; genus Antechinus; species Antechinus flavipes. The sequence continues at coordinate 393,285,980 of NC_067400.1, read as the reverse complement.
ATATAACCTGCCCCCCAACCATGGATATCTATTTCTCTTGTCATTTCTTCTCACTCTTTGCTTTCCTTTCCACCAATCCCTTCGTCCTTATTTCTTTACAGATTTTGGAGGGTGCTACACCCTTCATAGTATCTATATAGTGTTGCCTATTTAACCCATTCCTGATGTAAATAGGTTTTCAGAACTATGAGCGCTCTCCCCCTAACAATGCTTCTGTGTCTATTTTTCCTTTGCATTTCATTTGTACAAACCTTTCTTTTGAGCAACTCAATTACTGATGTCAATCTTAAACATAGGGTTTATATTTCTATATAAAAACAAACACAATTTGTCTGTGTTGAGTTCCTTGAAATTAATATTGGGTATTGGCTTTTATATACTAAATGTTCTATTCAGTTCATGTTTGGTTGAAAAAAGTCATGAAAATCTGCAAGTCTGTGGAATGTAAATTTTTCCATCCAATATTATGGATAATTTTGCTGGATATGAATTTTTTTTGGCTGCAGGCCTAGTTTTTTTGATTACCCACATATGTGATTTCAGAGCCTGTGGTCTTCTATTGTGGCTCCTAATAAGTCCTATACAATTCTAATTGCAGTAGCAGCATATTTGAATTGTGTTTTTTTGTTTCTTGCAAAATTTTCTCTTTGATCTGGAGGGTTACAAAATTTGGCAATAATATTCCTTTGTGTTTTCCACAAAGGATTTCTGTGACGTGGTGATTAGTGGATTTTTTCTACTTCTACCTTGTGTCTATCACACCAAGATTTTTTTTTTTTTTTTTTTGGAGGGGGGATTATTTATGAATTATTGTGTCAAAGTTCTTTTTTTGGTCATAGTTTTCAAGTATTCCAATTATTCTTGTTTTTCCTTCTTGATCTGTTCTCCTAATCTGTTATTTTTCTTATAAGATGTTTCACATTCTCTTCTATTTTTTTTATTTTTTATACCATGGGAGAGAGAAAAAACACACACACAAAAAAAGTAGTGTTGATTTACATTCAGTCTCCATAGTTCTTTTTGTGAATGCACATAGCAGTTTCTCTCTGAAGTTTATGGAGATTGTCTTGTATCACTAAACCATTGAGAAGAACCAATTCTTTCATAATTGATTATCGCACATTCTTGCTGTTATTGTATACAATGTATTCCTGGTTTTGCTTGTTTTGCTCAGCATCAGTTCACATAAATCTTTCTAGGCCTTTCTAATATCAGCTTGTTCATCATTTTTATAGAACAATGACATTTCATTATCTTCATATACCTCGTTATTCATCCATATCCCTATTGATGAGCATTTGCTCATTTTCCAATTCTTTGCCAACACAACAAGAGCTGCTACAAATAGTTTTACACATGTGGGTTCTTTTCCATCTTTTATGATCTTCTTGGGATATATACCCAGCAGTGGTACTGCTGAGTCAAAGGGTGTAAACAGTTTTTATAGCCCTTTGGTCATATCTCCAAATTGCTCTTCAGAATTATTGGATCAGTTCACAACTCCACCAACAGTGCATTAGTGTTTCAGTTTCCCCACATTCCCTCCAACATCTATGATTATATTTTCCTAACATTTTAGCCAATCTGAGATGTGTGGTGGTATCTTAAAATAGTCTTAATTTGCTTTTCTCTAATCAATAGTGATTTAGAACATTCTTTCTCTTGAGCAGAAATGGCTTTAATTTCCTCATTTGAAAATTGTCTTGCATATTCTTTGACCATTTATCAATTGGAGAATGGTTTGTATTCTTATAACTTTGAGACAATTGTCTATATATTTTAGAAAGGGCTTCACTAGAAACATTGGCTGTAAGAAAAAAAAATTCCCCAGATTTCTGCTTCTCTTTTAATTGTCTTCCTATTGATTTTGTTTGTGCAAGCCCTTTTTAATTTCATATATTCAGAGTTGTCAATTTAGCCTTTTATAATGTTCTCTAGTTCTTCTTTGGTTATAAATTCCTCCCTTCTCAAAAGATCTGATCATTACATTATTCCTTACTCTCCTAATTTGCTTATGATATCATCCTTTATGTCACATACCCATTTTGATCTTATTTTGATATGAGGTGTGACATGTAGGTCTATGCTGAGTTCCTAACATTATTTTTTAATTTTCCCAGCAATGTTTATCAAATAGTGAGTTCTTATCTCAGAGGCTGGAGTTTGGGATTTTATTAAATACTAGATTATCATAGGTATTGAATATTTTTTGTATATATTTAATTTGATCCTCTGATCCACCCCTCTATTTATTAGCTAGTAACAAATAGTTTTGTTGACTGTAATTTTATAAGATAGTTTTAGGTCTGTACTGTTAAGCACCATCTTTTTTTTTTTTTTTTCATTTATTCCCTTGATATTATTGACCTTTTGTTCTTCCAGATGAATTTTAATATTATTTTATCTATTTCTATAAAATAATTTTTTGCACTTTGATTGGGATGGCACCGAACAAGTAGACCAATTTAGGCAGAATTGCCCTTTTTATTATATTAGCTTGGCCTACCCAGAAGCACTTGATATTTTCCCAACTGTTTAGATCTGACTTTATTTGTGTGAGAAATGTTTTGTAATTACATTCATATAGTTCATGGATTTGTCTAGGCAGGTAGACACCCAAATAATTATTTTGTCTACAGTTATTTTAAATGGAATTTCTCTTTATATCTCTTGCTGCTGGGCTTGTTGATATATATGAATGCTAATGATTTGTGTGGGTTTATTTCGTAATCTGCTACTTTGCTAAAGCTGTGAATAGTTTTCTTATATTTTTTGATGATTTACTAGGATTTTTTAAGTAAGTCATCATATCATCTGAAAAAAGTGATAGTTTTATTTCCTCATTGCCTATTCTACTTCTTTAAGCTCTTGTTCTTTTCTAATCGCTAAAGCCAGCATATCTAGTGCAATGTTGAATAATATTAATGACAATGGGCATCCTTTTTTCACCTCTGATTTTACTGGGATTGTGTACAGCTTCTCTCCATTATAAATAACACTTGCTGTTGGTTTTAGATAGATACTGTTTATTATTTTAAGGAAAGCTCTCTTTATTCCTATATTTTCTAGTGTTTTAAATAGGAATTGATACTTTTTTTAATCAAATGTTTTTTTTTTTTCATTTATTAAGATTATCCTGTGAGTTTTATTATTGATATGGTCAATTATGATAATAGTTTCCCTGATGTTGAACCAGCCCTGCATTTTTGGCATAAATCCAACTTGGTCATAATGTATCATCCTGCTGATAAGTACTGAAATCTCTCTGATAATATTTTATTTAATATGTTTGCATCAATATTCATTAGGGAGATTGTTCTGTAATTTTCTTTCTTTGTTTTGGCTCTTCCTGTTTTAGGTATCAGTACTATATCTGTGTCATAGAAGGAATTTGGTAGGACTCCTTCTTTATCTGTGTTTTCAAATAGTTTACATAATATTGGAATTAATTGTTCTTTAAATATTTGGTGGAATTCACTTTTAAATCCAGTTGTCCCCGAAGACTGTTTTAGGGAGTTCATTAATGGCTTGTTCAATTTTTTTTTCTAATATAAGATTATTTAAGTAAGTAATTTATTTCCTCTTCTGTAAATCTGGGCAATTTATATTTTTTTGTAAATATTCATCCATTTCATTTAGATCATCAGATTTCCTGCCAATTAAATCCTTAAAATTAATTTAATTTCTTAAATATTACCTCAACTAATTCATTTTACTGGAGTAACAAATTATTCACCATGCAAATCGAAAGGACTGGGTAGAGAGAATTTGACTATAGAGTATGGCAGAAGTTGGTATATTAAACCATCTTATAAATAATTACTTTATTATTTTGTTAAACAGAAAATTAATGTTCTATTTATCATGTCTTTATTTATTTAACATATTTTTAAGTAGCCTTAAAAGTAAACAACTTAAAAGTATTCTTAAAAGTAAAACAACTGCTAAAATCAGAAAAATACTAAAATTATTGGATTTCAATTTCAATTTTCCACCTATCTCTTTTGGTTTTGGAGAGGAAAACTCATTGTAAGCGTTAATGTGCTATACAAATGTATGCTATAATTATTTATCAAAATAATCTTGCTGTATAACTGTTGATATATAACTTTTCTTTCAGTAAATGGGAGGAAAAACCACACTGATTTAAGAATTGTGGAAGACTAGGGTATTCAGATGACAGTAATAGCTAACATTAATTTAGTGATTACTATGTATAAGACAATATGCTAAATGGTTTACAAATATTACCTTGCTGGATCCTCCCAACAACCATGGGAGGTGGATATTATTATAAACCCCATTTTATAGATGCAGAAGTTGAGGAAACAGAAATTAACTGACTTTTCCAAGGACATGCACCTAGTAAGCATCTGAGGCTAGTTTGAATTCTTGACTCCAGTGTTCTATCCACAAATCCTTATATCCTGTCTGTCTTCCTCAACCTCATTTCTTTTACCATTAAAAAAAAAAAAAGCATAAGGAGGTAAAAAGAAGATGTAATCCAAGTGAGTGAAATTGGCTTATCAAATAAACCTAATAGAATAATATCATATTAATATGGAAAGGATCTTAACAACAATCCACTCATCTTGCAAATAAGCAAACTGAAGTTAAGAGAGTTATACAACCTTAAGTTGTATAATTTATTAGTGATAGACTTGACCTACAACCAAGGTTTCTGGAATCTATGTTTAATGTTCTTTTAGAAGAATCTTCCATCCAATATCCCTGCTGACAAAAGAAAGCTTATTTTGGCTCTTTGCCATGTTGGACTTGCACACAAAAAGGATCATAATATAAGTACAAATTTATTTTATTCCCTTATGCCCACTGTCATTTTTAATACACTGTGGAAAGTCCATTAATATTTTGATTGGTGAGAATAAATTACTTGCAGTTTTAGTCTTGTCTCTGATAACTTAACATTGTAACCAAGGCAATGTACTTGAAAGTTTGATAAACTTAAAAATGTCCTTAGCAATGAAAGTTCATAACCTTATTCTTCCATCAATGTCATCTCATGTTCCACATCCCTACTTCTAAGCTTTTATTCTACCAAATCATTCTGTAACCTATTTTGAGGCAAGTTTCAGTTCTTCCATGAATCCAATTCACAAGGATTTTCCCTATTCTCATCATTTATTTTGCTCATTTGTGTTTTGTTTTATGCATCTGAATGCTTATCATGAATCATAAAACGTCAGAGTTTGAAGAAGTCAGATATTCATCCATCCAAACAATACTTGCTGAAGCAGTAATTGCTTCTTCGATAATCCTAACAAATATACACGCCTCTGTTTGTCCTCTTTCTCTTTTTGTTTGTCTGTCTCTTCTGTATATGTATATGTATGCATGCATGTAAACATCTCTCTCTTTATATATATATATAAAATATATATATATACACACATACATACATGCATGAATACATGTATGTATATTATTTCTTCTTGTGATGTCCTCAAGAAGTGATGGGTTATTGAGTAACCAGAGAGTCTTCTCCAAAGTTGGAACCACTCAATTAAGCAGAAAAGTATTTTTAGGCGAAAAGTACTGCAATAGAGTGACCAACAACTGAAAAAGGAGCATAAGTATTCTACCAATCAAGATGGATCATATACATTTATGAAGTACCCAGCACTATGCTTTGAACTGAAAATATTAGAATGAAGTAGAAGGCCATAATAGCTAATTCCTAAAACACCATCAATACAGCCGAGGATTCAATTTACAGAGAAAACTAGAGAATAGTGTTATTCATTATATAATCAACTTGTATGGAGGTCTCCAATGGCATCCCATAGATTTCTAGTGTTGCTTCTGTCTTATTTGACATTCTTATTAATGATCTGGATGAAAAAAATTGTAAATGGTTAATATATATCTCATGACTACAAATATTGTGAAATTAGAAGGATTAACTAATATATTGGCTGATAGAATTTGGATATAAAAATTAAATCCAGGTATGATAAAGATGAATATAAATTACTCTCAGCTCATTAATCAGATTAATTTTTTATTCTCTAGAAATAGGCAATGGAAATGAATATGGTAAGTAGACATGTAGAAATAAAAATGAAGGATGTGGACATGGAAATGAGAGATTTTAACAAAAATGAGACACAGTTCATAAATGTAGAAAGGAAATCCATTTTTTTAATGTTATAAGTTAATTGTGGTTTGTTACTCTCTGCCCTTTCTTATAATAGAGATGATTTTTCTCACATTGGTTATTACCTTTCAAAAGCTTGTAACCTATTTCAGAGCAGTTTTATTTTCTCTTTCTACATTGCCTTAGAGACAATAAGGACATGACTTAATATTCTTACTCTATTACAGTGGATTAAAGTTTGTCAAAGAAAGGAATTTCTGATTAATCCTACAAAGTGGTTTAGACATTGGAACTCTTGTCCAATGTATTCTTTACCTCCAATTTATCTCTCAGTCCAAATATGAAGGGCATCATAAATTCTTTGATAACTGTCAGGCTATAAAGGCAAGTTTCTTCTTTTGAAAAATAAATCAAAACAAAACTTTAGAAAGAAAAAAATATCAATGAAAATTGCAATAGTAATGATAGTTATCATTGATTTTAAAAGAGCCTTTGGGTAGAAGTTTGTGATTCCTTATCTAGAACTCACTTGGAGTTTTGCATGGAATCCTTGGAAAGCTACTTACTAATTTTCCCTTTCCCGCCTTTCCTGGCATACCAAGTATAATTTGTCATTACTTTCCACTTTATTTGGCTTCAGCAGCTGTGTCTATCATATTTTCTGCTAATGGCAGACTTATTAAATCATCATACAAGTGCAACCCCTACTGAACCAAATCTGCTGAATAAAAGATTCAAGGTCCTTTCATACAAATGCTATGAATTGATAATGACTTTACAGTTACCCACAGTTACCTCCTTGGTTCAATTACAACTTAATAATATGGCTAAAGAGCACATCTTTAATTACAACTAATTAGTATGATGAGGTGTAAAAGATTTTTAGAAAATGACTGTGCAGTATACTATAAACTTCATAGCTGAAAGGGGCTTTTGAAAAGAAATTGCTATATTGTTTTCTTAATTTCATCTTTTTAAAGCTATTGTCTTCATTCAAAATACTTCAGAAGCCTATAACTAATGTGTACAGTACAGTACATTAATCACAAAGACAATCATGTATAACAAGATTTCTCTTTTGGATAAGCTTAGATTAAAGTTGGAAAAATCCATTTGTCGGGCATATTGTGACTGGAAAAAAAAAGGATATCAATAGGTGTAAAAGCAAAGAAGGGTGCATATAAATCCAACTGTGAACAGACCTAGAGAAGTTAGAGAGACCTCAGTAGTTGTTATCTGGTACAGATACAAAATGCCAAAATGAGAAGAAAGTCACAGAAGCATGATCAAGAGGCCAGGAGACAAAGGCGTTTTCAAAATCGCTATTTCCTATCTAACAAAATGACTCTCTTCTATCATATTCCCAAAGTTTACCCCTTCTGGTCAATCTTCTCTTGTACCACTGGAACCTCTGCAGGTGGGTACTCTCAGAACTTGAAATTGCTTGTGACTAGTCTCCCGTAAGCATTGTCAGAGCCATCTAATTGAGCCTGCAAACCTCAGAACTACCTCTTCCCAGCAGGCTTTGAATATTTGAATGATGTCAGATCATTAGAAAAGAAACTTCTCAGAGAGAATGAGGTGAGTGAAGAATTCTAGGGATGTACCATGAGCACAGGAATTCCAGGCCTTAGTCACATAATTTGGAAGAAAATGGATATCAGCTGCAGTATGCTATTGTTCTTTTTTTTTTTTTTTTTTTCCTTGCTAGCTTACAGTGACCCCTTCCTACCTGCAGAGGGTGGAGAAACATATCATTACATCAATAGTATATATCCTAACCGGTATCCTAACTTGGCCTTGTTCTACCTGCAGGAGATGAATTAAAACACTATTACTTGCTGATTTTTTCCACTGGTGTTTTGGTCAGATCTGGTCTGCCTGCTTCAATAAAGAGAAAAAACATTTCATCAGCTCTACCAATCTGCAACTGTTATCCATGTGACCTTGTGGCCTGAGAAGGCTCTTCCCTGTGTCTGTAGTCCTAAGGACATTAATGACCTACTTAAATTCAAATATTTGATAAATTATCATGCAGTCATATCTTCCCAATCTAACCCAGTGATTCTGACTCCCCCCAGCTGTCATTATTCTAACCTTGTTTTCTGTGCTCCATTGTCTGCTTATATATTCCTATATCTCTTAGCCTATCCCATGCCCACAATGTCCCATTCTGAAGCTACCCAGTATTTCTAAGTTGTTCTCTGAAATTTCTGCTCCATAGCTAATTAATTTGAGCACATCTTAAAACTTTATCCCATACCTACAATGTCCCATTCCATAGCTACTCAGTATTTCTTATTAATTCTGATAAAATACTATGGTACTATAAAAATGATGAGCAGAATTTGACACTAATTTTTCTCTAAATTTCTTTGACACTTTTATTTTGTTTTTCCTCCTACATATTTAATCAGTCTTTTTCATCTCTGCTGGATCTTCATTCACATTATTACCACTAAAGGTAGATGTTCCTTTGTTGAATTCTTTCTTTTTCTCTATATCATTCCACTTGTTAGGTCTTATCAGATCCAAAGTCTGATAAGTATTAAATTAACTCATTCAGTTATAACTTTTCTTCTTAATATCAGCCTTATATCTCCTACTACTTTTCAGATATTTTGAATGTACAGTGGACATCTTAAGCTCACCATTTCTAAAGTGGAATCAATTATCTCTCTCCCTCAAATCCCTCCCCCTTTTCGAATTTCCTTATTATTGTTAAGTTTATCACCATTACTGTGGTCACCTAGGATTACCACTGAAGTGTCATCCTCATCTCCTTATTCTTTCTCATCATTCCCTACCCCATCTAATCTGTTACTAACTTCTATCAATTTTATTTTTGTACTAACTCTTGTACATATCCTCTTTTGTTCTATGACTTGCCACTACCCTGATGCTGGCGCTTATCACTTCATGCCAGAATTATGACAATAGTCTGGGTAGCTCTCTCTGCCTCAAGTTTCTTTCTATTTTAATCAATCTTCCTCTCAGCTATAAAAATGATCTTCTGAAAACATAGGTCTGACCATGTCACACAGTCCCATTCAATAAATTACTTAATAAGCCAATGATCAAATAAAAAAAAAAAACCTCTCTGATTAACATTCAGAGTCATTCCTAATATAATTTGACCTTCTTTTCCAGTGTTCTTAAACCTTACTCATTCTCAAGTATTTTCCTATGCAGGGATACTGGCCTCCTTGCTGCTCCATACTAGCATTTTCTGAACTGCCACTGTCTCTCTACCAATGTCAAGAATTCATTACCTTTAATTTTTGTCTTTTGACTTCTCTGTCTTCCTTCAGATCAACACAAAATCTAATTTCTACATAAAGCTTCATTTGTAGTTTTTTTCATTAATTTCTCTTGAAATCCTTGATCTTTTGTTCTTTCAGATGAACTTTGTTAATATTTTCCCTAGGTTTGTAAAATAATTTCTTGGGAGTTTATTAGTATGGCACTGAATAAGTAGATGAATTTAGGTAGTATTGTCATTTTTATTATATTCACTTGGCCTACCCATGAGCACTTGCTATTTTTCCAGTTGATTAGATCAACTGTATTTGTGTGGAAAGTGTTTTGTAGTTATGCTCATATAGTTCCTGGATTTGTCTTGGCAGATATATTCCCAAATATTTCATATTATCTACAGTTATTTTAAATGGAATTTGTCTTTCTATCTCTTGCTACTAGACTTTGTTGCTAACTTTTAAAAATGCTGATGATTTATGTGGATTTATTTTGTATCCTGCAACTTTGCTAAAGTTATGAATTGTTTCTAGTAGTTTTTTAGTTGATTCTCTAGGGTTCTCTAAGTATATCATCATATCATCTGCACAGAGTCATAATTTGTTTTTCTTATTACCTACTCTAATTCTTTTAATCTCTTTTTATTTTCTAATTGCCAAGTCTAACATTTCTAATGCAATATTGAATAGTAATGATGATAGTGAGCAACCTTGTTAAAAGTTACCATATTTAAAGAAGTGTTTCTCAAATGGGTAACCTGGAGCCCTAGTCTTCTGCAGATTTGAAAAATAAGTTGAGGAAAGAAACTTTTTATGTTAGCAGTATATTTTCCATTTTATTATTTCAAATTAGATATTATATTCAAGTAAAAATACTACTGTGCCATTTTTCTTCCACTTTTATATCAGTTTAATTTACATTCTTTTGTTCTAAATTTTATTTTGATTCTCCTTTATCTTGGTGTTATTCGGTACCCCCAGGTTATCCAAACCAATATTTATTGGCTCTGCCAATATGTTTCAAAGCAATAATAAATGGCCTAATATTTTCCAGGTACTCTAATAGGTGCCAGAAATACAAATACACAAAAGGAAATCATATTTAATCTAAAGAAGTTATTTGCCTGAAGGCCATAGCTTTTTGATTTGTAATTAGTTTTTAATTATAATTTTTAAAAGAGTTTTTTTTCTATCTTGTAAAGGCAAACACTGGAACTACTCATGAGTACAATCTTCTATTTGGGACATGAACATGCTCTCGGCTTATCCCTACTTAGTCAAATATATGGTACTCTGCCCCTAGGGTCTCATCAGATTGATGCTGAGTTTAATTTGGATACTTGAACTGTACAGTCAAGATCAATTCAGCAGTCTTGAGCTCAAAAAATCCCCAACCTCTCTGTCCCCAGTAGTTGTAATTAGAGTGTGTACCACCAAGTCCAGCAAACAAGCAAAAAATAAAATAAAATAAAAAAGCTAGCTCTTCTGCCTATCTCTAAGCTTAATAGTCAATCCTTCAATAAGTATTGGTTATTTTTTGTCAATCATTCTCAAAGAGAACCATGACATCAGGGAGGTGATGTCATCACATGCAAGTGAATTGTATTTAGTGTAGATGGGCTGTGCAAGTTACTTGTCTCAATTTCCCCTCTAAAGCCATCTGGATACAGTAGTCAGATATAGATTAGGACTGGAGATGACCTTGGATGCAATTGGGAGACTTTTGACCTTTTTATGCTAAGGTCTTCCATAGATTTCAGTTTGGGTCCTGATTGACTGAGATTAAATGTAAATAGTAATCATTTCTCCTTTGACCAGAAACCTGGTTGTCTTTTCCCAGATTTATTGATTGATTTATTTAGATTTTTTTTTTTGGACTATGTAAAAGAGAAGAATCTTTGCCTCAATTGTTACCAAGCCTTAATCACTGAATGGGTGCGACCTCATTGAAACTGAGACTGGTTAACCTTAGCTTAAAAAGATTAAAGTCTCCCAGATCTATATCTGGCCACTGGACCCAGATTATTCTGGAGGGAAAAGAGAGGTAGGTACCCTTGCACAGTTCTCTCTCATTTAAATCAATTCACTTGCATGTCATGGTACCACCTTCCTGATGTTATAGTCCTTTTGAGAATGAAGAAGTAACAACAGCAAAAAACAAAAACAAAAACAAAAACAAAAACAAACCCCAAAAAACCAAAAAACAAACAAAAAAAAGGTATCAAGAAATCAATATTTCTTAGGCACTATGCTTAAGGACTGGATATAGAAAGGTGAAAACAGTTCTTGCCTTACAAAATATTCTATTGTAGACTACATCTAAAGAGTGCAGTAAATAAAAGTCATACTGGGAAGAAAAATAGAAATAAAGATAAGGACATGATCTGTAATTTCCTTGATGGAAAGAACTTTTTGGAGAAAAATTCCACCTTATCAATGTTTTCAATACAACGAATATTGTTAGGGAGTTAAGTAGAATACTCAGATATAGAATTTTGATCAACTAGATCTTGGTCTTTTTTGCCCTGAAGCAATTTTTATAAAATGGGCTATCACCTATGCTACAATATCTGAAAACAGAAAGAATAAAAAATAATACAAAATGCACACTTGTATTTCAGAGTGGGAAGACCTTAGAAATTATCCAATCAGTCCCCTACACACTTTTTAATTTGTGAAAAAAAACCTGAGATTCAGAGAAAATTGCGAAGTCCAAGGTCCCATTATTAAAGGGGTAGCCAAGAAGACTAGGAAACTTGACTGCCCATCTTAGTTTCTTTTGCCTCTAGCCAAATGTCCTATAAAGGCTGTTGTTTTAAGTTTTTGAAAGCCAAAAGATAGAATTTAATGAGTATGATTCAGTTGAACTTCTCTTTTTAAAAAGATAAATTGGCAATTTAATATAATTGAATATTGACTACTGCAGATTCTGACCAATCTTCTATTTTCTTTTTTTTTTCCTATAAGATACTTAGGAATTTTTTTTAAAAAATGGATTTAGTCTGGGGAGAGGGGGCACTACATGGTATAGTGGTTAGAGAATTGATCCTGAAGTCAGAAGGACTTGAATTCAAGTCCAGACTCAGACACTTAACACTTATTAGCTGTGACTCTGGACAAGTCACTTAACCCCAATTCATTCTCAAAACAAACAAAATTGGATTTCTGAATCATGATCAAAAATATATTTCTCTCCAAAGTATTATATTAAATCTTTATTTATGAAGCCATGGACTTGGCAAATTTTCAGCATTGGCCTTTAGGAAATAGAGATACTTTTTCAAATTAGACATTCTAAAGTAAAAATTGAATCTTTTTGTTATAGGAATCTATAATATATAATGATTTTTAATATTCTAGTCTTGCTCAAAATTGCATTCTATAGGATCAATGACATGACAAAATAAAAATCAACAGATTGATGCAGACTGCAGAACACTTGCTTAAAAGGATCCCCAAAACTGTTCATCTAAAAGTGATCAACTGAGTGTATTCCTGGTATAACTGTGCAACTGTTGAAAAAGTTTACTTGTGGGAAAAAAAAAAACTGTATAAAAACTGAAATTGACAAAAAAAGAAAAAACTGGAGGGATTTTAAGAGAAGTTTTTATACTTGTCCTTGAGACAAGAGTGTATCTAAACAATATGTGATAGATGAATGTCTTATCTTGTTATTAATGTTTTGCTGAGAAACAATTTCATATCTCCTGGAATCACCTGTTCCAGTATCTGATATGCTCTAATAGCCAAGAAATATCTAATATCAGTAAAAAATGTCATATATATATATATATATATATATATATATATATATATATATATATATATAATATGTTTGTGTGTGTGTTTGCATATGTGTAAGTCTTCAAAGCTTAAAATTTCACTAGGAAACTATCATCAAGTTTTAATGACTCATAGGCAAAGGAAGGTATTTTTAGGCTTATGGAATGGATGTGAGGAGATGTTTCATATTCCACTTAGAGGAGCCAGTCCCAAAAGTTAGATTTAGAACCATTATATTCTAAGAATGAATAATAATTATAACTATCTGCCCTTCTATTTAAGTCATTTATCAGATGCCTAGTTTGTGTAAAGTACTGCTCTAGAAAATGGGGTGGGGGGACATCCAAAGATTAAATGATATATGGCTTCTGCTTCCGTGGACCTTATGAGCCAAAGCCCAGAAGCCTGAATATTCCAAGAGGACAGGTCAGTTTCTGTGTATTATATAGGAATGATCAGTTCTAGGAAAGTCCTGAGATATCCAAATATAATACAATGGCTTATTAAAATATCTTATGCTATTCTAGACCATGCTATTAAACTCTCAGAAAGCATACCGAAACATAAGTATAATAGAGTTAGAAGAGACTTGGAGGCCATCTAGTCTAACAACTTTATTTTAGAGAAGGGGAAAGTATGCTCCAGGGAAATTAAGAGATTTTCATGAAATCACACAGATAATAAGCATCAGTGGAGTCAAAGGTCCTGGCTTCAAATGCTCTCTCTGACGATTACTACCTATGTGACCTCATGCCATACACACATATATACACAAACACATACACACACAAAATTTTAACTGCTATCTATCCTACTGGTAGAAATGCTTATAGGCATACACACACACACACACACACACACACACACACATACACACACACACACACACACATCCCTTTTCTCTATTCTCTTCTCCCTTCTATTGCCTTACTTTTTACTCCTTTCCACATCTAATATTTCACCCAGGTTGGAAGTTCAGTGGCCACTCATGAGTCAGATCCCACTAGCAATTGACACAGAGAATTTAACCCATTTTATTTCTGATCTGGGTTTGCTTACTTCTTCTACTCATGTAGGTAGCCTTATGGTCTCATATAACTGAGGGATTCATATATTGGTCTCCTACCTAGTGTAGACATTCAGGTGGCTTAGTTCAATACTTCTCAGAATCCCTGAGCTCAAGTGTCCACCAATGTCAACCTTTCCCTAAGCAGGAATTATAATCATGAGCCTATGATGAAATACTATGCCCAGTAGGAGCTAAAAGTTTCTAAGAAAATCCAAATGTGGGATAGCTAGGTAGTGCAGTGGATAGAGCATCAGTCCTGAAGTCAGGAGGACCTGAGTTCAAAACTGGTCTCAGACACTTAATCCTTCCTAGCTGTGTGACCCTGGGCAACTCACTTAACCCCAATTGCTTCAGCAAAAACAAAGAAAGAAAGAAAGAAAGAAAGAAAGAAAGAAAGAAAGAAAGATATTCAAGTGTCCCCCCCCCCAATTACATGTTTCTTTCTTTTTTTTCTGAAATAGGTTATCTTTGAAGATGGTGTGTATGCAGCCTACCAAAATTTCTTATTGACTTTGCCTAAAAACCTGAGTTGCTGGCTTGGAATGCGAGGCAATAATATCTGTGTTTTTCTTTCTGTAGCTTTGTTACATTTTTAAGCACTAATTCTCCAGCTGGCATAACGTCTCCTTATCTGGGATAGTCAGAGTATTTTCAGTATTTTCTTCTTTTCTCAGGTTTATTTTCGATGCCTCTTCTTCCTCCCCTTCTCTTTCCCCACTCTCAATTAAATTATTTCTAAACTCAATGCACTTAAATTTACTTGAAACTAAGTTCAAATGCTATAATTCAGAAAAAAGAGATCTAATATCTTGCCACAGTTCTTGAAGTCATTGCCTGTTTCTTAATTTTGATTAATGCTTTAAATGATTAAAGCACTGCTGTGTATTTCACTGATGTCACAAGCAACACGGTTTAGGATCACTGCATTTCCCAGCATCAGTTCTCTCTGCAACATGTACTACAGAATTATGGATCTGCAGTCAGGTAGATTTTTGTTTAAATGCTACCTTGAATATTTGCTAGCTGTGTGACTCAGGGAAAGTCAGTTAATTTCTTTGATCATCAACGGAATTGCCTTGAAAATTGTTTACATGAATTAAATAAATAAAAATATTTATTTTCTTTCAGCAGTGAAATGAAAAAAAAATTGGTAGTATTCAATGACCTCCAGGATTCCTTCCTGCTTTAAATCTATAATTTTTAGATTTGACAAACAAGTAGAAAATCACCCTTCATATGACAACAACTATAAAAGACCTTAACCCACATCCTACTTGTTACCTCCATCATTTGCTGGATTCCCTTTATCATTAAAAGGCTACAGTAAATCCTCCTTTTCCTGGATACACTTAGAATCAACTGTGCTCTTTTAGTCCTTTCATCCTTACAGCACCTTGAACTTTTGATTCTCTAAATAAATTTTATGGAATCATTTTGGTGCATATATAAATGATATTTTTAAAAGAGCTAATTTATTATTCCTTAGTAAGCCTTTTGGAATGTTATAGCCCTTAAGGAATTCATAAATATAGCTAATGTCTTTGCAATAACTTTAAAAATTGCTAAAATATCCTTAAATAAATGCTATCAATAATCACTGATGTGACATCCAACTAATTCCTGTCCTAGTCTATTTTGATTTTATACTTTCCTTTGGGGAAAAAAGATACCTGGTTTATTTGTATGCTTTCAGCTACAATTCTTAGGCCTTTGCTCTTTCTTGGCACCTGGGAGTAGCTTCCTCTCTCTTGGCTTTAATGGCTTCCTTGCTCTTCTTTTGCAAGTTGCATTTAAATTTTTTCTTTTGGCCTTTCTCATCTTATTCCCACAAGCTTTTATCCTCTTCTCAAATTTATCCTTGTTAACATGACCTAGTTCCCTATTTGTGTTTCAGGTCTTTATTTCAGCTGTTCATTTAGCCAAGTTGGTTTCTTGCTATCCTCATTTTTCTTCCTCATTAGCATAGTTTTTTCCTGTACCCGGAGAACTTATTCGTTATTCAATATCTAACTCTTCTAAACTCCTTTCCCTTTCTAACTCTCTTCTCTTGGGGATCTTCCCTCTATGCCCTCAAGTTTCTGGGAATTGACTTTCTTGGAATTTATTATTTTTTTCTGTTTTCATGTTTTTATTTACTTTGAAAGTCTAAACAGTTTGTAATTACTTTAACCAAGATCTCTCTCTCTCTCTCTCTCTCTCTCTCTCTCTCTCTCTCTCTCTCTCTCTCTCTCTCTCTCTCTCTCTCTCTCTCTCTCTCTCTCTCTCTCTCTCTCTCTCTCATTTTAATTGGACACCACTCTCCCGTAGTAATACAAAGAAACAGTGTCTCTATAGGAAGCCTGAGGTTCTGCAAGGCTCAGAAGCCTTATTCAAATCCACCCCCTGCTTTCTGTCTGTACAGGTCAAATTTACCAAAGGACTCAAGTTTCCTGAAGCATTACTTAACTTTTAACTTTCATGTATCTCCTCTGTTCAATTAGGCCATATTTGAGCCTAGTTATTCTTGACTTCAAAGTGTGTTCTACCTACCTCGCCATGTTATATTTGTAAACTTAGCTATATATTTATTTAATACATGTAACTAATTTAAAAAATATTTTTTATTAAAGCTTTTTATTTACAAAGCTATGAATGGGTAATTTGTCCAACAATGACCCTTGCATAACTCATTGCAAATTTTCCCCTCCTTCCCTTCACCCCCTCCCCTAATTGGCAGGTAGTCTAAGGCATGTTTTTTATGTTGAAATACATGTTAAGTTAAATATATGTATACATATTCATCTTGTTATCTTGTTGCATAGGAAAAATCAGATCAAGAAGGAAGAAAAAGAAAAAAACTGAGAAAGAAAACAAAATGCAGGCAAATAACAGAGAGAGTGAGAATGCTATGGTGTGTTCCATTCTCTCTGTTTCTCTCTGAATGTAGCTAACTCTCCTCATCACTGCACAAGTAGAACTGGTTTGAATCATCTCAATTTTGAAGAGAGTCCATCAGAATCGATTGTCGTATAGTTTTGTTGCCATGTACAATTATCTCCTGGTTCTGTTCATTTCACTTTGTCTCAGTTCATGTAGGTCTCTCCAAGCCTGTCTGAAATCATCCTGCTGGTCATTTATTATAGAACAATAAATATACCATAACATTCATATGCCATAACTTATTCAGCCATTCTCCAACTTATGGGCATCTACTCAGATTCCAGTTTTTTGCCACTACAAAAAAGGCTGTCACAAGCATTTTAGCACATGTGGGTCCCTTTACCTTCTTTAAGATCTCTTTAGGATATAATCCCAGTACAAACACTGCTGGGTCAAAGGCTATGCACAGTTTGATAACTTTTTGGGCATAATTCCAGATTGCTCTCCAGAATGGATGGATCTATTCACAGTTCCACCAACAATATATCAGTGTCCCAGGTTTCCCACAACCCTTCCACCACTTAATATTACCTTTTCCTGTCATCTTAGCCAATATGATAAATGTAAAATGGCATCTCAGAGTTGTCTTAATTTGTATTTCTCTGATCAATAGTGATTTGGAACATCTTTTCATGTGGCTACAAATAGTTTCAATTTCTTCATCTGAAAATTGTCTATTCATATCCTTTGATCATTTATCAATTTGAGAATGACTTGAATTATTATAAAGTTGAGTCAATTCTCTATATAGTTTAGAAATGAGGCCTTTATCAAATCCTTTGGATGTTAAAATGTTTTCTCAGTTTATTGTTTCCCTTCTAATCTCGTCTGCATTAATTTTGTTTGTACAAAACCTTTTTAACTTAATATAATCAAAATTATCTATTTTATGATCAATAATGATCTATAGTTCTTCTTTGGTCACAAATTTGTTATTCCTCCACAAAACTGACAGGTAAACTATCCTGTGTTCTTCTAATTTGTTTATAGTATCATTCTTTATGTCTAGATCATTAACCCACTTCAAACTTATCTTGGTATATGGTGTTAGGTGTGGATCTATGGCTAATTTCTACCGTACTAGTTTTCAATTTTCCCAGCAGTTTTTCTCAAATACTGGGGCCTTTGGGTTTGTCAAATACTAGATTGCTATAGTCATTGGCTACTTTGTTTTGTGAACCTAACCTATTCTAATGATCAAATTTTCTATTTCTTAACTAGTACCAAATGGTTTTGATGACTGCTACTTTATGATATAGTTTCAGATCTGATACAGCTAGGCCACTTTCATTTGCTTTTCTCTTCATTAATTCCTTTGAAATTCTTGATCTTTTGTGCTTCCAGATTATTTATTGTTATTTTTTTCTAGGTGAGTAAAAGTTTCTCGGGAGTTTCATTGGTATAGCACTAAATAAATAGGTCAGTTTAGGGAGTATTGTCATCTTTATTATATTTGCTCAATCTATCCACAAGCACTTGATATTTTTCCAGTTGCTTATATATGACATTATTTGTATGGAAAGTGTTTTGTAGTTTTGTTTATATAGTTCCTGACTTTCCCTTTCCAGATAAATTCCCAGATATTTTATATTATCACCACTTATTTTAAATGGAATTTCTTTTTTTACCTCTTGCTGTTGGATTTTCTTAGTGATGGATAAGGATGCTAATGATTTATGTGGATTTATTTTGTATCCTGCAACTTTGCTGAAGTTGTGGATTATTTCTAATACCTTTTAGTTGATATTCTGGGGTACTCTAAGTATACCATCATATCATTTGCAAAGAGTTTGGTTTCCTCTTTACCTACTCTAATTACTTTAATCTTTTTCTTCTCATTGCCAAAGCTAGCATTTCTAATACAATATTGAATAGCAATGGTGATAGTAGGCAAACTTTTTTCACCTCTGATCTTATTGGAAATGGTTCTGGTTTATCCCCATTATATATGATGCTTGCTAATGATTTTAAATAGATGGTACTGATTATTTTAAGGAAAAATCTATTTATTTCTTTATTCTCTAATGTTTTGGTTATTTTTTCTAGTGTTTTTAATAGGAATGGGTGTTTCAAATGCTTTTTCTGCATCTATTGAGATAATCATATGGTTTTTGTTAATTTGATTATGATATAGTCAATTATGCTAATAGTTTTTGTAATATTGAACCAGCCCTGCATTCCTGGCATAAATCCTACTTGGTCATCATGTATTATCTTGGGGGTGATTATTGGTAACTTCTTTGCTAATATTTTATTTAAGATTTTTGCATCAATATTCATTAAGGGGATTGCTCTATAATTTTATTTTCTTTGTTTTTACCCTACCTGGTTTAGGTATTAATACCACGTCTGTGTCATAAAAGGAATTTGGTAGAAGTCCTTCATTCCCTATTTTTTCAATTTTTTCAAATAGTTTATATAATATTGGAATTAATTGTTCTTTAAATGTTTGGTAGAAATCACATGGAAATCAATCTGGTCCTGGGGATTTTTTCATAGAGAGTTGTTAATCGTTTGTTCTATTTCTTTTTCTAAAATGGGACTACTTAAATAATTTATTTTCTCTTTTTCTTGTTCTATTTCTTTTTTTTTAATGGGAATATTTAAGTAATTTATTTCCTTTTTCCTCAGTAGGTATTCCTCCATTTCACTTAGGTTGTCAAATGTATTGGCATAAAGTTGGGCAAAGTAACTCCTGATAATTGTTCTAGTTTCCTCTGCATTGGTGGATACTTCTCTGTTGGAGTTCAAATGTTGGGTTCTTGTTCTTCTATAAAATATTATAAAAGTTCTCTCTGGGTGCCTTCCCTGGAATCAGGATTTTGTCGGTCCCTGTTCGGGCTCCAAAATGTGGTGAGCTTTTTCTTCTCAAAACACAACCAGGTGATAAAACTTCAGATCTTTTATTATCTCCAATATAGCCCGGTTAGCTTAGAGGTCTATCTCTGCTTGGTTCCAAGAGCTCCCTCCGAATGTCTCTAAATCCAAAGGTTTGTCCTTCAGCCTCTGCCTCTGCTTTCTTCAGCCTCCAGCCAGCTCCACTCTTCATGTCATTCTGGTGAAATCTCTCAAAGTGCTCTGTGTCTGCAACAGAGTGCTCCTCTCCAATCCAGCTGAACTCTCTTCTGTGACCAACCAGCCAAATGGAATATATTCTTTCTTGCCTCGCCTGGGAAAGAGGGCTTCTGGTGTAATTCCGCTGAAATCTGACCGAGAGCCTCTGTCTGTTTCTTTTATACAAGAGGGATGAATTGTGGGATACGAGAGAGAGGGATTATGGGTTTTCTCCCATAGTGCTCTCTGGCCCAAAGAGCTTTGAGGGAGGTGTGAATTCACGAAGGTACAAAGTTTACTTTGTGAATCTGGCAAACTTGTGAACTCCAATGAGTAAAGGTGCAAACACAAGCATTGTACTAATTAGTTCTACTTAGTACCTTGTTTCAGGTTCTGCCCAAAACATCTTGTAAGATCAGATCAACTCTAATTAGTTAGCAGTTTATAAAGATTCCAACACTTCTCCTTTTTCATTTTTTGACAATAACAATTTGATTTTCCTCTTTTTTTTTATCCATTTATTCATTATCTATCTAATTATTTCTTTGTTTATTTATTTATTTTAATTATGGCTTTATATTGATAGAACATATGCGTGGGTAAGTTCATTGCCCCTTGTACTCATTTCTGTTCCAACTTTTTCCTTTCCTCCCTCCACCCCCTCCCCTAGATGGCAGGCAGTCTTATACATGTTAAACATGTTAAAATATATCCTAGATACAATATATGTGTGCAGATCTGTACAGTTCTCTTGTTGCACAAGAAAAATGGGATTCAGAAAGTAAAAATAACCTGGGAAGAAAAACAAAAATGCAAGTAGTCCACATTCATTTCCCAGTGTTCCTTCTCTGGGTGTAGCTGATTCTGTCCTTTATTGCTCAACTGGAACTGAATTAGATCTTCTCTTTGTCGAAGATATCCTCTTCATTAGAATACATCCTCATACAGTATTGTTTGGAAGTGTATAATGATTTCCTGGTTCTGCTCATTTTACTCAGCAACAGTTCATGTTAAGTCTCTCCCAGCCTCTCTGTATTCATCCTTCTGGTCATTCCTTATAGAACAATAATATTCCATAACATTCATATACCACAATTTACCTAATCATTCTCCAATTGATGGGCATCCATTCATTTTCCAGTTTCTAGCAACTACAAAAAGAATTGCCAAAAACATTTTGGCACATACAGGTCTCTTTCCCTTATTTAATATCTCTTTGGGATATAAGCCCAGTAGTAACATTGCTGGATCAAAGGGTATGCACAGTTTGATAACTTTTTGAGCACAATTCCAAATTGCTCTCCAGAATGGCTGGATCCATTTACAATTCCACCAACAATGCATCAGTGTCCCTGTTTTCCCGCATCCCCTCCAACATTCATCACTAACTTTTCCTGTCATCTTAGCTAATCTGACTGGTATGTAGTGGTATATTGATATTGCTTCATTATCTGTGCTACCTTTTAGCAAGATATGTTTCTTATCTCTTTTAATTAGATTTAATTAGATTTTCAATTAATTTTTGCTTTTCCTTGATCCGAGATCAAGATGGTTATCCCTGCTTTTTTTTTTTTTTATTTCACCTGAAGTATAGTAGATTCTGCTTCAGCCTTTTATCTTTACTCTATATATATCACCCTGCTTCAGATGTGTTTACTGTAAACAATATATTGTAGGATTCTGACTTTTAACCCAGTCTGCTATCTGCTTCCGCTTTATGGGGGAGTTTACCCCATTCACATTTAGGGTTAAAATTACTAATCTTGTATTACTTGCCATCTTGTTCACCCCTGCTTTCCTTCCCCCTCAGTCCCTTTCCCCAATATTAAACTTGTGAGCACCACTTGCCTCTCACAGCCCTCCCTTTTTAGGATCTCTCTCTCACCTTAGAGTTCCTCCCCTTTTCTTACCCCTTTTCATCACAATTTCCGTGTTCCCTTCCACTTAGCTTACTCCTTCCCTTTCACTTTTCCCCTCCCACTTTTCAATGAGGTGGGAGAAGTTTCACCATAAATCAAATATGTCTAATATTTTTCTCTTTAAGCCAATTCTTAGATACACACTATGTTCATCTCCTTCCCTTCTTTATCTCAGATATAATAGGTTTCCTTTGCCTCTTCGTGAAATGAAGTATCCCCACTTTACCCTTTTTCTGGTACAATTTCCTTTACATCTCTACTTTCTTTTTTATATTATAACTGTAAAACCAAGTTATACATGTGTTCTTTATGTATATTTATAACAGAAATATAGTTCCCAAGATTTCTTTTTATGTTTTTATGTTTTTCTTATGTTGATCTTGGAGATCAAACTTTTTGTTTATTTCTGTTTTTTTCATCAGAAATAGGAATTCACCTATTTCATTGAATGTCCATCTTCTTCCCAGGGGGGGAAAATGCTCATTTTGGCTGGCTAAGTTATTCTTGGTTGCATACCAAGTATTCCCATTGTTTCTTTTTTTTTTTTTTTTTTTTTTTTTTGATTTTGCTTGACTGATCCTTGGTTTCTTGTTGAGTCATTTATTTCAATTTGTTCAATTCTGATTTTTAATGAATTATTTTCTTCATTTACTTTTTAAATTTCTTTTTGTAATTGTCCAATTGAATTTTTAAGTGAATTGTTTTGTTCTATGGGATTTTTTCCATTTCGTCAATTTTAGTTTTTTAGAGAGCTATTTTCTTTTTCCAATTCACTAATTCTGTTTTCCTTGGAATTGTTTTCCAATTCACTAATTCTGTTTTTCAGGAACTTGATTTCTTTATCTATTCTTATCTTTAAATGAGTGGCATGACTTATCCAGACCCTCTTGCTAAGCTTCCCTTTCCTTTCTCCATTGTTCTTCTATCTCTCTTGTAAGAATCTTTTAAATTTTTTCTATGAGAGTCTTGTATGTTGAGGACTAGATCACATCCCCCTTTGGGGGTTCATCTGGAGATAATCTGTTTTTAGTCTCCTCAGGATTTGAAGTCTGCTCTCTATCTATATAGAAACTATCTATAGTTAGAGCACGCTTTAATTTTTTGCTCATTTTGTCAAAAAAGAATCAGAGAAACCAACGAACCAAACAAAAAACAAATATGGTCTGCTTTTTTGGGATGTATAGTATTACCAGGCTTCCTTTACTAACTGCAGGAGGTAACAGTGAGATAGCTGCAGAACAGCAATGGCTGCACTGCATCTGTGCTCTGAGACTCTGAGAGCATGCTGAGTCACTCCTGGTGCTGGGTGAGTGCAGCCAGTCCCAAGAGAGACCCTAGAGTTTCAGAATTATAGTCTTTACCTTCTGTGTTTATAGTTTCTCTGCTGATTTACTGGCTTGCTGCCAGGCTAAGTAGCCATACTGTGGTAAAGTTCTCCCCACAGATTTTCTGCTGTCTGAGATCACACCCCACCTCCCTCTGGTCTGCTCAGTGTGAGCTGCTTTCTGTGCTCTCCCTACCTGCCTGCAGTCTGCACCTGATCTAACCATCCTGCCCTTGAGCAAAAACTAGACCTTTTTCTAGCAAATTTCAAGGATATCTTCTATTGGTAATGTATTTGTGGATTTTCTGAGGCCTTGTCATGAAAAAAAGTATTCTGAGGGCAAGAAAGAGCTTAGATAGAAGCGTGTATCCTCTCTGCCATCTTTGCCCAAGGTTCCCCTCTTTCCTTATTTAACTAAATTAATTAAAAGTTTATCTATTTTGTTGATTTTTATAAAACCAACTCAGTTTTATTTATTAAATAGTTTTTTTGTTTTGTTTTGTTTTGTTTTGTTTCTTTTTTTTTTTTTTGATTCAATTTTGTTGATCTCAACTTTTATTTGTAGAATTTCAACTTTGGTATTTGGGGTTTTTAATTTATTCTTTTTCTAGCTTTTTTTAGTTGCAAGCCCAATTTATTGACCTTCTCTTTATCTTTTTTTTTTATGCAAGTGAGCATCTAGAGATATAAAATTTCGCCTATTACTGCTTTGGCTATATTCCACAAAATTTGATATGTTGTTTCATTATTGTCATTCTCTTGGATGAAATTATTGATTGTGTGTATGATTTGCTTTTTCACCCATTCACTCTTTAGTATGAGATTATTTAGTTTCCAATTTCTTTTTAGTCTAGTTTCCCCTGGCCCTTTATTGAATGTAATTTTTATTGTATTGTGATATAGAGGACTCTGAAAAGTGTACTTGAATCAAGAATAGCAGTGTGCTCATAGTTAAGCACCTACTCAGTGTGAGGTATTGGTTCTCCAAACATATGCTTCATGTCATATGGTGATGTAATGGTTTCACATACTCAGTATATTTTAGTGATATAATTATACTAAAGTATTTAAGGGCTGAGAGAAATGGGAAGGAGCTTCTCAGATATAGACATTGCATTGTGATCTGAAAAAAATACATTTACTATTTCTGCCTTTCTGCATTTGATTTTGAGGTTTTTATGTCCTATTATATAGTCAATTTCTGTAGAGGTTACATGAACTGCCAAGAAGAAAGTATACTCCTTTATGTATCCATTTTCTCCAAAGATCTATGATATCTAGTTTTTTTCTAGTATTCTATTTACCTCTTTAAATTCTTTCTTATTTATTTTGTGGTTTGATTTGTCTAGTTCTGAAAGAGCAATGTTGAGATCTCCCATTATTATAGTTTTGCTCTCTATTTATTCTTGCAACTCTCTTAACTTTTCCTTTAGGAATTTAGATGCTACACCACTTGGTGCATATATGTTTAATATTGATATTGCTTCATTATCTGTGGTACCCTTAGGAAGATATAGTTTTCTTCCTTATATCTTTTAATTAGATCAATTTTTTGCTTTTGCTTGATCTTAGATCAGGATGGGTATCCCTGCTTTTTTTTTTTTTTTTTTTTTTTTTACTTCACCTGAACCATAATAGATTCTGTTCCAGCCTTTTACCTTTTCTCTGTATGTATTGCTCTGCTTTAATTGTGTTTCTTATAAACAACATATTATAGGATTCTGGCTTTTATGCAGTCTGTTATCTGTTTACATTTTAGGGAGAGTTCACCTTATTCACATTTACAGTTAAAACTACTAATTTTGTATTGCTTGTCATCTTATTAACCCCAAATTATACTTTTCTCTTTCCTTTTCCCCTATCACTCATTTCGAGTATTTTACTTATATCTTCCTCCTTTAGAGACCCCCCCTTTTCTTATACCTCTTCCCTAGTATTTCTCTTTTTCTTTCTATTTATCCTATCCCTTCCCTTTTCTTCTTTCTCCTCCCATTTTTCTATAAGAGTAAACATGTTTCTTGATGAAACCCAATATATCTTATATTCTTTTTTTGAGGCAAATATGATGAGAATAAGATTCTAACAATATCCATCATCCTCCTTTCTTTCCCTCAATTATAAAATATTTTTTTTTGCTTTTTCCTGAGATGTAATTTCTCTCATTTGACCTCCACTCCCCCCTCCTTTTTTCCCTACAATTCCCTTTCCATCTCTAGTTTCTTTTTTTTTTAATGTTATAACAGGAAAATCAGATTAAACATGTACTCTCAATGTATACCCATAACAGAAATACAGTTACAAGAGGTTTTTTTCTTTTTCTTTTAATGCTTCTCTTGAATTCTATATTTGGAGCTCAAATTTTTTTTTTTTGTTTAGCTCTTGTCTTTTCATCAAAAATAAATGGAATTCACCAATTTCTTTGAATGTCCATCTTCTTCCCTCAGTTTTGGAGTGTAATTTATTCTTGGCTGCATTCCAAGTTCCTTCCCATTTCTGAATATCAGATTCCAGGCCCTAGATCCTTTAAAGTGAAAGCTGCTAGGTCCATAGTAATCCTTATTGTGGCTCCTCAGTATTTGAATTGTTTCTTTCTGGCTGCTTGTAATATTTTTTTCCTTGTTTCAATAGTTCTCAAGCCATGATATTCCTTTGTGTTTTAATTTTTGGGTCTCTCAGGAAGTGTTCAGTGAATTCTTTCAATGGTCATTTTGCTTTCTGTTTCTATAATATCTGGCAGTTCTCTTTGATGATTTTCTGAAAGATAGCATCTAGGCTCTTTTATTCATCATGTATTTCATGTAGTATAACAATCCTTAGATTGTCTCTCCTAGATCTATTTTCCAGCTCAGTTCTTTTCCCAATTAGATATTTTACACTTTTTTCTATTTTTTCATTTTTTTGGTTTTGCTTGACTGATTCTTGTTGTCTCATTGAGTCATTCATTTCCATTTATTCAGTTCTGAATTTTAGTGAGTTATTTTATTCATTCATTTTTTAAAAAAATTTCTTTTTGTATTTGTCCAGGTGAATTTTTAAATGAGTTGTTTTGTTCTATGGAATTTTTTTTCCATTTCACAAATACTGTTTTTTAGGGAGTTATTTTCTTTTTCTGTTTCACAAATTCTGTTTTTCTGGGAATTGCTTTCTTTTTCCATTTATCAAATTTATTTTTAATGAGTTATATGCTTCTTCCATTTCCCTAAGTGTATTTTGTAGTGAATTTTCTTCAGATAGTTTGTGTGTTGCCTTTTACAAACCCTCTTGCAAATTTTTCTTTTCCTTTTCCCATTTTCCTTCTAGCTCTCTTTTAAGATCCTTTTAAATTTCTTCTAGGAGAGCATTGTGTGATGGGGACCAGTTTATATCCCCTTTTGGAGCTTCATCTGGAGACAATCTGCCTTTAGTCTCTTCAGGGTTTGAAATCTGTTCTTCTCTTTTGCCATAAAAGCTGTCAATCATTAGAGTCCTCTTTACTTCTTTACTCATTTTTTTTTTTTTCAGTTAAGGTCTGCCTTTAAGGCAGGGGAGGTTTTCCTAGTGGCTGCAGCTGAGCTGGGTCAATGCTGATTCACTCCCAATGCTCGGTGGGTGTGGACAGGTACATGATATTCTGGCGTTTTGGAGTTCATCATTTACTTTTTGTGTTTGTGTTGGATGTTTTATAACTTCTACGCTGATCTAATGGCTTGCAACCAGAGCAGAATGGCCAACAGTGTTGTTGATTCCTGTAGATTCCTGTATGTAGAGTTTCTGACATGTGTAGTATATACCTCATCTGCTGTCGAAGTCAGCAGTGCCCTGGGACTCTGTGCTGTCTGCCCTGACGTTTGTGGTCAGCTTTTGTGTTAGGCTATCTATCTCTCGTTTCTAATTGGAACTGATCTGGTCTGTTTCCTCCCATAGATTCTCTGCCTCCTGGAGTCTGCACTGCCACACTGAGAATGCACTACCTTGGAACTCTGAGCTATCTGCACTGGCATTTGTACTCAGCTGATTGTGCTGACTGCCTCCCTCCTATTTCTAATTGAAACAGACCATTTCTGCTCTGTTTCCTCCCCTGTACCACCACACAGAGACTGTCCTGCCCAGTAACTTTGCATTGTCTGTGCTGGTGTTTGTAATCAGCTGGTTGCTCTGGCTGCCTCCCTCCTATTTCCAATTGAAACAGACATTTTCTGACTATCTTCGAACTTATCTTCTAATGATAATTTGTTGCACTCCCAATATTTGTGAGTTCTGCTGGTCCAGAGCTAATTCAGACTGAATTTTGTAATTATTGTGAGGGTTTTAGAGAAGGTCTAAAAGAAACGTGTGTTGTCTTTACCATCTTGGCTCCACCACCAGCTCCTGTAACCAATTTTAAAGAGAAAGACCACATTTCATATTACTTTGAAGGAAAATACTAAAACTTATATTACTTTAAATGAAAAGGCCACTTAGTATTACATTTTATAACCCTCCTCCCAATTTCTTATTTCATATTTTTTGTATACAATGAATGACCAATACATTTTTTTGCTATCATTTCATACTGATTAATTTTATCTTTGTTTTATGCAGGTTTTATTAATAGACAAATGATAAACTACAATCTTGCCACTTTTAAGCATTTATGCAAGTGAAATGAATCAAAAACATTGTAAATACTGAATTTCTTGTTAGTGTAGAGAAGCTGTTTGTTCCTGAGTAATTAGTCTGTGGTGAATAATGTGATGATAAACTAATGATCTAATGTGTGTATACATACATACATACATACATATACATATATATATATATATAAACATACATATATACATATATATATATATATATATATTTTTTTTTTTTCAGAAAGACCTCTTTGTACATAATTTTATCTTGACTTGTATTTTCTCCTGATTAAGCAGACTGGACTTTTAAAACTACATATGGATATAGATATAGATATAGAGATAGAGATATATCTATATCTATGTACAGTTTTTTTTATTTCAATCAGAAAATTTAAGAGAAAGAAAGAAAAGAAGAAAGAAAGGAAAGAAGGAAGGAAGGAAGGAAGGAAGGAAGGAAGGAAGGAAGGAAGGAAGGAAATTAGAAAGGAAGAAAGGAGGGAAGGAAAGAAGGAAGAAAGGAAGAAAGGAAGAAAGGAAGGAAGATAGATAGGTGTTGGCATTACAGGAGCCACCTGACACTGGCTGCTGGTGATCTAACCCACACCTGCAGAATGGATCTCTTCGTGTGGGAGGATGATACAAAGAGACTGAGAGGCAGTTGCTATTCTCTGACCTCTCTGACTAACAGGCCTTTGCATTGTCTGACTTCTCTCCTCTTCCCTCTGCCATTCCAAATCTGCAATACCTATGTCAGCAAAGGCCGCCCTGCAACTCCTTCAGCTGCTATGATCCACAGCTGTGGAGACTTAGAAAATTGACCTGCCTCTTAACAGGAAGGAAGAAAAAAATAGATATAGATCTTCATGGATCTATTCTTTAGTTTTTACAGGAAAAAAAAGGCTTTAAGATTATTTATTATTTGCTTGTGCCTATAGAAATTGACTGAATTTTGTGTGAGATGATGTTTCACGCTGGCATTGCTACTTACTCACCATGCTTGTTAATTATTTCAGTTCTTTGAGATACAATTTCCACATCTGCAAAATGGCATTAATGATACAATTTCTATATCAGTGTCTTAATGAAGATCAAATGAAATAATATATACATAGCAGTCTCTTAATCACAGAGTACTACATAAATGTCAGTCATTACATTTTTGCTGTTATGCCTTAAGACTTTTCCCCTGAAAACCAAATATACTGAGAACTAATATTGATAAAGTGCCTTGAGGTTTGTACATTGTTTTATTTTGTTTATTATATCCTCAAAACAACCCTAGAACCCATATTATGCCAATTTTATAATTGAAGTTGATAAAGTATATACTGTAATTTTATAATTTTGACCACCGGCTAACAAAAACTTATCAGGTCTAACTTCATTCATTTTATATTTTCAAGTGTATAGCTTAAGTTTATTATGGACTTAGTTTTCTTCTTGATAGTAAGTAACCAGAATTAGCTTAATTAGTTGCAGTAACTAGGAGGGAGAGAGAAATTTTGATGCTGCACGTTAGGTGAAATAAAGGGCATAGATCTTTTCTATATCCTAATCTAGAAGTGTTATCCTCTATCTGTGGTGCTAAAATTCAGATGTGGCATTCTCCAAAATGCCTTCTGGTTAAAGGGGTTGATTATAATAATGACATTATTAAATGTGTTATTATAAAGGTGTTGATATGTTTCCTTTCCTCCATCCCTCCTTTCTTCTCTCTCTTTCCCCTTCCCTTCCTCTCTTCTTGCCTTCCTTTCTGACTTCCTTCCTTCCTTCCTTTCTTTCTCATCAAATTGTAATTTTTCCATTTTTCCTTCAATTTTCATCCTTATCCTTGGATGATTTTACTTAGTGTAGTTTATCTTCCCAATCTTTAAGTTACTTTTCTACTGAATAGTTTCCTCTCTATTTAATGAGGTGGCATTGTTCATATTATATAATCATTTTTCTATGAAAGATTCTATGAACAAGTTTATTTTCTGACTTGATGTTGCCCTTGAATACAATGTCTTTGTTTATCAAGGAAACTAGGTGTTCAAAGACTAACTATTTTTTAGTTTGTTTTGGTCTCTTTTTTATAGCAAGACATATTTCTTTAGAAATTATTTTATTGCATGTCTATGTCTTCTCTTTCATCTATGACCCATTTTTAACTATGAATGGCTCATGTAAATAAGTTCAAATGCAGTAGTTTCAATTATATACTATAACTTTTCCCAATTCTTTTTTTTTCAGCTTTGTAGTAATTTTGCTCTTTACTCTAACAATAATTTTCACATTGCATTTAGATCATTGATTCAGTATTCTCCCCCATACCACTATTGGTCATTATCTGTCTATTAAAATAAATTGATTTCATTTTTTTGTGTATGCATGTGTATGTGTGTGTGAGTGTGAGTGTAAGTGTTGTATTATTGGTTACTCGCCGTGTTTAATACATTTCTCGTCTTTTCTAGAAGGAGCTAGGTGGTGCAGTATATTGAGTGCTGAAAAGGATTGGAGTTAAGAAGAGAAGTTCAAATCCAGCCTCAAATACTTTCTGCCCATATGGGACAGTAAACCCAAATTAAAATCAGAGATTCTCAGAGTAAGAAAGGAAAAAAAAAAAGGGTTTATTGCAACCTCGTGAGGAAGAGCAACTCCCAATAGAGAAGGTGTTTGTCAGTAAAGAAGTGCAAAGTGTAAATTGTGAACTGCAAACACAAGATTATATAAACCCTAGCCTATAATGCCTGGGCTAGCTCCCTGGAGACTCTCAGGATCAGTCAGAGTCAAGATCAATCCAAGTCCTTGGTCTTTAGGGGTAGAAGTGAAGGAGGCAGGCAAGCTGCCACGTGGCTTTTCTTTCCTTTTCTTTTTTTTTAAATAACTTTTTATTGATAGAACCCATGCCAGGGTAATTTTTTGTAGCATTATCCCTTGCATTCACTTCTGTTCTGATTTTTCCCCTCCCTCTCTCCACTCCTTCCCCCAGATGGCAAGCAGTCCTTTACATGTTAAATAGGTTACAGTATATCCTAGATACAATATATGTTTGCAGAACCGAACAGTTTTCTTGTTGCAAAGGGAGAATTGAATTCAGAAGGTATAAATAACCGGGGAAGAAAAACAAAAATGCAAGCAGTTTATATTCATTTCCCAGTGTTCTTTCTTTGGGTGTAGCTGCTTCTGTCCATCTTTGATCAATTGAAACTGAATTAGCTCTCTTTATCGAAGAGATCCACTTCCATCCGAATACATCCTCAAACCAGTATCATTGTTGAGGTACATAATGATCTCCTGGTTCTGCTCATTTCACTTAGCATCAGTTCATGTAAGTCTTGCCAGTCCTCTCTGTATTCATCCCGCTGGTCATTCCTTACAGAACAATAATATTCCGTAATGTTCATTTACCACAATTTACTCAACCATTCTCCAATTGATGGGCATCCATTCAATTTCCAGTTTCTGGCCACTACAAACAGGGCTGCCACAAACATTTTGGCACATATAGGTCCCTTTCCCTTCTTTAGTATCTCTTTGGGGTATAAGCCCAGTAGAAACACTGCTGGATCAAAGGGTATCACAGTTTGATAACTTTTTGAGCATAGTTCCAAATTGCTCTCCAGAATGGCTGGATGTGTTCACCATTCCACCAACAATGTATCAGTGTCCCTGTTTTCCCACATCCCCTCCAATATTCCACATTATCTTTCCCTGTCACTCTAGCCTATCTGACAGGTGTACCATTTGACTTTTCAAAGATGTATCCTGGATTCTGGAGTCTGGAGTCTCCAGCCCCTCTCCTCCTTGTCCTGTAGCCAAGTGACTCTGACCCCTCTCCCTCAGCCCTCCAATTCTTGTCTATGATTACCTCATCACCAAACATTCAGCAAGCACCAATGGTGAGGAGAGCCATCACAGCACTATCTCCTCTAAATTTATGTATATAGATCCATTATCTCACACCAAATAGGTAATTAGTCTTAAGTGCTCTGCGGTCTCAGATTCAAGTACATCTTTTCAGAGATTCAGACCTCCACACTAACGAGAAGCCCTTTTGATCTTTTTCTGCCATTGGCTGGAGGGTTCTAATTTATCTAAGGACTAAATATGGAAACCAGAACAAACTTTACTGTATTAGGTATTTTAATGCCAATTTGAAACGGGAGGGGGAAAGAGACAAGAGGGAAATGTTTGGTTATCTAAGATAATGGAACATCTGCAGCTTTTAGCTATAGCTCAAATTGTTATTGGAAAATTTTAGGTCACAATTAGAAAGCCACATCCTTATGAGAAGTCTTCATTCAGGTTATCCTATACATGACTGTTCAACTATTAGCAAATCATTTAATCTCTGCTTCAGTTTCTTCAACTGAGAAAAAAAAAATAAAGGATAATACCTCCTACTTCCCAGGATTATTTTGAGTATTAGAGAAGATGGCGGTTATAAAGAGCACTAAGAAATGTTTATTCCCTTTGCTTTCCCCCTTTCTTTTCTGGAAAAAAAAGAATGAATAATATAGAATCTCTTCTGCAGATGATCCCCTTTTTGCCTCATTCATTCCTTAATTTTTATATTTATTTCTAATATTTTTCATCCTTCTTACTTCTTTCCTTTTTTCATTAAAATCTCTGATTATAAATGTTTATTTTATATAAATTAATAAGATCTTATTGAATTACTCATCCAATCATTGCTTTGTTCTTTATACAGATATTGGTAGAGAAGCTACAGCTATCTTAGAGATGGGCTCTTTTTTTTTTTACTCAAATATTAATTATGAACATTGACACAAGCAGTGACCAAAAGTCTTGTCTTTGGGTGCCAATAAATACTTAATACTAGAAAAAATCAAATAGCCATGCTAATGTGTCTGCTAAAGTATTGATGGAAAGTAAGCTTTTTTTGTCTTTCCAGAATGACTCCCAGATTTAATTCTTTATAAAAGTTATATAAAACCTTTCTATAAACTAACTTTACCAATTTTGGTTGGCTTACTCTCAGCAGAGGATCACGTCATATATTTTGCTGAGAAAACATAAATTTCTTCTTTTCTTCTAATCTTCATATCAAACTTGTTCAACATTGTTACCTATTTTCTGTTCCTTTATTTTAGATTCTGAGGAAAAGGTGGCTCTTTCTTCTACTTTAGTTTTGATATGATTATTCTTTCTCTTCCCCACTTCTTTGAAGATCACCTCTTTATTTCCTTTTTATAATCCAATAACAATCTCTATTCCTGGTCTTTTTTTCCTGCAGTTGTAAAAATGCTCATATCTCTTCCATTCTTGCTTCATATCACCCTGCTATCCTTTCATTTATTTTCTTACCTTTATCCCTTTTATGGCTAAAAAATCAATTATTTATTACTTTTAGTTCTTCCCTAAAATTTATTTCTTATTCATTTGCATTCTCACTTCTTACCCTGTTATTCAACTGAATTTACTCTGAAGGTCATCAAATTGTCTCTTAATTGCTAAACCATATGTATTTCCCCTTCCAATTCTCATCCTTCTTGATCTCTCTGTTTCTTAACATCTTTTGATTCTCTGTTGATAAACTCTTAGCATAGAGCCTGGCATAAAATAAGTGCTCATGCTTGCTGACAACTTGTTTACCTGGTTTGAAGGCTCTTTTTCTTTTCTCTTTGGATATTTCTGACTATACCTCTATGGCAGCTTCTTCTCAATTGCTTTTGCATGGGTATACAGAGACTCAAGCTCAGGTCTTTTCTCTTCTTTAATTATATTCTCTTTGTAATCATAACAACTGTAATTATTATCTCACTCTTGAGCTCCAGTCCCAAATCACTAGATGTCTTTTGGATATAAATATGTCCAATGTTCCATTGACTAGGCTTCTTACTTGTTCCACTCACAACCCCTTTTTGTTCAAGAAATTTTATGTGATCTTAAGTATATAGATAGGCATATAAATCAAATATTTACTAATAAAAATTGTAATTTTATGACTTTCACATTCAGTTACAAATCCCCATATTTAGGAAGTTGGGCCATAAACCTTTTATGCTATCATGTTGAAGATCAACTCCATTTTACTCCCCACCCCAAATCCAAATCCATTTCTCCTAACTTTAATTTTTTTTTTCTGTTAAGAATTCTACAGCTTTCTTCATCTCACATGTATACAAGCATCAAGGTTATCCTTGACTCTTCACGTTCTCTCTCCTTTCAACATTTAATCATTGCTAAATCAATTTCGGCAATTCTTGCATCTGCCTCCTTCTCTTTACTTTATCATCACCCTGATTTAGACCATTTCACCTTTTGCCTAGACTATTTTAATAGTCTCCTAATTGTACTTCCTGCTTCCAACATTTCCCTTCTCCAGTCCATGGTCCACACAGCTGAAAAAATTATATTCCTAGAGAACAGGCATAGCCATATCATCCTTCTACTTAAAAAGATTCTAAGGTTCCCTAATGCCTCAGGAATTAGGATCCTTAATTTTCATAAATGTATGTGTGTCTTATGAAATGTTCTGACAATTTGGTAAAGCCTATGGGTTCTCCAGATTGTTTTAAATGCATAAAATAAAATGCATAGGATTTGAAAGTAAACTATACTGAAATACATTTATCAAAAGTACCCCCCCCCACCATCCAGAAACTTGTACTTCAGAATAAAACTCTAATTCTGTTTTATATTTAATGTTCTTCACAATTTACTGCTAACCTATTTTTATACTTATTTCAAGTTACTTTCCATCATACACTTTATTTCCCAATCAAATAAAAATAGCTACATTCTCAATATATGATATTTCATATCCATTTTCCATGTCTTTGTCCAGACTTTCTCACAATTAGGAAATGCTTTCCTTCACCTCTACCACTTGGATCCTCTTCCTACATTCAAGTTCAACTCAATTACTTTCTCTTACAGAATACTTTTCATGTTGCTTTAGTTGTTACTGCTTTCTTCAATAAACTTATTCAATACTATTACTTGTTTGTGTATCTCTATCTCTATCTCTCCATCCATCTTTTCTTTTCATATAAAATTACCAATATAAATCTCTTAAGGTTAGAAGATATTTTTATTTCCCTTTTTGTTTTTACCCCTAGAGTTTAGTAGACACTTAAAATGTGTTGAAATCTTGAAATAGCCAACTACTCTTGGTGCCTGCTGGATACAATTCACTATTCTCTATTGCTTTTTTTTTTCTGTCTAAAAGCAAAGCAAAGCCTGAACTAAAAATACATTTTGATTTGTTCCTTATAAACTCAATGGGGATATAATATTTTATTGTGTTTGGAAGTAAACCCTTGATCTAATATGTGCTGATTGTGTTTTCTACTGTGTCAACTTTATAAGGAAGGCTATATACTGTACTCTTTTAAAAAAAGAAGGAAAAATGATAATAAAAGTATGTATGCAGTTTTGTATTTGCTGTTCAAATGATCTATAGAGTTAAGAAATGTTGAGTACTTATTGGCCACTTTTTATTGCAATGCAATGGTACAAAAAAGTGTGCAAAACAGTGTGCAATGTAGGGAGTTCCCTGGAAAGTGAGACATGCTCCAACTTTCATATCGTAGTTGTTATCATTTGTATTATAAACAAAAGATTAACAAAATTCAAGGACTGTGTTTTAGGGACTTTACTTTGGGATTAGAATAAAAGAAAAGAATTATTGTTGCTTTACTCTTGCATTGAAATAATCTGGGCAATAGATTTTGCAAGATCTATTAATCACTAGCAAAACTTGACATTTACTACTGGCCACAGTGAGGACTGGAAGAGAGACAGTCAATCTGATGCTAAAATTAACAGAGACAATAGTACTAATGCCAACATAGTTATCATCCTGGACTGACTCACTTTTTCTTAGCTGCTGAGTGGGACTTCTTCTGGGACCTTCTACCTCTTTAAATGTAATGCCAGAGAAACTGAGGCAAAACAGAGAATAGTTTTTAATTTTTATAATGTGGAGGGTTTATGCTAGTCACCTAATAGAGTTCATGCTCAAAAATCATTCAACCCCAAGGAAGTGAGTCAGGGAATGCTTATAGCTAACTAGGGTTTGCAAACAGAGCAACCTGTTATAGGGGAATTATAGGGGAAACAAAGGCAGATAAGGGGGACGAAGACACTGGGTAAGTGGACAAGCCATAATTCCAGGAAAGAGTCATAATTTAATTCTGATGGGATAAGGATCAAGATAAGAAGATCGAGGACAAAGTGAGGGACAGTACTTAAACAGAGGGAGAATTATCCTAGTAACGATTAAAATAATGTTACTGGATTTTATGATACAATGGAATGTAAAGTGGCCAGAGCTTTAAAGTTTGTCCTGACTCAATTCTCTCAGTCTTAATGGCAAGGAAAAAGTGGGGCGGGGGATGGAAGGGGCTTTAATAATTTTATTCAGGGCATAACAATTCAGGGCATAACATAGGACTAGAAGAGTCCCAACATGGGACTTGCTTAATGAGTCCAGACCTGTTCTTGGAATCCCACTTTTCCATATTATATATTATAAATGACACTCCTCTCCCAGCCCTCACTGGCCCTCTGCAAGGACCTTTTTGATTTTGGATGATAGTTTGCTTAACAGGTTATCCCTCTACATAAGATTATCTTTATATGCAGTTAGTTGCTTAGTATAAAATGTTCCAAGTAAAAACTGGGGAAACATTGTCAAGTCCAGTATTTTTCCATGTAGGGGTGGAGGAAGAGCCTATTACTTTCCATAAACTTAATAGAAATAAAAAATTGTAAAAATAATTATAGAACTGAAAAATCAATAATTAAAATTTTTGTTATCATCAAGCAGTAGATAAATGGCAGTGCAGACATCTCCTAAAGTCAATTGCTTACTAATTCTATTACCACAGTTTTTCACAAAAATTTATTGACTAAAAGATCTCCAAGATCCAAGTAGTACACGAACAGGAATCTTCTCTAAAGAATGCCTACATGTTCCATACATCTCCAAAGCAATTCCAGAATTCCAGAGGCAGCCAATGTTACTGTCATATAGTTTAAATGGACAGTTTTTTTTATATTTAAACAAAATTTGAAGTATAGAAATTCTCACCCATTGCTCCTATTTCTTCCCTCTGGGGTGAAACATAGAATAACAAATATGTTTTTCTGTAGGACAGACTTTAAGATAATTGAAATCATTCACCAATAATTCTTAGCAAAATGTATGCAGAACTGATCACAAGACTTTAGACATGGATCGACTGGGGCAGAGTATAGTGCCTCCTTCAGTCTAATAACCATGATCCTTTTTTTTTCTGAAAAATAAATTTTATTAATGCATTTTATTTTTTATTATTTATTTCCTTCACATGCCCCATTCTCCTAGAAAGTTATATCATATGCAAATTAAAGAGGAAAAAGAGAAAAAAAGAAAACAAACTTATTAAAACTTGTCAAATCTGAAATTATGAACTATGGCTTATATTTGTGCACTTCCTACTTCTACAAATAAGTGGGGGTATAATTCTGCTTAGTCTAGCAATTATAACTCATCAAAAGCATACAGTTAGTATATTTCAACTCCTTCATGGTGTCCTTCAGGGTTTTTTTTTTTTTTTTTTTTTTTTACTTTTCCTATATATTTTCCAATCAAGAAGGGAATTTCTCTAGCTCCTTTACAGATGTTAAAGAACTATAGAGTAGTTTTTCCTTCTTTTCCACCAATTAGCATGATTCTATATTCTATAAATAACAGCTCTTTATCTTTTGTATCTTTCTCTTGTCCACAACAGTCTAAAGCTACCGTGGCCAAATTCCTTAAAAATCCCTGAAACAGTTAGCATCCTGTCCAATGAGTATGATGAGGCTGAAAAAATAATCACTTCTTTCAGGGAATAGTACCAAGATAATTTCCTATGAGCTAAGCTGTAGGTAATGTGATCCACATGTGGGGGTAATGGAAGAGGGTGTAGGAGAAGAAATTTAAGAAGTAACACGAGTAGAACATTTCATTTCTTATTCTGGTTATATATTCTTATGAGACTTGTGTGATTAATGTCAGTCTCTTAATGTGAAAACTTTCCAGAGACAGCATAAGGATGCATCTCTGATTTAGCATTTGCCTAAAACCATATTTCATGTATCTTGGTTATAATTTGGGAACCTAGAACCTAATTGATGCTACTTAAGCTGGAAATTCATGTATCTTAATTTTATGTTTTGGGAAACAATTGTTTATGAAAAGAAACCGAAAACAACTATTTGTTGGATGCAGGGTCATGTGGCACATTTTAAAAAATGGATAACTATTCAAAAAGTATTGATGAACGTTTTGTTGCATTGTGTCATTTTTCATTTGTATCGGAGTTTTATGACCATCTTTGGAATTTTCTAGTCAAAAATACTGAAGTGGCTTTACATTTTCTTCTCCAGCTCATTTTTCAGATGAGAAAAGTGAGATAAATAGGGTTACATACGGGTAGTGAGTGGCTGACTTGAATTTGAACTCAGAAACAGAAGTCTTTCTAAGTCTAGGTCAGTTTGCTATCCACTGTGCTACTTATGATCCCATAATGGAGATAATTCTAGCATACAACAACAAATATTACATGTACAATTGCCCCAAAATAGTAGGTGCCTATTAATTCTTTCATCAAATTATGACCTAGTCTTTAATGGCTTCCTTTCATCATGTAGGCACTGGCATCTTTCATGGTGGCCATAACTTATACCATTTTAGTTTAAATGAAAAAGCCAATGATGTGAAGATTATTAATACCTTTTATCCCTTTGTTGATTCCTCTAAGTCCACCACCCAGGACAATACAACTATTAAGTTACTTTTGATTATTAGTATTTAAAAAGCTCTTTCCTCTCTTCACCTCATCTCATATCAATATATTTCCTTCACCCATTTTTCACATCATAAGCTATCTCTTCCCTTAACAAAGCAAATTCCTATATAATCATACAAAAATCCCTGATTTCATTATAACCCCATGTTTTGCAATGGATTTCTGCCTCCATTACCTCTATTTTCTCATTTATCTTCAATTTCTCTTTATTTGCTTCTTCTCTAAAAACATGCATATATCTCCCTCAAAAACAAAAGCAAAAATCTCATCGGATCTGTCTATCCCAATAGTTATGTTCCCATTATTATTTTTTCTTTTGTGCTTAAACTCTTTAAAATATCACCTATGTGGTGTCTTTCACCTATACGTGGTGCCTTCACTTTCTTTCAGCCAATTATCTTATTAATTTCTCAGTTATTAACCTGACCCTTGTGTAATGTCCAGACTAGCTTTCTGGAGGATCTCTGGACAAGCCTTGGTCTTCAGTGGAGAAGCGATTAAGGCAGGAGAGCCACTACAAGGATAGGCAAGGATAAGAAATTATCAGAAGAATGATTTAACCCTACCTTTCAGTTAAAATGTTCTCTCTAAAGTTTCCAATTTCTTTAATCATTAAATTTGATGTATTTTTCTTAAATCTCATCCTTCTTGATATAATAGGCATCATAATATCTCTTTTGAACTCTTACTTTACTATTTTCATTAGTGATCTCACATGGATTTAGTGATCTTATCTCTCCCGAACACTCCCAAAACTACTTATCCACCCTTAACCTCTCTCCTAATCCTCAGATTCACATCACAAAGTGCCCAGAAATCTAGAATTGGATATTTCATAGACATCTTGAAATTAACATGGGTAAAATACAATTCTTTGTTTTTCCTCTCAAGCTCTCCCTTATTCTGAACTGTTACTCTTGATGAACACTCACCATTATTCCAGGCTATCCAGCTTATAAATTAGATGTTACTCAACTCTTCAGTCCCTCTCACATTCTCATATTCCTACTGTTTGTTCATCATTTAGATTATAAGAAAAAAGACTGTCTTTAACTTTTCTGTAATATTGCAATTGCTTAGTAAATGCTTGTTGACTTA
Source organism: Antechinus flavipes (assembly GCF_016432865.1). Taxonomy (NCBI): domain Eukaryota; kingdom Metazoa; phylum Chordata; class Mammalia; order Dasyuromorphia; family Dasyuridae; genus Antechinus; species Antechinus flavipes. The sequence goes on along the minus strand of NC_067400.1, from coordinate 393,246,060 downwards.
TTGGCAATGAATTTTCAGGGCATTGACTAGTGGTGATCATGGTATTGATGACTGGAGAATGACTTGTAGGATTATTGTCACCTACTATTGATATCCCTCTAGATGATGACGACATGTTTTTATATCTACCTGGATTTTTAATGGCTCCACATTTATTATAATATGGTCTCTTTCTTCTATGATTAACTAGTTTGAGTAGTAGCCAGTGGTTTTAGAGGTTTAAGTCAACATCATCTGTAACAGCCTTTTGTATAAAGGATGTTCCAGGAACTTTCTCCAATTAACCTGTCTTCATAAATAATACACACTTAGGGATGTTGTAAAAATGATACAGATGGAAGTTTCTTTTTGATGGTCTTTAAGGACCTTCATTATTATATCAGTTCCAAGTGGAAATCAGCTTTTTGGTGAATTTTGTCAGAGACTTTGGAACCTAATATAAGTTCCTATGAAAAATTCAAAATTTCTAGGAATCAAAGCAAGGATTTCATTTTAGTTAGTTTTATCTAGTGATGTATGGTTTAATGTATATGGTTTAATGTATATGTCGGATGCATAAGTTGTCTGTTCCTGTGCTAAAAATAATTCTAATAATTTACCTGGAAAATGCTTTTATCTACTTTGCAATGTAAGTGGTAATGTTGTAATGTGATTAAAATTTTATTTATGTGAAAAAATATGTTAGTAATCAGGTTGCAATCATATTCAAATTTCATTCATTTTATAACAAATTAATCAAAAATTTAAGCAAAGCCATCATGAATTAAGTACTGTAATTTTGCTGAAACATTGGGCAGCCCAAAAGACATACTTCAGCATAATTTTCAAAATTTTATAGACCATCTTCTATTTAACCCCAAGCTGTATCTCTCGTAATTTTAATATTCCAAACATAAAGTAAAGTTTACATGTGTTCACCCTATAATTATTAGCAAAAATGTCAAATGTGAGATGTAGAGGGTAATTATTTTAGATCATAATTTCATTGAACCTCTTGTTATCTCTCTGTAGCCAAATGTACTCCTTTTGTACAGAAAAAGAAAAAGAGCCCCAAATCATGATCAACAAGAAGGGTAAATGTTTTATTCACATCTTCCTGATCATATGTTCATAGAGTTTTTCTCTTTGATTCATTTAAGGTCATAGATCTCCTCACAGGGTAATGATGGAGTTTTATGATATAGTCATACTCCAGAAGGGATAACATTTGATACATTCTTTTTTATGAAACACAGTAAGCTGAACTGGTACTCCAAAAATAATTTGATCTTCATGGCCCTTCATTGTAGCAAGCAGCCTAAGTAAAAGCCATGTTTTTAATTCTAGCTGATAAGACCTACATGTTATATTCATTTAACAGATTCTTTTAGAAATCTCTCTTTTTGCCATTATTTGTTTGACTAAGTCAAGTTAGGGCTCTCATATTTTCACTAATATCTGCATAACTTAACCTTTTTTTTTCTAATTTGATATTGATTTTACCTTGGCTTCTATGAATCAGTGCTGCTCATTAACATGTACTGACTCTAAAATGACTCTATCATTAACTAGTCATTATTTGTCCTTCAAAATATGATTATCTGGTTGGATGAGTGATTTTGTTCCAAGTGTGCCCTGTTCAGTATGATCTGACTCTGTTATTGAAGAAAATATTATTCACCTGTTGGCATAAGTAATTCTGAAGAGTCTGTGAGTCCTCTTCTTTTGTCTACTAATTTCACTTTCCATTTTTCCCCTCTTCTTTTCTTTGCCCATCTTTGCATTGTAGTTACCAAAAACCGAGGTATACTTTGACCTCATTTGGAAGACCTCAATCAAATTATTTGACTTAGTCATGATCTTCAGCAGATGTTGGTTAACACTTAAGTAATTATTTTCATGGTGATTTTTTTATCTATTTATGTTTCCTATGGACTATGCAAGGAAATGTGACCAATTTTCCTGTTAAAGTTTATTTTTTGTTGCCTTTTTAAGTGAAAAAATCAAACTTCAATTATTTTATTCACATCTTCCTGGATCTGCCTCTAATTTAGCTGCATTAGTCTGATATCTTTTAATTTTTCCTTATAGAAAAAATAAAATTTTTTACATGGTGTGATCCTTCTGATAGCATGTCAACATTGGACCAAATTCTTGCATTGAAAAGTGCCAACAATTAAATTAATGATTACAAATAGGTTAAATTAAATAAATTAAGACAATAATAAATAAGAGAAGTTGTATAGAAATAAATTCCAATAATAGGTCAATAAAGGAAGAAATGAATTTGTATCAGAATACTAAGTGTAGGCTTCATAAACAAGAAGTACAATTTTTAAATGCACATGGGAAGGAAACATTGGAGAGTTTGGATAGGCAGAGAGAGTTAATAGGATATTGAATGGCAGATATATCTGTGAGCATTTCAGGCATGAGGAATAAAATGAACAAATGTATAAAAATGGGTATGGATTTGATTTATTTAAGAGTGATAGCTTATAGGAGAGAACAAAGCATAAATATAAAAGTATAGTATAAGGTATATAAGAGAGCAACAAACTATGTTATTATATCAAACGTGAATTTGAAGGCTTACAATTCCTTCAGATTTAACAAATACATATTTTTAAAAACTCATTTCCATTTTCTAGAATCGAGATTCATGCCATGTAAATTCGGCAATAATTTTAACGACAAATAAGTAATTTGGAACCTACAGCTCACATGAAAAACATATGCTATCACTTTCTAGAAATACTCTGCTCAGAATACTTTTCTACTTAATTTTGTATGTACATTTGGTTGGCAGGTTGTATATCAGGAAAATATTTAATTATAGTGATAGAAAGTAGTTCATATATTTATAAGACCAAGAGATAGAAAGAAAGGAGAGAAGAAAGACAGAGAGACAGCTACAGAGAGACAAAGATAAAGAGATAGAAACAGAGAGATAGAACCAGAGCCAAAGCTAGAGCCAGAATGTTGGATTTTTACTTATGTCCCTGCTGGATTCACTAAGTTATCTATCTTATTTACAAAAATTTTAAGGCACAAAAATAGCTTCAGTTCTCAAAAGCTATGCAAAAGAAGAAGACAGGCTCTAGCAAATTCTTTCTTACTGGGAAGGTTTTAAAGATGATCATAGTGATAAACTGTGTAAGTTTATCATTAAAGGCCTAAATTTGGAGATTGGACATCAGTCAGGACATGGTTTCTTTTCTGTGCAGTAATATCTCTTGAAGTTACTTTCTGAAGGAAGGATTTCAATCTGTTTCAGAAAAAATTTCTCCACTAATGAAATTACAGATCTTTTCACTTTTATCCTATGATGTAGCATATTGCTATAAATGAATGTATGGAAGTATCACATACTGACCCAATAAGAAGCAAAAACAATGAAGTTCAGGAATCTTATCACTTTATTTGATTCACTTTTGTTATTTTTTCCTTTTTCTGGAAGTCAGTGGCCCATTGCCAAATCCTCTGAGTCCAAAAGAAATATCAAGCCTGGAAAATGTCAAAAACAACAAACAAGGCAAGCTCAAGTACTTGTTTTCCAAAACTATTCCTAAGGGTTTACTTTTACAACTTCTTCCTGCTCTTTTGGCTGATTCACTAGACCATAGTCAGGGGAACTAATGAGTTTGTGTCATTGACCAAGGGAAAAAGCCAACTCATGAAAAAGGATTAGCACTAACTCCCTGACAGAAGAAAACAATCAACTCATTGGTCAAAATCCCTGGCACTTCTTCCCTTCCCTTAGGTCCTTGGCTGCCACTTTGTTAAAAGGCAAAGCCAAGGACTGATTTGTAAGAAACAGCCAATAAAGTGATCCCATTAAAAACAACTTTTACTTTCTTTTTTCCCCAGCAGAACATTTGTAAAATTAGGTCCAGTATTTCAGACCCCAAATAATTGTGTAATCTAATGATACACTCAGATCCATAAGACATCCATTGTCTTCCTGAAAGCTCTAAACCCTGGATATAAACTTCAACTTTATAAAAGATCAAAATTTATGTACTCCCACATTTTCAAGCTCTTTTACTGCAGTTGCCTTTCCTTATTCTCACCATTATATTAGCATCCTGAAATGTTAGAGCTTAGAGATCATTTAATCTAAACCTAATACTTTACCCTTATTCACTTCAGTTTTTGCAATGTGCCATTCAAAATAATGATTTAGAGAAACTTTTAATAGTAATTAATTTTACACAATAAATGCAGCTTTTAAAAAAAGTCTGTATAATTCATTGATAAACATACCCATTAATAAAACAGAGAAATGACGTTTAGTAGAGAATATTTTGGAGTACAACGCTTTGGTGATTTTGCTAATTTGTAACTAATTCATTACACAACTGTGAAAATATTCTGATGTTTTCATTTCCACTTGTCCACTTTTTTGAAAATATCCCAGAAATTTGGGTTTTAGATAAGGCAAAGTGCTTGCTTTCATAGAGCATATGGTCCATACCATGGGCTTTGATTCTTCTTCTTCTTCTTTTTTTTTTTTTTAAAGAAAGAAACAAAGCATACAGAATTTGAGTTTAGAGGGGAGGGAAATCTTCCAATATTCCCTTCAATATTTTCTTTTAGACTTGAGCCTATTGGAATAAGCTCCAGAATATGAATTGTATATTTATAGTTTATGATTTAAATAGCCACTACCTTTTCTATATAAATTGTATATGAAAGATTTTATAGAAAAGAGACCACTCAGAACTGTTGTTTATCCTCCTCTATGCTGTTGGTAGAAATTGACTGATATCGTTGTCCTAGTTTAATATATCTTTGATATTATCAAATTGTAATGAGTCCACTTTGACAGTGGGAAGAGTAGTAGACTTAAAAGTCAGGAGTTTTTGATTATTATTTTCCCTTGTACATTAGACTATTGGAAAATAGATTAGGGAGTTATCATAGTAAAATTACATCATCTCTGTGGATGATGACATCATATCTCTGCATTTCAATTTACTCATCTGAGGTAACTGCCTCATAGAGGTAGCTATATGGCACAGTGGATAGAGTTCTGGGACTTGAGCTAGTAAGGCCTCAATCACTTACTAGCTGTATTACCCTAGGTAAGTCCCCTAACCTGTCTTTTTCAGTTTCTTCCACTATAATTGGAGACAGGGGATTAGCATCAATTTATCATGGTCTTTTTGAGGATCAAGAAAATTGATATTTGTAATATGCTTAACACAGTGTCTGGCACAAAGTGGGTATTGATTAAAGCCCCAGTTTTCTTCTTTCCTTCCTCATCTGCAAAGTGAGAATGAAAAGACTGGAGTATTTATAACATATTATAAATGTGCTTTAAAATTATAAAAGTGTTATTGTTATAATGAGGAAATATAAAAAAGGGGGGAGTATGAGAGAGTTAAGCAATGAAAAATAATGTGGGGAAGCTGTCAGAGTTGACTACTTGTATGATCATTCATATGTATCTATAATCTTATTTCTGACATCTATAAAAGTCCAGGCATAAAAATTTAGTGAGAGTTGTTGCAGAGAATCATGAAAAATAGCAGAGAAAGCAGTCAATTCTTTGTCCTTAATTTATTTACTAATATACTTTACTATCTATTCTCTAATAGAGTACTCTATTTCTCTAGAACAAAAAGTTTAAGAAATTAAGTTTCAATTAACAAGAACATTAATACTTATGTAGTAAAACTGTTTTGTATAAATTGATGACGACAAAACAATAGGTCAAAAGTAGGAAAAAATAAACAGACTTCCATTAAAATATGTACATGAGAAATTTTCGTGAGGATGAAGAAAGTAGTCTTAAGGTCAGCACAGAATAGTTTCAAGCCTATGGAAAGATACTTGGCAGACTAAACAAGTGATAATCTTTTTCATCTAAAGGAACAAAAAGTGATTCTAGCAGTACTAAAGAATAAAAATCATTGAGATTCCCCCCCTTCACAGTGAATGAAGAAATTGCATTATCAACACAACAAGAAGGACTTATGTCCATGGAAACCTTCTATGGAGGTCACATAGAGAAGTCCATTGTTCAAATCATTCTCCTGTTCACTCCTCTTCCTCTTTTCTAATTTGGAGATAAGTCTAGAAGTAGAAGAGAATGATAAGATTCCTACTAAACAATATAGTTCTCATTAAGAAACTCAGGATCTTGGACTCCATTTTAACTCAAAAAAATTAGGGATGGCAGTGAAAAAAATCAAACAAACAAACAACACCCCCACCCCCTGAAAAAAAAAAAAAACAACAACTCCAAAAATAATGAAGGAATGGCGATGGATGGGTTGGGGTAATTAAGAATGATTAGAGAGGAAATCTTCATTTTCATGGAAGACTAGAACTATCTACTGCTATTCTATTTATGTCATACATACCCTTATTGGGCATTTCAAACTGTGTGTGGTAAAAATAAATTCCAAACTGAACATTTTTGGAACTGGATTCATTATATTTCCCTATAAGTGGTCCCTTCTCCCATACTTTCCTATTTGTGTTAAAGTTACCACCATTGTTCCAGACACCTCCCCCCCCCACCATTTATAACCTTATTAATTACCTCAATTCCATATTACTCTCCTCACGTATCCAGTGTTATTATATTGGTTTGCCTAACTTACCTACATCCATACACATATATTATATATATACATATTGTTATGACATATTAATTAAATTATATAAATAATGCATAAATTATTACTCTATTTTATGTAATATAATATGTACAAATTATAATATATTAACTTTAATATATGCACACATATGTATATATGATACATATACATGCTTTCACATCTATTTAGCTAGCTATATACCTTCCTATACAGATAGGTTCTTAATCTCTTTGGATATAGGGATTATATTGATATGGTTAAGTCAAAGGTTTGCACAGCCTAGTGACCTGAGATTCAATTTTAAATTATTTTCCACAACAGATAAACCACTAAATCATTTTACAGCTTTACCAACAATGAAATTGAATTAACATGATTGCTTTCAAATAGCATCTTCAACAATTTTCATTTTATTTTTTTTCACCTTTGTTTATATAATAGGTGTGAGAAATGTTATGATCTGGATTTTGAGACTTTTTTTTTTGGTTATCTTTGTGAACTGCCTGCTCATATAGTTTAATCAATTATCTATAAGAATAGCTGTCGTTCTTATAAAGTATACCCCATATCTTAGTGCATATTAGCTTATAAAACATTAAGCTATAATATAAACAATATATTTATAAACAAGAGGACTAGATTTTTTTCTCTGATGCTGTAGAATTTGCAGATGTCTTCAAAACAGAAACTTTAGCTGATTCATCTGATTCTTCCAAAAGAAGGTATAAAAAAATAATTGATTTCTACATGGAGCTCAGGCAGCTCTCTTCCTCAACACCTGACTATCAGTTATATGACTGCACTAGATGATCCAAATAGGTTTACAACAAAGATTGATCACATGCCTGCTATGCCTTCTCTCTTTTTAGTGCCATGGAAATTTTGGCTCTACTATACAGAATAAAAGCAAATTAATTAACAAATTGCATGATATGAGGGTTAAAAGGCCTCTAGAAGCAAGGAATGTGGCTCAAGGCATGTGGGAGGACCTGAGGGATGAGGCCAGGTGAGTCCTACATGGAGGTGGGGCATAACCCCAAGAGATGATGTCTGAGCCCAGGTACCATGCCTCCCTCCTTAGTGCTGTCAAAGCCTAGCACGCCTCCCTCCCTCTTCTCAGGCCAATTCCATTATGCCAGGTTCCTAGAGGACCTCCCCCTTCCCCAATTCTCAGGGGGGTATAAATATGTGCTATCTAAGAATAAAGTTCTCTTTCACTTCACCTCTACCTTCTGGTGGTCTGTCTCTATGTTATCTGGGTTGGTACCCAAAGACAGGTAAGTGTGGCCTAGCTGTGCTGTCGATGGACAGGCATTAAGAGTAGCTCAAAATGGAGCCACAAGTTTAGGGTAGCATTAAGAGATGCTACAAGTGGCACCCAAACAGGGGCAATTTTGGTTAGGACCTCATCTTGTAGCAAGCCTAAGGTGGAAAGAGAAACAGAACTCTGCTTTAGTGAATGAGTAGAAAGTTAGGAAATGGGACAAATTGTTGTGAGGGTCCCAGACCAGGAGGGGCCAGGAAAGAAGCTTATATAATAGTAAAGTAAGCAGGATTGGAAATGGATTTTAAAATGTGGGAGGTAGTAGGTAGTCAGATGGCTTCCTATGATAAGGAAACTCTGGGAGCCATCCCAGAATGGCATCACCTCATTTATCAAGTAATTGGGGGGCACTTTAAGAGATGCAAGCAGCGATCCACTAAAAGTTGATACTAACATGCAAATGGAGAGTCATAAAACAAATGAGGGTTATAAACTGGCACTCACTGGGCCTAGCTGTGCCCATAAAATGGAGCCAACGGAAGTTAGCTGTGGGAAAGAATCAGGAAATCAACAGGAAGACGAAGGAAGACACATAGACTGGTGGTAGCCCGAGAAAAGATCCAACATAGTATCTCATCATTTACCTGGGACTCTGCATGGGGACTTCTGCAGTTACTAATCAGATATCTAACTTACAATTAGACAAGGTAAATACTCTGAACCTATTTCAGAAAATAGTTGGACAAATTCAATGGTTAAAGTCTCATGCCCCTATTCCTATTTCTTTGATGCAGTCTTTATATGGCATTTTAAAAGGATGTAAGAGATACTCAGAGCCCATTAACATCATATCAGACAACTTATATGCTGTCCAAGTGCTCAGAGGCATTGAGGATGCTGTCCTACAGCCTCAGAATCCTTCAATTGCTGACCTCCTTGCTGACTTGCAACTGATTTTACAGACTAGGAAACATCTCATTTATGTCCTGCATGTATACTCTCACCAGTGCTATACAGGAGACATATTTGCTGGCAATGAGGTAGCAGACCATGCTTTATAATGTTCCCTTCTTACGGTCACCACACCCTCTAAATGTGCCCATGATTTTCTCCACTTACCCACTAATTCTCTATGTCGCCTTTATGGTCTCACCTGGGAACAAGCCCAACAGATAGTGAAGCAGTGTGTTCAGTGTGTTCAGTTTCTCCCTCCTCTACCTAGTAAAGGAGTTAATCCCCGGGATTTATTCCCGAATGATTTGTGGCAAATAGAAATGACACATGTGGACCATGTGGCCATCCACATCTGTATTGACACCTTTTCTAGATTCTTTTAGGCCACAGTGGTCTCCAGTGAAAACACTCCTTTGGTCATTAAACATTTGTATAGTAGCTTCTCTTCTCATGGAGTTCCTAATACTATAAAGACCAACAATGGTCCAGCTTATACCTCTAAGCAAATGGCCACCTTCCTTGCCACATTCACCATTAAACATATTACAAGGATTCCCTATAATCCACAGGGTCAGGTCCTAGTGGAATGGACCCATTGTACTTTGAAGGCCACTCTTATTAAACAGAAAGGGGGAGGAAGTAAACAGAATCCCAATGGCCCATACAGGTGGACATGGATAAGACTTTATATACTTACAATTTTTTGTGCCTGAATAGGGATGATGGCCTCTCTCCAGGAATGATACATTTGGCACAATCTTATAGACAGGACAGAAAAAAAAACTCCATAAAAACAGTGCTTCAAGAGCCAGAGAACAATCAAAAGGTCCTTTGGAAGCACGTGGAAGAACATTGGCAAGGTCTTTGGAGAGGGCTGGGATAGTTAGGTCTTGCAGGTCCTGATGAGGGAGGCAGCTGGATTCCAGAAAGAACAAGGAAAATTGCCCCTATTAAAACAGGAGCTGAAGAACAAGACAAGGAGATGGCCCAGGAGATGCCCGAAACAGCACCATAGCAGAGAGATGACTACCCTTCTCAGACTGGCTTAGTGACTGATCCAACACACCTCTCTTTCCCATCCCCTTCTATTGTATCCCATGGGCTCTCTGTAGCCATTTTCATATTGTTGCTTCTTTTGCTTTTGCCTATTTTGCTAGAATGCTTTATATGTATTTAAAAAAAAATTATAGGTGCTTATGGAAAAGCTTCTCATTCGTCAACATGAGAACATTTGGTCTTATTAATAAAAGAGGGGAAGATGTAAGGGTTAAAAAGCCTCTAGAAGCAAAGAAGGGGCTCAAGGCATGTCGGAGGACCTAAGGGATGAGAGGTACTGAGGCACAGGTGAGTCCTATGTGGAGGTGGGGCATAGCCCCAGGAGACGGTGTCTGACCCCAGGTACCACGGCCTCCCTCCTTAGTGTTCTCAAAGCCTAGCATACCTCCCTCCCTCTTCTCAGGCCAATCCCATTATGCCAGGTTCCTAGAGGACCGCCCCCTTCCCCCAATCCTCAGTGGGGTATAAATATGTGCTTTCTAAGAATCAAGTTCTCTTTCCTTTCACCCTTACCTCTTGGTGGTCTGTCTCTATGTTATCTAAGTTGGTCTTAACTGGGTAAGTGTGGCCTACCTGTGCCATCGATGGATGGGTATTAAGAGTAGCTCAAAGGCGAGCTACAAGATTAGGATAGCATTAAAAGATGGTACAAAAGATATGATCATCACATGAGAAGAAGGAGGATAACAACTACTCTAACATTAATCTGCAGATATCCGGAAGAAGTGAAGAATTTCTTTGACATGTTGAGGAAATTCCCTGTGCAAACATTTATGCAGAGGTAGATGAGACAGACAGGACTGGCAGGGCAGGCATGATTGAATTACCTGATACATTAATAGAGATAACTTCTTTATCAATAAGATCTAAGATTGTTTTTGAGCATATGGATATATAATTTTGAGATTGTTGTTAAAAAGTTTCATTAAGTTAACAGTTAGACAAATAAAGTTGTATATTACTGTGAAAATCAACTGTGTGCTCCATACAAATCCATGTTTTCTTTTCCTTTTTTTAAAAAAAGAGGGTTGGTACAAGTTTATTATTGCTCAAGACGTAAGGGAAGAGGAAAGTTATAGCACAAAAGTAATACATAATTAACAAACAAACACAGTGGTCACCATAACAATAAAGACAGTATAGCAATATACAGCATACATCATCACCATTCCAAGGAAGCACCAACATCTGAATTCTGAGGCTGGGAGAAAGGAAACATTGCTAGGCAAGCTATACAGGACTTCCTATGCTGAATCCTCAAAGTCCCTTTTCTACTAGAAGGGTGTTCTTTAGACTAAGAAAGAAGGCACTATGCTAAGTATTCCCATTTGATAAGTGACTTGAGACATAGCAGTCTCCAAGATACATGATGCTCCATCACAAGAGGCCCACAAAAGAGAAAATGTATTCATTTATTTAGGGGGATTATGTTTATTCCATGAACTGGTTTCCAGGATAATCATAGGCCTGCAATAAAAGATACTCATTAATTAAGACACCAGAAGGGTGGCCAACCTTCTTGGAAATACATGCTTTCTAAAAGACAATAGGAGATTAACCAGGTAAATCTTAAACATCTTCTGATGCTGAAGTAGTGCTAAATAATGTACCCTGGATTAATTAATATTTTTTGTGTTTTCTTGGCCTATCAATTTTTTTAAAAGAGTAGTTGGTGATTTTGTGTTTCTCTTTTATTTAAAAAAAAATATGTACTATCACTGTTTTGAGCAGCAGGCAAGGGTTGGATAATGGGCAACTCACCTGTTTATTGAGTTCTGTAATGGAAATATCATACTAAGATACAGTAAAATACTGCTTTAATGGAATTGAAAACTAAAGATATAAATACTTGCCTCAATGTTCTAAAAGTGAAGATCATAGCAAATGCAAGCTGTCAGAAGAGATAAAAAAGGGGGTGTCAGGAACTGACTCATGAAGAGCTCAGAGTTTACTTTGTATTTATTTTCTGTTATCAAACAAACAAGGTCAGCCATTGGTAAGAATCAAGATTTCACCAAAGGAAGGAAGGAAAAGAAGGAAGGAAAAAGGAAGGAAGGGAGAAAGGAAAAAAGAAAGAAGGAAGGGAGGAAGGAAGGAAGGAATTAAGGGAGGGAGGTCTTCCTGTGACCTACTACATTTAGCTTGGATTTCAGTTGCACTTTTCTTCATTTCATAAGCCTAAAAATGACTATTCTCTTTTAAAAATTATATTTAGCATTTTATTTTCCCTAGTTACACATAAAAACCATTTTTTACCATTGTTCTTAAAACTGTATTTCAAATGCTCTCCTTCCCTACCCTTCTTATTGAGAATTCAAGCAATTCAATATAGATTATATATTTGGAGGTATGCAAAACCTTTCTATAATGATCCTGTTGTGAAAGAAAACATAGATCCCCATTCTTGCCTCTCTCCCAGGGAGAAAAAAAAAAAACAAAACAACAAAAAACACCTCTCTTTCTGCTGATAATATTTTTGGCCACAGGCCTAGTTTTTTAATGCCAGCATATATTATTCCAGTGCTTATAGTTTTATTGTGGCTACTGATATATTCTGTACATTTATAATTGCAGTTTTTGCATATTTTTTTTCTTGTTTCTTGCAAAATTTTCTCCTTGATCTGGAGGTTTTAAAATTTGGAGATAACATTCATTTGTGTTTTCCACACAGTAATAAATGATCAATAGATTTTTTTCTATTTCTACTTCCTCCTCATATTCTATCACTAAAAGACAATTTTCTTGGATTATTTCTTGCATTGTTTTATCAAGATTCTTTTCTCAGTCACAGCTTTCAGGTAGTTCAATTATTCTTATATTTTCTTTTCTTGATCTGTTCTCCAGATCTGTTGTTTTCTTATAAGATTTTCATATTCTGTTCTTTTTTTTATTCTATTTTATTTTGTTATTTCTCACTCTCATATACTTCATTGACTTTCCCTTGGCCAATTCTATTTTTCAAAGAGTTCTTGATTTTTAAATTATTTTTCAAGTTCTTCCATAAATTCTTTCTGTGAAGGCAACCATTTACTTTTTTGGGTTAGAAGTCTTTCTTTCTTTCTTTCTCTTTCTTTTTTCCTTCCTTCCTTTCTTTCTTTCTTCCTTCACTGTCCTCCCCTGAAGGTGAATGCTAATGTTCCTTATTCCTATAGTAAATTCCTTTGGACTTCTTTCTTTCTTTTTCCCTTTCTTTCCTTCCTCCCTTCCTTCCTCCCTCTCTTTCTTTCTTTCTTTCTTTCTTCACTGTCCCCCCTGAAGATGAATGCTAATCTTCCTTATTCCTATAGTAAATTCCTTTGGGCTTCTTTCTTCCTTTTTCTCTTTCTTTCTTTCCTCCTTTCTTCCTTTCTTTCTCTTTTTCCTTCCTTCCTTTCTTCTTTCCTTCCTTCCTTCCTTCCTTCCTTCCCTCCTTCCCTCCTTCCTTCCTTCCTTCCTTCCTTCTTTCCTTCCTTCCTTCCTTCCTTCCTTCCTTCCTTCCTTCCTTCCTTCCTTCCTTCCTTCCTTTCTTTCTTTCTTTCTTTCTTTCTTTCTTTCTTTCTTTCTTTCTTTCTTTCTTTCTTTCTTGTTCTTTCTATTTGGTGTTTCTGTGGAGCTACTCTAGAGATGTTTGTACTTCACACTGGTTAATCCCTGGCCTGGGGTCTTTCTTTTTGTCTTCTCAGGTTGTCCCAGGAGAATCCCTGTTGTTCTTGAAGCCATCTTTTTTTCCCATCTGTCTGTCTTCACCCTAAGCCACAAATTTATTCTGTTTTTGGGAAATCTGAAGAGTTTGACATTTTCTGACTTACTACATCATCTTCCCAGAATCTTTTTCCCCAGTAACTATTTTAAATGTAATATTTTCAAAATTTTGTCTTTCCACCCAAAACTTCCTTCCTTCTACCGTTACTATTTCTATATGGGACAATACCATATCCCCAGTCTCTCAGACTCACAATATAGAAGTTATTCAAGATTCCTCACTATTTCTCACTTCCTTATTACTAATCTGTTGCTAAGGGCTGTTGATTTCACTTTCAAAATCCTTCTTTTCTTATCTGATTCTAGTATAGGATCTCATCATCTCACTTCTGTATTATTGAAATGATCTACTAGTGAATCTACCTGATTCAGGTTTCTTCTTACTCCAATATATTCTCTTTTCAGCAAATCCAGTGCCTTGGACATAAAAAGACCTTAGTTAATGAAATGAAAGAATGAAGCAATAAATTGAAACACACATATAAGATAAACTAAACTTAGAACAGGGCTTTGGGCTAGATACACTGAATGAAGCACAAAGGCCTAATCCTCTGGGAAAGTATAAAGAAAATTTGAATTACGGCTTGGAGGGAATTGCAGAATCAGCTAATTGTAGATTTAGAGAGATCTTGAGGCCTTCTTGTACAACTCAAAACCTGAAAAGGAATCTTTAATATACCAGAGAAGAACTATGCAGCTTGTTCTGGAATTCAATGAAAAGAACAACTATCTCTTAAATGAGTTTATTCCATCCTGAGATGGCTCAAATTTTTAGTTTTCTTGATATCAAATCTAAATTTACATTTTTGCAGTTTCAAAGTAATGTCTATCTTTGAGGACTTTGAAAATCAATTTGACTATTGCTGATGGATCACCAGTGGCCTCATTCTAGCTGTAAACGAAACTGAGCAGTATCATGATCATATGATTTGCTCGTTAACCCAGGTAGAAGACAATAAAACTGCTCTCTTTCAAATAGGAATACATCATCATTTCTAATGGGAATTATTGTTCTAATATATAGGCAACTGTAATCCCAGTGCTTCATTTTACTATAGAAAAATCAAACTGATAATGACTCTAGTATAAGTTGTTCCAGAGAATGAATTTAAACATCCAAGATAGCTTAGAGTTTCCAAAGCATTCCAAAATCATATCTATCTATTGTCTCATAAATACACATACTTACACATGCACACAATGTATTCATGGGAAATAGATACCCATGATGAGCACTTTTTATTCTGATTGGAATTATATTTGTAGTTCTATAGCTCTACCAGATAGAGATTTATACTCCAATAAAACTTAATTATAACTTTTCTCTGACACAGAGATGAAGTGACTTTTCAATGTCATACAGTGAGAAAATAGCAGATCTGGGAATAGAATTCAGGTCTATCAATTCCCAGTGCAATGCTTTATCTAGCAGACAACTATGATTTGTTGTGAAATAGTAATTGCTAATTGCTCTTGCTACACCTTTCATCCAGAAGGATTTGAAGTTAGAAAGAGGCTTTATCCAATGGACAACAATGCCTTGTAAAAGAAACATTTTTTCTTTCACATTTATGTCAAATGAATTTTTATCATTTGATGGTTTCAATGACAATTCCAATCTAATTCTCTAATGACAGGTGTTGACCTTCTAGCTGAGACTGCTAATAAAATTATTCTGTGGAGTTCTCCTTATTTCTCAGCTTTCCTGATGAAAGTAATGTTTTCAAATTAGGGGGAAAAGCAATTTGAATACTGGCCTGTGGAAATTCACACAATGGCAATAAAAAAAAAAGCTTTTATCCACCCACTAATTTCTTTACTGGACTAATTATATAGTGGACAACCATTATATATATATATATATATATATATATATGTGTGTGTGTGTGTGTGTGTGTGTGTGTGTGTGTGTGTGTGTGTATGTGTGTGTGTATATGTCTATATGTCTATATGTATACACACAAAAAATACACACACACATATATATATTTATAATATAGACATCATCTTTCCCATTTCCTTTTTGGCTGTATCAACTTGATGCCCAATATCTGTATGCACCACATTATATGAACAAAACACTCACTTATTTTTTCTTGATAATCAAATAATAGAGAATATTCACTTTCTGTGCTCTAACTGTGCCCTGAATTTCCTTAATGTAATTCATTGCATAAGTATTTAGAAAGTACCTAACATATGAAATGCCCTGAAAATATTCTTTACTCTGATCACATTGTGGACAGTTTATCTCTTTGGGACAACATTTCTTTAGTTATAATTCTAAACATAAATTCAAACCAACTCAGAGGCCTTCTGATAGAATTCATATATGAACAAGAATTTACTCTATAGCACACTATAGAAATACTCTTTTATCCTTTGATTGAAGATCTGCTAAAGCAACTCATTCCACTTTCATGTTGCAGCAAACTCAAGTAAATTTTGTTCTTATTATCAAGCCTTACGTTTCTCTGCAATTTCTAATGACTCCTTTTATTTTTTCCAATTTGAAATTAAAAAAGAAATCAGCTCTTAGACACAGCAGTTCCCTGGATTCAATTCAGTTTAATAATCACTTACAAAGCACTCATTATGTATTAGACTTATGTCAAATATGGGATTCAGAGATAAAAATAAAAACAAGATAATTTTAAAAATAGCTCCCACATTCTAAACTCCAGGCTAAATGTTCCGATTTTCTTCAATCAATCCTCATATAGCACTGCTTTCAGAACCCTTGACATCTGGTTTTTCAGTTCTATATGCTCTCCATCTTAAAAAAAAGAATTATTTCTAACATGAGGTACTTCAAACAGAATCAAACTCCTAATATTCTAAGTACTACATCAGTTTCCCATAAGATCTACAAGGGAAATGTTCTTTAAATTACATATGAAATTATGGCCATAGGCAATGTATCTTTGATAATTTGGTAGAAAATGGAAACATCCTGGCAATTAACAGATCTTGACATCTTTAGATTGACATTTTTTTGGGAAGAAAATCCATCCACTCAACAAATACCTTGTTGTCATCAGCTATATATAAGGAGTATTTAGAACATACTTTAGAAAGCAGTAATGATATGCAGATAACCATGGTCCTTAATACTTGTGGAGTCTACAATCCAGTAGGATTGATGAAATATTTATACATATAATTATTCCATCTTTTCCCATGTAATGTGTGATCTGTGCATAAGTGGAATCCAAATCAAATCTTTTGAGAGTTCAACTCAATCCTTAATGACCATGAGATCTTTGGATTCCTGAATGTTTGGAAGAAGACCCGTAGGTTAATTTAACTTTTGAATGATACAGAGCTCTCACTGATAGAAACAATCACCCAAAATAGAGTTTTATAAATTGTGCATGTGTTTTGTCAGATTGTGTCTTCAAAATTATGAAGTTAAAAAACGTCATAACCAGAAATTGAGGTTTTAACATTGAGAGGATTCTTTTCTTATTTTAACATGAAAAATTTGATTTGAGAAGTCCTTCATCATTGGCCTTAGCAAATATCTGTGTATAGTTTTCAAAATAACAAAGCATGAAAAACTTCTGTATACATTACTTAGAAACTTTGTTTAATGAATTGTATGATATTCATCCCATATCAAAAATACTTAAGAAAATCTGCTCTGTTGGATGAATCTATATGATTTCTCTATACAATGTAGAAAACAATTAAATAGGATGAGAAGGGATAGATAGGCTGTAAACTATATTGTTGAAGTAAATAACCTGTCCTAGAGATTTCATAGATTCATCAGCATATTGAGGTACTTAGAAAATTACGGGGTTTTAAATTAAAAAAGGAAAAAAAAAGATCAATTTTAAGAAAGGCCTTCATATCCAAACCTTGATAGAGATGTCGCTAATTAATAATTCATTGTCATTGTCTTTGGATTTGCATGGAAAGTCCCCTGAATAGATATATTGCCTTCTTAGTCCTTGTAAGTACAGACCACACCTCCTGGGGGATGAGGCCCTTGGACTCTCCTGGAGGGGGTTAAGGTAAGATAATTTTACTGCAAAATAAAGCTCATTAAAAATGTTATAATGTATATGTGTGTGCCATAATAATTAAGAATTTGCATAGTTGACTGCAGTCACTATCAAGTACTGTGCCAAATGTGAGACTGTTTTACATAATTTTGTTGTTGTTGTTGTTGTTGTTGTTTTGAAGGGAGAAATCACACACCAAAGTGATAAAAGCATATTAGTAAAAGTTTACTCAGTATGTGTCCTTAATGCAGACCATGGTGACAAATTTCTATGCAATTACAAACTGCATGACATTACATCATTTAGTCCTAGGGGATCATCTTGCCAATTTTCCATCTATCATTTATTTTCAGAGCCTGTAGTATGTACACTTTGAATGATCTCCTAAGAAGGTCACAGGCAGGGAAGTTTCTTTACCAAACAATTTTCTGTCTTGGATTTTGAGTGGTTTGTTTTTAAGGTTTATAGACTTCATTTCAGTAAAAGTCCCAGAGAGATTCAGAACAGGTCTGGGGATCCAGGTCTTCCATCAATGTGTTTGCTTTGTCTGCTCCTGTGGCTTTCCCAGTTCCCATTTCTATAAATACTTGCTGAAATATTTGCAGTAACACATTTATTGTCTTTAACCTTTTCTCATGTAGTTTTTAAGGTTCTCATAAAACAAATGCACATGGACACATGCGCACACACAATAAATACACACATATCCCTATAAGCTTTCTTAGTCTCATTGACTCAGTGGAAACAAAATGAAAACAGATGAATATGTAGTATTTTATATATATACATATATATATAAATACATATTATGTTATATATAATGCAATATATATTATACATGTATATATAATGTTTGTACATTACATATATATCTTTATATATATACATACAGATACACATACATATAGTAGGGTTTACATATATACACACATACACACATATGCATATATATGTTTATAAATACACATGCACAGTTATATGTAACATATATGTAAAATATATGTATTGATGTGTATATGGGAGATATACACACATAAATATGCAATGTTAAATTCCTATATATGTAAATATAAAAATATACATATATTAATGTATATATTGGTGCTGTGTAGTATACATGCAATGCATATATACTTGCACATGCATATATGTGTGTATATACAAACATATAATATGCATTATATATGAAATATATTATATATGTGTATGTATATGTATATATGTGTATATATGAATAAAACTTCATTCTTATCTTGTCAAAAGTAAACTGCCTCAGATCTGGCTATAGAAGTGATTTTTCCCTTTTGTTTATTGTGTTTTCTATAATGGAATTAAACTTACTATTTAAGTAAAATGCCACACAAGATTAGAGCTCTGAACCTCAGAAAATTTTGAGTAGGGTTTTGATTCCCCTCCAAAATGTTCTGCTCTCACTTACTGCATTGAGTTTTAAGCCAAATGCTGAGTGACAAATTATAATTATTATTATTTTCATTTCTAAACCAGTATTTGACTATTTGATGTTTCAAAGAGACCTATTAGAACTTCACCATCTCATGTCACATTTTTGTTATCAAATGGTCCAAATAAGAGAGTATACTCAAAGGAGGAGGAGAAAATGCCTTTTCCAGTTCAGAGACAAATCTGTAATCTTGTTTCTAGCACTCCATTTTAGCTCTCTGACAGGAGCAGTGGACGCTAACACTTCAGGTATTTGGAGCACACCAGGCAGCTAGCACCTGGATGGCTTTGTATCGTTTGCTTCAGAACCGCCCTTTAGTATTTTTAGCACCTCACAACAGCTAGCACTCTGGGCATCCTTCCCTTTGGCCTTCTTCTCTTCCTTTTCCCCCTTGGAAGAATGCCAACACCAATGAAAGTAATGAATTGCCAACCATCTGCTGATAGATACCTTTATTTTCTTTATTTCCCATGTAAATATTCTGATTTTGAGTAGAACATGAATTTGAGAATAAAGAGAAAGGAGAATCATAAATTTGAGACATTTAGAAATTTATTATATGCTTCTGGAATATAAAAGGTTCTTAATAAATACTTGTTGACTTAATTGTGTATGGGGATATATGCTTGGGCCAATGTTTTCAAGAAATTTTCACTGCCTAAACTAAGAAAATGTGCTTTTTGGGAGCACCAATATAGTATAACCTATTGGTAGTATCAAATTAATGATTCTTCAGACTATATATGAAGGACTCTAAGTCATAAAATGTAATCTTATAAAGGAATATGAACAATTTTCAGTTAAAGAAACTAAAGCTATTTCTAGTCACGAAAGAAATGCTCCAAATCATTATTGATTAGAAAAATGCAATTCTAGACAACTCTGAGGTACCACTTTACATTTCTCAGTTTTGCAAAGATGACAGGAAAAGATTATAATAAATGTTGAAGGAGATGTGGGAAAACTGAGACACTAATACATTGTAGGTGGAGTTGTGAACTGATCCAACTATTCTGAAAAACAACTTGAAACTGCCCAAAAGGCTAATAAAATGTGCATACCCTTTGATCTAGCAGTATCTCTATTGAGTCAGTATCTCAAAGAGAAGACAAACAAAGGGAAAAGGACTCACATGTACAAAAGATGTTTGTAGCAGCCCTTTTTTTGTAGTGGCAAGGAAGTGGAAACTGAGTGGAGACCTACTTTTGGGAAATGGCTGAATAGGATATGATATATGAATGTTATGGAATATTATAGTTCTATAAGAAATAATCTGCAGGATGATTTCAGAAAATCCTAGAGAGATTTACATAAACCAAGTAATGCAAAGTGAATTGAGTAAAACCAAGAGAACATTGTACACAGCAACAACAATATTATATTATGGTGAAGTGTGATGCACTTGATGCTTTAGACTTGGGTGGAGAGGACTATCTGCATCCAGAGAGAGGACTATGGGGACTGAATGTGGATCACAACGTAGTATTTTCACCTTTGCTGTTGTTTGCTTGCTTGTTTTTTTTTTTTTCCTAATTTTTTCCTCTTTTTATCTGATTTTTCTTGTGCAGGTTGGTAAATGCAGAAGTGTTTGGAAGAAGTGCACATGTTTAAACTATATTGGATTACATGCTGTCTAGGGGAGAGAGGAAGAGGAAGAGAGGGAGAAACATTTGAAACAAAATTATCTTTGGATGTATTTTGAAAAATAAAAAGCTATTGTAAAAATAAATAACATGAAAGGGCAAAAAATAAAATGTAACCTTATTTTCTCTCCTTAAGACATTCACAAATATGTCTATACAAGTATTACATACACAAGTATGTGATGCATAATACAATTTGCTTTTTTTGTGGAGAGAAATAAAGATTTAAATTAAAATAATGCAAATTAAAGGATTTTTTATAAATATAAAACACACATGCAATTTGAACTTAAAACTACTAAGTTAAATAAGAGAACAGACTGGCATCAGTATATTAAGCTACTGTTAATATAAAAGAAAGAGAAACATTGAATTCAAAGTGAACTTTGAATGAAATAGATTCATAGTTTTGAAGGCTTTCTCTAAATTATAGTCTTAATGGCATAAGAAATATACATTACTTAAATATATTCTATTTCAAGTAGAAAGAGAAAAATTGAGGTCAAAGCTATTCTTCCTCAGGATGTTGTCCAGTCTATCATCTTCTCATAGGATTTTAGTCAATAACATTATTCTTTGATTATGAGTAAATACCTAAAGAGGATAAATGGAGATAGGGTGGGTGTCAGAAATCGTGAGTTCTAATGCTACCCCTTCTACTTCCCACATAAATGATCTCAAATATTCCATTTAATCTTTCTAGGTATTAATCAATTTGATTTAATAATTTATTAAACACCTACTATATGCAAAGCACATTTTCAGGAAATTAAGATTAAGAAATTAAGATAGGAATGAAATAGTTCCCAACATTGAGGGATATGTTATTTATCTTTTATTTTTGAAAAGACCGATGACTCACAAGGTGATGTCTTGACTTATTCGTGAATTCGATCTAAGTAAAACGGAGTTGCACAAAATCATCAGCCTCATTCTCTCTTCCAAACTTATCCAAGTCCAGGAGCAAGACAAAAGTCAGGAAGACTGGCAATGGCCAGAAATGCACTGTGTAACCTTAGTATCTTCCCTGTTTAACCGATCTCTAAGTACTCTATAGAACCTATGTTAGCCAGCTTCATAGTTATTGGAACAAATTGTTTTCATTTGCCTACTCCACTAAGATGAGTCTTCACATGTTTGGGATAGGGATCCACCTAATGCCTGTCAGTTACCCTCAAAATGGTTTAGAAACCCATCTGCTGAGATGCTTTTATGGGGATGTGCCCACTGCATATCCTATAACTTCTTGAAGTTATAAGTAAGAGCTGGGTGACAGGCGGACACCAAAGGTTGGTGAGCAATCCTGAAAAAGATTTGACAAGCACTTATGCCAGAGGTGTTAGTGTTTCATAAACAGCCATACATAAAGGGTACCTACATAAGTCAATATAAAGTACATGACAAGGAATTTCAGAAAGTAAAAATGATAATATTTTCTTCGTGAGTAGAAGATAGCACCTGATATGTGCTTTGAAGGATTTCAGGGATTCTAGAAGGAAGAAACAAAGAGAGTTGCAGATGTGGGGGAGGAGGTTTCTGTTTACATGCAATAAAATTGGAGATGTAATTTCGTGAGTAGGTAACTAAAAAATTAACTTAACTTTGATAAAGTGCAGAAAAAAATAAATAAAATGTATATTGGAGTCTTCTATCGTGTTGGTCAGAAAAAGCTGAGCTCAAATCTAACCACAGGCACTCACCATATGTGAGACCTGGGCAACTCACCTAACCTCTGTCTGTCTCAGTTTCCTTAACTGTAAAGTGATGATTATAATGATACCAATCTGCTCAGAGTTGCTGTGGGATTGATGTAATATAAATACAAATAACAATTTGTAAATCATAGAACATTTTATAAATGCTAACTGTGATAAAGATTCTCCTCCTCTTTCTAATCATCATTATAAAAGGAAGAAGATATGCTAGGTGAAATATAATATTCCCTTCAACTCTCAATCCTATGATTGTAGAGCATGAACCCCATTAAATTTTCTCATTTCCAGCTTGAATATCTATATTTAATTGAACTGATTCTGATATGAAATGGCCTCTGTTTTTAATCTCTCTATTCCTTGCAGGTTATTAATGTTCTTTCTAAAATGTGAGATACATAAATGAAAAAAATACTCCAGAAATATTTTGAGCAAGACAGAATTAAGACCATTGTCCCCCTCACTCACTTTAGTGTCTAAGCTTTTATTAAAAGATGTTTCAGATATGTTTTTTCTTCTTTTTTGCTTTTTTTGGCTAATGTATTGCACTGTTAATTTCCATTGAACTTGTACCCCACTATTTACCCAAAACTTTTTCAAAAAAAGATTGCCTAATCATCCCACCTCCATTTTGTCCTTTTTAGTGACCTTTGCCTCTTCTTATCCAATTGAAGCACTTTATAATTTTTCTAGTAGTTTCTACCTTATTAATATAATTCATAATATTATTTATAAATTCATAAATGAATTCATAATAGTGAGTCACAGGCAAAGAGTTTTTTTGTTTTTAGTAACTAAGTTTCTTTGCTCAATTGTTTACTTTATGTGAGAGAAGGGATATTGGGAAGCTACAAAATAGTGACATACTATTGTTAAAAATTGTCAAGGGAGATAATTTCTGGGGGTGGAGTCAATATGGTGAAGTAAAGTCAGGAAAATGCTCTAACTCTCCCAGTTTTCCTTGAAAACTAAACCAATAAGAGATCTTAACCACTGAAAATTAGCAACTGAGACCCTCAGTCCTGGCCCGGTACAGGAGCAAATCGATGGGACAGTTTCCAGTCCTAGCTCACAAGGCAAACTCTGGGAAAACAGGCTGTTTCCTAAAAAGATCAAAGCTACGCCCTGCAAAGACAAAAGACTCCTGTGCTCAAAGCCAAGGCTCAGAGCTGCAAAGGAAGCTTGAGACAGTGTGCCTTTTACCCCAGGAGAAGAGCTCAACCATAAAAGTTAAAAAAAAAAAAAGAAATACCAAAAGAATAAGAAAGAAAATTAACAAGAAATAGAAAAGGACCATACAAAGTTACTATTGTGACAGAAGAGACTAAAACACAAACTCAGATGAAAGCAAATGTCTACAAAAGAAATCTCAAAGAATTATATGAATTGGTCTCAAACCCAAAGAGGCTTCTTGGAAGTTGTTATAAAAGATTTTAAAAAGCAAATAAGAAATATAGAAGATATAAAATAAGAAAGAAGAAATGAGAGGTATGCATGAGAGAGTTAATAGCTTGGGAAAGGAAGGGGAAAATTGATTGAAGAAAACAATTAAAAAAAATTTTTTTATTTTTTTCTCATTTTTTTAAAAATTACAACTTTTTTATTTATAAAACATGTGCATGGGTAATTCTTCAACACTGATCCTTGCAAAACTTTCTGTTCCATCTTTCCCCCTCCTTCTTTCCACTCCCTCCCCTAGATGGCAGGTAGTCCAATACATGTTGTATATGTTAAATACAATATATGTATACATATTTATACAGTTATCTTGCTGCACAGGAAAAATGGGATTTAGAAAGAAGATAAAAATAACCTGAGAAGGAAAACAAAAATGCAAGTAAACAATAATAGAAAGTTTGGAAATGCTGTGTTGTGTTCCACACTCATTTCCCATAGTTCTTTTGTTCTGTGTAGTGATTCTCTTCATTACTGAACAATTGGAACTGATTTGATTTGAAGAGAGCCATGACAATCAGAAATGATCATCAAATAGTTCTTAAAGTGTATAATGATCTCCTGTTTCTGCTCATTTCCCTTAGCATTAATTCATGTAAGTCTCTCCAGTCCTCTCTGAAATCATCCTGCTGGTCATAAGTAAACAATTCTTTAAAAAATACAATTGGCCAAATGCAAAAAAAAAAATCCATTGAAGAAAATGATACTTTCAAAAGTATAATGGGACAATTGGATCAAAAGATGTATTATAATCCAGGACAAGAAGAGAAGGGAATGAACATACTCTGAAGTATGATCGCATGTTTTGTCTCTAAGAAGGAATAACTTAATCACTCAGTTGGGTATAGAAATATAGGTAACCTTACAGAGAATAGTCAGATAAAGATAGACTAAAAATCAATCGCAAATTAAATAATCTAAATCTACAAAATGAATGGGTGCAGCAACAAATCACAAAAAACAATCTATAATTTCATGCAAGAGAATAATGAGACAATATACCAACACCTATGGGATTCAGTCAAAACATTTCTTAGAAGGAAATTTTATGTCTCTAAATACCTACATGAATAAAATAGAAAAAAGGGGAGATCAATGAATTGGGCATGCAACCAAAAAAGCTGGAAAAAAGAACAAATTAAAAACCCTCAATTAAATGCCAAATTAGAAATTCTGAAATTCAAAGGAGTGGTTAATAATATAGAAACTAAGAAAATATTCAAATAGTAAATAAAATTAGGAGTTGGTTTTGTGAAAAAAAAATAGATAAACTTTTGGTTAATTTGATTAGAAAAAAAAAACACTAATCACCAGCGTCAAAATAGAAAAAAGATGAACTTACAACCAATGGAAAAGAAATTAAAGCAATAATTAGGAGCTATTTTGCCCAACTCTATGGCAGCAAGTCTGACAATCTAACAGAAATGGATGAATATTTACAAAAATATAAATTGTCCAGATTAACAGAAGAGGAAACAAAATATTTAAATAATCCCTTTTTAGAAAAAGAAAATGAAAAAGTCACTAAGAAAAATATCTCCGGGCCAGATGGATTTGCAATTCTTCCAAATTCTACCAAACATTTAAAGAACTATTAATTCCAATACTATGTAAACTATTTGTAAAAATAGATGAAGAAGGAGTATTGCGAAATTCCTTCTATGACACAAATATGGTAGTGATATCTAAACCAGGAAAAGCCAAAACAGAGAAAGAAAATTATAAACTAATTTCACTAATTAATATTGATGCAAAAATTTAAAATATTAGCAAAAGATTACAGCCCCTTATTATCAGGATACTGCACTATGAACAAGTGGGTTTCATACCAGGAATGCAGTACTGGTTTAATGTCAGAAAAACTATTCCCTTAATTTACCATATCAATAGCAAAACCAACAGAAATCATATGATGATCTCAATAGATGCAGAAAAAGCTTTTGATAAAATATAGCACCTATTTCTATTTAAAAAAAAAAAACACTAGAGAGCATAGGTATAAAGGAAGTTTTCCTTAAAATAATAAGCAGTATGTATCTAAAACCAACGGCAAACATTATTTGTAGTAGAGAGAAGTTGGACACATTCCCAGTAAGATTAGGGGTGAAACAAAGATGTCCATTATCAGCATTATTATTCAACATTGTACTGCAAATGTTGGCTTTAGCAGTAAGAAGGGAAAAAGAAATTAATGAAATTAAAATAGTCAAGGAGGAAATAAAACTGTCACTCTTTGCAGATGATATGATGATATATTTAAAGAATCCTAGAACATCATCCAAAAAACTATCCAAAACTAGTCACTGCTTTTAAAAAAAATTGTGTGCTTTAGGAAGCACACAAAAATAATCATTATTTATTTTTATGTATCACTGACAAAGCCCATCAGTAGGAGATAGAACGAAAAATTCAATTTAAAATGATTTAAAATTTAAATACATTTAAATAAACTTATTTAAATTAATAATCGACAAAATAAAATATTTGGGAATGGACTGCCAAGATAAACACAAGAAGTGTATGAACACAATTACAAAACAATTCTCATACAAAATTAAGTCAGATTGAAACAACTGGAAAAATATTAATTGCTCTTGGGTAGGATGAGCTAATATAATAAATAAGACAATTCTGCCTAAATTGGTCTACTTATTCCATGCCATACCAATCAAAATGTAAAAAAAATATTTTATAGAACTTGAAAAAATGATTAGAAAATTCATCTGGAAAGACAAACGATCAAGAATATTAAAGAAATTGATGAAAAAAATAAAAAAGATTGATGGCTTACCAGTATTAAACCAAAATTATATTATAAAATAGCAGTCATCAAAATCATTTATACTGGCTAAGAAATGGCATGATAGATAAGTAAAATAGATTAAATACACATGAAACAATAATCAAGGTCTATATTAATCTGTTATTTGATAAACTGCCAAACTTCAACTTCTGGAATAAGAACTAGCTATTTGACAAAAATTACTGAGAAAAGTGAAAAACAAATGTCAGAAATTTGGCATAGACCTACATCTTACCCTCCTTACTTTAAATAAAGTCAAAATGAATACATGGTTTGGACATAAAGGATGATAACATAAACAAATTAGGAGAACAAGGAATAATTTACCTTTCAAATCTTTGAAGAAGGGAGGAGTTTATAACTAAAGAAATACTAGAGAACATTATGAATAGACAACTTCGATTACATTAAATTAAAGAGGTTTTGCACAAATAAAACCAATGAAAGCAAGATTAAAGGGAAGTACAAAGCTAGGGAAAATGTTTATAGCCAGTGTTTCTGATGAAAGTCTCATTTCTAAAATATATAAAGAAAGCAAATTTATGTCAAATTTATAAGAATACAAGTCATTCCTCAATTGAAAAATCCTCAAAAGATAGGAAGTCGATTTTCAAATTGTGAAATTAAAGCCATCTATAGACATATGAAAAAAAAATAGACATAATTCACTATTGATTAGAGAAATGCAAATTACAACAACTCTGAGGTACCTCCTCATACTTCTCAGAATAACTAAGAGGACAGGAAAAAATAATGATAAATGTTGGAGAGGATGTGGGAAAACTAATGCATTATTGGTGGAGTTATGAAATGATCCAACCATTCTGAGGAGCAATTTGGATTATTAAACGGCTACCCTTTGATCCAATTGTGCCATTACTGGATCTGTATCCCAGTGAAATCACAAAGGATGGAAAATGGCCCACATGTGCAAAAATGTTTGTAGCAGCTCTTTTTGTGGTAGCAAAGATTTAGAAAACAAGTAGATGCCCATCCTATGGGGAATGACTGACCGAATTGTAGTATATGAAGATAAAGGCATATTTTTGTTCTATAAAAATGATGAACAAGCTGATTTTAGAAAGGTCTGGAAAGATTTCCATGAACTGATGTGCTGAAACAAGCAGAACCAGGAATACATTTGACACAATAACATCAAGCACATTTGATGATCAATTATGAAAGATTTGGTTTTTCTCTGTAGTTCAGTGATCCAATGCAATCTCAGTTGACTAGACAGAAGATCTCATCTGCATCCAGAAAAATAAATATGAAGACTGAATCAAATATGATATGTTCACTTCTTTTTTCTGTTTTTTTAAAAATTTCTCTCATGATTTTCCTGTTTGCTCTGAATTTTCTTTTCCAACATGATTCATAAAGCAATGTATATTAAAAATAAAGAAATTTTTCAAAGAAAAATTGTCAAGGTGCTTTTGTATTCAGAGACTATCATTGGAATTGTTAGCTTTCCCTCCCAGCTTTGTGTCTTTTGAAAATTGGATAAACGTGTATCTGTAGTCATTAATAAAATATTTAAAAAGCACAAGTCCAGGGACAAATTCCTGACTAAGTCTAATAAAATCCTCTTTTTAGATACATGTTGAACTATTACTCTTTTCTTTTTGTTTCCAGTCTTTAAATCAGTTCAGAATTTTCATAACTATATTTTCATCCAGGCAATGTCTCTCTTTCTTATGCAAAACAAAAAAACTTGAAAAGCCATATGAAATCTTTGTTAAGTTGTAGTAAATTATATCTCCAGTTCCTCTACTATTCTAGTAAAAAAAAAAATTGCAATGAATCTGGTCTGATCTAGTTTTGTTGAAGTTGTCCTTACTGTTAGTGATCACAGTATTGTTTCTAAATATTCAGAAATCACCCCTTTAAAAATATTTTATTTAGGTTAGCCAGAATTTGAAGCTAAATTCACCAGCCTTAAAGTTTGCATTTTCTCCTATTTCCTGATTTTTAATTTTAAAAAAAAAATCAGGGAAATATTTTCTGTTTTCTAGTCCTCTGATCAGTTTTTTCCATTTAAAATATGTTTCTTGATGATTTTTGCTTTTTTCCATCACAATCTTTCTCAAGATATCTACATTCATTTGCTTCCTTCCTTTTCACAGAAAGTTAAAACTAGATCATCAAAATTACTGTATATGATATTATGTTGAATATTCTGTATGCAGAGTATCCTATCTCTCTACTGGGTAGGAGGAAAGTATTCTTATCTTATTGTATGATCTCTAACAAAAACTGGCTATTGAAATTAACCTTTATTTTAGTATATTTAAAAATTGTTTTATTAAAAATTTATAATCTTTACATATATTGTTCTTTTGGATCTACTTTGTTTCCTGTTCCTCGATTCATAAAAATCTGTGCTTTTACCAGAATTCTTGTTTTTTAAATTATGTCAATAATATTCCACTTAATTTACATATTATATTTTGTTCTTTGATCAAATGAGTGCTTATTTTGTTTCCAGTTATTTTTTTTTTCTTTTACTGACACGGGTACTAAAAAACACTTTGTTATATATAGACACTTTCTGTCATTACACTGAGTTTTAAAGGGTATGAGCATTTGTGACTTTTCTGACATACTGCCACATTATTTCCCAGAACAATTGAACCAATATATAGCTTTTCCAATTAGGTATTAATGTGACTATGTTCCCAAAGACCTTCTAACATTATGTGTTTCTGTCTTTTGTTATCTTTGCCAAACTTTATGGGTTTTCAAAGATCACTGATAGGTATTCAACAATCATATCTAGTATCTCTTTCTGTACCCTAAAAAGGTCAGTGTCTACACAGAGAAATGCATAATGATTAATGCCCATCTAAGTGTTTTTACTAATAAGGAGAATCGCTGCAATATTCTATCTTGCTTGCTAATCTGTAACCACTGGCAATTCCTTTCATTCTCCCTCTTCCTTAAAACTCTGTTAAACCCTTCCATCATTCATAATAGAAACACAAGGTAGTACATTTGTATACCTTTGATCTCTGTCTTTTGCAGGTGTGCTCATGGTTGTCAATTTCTCCATTGCTCTTGGCTAGAATATTTGAAGATACAAGGATAAAACTTCTTGACAGTGAGTTCTCACCAAAGGTAGAATGAATTTCCTCTGGAAGAAATGAATTACTCATCACAAAAGCCCTTTCAAGAGAGAATGGGTAGCTACTTGTTCTAGACACTTCTCTCCAAGGTCAGGTTGCTTGTGAAAACCTCTGTGGTAACCCAAGATGATAGTTAATAATTTTAATGAAATTTCTCACACATCTATTGAATGTTATTAAATAAATTTTCATGTAAACATCACTTTCTTAGATTAAAAGTGGCCATTACAAATAAGTAATTCTTTTGTTTGCTTTCACTTGAATATGGAATTCTCAATGTCAATACATTTTAAACAGAATACTCTGGCAAAGTGACCAGTCAGCCTAAGGAAGAACCACTTGACTATTTCTATTTCTCTAATGCCTATTTATACATTTTAATCTCATGCTGAATCCCTCCATCTCCACTTTATCTTGAACTCTAGTATTACAGTGGTTACTTTCTTTTAACTGCTTGGGAATGGATTCACTATGGTTGTATAGTAATTTCTCTTTCTGCCATTACAAAAGCCTGACTTTTTTATCTCTCCCCCCACCCCCATGACTTCAGAATTGTTATCCTCCACCTTATCTCTTGTACTTACGTACTAGACAAGTGCAAGTCATTATAGTCATAGTGTAGATGCTATTAGATTAATCAGTAAGCTTGCAGTCCATTCTACTTGATCTATATGATCACATTCACACTGTTTTATTATTGTTGTACTTTGCTAATATACGAGCAGCTAGGTGGTACAGTGAATACAGCACATGGCCTGGTGTTAAAAAGACTCATCTTTTTGAGTTCAAATCTGACCTCAGATATTTACTGCCTATGTGATCTTGGGCAAGTCACTTCAGCATTCTTAACATCACCATCACAAATAAAGTCACTCAGCTTTCTCATCTGTCAAATGAATGAGGTGGAAAAAAGCAAATCTTTCTAATATCTTTGCCAAGAAAATCCTAAATGCGGTCACAAAGAGTCAGATACGATGGAAAAATGACACAACAGCAACAAGAACTCGACAATACATTTTTATCATTATTTGTAAGTGAGTTTTTGATTTTGTGCAGATTGTTTTTGTTAGAATCTCAATAACAACCCTTTAAAAGGTACCATAGAGGGATAGGGGAAAGGATTAAGTACTTAATAAAGGATAAGAGTCCCAAACTTAGAGTCAGAAAGACAAATTCAAATCCCACCTTAGACACTAACTTTGTAACCCTACACAAGACATTTAGCCTCTATTTTCCTCAGTTTATTCATTTGCAAAATGAGAAGAGTAAATACCCCTTCCACCCAGCATTGTTATGAGGAGCAAAAAAGAAAATAACTTTAAAGAATTTAGGACAGTAAATGATATATGAATGTTAGCTATTGATATCAATCAGTCAAGATCTTTCTTAGCTCTAATAACATTCATAAATATCTTAGCACAATACCTGGCACAAAGTAAGTCCCATATAAATGCTCATTTCTTTCCCATAGTTGGTCTCCATTGTATAGAAAAATCTTCTTTTTTTATCTTCCATCTTCTACCTGAGTACATAGGCTTTTTGTTCCTACAGAAGAAAGCCATTCATGTATGCTTGAAGTCAAAGAAGGATTTTGTATTTATCTATTAATAATAAGCCTGAAAATATATAAAGGAAACAGGTGCAGTGTTCTGTTTTTCACTTGATTTTGTATTTTTATATTTTGATTTTCTATTCTTTTGTCATTTTTTAAGGATTGTTCCAAATTCAAATAAAGAACTATAGTTTTGCAAATTCTAAGACGTGTTTCAATTTAGGATTTCAAAAATATGGTATGTTTTTATAGTTAGTTGTGTCTCCTGAATGCTATTTAGTTTAGATTGACCTTTTTCTTTAACTTGTCTAAAACAGTTTTTAATTTTAATCTGATTTAATCTGACAATTTACTTTACCACATTTTCACCTTTAATATAAAAATGATATATTGAATTCAAGTCATTAGAACCAATGTTAAATAAAGGCCTGAAAGCTAATTGACACTTATGCTGAAAGGATCTGACAATTCCAAAAATAAATGCTTCTTCCACTTTTCTGTTCATTATGAAAAAATCTGAAGGCAAATAAGTGATAGGAAAGAAAATAAGGAGTTTCCAAAGTATTCTAAGGATTGGTTTAGGATAGACACAAGCTGAATCATAGGTGCATAGTATCAACAGAGAAAGCTCTTTGAAGGTCATAAGAATGTAAAAGTATGTATGGGAGTGAGAATGATAGCTGCCAATTGGAGGGACATGGATCCAAGTTGGATAGGGGAAAGAATCAAAAGACAATTAAAGATTTTGGAGAATAATGTAAAAGGAATATATCTTATACTAGGTTGGCCCTTAATTAATTTGACTTGAGTTGAAACAGAGGAGCTCAAGTTTGACTTGGTAATGCTGTTTGAATTTTTCATTATTTTACAAAGTGATCTTACTTGAGATATCCATGCTTATTTCATACTACTGTTAATGCATCTTGGGAAATAAATTCTCTCTAGTTGTGCACTATTTTGATTCATTATAGATGCAAATATATCTCATGTTGTTAGCCTTATTACAGCTTCTTCTTGCCTTGTCTATCAGGAAATTTAATTACTCTGAAAGGATTTGTTATTTGCAAAGCTATATTAATTCTTGCTAATACTCTATGATCTAAGCACTTGCAAACTGATTATTTTTCTCATCAAATCCAGATTTTTAAAAATCTCTATTGATAGATTCTGTGCCATGACTTCAATTCAATCATTCAACAGACATTGTTGAATATCTTTTATGATCTGTTATAGATATAAGTATGTGATGAAATAAATAAGATGGAAGATTTTAATAAAAAAGTAAGTTTACACACAAAAATTTGCCTAAAAATAGAGTGTTATGTGTTTTGTTCTGGTCTCTTATTGGCTCTGGGGAAATTCACTTCATTTCTTTGAGCCTCAGTTTCCTTTCAGTTTCACCTATAAGTTAAGAGGGAATTATGCTTACATAACCTATCTCACTAAAGTATTCAGGCCTAATTTTTAAAATATTAAAAAAAAACTTAGACTTGGTAAAGCTGCTATAAAAATAAGATCCAATCTAAAAATTGTTTGAAAGATTTGAAGATATTATATGAAAGCTATCTTCTGCTATTTGAAGAAAATTTGATTCGTGGAAGAGGGATTAGAAATGTTTTACATGTTTCCAGAATTCATAATTAGGAATTATGAGTAGAAGTTTTAGGTGTGATGTAGGGGGGAAATTAATATTAGAGACTATTAATTCCTCCATGTTACATATTTTAAAGCAAAAGCTAAATGACTATGTATCAGGTGTGTTACTAAGGATTTTTTTGTTCAGGCATAGGATGATCTAGACAATTTTATATATCCCTCCCCACTCTCAGATAGTTGAATTTTGTGACAGAGTAATGAGAAGTTTATAAGGTACTGTATATTCAGGGATATGAGTGATAGATTACTTATTCCTGGGGAATCAGGGAAGGTTTAATAGACAAAGCAGGTGTTTTTTCTTCAAAATTGAACTTCATTGGAACATCAGGGTGAGAGAAAGGCAAATTTTAATCGTAGGAAATAGCCATATAAATATTTTGAATTGATTGTATGATTATTATTATTATTACTTTAAAGAAATCCCTCCTTCACTGACTATAAACCTTATATTTCCTGTCCTTAAAAAAAGAATGGTATTTTGTCCCTATCTTGTGCTAATCTTGGTTGAGCCATTTTTCTAGGTATCTTACAACAAAGAACAAATACAAATACTTTATTTCAGATAGCTGGAAATAAATCTATTTTAAGTAGTTCTTTTTTTAATATGAAGGGGATTTATTATTTTGTTTCTTTTCTAGTATCTTTGGATAAATGCAGATCAAATGAATTTAAGCCTTCAGAATCCTGAGGTGTATCTAAACCATAACTCCTCCTTGCTTTTCTAATCCTCTTTTTTGATTGCTTGTGGTTTTCTTATCCTTACAAGTCTAATTGAATCGTGTGTTTGGAGCTATTAGAAGATGGCAATCCGATTTTCATTTGTTTTTATTTATTGGTTGAACCAGACCATCAGTTTGGTTATTTTACATGAAGATCAAAACCTTCTGAATCCCCTACTAAATGACTAGTTTATTATATCAAATCAAAGATCAAAACTAATGTTAAGCAAAAGGTCTAGGGCATTAAAAATGGATCTGGAAACAAAAGGCTCAGATCTAGACAAATTTCAGCATTACAGAGTTCTTCCATATCATCACATATTGATCTTGTGAAAGAAGAATTTTACAAAATTTGTTATGTGATTTTATTCTTCATCTTCCTTAGGTCAGAGTTCATATATTTGTAGTATTACAGGTCTTTCTAAAGCTAGTAGTCTTATAATCCAACATACTCATTTTACAAATGAAGATACTGAGGGAACAGAGAAGATAAATGACTTATGCCTGGTTACAGGCATAGTGGCAAAGGGAGATTCAAAATCATAGTCACTACTCCATATTCTCTTACTGAGTTTCTTTTCCCAAGTTCTTAAATCCCCTTCTTACTTTAACAAGATTCCATTTTTTCAAAATGCCATCTTTACTTTGCTAAAACCTTCTCTGGAGTAGGTCAAATATTTGGGTTTCATAGGCCTTTTCTGTTATTCAGGAATATATGTCATTCTCTCAATTGTCAAAAGACAGTGTTAGTTGAGGGAGGCCTATTTTGATGCTAAGAAATCCTGAGTTTAAATCCAGCCTTTGGACACATATTAACTTTGGTATTTCTTCTTCTGGGGGTTGAGTCAAGATGGTGAAAATAACATACATTTCTCTCTGACCTTCTTCACAGCCCTCACACTAATCATGAAATCCAGCTTCAGGATTAGTTCTGAAGCAGCAGAACCTACAAATATTGGGAGTGAAAAAAGTTATCAGCAGAAGATAATGTCAAAAATCACCAGAAAAGGTCTGTTTTGATTGGGCTTTAGAACAGGAGGAGGTGGCTAGGTGCATGCAGAGAGGCAGAGAGGATGGAGGCCAGCACAGGCTGAGCAGACCTAGGTGGGGTGCGATCTCCACAGGGAGGAGAATCTACAGGCAGGATTCTTCCACAGTGTTGGCTACTCTTCCCTGATTGCACGCCAGTAGATCAGCAGAAGTTATAAAACATCCAACACAAACACAAATGTTAAAGTGTGTACTCCAAAGTGCCAGAGTCTCACGGGACCTGGCCAAGCCAAACAAAAACAAAACTAATGAAGACAAGATTAGAAGGGAAGCAATAAACTGGGAAAATATTTTTACATCCAAAGGATCTGATATAGGCCTCCATCTAAAATATATAGAGTATTGACTCAAATTTGTAATAGTTCAAACCATTCTCCATTTGATAAATGGTCAAAGGATATGAACAATTTTCAGATGAAGAAATTGAAGCTATTTGTAGCCACATGAAAAGGTGCTCTAAATCATTATTGATCAGAGAAATGCATATTAAGACTACTCTGAGATACCCCTACACACCTGTCAGATTGGCTAAGATGACAGGAAAAAGATAATGATGAATGTTGGAGGGGATGCAGGAAAACTGGCACACTGATGCATTGTTGGTAAAGTTGTGAATGGATCCAACCCTTCTGACCAGCAATTTGGACCTATGCTCAAAATGTTATCAAACTGTGCATTCCCTTTTATCCAGCAGTGTTGCTACTGGGCTTATTATATCCCAAAGAAATATTAAATGTGGGAAAGGGACAAACATGTACAAACAATGTTTGTGGCGGCCCTCTTTGTGGCCAGAAACTGGAAACTGAGTGGATGCCCATCAATTGAAGAATGGCTGAATAAATTATGGTATATGAATTTTATGGAATATTATTGTTCTGTAAGAAATGACCAACAGGATGATTTCAGAGAGGACTGGAGTGACTTACATGAACTGATGGTAAGTAAAATGAGCAGAACAAGAAGATCATTATACACAGCAACAACAATACTATACAACGATCAGTTCTGATGGACGTGGTTCTCTTCAACATTGAGATGATTCAAACCAGTTCAACTTGTGCAGTGACAAAGACAGCCATCTACACGCAGAGAGAGAACCATGGGAACAGAGTGTAGAACAAACCATAGCATTCTCACTCTCTCTGTTGTTATTTGTTTGCATTGTGTTTTCTTTCTCAGTTTTTCTTTTTCTTCCTTCTTGATCTGATTTTTCTTGTGCAACAAGATAACTGTATAAATAAATAAGTAAATAGGATCTATCATGTATTTCAACATACTTACCATGTATTGGACTACCTGCCAGCTAGGGAAGGGGATGAGAGGAAGAAGGGGATAATTTGGAACAGAAAGCTTTGCAATGGTCAATGTTGGAAAAATTACCCATATATATATATGCTTTGTAAATAAAAAGCTGTAATAAAATAAAATAAAATAAAACCTTTTTTTTCCTAATTCTTTAATTTCTCAAGGCTTTAAGTAGCTCCCTGAAACTAACAGTTTCAGGTGCTTGCTTTCCTATACTCAGTAAAGATTGTTTACCCTGGGATATTTCCCAATACTGATGGGATCACAAAGCAAGATCTCTGAACATTGGGAAAAACTGTCAACAAAACTATAATGAAGCCTAGGAGATATATGGCTGAGTTCTAGGGGTTAATCATACATATACCATATGCTAATTATCATTAAATAGTTTTGAACTATTTATTGTTCAGCTAATGGCTCAGGAATCAGAACTCTGATGTCAGCAAGACCTGAGTTCAAATTTAGTCTCAGCTCAGACATTAGCTATATAACCTTGGTTAGGTTACTTAACTCTGTTTAAATCAGTTTCTCCATCTGTAAAATGAGCTGGAGAATGAAATGGCAATCCATTCCAATATCATTTCTGGAAAAATCCCAAATAGGATTATGAAAAATCAAACAGGAGTGAATAACACTTATTATCGATGATTCATATGTGTATGCAGTATACCTTGTTTCTTTTCCTTTTCTAAATGACACATATTCTCCTTTGGTTTGCATGTAGTAGTGCTAGTTCATAAAGCTTCATGTGAAGTGGGTAAAGATGGCTTACATTATCATTCATACTGAGGCTACATGGTAAGACATCCTCAGGACTGTATCGTGTCCCTTATTTTCTGTGTATGAGTTTCTCAGCTTTGTACAAAACATTGGAAAATAGCCCCTGTGACTTTTTCCAATTACTTTTTAAAGACAAACCTTACTAAACTATTTCAATTACCAGTGTAGAAATGTCCTCTATTCCCATATCAATTCATCATTTTCAGTAGACTAACATATTTCCTCCATCTCTCTTTACTCTCTTTCTTCCATCTTTCAACTTTTCCTTCTTTTCATCTCTCTTTTTTCCCTCCCTTTATTTTTCCTCACTTTTTTCTCTTCTCTTCTTTCCTTTTTCCTCTTCTTCCCCTTTTAATTTTACTTCCATGCTAACTTTCGCTTCCTTCTTCCCTTTTTTCCTTCTTCTTATTCCTCCCTCCCTCCCTTCTTTTCTTACTTGCTTCCTTCTTTCTCCAACTATTTATGAAATACCTAATGCATGCAACATTTTGGGTTAGATGATGAGGGAGAGACAACAAATAGATAAGTTGTAGATTTTGATCACTGGGAATTTATAATGAAATAGTAGAAAGACAATGATGTGAGCATCAGCTGTAATATATGGAGAAAGCAATGTTCGGTAAACTTCCATTTTTACAATTCAGTCTAATAACTCAATACAGGCTTGTTGGCATAGTGGATTGGGCACTAAATTTAGTGTCAAGAAGATCTGTATTGGAATATTACCCATGTGATCTTGGACAAATCACTTAAATTCTCCTTCACTCAATTTTCTATTCTATAAAATAGGTTAATATTGTTGTGAGGGGCAAATGGAATAATATATGTAAATTATTAAACTTAAACATATTGTGTAAATGATAGCTATGATTATTGGCAATATCATTAATAGCAATAACACTTCTAATTGAATGGTAATTTCAGAAGGGTAAAGATTTAAAATTAGTTTTATTATTCCAAGTAGCTTTACAATGGAAACCATCAGAAAGAAGGGATATTAATTTGCATGTGTAAAATACCAAACATTTTACTATAAGGAATACTAGCTATAATAATAATAACTAGATTTTACATATTGCTGAAAGGTTTTCAAAATACTTTGAAATAATGCTTTATTTTATCCATGCAAAACCTTGGGAGTTGAGTGATGTTATTTTAGCCATTTTTCAAATAAATAAACTGAGGCAGCAAAGACTGCATTATTTGCCTAAGGTCACACAGCCAATAAGTGTCTTCAGTAGAATTTAAACTTAGGTCTTGATTATTAAAAACAATTATAATACTTTATAATCACTGTACTACCAGCTACCTATAAATCTATGATCTTGATATTTGTTCCAGATACATAGATTTGCATTGTGGTTTCTAGTTTGGTCAGTTTAAATTTATGGACACCACTATGTGCAAATAAATACCACTGCACAAAGGCTCTGGATAAGGAGAATATCTGCCAGATATTCAGTTCAATTTGATTCCATACTGAACACATTTATCAAATACATACAAGGCACTGTAGGTATTCCAGGACAATTAATGAAACTATTCTTGCTCTCATGAAACTCTCAAGGAAACTATGCAGATATTGTAATGCAGATAAATAAATACCAAAGTACTTTGGTAGTAAGGAAACACTAATGACCTCAGGACCTAGCAAAGGCCATTTATAGGAATTGGCACTTGAGTTGAATCTTGAATTGGATTTGGAATTTCAGGCTGTGGAAGAAATAAGAAGAGGGTAGCTCAGGCAATAACTAAAGGCTGATTTCACTAAGTCCTCACTGATTCCCATCTCAGAAAGTACCCATTGTAAGGCAAAATTGGATAATTATAGTACTCAAACTCTTGAAACCTTCTTGTTCTAAAAGAGGGAGGAGATTGCATTGGAGGGCAAATGCAATGTTAATAAATATGGTAATTAGGAATGGTTTTTCATAGGAATTCATTACAGCTGAATCTAAAAAGTCATATAGCAAAAAGCATGCTAATCCCCCAATTTGAGAGGCTTAATCAATGTAATTCTGTGCTGAATTTCCATTGTCCTTTCTGTCTACCCTGCAGGGATTCTGTTAGATTGAATGATTCAATATATAGGAAGCATTTTGATCTCTTTTGAAGAGTATAATAATGATAATTATTTTCTTAAACGGTTATTTTATATGGCATCCTTCAAAAGATACCAACTTAAAAAGAATGAACAAATGGGTACCAAGCCCCTGGAGAGAAGGCAATGGGGCAGCTGTAGGATAGTGATTGCAGCCCTTAGGAAGGGGGTGAAGTTTTCTGCCTCAGATTGCTAATACATTGTAATTGTCTCCTTCAAGCTTTGCAGATGGAGACATTTTTATGTTTTATATCAGGCACAATACAGTCTTGTACAACCTTTAAACAATTAGTGGTTTGCACTCCTATGAGCTTTTATGGTCAGCTTGTTTTCTTTGAATGCTTTCTAATTATGGTATGTAGTCTGGCCTTAATGTTTCTTCTGATTCTTTGCCCATCCTTTCTCTCCACAGCTTGGCAAATAGTGGCCAAGTGAGACCTTAAGAGTATGTTTTATACTGAGCACAAATGTTGACAAAAAGAAAATAGAACTCTTTGGGAAAAAAGGATGCTCCAAAAGTAACTAAAAGGTAAAAGGACTGTAGAATTGGTGAGAATTCTCAGGCACAGATTAAATGTAATTGAGAAATAATTGGATGAATGATAGATGAATAAACAATTTAGCTGGGAAAGGGTTACAAAAAAACTGAGTCTGGATGAATATTGAATAATATAGTTGTTTCTTTTATTCATTTACACCTTTAAGCCCATTGCAATTAACTCCACTCTTTCTTCTATCACTACTCATTTTTCCTTTTTTTTTTTTTCTGCAATCCTCAGCTTACTTGACCTTGAATAGAGAACATTATCTCTGAGAGAAAAAGAGAAAGAAACAGACATACATATATACATATTTATATGTGTATAAATATATGTATATATGATTCATATATCTATGAGTGATGGGATGAGTATGTGAGTAGAGAGGAGAAGTTGATAAGTAGTTTTATTTTTTCCCCTTTTATAGTCAAATTTAGAAAAGCTTGTTTGCATTGGAAGCTTCCATTTCTCAAGCCTTTGTAATCTGAATTTTGACTCTATCACTTTATTAAAAATTCTCTAGTCAAGGTTACCAACAATTTATATTGATCTTTTTTCTTTCCTTATTTTCTTGAAATTATGGAAGTTTTTGACTCAGTTGCCTGTCCCTTTATGAGTTCTAGTGCATTATGTCTAGTGCTGGTTCCTATAATACAGTTCTTTTTTTCATTTTCTACTAGGTGTCTACTTTTTATTAATTGGCTATGATAAATCTCCATCCTATTATGGGCCCATTAAACATGGCCATTTTCTAAGGTTCATTCCTAGGTTCTCTCTCTGTTTTGTTTTGTGTTTTTTTTAACTTCCCTCCCCTTTTTTGGATAATCTCACTATCTACCAAGGGCTCAATAATAAACTCTATGAATACATGGGAAATGATTTATTATATTATTTGAGACAATATATTGTGCTATTTAATTCCAACTCTTTGTTATTAAAGATTTTCTGTACCCAAAATGTTCCCTGACCCTATTAACTCTTTAGGAATGTTGGAGAAAACTAGGAGGCACTGTAAGTTTTCCCAAATCCTGAATCCACTGAAAACAATCTTGTGGGTTACCATACCCAGATTTGTGATGGGTCAATCGGGCTTATGTATTGGAATCTCTTATGTTTTAGTTTCACTCAAATTTTATTGAACAATTACAGCTACTCATATCTTCCCATTCTATTTTACTTTCAAGTTGCCCACTTAGTAATTTTGCTTAACTGTATACAGGTGGATTGTGTGTGGGTAATCTTTTTTAAAACCTATGTAATAGAAATGTTTCAGAGTATTGACAAGAGAGAGTTACTCTACCTTTTTGGCTCACTCTCTTCTATCAATAGCCTAATACATTTCAATCTAAAATTATTTAAGATTTTTGGGTTTATTCTCATGAACAACAAAAATAACTCCCAAATCAGTATATCATGTTTAAATTTCTCTTCTTAATCCTAGCCCTCT
Organism: Antechinus flavipes; assembly: GCF_016432865.1. Lineage (NCBI taxonomy): Eukaryota > Metazoa > Chordata > Mammalia > Dasyuromorphia > Dasyuridae > Antechinus > Antechinus flavipes. The sequence continues at coordinate 393,205,096 of NC_067400.1, read as the reverse complement.
ATTTCAACTTATTTGTTAAACATATCCACATAGATAGCTCATTGTTATTTTTTTAGTCATTTCAGTCTTGTCTGACCCTTTGTGACTACATTTGGCATTTTCTTGGCAAAGTTAATGAAGTGATTTACCATTTCCTTCTGTAGATTATTTATAGGTGAGGAAGAGGCAAACAAAATTCATTGCCTTGTTTGCCTTAATGGCACTTCTCACATATAGAAGGTAATCTGAGCTTGGATTTAAAGTCAAGTCTTCCTAGATCCAGAATCAATAACATACCCACTGTGCCACCTAACTTCTGGGACATCTCATAGGCATCTCCAATTCAATATGTTCCAGGTGGAACCTTTTATATTTCATACTTCCAATATGTTGCTCTGCTCAAACTTTCCATTTTTTGTTGTTAGGGTCATTGTCTGTCTAGTCATTCATGTTTACAATACAGGATCTGTTCTTTATTCTTTTACCTCTCTTTATCTTGAGTCAGTTTCTATGAATTATTAGTACAGCCTCATAATTCTTGTGCTTGTATCTGCTCTTTATTTACGCACTTTGTCTTTTAGTTCATGTCTTCTCACTGAGACAACAGAAATAGTTTCCTAATTGTTCTCTCTGCCTAAAGTCCATCCTTAACACTATTGCCAAATAAATATTTCTATAACACATATCTGACCATGTCATGTTAAAAGCAAAAAACAAAACAAAACAAAACAAAAACAAACCAAAACCAAACACTTCAGTGATTATTTTCCTCTAGCTTACATAACAGATTTTTTCAGCATTGCATTTAGAGTCTATAGTGGCTCCAATACACCTTTCAATTTATATTTTAAATTGCTACCTCCTCATATACTCTTTATATTTTAGCTTGATGTCTCATGGAGATTGCATTCTGTTTCTTGCCTTTAGATGTTTACATGAATGTATCTCAAAATCTCACTTCAATTTTGCTTCTTGGAAGACACAGATTTCTTCTGAACATATTTCAAATGGCACCTCCTACTGGAAGACTTTTCTTGGTTTTCCTTACATTTAAAATTATGGTATATTACTCTGAATATATCTTAAATTTATTTCTTTGTGAGTTGTATCCCCCTCTTCTTATCCAATGCTATAGAATATAAGCTCTTTAGGGCATGGGGGTATTTCTTTCTTTTTTTCTCTCTCTTTTTTTTCTGATTGAAATGCCAGTGCTTTGCATATAGTAAAGGTTTCAGAAGTGCAAACTTTCAGGCACTTTCAGGCACTTTCAGGCGAGAATCTTTTTATTACCAGCATGGTCCATGCTTACAGGAGGGTCAGTAAGGAGAACATCCAAGTTCCATATCTGGTGACTGTTGCATTAGAAACTTTTTCTCCCTAATAGCTAAGTGTAACAAATTCACATAGAGTAAATTGTCAGGATAAGTTATTACTATATGGGGACTTAAGAAAATATAAACTCAACTCAAAAGTTTTCAGTTTCTATGTTCACATATAGCAGAGTGATTTAAAAGATAGATTTCAAGCATACATTTCTTTGCTTTTCTACAGTCTCCCTCCTATTATGGCATTATTGATCCATGATAGCATATAAAGAAGAGGTAACTATTGATCAATTATAAGAAGCAGAGGACCATGAAAAGATTACTGGGTTGCAAGAGGGAAAAAACAGGTTCCTTGAAAACTAAAATCTTTTAAATGTTTTACTAAAAATAATAAAACACATATAACAGAAAATAGAGAGAATTAGTCCTAGAGAAGAGGCTTTAAAATCTGGCCTTATGTATAGAGGGTACATTTTAAAAAATTTAAGAACTGGGTTAGGTGGTCAAAATATTATGCAAGATGAAGTTTGCTTCTATCCTGCAGAAATAAAACAATACTTTGTAGCTACTTCATGAACAATTCTGGTGAAGTTCTACAAGGTCTTAGATCCTGTCTAGTCTTGTTAGTATGTCAAGGATCAATGTGTACACATCTGAGGGATCTCAGATTTTGGGGACTTTGGAGAGCTTATCTAAGTCCATCCTCTTAAAGAGCAAAAAAAAAGTCATGAGGCCTAGGAAAGTTAAGTAGCTTGTGGGGTTATATGACAAAGCCAGAAGTAGAACCCAGCCCTCTTATTTCCCAAACCCAAAATTCTTTGGACAACTCTACTTTTGAATGTAACTTATATGGTGACATCAGTTTTCACCTTTAGGTTGGTAGTTTGACTATTACTACTAACTAAATGTAAACATATATATGATGACTGCGTATTTTAAAATCAGCTGGAGTCAGGAATTCAGGTTAAGGGAAAATCTTCAATCTTTATTCTTTGTGGAGATGAAGGGGGATGGTGACAGGAACCTAGCAGCAGTCTCTTTCCCCTATCTCTCTGCCCCTCTGCCTCCACCCACCAAAATAGTCCCTACATTATTTCCTATACAACACATCAGGACTTGCACAAAGAGTGGGCGGGGGCTATTCTTTCTCCAAGCTTATATATTAATAGAGTATATATATATATATATGTGTGTGTGTGTGTGTGTGTGTGTATAATATATTATATCTTTATAGCATTATATAAATTATGTTAATATTATAACAATATATTATACATATGTAAGTACATATGTAAATATATATATATGTATATATGCTGAATAAGGCAGAAAATCAAACAAAAACAACACTGAAATTTTAAATAACCATGATATTCTGAAGGCAAACTCATATTCTGATTCTATTGACTATTTGCCTTCTTTTTGGCAAAATAGTTGAAGGTTTACTAAAGAGTAACAAGTATATTTAATCTCTTTTCATGAGTGATATCTCACTTTGGAGCAGATGTAACTGTTTTCTGCTGGAATAAGTCCATTTTAAAATTATCTGTGTAAATTGAAGTCCCATTTTCTACCACAAGAGTATTACTTAGTATTAACAATTGATAATTAAGCCACCGGAGGGGTATTGAACCATTTCCAAGAGCACCCTGAACACTGGCTAAGGAGAGCACTCTTCCTACAAATGACAAATAATAAAATAAAAATAAACATAGCATGATTCATTGCATGATGGCAGCTTTCTGTAATCACTGATAGCATTCTTTAGTTGGTCCTTATTGAAACAATAAAGCACTGATTTTATTACTATGAAGATAGCTTTGTTTTTATTGGTCTTGTAATCTCTCCTTCTAAATCTTAATAGAATTCTCCTGAGAAACTTCAAGATATTTACAAAGAAGTAAAGTAATAATGTAACAACACATGATCATTATTTAAAACCACTAAGGCTATTTTATGAAACATTCCTATTTTTTAGTTTCTGGATAAACTGACCATTTAATATTATAACCTTTACAAATTTATCTTCCTTATAGCAAATTTTTATGAGTGAAATAAACTTGCTGTTTATAGCAAGCTAAGAATTTTGCAGACATCTTTATCCATTAAAATATAGTTTGACAAAACATGGCCTTTTGGTGTTCACATTTCAGCATAGGCTTTGCTCCATTAAATATTCCTAATGTACCTGTCTGTGAGAAACATGCTTAATGATATCTTTGTAAACATTTCATATTGCTTATAGCCTTTAGTTGCTATAGGAAGTTTATAGAAAAAAAAATGTCCTTATGGGGAGAGATAAGGTTATAGCATAGATTTCCATACTGTACTACCTTCAGATTTTTTGTAGTTGGAAAGTATGTATAGTTGGAAAGTGATGAACATTTATTTTTCATGTCACTGGAATAAATTGTAATTAAGTTGATTTTCACACATACACACACACACACATACACACATACATACATATATATGTTTGTGTGTAGGTGTATATATGTGTGTATATATATTCAAAAATATGTACATATATACCTACACACAAATATATATATATATATATATATATATGTATGTATATACATATATATATATATATATATAATACTTGTATAGATATATATATTGCTTAATAGTTTTTATTGTATATTTGCATCTTAGGGCAAAAGTACAATCAAGATTTTGTGGTTATGATTTAAAGAAAAGTTCTATTCTTGTAAATATTGGTAGGTTGCAGTAGGCTAATGAAAAAAGTAAAATATTTTATAATGAAACTTAATTAGACTTAAAGAGTATTACTATGTTTACTTTAATTTTTAATTTTTAATTAAATTTTTAAAGTAATAAATTACTTTATTCCTTAAAGTGAAATTATTTATAAATATCACTCAAATAAATTTTCTACTTTTATTTTCACTTAAAGCTTAAACATTCCCTAGTATTCAAAATGCCATAGATCCTAGTTTGTATGTTTATAGAAATCTATAAATTTGGTTTCATTTTGATTAGATTCTTATGCAGCTATTTTGTTAGACTAAATACAAAATAAGGGAAAAAAAAGGAAAACGAAAGATAGAAAAGGACAATTAAAAGACAAAAATAAAACAAAACATTGTCATGTGTACATCAGAACATCAAGGAGGATTCAAAATACATAACAAATAAATTTCCATTTCAAAAAAGCACGTATAATAATAGAAGACATTATATATTCATAGCTGTCCATCTTTTCTTTGCTTCCTTTTAGGTTATTCTTTTGATTTCCGCTAGCATTTTTTATTCTTTTTTTATCCCCTTTCATCTTTTCACCTCCCTAAACAGGCTACAATTAAGCATGATATACACCCATACATATCCACACATGTTTATGTAACACATATACATATATGTGTGTATATATATGTATGTATACATACACATACTCACACATATTTATGTACACAAGATACATATGTGTATAGATGCATACCCATTTACACATATTTATGTACATATTATATCTATATCTATATCTATCTATCTATCTATCTATCTAAATTCATGCCTATACCCATACCTATGCACATACATCTATATACACAACTATATACACTTATGTATATATATATATATATACACATACATATGAATGCATATATATACATATAAGCATTTACATATATGTAAACATGGATCTAAAACAATATTAGTATGGCTGACATATAATGTAGTTTCTTTCTTGATTGAATATTTAAATTAGACTTTGAGATCAATGATTACTAGCCCCACTTTTTTTTTTCTAATGAATTCTATTCCTTGTCCTTGTTATAGTATCTGTGAATATTGTTTATTTCCTATCCTTGTTAACTCTTCTATTTTAATTCTACTCCTTAACTGGCCTTGCTATTACTTAACCTTCCCCCACCAGGGATCCTTCCCTTATCTTCTTCCCCCAATCTTTTCCCTCCCTCTTAATCCCATTCTTATTAATCATGTAGGTACTTTAAAAAGTCAACCATGACAATAATTATTGAATTCATCACCTAGCACAGTGAATTGGTTTCTCATCCACTGTAAATTTTCAATTCAATTTAACCAGTATTTTTGGAGTATGCTAGGCAATGTGCTAGATATTAGTGATACAAAGAGAAAATGATAAAGATTCCTCAAGGATTTTATATTGAGAGGGTACACCACATACACAATATTTTTCAGTTCCTATTTCTATTCTGGATGTATATGTGATACAAAATTCAAATATTCAAAATCAATCAATGTGCCTATGAATGTTGACATTTCTCTTAAAAGGACAAATGTACTAATCTCTATGTTTACATATCTGGGAAATCCTTTTTGAAACGTTTTCCCATATGGAGTGCTATAATAAATAACTAAATAAAAGGGTCTAATTAAAAAAGTTATAGTCTTGGATTGTTGGAGGAAAACAGATTGTTGTAAGAGACACAAACTCATTTTTGTATTCATAAACTAGAGAAAAGAGGAAAACAATTTGGGTTAATAGATGATAATTATAGACTGTCCACTAAATTTTTATTAAATGGAAATAAAACAACAACAACAAAACAATTTTAGCACATACTAGTGGTGTTTTTTTTTTGGGGGGTGTTATTTTTGTTTTTTTTTGAGGGGGGGATATGAGTGAAAGGGAACATAAATTTTAGTTATCAACAAAATAGAGTATATAGCTAGGGGAAATTTGTTCTATTTAGTGTATATGTCTTTTTATATTTTTATTTGTTTACATTATATTCATAGAATTTAATATCTATTTGAGTCCTAATTAATGGCTCCTGGACTAAAGTCATGGGGGTAGTCAGAAGGAGGGGAGCATTACCATGACATATTCCTTCACTAAATGGGCTGAATACTTCTAAGTCTCAGTGATACAGCTGTTAACTACACTGACTTTGTTAGTTAATCAGATGTTTTGCCATTGGGGATTGCCTGTGTGAATAAAGTCTGACAGAGGCATCTGCTTCACCTCAAATATAATGACACAAGTGTGTCACTTATTAGAGAGTAAGGAGAAAAACTCATGTGGAATTCATCCCAAGGCATTGTAGCCCATAGTGAAATGCCATCATCATTTAGAGTGTAAGGTCAGGATTCTTTTCAATTGCAGAAAAATTGAAGACTGAATCAAAAGTCTGTTATATGCTATGTAGATTGTTCATGCTTTCCTCCCCTACTATTAGTTTTACTTTGAAGGAATATATGCAAATGCTTTAAATTAGTGGACACCATTTGTAGATTTCAAAAGTTCAGCTTTTGGAACTCATCTGAATGCAAAGTAAATCATGATATCCCTGTCTTCCCATGATGTTAATCAACAAATGTTAACTCAAAGTACTTCATTTGATCTGTACTTTAATTGATCTATATTGTTCTGTTATTCTTATTTTATATAATCTTATAATAATACATAATGTTATCATTATCATAATAATTGCTACATTAACTAATAGAGGCTACATGATTTAGTTGCAACAGACTTGTCCTTGCAACTGGAAATATCTGCGTTCAAATGCTATCTTTGATTTTCTGCTCTTCTCAGTGCTCTAGGTAACTAAGGTTATTACTTCTTTTATTCTGTTCTTTTCTCTTCTCTTTTGCTTTTTCCCGTTCTATTCTGCTAACAACAACAATAATAGTGATAATAAAATACCTAAGTATCTGAGGCTAGATTTAAACTCATGAATTTTGAGTCTTCCTGACATGAAGGCTAGAACTCTGTTCATTGTGCGATCTAGCTGCCCATATAAGACAACAACTTGCATACTAATATTCAATACTTTGCACATAAAATAAAATTATAGGAAGAAAATATTTATTCCATAAATTTATCTGACTTTCTGAAACAATGGGAAAAGAATGATTTTTCTTTTAAAATATTTTATTTATTTCATTAGATATTTCCCAATTGCATATTAAAAAAAAATTAAAAAAAACTTCAGTCTGTTACTGTAGTTGCTAATAAATTTCTTGCAATTCTAAATATACCTCTAGCATATTGGCTTTTTTTTTTGTTACTTGTAAAATTTTCTCTTTGATCTGGAGGTTTCAAAATTTAGCAATAATATTCCTAAGTGACCAAATTAGCCCCCCCCATCAAGTACTAAACTTGAAATTTTAAAATTAAAAGGAGAGATTAATAATATTGAAAGTAAAAAAAAATTGAACTAATAAATAAAACTAAGAGTTAGTTTTATGAAAAAACAATAAAAATGATAAACCTTTGGTAAATCCGATTAGAAAAAGGAGAAAGGAAAATCAAATTATTAGTCTTAAAAATGAAAAGGGAGAACTTTCTACCAAATGAAGAAGAAATTAGAGAAATAATGAGTTACTTTGCCCAATTTTATGCCAATAAATTTGATAACCTAAGTGAAATGGATAACTACCTCCAAAAATATAGGCTTCCCAGATTAACAGAGGAGGAAGTAAATTGCTTAAATAGTCCCATTTCAGAAAAATAAATATACCAAGGTATTAATCAACTCCCTAAGAAAAAATCTCCAGGACCAGATGGATTTACATGTGAATTCTACCAAACATTTAAAGAACAATTAACCCCAATGCTATATAAACAATTTGAAAAAATAGGGATTGAAGGAGTCTTACCACATTCCTTTTATGACACAGACATGGTACCAATACCCTAAACCAGATAGGTTGAAAACAGAGAAAGAAAATTATAGACCAATCTCCCTAATGAATATTGATGCTAAAATCTTAAATAAGATATTAGCAAAAAGACTACAGAAAATCACCCCTAGGATAATACATCATGATCAAGTAGGATTTATACCAGGAATGCAGGGCTGATTCAATATTAGGAAAACTATCAGTATAATTGGTCATATTAATAACCAAATTAACAAAAAACATATGATCATCTCAATAGATGCAGAAAAAAACATTTGATAAAATCCAACATCCATTCCTATAAAAAACGCTTGAGAGCATAGGAATAAATGGACTTTTTCCTTAAAATAATCAGTAGCATCTATTTAAAACCATCAGTAAGCATCATATGTAATGGGGACAAACTTCAACCATTCCTAATAAAATCAGGAGTGAAACAAAGTTGCCCATTATCACCGTTACTATTCAATATTGTATTAAAAATGCTAGCTTTGGCAATAAGAGTTGAGCAAGAGATTAAAGGAGTTAGAGTAGTCAATGAGGAAACCAAATTATCACTCTTTGCTGATGATATGGTGGTGTACTTAGAGATCCCCAGAGATTCTACTAAAAAGCTATTAGAAATAATCTACACCTTTAGCAAAGTTGCAGGATACAAAATAAACCCACATAAGTCATCAGCATTCTTCTATATTAGTAACAAAATCCAACAATTAGAGTTACAAAGAGAAATTTCATTTAAAGTAACTACTGATAGTATAAAATATTTAGAAATCTATCTGCGAAGGGAAAATCAGAAACTTTATGAGCAAAATTACAAAACACTATTAAGTCTGATATAACCAATTGGCAAAATATTAAATGCTCTTGGATAGGGCAAGCAAATATAATAAAGATGACAATACTACCTAAACTAAACTATTTATTTAATTCTCTACCCCCAAAAACTATTTTAATGACCTAGAAAAAAATAACAACAAATTTCATATGGAAAAACAAAAAGTCAAGAATTTCAGGGGAATTAATGAACAAAAAATCAAATGAAGGTGGCCTAGCTATACCAGATCTAAAATTATATTATAAAGCAGTTACCAAAACCATTTGGTATTGGCTAAGAAATAGACTAGTTGATCAGTAGAATAAGTTAGGTTCAAAGGACGAAACAGTCAATAACTTTAATAATCTAGTGTTTGAAAAACCCAAAGATGCCAGCTTTGGGGATAAAAATTCACTGTTTGACAAAAATTACTGGGAAAAATGGAAATTAGTATGGCAGAAACTAGGCATTGGCACACACTTAACACCGTACACCAAGATAAGGTCAAAATGGGTTCATGACTTAGGCATAAAGACTGAGATTATAAATTAATTGGAGGAACATAGGATAGTTTACCTCTCAGACCTGTGGAAGAGAAAGGAATTTATGACCAAAGAAGAACTAGAGCTCATTATTGATCACAAAATAGAAAATTTTGATTACATCAAATTGAAAAATTTGCATACAAACAAAACTAATGCAGATGAGATTAGAAGGGAATCAATAAACTGTGAAAACATTTTTACAGTCAAAAGTTCTGTTAAAGGCCTCATTTCCAAAATATATAGAGAATTGACTATAATTTATAAAAAATTAAGCCATTCTCCAATTGATGAATGGTCAAAGGACAGACAATTCTCAGATAAAGAAATTGAAACTATTTCTAGGCATATGAAAAGATGCTCCAAGTCATTATTAATCAGAGAAATGCAAATTAAGACAACTCTGGGATACCACTACACATCTGTCAGATGGACTAGAATGACAGGGAAAGATAATGCTGAATGTTGGAGGCGATGTGGAAAAACAGAGACACTGATACATTGTTGGTGGAACTGTGAATACATCCCACCATTCTGGAGAGCAATTTGGGACTATGCTCAAAAAGTTATCAAACTGTGCATTCCCTTTGATCCAGCAGTGTTACTACTGGGCTATATCCCAAAGAGATTTTAAATGAGGGAGAAGAAAAACATGTACAAAAATTTTTGTGGCGGCCCTCTTTATAGTGTCCAAGAACTGGAAATTGAGTGGATACCCATCAATTGGAGAATGGCTGAATAAATAGTTGTATATGAATATTATGGAATATTATTGTTTGGTAAGAAATGACCAACAGGATGACTTCAAAAAGGCCTGGAAAGACTTACATGAACTGATGCTTAGTGAAATGAGCAGAACCAGGAAATCATTATATACTTCAATAACAATAGTATATGATGATCAATTTTGATGGAAGTAGCCATCTTCAGCAAAGAGATGAACCAATTTCAATAGAGCAGTAATAAACTGAACCAGCTACACTCAGGGAAAGAACTCTGGGAGATGACTATGAGCCACTACAAAAAATTCCCAATCCCTCTATTTTTGTCTGCCTGCATTTTTGATTTCCTTCCCAGGCTAATTCTAACTATTTCAAAGTCCAATTCTTTTGGTACAGCAAAATAACTATTTGGACATGCATTCTTATATTGTATTTGATTTATACTTTAACATATTTAACATGTATTGATCAACCTGCCATCTGGGGGAGAGGGTTGGGGGAAGGAGGGGAAAAATTCGACAAAAGGTTTGGCAATTGTCAATGGTGTAAAATTACCCATGCATATAATTTGTCAATAAAAAGCTATAATAAAAAAATAATATTCCTAAGTGTTTTTCTTGTAGCATCTTTTTGAGGTGATGATTAGTGCATTTTATTTTATTTCCTCTTTTCTTTTGTGTTTTATCACTTCAAGGCATTTTCTTTGATTGTTTCTTTATTATTTTTTTTATTGAAAGTTTTTTTCCATATATATGCAAGGATAATTTTTCTACACTGACTCTTGTAAAACATTGTGTTCCAGTTTCCCTCTCTTCCCCTATCCCCTTCTCTTAGATGGCAAGTAATCCAATATATGTTAAACTTGGTTAAAATATATGTAAATCCAAAATAGACATATATAATATATGTATATAAATTAATTTACATATATTAAAATCAGATCAAAAAGGAAAAAATGAAAATATATATATATAAAAATTAATTTATATATATTAAAATCAGATCAAAAAGGAAAAAATGAAAAAGAAAATTAAATTCAATCAAACAAAAACAAAAGAAGTGAAAATGCTATGTTATGATCCACTCTCACTTCTCATAATCCTGTCTCTGGGTGTAGATGGCTCTCATTATCACAACATCATTGGAACTGGCCTTACTCATCTCAATTTTGAGAAGAGCCACATCCATAAGAACTGATCATTGTATAATCTTGCTGTTGCTGTGTACAATGATCTCCTGGTCTACTCATTTCAATTAGCATCAGTTCATGTAAGTCTCTCCAGGCCTCTCTGAAATCATCTTGATTATTGTTTCTTATAGAGTAATAATATCCCATAACATTCATAAACATAATTAATTCTGCCATTTTCCAAGGGATGGGAATCCACTCAGTTTGCGGTTTCTTGCCACTACCAAAAGGGCTTCCATAAACATACTTACCATATATACTGGAGTATAAGCCGAGTTTTTCTGCCCAATTTTTGGGCAGAAAATCCCCTCCTTGGCTTACACTCGAGTCACTAGATAAAACATGTGTAACTATCCCTTTGAATGCCCCCCTGCTGTGTAGTATACAGCCTGAGTCTCGACTGTGATACTACAGGGCCATTGCTACGGTGATGCGGCTGTTCCTGTAGTATCACAGTTGGTAACCGGACTGTATACTAATGCTGGCAACCGCTCTACATGTGTATACCAGCACCCGCTCTCCTCCTCTGCAGGCACCGGTGTGCTACCTAAACCTACTGATATAATAAGTTTTCCCAGATTTTTGGGTTAAAATTAGGGGCCTTGGCTTATATTCGGGTCGGCTTATACTCAAGTATATACGGTAAATATGTGGGTCCCTTTCCCTCCCTTAAGATCTTTTTAGGATATAAGCCCAGTAGAAAAACTGCTAGATCAAATGATATGAAATTTTATTTTTTTCTTTTCTTTTTTTAAATTATAACTTTTAATTGAAAAAACATATGCATGGGTAATTTTTCAACATTGACCCTTGCAAAAACTTCTATTCCAACTTTTCCCCTTCTTCCTTCCACCCTCTTTCCTAGATGACAAGTAGTTTCATACATGTTAAATATGTTAAAATATATGTTAAATACAATATATGTATGCATATTTATACAGTTGTCTTGCTATACAAGAAAACTTGGATTTAGAAAGAAGGTAAAAATAACCTGGGAAGAAAAATAAAAATGGAAGCAAACCATAACAGAAAGAGTATAAATGCCATGTTGTGGTCCACATTAATTTCCCAATGTTTTTTCGCTGGGTGGAGCTGGTTTTGTTCATTACTGATCAGTTAAAACTGATGTGGATCTTCTCATCATTGAAGATAGAAACTTCCATCAGAATTGATCCTCTTGTAGTATTGTTGTTGAAGTATATAATTATCTCTTGATTCTGCTCCTGGTTTCACTTAGCATCAGTTCATGTAAATCTCTCCAAGCCTTTCTGTGTTCATCTTGCTGATCATTTCTTACAGAACAATAATATTCCATAACATTCATATATCACAATTTATTCAGCCATTTTCCAATTGATGGGAATCCATTCAATTTCCAGTTTGGGCCACTACAGAAGGGGCTGCTGTTGGAATCCTTACTAACTGCTAAGTAATTAGAGTTGATCTAATCTTACAAGAAGATGTTTTGGCCAGAACCTGAAACAAGGTACTAAGTAGAACTAATTAAGACAAGGCTTGTGTTCACACCTTTACTCACTGGAGTCTACAAGTATGCTAGCTTCACAAAGTACACTTTCTACACCTCCCTTAAAGCTCATTGGGCCAGAGAGCACTATGGGAGAAAACCCATAATCCCATTCTCTCAGAAGAGGCAGATAAAAGGCCAGCGATGAGGGATCTATGGCAGAATACATTTTTTCCTCTTGGCTGGCTGATCGCGCTGGACTCAAGAGGAACGACTCTGGTGCAGAGAACACTTTGACGGATTTCAGTGGAGCTACACCAGAAGCCCTCTCTCCGCGGCAAGTTGGTGGCTGGGCTCCAGGAGATAAGAGAGACCTTCCATCTCTGTCTTGGTTGGAGGCAGAAGAAAGCAGAGTCAGAGGCTGAAGGACAGAACCTTTGGATTTGGAGACATCCGAAGGGCTCCAAGCCTCTAAACCGGCTGTGCCCTGAGAAGAACAAACTCCAACATTTGAACTCTAACAGGCTGCCACAAACATTTTTGTACATACAGGTCCCTTTTCCTTCTTTAATATCTCTTTGGGATATAAACCCAGTAGTAGCACTGCTGGATCAAAGTGTTATATACAGTTTGATAACTTTTTAAGTATAGTTCCAAATTGCTCTCCAGAATAGTTGGATCCATATGCATTTTTATAAAAAGAAATAGAACAAGCTATTACTCAAGTCCCTAAGAAAAAATTTCCAGGACCAGATGAATTTACATATGAATTGTATGTAACATTTAAAGAACAATTAATTCCAATATTATATAAACTATTTGAAAAAAAAACACAGGGAAAGAAGGAATTCTACAAAACTCCTTTTATGACACAGATATGGTGCTGATACATTAAACCAGGTATCCTGTGAATCTAACGTGTTCCACTGATCAACTACTCTGTTTTCAATCAGTACCAAATGGTTTTGATGACCACTGTTTTATAATTTTGTTTCAGATCAGGCACATCTAGGCCACCTTCATTGGATTTTTTTTTCATTAATTCCACGGAAATTCTTGAATTTTTGTTCTTCCTGATGAACTTTGCTATTATTTTTTTTTTTAGATCAGTAAAATAATTTCTTGGGAGTTTAATTGGTATGCCATTAAATTAGCAGATTAATTTAAGTAGTATTATCATTTTTATTATATTCACTCGGTCTATCCATGAACACCTGATATTTTTTCAATTGATTAGATATGATTTTATTTGTGTGGAAAGTGTTTGTAGTTGTGTTCATGTAGTTCCTGACTTTGCCTTGGCAGATAGACTCCCAACTATTTTATTTTATCAAGTTACTTTAATTGGAATTTCTCTTTTTATCTGTTGCTGCTGGACTTTCTTGGGTAATATATTTTATATATTATATATGTGCACATTGTATAATATGTAAGATATATATATATATATATATATATATGCTGATTATTTATGTGGATTTATTTTGTATCCTGCAAATTTGCAAAAATTGTGAATTGTTTCTAATAGTTTTTTAGTTAATTCTCTAGGGTTTTTCATCATCATCTGCAAAGAGTGAGAATTTGGTTTCCTCATTACTCACTCTAATTCCTTTAATCTCTTTTTATTCTTTTATTGTTAAAGCTAACATTTCTAATACAATATAGAGTAGTAAGGGTGATAGTGAGCAACCTTGTTTCAACCCTGATCTTATTGGGAAAGTCAAAGATGGAACCACTCAATGTTTCTTGGATATTTTCTTTTGTTTCAAGGGTCTTCTCTTTTTCTGTCTGTCTCTGATGGACAAGGTAGATAATAGCTCGTTGGCACCCATCTGATTCCTTCTCCATCTGTAGATATATAAGTAAACCCTCTCTCCCCCAAGCAGTAAACCTATCTGGTACCTTCCATTTACCACTTTCTGGATCTCTCCACATCATCTGGACAATTTGTTCTGGACAGTTCTGACTACACTCTCTTTATAGTTAAGTCATGAGAGTATACAGCAAAAATGTTGTGTTTGGACACATCTGTAAAGATAGTTGTTCCTTTAAGAGGAACCTTAGAACACTTTTCTTCAAAAATCCATTGCCAATTATGTAATCCTTGGGTTATCTTTAAGGGAGATCTGTGTATAAAATTTGGAGCTGTGGTGAATAAAATTTGCCACTCTCAGATTGTTTAACAGCAAACATTAATTTGTGCATTGGTATAAAATGTGTATATCTTGTCAGATCTTATCCCAAATAATCATATTACTCACTTAATGGCCTTTAATAAGATTCTAGCCACAAAAACTGGGTAAGGAGTACGACTTTGATCTGATTGTGCTTGGAGGGTACTCTAATCTATCACACTATCTCCTTGATGAAGAACTGCTGTGAGTGCCTCTTTTTGTAGCAAATATTCATATTTCCAAGGGTTTTTGAGTGACTCTTTCAACCAAATTGGATAAAGCCAGTTCAACTTCTCTCAAAGACTCTTGAGTTTCTTTTGTAAGCTGACGTGGTGAGTCCAAAGCATTGTCTCCCCTTAAAATGTCATATAATGGTTGTAATTGATAGGTAACAAAGTCCAATGCATCCATTGGATATCTCCTATCAATTTCTGAAAGTTATTTAAGGTATTCAATTTCTCTATTCTTAAAGAAAGTTTTTGTATTGTAAGCACCTTAGAATATATTTCATATGCTAAATATTGAAAAAGAGCGTGCCTTTCAATTTTTTCTAGGGCTACATACAATTAATAGTTCCTTAGTGTTTCTATGGTCTTTTGTAGACATGCTTCTAACATTTGTTCCTCAGGTACACACTCTAAGATATCACCTATGTAATATAATAGCATTGTAGTTTTCAAATGCTTTTCTTACTGGAGTAAGAGCAGCAGCCACATACATTTGACACATAGTAGGGCTGTTTTTCATTCCCTGTGACAAAACTGTCCATTCAAATCTTTTATAAGGCTCAGCTAGGTTAACACTGGGCACTGAAAAGGCACGTCTTTTCATATCCTCCTTATCCAGAGGGATCAAATAGAAACAATCTCTTCCCCACAGATTGATGGGAATTTTTTTAAACTACAAAAGGAGTAAAAACTCCTGTTTTATCTTTGAATTTCCATCTCCAAGGGATAGCACTAAGTTTAGCTACTATTGATCCTCCTATGCCAGAATATGAGTGTTTGCCATAATCTTTGGTCAATGACTGGGCCAACTGGCACCTCTAATGACTGTATGACCTGTACCCATGTCTACCAACCCTTTCAATGGTATTCCATTTACATAGGCAGTGATTATAGGATGGTCAGCTATAACAGCTGCAGTCCAGATATTCCTGGATTCTGTTATTGGAAGTCAAAATCTGCATAAATATCACCAATTGCATTTGAGGAGTGTGTTTCAGGAAGCTTGATGCTACTACTTTTACTGGGCGATAGATGTTAGAATCCTTACATCATTAGAATTGATAGAAACAATGCTTATGTAATTAGCTCACACATTAGACTTCACAAGTCTGGGAGATTCACAAGTTACACTCTCAGAAGAAAAGTCAACCTTTGAGTTTACACCTCTAAAAGGGCATAAAAGGAGCTGAGTCCATGGACTCAGAGATTTGGGGAGATTGAAAAGCCAGAGACGGCAGTTGAGTAGAACCAAGATTCAGAGAGTGCTGGAGGCTGAAGCTGGCAGACAAGCTGCAAGAGCTCTTAGAACTAAGGAGGGAGATAGGCCTCTAAGAAAACTAACTGGGCTATTTTGAAGGATACAATAAAGGATTTAAACTTTTAACACCTGGCTGCATTTGAGGTGATTATTGATCTGCAATGAAACTAAGGCTGCCTCTAGAAGCCCCCCAAGAAACTGCTCTCAGAGAACAATCATATTATAAAATAGAAGAGAACACTACAGATAGATCACACATTTTCTACCTATATTACTGATTGGGACATTAACTATACATTTCCCAGTTTTCCAAATCAGTGTATGGATGGACACTGTTTTGTAAGCACTCTCAGGAGGTAAAATGGACAAGCCTACAGTGTATGGAGGCAAGGGATAGGGACAAGTTTCAGCTCTCAAGGGGACATTTCAGTTGCCCCAGCCACATACAGCTCTAGTCTCCCTAAGTACCATCCCCTTCCTCCCAAGTTGCTTCTTAACTGCCTGATCATGTTGGAGTACTGAATTTTTAAAGACTGTCTGGATGTAACAGTGACTGCCATCATGCCCAAGTGTTTTTTGCCTGGGGCCCTGGAGCCGAGGCCTGACTATTGTAATGAAGACATAGGAGGTGGGCAAAACTGCTGCATGTGCAGTGGTGATGCTGTCATTGCCCCTCCCATTCCTCCTCTCCCATGCAGGAGTTGGCAGAGGAGGATCAAGAGATGGGAAATATCTTAAGGGTGCATGCTCTGGTGTAAGCAGAAGTGAATCTGAGCAATGAAAGTGAAAAGCAAGCTCACCAGTAAGGTATTTGGGTGCTTAATTCCTTTTATGTCCAACTGGCCTTAACTCTTTTCCTGTTCAACTGGCTATGCCCTACAAATCTCATATAGAAGTAACAAGTTACTTAAATCAGTAAAATACTGAAAAAGACTTGCTTAACTATGTTCCACATGCTGTACGTTATGAGGCTACAACCATCAACCATTTGCTTGTTTCTCTTGTGCTACTTCCTTGTTTGGCTATCCAAGTTAAAATTTTTCCTAGTTTTAAAACTTGTGGGATTTCTTGAAACCAAATTTAACCCATTGTATTCAGTTAGTTCTCCCACTAACTTCCATCTCTCTGGCTCTACTCTCTTTTTTAAAGAGCCAAGGAAACACGCCCTTCTGAGCACCTGAGAACTCATTGATCTGCTTCTGAATTACTAATAAACCTTGCTTCTCTGTTAACTTAACTAAGTCCTTTTCATAATTCCCTTGGGTAGGAGGCTCATTTCTTACTATCTGCCTTATTTCAGCTGAAAAACAAAAGTGATAGTAATAGCCTTTACCAAATCTTCCCACTTGCCTATTTTCATATTTACCCTATTTCTGCTCATGGGAATTTCTTTTCTGAAATCACTGATCGTATCAGTTGAGCTGCTGTGTATAGGGCCCCATGTCTAGGCCCTCATATCTAGGACTTCACGTTTAGGCATCAAAATATAGTGTGCTTTCCAGAGTCCCAAAATGGGGTGCCAAAACACCATCCAGACTAACTCTCTGGAGGACCTTGAGACTAGCCCAAGTCCTTGGTCTTAGTGGAAGAGTGAAGAAGACAGGAGACCCATGAGGATGGTCAAAGATAGAGTCCATTTATTTCAAGTCCTCTCAGCCCCTAAATACCTTAGTATGATTACATCACTACAGGACATTGTGCATGTGCTAACTATAAGCACCCTGCTATTGATATGTAAATGCCTCTCTTTACTGTAAGTATCTCTTGCTTCAAGTAGACCACAGGTGGTCATATTCTCCTTGACTTCTCAGGAAGGGTGAGAGTCCTTAAGGGAGATGGGGAGCCAAACCAGACATTGTCAGCAAGTTCCCTCTGGGCTAAAGAGTCTTATACCTTACCCAGAGTTCCCCCACTATCTGCAACCGTTTACAATCTATTGAGATAATAAGAAGTTTTGTTAGTTAGATACAGTCACTTATGCTAATTGTTTTCCTAATATTGAACTGGCCTTGAATTTCTGGTATAACTTCTACTTGGTCATAATATATTATCCTAGGGTTGACTTTCTCTAATCTCATTCCTAATGTTTTATTTAAGATTTTCACATCAAAATTTGTCGGCGGGGGATGGGGTGTGGGGAGGGGGGGACTCTAAAAGGGTATACTTGAATCTAAGACAGCAGAGTGCTTGCAGTTAAGTACCTACTTGGTGGGAAATGTTGGTTCTCTAAGAATACACTTGATGTAATGTAATGATGTGATCAAAATACTTGGCATATATGTAGGGTAATGTGGTAATATGATGTTATACAGCTGCCCATGCCCAGTGTAATGTGGTAATGTAGTCCTGCTGGGGTATTTAAGGGAATCCCAGACACAGAAGCAGCAATCTCAGCCATAGAGAAGACTTTAGGCTTGAGACTCCAGAGAACAGACTCCATCTTTGGCCAGCCACGTGGATACTGTTCTGCCTCCTTCACTTCACTTCCTCACTAATCCGAAGGCTTCGGGTTGATCCTGAGGCCCACCAGAGAGCTAGCCTGAACATTACATATTGGCACCCAATGTGAACTGAGGACGTGCACCCAGATGGACTGACGAGATTGTAAGTTCAGTAGAGAAGTCCCTGTGACCCAGAAATAGGGGGAGTATAAAAATGGACAAGCAAGAAACTTTGGTAAGGGCTAAACTAGTAACATTTGTTTCTTAGCTGAAATGGGGCAAATATCAAGAAAAGAGTCTCCTCAGTCCCAAGGGAAATGTGAAGAAAGCATAGTTAGGTTAATGAAGAGCCAAAGTTTGTTGGTAACTCGGGGTCAGATCCTTGGACTTTTAGAAACATTAGAGTACACATCCCCTTGGTTTTCTAAGGAAGAAGGATTAGAACCAGATAAGTGGAAACTAGTGGGAGAGC
The DNA here is from genome assembly GCF_016432865.1 of Antechinus flavipes. Lineage (NCBI taxonomy): Eukaryota > Metazoa > Chordata > Mammalia > Dasyuromorphia > Dasyuridae > Antechinus > Antechinus flavipes. The sequence continues at coordinate 393,185,843 of NC_067400.1, read as the reverse complement.
AAAAATTTGAATATTACAAAAATAATGGTCCTGGTTCAATTCCTGAAGACACATCATATATATACACAATATAATACAATTGGCTTTAAGGAATTACATAAGTTTTAGAATTAGGAAAAAGAAGAAAGAGCAGGAAGAGGAGGGTATTGATAAAGCAGCTGAAAGGTATGGAGAATTAGATCTTGAGTACCATAAGCACAGCCCAAGAAGGAAGTGTGAGAAGAAAGAGGAAGAGGGGGAATGGGACCAGCAACACGGCTAGAGAGTATAGCCAGTCAGATCAAGTTGAGTACCATGCCTTGCCCCCTTAAAAAGATATGAATGGACAGTTTTGCTACAGGGAATGAAAAAATAGCCCTACTATGTGTCAAATGTATGTTCCTGCTGCTCATATTCCAGTAAGAAAAACATTTCCAAAAGTTATATTATTACATTATGTAGATGATATCTTGGGCTGTGCACCTGAGGAGCAAATCTTAGAAGCATGTCTACAAAAGACCATAGAAACACTAAAGAGCTGCAAATTGCATATAACTCCAGAAAAAATTCAAAGACATGCTCCTTTTCAATATTTAAGATATGATGTATATCTTAAGGTGCTTACAATATAAAAATTTGCTTTAAGAACAGAGAAGTTTATTTCAGAGTCTGATTCTTTTTGTACAGCAAAACAATGGTTTGACCATGTATACTTATTGTGTATCTAATTTATACTTTAATATATTTAACATCTACTTGTCATCCTGCCATCTAGGGAAGGGAGTGGGGGAAAGGAGGGGAAAAATTGGAACAAAAGGTTTAGCAATTGTCAATGCTGTAAAATTTCCCATACATATAACTTGTAAATAAAAAGCTATTTAAAAAAAAGAACAGAGAAGTTAAACACCTTAGATGACTTTCAGAAATTGATAGGTGATATCCAATGGATGTGTCCAGTGTTAGGCTTAAGTACCTTTTAATTTCAACCATTATATAACATCTTAAGGGGAGACAATGCTTTAAACTCACCACACCATCTTGAAAAAGAAGCTCAAGAGGCTTTGAGAGAAGTTGAACTGGCTTTATCCAATGTGGTTGAAAGAGTCATTCAGAAACCCTTGGAAATATCAGTTTTTGCTACAAAAGAGCCATCTACAGCAGTTCTTCATCAAGGAAACATCGTGATAGGGTGTATGAATCTTCCAGCACAATCAGAACAAAGCATTATTCCCAGTGCTTGTGGATAAATTTTATTAAAGACTATTAAGCAAGTAATACAATTATTTGGGATAAGACCTGACAAGATATGCATCTTTTATATCAATGCACAAATTAATGTATGCTGTGAAACCATCCCAGAGTGGTAAATTTTACTGGCCACAGCTCCAAATTTTACACATGGGTCTCCATTAAAGATAACCAGACTATTACATAATTGGTGATGATTTTTGAAAAAAAGGTTTCTAAGTTCCTCTTAAAGGAAGAACTATCTTTAGAGATATATCCAAATATAACATTTGTGCTGTATGCTCTCGTGACTTAACTATAAAGAGAGTAGGCAGAACTTCATTTCAATCCTCTCAGAAGAATGAATTGTATGCAATTATCCTAGCTCTTACTTATTATCCAGGAGATGTATATATAATATCTGATTTGGCTTATTCAGCAGGTGTGGTACGAAGAATTGCCACAGACCAAATAAAATTTGTAGCTTTGAATAAATATCAGCTCTTTAAGGAACTTCAAGAGCAAATGAGAAAGCATCCGGGTAAGATTTATATCTTGCATGTCCACTCCCATAGTGGACTTCCAGGTCCTATTTTTGATGGAAATTCAATAGCAGATTGCCTTCTAACCATGCTAGCCAATTTCTTTATTTCAAGCAGCCCAAGAATCTCATTCTAAATATCATCAGGCTGCTTGAGCTTTATGTTTACAATTTGGGATAACAAAAGAGGAAGCTAGGAACCTAATGAAATCCTGTACAGCTTGTCTTCCTTTCCATGCTCCTACATTCTCTCCAGGGAAACATCCTAATGCTTTGAAACACAATGAAATTTGGCAAATGGATGTGACACATTATAAATATTTTGGTCATCTGTCTTTTATCCATGTTCTAGTAGACACCTTTTTAGGATTTACTTTTGTAATACCAGCAGCAAAAGAGACATCCTAAGCATTCACTGAATTCCTTATAGTTGTATAACTATATTGCAACCTTTTGCAATTATGTGTGTGCCCCAAGCAGTCTCTTAGCAGCTGAGGTAGGTGCATTTGTGATTGTTATTTATATACCCTCCTTCTAGGACTTCTGGAAATCAATTTCAATATAATGCTGCTTCATATTGTTTGTTATATCACTACTTGCATGTACAATTCATGTTTGTTACAGCACACTGAGCCTGCGCCAGCTGTGGGGAGATCCATCACTACCAGCCTGAGTTATACTACTATGTACTTGTGTAATACTTCTCATGCTGATGGAGTTATGTATACCTGTTTCAAGTACCCTTCAGCCCAGGGAAAACCGGTTAATATCTGGTTTGACTCCCCATTTTTTTTTTTTTTTTTTTTTTGGTGTTTTCACTTTCCTCCCTGAGAAGTCAAGGAGGGTGTGATCACCTGTTTTCCAAAACAAAAGAAAGTGGGAGATGTAGGGGGCTGGAACTCTGAAAGCTTGTACTTGAATCTAAGACAGCAGTAGTTAAGTACCTACTTGGTGGAAGATGGTGGTTCTCTAAGTACATACTTGATGTAATGTAATGATGTGGTCAATGCAGTTGGTGTATATGTAGGGTAATGTGGTGATGTGATGTTCTACAGCTGTGTATGACCAGTATGGTATGGTAATGTAGTCATGCTGGGATATTTAAGGGAGTCCCAGAGACAGAGAGCTCTCTCAGCTATGGTGGTCTCAACCACAGAGAAAACTTCAGGTTGGAGACTCCAGAGAACAGACTCCATCTTTGATCAGCTATGTGGAGACTGTCCTGCCTCCTTTACTTCATTCCTCCACTGAGCTTAAGGCCTCTGGCTGATCCTGAGGCCCATCAGAGAACCAGCCCAGATATTACAAATATTCATTAGGGAAATTGGTCTAAAGTTTTCTTTCTCCCTTTCATCCTACCTGGTTTAGGTATTACCACCATATCTGTGTCATAAAAGAAATTTTGTAGAACTCCTTTCCCTGTTTTAAAAAAATAGTTTAAATATTACTGCAATTAATTATTGTTAAGGACCATGCCTAAGTGAAGGGGCAGGTCACTTCTCTGAGAGCCTTCACAGATGTGAATCATAACATTTGAAGGAGTTGCAAATCAGCCTTTTCTAATGCAGATGTTCCTTGTGGACTGGGAATGAAATAAATTGGAGGCAAGAGGGAAGAGAATGCAACTGCCTCTCAGTTTCCTTGTATCATCATCATTATTCTCTCACATGAAGAGATCCATTCTACAGATCTATGTTAGACCTCCAGCAGCCACCAGCAGGTGGCTCCTGTATCACAACATATGACAACCAACATAGTGCACAAGAATTACAAAAACCATAAGAAATAAAGAAGCAGCAGCACTCGAGAGCTGTTCAGCAATAGAATGCATTCAAGAGAATTTCTTTAGTAATGTGCTGGGAGGGAAAAGGAGAAGAGATCAGGTAAGACTTTTTTAGTTGGGGTAATTAAATGGGCCAACACATCAAAAGGCTAAGCCAGGAGACTGATGAGAGACTTATGAGAAATGCATTCTCTGATCCCTCTCCTCTTCCCTCTTGCCTCCAATTTATTTCATTTCCAATCCAACAAGGAACATCTCCAAAGGCTGCTTTGCAACTCCTTCAAGTTTATGATTCATAGCTGTGGAGGCTCTCAGAGAATTCACCTGCCCCTTCATTTAGGCATGGCCCTTAACAGTTCCCCCCCTTTTTTTTTTAAATAGGGGTGTGATTATTTTTCACCAACAGCATGGTCAGTAAGTTTGTGCATTAGCTGTTATTTAAGTCCACATACAAAGATATCTGAATCCCACATGCTAGGGAGTGCAAACAGCACTATAGTAGCTGTTGAATCTTGTGAGAAGTCATGGAGGCTTTCAAACTTTCAAATGGAGAAGAAGACTATAGTCAAAACATACATGCTCCCGTATTGCAACATATGATGCTCAGCATGGGGCATAAGGAACACAAGAAACAAAGAAACAGCAGTGCTTGAGACCTGTTTATGAGTAGAATCCTCCTAGAGTTCCTTTAGTAACCTAGGGGGAAGGAAAGAGAGAAGAGACCTGGTAAGACCTTTTTTAGTTGAGGTAATTGAATGGGCCAACACTTCAAAAGGCAGAGCCAGGAGACTGATGAGAGCCTTATGGAAAATGCCTTTTCATTCTTTAAGATTAGATTATTCAGTTTCCAAATAATTTTTGGTCTTTTGTCCTGGCTTTTTATTGAACATAATTTTTATTGCATCTTCATCTGAAAAAAATGCATTGGCTATTTCTGCCATTCTGTATTTGATTTTGAGGTCTTATTGCCCTAATATATGATGAATTATTGTTTAGGTTGCATGAACTACAGAGAAAAAAGTGTACTCCTTTCTGCCTCCATTCAATTTTCTCCAAAGATCTGTCACACCTAACTTTACTATAATTCTATTTACCTCCTTAACTTTTAAAATTTATTTTGTGGTTTGATGTATCTAGTTCTGAGAGAGCAAGGTTGAGATCCCCCACTAATATAATTTTGCTGTCTATTTCTTCTTTCAAAAAAAATAATTATAACTTTTTATTGACAGTGCATATGCATGGGTAATTCTTTATAACATTATCCCTTGAACTCATTTCTGTTCCAATTTTTCCTTTCCCTCCTTCCACGCTTCCCCTAGATGGCAAACAGTACTATACATGTTAAATATGTTATAGTATATCTTAGATGCAATATATATGTGTGCAGTACCAAACAGTTCTCTTGTTGCACAGGAAGAATTGGATTCAGAAGATAAAAATAACCTGGGAAGAAAAACAAAAATGCAAACAGTTTACACTCATTTCCCAGTGTTCCTTCTCTGGGTGTAGCTGCTTCTGTCCATCATTGATCAATTGGAACTGAATTAGATCTTCTCTTAGTTGAAGATATCCATTTCCATCAGAATACATCTTTGTTGTTGTCGAAGTGTATAATGATCTCCTGGTTCTGTTCATTTCACTCAGCATCAGTTCATGTAAGTATCTCCAAGCCTCTCTGTATTCATCCTGCTGGTCATTTCTCACAGAATAATAATATCCCATAATATCCATATACCACAATTTACCCAGCCATTCTCCAATTGATGGGCATCTATTCATTTTCCAGTTTCTAGCCACTACAAACAGGGCCGCCACAAACATTTTGGCATATACAAGTCCCTTTCCCTTCTTTAGTATTTCTTTGGAATACAAGCCCAGTAGTAGCACTGCTGGATCAGAACATATGCGCAGTTTGATAACTTTTGGGGCATAATTCCAGATTGCTCTCCAGAATGGTTGGGTTTGTTCACAACTCCACCAACAATGCATCAGTGTCCCAGTTTTCCCACATCCCCTCCAAAATTCATTATTATTTTTTGCTGTCATCTTAGCCAATCTGACAGGTGTGTAGTGGTATCTCAGAATTGTGTTAGTAGGCAACCTTGTTTCACTCCTAAATTTACTGGAAAAAGTTCCAGTTTTTCCCCATTACATATGATGCTTACTGATGGTTTTAAATATATGCTCCTGACTATTTTAAGGAAAAGTCCATTTATTCCTATCCTCTCAAGTGTTTTTATTAGGAATGGATGTTGGATTTTATAAAATGCTTTTTCTATAGCTATTGAGATGATCATATGGTTTTTGTTAATTTGGTTATTAACAAATATATATAGTCAATTATGTTAATAGTTTTCTTAATATTGAACCAGCTCTGCATTCCTGGGATAAATCTTACTTGGTCATAGTGTATCATCTTAGGGATGATTTTCTGTAATCTTTTTGCTAATATTTTATTTAAGATTTTAGCATCAATATTCATTAGGGAGATTGGTCTATAATTTTTTTTCTCTGTTTTCAACCTATCTGATTTAGGTATCAGTATCCTGTCTGTGTCATAAAAGGAATTTGGTAGGATTCCTACAATCCTTATTTTTTCAAATAGTTTATATAGCATTGGAGTTAATGGTTCTTTAAATGTTTGGTAAAATTCACATGTAAATCGATCTGTTCCTGGGGATTTTTTCTTAGGGAATTGGTTAATAACTTGTTCTATTTCTTTTTCTAAAATGGGACTGCTTAGCCAATTTACTTCTTCCTTTATTAATCTGGCCAAGCTATATTTTTGAAGGTATTCTTCCATTTCATTTAAGTTATTGAATTTATTGGAATGAAGTTAGGCAAAGTAACTCCTAGTTATTGCTCTAATTTCCTCTTCATTAGTGGAGAGTTCTCCCTTTTCATTTTTAAGACTAACAATTTGATTTTCCTCTTTCCTTTTTCTTTCTTTCTTTTTTTTTTTTTTTTAAATAACTTTTTATTGACAGAACCCATGACAGGGTAACTTTTTACAACATTATCCCTTGCACTCACTTCTGTTCTGATTTTCCCCCTCCCTCTCTCCACCCCCTCCCCCAGATGGCAAGCAGTTCTTTACATGTTAAATAGGTTACAGTATATCCTAGATACAATATATGTGTGCAGAACCGAACAGTTCTCTTGCTGCACAGGGAGAATTGGATTCAGAAAGTAAAAATAACCCGGGAAGAAAAACAAAAATGCAAGCAGTTTACATTCATTTATTTCTTTATCGAAGAGATCCACTTCCATCAGAATGCATCCTCATACAGTATCGTTGTGGAGGTATATAATGATCTCCTGGTTCTGCTCATTTCACTTAGCATCAGTTCATGTAAGTCTCGCCAATCCTCTATGTATTCATCCTGCTGGTCATTTCTTACAGAACAATAATATTCCATAATGTTCATATACCAAAATTTACTCAACCATTCTCCAATTGATGGGTATCCATTCATTTTCCAGCTTCTAGCCACTACAAACAGGGCTGCCACAAATATTTTGACACATACAAGTCCCTTTCCCTTCTTTACTATCTCTTTGGTGTATAAGCCCAATAGAAACATTACTGGATCAAAGGGTATGCACAGTTTGATAACTTTTTGAGCATAGTTCCAAATTGCTCTCCAGAATGGCTGGATGTGTTCACAATTCCACCAACGATGTATCAGTGTCCCTGTTTTCCCACATCCCCTCCAACATTCTGCATTATCTTTCCCTGTTATTCTAGCCAATCTGACGGTGTGTAGTGGTATCTCGATGTTGCCTTAATTTGCATTTCTCGGATTAATAATGATTTGGAGCATATTTTCACATGGCTATCAATAGTTTTAATTTCTTCTTCTGAGAATTGTCTGTTCATATCCTTTGACCATTTATCAATTGGAGAATGGCTTGATTTCTTATAAATTACAGTCAATTCTTTATATATTTTGGAAATGAGGCCTTTATCAGAACTTTGGATTGTAAAAATGTTTTCCCAGTTTATTGTTCCCTTTCTAATCTTGTCTGCATTAGTTTTGTTTGTATAAAAAAATTTTTTCAATTTGATATAATCAAAATTTTCTATTTTGTAGTCAATAGTGATCTCTAGTTCTTTTTTGGTCATAAATTCCTTCCTCTTCTCCAGGTCTGAGAGGTAAACTATCCTATGCTCTTCCAATTTATTTGTAATCTCATTCTTTATGCCTAGGTCATGAACCCATTTTGACCTTATCTTGGTGTACGGTGTTAAGTGTGGGTCAATGCCTAGTTTCTGCCATACTTATTTCCAATTTTTCCAGCAATTTTTGTCTTTGTGTTTGTCAAACACTAGATTATTAAAGTTGTTGGCTGTTTTGTCCTTTGAACCTATTGAACCTAGTCTATGTCTTAGCCAATACCAGATGATTTTAGTAACTGCTGCTTTATAATATAATTTTAGATCTGGTACAGCTAGGCCACCTTCATTTCATTTGTTTTTCAACAATTTGATTTTCTTCTTTCTTTTTTTAAATAAGATTTACTAAGCATTTTTCTATTTTGTTGGTTTTTTCATAGAACCAATTCTTAGTTTTATTTAATTCAATAGTTTATTTACTTTCAAATTTATTGATCTTTCCTTTTATTTTTAGAATTTCAAGTTTACTGTTTGACTGGGGATTTTTAATTTGTTCCTTTTCTAGCATTTTTAGTTGCAAGCCCAATTCATTGACCTTATCTTTCTTTATTTTATGCAAGTAGGCCTCTAGAGATATGCAATTTCCCCTTATTACTGCTTTGGCTGCATCCCACACATTTTGGTCTCATTATTGTCATTTTCTTGAGTGCAGTTATTAATTATGTCTATGATTTGCTGTTTCACCCAATCATTCTTTAGTATGAGATTATTTAGTTTCCAATTATTTTTTGGTCTATTTTCCCCTGGCTTTTTATTGAATGTAACTTTCAAAGCATTGTGATCTGAAAAGGATGCCTTTATTATTTCTGCCTTACTGCATTTGAATTTGAGGTTTTTATGTTCTAATATATGGTCAATTTTTGTGTAGGTTCCATGAAATGCTGAGAAGAAAGTGTACTTCTTTCTGTCTCCATTTAGTTTTCTCCAAAGATCTATCATATCTAACTTTTATAGTATTCTATTTACCTCTTTGACCTCTTTCTTATTTATTTTGTGGATTGGTTTATCTAATTCAGAGAGTGCAAGGTTGAGATCTCTCACTAATATAGCTTTGCTGTCTCATTCTTCTTGTAGCTCTCAATTTCTTTTTTAAGAATTTAGATGCTACACCACTTGGTGCATATATGTTTAATATTGATATTGCTTCATTATCTATGCTACCCTTTAGCAAGATATAGTGCCCTTCCTTATCTCTTTTAATTAGATCAATTTTTGCTTTTGATTGATCTGAGATGAAGATGGCTGCCTCTGCTTTTCTGACTTCACCTGAAGCATAGTAGATTCTGCTCCAACCTTTTTACCTTTACTCTGTATGTATTGCCCTGCTTCAGGTGTGTTTCCTGTAAACAACATATTGTAGGATTCTGGCTTTTAATCCAGTGTGCTAATCACTTTCTCTTTATTGGGGAGTTTACCCCATTAACATTTATGGTTAAAATTACCAATTGTGTTTTACTTGCCATATTGTTAACCCTTGTATATGCTTTTCTCTTTTTCTTCCCCCTTATCCCCCTCCCAAGTATTACACTTGTGAGCAACACTTGCTTCTCACAGCCCTCTCTTTTTAGTATCCCTCCCCCCACCTTAGAGTTCCTCTCCCTAACTTAACTCTTTTCCTCACAATTTTTGTATTCTCTTCTACTTAGTTTTCTCCTTCCCTTTTCACTTTTCCCCTCCCACTTTTTAAGGAAGTTGGAGAAATTTCACCATAAATTGAATATGTCTAATATTTTCTCTTTAAGCCAAGTTTGATGGCAATAAGATATACCCTATGTTCTTCCCCCTCCATTCTTTCGGATATAATAGGTTTCCTTTGCCTCTTCATGAGATGTAGTACCCCCACTTTACCCTTTTCTGGATATAATTTCCTTTCCACCTTTAGTTTCTACAACAAAGTATATATGTGTTCTTTATATATCTTTATAGCAGCAATATAGTTCCCAAGATTTCTTTTTACTTTTTTAGGTTTCTCTTGACTTTTATATTTGCCGATCAAAATTTTTGTTTAGTTTCGTTTTTTTTTTCCCATCAAAAATAGATGAAATTCACTTATTTCATTGAATGCCCTCTTCTTCCCTAGGAAAAAAAATGCTCATTTTGGCTGGGTAAGTAATTTTTGGCTGCATACCGAGTTCCTTAGCTTTTTGGAATATCATATTCCAGACCCTTCAATCCTTTAATGTGGACACTGCTAGATCTTGAGTAATCCTTATTGTAGAGCAATCCTTATTGTGGCTCTTCTATATTTGAATTGATTTTTTCTAGCACCTTGCAGTATTTTTTCCTTTGTCTGATAGTTCTGGAATTTGGTCACTATATTTCTTGGAGTTTTGATTTTAGGATCCTTTTAAGTAAGTGATCAATGAGTTCTTTCAATGAGTTCTTTTTTACCCTCTGTTTCTATAACATTTGGGCAGTTCTTTGATAATTTCCTGGAGAATAGTGTCCAGGCTCTTTTTTTCATCATATTTTTCAGGGAGTCCAATAATCGTCAGATTGTCTCTCCTGGACCTATTTTCCAGGTCTGTTGTTTTCCCAAGAAGGTATTTGACAATTTTTTTCCATTGTTTCTTTTTTTTGGTTTTGCTTGACTGATTCTTGGTGTCTCCTTGAGTCATTCCATTCCAGTTGTTCAATTCTGATTTTCAATGAATTATTTTCTTCATTCACTTTTTTATATGTTTTCCTAATTATCCAATTGAGTTTTTAAGTGAGTTGTTTTGCTATATGGAATTTTTTTTCATTTCACCAATTTTATTTTTTAGAGAGCTATTTTCTTTTTCCAATTCACTAATTCTGTTTTTCAAGGATTTGATTTCTTTATCCACTTTATCTTTAAATGAGTGGGATGAATTATCCAGACTCTCTTTCCAAGCTTCCCTTTCCTTTTCCCATTTTTCTTCTAACTCTCTTGTGAGAGCCTTTTTAATTTCTTCTATGAGAGTCCCTGTGTGTTGAGGACCAGATCATATCCTCTTTTGGGGATTCATTTGGAAACAATTTGTTTTTAGTCTCTTCAGGGTTTAAATTCTGCTCTCTATCTATATAGAAGCTATCAATAGTTAGAGCTTTTAACTCTAACTATTTAAATTTTTTTAAATTTAATTTTTTTGCTCATTTTGTCAGAGAAGAATCAAAGAAGACAAACTAGCAAAAAAAACCAAATGTAGTCTGCTTTTTTTCGGTGGTGGCTGGATGGTATTATCAAGATTCCTCTACAGATTGGGGAGGTGGAGTGAGGCAGCAGTGAGGCACTAGCAGGACAGCAATGGCTGCACTGCATCTGCGCTCTGAGACTCTGAGAGCATGCTGAGATACTTCAGTTGAGTGTGGCCAGATCCCAAGATACCCTAGCTTTTTGGGATTATAGTCTTTACCTTCTTTGTTTACAGCTTCTCTGATAGTCTACTGGCTTGCTGCCAAGGCAAAATAGCCACACTGTGGTAAAGTTCTTTCCACAGAAATGACTGAGATCACACCCCAACCCCCTCTGGTCTGCTCTGTGTGAGCTGCCTGCCGTGCTCTTGCTACCATGGCTTGCCCTCAGCCTGTGCCTGGTGTAACCATCCCTGCTCTCGAGCAAAAACAGACCTTTTTTTGACAAATTTCAAGGATGTCTTCTACTGGTAATTATTTGTGGGTTTTTTTTTCTTTGTTTGTTTATTTGTTTTTCAGTCAAGCACTAATTCCAAGGCTTGACATGAAATAAATTCTGAGAGCTAAGATGAAGATTATGTAGATGTGTGTGTCCTCTCTGCCATCTTGGCTGGAAGTCCCTGTGTATTTCTGCTTGCAGCTCTCTTAACTTTTGTTTTAGGAATCTTCATATATATTTAATATTGACATTACTTTATTATCTATGGAACTTTTCAGCACATTTTCTTCCTTTTCTCTTTTTTATTCATCTATTTTTATTTTTGCTTGATCTGATATTAAGAATGCCATCCCTGCTTTTTTTTAACTTCACCTGAAGCAAAATAGATTCTGCTCCAACCTTTCACCTTTAATCTGTTGTATGTATCACTCTGCTTTAAATGTGTTTCTTATCAAAAACATATTGTAAGATTCTGAGTTTTAATCCACTTTGCTATTCCCTTCTGTTTTACGGAGAGTTTATGCCATTCTCATTCACATTTAAAATGACTAAATTATTTTCCACCATCTTATTTACTCTGTTATGCTTTTCTATTTTATTTCCTACTTTCCCTCTTCCACAGTATTTTGTTTTTGACCACTATCTCCCTCAAACAGCTCTCTCCCTTTACAGCCCCTCTAGTTTTCTTAACCCTTTCACCTACTACTTTTGTTTTCCTTTATATTAGCCTCCCTATTTCTTTTCTACTTTCCCCTTCCACTTCCCTATAAGGTAAGACAAGTTTCTATGTGAAATCAGATATGTCTAATATGTTCTCTTTAAACCAAATTCGATGAGAGTAAAATCCAAACAATGTCCATCCCCCTTCCTTCTTTTCCTTAATTGTAATAGGTCTTCTTTGCCTTCATGAGATGTAAATTCCCTCATTTTACCTCCATTTTCCTCTTTTCAACTATAATCCCTTTTGCAAATCTAGTTTTTTATATTATCACAGTAAAATCAAATTTAATCCTCATTCTCTATGTATAACTATAACAAAGATATAATTCTCAAAAGTTCTTTCCTTTTTATCTTTTTTTGCTTCTCTTTGAGTTCTGTATTTGGAAATCAATTTTTTTGTTCAGCTCTGATCTTTTCATCAGACATAAATGAAAATCATGTAAAATTGAATGTTCATCTTCACTGAATGATAATGTTCAATTTAGCTGGATAGTTGATTCTTGGCTGTAATCCAAGCTTCTTTGCCTTTCACAATATCATATTCCTGGGCCTTTATAAGGTGGAAGCTGCTAGGTCTGGGTAATTCTGATTGTGTCTCCTCGGTATTTGAATTATGTCTTTCGGGCTACATGCAATATTTTTTCCTTGATCCAATAATTCTGAAATTTAGCTGTGATATTCCTTGGAGTTTTCACTTTGGGGTCTCTTTTAGGAGGTGTTTGGTGAGTTCTTTCAATGCCTCTTTTACCTTCTGATTCTAGGACATCAGGACAGTTTTCCTTGCTCATTTCCTAAAAGAGTAATATCTAGGTTCTTTTTGTTTTTATCATGGTTTTAAGAAAGTCCAATAATCTTTAGATTGTGTCTCCTAGACATATTTCCTGTGTCTGTTGTTTCTCCAGTGAGAAATTTTACAATTTCTTGTATTTTTTCATTTTTTTCTTGGTTTTGTTTGATTGATTCTTGATGTCTTATTGAGTCATTTATTTCAATTTCTTTGGTCCTAATATTTAGTAATTTTATTAGTTACTTCTTTAGCTCCTTTTGTATTTGGTCAATTGAATTTTTAAATGAGTTGTTTTGTTTTCCCCCATTTTGTCAAGTCTATTTTGTAAGGAATTATTTTTTTCCATTTCAATAAATCTATTTTGTAAAGAGTTTTCTTCAGATAATGTCTGTGTTTCCTTTTCCAAATACTCTTGTAAAGCTTTCATTTTTTTCTCCATTTTTCTTATAACTCTTAAGATCTTTAAAAAAAAATTTTTCAAGAGAGCCTTGTGAAATAGGGACCAATTCATATCACCCTTTGGGGCTTCATCTGGAGATGATCTGCTTTTAGTGTCCTCAGGTTTGAAATCTATTCTTTTCTTTCTCCATTAAAAAAAAAAAAAACTATCTATGGTCAGAGTTCTTTTAGGGCAAAGGGGAAATTGTCCAATGTTCTTTTATAGGGAAGTGTGGCTGCACTAAGTCAGTGCTGACTAATTTCCTGTGCTGGATGCTTATGGTTACTTCCCACAATATTCTGGGATCTAGGAGTCCTCTATTTGGCTTTTTAAAAAATTTGTGTTGGATGTCTGATAGCTAATCTGCTGATCTATTGGTTTGCTACCAGGACAGAGTAGCCAATGCTGCTGTAGATTCCTCCAATACTTTCCCCAGTAGACAGGATGCCACATCTCCCTGGGTTTCTGCCCTACCTGCACTTGGGTCCCTGTGGTCAGTTGCCTGTGCTTGGCTCATCTCCTTACATGCCTGATTGAACCAGACCTTTTCTGAAGATTTTCCAAATTATTTTCTGTTGAAAAATTGACATAATGCAAATATTTGTGGATTTTGTCACTCCAAAACTAGTTCAGAGCCTTGATTTGCTGTTAATTTGAGGGACATTGGGGAGAACTCAGAAAAAGACATGTCTTCTCTCCACCTTCTTGGCTCTGCCTCTGATTATTTCTTATATTATTGCATCAAAGGTCTTTTCTTGGTCACAGCTTTCAGTTAGTTCAATTATTCTCATGTTCTCTTCTTGATATGTTTTCCAGATATGTTGTTTAATTTTTTATAGAATAGTTCTTTATATTTTGTTTTGTTATTTCTTGGTTTCATAGCTTTTCACTGACTTTTCTTTTCACTGACTTATAATTTTCAAGGAATCATTTATTTTTTCTTTAAGACTCTGGATCTCCCTTTCTAGTTGGTTGTCTTTAATACATAATTTTCTTGTTTTTTCCTGGATTGTCCTTTTTAAAAATTTTTTTCTTCAATTTCTCGTATTTGATTTTTTGAAGTCTGTTTCAAATTCTTCTATAGATTCTTTCTGGTGATGTAACTGTTTAATTTTACTCTTTTGGGTGGGAAAGGCTTTTATTTTTACTTTGTATGTCTTCTGAAAATGAACCCTATTCTTTGTTAATATATTTTTCCTTTACATGCTGGTTTTTTAAAGAGAATTTATTTGTGTAACCTGGAATATTGGTGGTACCTCTGACTTCAATTCTTCTTTTGTGCTGGAACCCCAAACCAAGAACTCCATCCTCCTGTAAGTGCTTCTGCATTCACCAGGTATGCTGGTTCCTTCTGGCCCAGGGCTACATCTCAGCAGGATAGTTGGGTCAAAATTCCCTCAGTCTTCCCTGGCTCAGATTCACATTTTACATCCTTTCTGAGAGGTGAAAACTCCTATCACTCCCAGGGGAAGAAAATAAGGGACTTTTATTTGATTTTTTAAAATTTTGAATCTCAATAAGTTTATAACGAACAATATGATTACCAATGGGAATCTTCCTTAGTGCATGTAGTATTCAACACCTGAATATTTGAAACACATCTAACCTAGACTCTGAAATTAGATCTAAAATTAATCACAGAAAATGTTGAGTTCATATAGCCTTTAGATCATGGTTGACAACATAATGAATATTTAAAAGTCTTGAGTAGTATGGTACAAATACAATCTACATGCTTTTCTTTATCTTTATCAGTTAGATTGATTACTGGTACTGACCTGTTAGTCTTCCTTGTGTCCCCATTATTCACAACTCATAGTCTTTTGTAGACACAACTAGGCCACCTTAATTACATGCAGAAACAATTTGTATTTGTGAAAGTTTCATAGTGATTATACCAAAGTGACAAAATATTGTTCAAAAGCCTAAAAAAGGTAAAATTCTGCATAATGAACTGTTAGTTTTAAATCAAACTAGAAATGCTGTTTCTCATTCACCATTTCTCAGTCACACAGTCTTTTGTCAATCACAAAGAATTCTATGTAATCCTATTTGGACTTTTCTTTAAAAAGATACTGGAATGATCATTTTACAGATGAAGAAACTGAAATAAACAGGGTCAAGGTTTTTGCCCAGAGTTTGAACTCAGGTCTTCTGGACTCCAAGCCTAATGCTCTATCCTCACATCACCACCTCAGTTAATTATAAATATAGTCTTTCAAAACTAATATCTTGCAATGCAATAGAATGAATGCAAGATGAAATTATTTTAGCATCAAATTGCTATTTTTTGTGGCTTATTGCACTCATGGGAGAAGGTAGTTGCTGTATTTAGACATATTTACATTGTAGTAATATATCATGAAGGGATAGAAGAAAATTAATCCTGTTTCTTAATCTAAGATGGTAACATGGAGTTTTTGCTTGGTTAATCAATATTCATCAAAGTTTCTGTTTCTTTTTTTTCACCACAGAAATGCATGTTTAAAAAAGAGTGGATTGACAACTTCTTGTAAGTAATATGCATTTAAAACATAAAACAAAACAATTATAAACATCAGAAATATTTTGCATTTTCAATAGTAGACAACTAGTTGAAGAAATATTTCTAAATTTTCTTGTTCAAATCTTTACAAGTATATAACAGTATAATAAATAAAGATTTGCAAAATTATGATAAAATCTAACAAAATTTTCTATGGAACAATAGCCAAATAAAGGAAAAATAGCATAAGCAGTATTTGCATCTGTATGATAGTAGAGAATTTCTTTTTTTTTTTTTGATTATTTAATAGCTTTTTATTTACAAGTTATATGTATGGGTGATTTTACATCATTGACAATTGCCGAACCTTTTGTTCCAATTTTTCCCCCTCCTTCCTCACACCCCCTCCCCTAGATGGCAGGATGACCAATAGATGTTAAATATATTAAAGTATAAATTAAATACACAATAAGTATACATGACCACACCATTATTTTGCTGTACAAAAAGAATCAGACTCTGAAATATTATACAATTAGCCTGTGAAGGAAATCCAAAATGCAGACAGGCAAAACTATAGGGATTGGGAATTCAATGTAATGGTTCTTAGTCATCTCCCAGTGTTCTTTCGCTGGATATAGCTGGTTCAGTTCATTATTGCTCCATTGGAACTGATTTGGTTCATCTTATTGCTGAAGATGGCCAGGTCCATCAGAATTGATCATCATATAGTATTGTTGTTGAAGTATATAATGATCTCCTGGCCCTGCTCTTTTCACTCAACATCAGTTTGTGTAAGTCTCTCCAGGCCTTTCTGAAATTATCCTGTTGGTCATTTCTTACGAGAATTTCTTTAAAAGAAAATGATAAAATGAATAGGAAACAATGGGATGGAAAATTACAACAAGAAGTCTGTGGAAAAGTGTTTCTAAATCCTTCAGTTAACTAGATGGAAATTTATTTTTTCTGGTTTTCCCACTTCTAAATTATACCATTTCCCCTGAATTTTAAAATATTCCCACAATACTTTAAAAGAAAAATACTTACTTCTTCAAATACTTAACCAAGTTTCAATATTTAATTTTTTCTTTGTCTTATAAGTTAGTGAGTTCAAAATGACAGTAAAGGAAAGATACTGTAAGATTAGTAGCTAACATTGAAGGCCTGAATATTTTAGTCAGGAATAATTTGAAAACAGCCATTTTCTTTTACTCCCCCCAAAAAACAAGTTTTTTTTGGGGGGGCGGGGCAGGATGTGTTTTGTTGTTGTTATTGCTTCTTTATCCTGGGATTTTCATATTCTGCAATCTATCTAAAACACTAAAACAACTAATATCCCTCTTCTTTTCTTTTCTTCATACAGTTATGTTGTCACCATCAAGAAGCTCATACTTAAAGTATATCATAGTAGGAAGGCATTGCTTCTAGAGTTAACTCCTTTAAATCCTTTCTCTGACATTTATTGCCCAAGTGACCTTGGTCAACTCACCAAACCTATAGCTTTTATTTATCTCTAAGTAGTGCTAGAATTGCTGGCCTTTAATTTCATTTCTTCTTTTAGATAAATCTTTCACTTTCTGTATGTATGTATGTGACTGTGTATGTCTCTGTGTGTGTGTGAGATCGATACTTTGGTAAAGGTTATGAATTCATTGTAATATATAGCATTACAAAGGAAAATAATTCTATTGAAATACAGTTGTTTGTCAGCAATATGCTGAAGTTGATAAACTCTGAAAGACTTAGTCACTCTGACCACAATGATCTACTTTAATATCAAAAGTTCCATAATGAACCATTCTATGCACTTTCATTTAGAAAAACAGATAGATTAGAGGACATATTGAAGCAGTTTTTCCTTTTTCTTTTTTCCTTTTTTTTTTGAACATGGAGAATGAGGAAATTATTTTGTCATGTATATTCATTATAATAGATTTAGCTTTTCTTGCCTTCTCATTGGTTAAGAGAGGGCTTAGGGAAAAAAAGAATTTTGAACTGAAAAATAATTTTTAAAATAACAAGGGAAAGAAATAGAACTGGTGAAATATCTTGAAAAAAAGTTCAGCAACCTCAGGTAAAGAAACTCTGATCTAAATCAGTGATCCTATGATTATCTCCCTTCTTGCACATATCTTTTTGGCATTTATTATCTCTTATAACAGCACTTTCTGTCTTGGATTATAATCATTTAACTTGTTTATTTTTTTAAAATTCCTCAACTGCACTTTAAAAGTCATAAGGAAAAAGGGTTATGTTTTTCTTATGTTTGTATTCCCTATTATACATAATATTGTGCTTTAAAGATAGTAAGTGCTTAGACAACTTTTATGAAGAGAAAAAGAAAAGAAGATAGAAAAATGGAAGAAAAAATTAAGCAGGAGAGAAGAAAGAAAGGGAAAAAGAGGGTAAGAAGGAAGAAAGAAAGGATGAAAAATGAAGGAGCATATTAGTTCAGTATTTATGAGTTGAATGGGTCTCAGAAAAGGCATGTCATTTCTTGTCTGTAAGATGTTGTTTCTTGTAAATATAAAAAGAAACATTTTTCTTCTTAATATGCTTTTGTATATTTATCAAGTCATGGTACATTGCTCAGATGTTACAAGATTGTAAATCCAAAGAGTTTCCTTTTGAATTTCTAGAATTTCTTTCTTATATTCATCAATCTAAATATAGTCTGGAAACCCTGGCTATTTGTCTCTGACTGATACTCTTAGATTTTATCCTTATCAAAAGTGTAGAACAAAGTTAGCCTCCCCAGGTGGGGACTGGCTCAGGGATGAGTGCTGGATTTCGAATAGGAGAACATATATTTGTATTCAGGTCCTGTCACTTCCAATGTGTGTGATCTCAGGGCAAATTAATTAGCTGCTCTGGTTAGAGTGTCCATTGAAGGCTTTTTTGTTTGTTTGTTTGTTCTTTAAAGGAAACACTAAATTTGCCCACCCTGAAAAAGGACTTTCTTTATGTTGGACACAGTTATGTTTCACAGTGGAAAAGTTCCTCACTTCATAGGAAGTGTGTAATATTTTGTGCTCAATGATATATTTGCCAGTTTCTAAATGGGGAATGTTTTTAAGAAAACTAAGTCAGCTATATGTATATACTTTGGGATATATAGAGCAATGACTTTCTAGTAGTCTGAGGGCTTACTTATTTTCTAATAGGTTAAGGAACAATTTAAGTGGCAAGCCAAGGTCACAGCCTACATTTAAATTAGAGCAATTAACCAGATAATTGCTGTCATTTGAACCTTGCCAATTGTCACATCCAGCTTCACACTTTAATGAAGGAACTATTGCATTGTAAATGCTTTCTTGGTAACTGATCTCAAGAGAGATTTCACACATCTCAAGATTCTTTGCTCATTTTTAAAAAAACAAAACCCAAAGGTAGCAATTTAAAAATGTAGGTCAGAATTTTTTTTTCCTTCTCTGACCAATAAAGCCTGTTCTGAAAAACACAGCTGCCTATCTCAATAAGAAATCAACTATTGAAACACTGAAGATGGGGTTATTGTGTATAGCAAAGTCAATTCCATACAAATTCCTCATTCTGTGTAAATTCTTCATTATGTGCATGGACATTTAGACACATGTAAGTTAGGAGGGGTTTGATGGAGTTTATTTTTTCCTGTGGTTCTAGTTTTCTGTCTTTTCCCAGTTTTCTTTGTTTTCTATTACTTCAATGCTATTTTAATTTCCTCATACCATCTACAATGCACATGGTAACAGGACAGAGAATTCTGAGGTTTTTCCCCTATCATTTGACCTCAGACAATTCCCTTGACATCTGTATGTTGATTTGTTCACCTGAAAAAAAAGGTTTAGGGAATATATGACATTTTCTGACCTCATTGAAACTGTGGGCATTAATGATTACTACTCAGGTAGCTGAAGAGTGCTACTGAAATACATAATATTTATCTTCTGTCAGGTCACACAGATTTTGTTACAAAATTCTTTCATCTTAAAAATAAAATTAACTATTAGTATCCATTTCCTAGACAGTTCAATCACTTTTTATATTCAATTACATATTTCGCAGTCATTTAGGAATTAGACTTTTCAATATTCCAACTTCCTTGTTCCATAAAAGTTGCTTCTTTATTCCAATAATTTTTGGCTGATGCAGAAAAATGGAAAATGGTATCATGGATTGATTCTTAAATAAATTTCACCATTTTGTTTTGTTCTGCTGCCAGAATCAGTCTTTACAAATCCTGACAATGAAGATTTTTTTTCTTCCCTGGCCTATATATTATAGCATTATTTTACTTTGGAAGATATAGATTCTATCACAATCACTCTATGATGCAGCTAGATTTACTTTTTTCTCTGTTTGTTATGCATAAAACTTCAACTTCTATGTCTTTGCATTGGCTATCCTCCATAGTTGGATTGGATTTTCTCATTATTGCTTGCTCTTTTATATAGTTATCTCCCTTTAGGATGCAGGTAAGGTATGATTACATCCTAAGGTATATTAGGATGTAGTACAATAGTTAAGGTATGAAGTCTTTCCTAATTCCGCAACTTCAATACTCTCCCTTCTAAAATATTTTGCATTAGGCTCCTATGCATTTTTAATTCACTTTAATCTTGTATTGCATATTTTTATATATACTCATTATTTCCCTCATTAGAAAGTAAACTCACTGTGAGCAGGGATTATTTCCCTTTTTTTGGTACTTCAATTTCCCCAAACCTATCACAGTATTTGGCACCTAAAGGATGATTAAGAAGTGCTTTTGACTGATTATTTAACTGAGCCTGTGATAATGACATACATAAAAGTCAAATTAGTTTGTAAAATAATTTACTTGGTATGTGATAGATGGAAAATTCTGTGTAGTTCTATTTTATTACAGCCCACACAGCAGCAATTCTTCGCTTAGCTATATTCACCTTAAGGATCTTATCCATTTCTCTATTAATATGTAAAAAGTTCAATTAGTTGCCTCATGTCAGTGAAGAAAGAATCTTGCTGCGTGTCTAAGGAAACCTGTGAATCATCCATTAGGAGATCACTTAATGGTGCCAAGTCCTCAGCAAGGTCTGAGGTAGACTTGGCAAGGTCATTTGTCATTTTCAAGTCAGCATGGTTTTGGCACCTGCTTGTCAGTGAAGACTACCACCACTCTTTCAAACTTACTTTTAACAAAGGCTGACATCTATTCCTGAACAAATAGATTATCACACAGAAGAAGAAGGCCATGTTAATAAGCAGAACAGGTGGCTGATTCAATCACCAAGTAATTGATATGACTGTGATAAACTGAATAGATTATGAAGGCAAGGTATGAGAAGCCATGTTGCATTTTGTGGACCTGAGAAAAGTTTTGTACAGACAAAAGTAAATCTAAAATAATGTTTCCTCTGTTCTAAGGAGGCATTGTCTTAATTTAATCCATTTCCCATCCCTGGTAAGATTCTGGTACATGAAATTCCAAAGGGCTTTATCATCTTTCACATTAGCTCTCCACTCAAAATGACGTGCACAACAGTTTTGAGGCCTTCATCCAGTTTTCTTTGGAACACTTTCTGGCCTAAATCAATGCCAATAGCTAAATCGGTGAATGCGTCATGCCCTGAGAGGATGCTAAATATGTTTCATGTAGAACTTTCTTTAATTCCTTCCTGTCTAATCCTCAGATGTAGAATAAAACAGTACATTAAAAACTGGGCAGCAGAAAAAAAAATCACAAAAATAATCAAAGCTAGGCATCTGGTAAGACATTTGCTCAACTGTTTGAGTAAGCTTATGTATCAGAATTTTCAATATTTCTGTGGACAGTTATTTTAAAATTACTACAAAGTAAGTCCAAATTTATGTTACTAACAGTAACTTTATTCTTTGGATTTTATTTTCTCAGAGTTGGATTCTTAGGCCTACCAAACATTTACTTTAAAATGTGATTTCATGATATATTGCTGATTCCTAATTTACTTTTTCCATGAAAATGCTTCAATATATTTTGGTCCAATATTTAATCTAGTTACATCTTTTAACTGTTTGAGTTAGTTTTTTTTCTTCCTGCACATAATAATTAATCATCCTAAGGTCACTGGAAGGGCATATGATAAAAAATTGTTGGAAGATGCTGACTACAATGACGGACAAGTCAAATACACTGCCAGTTGCCCACATGGAGCCCACAATAACTCCTAGTATAATTTGAATTACATTAAAAATTTGTTTCTATTTAACTTTAATGGATTGATATATATGAAAAATATACAAATATATAAGGCTTTCTCAATCAATATGCAGCCTTCAGGGATCCTCATATATTGTTTAATGATCCCCATATAAATGTGAATTTGACATTACTAGTATAAATCTATCAAATATTTATTAAGCACCTTCATACTTAAGTATTGCAGATAAAAAAGAAAAACAAAAATACACAAACAAGAAAAAAAGCTGAAGAAGCTAGTTAGTCCTTTCCCACATAGTCCTTACAATTTAATGAGGAAAACAATATTCCAACAAATACTTATGAACAACTTTATACAGGGTAAATAGGAAATAATTAACAGAGGCAGGGCAAAAACACTTGTACAAGACAAAGTATTAATTTCCACTTAGAAAAATCCAGGAACATCAGAAATTGGAAAAAAAAAAAAAGAGTGAAAGTATCCCATGGATGGGCAACAACTAGAAAAAAAGCCTGGAGCTAAGAGATAAAATATCTTGTTTGTGGAATAGCCAAGGGGTCAGCATCACTAGATTGAAGAATTGAGTAAGGCGATAAAGTGTAAGAAGCCTGGTTAGAGGGGACTTGAAATGTCAAACAGCCAATTTTATATGTGATCTTAGAAGGAAA
Organism: Antechinus flavipes; assembly: GCF_016432865.1. Taxonomy (NCBI): domain Eukaryota; kingdom Metazoa; phylum Chordata; class Mammalia; order Dasyuromorphia; family Dasyuridae; genus Antechinus; species Antechinus flavipes. The sequence continues at coordinate 393,163,284 of NC_067400.1, read as the reverse complement.
AGGAAGTTACTAGAATTTATTGACTTGGAAGTAACATGATCAAACACTTTAAAATATTTGGAAATAATTTTACATCCCTATACTTATTTGTGTCTAATGGTAGCCATTTCTGAAGTGGGAGGGAGAGGAAGGAAGAGAAAAAAAAGGAACAAAGGAAATTTATAAAATAATAGTGCTATATCTTTAAAAGGAATCGCCCATTGCACATAGTGAATTTGTGATCTCATGTAAAATTGCTTGTTTTATTCCACAAATTTAAAGGGAAAAAAAGGAAAATTATTTGTAGACATGGGCTCCATAATGACAGTACTCTATGTTAGAGTTTCCCTCTTCACAGAGGAGCAGGACAATAGTGTTACACAACAACCAGTTAATGAGATGGATTTCTGAAACTCAGAACTATTTGGCATACCAGTGATCCTTTGTGAATTGCCAAATTTGTTCCAGAAACCACAAAACCAGCCACGATCAACTGAGGGGCAATCTTGAGCAGAAAGTGCAGACTCAAGATCATGCTCAGGGCTTTCTAAACGTCTTGCTCATCCAGTTGTCTATGCTTGAGTCTTGGACTCTGCATCATTGTGCTTATTTTAATGTACCAAGAAACGCCAGTGCCCCTGTTCTTAGAATTTTCCATCACCTTGTGTCTCAATTTCTATCCATAACATGCCCTATTCCCTCCCTGGATCAGTCTATCTCCTGCATCCTTTAATATGAAAATAATATAAACTCCTCCTTGCTTTCTCCAAACTGAGCTATATTAGCATTAGGCTGACTTCCACATGATTATGTTAATAAAGCTCACTGAACTCTGAATGGAGAATGAATTAGAGTGGGGAGAGATTTGTGGCAGGAAAATATATCAGAAGTCTATTTTAATAAGACAAGTGTGAGGTGATGAGCATCAATACTAGGGAGGTGACAATGTCTCCAGGGAAAAGGGGGCATTTTTCAACTATATTCCAGAGTGGATAGAGCACTGGCACTGAAGTCTAGAGGATCTGAGTTGTAAATCTGGCCTCAGATACTTAACACTTACTACCTAGGTGACCCTAGACCAGTCATTTAACACCAATTGCCTCACCTTCTTCCCCCTCCCCCCCCCAAAAAAAAGAAAAATAAAGAGAGGCATTTATGACTATTGGAACTACTGAAATACATGGGAGCCATCTGATAGAAGCTGCTTGGGGATCCAACCCGGAATGGTTCTCTGACCTCTCTGACTGAGAGGATGTTGCATTATCTGACCTCTTTCTTCTTCCTTCTGCCTCCAATTTATCTTGTTCCCAGTCCACAACACCTGTGTCAGTAAAGGCTGCCTTGCAACCCCTCCAATATTATGATCCACAGCTGTGGAGGCTCTCGGAGCATTGACCTATCCCTTGACATATGACTTGTTACAAAGTTGAAATCAATAGGCCTTGGTAATAGATAGGTTATGGGGGAGGACAAATAGGATATGAGAGTTAATGAGAAATGCAGGATGAGTCCTAGTTTACCATTCTGAGAGACTGGGAGGATGATGTTGGCCTATTTAGTAAAAGGGAATGTGGTTTTAGAGGGAAATGAGTTATTTTTTTGGACATAATAAGTTTAAGATGTTTACTGGACATCAAGTTTGACATATCTGAAAGGCAACTGGAAATACACTTATTGGAGGGGAGAAGACTGAGGCATGATAGATTAGAAAATCATCACCATAGATGTGGTAATTAAACCCATGGGAGTTAATGAAATCGTAAGTGAAATAGTCTAGAGAAAGAAGAAAAGAGGGCACTTGACAGAACTTTGAGGGCATCTATGTTAAGAAAGAGTCATCTAGAAGAGGATACAGCAAAGGATATATGAATTATAATACATATGGAGTGAGTGGTATCCCAAGAAACATAGAGAGAAGAGACCATTAGGGAGAAGAGAGTGGTTATCAAAAGGGGGTGTAAGAAAAGGACTTAATATTTGACAATTAAGAGATCATCAGCAACATTGGGAGAGAGAAATTTCAGTAGAAAGATAAGGTCAAAAGCCGGATTGTAAGGGATCAAAAAAAGAATATCTTAAATAAAAAGAGGCATTTAATGTAAATAGTCATTTTGAAGAATTTAGCTAAAAAGAACAAAGAGTCAGGATGATATATGGGTTGGAAAGATCAAATGAAGATTTTTTTTCTTTACAGGTTAGACATGGAGATATTTGTAGGTTGGAGGAAATAAGCCAATAGAGACACAGAGATTGAAAATAACTAAAAGAATGAAGGTAACAGAGAGGCTAATTTGTTGGAAGAAATGGGATTGCTTCTCAAAGTAGAACAAGTAGAACTCTGTTAAAGAGTAAGACTATTTCATCATGTGAGATAGGTATAAAAGAAAAGAAAGGCTGAAGACACCTGAATGATAGAAGAGAGGGAAAATGTTGGAGTTTACTTGTCCTTTTTCCTATAAACTATGAAGTAATGTTCTCTGCTGAGAAAGTGGTGGGAAGGGGAGCCATAAGAAGTTTGGGAAGGAGGGAGAGGTTTGAAAGAGCTGCTGTGGAGAGTGGTTAATGAGTTCATACAGTAGAACTTGTAGTCTTATTAATAATAATAAAAAATGCATAGTTTTCTTCACCTAAAGGATATCTAATTGCATAGATAGAGCAGACAGGGAAGGAAAATAATTTGTTATATTTCTACTATGTGGCAGGTATTGAGGTAAGTATTTCAAACTATGATTTTATTATGTATCCCAAGGAAAACAAGGGATAGCCATTCTAAATATTTCTTATGTATTTATGTTACATAAAAAGATCTAAAAGAAGGGACTTAGGAGAATTTTTGCAATGGCATGCATAGAATTCTAAATAATTAATGTATTCTTAGTAATTCTAAATATTCTGGCCAAATCCAACAACTCTCTGGGCCTCAGTTTACTTTACTATAAAATAAGAATCTTGGACTAGACATTTTCTAAGTTCTAACCTCACTTCAAATTGATGAGTTGATGTTCCTAAAATTCAGTTTGGCTCTTGAAATCTGGCACTAGTATTGTTATCATCACTCTGCAAGCACATGCCTGAGTAATCATGGCATTACTCCAAAGAGAACAGCTTCTGGCTAGTTAGATAGCATTAACATTAACATTTCATGTATTTGAGGGTTAAATCTTGTGTAGCAAGATCTTATAGAAGCATTTCCTGGCAATTTTTTCTTCAAATTCAAATAAATCATTGTTTGATGAACCCCTGAACCCCAAACCTTTTCAATTTGTATCTTGATAAACACATTCCTTTTCACTCTTTGGTTAGGGACAACATAACATCTGTTGTAAAACCCATGATTTGTGAATACTTTAATTTCAAAATGCTTACTTCCTTTGAGTTCATTTATTGTGAGTTTTTCTACACCTGCAAAAGTTTCATATTTAGAATGCAGACTCATGCAAAAGAAACATTTTTGTATGATTCTGTAAAAGCCCAGTGGAGTTTTGCTCTGATATAATATAATCTGTTTGGCTTTAAAATGTGCATTTTTAGCTGGTGTGCTGCTTTTTTTTTTTTTTTTTTTAGGGGGGGCAGGCAATCAAGGCTCACTGTTTATATAAATCAATTTTGACTTTTGATTTAGCTTTTGGTAGACTTAAGATGCTAGTCAGAAAACCACTTTATTTTGAATTATTTGAAAAATGTCAATATAGTCGTAATCCTCACCTAGCAACCTTACCTCTGCCTCAGCTGTTCCACATGTTTAGTTTAACCTTGTCCTTTATTAAACAAATTTATAGTGAACAAACATGGATTTAGCCTTTGGGATGAAACATATTTATCAACTTGCATGTAATAGATTTTCCATCTTTTTGTGGTTCTCTCTCTTGATATTAACACATATTTTACTTTCCTCTGCTGCCTTTGGTTTTGGTTATATCTTCATCACATAAAAATCTTTCTTTTGGGAAAAAATGTATAAGGAAATATTTAAGTAGTACTACCTTCATAGTCTACTAGACAATTTCATCTAGAAGTCATTTCAAGTTTAATTAGCACATCATGATGATTCACCTATGACCATCACTGGTAAATAATTTCATTCTGTTAGAAGGTTAAATGAAAACTCAAGAGATTTCACCTTTATCTGGACATTCTACTGGCAACTCAAACTCAGCATATCCAAAATGGAATTCATTATCTTTCCAGCTGAATCCATGCTTTTCCTGAACTTTCTTGCTGGTTTTGAGGACACTGATATCCTTTTAATTACCTGGGTTCCTAAAGTTAGAATCATAATCAAATCTTTTCTTTTCCTTATCTTGATATTCTGTCAGTTGTGGAGGTTTATAAATTCTACCTTTATATTATACCTTTCATATTTTCTTCACCCATATGACCACTCCCACAGTTCAGACACCTATTACTTCTCACTTGTATTACCGAAATAGCTTTCTAGTTGGTCTTGCTGATGACAATCTCCTCTTTCTCTCTAGACTTAATATATTATCTAATGAAATAATCTTCCAGCTTTCAGAAAGTTGTAAGAGCTAAATATTACTAAATCTGGCATTACTAAATATTCTACCATCTATATTGTAGGGGGAAAAACTGTTTCTTGATTGACTTTTAATTATTGAGTCAATGCTTATAAATATTCAGAAATGTAGAATTGTCAAAGGTCAGTCTATAACAGGTAATACTAACTAATCTAATACATTAGATAAATTTGAAAAGTTCTTTGATCTTAATTGTGACTCATGATGATATGAGTATAAGAAACCTGTCTATGAAAATATGTGGAACAATTCCCAGGGTTATCATTTATCATTAATAAAATTTTGCTATAAATTTAGTTTCTACATAATGAGATATGTTTATTTGGCCTAAAATTTAAAGGAAGCAGATTCTGTGTGAGGGTATATCTTGCCTAGCATCCTCTCAATAGAATTCTTTCATTTAGAATCATAAGAAGTCATTTACTCCTTTTGTGTATATAATAGTCAATAAACATTTGATTCATTGCAAGGCACTCTTTATATTTATTTGATATATTTAAAACAAGGCAGTGAAGTTGGGACTAAAATTTTGTCTGCCAATATGTATTGAAAACAAATACATAATCAACAGATTTTTTTTGGGAGGGGATATGGGAAATACAAAACTAGAAGCAATGATATTTGATTGATAATATTTGCAAACCACTTATAATGGTGCCTGATACTTAGTAGATTAATAAAGCTTTTCCTATTCTTTCTGCTCAGTGAATCTATATAAGTAGTGTTGAAGCTTATGGAACAATTATTTAACAAAGACTACAATGTAAACTACAGTGGTTATTTTGCATCCCTTGATCTTTTCTTGAAATCTTCATAGCAAAAAAGCTTAGCATAGTTGGGAGTAATCATTGGGCCAACTGAGGATTTCTTGAAATTCTTGAAATAATGAAAACACTGCATGAAACTCTGGCTTTGAAATCTGCTGGGATCACAGTGATAGTGAATTCAAATCAATGTGAGAGATCCAGTTCCAACAGTTGAAAGTACCTTCCATTCAGATGTTCAGATTATAGCAGAGGATAAAACAAAGCAAAATCTGTATGCCATCTTATTTTACAATAATGTAAGAGTAGCTGTTTTTGACCAATTTTGACCAATGGCAAGACATTACTCAATGAAAGCAGACAATAAAAGAAGGTCTATGAATGTTTTCTAAAATATTCTAGAGGTATCCTACATCAAAAGCTTGATAATCATGCTAAAGTTTATAATTCAGATTTTAGTCATTGATAATATATCCAAAAGTTGAATGAGAATTTTATTAGAAATTATCCAATTGGAAGTTACAAATTATATGGTTGAAGATATGGGGTGCCTTCAACCAAAATGCCCTGCACTTCTGATATATGCAAGTACACAAGATGTGTATTTAGAAAAATAGAAACAAACAAAACCAAAAAAAACCCTATGAAAAATGCAAATAAAAAGTTTATATTTCCTAAGAAATATGATTCTTAAATAAATGGTTACCAGCAAACATAATTAATAATGTATATTTTCTTTCTTCTGTGTCTGTTAAGTATGCGTTAAATACAAATAATTAGAAGTATATATTAAATTTTATTTTGAATTAAACATGTTAATGCAACTAAATATTTTTTTTTTATCTTTGCTTTAAAGGAAAAATTGCACTCTGTTAATAGATATAGCTTGGCATTTTAAGGCATTCTTGAAATTTCAGTCATTCTAATGCTACTCATGTTTGTTGAAATGAATTGAAATAAATACAGAGATTGAACATGAAAAATAAAGAGCGGAGGAAAAAGCAAAAAGGAGAAAAAAGCTGGGTAGTATTTATTGAAAATGAATATGAGGTTCTCATTGTACCTATCTCTTTTTAAAGTCAGTACCAATGCTAAAGCACATATTTATAAAAAGTGTTAGGAAAGGATGCCATGATATATTTTCCTTACCTAAGTGTGTCATATGTTATAAGCTAGAATTAATACTTTATCTACATTAAAAACTTTGAGTAGTGTATTAAATATATGTAGAATACACCGTCTCATTCTAATGTGATCATTTTATTTATGAAAGGATCCAAAATGAGCACTGTGTATGATAGAAAAGAAAAGAAGCTAGATATGAATTAAGTTTATTGATGGGAAGTTCTAAAAAGCTCAGAATAGGATAATTGTATATTAAAATGATATAGTATTAGTTCAACCTGTGATTTCATTGATAAAGGAAACTCCTTGATTGAAGAAAACTCTCCTTCTAGTGTAGAATGGCATTATCTTTGAAATTTAATTTTAAAGTGTGATATTATTTATATTTTATTTTGTTAAATATTTGCCATTTACATTTTAATCTGGTTCCCAAGATGCTTGGGAATGTTATGCATTGTATGTTGTGTTTTTCACAATTCAGGTCCAGAAGTGTGAGATATAAAGTAACATGGCTAGAGGCACATAGACAGCATTAGAAGAAAAAATTAGTTATTTCTGGTTCTAAAATTTGCTCTTGACTATACAATGCTGGCACTCATTTGTATCATATCTAGTAGAAAAAAAATTATATATATATATAATTTTTTTTCTACTAGATATGATATATATATATATATATATATATATATATATTTGGATAACAGCTACTATGGAAAGCTACTATGATAAAAACACAAACTCAGAAAAGGACAATAGTATCAAAGCATCTACTTGTGAAATGTCAAAGGGAAATATGAAAGCTTCTCAGATCCAAAATGTTCTCTTGGAAGAGAAAAGCCTTTTAAAGATCAAGTTAAGAAGGGGCAGCTAGGTAGCACAGTCGATAGAGCGCCAGCCCTTAAGTCAGGAGAACCTGAGTTCAAATCTGGTCTCAGACACTTGACACTTACTAGATATGTGATCTTGGGCAGGTCACCTGACCTCAATTGCCTCAGCAAAAAAAATAAATAAATAATAAATCAAATAAGAGAAGTAGAAGAAAAATCAGGAAGCAATATGAGAATTATGCAGGAGAATGATGAAAAAATTCAACACATTAGAAAAGGAAGTACAAATATTGATTGAAGAAAACAACATTTTTTTTCCACATATGCAAAAATATTTGTAACAGCATTTTTTTGCGGTAGCAGATAATTGAAAAATGGGTAAATGCTCATCAATTAATGATTGGCTGAACAAGTTGTGGTATATGATGGTAATGGGATATTATTGTTCTACAAAAATTGATGAACAAGCTGATTTCAGAAAGTCCTGGAAAGACTTACATGAACTAATGATGAGTGAAACAAACAGAACCAAGAATACATTGTACACAGTAATATTAAGTTTGTGCAATGATCAACCATGAAAGATTTGTTTCTTCTCAGCACTTCAGTAATGCAGGTTAATCCCCAAAATCCTTGGATAGAAGACATCTGCATACAGAAAAAGAACTGTGGACATTGAATGTAAATCAACACATGCTATGTTTACTTCTTTTTTCTCTTTTTTCTTCTCCAGTGGTTTTACGCTTTTGTTTTGATTTTCCTTTCCCAACATGATTCATAAAGAAATGTTCATTGACTTTTTTAAAGTCAACATACATGCATAAACAGAACAAATTAAATAATTAAAAATAAATAATAATTAGCAAAATAAATAAATAAAAAATAAAAACACAACTTTTTAAAAAGTAGATTTGACCAAATGGAAAGGGAGTTAAAAAGCTAACTGAGGAAAATAATTTCTTAAAAATTATAACTAGTTTAGAAAAAGGCAATAACTATATGAAATATCAAAAAACAATCAAACAAAATCGAAAGGATGAAAATGATTAGAAGAAAATAATAAAATACCTTATTGGAAAAACAACTAACCTGGAAAATAGATCCTGGAAAGATAATTTAAAAATTATTGAACTACCTGAAAGCCATAATCTCTCTCTCTCTCTCTCTCTCTCTCTCTCTCTCTCTCTCTCTCTCTCACACACACACACACACACACACACACACACATGAGCTTAGACACCATATTTCGAGAAATTATCAAGGAACCTTGATCCTAGAACCAAAGAGTAAAATAATAAGTGAAAGACTTCACCAATGAACTCCTGAAAGAGACCCCAACATTAACACTATAAGGAACATTGTATCCAAATGTCAGAATTGACAAATAATTGGAAACAAATACTACAAATATCCAGAAATAAACAATTTAAAATCAATTAGCCATATTCAGGATTACACAAGACTTAGCAGCTTTAGTATGATAAGAGTATCAGGGAACTTGGAATATGATATTCTGGAAAGCAAAGGAGTGTGGATTGCACCGAGTTAATTAACCAACAATAGTGAGCATAATCTTTTAGGAGAAAAACATGGATATTCAATGAAGTAGGGGACTTTGAAATGTTCCTGTGAAAAGATCAGAGCTAAATAAATAACTAAATCTTCAAACAGTAGAATAAAAAAAGTATAAACAGAAAACAAAATATATATTATTCAACAGGATTACACTGTTTGTTTACATCCCTATGAAAGAAGATGATACTTGTAACTTTTAGATTTGGATTAAAATGGGAATAACACTCAGATATAGAAATTGATCTTATACTATTAGGAAATAGAAGGGAAAGTGGGAAAGAAAAGCGAAGGATGATAACAGGGAGGAAAGCTTGAGGTAGGGGTGGAAGTTAGAAGTAAAACACTGGTGAGGGGTGACAGGTTGAAAAGTGAGAGCAAAAATACAAATGGGGGAAAGATAAGATGAAGGGAAATATACAGTTAGTAATCATAACTGTATATGAGAATTGTATGAATTATCCCACTAAACAGAAGCAGATAGAGTCAATTAAAAACCAGAAGCCTACAACATGTTGTTTACAAGAAATACATTTGATTCAGACAGTTTATCACAGAGTAAAGGTAGAAGACTGGAACAGAATATATGATGCTTCAGCAGAATTAAAAAAAAACACAACAATATGGAGTAGCAATGCTGATCTTAGACAAAACAATAGCAAAATTAGATCTAATTAAGAAAAATTAGGAAGGAAACTACATATTGCTAAAGGGGTAATATCTATACTAAAGAAAAATGACTTCATTCTTCCACAATGTATAAAATAGTCCACCGTTTGATAAATCCAATGATACCAGCTTCTTGGCTAAGAATTACTTATTTCACAAAACCTGCTGTTTTTTTTCCCTATTGGGAAAACTGGAAAAGAGTATAGCAAAAACTATGCATAGAACAATATATCATACTTTATATTAACATAAGTTTAAAATGGGTTCAATGTTTTAAAGATAAAATGTGATCCCATAAGCAAATTAGGAGAGTAAGGAACAGTTTACTAATCAGATTTATGGAGAAGGAAATAATTTATGATCAAACATTGAGAGAGAGAACATTATGTAATTCAACATGTATAATTTTTATTACATTGAGTTAAAAAGATTTCACAGAAACAAAACCAATTCAACCAAGATAAAAGGAAAGCAGAAAGCTAGCTACTTCTGACATTTTTTATAAAGGTCTCATATTTAAAAAAAAAATAGGAATAGATTCAAACATAAGAATATAAGTGATTTTCCATTTGATAAATGATCAAAGATTTGATGAACATGCAATATTCAGGTGAAATTAAATCTAACTACATCTGAAAAAATGTTTTAAAACACTATTGTTTAGATAAATGCAAATTAAAAGAAGATTGAAGAAATACTTCACCACTATCAGATTGTCTAATATGACAAAAACAAAAAGAAAATGACAAATACTGGAAAATATATCACAAAATTAGAGCACCAATGCCTTATTGATGGAGTTATGAAGTACTCCAACAATTCTGAAGAACAATTTGGAATTATGTAAAAAGAATTATAAATCTGTGTATATTCTTTGATCTAGCAATACCACAACTAGATATATATCAATTGGGGAATGATTGAACAAGCTGATATATGAATGTAATGGAATGTTATTGTTCTTTTTTTTTTTTTAAATTTTTTATTTAATAATTACATTATATTGACACTCGTTTCTGTTCCGATTTTTTTCCCCCCTCCCTCCCTCCACCCCCTCCCCTAGATGGCAAGCAGTCCTTTATATGTTGGATATGTTGCAGTATATCCTAGATACAATATATGTTTGCAGAACCGAACAGTTCTCTTGTTGCGTAGGGAGAATTGGATTCAGAAGGTATAAATAATCCGGGAAGAAAAACAAAAATGCAGATAGTTTACATTCGTTTCCCAGTGTTCTTTCTTTGGGTGTAGCTGCTTTTGTCCGTCATTTATCAATTGAAACTCAGGTCTCTTTGTCAAAGAAATCCACTTCCATCAAAATATGTCCTCATACAATATCGTTGTCGAAGTGTATAATGATCTCCTGGTTCTGCTCATTTCACTTAGCATCAGTTCATGTAAGTCTCGCCAGTCCTCTCTGTATTCATCTTGCTGGTCATTTCTTACAGAATAATAATATTCCATAACATTCATATACCACATTTTACCCAGCCATTCTCCAATTGATGGGCATCCATTCATTTTCCAGTTTCTAGCCACTACAAACAGGGCTGCTACAAACATTTTGGCACATACAGGTCCCTTTCCCTTCTTTAGTATTTCTTTGGGATATAAGCCCAATAGAAACACTGCTGGATCAAAGGGTATGCACAATTTGATAATTTTTTGGGCATAATTCCAGATTGCTCTGCAGAATGGTTGGATTCGTTCACAATTCCACCAACAATGCATTAGTGTCCCAGTTTTCCCGCATCCCCTCCAACATTCATCATTATTTTTTCCTGTCATCTTAGCCAATCTGACAGGTGTGTAGTGGTATCTCAGAGTTGTCTTAATTTGCATTTCTCTGATCAATAATGATTTGGAACACTCTTTCATATGAGTGGTAATAGTTTCAATCTCATCCTCTGAAAATTGTCTGTTCATATCCTTTGACCATTTATCAATTGGAGAATGGCTTGATTTCTTATAAATTTGAGTCAGTTCTCTATATATTTTGGAAATGAGGCCTTTATCAGAACCTTTAACTGTGAAAATGTTTTCCCAGTTTGTTGCTTCCCTTCTAATCTTGTTTGCATTAGTTTTATTTGTACAAAAGCTTTTTAATTTGATGTAATCGAAATTTTCTATTCTGTGATCAGTAATGGTCTCTAGTTCATCTTTGGTCACAAATTTCTTTCTCCTCCACAAGTCTGAGAGATAAACTATTCTATGTTCCTCTAATTTATTTATAGTCTCGTTCTTTATGCCTAGGTCATAGACCCATTTTGATCTTATCTTGGTATATGGTGTTAAGTGTGGGTCCATGCCTAATTTCTGCCATACTAATTTCCAATTATCCCAGCAGTTTTTATCAAATAATGAATTCTTTTCCCAGAAGTTAGGGGCTTTGGGTTTGTCAAACACTAGATTGCTATAATTGACTATTCTGTCTTGTGAGCCTAGCCTTTTCCACTGATCCACTAATCTATTTCTTAGCCAATACCAAATGGTTTTGGTGACTGCTGCTTTATAATATAATTTTAGATCAGGTACAGCTAGGCCACCTTCATTTGATTTTTTTTCATTAATTCCCTTGAGATTCTCGACTTTTTATTGTTCCATATGAATTTTGTTGTTATTTTTTCTAGATCAATAAAATATTTTCTTGGAAGTCTGATTGGTATAGCACTAAATAAATAGATTAGTTTAGGGAGTATTGTCATCTTTATTATGTTCGCTCGGCCGATCCAAGAGCACTTAATATTTTTCCAATTATTTAAGTCTGACTTTATTTGTGTGGAGACTTTTTTATAATTTTGCTCATATAATTCCTGACTTTCCTTTGGTAGATAGATTCCCAAATATTTTATGGTATCAACAGTTATTCTGAATGGAATTTCTCTTTGTATCTCTTGCTGTTGGGTTTTGTTGGTGATGTATAAAAATGCTGAGGATTTATGGGGATTTATTTTGTAGCCAGCTACTTTGCTAAAATTATGAATTATTTCCAATAGCTTTTTGGTAGAATCTCTGGGGTTCTCTAGGTATACCATCATATCATCTGCAAAGAGTGATAGTTTGGTTTCCTCATTGCCTACTCTAATTCCTTTTATATCTTTCTCGACTCTTATTGCCGAGGCTAGTGTTTCTAATACGATATTAAATAATAATGGTGATAGTGGGCAACCTTGCTTCACTCCAGATCTTACTGGGAAAGGTTCCAGTTTTTCCCCATTGCATATGATGCTTACTGATGGTTTTAAATATATGCTCCTGACTATTTTAAGGAAAAGTCCATTTATTCCTATGCTCTCAAGTGTTTTTATTAGGAATGGATGTTGGATTTTATCAAATGCTTTTTCTGCATCTATTGAGATGATCATGTGGTTTTTGTTTGTTTGGTTATTGATATAGTCAATTATGCTAATAGTTTTCCTAATATTGAACCAGCCCTGCATTCCTGGTATAAATCCTACTTGGTCATAGTGTATTATCCTGGTGACAATTTTCTGTAATCTTTTTGCTAATATTTTATTTAAGATTTTAGCATCAATATTCATTAGGGAGATTGGTCTATAATTTTCTTTCTCTGTTTTCAGCCTACCTGGTTTAGGTATCAGTACCATATCTGTGTCATAAAAGGAGTTTGGTAGGACTCCTTCAATCCCTATTTTTTCAAATAGTTTATATAACATTGGAGTTAATTGTTCTTTAAATGTTTGGTAGAATTCACATGTAAATCCATCTGGTCCTGGGGATTTTTTCTTAGGGAGTTGATTGATAGTTTGTTCTATTTCTTTTTCTGAGATGGGACTGTTTAGGATATTTACTTCTTCCTCTGTTAGTTTGGGCAAGCTGTATTTTTGGAGGTATTTTTCTATTTCATTTAAGTTGTCGAATTTATTGGCATAAAGTTGGGCAAAGTAACTCCTAATTATTGCTCTAATTTCCTCTTCGTTAGTGGTGAGTTCTCCCTTTTCATTTTTAAGACTAACAATTTGATTTTCTCTTTCCTTTTTTTAATCAGATTTACTAAGGGTTTGTCTATTTTGTTGGTTTTTTCATAGAACCAACTCTTAGTTTTATTAATCAATTCAATAGTTTTTTTACTTTCAATTTTATTGATCTCACCTTTTACTTTTAGAATTTCAAGTTTAGTGTTTGACTGGGGGTTTTTAATTTGTTCATTTTCTAGCATTTTTAATTGCAAACCCAATTCATTGACCTTCTCTTTCTCTATTTTATACAAATAGGCCTCTAGAGATATGAAATTTCCCCTTATTACCGCTTTGGCTGCATCCCATACATTTTGGTATGATGTCTCATTATTATCGTTTTCTTGGGTGAAGTTATTAATTATGTCTATGATTTGCTGTTTCACCCAATCATTCTTTAGTATGAGATTATTTAGTTTCCAATTATTTTTTGGTCTACTTCCCCCTGCTTTTTTGTTGAATGTAATTTTCATTGCATCGTGGTCTGAAAAGGATGCATTTACTATTTCTGCCTTACTACATTTGAGTTTGAGGTTTTTATGTCCTAATATATGGTCAATTTTTGTATAGGTTCCATGAACTGCTGAAAAGAAAGTGTATTCCTTTCTGTCTCCATTACATTTTCTCCAGAAATCTATCATATCTAACTTTTCTAGTATTCTATTTACCTCTTTGACTTCTTTCTTATTTATTTTGTGGTTTGATTTATCTAATTCTGAGAGTGCAAGGTTAAGATCTCCCACTATTATAGTTTTACTGTCTATTTCTTCTTGCAGCTCTCTTAGTTTCTCTTTTAAGAATTTAGATGCTACCCCACTTGGTGCATATATGTTTAATATAGATAGTGCTTCATTATCCATGCTACCCTTTAGCAAGATATAGTGTCCTTCCTTATCTCTTTTAATTAGGTCAATTTTTGCTTTAGCTTGATCTGAGATCAGGATGGCTACCCCTGCTTTTTTGACTTCACCTGAAGCATAGTAGATTTTGCTCCAACCTTTTACCTTTAACCTGCATGTATCTCCCCGCTTCAGGTGTGTTTCCTGTAAACAACATATTGTAGGATTCTGGCTTTTAATCCATTCTGCTAACCGCTTCCTCTTTATGGGGGAGTTTACCCCATTCACGTTTATGGTTAGAATGACCAATTCTGTATTACTTGCCATCTTGTTAACCCCGGTTTATGCTTTCCTCCCTTCTTTCCCCTTTCCCCCCCTTCCAAGTATTAAGCTTGTGAGCACCCCTTGCTTCTCACAGCCCTCCCTTTTTAGTGTCCCTCCCCCCGCCTTAGAGTTCCTCCCCCTATCTTACCCCTTTCCCTCCCAGTTCCCGTATTCCCTTCCGCTTAGCTTATTCCTTCCCTTTCCACTTTTCCCTTCTCACTTTTCAATGAGATGGGAGAAGTTTCACCATAGATTGAATATGTCTTAAGATTTTTCACTTAAAGCCAATTCTGAAGGCAGTAAGATACCCACTATATTCATCCCCCTCCATTCTTTCTCTCAGATATAATAGGTTTCCTATGCCTCTTCATGAGATGTACTACCCCCACTTTACCCTTTTTCTGGTACAATGTCCTTTCCACATCAATTTCTAGAACAAGGTATACATGTATTCTTTATACATCTATATAGTCAAAATATAGTTCCCAAGATTAATCTTTACCTTTTTAGATTTCTCTTGAGTTCTATATTTGTAGATCAAACTTTTTGTTAAGTTCTGGTTTTTTCATCAGAAATAGATGAAATTCGCTTACTTCGTTGAATGTCCATCTTCTTCCCTGGAAAAAGATGCTCATTCTCGCTGGGTAAGTTATTTTTGGTTGCATACCAAGTTCCTTAGCCTTTCGGAATATCATATTCCAGGCCCTTCGATCTTTTAATGTGGATGCTGCCAGATCCTGGGTGATCCTTATTGTGGCTCCTTGATACTTGAATTGGGTTTTTCTAGCCGCTTGCAATATTTTTTCTTTCATCTGAGGGTTCTGGCATTTGGCCACTATATTCCTTGGTGTTTTGATTTTAGGATCCCTTTCAGTGGGTGATCGATGAATCCTTTCAATGTTTATTTTTTCCTCTGTTCCTATGACTTCTGGGCAGTTCTCTTTGATAATTTCCTGGAAGACAGTGTCCAGGCTCTTTTTTTCATCATGTTTTTCTGGAAGTCCAATGATTCTCAGATTGTCTCTCCTGGATCTGTTTTCCAGGTCTGTTGTCTTCCCCAGAAGGTATTTCACATTTTTCTCCATTGTTTGATTTTTTTGGATTTGCTTGACTGATTCTTCTTGTCTCCTCGAGTCATTCAATTCCACTTGTTCAATTCTGATTTTCAGTGAAGTATTCTCTTCACTCACTTTTTTAAAATCTTTCTCTAATTGTCCCATTGAGTTCTTTTGTTCTGTGGAATTTTTTTCCATTTCGCCAATTTTGTTTTTTAGAGAGCTGTTTTCTGTTTCCAGTTCACTAATCCTATTTTTCAAGGATTTTACTTCTTTATCCACTCTCTCTTTAACTTTCTCCAGGCTCTTTTGCCAAGCCTCCCTCTCCTTTTCCCAAGCCTCACTCTGCTTTCCCCATTTTTCTTCTAGCTCCCTTGTGAGAGCCTTTTTAATCACTTCTATGAGGTTCATCTGTGCTGAGGAACAGACAATCTCCTCCTTTGGGGAATCACCTGGGGACTGCCTGTTTTTAGTCTCCTCAGGATTTAGAGTCTGTTCTCTATCTGTGTAGAAGCTGTCAAGGGTTAAAGTCCTCTTCAGCTTCTTGCTCATTCTGTCTATTAATCAGGGACAAACTACCAAAGAAAAACAGAAAAAACTGGAGTCTTTCTTTGGCGGGGGGCTGGGTGTGTTATCGAGCTTCCTCTACAGACTGCAGGGGGCAGCAGTGAGGCACTAGCAGGACTGTGCTGCGCCTGCGCTCTGAGATCCCAGAGTGTGCTGAGTCACTGAGGGGGGGGAAAGGGGGGGCGGCCAGGACCTGAGAGACTCCAGCTGTTTGGGGTTGTATTCTTCAGCCCCGGTGTTTTTAGCTTCTCTGCTGGGCTGTTGACTTGCTGCCGGAGGAAAGTATCCAAAACTGTAGCGAAGCTCTCCCCGCAGAAATGGCTACGATCACTCTCCACCCCCTCTCCAGTCTGCTCCTGTGCCCTCACTGCCGCTGCCCGCCGCCTGCGCCCGATCTAAAACCGCCCCAGCCCTCCAGTAAAGACAGACCTTTCTTGGCGGATCTCAAGGATGGCTTCTCTTGGTAACTATTTGTGGGTTTTTTTTCAGTCAAGCATTGATTCAGAGGCTTGTAATGAAGTGGATAGTGAGAGAAAGCGCGGAGCTTATGCAACTGTGAGCCTCCTCTCCGCCATCTTCGGAATGTTATTGTTCTATAAGAAATGATGAGCAGGTAGATTTTATAATACCTAGAAAGACTTATATGAACAGATGCTGAGTGAAGTGAACAGAGTCAGGTAAATATTATATATGATTAGAGCAACATTGTGTACTGATCAGCGATATTAGATTTAGCTCTTCTCACTAATGTAATGATCCAAGACAATACTAAAGAACTTGTGATAGAAAATTCTGACCAAATCTAGAAAAATAACTATGGTGTTTCAATACAGAGTAAAACATACTATTTTCACTATTATTTCTTTTATTTTTCTTTTTGTGGTTTTTCTCTTTTGTCCTGAGTCTTCTTGTACAATATGATTAATGTGTAAATATGTTTAAAGTTATTGTACAACAGATTGCCTCATGTCCTTGGGGAGTGGGGTGGGAAGGAAGGGACGGAAATTTTTGAAACATTAAATCCTACAAAGATGAATGCTGAAAACTATCACTACCTGTTATTGTAAAAATACTATTAATAAAAAATGGAAGGAAAGACAGAAAGAGAAAGAAAGAAAGAAAAAGAAAGAAAGAGAAAAAACAAAAGAAAGAAAACAGGGGAGAGAGGAAGGAAGGGAAAATGGAAGGAAGGAAGGAAGAGAGCAAAGAAGGGAGGAAAAAAGAAATAAGGGGAGGAAAGAAACCATGATTTGAAACATGTGATAAAGAGAAACTTGAAAATGAGAGGGCCAAAATTGACATTAGAAGCTATACAGAAGACAAATACCTGGAGAAACTGTAACTAGCAAATGGAAACCAAAGGGCCTGAGAAAGAAGATACTTCCTATTTTTAACATGGGCCACTTTTGATTTCTTGACTAGAGATTTCTTGACTCGGTTTCTGATCATATAATGTTTCCTTAAAGGGTGTGTTCTTGCAAATGGTGGATATTGATGACCACTAATAAATTTGTATAGTAAAACAATTTATAAGATTGAGTGCAAAAAATATGTCTGTGCCAATGAAGGACTGTGTGCTCACTGATTTACATCAGATACATAGAATTGAAATCTGCCACCAAATTCTTCAATTAAACTGGTATGTTTATTGATTCAGGAGGTAGGACCAAATCCAAAAGACCAGGACGTTTTTCGGCAAAGGGATAGATAGAATATAATTCCAGTATGGTATCCATCTCTTTACCAAACTGACAGTTTAGAATGTGTTGGCAACTAATGATTGTCAGAAATAACCTTGTCCCAGATGCCATATCAGAGACAGTAAAATTTGAGAAATTTTACTTTTAAAGCTTTATTAAAGATTAACAGCAGCCTCAGCCATGAAAACTTCCTTATTTCTTATTTAAATACTGCTAATCTAAAGATATGAGAAGAATGATCATCAGGAGAATACCTAATTTACTAAGGTGAGTGAGAGAGAGAGAGAGCGCACGTAAAAAATTTGATCTCCAACCACAGTCAGTTTCTCCTGTAAAGCAGAATTTGACAAGATTAGAAAAAGTATTAATTAAGACAAAAAATGAAGGAGAAGATATAACTGATTTTATAAATGCATATCCTGTTATTGAAAAGCTTGACTCTTTAGGTCAAAAAGAGAGAAAATACACTCCTTTAAATTTGGAAAAAATTAAAGATTTGAAAAAGGTTGCACTCTTTATGGGGCTACATCCTCTTATGTGAAGATGTTACTAGATAATTTGTCTTATGAAATCTTAACCCCTAATGACTGGAAATCCATAGCTAAGACATATCTAGAACTGGGACAAATTTTATTGTGGCTTTCAGAGTTTCATGGATTATGTAGGATTCAAGCCCAATGCAATAGACAAACAGGAGCTATTGGACAAATCACTTTTGACCAACTAGCTGGTTAAGGTCAGTATGCAGAGAGTTCAGAACAGATTTATTATCCCATAACAGTATATGAGCAAATTTCTAAGGCTGCAATAAAAGCTTGGAATTCTGTCCCTGGACAGAAAGATGGAAATAATGCTTTCACAAAAATAGAGCAAGGTCCCAATGAACCTTTTGCAGATTTTGTGGGACGTTTGCAAACAGCTGTAATAAGAACCACTGGAGATAATGCTGCCACAGAAATAATGACTAGACATTTGGCTAAGGAAAATGCCAATGAGGTTTGCAAAAGAATTATATGGGAGCTAGCCAGAAGAAGATTACAGGGGCCTCTTTGCTAACAATGAGACAGGACTTTGTTGCTCGGTCCATACTCAAATCTGGGTAATGGTACCGAGTGTCACTGCTAGGGTGAGGAAAAACATTAGTATACTAGAGCCTGTGGTTGTAATGAAGCAGGAACCATTGTCAGAATTTCAGGGCAGAAAAGAGTGCTTGTGGTCACTTATAGACCAGAGCATTGGTGTAAATTTATCTCTCATATTACATTGGAAAAACTGAAAACTTACAAGTCCCTAGAAGTATCTCTGAAAACAGCTGCACAAGATCCCTGTAGTTTAGGACAGTGCTTAATACACTTTTCTTTAACAAAGAGTTAAAAGACAAATCATAAGTTGGGGAAATGAGCAAACAAATGAGCAAAAAATTCTAATAATAGAAAATTACTATGGTGGCAAGAATGATCAAAACACACACTCTGAAAAATATAACAAAGCAATGCTCCTATATCCTAAACCTCAATGAAAAACATGAATTGGTCTCAGGCCATAGAAGCATTCAAAAAATGACTTTGAAATCAAGAGGAGAGGAAAAGTTGAAAAGAAGAAAGAGAGTGAAACAAGAAAATCCTGGGTGGGGGGAAGCCATCAGCTTGTAAAACAATACACAAAAAATATGGAAGAAAATAACACCTTCGAAAAGAGACTAGGCCAAATGGTAAAAGAGCTAAAAAAAAAAGCCAGGGTGGGAAGGATATTTTAAAAAAACAGAACTGGTCAAACAACAAAAAAAGAGGCACAAAAATTCACTGACAAAAATAAACAAAGAAAAAAAAACTCAACTCTTTAAAAAGTGGAATTGGCAAAATGGGAAAAAGGTACAAAAGCTCATTAAAGAAAAAAATTCCTTAAAAATTAGAATTGAGCAAATGAAAGCAAATGACTTTATGAGAAATCAAGCAAAAATAAATCAAATCAAAAGACTGAAAGAGAAGACAGTGTGAAATATCTCAATGACAATACAACTGACCTGGAAAATTGATCCAGGAGAGATCATTTAACAATTGTTAGAGAGACTCAGAAATCATCTTTAAAAAAATTATCAAGACAACTGCCCTAATATTCTATAATCAAAAAGTAAAATAAAAAATGAAAATATACATCAATAAATTCCTGAATGATACCCCAAACTGAAAACTCCCAGCAATATCCTAAATTCCAGAGTTCCCAGGTCAAAGAAAAATACTGCAAGCAGCTAAAAATAAACAATTCAAGTATTATAGTTCCAGAGCTGAATAATACAAGATTCAGCAGCTTCTACATTAAAGGATTGAAGAATTTAGGATATGATTTTTTTTGGGGGGGGGGGGGAAGCAAAGGAGTTAGGATTACAACCAAGAATCAACTAGAGGCAAAAAACTGAGCATAGTTCTTCATGGAAAAAATGGATATACAATGAAATAAAGTCTTATAAAGCATTCTTGATTAAACTATCAGAGAAGAATAGAAAGCCTGACTTTCAAACATAAGAGAAATATAAAAAAGCAAATAGCAAAGGGCACTCATAAGAGACTTAATAAGGTAAAACTATATTCTTACATGGGAAGATCATACTTGTAATTCATAAAAGGTTTCTCATTTTAGAGTAATTGGAAAGGGTATATTTAGATAGAAGTCATATGTGTTAGTTGAATATGAAGGGATGATCCTTAAATATAATAAAATAAGAGATGAGAAAAGAATGTACTGGTAAACAGAAAAAGGGAAAGATAGAATGGGGATCACTTATCTCACATAAAAGAGGCAATTAAAAGCTTTTACAATACAAGGAAAGATGGGAGTGAGTAAAATTTAAACTCAACAGAATTGGATGAAAGATGGAATAGCATATAAAATCAATTGGGTATAGCAATCTATCTTACCCCACAGAAAGAGATAAGAGAAGAGATGAGGGCATTTTGGAGTGAAGCTAGTCAGAATCAAAACACTTTTGAGGAGAAACAGAATGAAAGGAGAAAGATAATAGAATAAATGGTTGTAGGGAATAAGATAGATGGGAATGCAGTCCACAAAAGTAAATGTGAAAAAAAAATGAGGCAAATTTATTTAATAAAGGCCTCTTTTCTCAAACATAAAAATTTATAAAAAATAAAAGCCACTCCTTTAATGATAAATGATCATGTTGTAATAACATTTTGCAGATAATCAAAGCTATTTGTAACAGCCTTATGAAAAAAGTTTCTAACTCACTATTGATAAAGAAAGGTCAATTAAACAACTTTGTAGTACTATCTCATACATATGAAATTAGCTAATAAGCCAGAAAAAGAACATAACAGATGCTCTTGGGATTGTGAGAAAGCTGAGTCATTAATGCACCACTAGCAGAGTTATGAATGAATCCAACAATTCTGTAAAATAATTTGGAACTATGTTAAAAGTACTAAAAGTATACATATCTTTAAACCTAGCAAAACTACTGTTTGATTTGTATCCCCAAAGAGATAAAAGCCCAAAGGAAAAAGCACCTATTTGTACAAAAATATTTATAGCAGCTCTTTTCCTGTGGCAAAGAATTAGAAATTCCCCATCAACTGCAGAATGACCGATCATATTATGGTGTGTAGCTATGATGAAATAGTGTTGTGCTATGAGAAATTATGAGCAGGAAGGTCTCAGAAAAATTGAAAACAGATGGACTGATGCAAAGTGAAATCTTCAATGTGTTGGGTAACAGTAGTACTATAAGATGATCAGCTGTGAATGACTTGGCTGTTTGCAATGATCCAATGGTGAAAGTTTCCAACAATTGTAGCTGCTGAAGATGGTGAAGTAGTTAGTAAACTGCTTGACCTCTCCCAGTTTCCCTCTAAAACCACATGAAACATAGCTGCTGAACAGAGTCTGAAAAAAATGAAACCACTATTCAGTGAGGATATTCTTAAAAAAAACAAGCAAACAAAAAAACAAGAAACAAACAAAAAAAAAATCAGGAAAGGACAGTCTCATTGGGGTGAAAAGGGTGTTTAGCCCAAGTCATATAGACTCTGGTAAAGGCAGTGAAAGGCTTTGCTAATCATCAGCAACTAAGACTCACAGTCCTGGCTCAATAGAGGAAGAAATCCATTGGTCAGCTTCCATTCTCAGCTCAGAAAGCAAACTCTGAGAAACCAGGCTGTTTCCTGAACAGAGCAGGCAAAATGACTCTCCACAAATACTAGTGCCCCATGTACTCAAAGCCAAGGTTCAGAGCTGCACAGGAAAGTTAGGACAGCAATATCTTTAACCCAGGAGCAGAGCTCCACCTTAAAAGTAAAAAAAAAAAAAAAAAAAAAAAAAAAAAAAAAAGGAAATATCAAAGGAAAAGGAAAGAAAATGAGCAAGAAATTTAAAAGAACCTTGACCATAGAAAGTTACTACAGTGATAGGGCAAATCAAAACACAAACTCAGACAAGGACACAATGTTCACAGAAGTAACCTCAAAGAGTGAAATAAATTGATCTCAAGCCCAAAGAGGCTTCTTGGAAATGCTAATAAAAGACTTCAAAAGGCCAAAAAGAAAGGTAGAAAAAAGGATAAAGGAAATGAAAGGTATGCAGGAGAGAGTCAACAGTTTGGAAATGGAAGGAAATGGAAGTAGAATAAGCCAAATGGAAAAGGAGATATAAAAGCTCACTGAAGAAAATCACATATCAAAAACTAGAACAGAGAAAATGGAAGATAATGACTTTGTGAGATAGCAAGAATCAGCCAAACAAATTAAAAACAATGAAAAAATGGAAGAAAATGTGAAATACCACATTAGCAAAACAATTGAATTTGAAATAGATCAAGAAGAACCAATTTAAAAATTATTGTCCTTCCTGAAGGCCATGACCAAAAAAAAAAAAAATCTGGTTAGCACTCTACAAGAGCTCATTAGGAAAAATTGCCTCAATATTCTAGGAACAGAGGGGAAAATACTCATTAAAAGAATCCATCAATTACCTCTGGAAAGAGATTCTACAAGGAAAAACCCAACGAACACGTTGAGAAAATCTAAAGTATAATCTCAAGGAAAAAATACTGCAAGCTGCCAGTCATTAACAAATCAAATATCAAAGGAGGAACAATTAGGATTACCCAGAATCTAACACATTCTACAATAAAGGATTAGAGGACTTGGAATACTATATTCTAGAAGGCAAAGAACATGAGGTTACAACTAAGAATTAATTACTCAGTGAGATTCAGCATCATTTTTTATTGAAAAAGATGGAGCTTCAATGAAGAGACTTTCAATTATTTCTATTGAAAAAAAAAGTGAACTAAAGAGAAACTTTAATCTACAAAATATGATGCAAGAGAACCATAAAGAAGCAAACAGAGTAAATATATATTTAAGGTTAAATTGTTTACTTCTCTAGATGGCAAAATAATATCTCTAATTCTTGAGAATTGAATTTGTCACTGGGGTAGACAGAGGAGGGCATCATAATATATGGTTGTGCATGGACTCTGATACGATATCAAAGAAAAAGATATTAAAGTGTTAAAATTATGTGTACTAGAAAAAGAGGAAAGGGGACATATAATGGGAAAATTAGTTCACATGAAGAAGTACAGAAGATCTATTACAAATTAGGGAAAGAAGGGAGGGAGATAAGAATTGTCTGAGGTTTGAGCTCATCAGTTTTGGCTTTAAGAAGGAATGATTTATTCATGTGAATATCTAGAAATTTATCTAACCCTATAAAGAAGTAGGGAAAAAAGATAGGAATAGGACAGAAAAGAGGGTAAAAACACTGGGAAAAAAAGTAAGAAAAAGGTGGAAGGGTGCACAGAAGATAAGACATTACTAATATGAGGGAGGGGTGATAGGAGATAAGCTAATGGATGGATTGCATAAAAAAGACAACCAAGGACAGTGGGGATAGAGGAAACAAAAGTATATACTAGGTAGAAAATAGGATGGAAAGAAATACAGATCTGGTAATCATAACTGAATGAAAATTGGATGAACTCTCTCATAAAAAGGAAGCAAACAATAGAGTGGATTAAAAAACAGAATCTTACACTATGTTGTTTAAAAGAAACACATTTGATAGAGATACATACAGAGTAAAGGTAAAAGGCTGGAATAAAATTTATTGTGCTTCAGCTGAATTAAAAAAAAAAAAGCTGGGGTAGCAATTCTGATCTCAGATAAAGCAAAGATAAAAATAGACCTTACTAAATGAGATAAGGAAGCATATCTCAATAAAGTATACCATAAATAATGATGTAGTAACAATACTAAATGTGTATGAGCCAAATGGTAGGACAAGTAAATTCCTAGAGAATATTTTAAGACAGTTGCAGAAAGAAATAGATAGCAAAACAATTCTCATGTGGGACTTAAACCAATCCCTCTCAGAATCAGAAAAATCTAACCACAAAATGAACAAGAAAGAACCAAGGAGGTTAATAAGATCCTAAAAAGCCTAGAAGTAGACCTCTGGAGAAAATATAATAGTAAAAGAAGGGAATGTACCTTTTTCTCAGCAGTACATGGCACCTATACAAAAACTGATCAAGTATTAGGGAATAAAACATCACAATGAAATGCAAAAAGGCACAAATAGTAAATGCTTCCTTTTCAGTCCCCAAAGAAATTTAAAAAAATTCAGAAAAGGGCCAGGAAAAGATAGACTAAAAACCATTTGGTAATTAAATAATCTAAATCTAAAGAATGAGTGGGCCAAACAACAGATTACAGAAACAATCCATAATTTCATCAAAGAAAATTAAAATAATGAGACAATATAACAAAGTCTATGGGACACAGCCAAAACACTTCTTAGGAAAAAATTACATATTCAAATAGCTACATGAACAAAATTGAGAAAGAGGAGATATGAATTAGACATGCAACTAACAAAGCTAGAAAAAGAAAAAAAATCCCCCATTAAATATCAAATTATAAATGTTGAATCTCAAATGGGAGATTAATATAATAGAAACTAAGAAAGTTATTGAATTAATAAATAAAACTAAAAGTTGGTTTTATGAAAGAACTAACAATAGATAAAACTTTGGTTATTTTTATCAGAAATAAGAAAGTAAAAACAAAAACAAAAATAAATCACCATCATGAAAAATGAAAAGGGTGAATTTATGATAAATGAAAAAGAAATTAAAGCAACAATTTGGAGCTATTTTACAGAACTCTATGGCAGCAAATGGATGAATATTTATAAAAAAATATAAATTGTGGAGGTTAATAGAAGAGAAAATTAAATACTTAAATAGTCCCATTTTAGAAAAAGTAATTGAGTAAGCCATTAATGCACTCCCCAAGAGGAAAAAAAAAAAAGGTCAGATGGATTCACATGTGAGTTCTAAAAACATTTAAAGTCCAATTAATTCCAAACTATGTTAGCTATTTGAAAAAAAATAGGTAAAGGAGTATTTACAAATTCCTTCTTTAACACAAATATGGCACAGATACTTAAACCAGAAAGAGCTAAAATAGAGAAAGAAAATTACAAACCAATCTCCCCAGTGAATATAGATGAGATTAGTGCAATTTAGCAGCAACATAATACACTATGACCAAATGGAATTTATTCTAGGAATGCAGGGCTGGTTCCATATCAGGAAAACTACTACCATAATTGTCCATTTCAATAAGGAAACCAACAGAAATCATATGATAATCTTGATAGATGCAGTAAAAAAACCTTTTGATAAAATACAGTGCCTCTTCCTATTAAAAAGATTACAGAGCATAGGGATAAAGGGACTTTTTAAAAAACAATAAGCAGTAAGTATCTAAACCTACATCTAGCAAGAATTATTTGTAATAAAGAGAAGCTGGATATATTGCCAATAATATCAGGGGTGAAACAAGGATGCCCATTTTCAGCACTTTTATTCAATATTTTACTGGAAATGTTGGCTTTTGCTATAAGAAAAGAAAAAAAAGATGTTAATGGAATTAGAATAGTCAGTGAAGAAATAAAACTATCACTCTTTGCAGATGATATGATGATATGCATAGAAATCATCCAAAAATCTATTGGAAACAATTCATAGTTTTTACAGAATTACAGAATATAAAATAAACTCACACAAATCATCAGCATTTCTGTATATTAGTGACAAAGACCATCAGCAGAAGATAGAGAAATTCCATTTAATATAACTTTAGACAAAATTAAAATATTTGGGTATCTGTCAAGACAAACCCAGGAACTATATGAACACAATGACAAAACACTTGTCACTCAAAGACAATCAGTTCTAAAGAATTGGAAAAAATATCAGTTATTCATGGCAAGGCTGAGCTAATATAATAAAAATGACAATTCAGACTAAATTATCTGCTTGCTCAGTGCCATAGCAAACAAAATGTCAAAACATTATTTTATAGAACTAGAAAAAACAATTAAAAAATTCATCTGAAAGAACAAAAGTTCAAGAATATCAAGAGAAGTAATGAAAAAATGTAAAGGACAGTAGCTTAGCAGTACCAAATCTTTAACTATATTATAAAAATCAAATCATCAAATCATCAAAATCAAAATGATCAAAAATAGAAAGAAATGACACAATAATCAAAGACTTTAGCAATCTATTCTTTAATAAACCCTCAAACTTCAATTTCTGGAATAAGAACTCAATATTTGACAAAAATTGCTGAGAAAACTGGAAAATAATATGTCAGAAACTCAGCTTTTTTCTTTTACATACTTCTTCCCAGAAGTTTCTGTGAATCATTCCTACTCCTATCTTCATACATCTCATACCCCATACCAAAACAAGATCCAGACGGTTACATAATTTGGGCATATAGAATGATACCATAAAAAATTAAGAGAATAAGGAATAATTTACCTATTATTTGAAGAGAGGAATTTATCACTAAAGAAGAACTAGAGAACATTACGAAAGGCAAAATGGGCAACTTTGATTACATTAAATTAAAAAAGCTTTTGCACAAACAAAAGCAACAGAAATAAATGTAAGGACAAAGCTGGGAAAAAAAAATCTTTATAACCAGTGATTCTGATCAAGTTCTCATTTCTAAATATATAAAGAACTGTGTCAAATTTATAAGAATACAAGTCATTCCCAAATTGATAAATTGTCAAAAGATACAGACAATTTTCAGATGATGAAATTAAAGTCATTTATAATTATATGAAAAATGCTCTAAATCAATATTGATTAGCAAAATGCAAAATAAAACAACCCTAAAGTATCACTTCATGCCTCACAAATTGGCTTTGATGACAGGAAAAAATGATGATAAATATTGAAGAGGATGTGGAAAACTGGGACACTTATTCCCTGTTGGTAGAGTTGTGAAATGATCCAACCATGATAGATAGCATTCTGCAACTGTAACACTGTGCATACACTCTCACCCAGCAGTGCCATTATGGGGTCTGTACCCTAAAGAAATTTTAAAGAGTGAAAAAGACACGCATGTGCAAAAAATTTTCCATGAGCTCTTTTTATGGTAGCAAAGAATTTGAAAATCAATTGAGGAATGGATGAACAGCTTGTGATATATGAAGGTCATGGAATATTATTGTTCTATAAAAATGATGAACAAGCTGATTGTAGAAAGGCCTGGATAAATTTATGGTAACTGATGCTGATGAAACAAACAGAACTAGGTATACATTGTACACAATAACAAGAATATGAGATGATCAATCAAAAAAGGCTTAGTTCTCAGTGATTCAGTGGTACAAAGCAATTCCAATAGACTTAGGGTAGAAAATGCCATCTGCAGCTAGAAAAAGAACTAAGAAGATTGAATGTAAATCAACAATCCTATGTTTATTTCTTTTGTCTGTTTTTTTTTTTAATCTCTCCCATGGTTTTTCTCATTTGCTTTGATTTTTCTCTCCCAAGAAAGAGTCAAGAGTCAATGTTTTCTTTAGTTTTTAAAGCTTTTTATTTACAAACATTGTGAATGGATAATTTTTTCAACATTGACCCTTGCAAAACCTTTTGTTCCAAATGTTCTTCTTTCCCCCACCCCCACCCCCAGCTGGCAGGTAGTCCAATACATGTTAAATGTTAAAATACATGCTAAATCCAATATATGTATACATATTTATACAGTTATCTTGTTGCACACACAAAAAAAATTAGATCAAGAAGGAAGAAAAGAAAACTAAGAAAATGAAATGCAAGCAAATAACATCAAAAACAGTGAGAATGCTATGTTATTCCACATTCTGTTTCCACAGTTCTCTCTCTGGGTGTAGATGGCTCTTTTCATCACTGAACAAGTGGAACTGGTTTGAATCCTCTCATTGTTGAAGAGAGCCACATCCATCAGAATTGATCATCACATAGTCTTACTGTTGCCAAGTATAATGATCTCCTGAACTGCTCATTTCACTTAGCATCAGTTCATGTAGGTCTTTCCAGGCTTCTCTAAAATCATCCTGCTGGTCGTTTCTTACAGAACAATAATATTTCATAACATTCATATACAATAATTTATTCAGCCATTCTCCAATTGATGGGGATCCAATCAGTTTCCAGATCTGTGCCACTACAAAGAGTGCCACAAATATTTTTGCACATGTGGGTCCCTTTCTCTCCTGTAAGATCTCTTTGGGATATAACTCCAGTAGAAACACTGCTTGATCAAAGGGTATGACAATTTAGTAATTTTTGGAGAATAGTTCCAAACTGCTCTCCAGAATGGCTGGATGTTCACAGGTCCACCAACAATGTATCAGTGTCATGTTTCCCATATCGTCTAAAACACTGGTCATTATTGTTTCGTGTCATCTTAGCTACTCCACTGATCAACTTCATGATTTCTTAGTCAGAAACTGCTTTATAATATAGTTTTAGATCTGGGACAGCCAGGCCACTTTCATTTGCTTTTCTCTTCATTAATTCCTTTGAAATTCTTTACCTTTTGTTTTTCCAGATAAATTTTGTTTTTATTTTTTTTCTAGGTCAGTAAAATAGTTTCTTGGGAGATTTATTGGTATATCACTAAATGAATATATTAGTTTAGGTAGTATTGTCATCTTTATTATATTCGCTCAACCTATTCAAGAGCACTTGATATTTTTCCAATTGCTTAGATCTGACTTTATTTGTGTGAAAAATGTTTTGTAGTTTTGCTTATATAGTTCTTGACTTTTCCTTGGCAGATAGATTCCTAGATATTTTAGATTATCAACAGCTATTTTAAATGGAATTTCTCTTTGTATCTCTTGCTGTTGGATTTTGTTAGTGATGTATAAGAATGTTGATGATTTATGTGGATTTATTTTGTATCCTGCAACTTTGCTAAAATTGTGGATTGCTTCTACAGGTTTTAGTTGATTTTCTAGGGTTCCCTAAGTATACCATGATAGAATCTGCAAAGAGTGTTCTTTCACCTTTTGGAATATCAGATTCTAGGCCCTTCGATCCTTTAAAATGGAAGCTGTTGGGTCCTGAGTAATCCTAATTGTGGCTCCTCGATATTTGACTTCTTTCTTTCTGGCTGCTTGTAAATATTTTTCCTTTGTTCAATAGTTCTGAAATTTAGCTATGATTTCCTTGGGGTTTTGATTTTGGGGGTCTCATTCAGAAGTTGTTGGGTGAATTATTTCAATGGTTATTTTACCTTCTGCTTCTGATATCAAGACAGTTTTCTTTGATGATTTTGTGAAAAATAGTGTCTAGGCCCTTTTTTCATCATGAATTTCATGGAGTCTACTAATCCTTTGATTGTCTCTCCTAGATCTATTTTCTAGGTCAGTTGTTTTCCCAACGAGATATTTTATATTTTTCCTTTTTTTTTTCATTTTTCATTTATTTATTTATTTTGGTTTTGCTCGACTGATTCTTGTTGTCTCATTGAGGCATTCATTTCCATTTGTTCAGTTCTGAATTTTGATGACTAATATTCTTCATTTATTCTTTTTATTTCTTTTTGTATTTGTCCTATTGAAATTTTTAAATGAGTTGTTTTGTTCTATGGATTTTTTTTTCCCATCTCACAAATTCTCTTTTTAAGGAGTTATTTTCTTTTTCTGTTTCACAAATTCTCTTTTCTAAGGAGTTATTTTTTTCCTGTTTCACAAATTCTGTTTTTTGGGGAGTTGTTTTCTTTTACCATTTTATCAAATCTATCTTTTAATTAGATATATGCCTTTTCCAAACCCTTTTGCAAAGTTTTTCTTTCATTTTCCATTTTCCCTCTAGCTCTCTTATAAGATTCTTTTAAATTTCTTCTAAAAGAGCCTTTTGTGATAGGTATCAGGTTATATCACCTTCTTGGGGCATCATCTGGAGACAATCTGCCTTTAGTCTCTTCAGGATTTGAAATCAGTTCTCTTTCACCATAAAAGCAGTCTATCATCAGAGTTCTCTTTACTTTTTTACTCATTTAAAAAAAATTAAGTTTTGCTTTTAGGTCAGGGAAAGTTTTCCAAGCTTCTGCCACATGCAATGGCTTCCTCTAGAAGCTGCTGTGGCTGGGTCAGTGCTGACTCACTCCTGGTGCTGGGTGGGCATAGACAGGCCCTGTGATTTTCTGGCACTTTGGGATTTACTATTTACCTTTTGTGTTTGTGTTGGATTATTTCTAATTTCTTTGCTGATTCCTCCCCATAGATTCTCCTCTGTGTGGAGTCTGTACCACCCCATATAGTCCACACCACCCCATGACTTTGCACTGTCTTCATTGGCATCTGTGCTCAGCTACTTGTGCTTGACTATCTCTCTCCCATTTCCAATTGAAACAGACTTTTTCTGGTGATCTTTCAAAATTATCTTCTGTTGGTAATTTGTTGAACTCCCAATATTTGTGGATTCTGCCAGTCCAGAGCTAATTCAGAGGCTGGATTTGTTAACTACTCTGAAGGTTGTAGGTGGAGGTCAGAAAGAAATGTGTGTCCTCTCCACCATCTTGGCCCGACCCCTAGAAGTCAATAAGATAAATTGCTGTACCCCATTAATGTTTTTCATAAAAATAAACTTACTAAAATAAAAAAAAACAGTGTAACAATGTAGACAAATTTGAAAGCTGAACATAATGAGGAATATTTTCCATCCCCAGAGTAGGAATTGATGGTATCTGTATGCAGATTGAAATATGTGTGTGTATTTGTTTGTTTCTCTGCATGTGTATATGTGTACATATGCACATGCATGTGTGTATAGACATATACTACACATATGTATATGTTCATGTGTCTAAATTTTTATTTTTTTTCTGTTTTCTTTTACAACATGACTAATTTTATCAATGTTTGCATGACTGTACATATGTGAACCTATATGGTATAGCTTATCTTGTCAATGAAGGAGGGTGGGGAAGTAGAAGAGAAGAGAATTTGTAATTCAAAGATTTAAAAATAAATGTTAAAATTGCTTTTGCACGTAATAAGAAATTCTAAACACATGGCAAATTGGTAAAGAAAAACAAAAAAAAGTTACCAAAATGAAAAAAAATGTGCAGTTACTAATCATAAATGTGATTGTGAATGAAATAAATTCACCCATGCAACAGAAGCAGATAGTCATTTCTTAATGTCCTTAATGTTCATTTTTTAATTAAGTCCTTCCTTCCTTCCTTCCTTCCTTCTTTTCTTTTTTTCTTTCTTTCTTTCTTTCTTTCTTTCTTTCTTTCTTTCTTTCTTTCTTTCTTTCTTTCTTTCTTTCTTTCTTTCTTTTTCTTTTTTCAATTGGTGATTGGGTTTAGATTTGCAGGATGTCATTTTTATTGCATAATCTCTTTTGATCTTTGAAATACAGTATAATCTTCACTTTTTTAATAATTACTTTTTATTTTCAAAATACATGCAAAGATAGTTTTTAAGATTTATCCTTGAAAAACCTTGTGTCCCAAATTTGTCTTCCTTCCTTCCCTTCACTCCCTTCCCCTAGAAAGCAAGTAATGGAATATAAGTAAGTTAAATATGTGCAGTTCTTGTAAATATATTTCCATATTAATCATGCTGCAAAAGAAAAATCGGATCAAAAAGGAAAAAAGAGAAAGAAAAAAGTAAGCAAACAACAAAAAGGAGAAAATGCAACATTGTGATCTGCGTATCTTTAGTTTTATGGTTTTTGATGCATTCAGAATAATCTTGTGCTATTCAAATTTTTTTTTATGAACTTATAGTTCATTCTCCTAATGGTTTGTATAGTTCACTCTTCTAATTTATTGTTTTTCATTTTCATTTTTAAGTTTAATCACTAGTACCTTGGAATTTGTAGCAAAGTTTGTCATTGTGAATGTGTGTGTGTGTGTGTATGTGTGTGTGTGTATGTGTGTGTATTTTTTAGAAGTAGTCTATAGATTTTTTTGTTCTCTCTTTTCCTATGTCCTTCTTAGCACCACTGTAGAACAGACTCTTACTGGAGTATGAGATAGTGCACGATAGCCATCTTTATTCTCCTTGACTCAAGTGTATCCTCCTCCCAGTCATTTCTGCAGTCAGCTGTAAAAGTGATTTTCTTAAAGTGCAAATCTAACAATATCCTCTTCCTATTCAGTAAAATCCATGGTTCCTCAGCTTTTTGTCAAATATATAATCTTCTGTTTGACATTAAAATCCCATTATAATCCATCACCTCCCTATCTTTTCAATCTTCTTACTCTTTGCTGTTCCTCCACCCCCATGAGCTTTGGAATTCTTGCTGTTTGTCATACACATATTCAAGTTCCTGATATTTTTTTACTGGCTCTTCCCCAAGCCTCAAATTTTCTCTTATTTCTGTCTCTTGGTTTCCCTAAATTTATTCAAATTTGAAATTGCATTTTTTACAAAAGCCTTTTCTAATCTCCCTTAATGCGAGTCATTTTCCTTTGTTTATTATATTCATTTTTCTCCAATGTGTGTGTGTGCGTATATATATGCATATATGCATGTAATATATGTATATGTATCTATATATGTATATAATATATGTGAGTGTTTTATATATATATATATATGTATACATACATACACATGAATGCATGTTTACATACACAAATTGTACATTTATTTTACACGTATAATTTGTGTATGTAAACATACATATATGTGCTTGCCTTTTGTCTACCTAAGCCAAGAATTTCTTTTTCCTTTTTTTGTATTTTTGAGGTTTAGTACAATGTCTTAGACATAGTAGGTTTCTAACAAATGCTTATTGATTGACCTGCACAGATTGCTGCTTCACTATTATACTTGGTGTTTTCTTTATTTCTGTGTATTGACATTCCCAATCATTTCTTGTCTTTTTCATTTCTTTGGAGAAATTTGCTATTGCAGATTTAAGTTTTCCATTCTGCCAACTATAATTGTATTACTGTTGTTTTAGCAGAGAATAATTTAATTAAATAACCTTTAAAAATATTTTCTATTTTTTGTTGCCTTTTTCACAGTTTCATCTTTCAATGCCTTTAACAAAGATTTCTGTAAGCATATTTTTCTTTCAACTACTCATTTTATGAGAGAGTATGACTTAGAATCTTTCACTTTACCCTTCCTTGATAGTTTACAAATAAGTTCAGGAAAATTTTGCATTATTATTGTCTTTTGCTACCATATTTCTTCTCCATGAAAGGAAATTCAAATACTTGCATAAATAGAAAAAAAACCCCATAGAAATGGGGATTTGGGGGAAATTTTTATTATCTTCACAAATCCAATGCAACAAGCATTTTTATTTATGATTCAAATTCAAAAAACAAAATTTTTGTTGTTTTAATAAATTTTAATAAATTCAGTTTAAACATTAAGAATTTCCTGTGGATAAAACCTATTGCTAAGTACTAGAGATACAAAAACAAAAAACAAAGAAAGAAATAATCCCTTCACTTTAAAAGTTTGGAATATGTTAGGAAAACACAACATACTCAAATGTACATTATTTATACTTACAAATTCTAAGATGTAATTTTAGAAGAACATTAACCTTGTTGAATCAGGGAAGTATAATTGTATGATTTAGCATTTGAACAATTTCTTGAAGAAAACAAGGGATTCTAAAAAAGACAGGTGAAGTGACAATACATTGCAGATTAAAGACACATTTGCTATTTGTCCTATTATTAAAGAAAATCATGACATCAGGAAGGTGTTAGGATGATTGCAAGTGAATTGAATGATGTAGGACTGTGCAAAGTCAACAGCTTTACTTTCTCCTCTGGAGTCATCTGGGTCTAGTAGCAAGACAGATCAAGACAACTTGTGGCACAAACTATGCAAAGTTGGAAAATAAAGAGCATTTCAAAAGATCCATGGGAATCAAATTGTAGAAAGCCATATGTGTTAGTTTGAAGGTTTTTAATATTATTGTAAGGCCACTGGGGTCTTTGAAGATTTTTAGTAGTAGAATGACATGGATATATCTATGTTTTGGGAAACACTAGTTTTGAAGTTATGTGGAATATGTATTGGATGGGGAAAACTGCAATTTGAAAGAATGTAGGAGATGATTAGAGTAGGCCATGGTAGAAGTGACAGAAGCCTCAAATAGGGAAAGTTTATTGGCCTTTCCACCCTGGGAAGTCCCAGTTTCCTTCAAAGGGAAAACCCAGGTAACTAGTGCCTTTAGAGAATTTAGGAAGAAAACTAAGAAAAAACACTGTCCAACAATTCCACAGAAGATATAAAATGTGATGGAATCCCAAATGTGATAGAAAACTCAAAATTTTGTAATTTAAGAAAAAATTGATTTGACAAGTACGAGACTGGAAAGGGCAGTTTCAATTGAATGATTAAATTGGAAACCAGACTGCAGAAGGGTTAGTGAGTTAAAAGACAATAATGGAAGACATCAAATTTAGACCTTTTTTGAGTAATTTAGGAAAAAAGGAGAGAAAACATATAGATTTTTTACTAGAGGGAAATGAGAGAGATTAGCAAGAAAACAATAAACTGGGAAACCATTTTTACAGTCAAAGGTTCTGATAAAGGCCTCATTTCCAAAATATATAGAGAATTGACTCTAATTTATAAGAAATCAAACCATTCTCCAATTATAAATGGTCAAATATGAACAGACAATTCTCAGATGAAGAAATTGAAACTATTTCTAGACATATGAAAATATTCTCCAAATCATTATTAATCAGAGAAATGCAAATTAAGACAACTCTGAGATACCACTACACATCTGTCAGATTGGCTAGAGTGACAGGGAAAGATAATGTGAAATGTTGGAGGGAATGTGGGAAAACAGGGACACTGATACATTGGTGGAATTGTGAACACATCCAGCCATTCTGGAGAATGATTTGGAACTATGCTCAGAAAGTTATCAAACTGTGCATACCCTTTGATCCAGCAGTGTTTCTATTGGGCTTATACCCCAAAGAGATACTAAAGAAGGGAAAGGGACCTGTATGTGCCAAAATGTTTGTGGCAGCCCTGTTTGTAGTGGCCAGAAACTGGAAAATGAATGGATGCCCATCAATTGGAGAATGGTTGAGTAAATTGTGGTATATGAACGTTATGGAATATTATTGTTCTGTAAGGAATGACCAGCAGGATTAATACAGAAAGGATTGGCGAGACTTACATGAACTGATGCTAAGTGAAAAGAGCAGAACCAGGAGATCATTATATATCTCAACAACGATACTGTTTGAGGATGTATTCTGATGGAAGTGGATTGCTTCGATAAAGAGAGCTAATTCAGTTTCAGTTGATCAAGGATGACAGAAGCATCTACACCCAAAGAAAGAACACTGGGAAATGAATATAAACTGCTTGCATTTTTGTTTTTCTTCCCGGGTTATTTATACCTTCTGAATCCAATTCTCCCCGTGCAATAAGAAAACTGTTCGGTTCTGCACACATATATTGTATCTAGGATATACTGTAATCTATTCAACATGTAAAGGACTGCTTGCCATCTGGAGGAAGGGGTGGAGGGAGGGAGGGGAAAAATTGGAATAGAAGTGAGTGCAAGGGATAATGCTGTAAAAAATTACCCTGGCATGTGTTCTGTCAATAAAAAGTTATTAAAAAAAAAGAAAATATATAGGTTTTTTACTAGAGGAAATGAGAGTGTATAATGTAGCTTTTTAAAAAAAATCTTTTTAGAATTGGAGAAATTTTGATGTGTTGTTTTGATGGCAGAAGCAAAGGAACCAATAGGTAGGAATAGATTGAAAATTTGAGAATGTAAAGTAAGTAGGGACAATATTCTGGAGAAGATTTGGGGGGATAGAGGAAATGTCCATCTATACAGATTGCCCATGCCAAGAAGGGCTACTTCATAGCAAATTGAAACAAATGAGAACATATTGGCATATGATGTAAGCTAAAATGTGAGATGAGAAGGGAAGAAAAAGCCCTTCTGGCAAGTGGATGAACTTATAGTTCATCTATAAAGTCTTTTCTAGCTTCAAATACATTTAAATTGTTTTATGAAAAGAGAAATACTTTATTTTAAAATGCTATTATTCCTCTTCCCTCTTCATTATTCTTAATTCCAATTTCTATTTTCTTATGTTGGTAGAAAAAAATAAAAAGGAATTTTTGCAGGCCCTGGTTGTTGATTAATTTTTAATAGTATTCTAAGTAACTAAATAACAGTCATTAAACTCTGTAGAGCAAAACTAATGTAGTAGATTATTTTCATTGTAGTATCCAATGCAAGTGTGCTAGAGAAAATATGGTGGGTAAGCACATCAAGAGTCCTATTAGTTTAGCCTGATTATTAAGGATAGTGTAGTTAATATATAGTTGGCCATTCTAAATGCAAAGTTTTTCTATCACTTCCTATCTAATTGTCTCTTTGATCCTTAACACTTTTTATTTTGCTTCCTTCCTCAAGGGGAAAAGTATTTGTTGAACTGTTATCACACTAATGTTGAAAATTTTCACCACTAAAAAATGGGAATCGAAAGCAATGAAATGTATTTGTTGTCTTTACTCTCTCACTTTTTCCCAGTGAAGGTTACCAGGAAGAAGCTCAGGTAGATTTCTGAAACTCAAAAATTTTCTTTCCATTCTTCCTAAAGGGAAAGATGACACCTGATTGTACATCTTCAAAGTGTTGAAATCCTTTCTGCTTTCATGTGGTTACAGAGCATGTTCTCTGGAGTATTAAACGAGAGGAATGCATTATAGTTTTAAACTTTGATGCCCCATTAGGATGAATATGCACCTAATGAGCTGAAAAATTACCAATGCTGCTTCCTGGATCTCTCTCCCTCCTCTCCCCATCCCTTCCATGCAGGCCCAGCTCATCAGGATAGGAGCAGCATTCTGAGTTCCTGCACTACTGGCTAGGAAATGTGACCACTGACCATATTCAGGCCCATGTTTAGTGCAGGAACAATAAAAGCAATAACTCGTGGTATGATTAACAGGAATAAAAGGCTAATTTATCTTTGAATAATCAATGCAGTCATCTTAAGTGATGGTGTTAGTAGAAGTCAGAAGACTCATTGGATATAATGTGAAGGCCAGATGTTCTTAACAGAACTGTCAGCAATTTGTAATTCAGGAAACAGCCTTCACATAGTCATCCACCAACACATATAGGATATTGTGAAAAACTAGCAGTTTAGCCTCAGTAATAATGCTTGGGTTCTATCAAAAAGCTTTAATGCAACTATTTAAGCCAGTCTGAATTTAAAATATGTCCTTGCTGCTTAGGTCAGGCTCTATAGGAATGAAGCAATTTCTAGTGACAACACCAGGAGCTGAAGCCAATTATATTCCAGTGTTATTCACGGATATTCCCCACCTGCCAAGTGGAGTGTAGCAAGTTGTATTCACACTGTGATCTATGAGCATGGATAGGAAGCTCAATTTTCTCTCTGGGGAAATTTGCTAACAAACAGTTGACAGAACAAAACACAGTTAAAAAGGAACAAATGAAAAATCTAATAAATATGATGCAAATATTAGAAAGCAGGGACCTTTATATGCTTAATTCAAAGCATAAGTATTCATTTAATTTCTAAAGAAAACTTCTTTACTGGAAATATGGTTTTAAAACAGAAGGGCAACATATGCATGCTGGATTTCTTTCCTTAGGTCAGTGTCTCATTGAAATTATTGATTGGCTCTTTGAAAGTTTTAAATTAAAATATTTTATGCAATTAAGGTTAACACAGCCTCAATAATATTCAAATAGGTTAAGATGTACCTCAAAAAAATCATATTAAGAAGGAACACAGTAGAATGATTAAACATATATAACACGTATAACACACACACACACACACAGACACACACACACACCATAAAAAATTAACTCCCTAAATTCTGGATAGAACTTTGCTTTCTAGCCTAAATTTAATTCAATCCATTTAGAAGAGATGAGGAAAAGGAAATACCAATTATGTTTAAAATGTGATTTTTTTTTTAGATTGTGTTAATCAATTTTCAGAAATTAGCAATTGTTTAGTTGATTGTTTTCTTATAAATTAAAAGCGCTGTATTTAGATTACTTTAGTATGTCTTGGTTATTGAATGTTGCCCTTTTGTATTGTTTCTCTGTAAATTCAAATCATATCCCGTTTTTCCCTTATAGTACTTCCCCATGAAATTCTGCAGCTGAAAATTTAATCATCCTGTGAATGACCTAGTAATGATACTTTCCAAACTTAATAAGATTAGACCTTGGATAGCAAACATAGACCCCATCAATAGGCTTCCTTCTGTTCAAATCTATTCTAGCCAGTTAGATTCTGTCAGAACTTATATTTATATGGTATGTGATCCATGGCAATCTCAACACTACAATTTCATATCAGAGCAAGGTTTTGTTCAAATTGTGTATATTACATATATGCATATCCATCTGAACAGGTACATGCTCATACATACCAATCACAAACATGTATATTGATGCCTATAATATAATATAATGCATGCATATATACATATATGCCTATGAATATATTTACATGGGCACTTTATATATAACTATGCACTTTTATGGATGTGAGGTCATTCATATACTATAAACTATATTTGAATCATAGAATGATATATTATTAGAACTTGACCTAATCTTTTAAGATAATCTAAAGCAGAAGTTGCCAACATTTTAATGTTTTGAACCCCTTTGACAATCTAATGAAATTTATGAAAGTTTTCTCACTATCTTGTTTTAAATTAAATAATAAAAGAAAATTATAAATTTCAGTATTTAGTGAAAAAAGATGTATTTTTCCCATCCAAATTAACATCTACTGAAATTTAAACACGGATTCTGGTTCCAAAACTCCTGAAAAGATGTCAATAATATCAGATACTCCATATCCTCACTTTATGTGAGGAAATTGGTTTAAAACTTGTCACACATCTTTACTTTAGCTCATTTAGTGATCTTTTCATTACACATAAAAAACATGAAAACGCACACTTTATTGTATAGCATTCAATCTTGAAATAGGCTCCATTTCTTGTGATTTAAATGAATAATACAAGTGAAGCAAAGTCCCATAATATAATTTCAATAAAGAATCTACCAAACCTAGCCAAATATGCCTAGAAAGAATAGTTTTAAGACAGAAGCAGGGCAAAGCCTTCATGCTAGATTTCTTTCC
The DNA here is from genome assembly GCF_016432865.1 of Antechinus flavipes. NCBI lineage: Eukaryota > Metazoa > Chordata > Mammalia > Dasyuromorphia > Dasyuridae > Antechinus > Antechinus flavipes. The sequence goes on along the minus strand of NC_067400.1, from coordinate 393,123,851 downwards.
TTAGGGCAGTCACTCATTGAAATTATTGGTTGGCTCTGTGAATGTTTTAAATTAAAATATTTTGCACAAATAGCTTTAACATAGCATTAACAGTATTCAGTTAGAGTAAGACATACCTTAAAAAGTATGTGATAAATTAGCAGAGTAGAATGATTTTACATATATATCCACACAGAGACTCTCACACATACATACATGGACATATGAATCATAAGAAAATAACTACCCAAAATCAAGTTCCCCAAGAAGGCAGAGACTAAGACATAATTTAATTAAACATTATTTTATCCTATTGAAAATTTAAAAATTCATAATGATGTTCAGTAACTAATTTAGGATGTAGCAAGTTATTTAAGTCATCACAAATTAAAAATGATGTTTATTTTAAACTAAATGTAACATATACTATGTTAGCAGGGAAGAAGAGATAGATTTATATTTTCTAGTTATGTGATTAGAGGGGTAATTTTGGAGATTTTCTTCTAGCAAATAAATAAAAGTTAATCTGAGAGCATATTTACCTGAATCATTGGAAACATAATTTAATTACATATTTTAATACTATTTATCTTTAGAAGCTTTTTTCATATTTATTAGAGGATATATTATGTAACTTTGAGTAACACAAAGCACACATTTCTACTTAGAAATAATAGAAGTGGTAGAATAATTGAAAATTAGAATAAAAATAGAATAATGGAAAATTTTAACAATTATGCAACCAAATTCTATAATTTCAAGGATTTTAAAATATTCACTATTTACAAAATCTTGCAAAAGTTTAACCCCCCCTAAAATAACCAATTTATTATTCACCTATGGGCTATAGATATTTAATAAGGAGATTTTACAGGTCTTTCAATTCCTTCAGTCTTCTGATGACAGATTTGATTGTGACTATAGAAGTGGTATTTTAAGTCCATGCCCCACCAGCTACTGTTTTCATAGAAGATTAAAAAGTTCCAGATATCCATGGCCCATCTCTTCATTTTGGTCTTGCCATAAAAAGGAGTATGTATACTTGGCATTCAAGCTAATTTCAATTTTCTTTATCATTTTTCTAAGAGATGCACCATAATATAAATCACATTTAACAACAATCTAACCTTTTGATATGTTTAGCCAAGTTGTCAATTGCAGAGCTGGAGTTTACAGAGCAAAATTTTGATTTCTTTATTTGAAACAGTGAAAAAAAAATAATTAAGAAGAGTAATGCAATTCTTTAGGTTTAATTTGATCCCACTATTGTTAGTGTCCCAAAGACTTTATAATCTTAGTGTGATAGCTATCAAGAGCAGTGAATGTTCCTTCCTAAAGGGAATTAAATGGTTCCTCAAATCATTTGTGGACTCTTTGAGTCATGTGTAGAGGAAGCACAAACATAATCTTGCCTTTACAATATTTTTTTAACATGCTGACCTAGGAAAACTGTATTTTTGTGATCATTTTTACATGATCATTTCTCTGAATTATGATGAGTAAGACATAGTTCTTGTTTGAACTGAGCCAAAGAGGCAAAAATTTGTGAAAAGACTGAAAATTTTATTTAAGTGAAGTGAATATGGAGAGGTGAGGCTAAAGAAGAATTGTTCTCAGATACCAGGAGATAACAGATTTCTGTTTCTGAATTACAACAGTTTTCAACTTCCAAGCAAAATGGATAACTTTTTTGATAGTGACTAGTGGTTAAGTAGTTTAAATAGTGAAATTCATTATCTCAATTCTTGTAATCCACCCTTTGTCTCCACAGGTTCAAGCCACTAAATCCCCCAAGCTTGTGAGCCCTAGTCCCTGCTTCTTTATCAAAAAGTATTCAGAACCAAGAAGTTAGAACTAAGGATATTCAGACCCAAGAAGATAGAACCAAGGTTTAGAGAGTTCTATCCATATTAAACAAATCATTTGTAAATTGGAAGGATCATACCTTTGGCTATGCTAATATTTTACATTTGACATCAGTAACTCGATTATCTATGAAGTCTCTTGAGGAAAAAGTGACATTCCTCTAAATTTTATCATTTAATGCAAAGCCCTGATTTACAGATTTGACTCTTTTTTTTTTATCATTTTGAAATATGACTCAATCAAGTTTTTAATTCAAATAAAGGACATATAAATATAAAGAAATTTAATAGGGGCTTATATGAATTAATGAATATGAAATATATATCAGGCTATTAAGATCAAAAGTTTGAGAGAGTATCCCTAAGTTTTTCACAGAGGCTCACCATCTTTCATAAAAAAATCCTTTCCTGCTGTAGTGAACAATAAAACCCTGGCCAGAATGCATTATTCTTGGTGACTGAAGGGTACTTCTTTACTTTTTGGATCTTAGGACAATTCTATCTTTGGATGGGCACAATCTTTGTCTTATACTGAAATTATTAATATTGTCATTATTCCTCTGATAATTACTTTTTACAGTATTTTGTTTTGATTAAATACATTGCTATATGACTTTAATTTTTAAAGTTCAAAATACGCTTTCATTTACAGAAATCTCATTGCCTTTTCACAGTAACCCTATAAGACAGGTGATGCAAATATCATTGTACATATTTCATATTTGAAGAAAGTAAAGATCAGATAGGTTAAATATTTTCTTAAAGTCACACAAGTCATGTGGTAGAGTGGAAAAGTACTGAGTTTGGGGTCAAGAAGATCTGAATGCAAATCTAGTCTTAAAGATTTACTAGCTGGACAACCCTGGGCAAATGACTTAACTCTGCTTCAGTTTCCTTCTCTGTAAAAGAAGCTGGAGAAAGAAAAGACAAAATACTCCAGCTTCTTTGCCAATGAAACACCAACTGAGGTCAAGTCAAACACACTTGAAAAGATGAACTACAAAATAATCACACAGTTCTTATTACACAGGAGAGGAAGGATGTGAATTGAAGCATTCCCTGGACTTTTGGTCTGGGATGTTAATGCTTTGTTTAGATGTTTCTTATATTGTCTAAATCATTTCCTATTCCTACCTTAATAAAGAAAAAAGGTTAAAGTCACATTGAAAACAGTTCTTGGGTCCTATTGATTTACAGCTTTCACTTTGATGAAGAATACTATGGTCTTAGACCTCATCACTTAGTGATGAACTGGTTAAAAGAAGTAAGAAATATATGTAAGATTTAAGAAAGAAAGAAAAAAAATGACCTGCAAGCCTGAATATGTCAGAACAACACCTAGTTTTTCTAAAAACAATTGATTTAGAAACTTCATAAGGTCCTCATGTAGCATTATAGAACTTTAATCCAGAAATTGTTCCAATATATTTGACCAGAAAAAGGAATATAACATTGGGATTCTTTCTGTACTCTCTCAGCAAAGATTATTATGAGCTCAAACAGTGCATGCTACAGTAATAACAACATAGATAGAGCATATGTTTTACAAAAACATAAAACCATGCAATTTTTACATAAATATTCATGTGTGTATGCTTGTGTGTGTGTGTTTGTGCTGAAGAAAGCACTATACTCTTCCTTCACTTTGTAAATAGTATGTCCCATTGTGCCAATTTAAAAATAAATAACAAAAGGACTATTAAGGGACCATCTTGCTTCCAAATGTGGGAAAGTCATTTTGAATCAGAAAAGTGAGTATACTTTTGCACCTTTGAAAATAGGGGCTATGCTGTCTTTACTGTGATACCATAAAAGTAATTTTTTTCTACATACTCACAAAATATTAACACACACACACACACACACACATAATGAAAACATACACATACACATATGTATATGTTATATTTATATGTACATATTGTATTATGTTATCTCTGTATATATAGATGAATAGCTATTTATCTATATATTATCTAAAGATGAAATGCAAAATGAGTAGGAAGCAAGGCCAAGAATTATTAAAACTTGTGTTTAGATCTTGCTTCTGGCAAAATAATACTTAGTCCTTAATTGGTAAATGTTCCAACCAACTCTCTAAGACAATAAATTGCGAAGTGGTTGCTGATCTAGATTGGCAGAGGGGATTTTCATTTCTTCTCCCACTTAATATATTTTAATTTTTTTTCCAATCATACATGAACTATTTTTCAACATTTTTATAAGGTTTTGAGTTCCACTATGTCCAACAGGTTATAAAGTTCCACATACTTTTGACCAGCAGTGTCTCTATACTAAGATCCTAAAGACATCATAAAAGAGAGAGGAAGACCGAATTCACAAAAATATTTGCAGCAACCCTCTTTGTAGTGGGAAGGAACTGAAAACTGAGTGGATGCCCATTAGTTGGGGAATGGCTTAATAACTTAGGGTATATGAATGTTATAGAATACTATTGTTTTATAAAAATAATGGGTAAGCTAATTTCAGAAAATCCAGAAAAATGAACTGATGCTAAATGAAGTAATTAGAACCAAGAGAACATAGAACATAGCAGCAAGATTAGGTAAGGATCAACTATACTGGGTTTAGTATACATGTGTGCATTCTTACATGAACACCCGTATATGTTTTTATGTTCAACCATACATACATACATACACATATATAAACATTGATGAAATAAAGAATTTTGCATTGATGCACAATGCAATGCAGCAAAACATTATTGGGAACAGTTCTATTTTTAGGTAGAAGATCTAGATTCAAATCCTGTTTTTTTTTTTTTTTTTTTTTTTTTTTTGGTAAAGCACCTTACTTTTCTCTGTTTTCATCTTAAAATAAGAGGAATGTCTCTATGATGTTCCTGCCAGCTTTCAGTCTGTTGTTTGATGATTATAAATCCATATCTATATATATACATGAACATGGAGACAAAAACTTATGTGACTATTCAAGGAAATGTGTATGTATACATATATATATATGTGTATATATATATATATATACAGAGAGAGAGAGAAAGAGAGAGAGAAGAGAGAGAGAGAGAGAGAGAGAGAGAGAGAGAGAGAGAGAGAGAGACAGAGACAGAGAGTTGGAGATAAATAAGCTGCTGAAAACAAAGATGCTATGTTAGCCTTCAGCTTATGCTATTGTTGGAGCAGTACATATTGGAAAATGACAAATATTAAACCTGTATTGTCCATTGTCATTCATCAATGTTGGCAAAGATGATGTATCCGTTATCTTTGTGACATAATTCAGCATACAAATATATGTGCAGCAAGGAAAGGAAAAGATTTTATAGTTCTGTTTGATAATAGTCTTTCAATTGCTTACTTCACCTTGCACATCTAAGTTAACTTGTAATGATTCTCCTAAGTACCAGTGTGCAAGAAGGCTTTCCTGGCTACCAGCACTCATTTTTCCCAAAGGATATCTACAAATCATCTATTATACCAAAGCACTGGGCTTGAAGCTAAAAAAAAATGAATACAATGTAATTTCTTTTTGACAGTGATTTGACACCGAGCTGATGGAAAGCGCTAACTGTGTGACCTCCAGACTATAAGCTCTGTTAAAAGAGATTCACTTGAAACACCCGTGGGGTTATGGATTCCTGTTAATAGCAGCAATAGAATGGATGATAAAATTATGACAGTGTAGAAATACTTTCTCAATTAATTTCCCATCATGTTAAGGCCATTATCATTGGATATCATCTAGTGAAATGGGGGGGGGGAGTCCTCCAGAACTTTGGAAATTCTCTTTAGCACATTATATAATTGTGGATTATACCAGATTATCCTCTTAAAATAGTTTATCTCCAAAAAAAAACGTTCATGATATTGATCCTCAATCAATGGCATCTGAATTTGGGTTTAAAATTATGTGTGGAGGATAGAGAGATTAAGTACATGAGAGGAAAGGCTAGCAGAATTATTTCTCCAAGGAAAATATATTTGAAAATTCATAGGATATATGAAAGTAGTTCCTGAAGGGTCATGAAAAATTGAAAGGAAAGAAATTTCACAGGTCATCTTATTCAATTTCCTCATTTTAGAGTTGAGTAACAGCAGGTTCAGTAATGTTAAGTGACTTGCCCAAAGTCACATAGATAATAAGTGGAGGAACTGGGATTCACACACATGTACTCTGATTCAAAATCTCTTGCATTTTCTACACCACCATAAAGACTTCCAAGGGGATCTAAATGCAAAAAAAAAAAAAAATCTAGGAGGTAGAAGAGTATCTTCTCTTCTGTACAATAAACTCATGGATGAGTAGTGTAGAAAAGAGTGCTATAGGATATTAGAGACAAATAAAGAAAAACTTTCTTTAAAATACTTAGAACATTACCTCTTATTATACCTGCCAAGGATAGACAATTTATGATTACTGGGGCTTTAAAAGAAGCAGGTTCAAAACACAGTTCCAAATGGTGATTAAATGAAAACTCTGGAAGAGTTTATTTTCAAATCCTCTTAGTTTGTCCATAGAAAGGGGAAACAGAGAAATAAAAATAATACTATTTTTGCATTATTTATTTCAAAATGAAATTGTACAAGCAATTATTACACTAATCCACTTTAAAGCTCCAACTTCATGCCTACTTCCGATATAAGCTTGCAAATTGGGTGTGAACAAATGGAATCTCTTCAAATATGGCTTGGCAAATTGTAACAATTATGAAGAAAGAAATTTTCTCCATAATGTTATTTTTTCTTTCTGTTTTTTAAAATAACTTTTTATTGACAGAATCCATGCCAGGGTAATTTTTTACAACATTGTCCCTTGCACTCACTTCTGTTTTGATTTTTTTCCCTCCCTCCCTCCACCCCCTCCCCCATATGGCAAGCAGTGCTTTATATGTTAAATAGGTTACAGTATATAATAGATAAAATATATGTGTGCAGAACCAAACAGTTCTCTTGTTGCACAGGGAGAATTGGATTCAGAAGGTATAAATAACCTGGGAAGAAAAATAAAAATGCAAGCAGTTTATATTCATTTCCCAGTGTTCTTTCTTTGGGTGTAGATGCTTCTGTTCTCCTTGATCAATTGAAACTGAATTAGCTCTCTTTATCGAAGAGATTCACTTCATCAGAATACATCCTCAAACAGTATCATTGTTGAGGTATATAATGATCTCCTGGTTCTGCTCATTTCACTTAGCATCAGTTCATGTAAGTCTCACCAATCCTCCCTGTATTCATTCTGCTGGTCATTCCTTACAGAACAATAATATTCCATAATGTTCATATACTACAATTTACTCAATCATTCTCCAATTGATGGACATCCATTCATTTTCCAGCTTCTAGCCACTACAAACAGGGCTGCCACAAACATTTTGGCACATACAGGTCCCTTTCCCTTCTTTAGTATCTCTTTGGGGTATAAGCCCAGTAGAAACACTGCTGGATCAAAGGTTATGCACAGTTTGATAACTTTTTGAGCATAGTTCCAAATTGCTCTCCAGAATGGTATTCACAAATCCACCAACAATGTATCAGTGTCCCTGTTTTCCCACATCCCATCCAACATTCTGCATTATCTTTCCCTGTCACTCTAGCCAATCTAACAGGTGTGTAGTGGTATCTCCGAGTTGTCTTAATTTGCATTTCTCTGATTAATAATGATTTGGAGAATATTTTCATATGTCTAGAAATAGTTTCAATTTCTTCATCTGAGAATTGTCTGTTCATATCCTTTGACCATTTATCAATTGCAGAATGGATTGATTTCTTAAAAATTAGAGTCAATTATTTATATATTTTGGAAATGAGGCCTTTATCAGAACCTTTGACTATAAAAATGTTTTCCCAGTTTATTGTTTCCCTTCTAATCTTGTCTGCATTAGTTTTGTTTATACATAATCAAAATTTTCTATTTTGTGGTCAATAGTGATCTCTAGTTCTTCTTTGGTCATAAATTCCTCCCTCTTCCACAGGTCTGAGAGGTAAACTATCCTATGCTTTTCCAATTTATTTATATTCTCATTCTTTATGCCTAGGTCATGAACCCATTTTGACCTTATCTTGGTGTATGGTGTTAAATGTATCTAGATTCTGCTGTACTAATTTCCAATTTTCCCAGCAATTTCTGTCAAATAATGAGTTCTTATCCCAAAAACTGGGGTCTCTGGGTTTGTCAAACACTAGATTATTAAAGTTATTGCCTGTTTTGTCCTTTGAACTTAACTTATTCCATTGATCAACTAGTCTATTTCTTAGCCAATACCAGATGGTTTTTAGTAACTGCTGCTTTATATTATAATTTTAGATCTGGTACAGCTAGGACACCTTCATTTGATTTTTTTTTTCATTAATTCTCTTGAAATTCTTGACCTTTTGTTTTTCCATATGAACTTTGTTGTTATTTTTTCTAGGTCATCAAAATAGTTTTTTGGGAGTCTGATTGGTATAGAGCTAAATAAATAGATTAGTTTAGTTAGTATTGTCATCTTTATTATGTTTGCTTGCCCAATCCAAGAGCATTTATTATTTTTCCAATTGGTTAGATCAGACTTAATTTGTGTGGAAAGTGTTTTGTAGTTTTGCTCATAAAGTTTCTGATTTTCCCTTGGCAGATAGATTCCTATATATTTTATACAATCAATAGTTACTTTAAATGGAATTTCTCTTTGTAACTCTAACTGTTGGGTTTTCTTAGTGATATATAAGAATGCTGATGACTTATGTGGGTTTATTTTATATCCTGCAACTTTGCTAAAGGTGTGGATTCTTTCTTATAACTTTTTAGTAGAATCTCTGGGGTTCTCTAAGTATATCATCATATCATCAGCAAAGAGTGATAATTTGGTTTCCTCATTGCCTGTTCTTATTCCCTTAATCTCTTTCTCAACTCTTATTGTCAAAGCTAGCATTTCTAATACAATATTAAATAGTAACGGTGATATTGGGCAACTTTGTTTCACTCCTGATCTTATTGGGAATGGTTGCAGTTTGTCCCCATTACATATGATGCTTACTGTTGGTTTTAAATAGATGCTACTGATTATATTAAGGAAAAGTCCATTTATTCCTATACTCTCAAGAATTTTTAATAGGAATGGATGCTGGATTTTATCAAATGCTTTTTCTACATATGGTTTTTGTTAATTTGATTATTAATATGGCCAATTATATTAATAGTTTTCCTAATATTGAACCAGCCCTGCATTCCTGGTATAAATCCTACTTGATTGTGGTGTATTATCTTGGGGATGATTTTCTGTAGTCTTTTTGCTAATATCTTATTTAAGATTTTAGCATCAATATTCATTAGGGAGATTGGTCTATAATTTTCTTTCTCTGTTTTCAACCTACCTGGTTTAGGTGTCAGTACCATGTCTGTGTCATAAAAGGAATTTGGTAGGACTCCTTCATTCCCTATTTTTTCAAATAGTTTATAAAGCATTGGGGCTAATTGTTCTTTGAATGTTTGATTGAATTCACATGTAAATCCATCTGGTCCTGGGGATTTTTTTTTTTTAGGGAGTTGATTAATAGCTTGTTCTATTTCTTTTTTTGAAATGGGACTATTTGAGCAATTTACTTCCTCCTCTGATAATCTGGGGAGCCTATATTTTTGGAGGTAGTCATCCATTTCGCTTAGGTTATCAAATTTATTGGCATAAAGTTGGGCAAAGTAACCCCTTATTATTTCTTTAATTTCCTCTTCATTGCTGGGAAGTTCTCCCTTTTCATTTTTAAGACTACTAATTTGATTCCCCTCTCTCCTTTTTCTAATCAGACTTACCAAAGGTTTATCAATTTTAATGTTTTTTTCATAGAACCAACTCTTAGTTTTATTTATTAGTTCAATAGTGTTTTTACTTTCTATATTATTAATTTCTCTTTTTAATTTTAGAATTTCAAGTTTAGTAATTGATTGGGGGTTTTTAATTTGGTCTTTTTCTAGCTTTTTAATTTGCAGGCCCAATTCATTGATCTTCTCTTTCTCTATTTTATTCAAGTAAGCCTCTAAGGATATAAAATTTCCCCTTATTACCACTTTGGCTGCATCCCATAAATTTTGGTATGATATCTCACCATTGTCATTATCTTGAGTGAAATTATTAATTGTGTCTATAATTTGCTGTTTCACCCAATCATTCTTTAAGATGAGGTTATTTAGTTTCCAATTACTTTTTGGTCTATTTACCCCTAACTTTTTGTTGAATGTAGTTTTTATTGCATTGTGATCTGAAAAGAAAGCATTTACTATTTCTGCCTTCCTGCATTTAATTTTGAGGTCTTTATTTTTGAATAGGTTCCATGAACTGCTGAGAAGAAAGTATACTCTTTTCAGTCACCATTCAGTTTTCTCCAGAGATCTATCATACCTAATTTTTCTAATATTTTATTTATCACTTTAATTTCTTTCTTATTTGTTTTGTGATTTGATTTAGCTAAATCTGAGAATGCAAGATTGAGATCTCCTACTATTACAGTTTTGCTGTCTAGTTCTTCTCGCAACTCTCTTAACTTCTCCTTTAGGAAGTTAGATGCTATACCACTTGGTGCACATATGTTTGATACTGATATTGCTTCATTGTTTATAGTACCCTTTAGCATGATATAGTTTCCTTCCTTATCTCTTTTAATTAGATCAAGCTTTTGCTTGATCTGAGATAAGGATGGCTACCCCTGCTTTTTTGACTTCACCTGAAGCATAATAGATTCTGCTCCAGCCTTTTACCTTTACTCTGTATGTATCTCTCTTTTTTAAATGTCTTTCCTGTAAACAACATATTGTAGGGTTCTGACTTTTGATCCAGTCTGCTATCTGCCTCCTCTTTATGGGAGAGTTCCTCCCATTCACATTTATGGTTAAAATGACTAATTCTTTATTTCCTGCCATCCTAATATCCTCAGATTATACTTTTCTTTTTCCTGCCCTCCTTCTCTTCTTCCCTAGTATTAAACATATTGGTCCCACTTGTGTCACACAGCTCTCCCTCTTTAGTATCCCTCACTCTTCCCTTTGAATCCCTTCTTTCTTGTACGCTTCCCTTATTACTCTTTTTCCTTTTCTCTTTTCCTCTCCCACTTTTTAATGAAGGGAGAGAAGAATCTTTGTAAAACAAATATGTCAATTATTTCCTCTTTGAGCCAACTCTGATGAGAGTAGGATTCACACAATGTTCCTACCCCTCTCTAAGTTCCCTCAAATATGATACGTTTCCTTTGCCTCATGTCACATGTGGTTTCCCTCTTTTAATCTCTCCTTTTCCCTTTTTCTGACACTATCCCCTTTTCATTTCTACTTCCCTTTTTTATGTTATGTCAGCAAAATAAAATTATACATATGGTTTTTATGTATATCCACAACAGAAATACAGTTCTCAAAAGTCCCTTTTAACTTTTTCTACTTTTCTTGAGTCCTGTTGTTGGAGAGCAAATTTTTTGTTTAAGTCTGGTTTTTTCCTTAGAAACAAATGGAATTCCTCTATTCCACTAAATATCCATCTTCTTTCATGCAAAAAAAAAAAATACTCAGCTTAGCTGGATAGTTTATTCTTGACTGCATTCCAAGCTCTTTTGTCTTTTGGAATATCTGATTCCAGACCCTTTGATCCTTTAATGTTGAGGCAGCCAGATAAGTGACCCTTATTGTTTCATCTCAGTATTTGAACTGTTTTTTTCTTGCTGCTTGTAAAATTTTTTCTTTAGTCTGGAAATTCTGAAGTTTGGCCACAATATTCCTCGGAGTTTTTATTTTAGGGTTTTTCAGAAGGTGTTCGATGAATTCTTTCAATGCCTATTTTCCCTTCCAATTCTGGTACTTCTGGGCCATTCTTTTTGATGATTTCCTGTAAAATAGTATCTGGGCTCTTTTTTTCATCATAATTTTCAGGTAGTCCAATGATCCTCAGGTTATCTCTCCTAGATTTATTTTCCAGGTCTGTTGTTTTTCCAAGTAAATATTTGACATTTTTTTCCAATCTTTCATTTTTTTTGGTTTTGTTTGACTGATTCTTGATGTCTCAATGAATCAGTCATTTCTATTTGTTCAGTTCTGATTTTTAGTAAGTTATTTTCTTCATTAACTCTTTTTTTCTCCTTTTTGTATATTTCCACTTGAGTTGTTTTGCTCGATGGAGTTTTTTCTATTTCATTAATTTTTTTTTTTTAAGTGAGTTATTTTCTTTTTCCAATTCACAAATTCTGTTTCCCTGCACTTCTTGGGTGTTTTTTACCTTTTCCAATTCACATTTCAGGACGTTGTTTTCTTTTTCCACTATCAAATTTTTCTTTTAGTGAGTTATATGCCTTTTCTGTACTCTCTTGCATTGCTTCTCTTTCCCTTCCCCATTTTTCTTCTAGTTCTCTTTTAAGGTTTTTAATAATCTCTTGTAGGAGAGACTTTTGTATTAGGGACCAACAATTGTCTGGAGACTGTCTGCTATTAGTCTCTTCAGGGTTGAAAAGTTGTTCTCTTTCCGTATAGAAACTATCAATCCTCCTTTTGATTTTTTTTACTCATTTTGTTAAAGCCTGTAACATCTGCTTTCAGAGCCAGGAGGTTACCAGCTTCCTCTGCAGAGCAGTGAAAGATGTATGGACGGGTAGTTGTCCTGCCAGCCAGCTATAGAAAGCAGCGAGGTACTGGAGTGCTCTGAGAAAGCGTTCCCCACCGGGGAGCAACTTAGGCCTGCAGGGCTGAGCTGGGAAAGTGCTCTGCAAAGAACTCAGGCTGTGTGAGATAACAACTGCCCTGGGGCTTGATGCTGAGCAGTGAGAGTTTCACTTCCCAAGCCAAAGCCTGCCCTGAGGCTGTGGATATTAGCAGTTGAGCAGTGATTGGATTTGCAAGGACTGGAAATGTCTGCCCAGGGATGCACAGTCTGCTGTGGAAGTTCTATTGTGCCAAGCCCCGCACTGTGCCGATTAGAGGTTGCCCAGGCTGCGTCCCCCTGACTGTACAGATTTGTAATTGCCCCCACAAAAGCCCCAAACTGCAGGATGTGGCTGCAGGGCTGCGTTACAGTCTGCCTAAGTCACTTCCGGGATTGAGTGTCTTGTTAGGTTTTGGCATTTTTTAGAGTACTCTCTGTTTTAGGCTTTAATTTCTTTGCCAATTTAGTGCTTTGTAGTCAAGGCAGAGCAGTTAGCCTATAGCAGAGTCATCTCTATAACTTCTCTAGCCACAGAGATCACACCCACCCCTAGTCTGCTCAGGATGCTAGTCTCTCCCTGCCTGTGCTAGTCTGTTCCTGGCCCCTCAGGACAACCCTTTCCTGGCGATCTTCCAGATTAACTTCCGCTGGTAAATTGTAGTGCTTCTTATCTTCATGAATTTAAGCAGTGAAGAGCTATTTTTAGGCTGGATTAAATAGTTGGTTATGACGGGAATGAGAAGAGCTTAGAGAGTCGTATGTGCCTTCTCTGCCATCTTGGCCTATTTTCTTCTTCCAAACAGTTAATTTTTTTTTCACAACTCACTAGCATCACTCTAATTTCGTTTTCCAAATTTTCTTGTACTTATTTTTTATGATTTTTAAGCTTCTTTTTATACTCTTTCATGAGTTCTTTCTGAACTTGGAAGTACTTCCCATTTTTGTTTGGGACTTTGCTCATAAGGTGTGTGACATTGCTGTCTTCCACTGCATTTGTGTCTGATTTGCTTTCTATGATCTGATTCTTTTTGTTGGGTTTTGTTCATATTTTTTCTTGTTTGTCTTTCTTTTCAATTTGGGTCTTGCTTCTGGAGTAAAATAAGCACTGTATTCATTTTCTCAAGAGAGGGGTAAAAGGCCTTAATATTTACCTGGTACTGCACTAATGTTGTCCTAAGACTCACAGGGGACCCTCATTTCTGGTGTTATCCTGAAGGAGTGGTTCATGGTGCTGGGGACGATGGGAATCTGGAAGTATATCTAGTAATGAGCTGGTATCTTAGTGCTAGTATCTGTAGTGTGCCTAGTTCAGTTGGGTATTTCTACCAGGGATATTCAGAAAAATATTGTCGTATGGCTACTGGGGCATTTCCCATGTTAGATTGTGCTCCTCTTTTACATGAATAAGACAAACTTTTCCTGACAATATTCCAAATTTCCTGGGTTTAAAGATTGTTTTACCCAGTCTTTTTTCTGCTTTTATTCTTTCAGAATTTGTTTGTGGGTACTATTTTATTGCTGTTTGAAGGTGAATATAGAAAAGTTATGGTACTTTACTGCTTATTCCATCATCTTGGCTCCCAGAAATCTGTGTCTGTTCTTCCTCTTTCTGACCCAGGACTTTGAATATCAAGGCTGAGACAGAAGGACACAAACTCAACTTGAGCCTATTTGTTTTGAATGGCATTTTTTTCACTGTAATCCTTAGTAATTTCTAGTCAGCACTTACCATGGTGAAGTCATCATTAGCTTTTGTTGGGGGGAGGGACCCTCAGGAACCAATTTTGTAGGCTATTGCCAATATGATACTTTTATAAAGAGTATAACTCAAAAAACAGTAGTTTTGTTAGAAGTGAACTTTGGTGATGTTGTTTCAATGAATTTGGAGATATGGTTTTGATACTGAGGTCCATTTCTTCTGGAAAATTTATATTTGAGGGTTAGAGTTAAGATTAGGATTAGTTTTAGAGACTGTGGAGTAATTGTTGATTTCAGACAAATCTGGGATAGGATCAACAATATAAACTACACATTTACCACCCACACAATGTGATACAAAAGATGAATATTCTTTCTATAAGTTGTTTCATGCTGAAATAATTTTGGACATTAGGAAATTCAGTGACCATCTTCTGGGATTTTATATCTACAAGATTACAACTAATAAAATAATGATGTATTTTAAGCTCAGGTTCTCATTAGAGAGGAGCTATTTTTTGTAAAATGTGTATCCACATCCATGAAACCACAAGCAGAATAAATCAAATATTCTCTTTTTAGAGCTAATGGGTTAGGGAAACAAACTGATAAAATAGTATCTTTAATTCTGGAAAGACCTGATTCTTTCCTGAATAATACAATAGCATAGCAGAAAAAAATAGTGAGGGGGAATATATTATTGATCTATTACTACTGGTAAAACATTAGATAACAAAAAAGAAATAAAGAAAAATCATTGATTTCACAATAAAAACTAAGAGAGGTAAGGAGAATGGGAATAAACAAATGAAGAATTCAAATCTAAAAACTCAGAGAACTAGAGAAAATAATAACAAAAATGACAGCACCAACATAATAACTAGAATTTATATAGTACATTAAGGTTGCAAAAGTATTTAAAATATTGCAATTAAAAAGATTGTCCCTCATCACAATCTTGGAAGTTAGGCACTATTATAATCCTATTTTATTACTAAGAAAACTGAAGGAAATTAAAATCAAGCAACTTATCATAGCTATCAAGTATGTAAAGTGAGATCCAACCTCATGTCCTCCTGATTTCACATCTAGTACTCTGTGTACACTGTTACCCTGATACCTAGATTTCCCTGCCACAAATAAGGATTAACAAGGTTGATAACAAATTCTACAAATTCTTGTTGGAGACTTAAAAAACTATACTCTGTAAGCACAGGGTCATTAAGTACTACTCTGGCAAGATATGTTGCCTTAATGTCAAAGAGACGCTGTTTCTTGCATAGCCTTAAAATCTGTTTTTGTGTCATTTTTAGCCTGTAGCTTGCTTACCCAAGGAATGCTGAATTATGGGAGGATGGACTCTCCTTCAGGTAATAATCAGCACTTTTAAGACTTTAAGTATTTATCTCACATTAATGAAATAAAATCTTTATCATTATCCTCATTTTATGAGTCTCAGAAAATATACTTGTTAACAGTCTCAAAAACAATGTCACAACTGCCATTATGAACCTCAGTTCTTCCAATCTAAAGATCTTTCTTCTACAACATATTAATTCTCATATATAGCATTTTGAGGTGTATATCAAGTCTGGTTTCTCACACTTGGTAACAGGATTTGATCTTATCTATGTGGCATTTTCAAAGTCTGATCAAGGAGCTCAACACCCAAACTTCACAGTATCATTTTGCATGCTTATATTTAATGATTTGTATCTTTCATTCTCTTTTTTACTTTCTTTTTTGTCATCACTACTTTCCAGGTGTCTTCCTTGAGAGGAAAATAGTTTGAATTATTTCATTTTCTCTCTAAAATATTACTTGTCTTTTTTCCCTAAGAATATTCTAATTCTATCTTCTGTTCATCTTGCGAACTTATATCCTTTACATATATAACTTATATGTAAAAATAAAATACATCAATTCTCTTTCAATTGTATCCAGCATTTTCTAGGTCCCAATATTCATTTTCTTTTCTTTTCTTCTGAATCATGATGGGATATGTTTGATAGAATCAAGTAATCAAATACAATCAGTTTCCTCTTCTAACATTGTCAAGTACTTTGTTCTCTATTATGGGTAGAGGTGCTAAGGTCAACAACAAGGTGCTAAGTCAGTGGAATTGATAGAGACAATGGTTGTTTAGCATGGTGCTTAAAAGTTCTCTAGTTTGGTACATGTGCTTAGTACTTACTATATATAGTTCTACAAGATTCACACCTTTGATTAAAGAGCATATAAGCTCGAAGAAACTCAGCCAGAATCAGAACTAGAGAAGACAGAGAAGTGGTGGTGGGCTCTTCTCCTTTGCTTCTCCACTGAAACCAAGGTCTGGAAGGCCTCCAGAAAAATTAGGCGAGCCCCAGGTGAAGGAGACAAGACTTTGAAGAAGACAATAAAAGATTTGGACTTTAATCCCTGACTGCACTGGTGATTACTGAACTGAAAAATGCTGCCTCCAGAGACCCAAGAAAAAAACTTAACAGAGAATATTATATTTTAGAGAGACTATTACACCTCTCTCTCTCTCTCTCTCTCTCTCTCTCTCTCTCTCTCTCTCTCTCTGTATATATATATTTTTTAGAGATACTAACATATCCTGAACTCATCATATTATTAAACAAATGAAGTTTATATTTGCTTAATAATCAATTGACATTCTGATGATATAAAAATGATTTTAATATTATACCATATAACCACAATGACTGAATAGAATATAATAATAGGATTTCATGATTAAGGAAAAGCTATTTAACATTCTTTTTCAGAATGCTAGTGTTCTATTCATTTTGCTTTATTAAATTTTATTGAGACTTCAAGCTGTATATTAATGAGCCTTTTCCATCTCATCTTTTCCCCACTCACTCATTTTTAATCTGAAAGTTCAAAAACAAAGGAAAAAAGAAACTAAAACCAAGTAGCCAGTATTTAGCTCCACATAGACGGTACTATTTTTTTTTTTACTTCAAAATCATATTTAGAACTGCTAAACTACCTTGTGGTTGCATTAAATACAGATTAAAAAGAAATTCACTGACATATGTAGTTTCAAGAGAAAAATACCATTTGGAGTCAGAAAAGCTAGGTCACATTACTTGTGTGACTTTTATGAGTCATTTTGCCTCAGTCTTCTCATCTGCAAAATGAGAATAATAATAATATTTGTATTGCATAACATAATTTCTTATTCAGATAAATAACATTTGTAAAATGTTTTGTAAGTTTCAAAGCTATTGTGTTTTAAAATTTTTTAATCATCTGAGGAAAATGAATGATTATTATTTTGTCTTTGAAGAATTCCCAGCAGCTAGTGCAATTCCCTGAACACAGTAAATACTTCATAAATGTTTGTTGAAAATAGTTCCCCTATAGCCTTTTTCTGAAAGTCCCCCCTTCCGTGCCCTTTGTTGTCTGCTTTAAACACCAAATGGTCAGTTCACTGTTTTTAGATAGACATAAATCAAATGTTATGTTTCATAGTACACTTGTATATTGATAGAAAAGAAATTCCACATTTTGGAAAATGGCTCACCTCTAACTCATCACTCAGTATTGATAAAACAATGTTAAAAAGAGACTTGAATAGGTCAACTTGGGTAGACATCTATAAAATATATCCAGGGCAAAAGGAATCTCTTGGGAAATGACTTTATTCCTAGTCAGTGAGTAGACACTAAAGAATTTTAACATAAAAGAAAAAATGTTAAAATGAAGGTAGGTCACATGATTGTCAAGAATATTTGTTTTCTGCATAATCTCATAGTCTAAAACGCTGTCAAGGAGGAAATAAAAATCATTCTAAAGCAATTAAAACTAAATCTCAATGATAAGAAACAGACAAAAATAGGACAAAAGTCTCATCAAATAGCATAAAATAAAAAAAATATTTGAAGCTTCCATTCAATCTTAGTATGCTTAGTTCATCCCATATATTACATATAATAGTTAGTGCAGGCAAACTTACATGGTTTTGTCTCAGGGTTTAATTCTGGAGCCTTTGTTCAGTATCAACACAGTGATGATTCATTATAAACTTATCTAAATCCCATAAAACAGAAAAAAAAATTGATCTTGTTCAGCCCTGTTGAAGAAGGTGAATACAACTGGAGTAGAATTAATAGTGGGATTGGTGAAAGTCAAGACAGCTTAAAACTTGATAAAGGAGAAAATGTCTCTCTACTTAAAGAATTAAAGAGAATTAGAATCCTTTTCCAGGTGATAGATTGTCTCATAAAATTTATGCTGGACAGGGAATTATCTGGAGTTATACTCCACCTCAGATGAAGAAAGATAATTACTCCAAGCATACATATTTGGACAAAGAAAATGTGGATGCCACAGAAATTAGAAAGAGACCTAGGGGAGTCTGGACTTGAATAAAAATGGTTACACTCCCTCTTCTTAACTTCTTGATTTTTAAAAGCCTTAACATTCAGTATCCTTAGGACATATTTGTAATATTTAGTTCTATTTATATTCTAAGTGTCTAATAAAGATTAAACATTGTTACATATTTATGTTTTAGTATCTAGTTTATTATATGCACATATATTTTAGATGCATATAATATACACATGTATTACTATAATAAAACAGTATATATACATACATATATATATAAAGGTAATAGATCTGCACATAATAGGAAACCATTGGAATAGCAAATTGGAATTCTTAGAGCACAAGGTCAAAGGAAACAAATCTACACTAGAAAAGAAAAAAATCAGTGGAGAAAAATGGTGAAATTCACATATGAATCCAGATGTTGGAGATGGATTTTGAAATTCCCTTTTGGGTATCTACTAATATTATTTCAATGAATTATTTATCAAAATTAGTGTGCAGTAAAGATACAGCCATCTTGGTTTCCTAGAGATTTTTTAGCATCATCTTGATGGATGATATGTAAATTAGTTCTATGAACCAGATGAGATGCTAAAGTTTCCAGAATACAGATGACTGCCAGTTATTTGAAAGTGTATCCAAGAGACATGGCCTGATTTTCTTTTGTTTAATTTAGCTCATTTGCTACAACTGAGTCACTGGGGTAGAATTCATAAAATCTTTTGCTGATGAAGGCCAAAAAGTCACTGGTTAAATGGTGTCAGGGATCTATGGTAATACTGTATTTTGTCCAAGTAGGTTTGACTTCTTGGTATTAGAACAGAACTGGATTTCAAAGTTGGAGCCATCTGTCGAAGGTCCCAGTAACTACCAATGTTATATAAAACAAGAAACTTGACTGGGTTCATTTATAAGCTTAGAATAATGTCAAACTTTTATAGTTATTAAGAAAATATAATTCCAAAAAGTGTTGGAGTAGAGAAAGGGCTCAACTGATATCTCCCAACACTCCCATCAAACAACTTTAAAATAACTCCTTGCAGTGAATTCTGAAAGAGCAGAGCCAATAAAGTGTCAAAGTAAAAAAAAAAATAATAATTTCAGCTCAATACAAGGTCAGAGAAAAAGACATATGACATGGGGAAGGAGGATGACTTAAAACCCCTATGGATGAAGCAAAACTGGTGGGACTAGGTGGTGGCAGTTGAAGTAGCAGAAGCTTCAGGTGTTCACAAGTCAGAGAAGGTAAGGATATCTAACAACTGGTGTGAAAGAGATTATGGGGACCTTCCATGCTAGCACTAGATACAGGGACAGAAGGTGTTTTATACCCATGCCTAAGTTACAGCTCATGAGGAGGAAAGAACATTTTCAATCCAGATAAAGTAGAAGTCCTGAGGGATGGTATCCCTTCAGGCCTTAAAGAGTCAGGGGCCCTTCTTGATTACTACATCTCTTCCCTAATCACACAACTAAGAGGCACCAAAAACTTTCAACCCCCTCAGAACTAGCTCTGAAATTTCTAATGCTAAAAATTCTGAAATTTGAAACAGTAACTATTCCCCTCCATACTAAAAACAGAGTCCAACATTAACATAAGGTTTCTAATGAAGCAATGTAGTAAAAATAATGAAATAAAAATGAACAAACAGCGAAATAAGAAACTGAACATATAACCATATAACAGGGAACATCTGGAGAAACACAAAATCAATCAATAAAGTTAAGCAACTACAAGCAAAGCCTGAAAGGGGAAAAAAGAAAACAACACACACTCAACAAGAATTTCTGGAAGAAATAAATGATTTTTTAAATTAAATAAAAGTGGTAGAAGAAAAAAATAGGTAAAAGAATGAAAGCAAATGAAGAAAGTGATGAAAAAAACATTAACAACTTGGTAAAAAAAATTACAAAAATATTAAAGGAAATTATACCTTAAAAATAGAATTGGACAAAAATCCACTAAGGAAAATAACTCCTTAAATAGCAGTATTCGTCAAATGGGGAAAGAAGAAGTACAAAGGTTCTCTAATTTTTTTTAAAGTATAGCTTTTTAAAGAAATGTTTGATTTGAAAAAAAATTCTGAGAAGATGGTGGAATAGGTCAGAAAACTTTTGCTCTCCAAATTTCTTCCAAGGTAAAAGACAGAACATTGCCTCAGAAGAAATGGAGAGCAGTGGAAATAAACAAAAGTTAGGCTAAAGTAGTTCTAAAACAATCTAAAAAGAACCCAAGAAAGACCTGACCTCCAGGAACAGAGGATCAGCCTGTGTGAAGTGCAAACACGTCCAGATTAACTTCACAGAATCAACAAACAAGCCCTGGGAGCAGCTGGGGTTGGAGGAGAAAACAGTCTTAGAACCTGTAGTTTGCAGCCACCAGAGAAACCAAAGGGAGTAAGATCATTTGTGTGACAGCATGAACAATGCTCCAGTCCATGTTTAGAAGTGGAAAAGAGAGCCCAAGGCTGAGCTTTGGGATAAAACTCTGAAAATAACAATAAGAAGGACCTGAGATTTGGGGCATCATTTGCCATATTTCAGGAACAAAACTTGGTCATACTAATAGCTGTTAAAAATGAAAATAACAGAAAAATGATTATAAAAATGATCAAGCAAAGGATAATAGAACTAAAAAATCACTTTTTTTCCAAATGAGAAATATAAAATTGTTCCAAGAACAACAACAAAAAAAAGATTTCTCAGGAAAACTTAAAAAGATCTCTGAAAACTAAATAAGAGAGAAGGAAAATTAGGGAAAAAAGAAATAGAAGAAAATCAGTAAAATTGTAAAAAGGAAATCAACTAACTTGAAATGAGAATTAAAAATTTAAGAAAATAATTCCATGAAAATAATTCCATTAGAAACTTTGGAAGAAAACAAGCTGATGACATTCTAAGACAACAAGAAATAAGACAAAATCAAAAGAATTAACAAAAAAGATAACGTGAAGTATGTCATCAGAAAAACAAATGATATGGAGAAAAGATTGAAAAGAATTAATATAAAAATAGTTGGACCACCTTAAAATTATGATTAAAAAAAGAATCTTGATACAATATTACAAGAAATTATTAAGAAAAATTGCTCTGAAGTTCTAACACAAGAAGGTGAATCAGAAATAGAAAAAACAAACAAAAAAGTATCAATCAGCACTTGAGACTCCAGAAGGTCAATTTATAAACTTATAAGGTCAATTTTCAAAGCTCCCAGGATAAGGAGAAAATATTGGAAGTAACAAGAAAAAAATATTAAATACACATAAGGTTACAATAAAGATTACACAACACCTAACAACAGCTATTATTTTGAAGAACTGGAGGTCTTGGAATACTATATTATGTAAAGAAAAAGAGTTTGAGTTATTACCAAAAGTAATTTACCTAGCAAAGTTAAGTATAATCCTGAATAACAACAGCAAAATTGATATTTAAAGCATTGACTTTCAGATATTTGTGACAAAAAGGGCAAAACTTCAGGGGAAATTTGATATGTAACATCCAGAAGAAA